>NC_090444.1:581055923-582305923 GCF_031143425.1 Pleurodeles waltl | reverse complement strand
GGGGGAGCGCAGGGGCGGATGGCAGCTAGGGAAGGACTGTGTGCAGGAAGCGGAAGAAGGCACATAATGGAGAAGCAGGTAAGGAGCGAGAAAGAGAGAAAGTGCAGCAGGGAGCTGGGAAAGCGTGGGCTCAAAGTAAAGCAGGCGTAAGAAAAACAGACAAGAGGAAGCACAAAGGGAGAGAGTGTGGAGTGAAAATTGGGCACAAAGAGGCACAAAGAATGAGTGAAAAACTGTCACAAAGAGGCACAAAGAGGGATAGAGTAGAAGTGGAGAACAGGCACAGAGAGTCACAAAGAAAGAGAAAAAAAGGGGAACAAGTGTAGCACCATTGTAGTCCCATACTACTTAGCCCATAGTCAACTTTCCCACTTAATAAGCCTTTGCATGCTAGCTTTATTGATTACACTGCTGCCTTTAACAGAGTTGATCAATACATTCTCTCTGCAAAGCTCACAAGGTAGGGAATACATGCTACCCTGCTGAATGCATTATACTCCCTCTCTATACTGATACATTGGTTACAATGAAGGTTAGAAACAGACCTAATGTGCATGAACATATAAATACAAACTGAATTCTTATAGCAAGGATGAGTATTGGTTCTCTTGCTTTTTAATCCCTACACTGTAGACATCAGATCAGCTCTTCCTGTGCTAAGAATGGACCACATAAATCCAAAATTCTACCCACTAAAAACAAAGGCCAAGGTGGCAGCACTTATTTTCTGCTCTATGCAGACGCAGGCCAGATTTAAACTTTTAATGCAAAACTGCACTAATGCAGTTTTGCGTCAAAATGTCTAGTGCCAATTAGTGCCATTATTTAAACGTCACCCGAGGGTCATATTTATACTATGAAGCTGGGTGGCGCTAAAACTAATTTAGAGTCATTTTTCTTGACTTTAATCATTGCGCCTTGTCATAAGGCAAAATGATGTTAATGCCGTAAAAATGACTCTAACCCGTTTTACGACACGTAAACATGTAGCAAAACGGAAATGCACCATTTTTGCCCGCATTAGTGTCAAATACAGACGCTAACAGAGAAGACGGTGCAAAGGAGAGGCAAAATGGAGCCAGAAAGCCAGCAGAGATCCCAGGGTGATCCCAATCTACCAGGAACCAGCCAGAAGGACACAGACGAGATCCAGGGGAAGGAGAAGAAAAAGAGAAAGTGTTGTTTCAGTGCCGAGGAGCATGAAATACTGGTGAGAGAGGTGACGGAGCATCAACATCAACTCTTCATCTCCTCAAAATTGCCAATTGACAGGAGAGAGGCAATTTGGCAGCAGATAGTAGACAAGATCAACAGTGTGGCAGAGGTGAGGAGAAAAGTGACTGAGTATAAGAAACGCTGGCAGAATTGCAAGCGAAAGACAGAGGAAAGAATGTCAAGGAACAAGAAGGCAGCACTGCAAACTGGAGGTGGGAGTCCAGCACCACAAGATGACTTGAGGAGATAGAGGAGATGGTTGCCACAGTCATCCTGGAGGAACGCATCAATGGAATCGCAGTACAACACAGACTAACAGGAAACACAACAAAAGCAGGGTAAGATGCATGTGGGAAATTAATGCTAAAATGTCAAATGCAAGAAGGGGGAGGTACATAGGACTCACACAATGCATGTCAAAGGGACACATTGCATATTAAGCAAGTTGCACCATGCTGACGTAAGCTACACATGTACCTATGCCTTGGTAGTGCCATGCACCATAACACCTACACAACTTGGACATATGTCGATCACCAGGCCTAAATATCCACATGTACATTTGCAGCACATGGGATGGATGGCATGTATAATGACTGTGCCTCTGGTTGTGTCACAACATCCCTTGCATATAGTCACATCAACCCTACCAACACGACCAAGACTTCAGAGACTAGGTAGTCAGTCAATACCATTCCTGAGGTTACGTCATGATGGTGTCCCTTGCAGTAACATCTTGCAAGTGTTTTGACTCATTGCCCAAACACATGTGTGCTGCATCTTACAGCACACAAGTCATTGCAACCGTCCCAACAGTACCCAGACATGTGCAGGTAGCACCACCACGCCGCACATTGACAACACATCCAAATAAGGCAGCCATCACTCCATCATGCAGTTAGGATTCCACCTGGGTGCAGGGAAGAATAATCTGAGCAGGCGCTGGGGGAATAGCAGGCTGGTCCTGTATTATTGATAACATGCCACTACCCAGACCAACTCAACTGGTGTAGTTTTGAACCACACACCTTGATGCTGAACAGAAATGTGCCACTACAGAAAATATGTACCACAGATAGCAAACTGTACGTCACAACAGTGACAGGCTTAGCCCACAACTTCTCTGACACAACCATGTGAGACACATAGGAATGGGGAATTAAACACACACATACAACACATGGGGGGTCATTACAACCCTGGCGGATGGTGTTAAAGCTGCGGTAATACCGCAAACAGGCCGGCGGAGAAAAAAAGGGAATTATGACCGTGGCGGAAACCGGCAACATAGACAGCCACTTTAACACTCCGACCGCCACGGCGGTACAGACAAGCAGCGCGGCGGTCACCGCCAACAGACAGGCGGAAGACAAAGTACCGCCCACAGTATTACAACACACCAATCCGCCACCTTTTCCGGGGCAGATTCACCGTGGATAAAAACATGGCAGAAACAGCTTTTGCAATGGGAAAACGCTCACTTTAACACACTCCACGAGGAAGGAGGCCACCATGGAGCCCGAACTCCAAATACTCCCTGCGCTTGTCTTCCTGCTCCTCTACGAACACCAGCAACGGCGGCGCCGAAGACAACGGTGAGTACTGCACCTATGACATAGGGGAGGGGGGAGGCAAAAGTCAGGGAGACACACACGCAACACCCCACCCTCAACCCGACCCTCGCACACTACAACACACACACCAATGCATTTCCAAACATCACAGGCACAACCCACAACCCCACCGGAAGAATGCAAAGACAAAAAGGAAGTCAGTACAACCATTGTAACGTATCAAAATACAGTAAGCTCATATATACAGAAATATATACACATAAAAAATATATACATCACGATTAGTAGTGCAGGTATGCACATTTCAATGCCCGTGGACCACTGGGCCCACAATGCATGGGCGAGGCCCACACTAGATACCTGTCCACAAATGGAGAGAACACTGCAGGGGCATAAGATAGAAATACAACAGGCACCTCAGGGGGAAGGGAAGGGGGGCACCTCAGCCGGATGAGTGCACCACGCCAGATCCATGACGGGGCTCCATGCCCATTAATGTATCCTGGGGAGTGCAAAGCCACAGTCTCTCAAGTCTCTACAGTGGGTGGGTTGCCCACTGTTCCATCCTGGGGAGTGCAAAGCCACAGTCTCTCAAGTCTCTACAGTGGTTGGATTGCCCACTATACCATCCTGGGGAGTGCAAAGCCACAGTCTCTCAAGTCTCTAAAGTGGGTGGGTTGCCCACTGTTCTATCCTGGGGAGTGCAAAGCCACAATCTCTCAAGTCTCTACAGTGGGTGGGTTGCCCACTGTTCCATCCTGGGGAGTGTAAAGCCACAGTCTCTCAAGTCTCTACAGTGGTTGGATTGCCCACTGTACCATCCTGAGAGTGCAAAGCCACAGTCTCTCAAGTCTCTACAGTGGTTGGTTTGCCCACTGTTCCATCCTGGGGAGTGCAAAGCCACAGTCTCTCAAGTCTCTACAGTGGTTGGTTTGCCCACTGTTCCATCCTGGGGAGTGCAAAGCCACAGTCTCTCAAGTCGATGTAGTTCTCCACTGGTTCTGGAGGGGGACTGGTGCCCAGAGTGCTTCATCCTGTCAAGGATTCAGGTAGTGGATGCAGTCCTCCACTGGTTCTGGAGGGGGACTGGTGCCCAGAGTGCTTCATCCTGTCAAGGATTCAGGTAGTGGATACAGTTCTCCACAGGTTCTGGAGGGGGACTGGTGCCCAGAGTGCATCACACTTCCCGTGACGGTCCCAGTTCCGTCACTGTCCCAGCTGCACATGGGCTAACGATGCTTGAGTTGGCGGTCTCTGACCTGTTCAGCGGTGCTTGCCATGGCAGTCTTTGCCATGTTCAGCGGTGCTTGACTTTGCTGCCTCTGACCTGTGCAGCGGTGTTTTGCCATGGCGGTCTTTGCCTTGTTCAGCGGTGCTTGACTTTGCTGTCTCTGACCTGTTCAGCTGTGCTTTGCCATGGTGGTCTGTGCCCTGGTCAGCGGTGCTTTGCCATGGCAGTCTTTGCCCTGTTCAGCTGTGCTTGACTTTGCTGTCTCTGACCTGTTCAGTGGTGCTTTGCCATGGCGGTCTGTGCCCTGGTCAGCGGTGCTTTGCCATGGCGGTCTTTGCCCTGTTCAGCGGTGCTTGACTTTGCTGTCTCTGACTTGTTCAGCGGTGCTTTGCCATGGCGGTCTTTGCACTGTTCAGCGGTGCTTGACTTTGCTGTCTCTGACCTGTTCAGCGGTGCTTTGCCATGGTGGTCTGTGCCCTGTTCAGCAGTGCTTTGCCATGTTGGTCTTTGCCCTGTTCAGCGGTGCTTGACTTTGCTGTCTCTGACCTGTGCAGCGGTGTATGGCATGACGGTCCCTCAGTGCCCAGCGGGGCTGTGGCTGCCGGTGCCCTCATGAGCACTGACTCTGGCGGTGGTCTCTGGACCAGTGACGATAGTGCTTCCCTCCTGGGCACTGACTCTGGCGGTGGTCTCCTGACCAGTGACGATTGTGCTGGCGGTGGCGTCCTGGCCAGCGGGGAGGATGGCGGCATTCTCCACCATGCTGCTCTTCCCAGACTTTGGAGACTTCTTCTGCCCCTCCACCACCTTGTCGGCACTCCCCCCGAGACCCTTGTGAGCGGCTTTGCCCGCAGGAGTCTTCACCCTCTCCCATCGGGCACTGTCCAACTTCTGGTGCTTTACAGGGGGTGGACTGGCAGTGCTTTGGCTCCATGTCACACTGGCTGCCCTGGTGCCCGGTGCACTCCATATACCTCTAACACGCACCACTGGAACCAGACATTTTTTGGCTGAGGTGCTAGTACGGGACCTATGAATTGGAGGGGTGGGGGTGGTGGAAAAGAGGTCAACGTTGCTCAGGAAAAGTTTCTGACCAACACTGGGATGGGTAGCTGGAGGGGGTCTGGGAGTGGAGGAAGAGGAGGTGGTTGTAGGAGGTGTAAGTTTAGATGATTTGGGTGCAGGTTCTGGAGGCTGTCGTGAGGTGGATGGATGTTGGGTGTGTGGGTGTCCGCGTTTGTGTACTTTGGGAGGGGGTGTCACAGACACACTGGGAGAGGACACAGGGGACATGTAAATGGTAGTGGGGGTGGTGAGTGCAGGTGAGCGGGATACTGCTGGGTGTTCTGGTGTGAGTCCTAGTGGCTGTAGATGTAGTGCATGCAGGTGAGAGTGTAGACGACACTGGGAGGGAGGAGGGAGACGACGAGGAGGGGGACACAGTTGAGGCAGTGGATGTTGCTGTGTCTGTATGTGGGTGATGCTTGTGTGAGTGCCTGTGGGATGTGTGGTGCCTATGTTTGCCACAGCCACTTTTGTGTGTTGAGGTGTGTGCATGCTGGTCTGATGGTGTGCTTGGTATAGGCTGGGGTACAGGGGATTGGGTTTGGGTGGAGGAAGTTGGAGGGGGGAGGCTAGACACAGGGACAATGGCTGCCATCAGTGCTGAGGCCAGAGATTGCAGGGTTCGATGAAGGGCAGCCTGACCAGAATGAATGCCCTCCAGGAATGCATTACCGTGTTGCAACTCCCTTTCTACACCCTGGATGGCATTCACAATGGTAGACTGCCCAACAGTGAGTGACCTGAGGAGGTCAATGGCCTCCTCACTGAGGGCAGCAGGGGTGACAGGGGTTGAGGTGCCTGGGGCGAAGGTGATGGCCACCCTCCTGGGTGAGCGGGCACGGAGCGAAGGCTGAGGGGCTGCTGGGAGGGCGGTGCTGGTAGGGGGGTGGCGACTGTACCTGTAGAAGTGGGGGGCATAGATGGTGCCGCCACCACAAGGGAGCTCCCATCGGAGGACGAGTCCGTGTCGCTGTCTGCTGATCCGGTGACCGACGTGAAGCTCCCCTCACCCTCCATCCCACTGGTGTATTCGGAGTCTGTGGTGTGGCCCTCCATGGCCATGTGGGATGCAGCTCCCTCATGCTCCGGTGCCACTGTACCTCCACCTGATGATGCTGATGCACAAAAGAACATGGAGAGCACAAAAAGGGGGGGGGAAACAGAAGAAAGACAGGTTGAGTGCATGGCTTACCGCTACCGTTGGTGGACAATATAGACACAGTAGCCCCCTGCACTACGCCGTGCTCTTGGCCTCTACAGAAGCATTTCCTGGGATATGGTCTACGTGGCTATGAGTGTCATCTGTCCACATAGATGACACAGGGGCATGTATACCTGTACTTGGCACTCTACAGAGGTGGGGTGGAGTGGCACATGGCCTGCATTACGGAGGGGCCTAGCCTACGGAACTCGCCCTGGCCTAGGGAAACCTACAGCCCTCCTCCCCCACCCAGACCCCTCCACTGCGTGCAAAGTCATGAGAATGTGAGTGTACTCACCCCCTTGTGTCTGCTGTGATGCCCTCATGCGCCCATCCAACTCCGGGGATGCCACCGCCAGGATCTGGAACATCAGGGGGGTCAAGGTGCGACAGGCACCCCTCCCACATTGGAGGCCACCCCAAGCTGAGCCTCCGCCGTCTTCTTGCTCCAGAGGCTAATGTCCTCCCATCGTTTACAGCAGTGGGTGCTCCGTCTCTGGTGGACCCCCAGGGTCCGGACGTCCTTGGCGATGGCACGCCAAATATCCATCTTCTGGTGGGTGCTGACCTACATGACATGTACAGGTGAAGAAGAGAAGTCATTAGCAACAGCACCGTCGAAGTGAGTGGCCCACATCCCTGCCCTTGCCATGTGACGCATGCATTCACACTCCTTCATGCTCGCATAACTCTGCCCCCTTCCTATTTACATCCAGCCCACTCCACCCAGGCATAGCCCATACAACTTGCACCCTATGTACTCACCTGTTGGTCTGGAGGACTGTAGAGTAGCGTGTACTGGGGGAGGACCCCGTCCGCAAGCTTCTCCAACTCCTGTGCAGTGAAGGCAGGGGCCCTTTCCCCAGACGCACGAGCCATTGTCTCTTCCAGACCGAGGTCACAGCAGCACTTGCAGTGTAGGTCCTCTCCTGTGGAAGATCAGGTATCGAGTGATTGAACAGATAGAAAATGGCGGTCACGTCCGCGGCAGTGACGTCTGCGGCGGTGTGTATCATCACCACTGGTGCACTTTGTCATTGGCTCCTGGGACCCATAGGGTCCAATGTTAACCAATGCAGCATTGCGCCGCGGTCTTCGACCGCCTACCGCGACGGTGTACAACGCCAGCACAATTACCTCACATCCAATTGTCCCAGTTTAGAGGTCAGGCAGCCGCCATTTCAGAGGCCCACATGGCTTCATTTACAACTGCGTTACACATACCTAGGCCTGGACTCAACACACTTAAAGACAACTTTTTGGATTATGTTTCGTGTACTGTGTAACTGTGGGTACATACCTCTGAGTTGCTTGACTCTGTAGTCGCTGTGGTCCTTCCTAGGCACCGTCAGCTGGGACATGTGAGGAGATGGCGGAATCCTCCGGTGTACCGACCTCTGATGGACCTGTTGACACTGGAGGAGCGACATTTAATCATCACCTACAGGTTTGACCGTGCCACAATCCAGGAGCTGTGTACCCAGTTGGAGCCAGATCTGATATCACCAATCCGCCATCCCACAGGAATCCCCCCTGAAATGCAGGTGCTGTCAGTACTCCATTTCCTTGCAAGTGGGTCATTTCAAACAACAGTGGCCATGGCATCAGGGATGTCCCAGCCTATGCTTTCCAACATGTTGTCCAGAGTGTTTTCTGCACTGCTGAAACATGTGAGGAGCTACATCGTTTTCCCTCAGGTGGAGGATTTGCCTACAGTGAAAGGTGACTTCTATGCCCTGGGACATATCCCTAACATCATAGGTGCCATTGATGGGACCCATGTGGCTTTGGCCCCCCCCTACAGGCGTGAACAGGTGTACAGGAACCGGAAGAGTTATCATTCGATGAATGTACAGATGGTATGTTTGGCAGACCAGTACATCTCGCAGGTAAATTCTATGTTCCCTGGCTCAGTGCATGACGCCTACATCCTGTGGAATAGCAGCATCCCGTATGTGATGGGTCAACTCCAGAGGCACCGTGTGTGGCTATTAGGGGACTCTGGTTACCCCAACCTGGCATGGCTATTGACCCCAGTGAGGAATCCCTGGACCAGGGCAGAGGAACGCTACAATGAGGCCCATGGGAAAACTAGGAGGGTGATCAAACGCACCTTCGGCCTCCTGAAGGCCAGGTTCAGGTGCCTGCATATGACAGGTGGTTCCCTATTCTACTCACCAAGGAAGGTGTGCCAGATCATCATCGCCTGCTGTATGCTTCATAATCTTGCTTTGCGACGCCAGGTGCCTTTTCTGTAAGAGGATGGTCCAGATGACGGTGTTGTGGCAGCTGTGGAGCCTGTGGACAGTGATGAGGAGGAAGCAGAAGAAGAAGACATTAATAACAGGGACTCTGTCATACAGCAATATTTCCAGTGACACACAGGTGAGAGCACATTTTTTTACTATTCCATTTACTTTCACACTTCTACCTCTATCCTGTCTGTCAATTTGAAGCAGTATATGCTAACTGAGTGGTACATTTCCAATACGGTTTCAGAGGTGTGGTTACCAATGTGTGTCATCTGCTTGCATCCTTCATGGGCTTGTGATGTGTGACATAGGTATGTTGACATTACATTTTCGAACTGATTTTGTCATTGTCATAGCTAATACACATTTAGAAAATCACAGACTGACTCCAGATTGTTATGTGGTTCAAGGGTGTTTATTGAAGTGCTAATTATTGGAGTGGGTGGCAAAATGGTGATGGGTGATGGTGGAGGAATGTCCATGGCAGAGTCCAGTCTATTAGTGTCACAGGTGCACTGCCCATATGGGCATAGGAAGTGGAGCTCGAACAGTTCCAATCTGGACAGGGTGACAAAGTGGGACAGTGGGAGGACATTCAGGGTGGTCTCATTTCCTGGCGGGGGTCTTGCCATCTTGCTCTGTCCTGTTCCTGGATCTCAGGGACCGCTTGCGGGGTGGTTGTCTGTCTGCAGGGGGTGAGGTGCTGGTGTGGTGGTCCTGTGGTGGGGCGTCCTGTCCACTAGCGCCGGCGGAGGTGGTGGGCAGTTCATCGTCCAGGCTAGTGTCAGGGACCCCTTGGAGTGCCACGGTGTCCCTCATGGTTTTCTGTCTATCCTTCAGCACCCCTACTATGGTGCCCAGGGCGGAGCTGATGGTTCTGAGCTCCTCCCTGAACCCCAAATACAGTTTGTCCTGCATGCGCTGGGTCTCCTGAAACTTTGCCAGGACCGTCACCATCGTCTCCTGGTAGTGGTGGTATGCTCCCATGATGGAGGAGAGGGCCTCGTGAAGAGTGGGTTCTCTTGGCCTGTCCACCCCCTGTCGCACAGCAGCCATCCCAGTTCCCCTGTGTTCCTGTGCCTCCGTCCCCTGGATCGTGTGCCCACTACCACTGCCCCCAGGTCCCTGTTGTTGTTGGGGTGGTGGGTTATCCTGGGTTCCCTGTAGTGGTGGACACACCGCTGATTGACGTGTCCTGGGAAAGGAGGTATGGGCCCGCTGGGTGGGTGCTGTGCTGGTGTTACCAGAGGGTGGAAGGTCAGTGTTGGGCTGTGCCTGTGCGAGGGGAACCGACTGTCCCGAGGCCCACGATGGTCCGGGCTGGTCATCTTGATCCAGTTGACCAGAGCTGCTGTCATCACTGTGGGCCTCTTCTGGGGGTGGGGTAGAGATATCTGGACCCTCCTGTCTGGTGACGTTAAGTAGTGGTCCTGCAGGTGTATAAAAGCATGATTATTGCATGTGTGTGTGTCATGGTGTGCAATGGGTGGGTGAGCATGTACCCCAGTGCTAACTTTCCTTTGTGGGGGCTTGTGTGATGATGGTTAGGGGTTGTTATGGGTATGTGCAGTGGGCATGCTTTAGTGAGGGGTGTCCATGCTTTGTTGTGTCGTGCAGGGCTTGGTGTTGGGATGTGTGGTTTGTGTTATTAGTTCATTAGTGAGGAGTTGGAGTGATAGGGGAGGGGGTGAGGGTGGGGGTGTGTGATAGCATGCAGGTAGGGTGGGGGATATGAGTTAAGATTTGACTTACCAGTGTCCATTCCTCCACCGACTCCTCCGAGGCCCTCTGGATGCATGATGGTCAAGACGTGCTCCTCCCATGTTGTTAGTTGTGGTGGAGGAGGTGGGGGTCCGCTGCCAGTTCGCTGAATCGCGATGTTGTGCCTGGAGACCACAGAACACACCTTCCCCAGTAGGTCGTTTCACCTCTTTCTGATGTCCTCCCGATTTCTTGGGTGCTGTCCCACTGCGTTGACCCTGTCGACGATTCTTCGCCATAGCTCCATCTTCCTAGCTATGGAGATGTGCTGCACCTGTGATCCAAATAGCTGTGGCTCTACCCGTACGATTTCCTCCACCATAACCCTGAGCTCCTCCTCCGAAAACCTGGGGTTTCTTTGGCGTGCCATAGGGTGGTGTAGGTGATGTGTGGGTTGGTGTATGTGGTGATGAGTGCAGTGATGTGTAGTGCTGTGTGGTGTTTTGTGCGTGGATGTTGTGCGGGTGATGGTGTTGTGTGCCTCTGTGTGGTGGGGTTGCCTATTGCTGTGCTCTCTCTCTGTCGCCTTCGTCTCTAATTTTTGGTCGTAGGGGTTTGTCGGTGATGTGGGTGGGTGTTTTATATTGTGTTGGGTGTGTGGGAGTGGTGTTTGTATGTGTATCAGGTGTGTGTATTTGGAATTGTCCAATGTGGCGGTGTTTTGGAGATGTGTGCGTATTTTGAGCGTGGCGGTGTGTACTGCCAATGGAATACCGCGGTTGAAAGACCGCCACGTGGATTCGTGTGTCATAATAGCATGGGCGTGTTTCTGTTGGCGTGACGGTGGAGGATTTGTTATCACCAGTTTATCACTGACCTTTGGTGTGGCGGACTTGTGTGGGTGTCTGAATTTCGGCGGATTCCGAGATGTGGGTCATAATAGCTGTGACGGATTTTGGCGGCCGCGTCGGTGTATTGGCGCTCTTCTGCACGGCGGTAAGCAGCTTTTACCGCCAATGTTGTAATGACCCCCATGGTGTATGACTGTGAACATAATGGCGTATAATTCCACATTGACAGGCGGGGAATGGTGCATGGGCAAGTTTGGTGTTGGTAAGACTGCCAGTGCAGTGCACCCTTTGTGGTTGGCATGATGAGTCACACATTGGGATAGCGGGTGGAAATCTGTCTGCTCATGGAAGATCTGTGGGGCACTTAGCACCACATTGTTGATGGATCAAATAGAGTCAGTGCTAATTTTGGGGAGGTGCATTGGGTGTGAGAAGACACGCTGCACTTAGCCCTGCAAATCAGGCAATGGAAAGGGCAAAGGGGCAGGGCATGGGACCCCCTGCACTGCCCATGCCAGGTGCATGGGCTGTGAAGGGACACCCAGGGGCACAGCCCATGCACCTGGCATGGGCACCACACCACAACACCACCAACTTTGCATGGGGGATTCACGGTAGCACCAGCCCATGCCACATGGCCAGTGTTTTCCTTTGTCCTGTGCTTGAGATCATGCCAGTGTTAGCCCAGTTGGAGATATGCACTCTTCACCATACACTGTTGAGCTGTCTACTATGGACTACAATTGTCTCTCGCTTTCCAATTGGCAATTCATGTTACTCTGCACTGAACAACACTTCACCCAAGCATGTCTCATGACATGTCCCCCAACGCTCGACTTGTGTTGTGTCACAATTGCATGGATTTTACCAGTAGGGTCATTGACCTGGACAATTTATATATTGCACTATGACACTTGTAAATAAATACCTCCTACACAACCAGCATGTCTTTGTGTATTGCAACACATCTACTATGCTTAGGAATTGTGATGTGTGTAACCATGTCTTTTGTCACAGAGTGTCAGTAACAAGAGTGCAGGAATGTGGGGGCACATATCTACGCACAAGGTTCCTACATGATAAACAACAATGCTGGTCTCATACCCAACAACCAATTCACTGAGTATGTCAAAAATGTAGAACACATGTATGCTTCACCCACAACATATGGCAGGAATGGCTGTGAAACAGTCCTCAGGCAGTATTGTCAGCTGGGAGTACCAGTAGAACACATTGGTGTGAAACAGAGGTCCTTAGCCCTTTAAATACGGGCATCGGCCACACTACCTCCCTGGTGCGGGTCACGACCAGTGGGTGACACCAGGGAGGGGGTTAATAAATCCTTGGATGTGTCGCACCCGAGGATTTTTTTTTTTTTTTTGATACCCGGGAGACACAGAAGCTTTTCCGTGTCTCCCCCCACCCCCCACCCGCCCCTTGCGGGCGCTTCCTGCTCCGACGGGGAAACGGCCCCAAACGGCCTTCCTCATGTTCGGAAAGGCCTCATGAGAAAGGGGAGACTCTCCTCTTTCTTACGAGGCCTTCCTGAAAGTGTTTCCTGGCCCCCGATTGCAGCACAGCTGCAATTGGGGGCCAGGAAACACCACTAGACACCAGGGATTTCACTTGGGGGGGGTCGGCCCCCTCGGAAAACGGGCCACCCCCCAGGGGGCATATTTAAAAAAAAATATATATATAGGTGTCCACTGGGGGTCGCGATCGCTCTCGATCACGCCCCCCCCGGGGCAAAATGTTATTAAAAAAATAAAGAAATAATTAAAAAAAAAAAAAAAAAAAAAAATGGACAGGGGGTCGCCCGTGGGCAGGACGACCCCCTGTGGGGGCAATAATTTTTTTCTAGTTGTTGTAGGGTTTCCCTGGGGGCCATTTTGGCCCCCAAGGAAACCATACAACTACTAAAAAAATATAGATCTATATATATATATATATATATATATATATAGATCTATATACATAGATATATCTATGTAGATATATCTATCTGTATAGAGATAGATCTATATATATATATATATATATATATATATAGATCACTTTTGTCAATACATGTGTGGTTTCCCTGGGGGCTGCGATCGGCCCCCAGGAAAACCAGACCCACATATAAAAGTGATATATATATATATATATATATATATATATATATATATATATATATATATATATTTGCCACCAGTTGTCTTGCAGTTGCAGCTTGCGTCTTCAAAGCAATGCACATACTTTAACTGACGCATTTCAACTGTAGCTTTTAGGCAGCAATAAAAAAGTCAAGTAAGTATTGTGATTATGTTTCTGCTACAAAAGGATCAGACTTTTGTCTAGTGGCAGTTTTAGTGCCATAAAGAAGCGCAGAAGGTTTATATGCCTACTGCAAAGAACAAATCTGTATTTTCTGTAAATAGCTGAGTACATTAGTAAAGTCAGCCATTACCTGCACTACAATACAAATTAAATGTTTATGCGGGGTGGGGGGCCGCTATGGAGAGATGAAGGGCACTTTTGCTGGGTGGTAATGAGGGAATCCGAGGAGGAGGGAGTGGGAGCACCAATAATGATTGTTGGACTGGGCGCAGGAGGTGCTAAAGACTGTGATGAATGGTACGTGACAAGGTGTTTTTTGAGTGTCTTGAAAGAATGTGCTGATTGAGGGAAGAAGCGCAGGTAAGGTGGCCTCTACTGTTGCACATATCTCACACACACCATCGATTTTGTGACTGTCCACGTAGGCTAGTGTTTTAGAGCAACAGTTTAGCCAATAGCAGAGATGGCATCTTGATGGATGACTGCTGCAGTCACTCGGGTTATAGATGACAGCTCTGACATAGGATCAGAGACTGAGACATCAGATACTGAGACAGCATCTGAGGGATAGGACAATGGCGCAGACTCTGGGAGTGGCTTTTCAGTCGGAGGCGTCCCATTCGATAACTCCTCTTCCATATGGAATATGCTGGGATCCACAAAATTCCTACCAACCAGTGATTCCTCACCTGTCCTGATAAAAACACTACCCCACTTGAGTGCCTATACCAAGTGCCTGCGTCAGGAATGGCTCACCCTAGGGTCAACAGCTGCCTCATGTAAGGACCAACATTGACCGTTGTGTGATCTATTCCTGTCGCGGGCACAAGGCCTACCCACACAAGTGAGGTACCATTTTTATTGGGAGACTTGGCGGAACGCTGGGTGGAAGGAAATGTATGGCTCCTCTCAGATTCCAGAACTTTTTGTCACCGAAATGTGAGGAAAAAGTGTTTTTTTAGCCACATTTTGAGGTTTGCAAAGGATTCTGGGTAACAGAACCTGGTCAAAACCCCACAAGTCACCCCATCTTGGATTCCCCTAGGTGTCTAGTTTTTAAAAATGCCAAGGTTTGCTAGGTTTCCCTAGGTGCCGGCTGAGCTAGAGGCCAAAATCCACAGCTAGACACTTTGCAAAAAACAGGTCTGTTTTCTTTGGGAAAATGTGAGGTGTCTACGTTGTGTTTTGGGGCATAACCTGTCGTCGGTGCTAGGCCTACCCACACAAGTGAGGTACCATTTTTATCGGGAGACTTGGGGGAACGCTGGGTGGAAGGACATTTGTGGCTCTTCTCAGATTCCAGAACTTTCTGTCACCGAAGTGTGCGGAAAAAGTGTTTTTTTGGCCAAATTTTGAGGTTTGCAATGGATTCTGGGTAACATAACCTGATGAGAGCCCCACAAGTCACCCCATCCTGGATTCCCCTAGGTGTCTAGTTTTAAAAAATGCACAGGTTTGGTAGGCTTCCCTAGGTGCCGGCTGAGCTAGAGGCCAAAATCTACAGCTAGGCACTTTGCAAAAAACACGTCAGATTTCAATGAAAAAATGTGATGTGTCCATATTGCGTTTCCTGTTGTGAGCATTAGGCCTACCCACACAAGTGAGGTACCGTTTTTATCGGGAGACTTGGGGGAACACAGAATAGTAAAACAAGTGTTATTGCCCCTTGTCTTTCTCTACATTTTTTCCTTCCAAATGTAAGACAGTGTGTAAAAAAGATGTCTATTTGAGAAATAGCCTGTAATTCACATGCTAGTATGGGCACCCCGGAATTCAGAGATGTGCAAATAACCACTGCTTCTCAACACCTTATCTTATGCCCATTTTAGAAATACAAAGGTTTTCTTGATACCTATTTTTCACTCTTTATATTTCAGCAAGTGAATTCCTGTATAACCGGTATAGAATGAAAACCCATTGCAAGGTGCACCTCATTTATTGGCTCTGGGTACCTACGGATCTTGATGAACCTACAAGCCCTATATATTCTCGCTACCAGAAGAGTCCAGCAGATGTAACGGTATATTGCTTTAAAAAATCTGACATTGCAGGAAAAAGTAAAACGTGGAGAAAAATGGCAGTTTTTTTCAGCTCACTTTCAATATTTTTTTATTTCAGCTGTTATGTTCTGTAGGAAAACATTGTAGGATCTACACAAATGACCCTTTGCTGAATTCAGAATTTTGTCTACTTTTCAGAAATGTTTAGCTTTCCGGTATCCAGCATTGGTTTCACACCCATTCCTGTCACTAACTGGGAGGAGGCTGAAAGCACCAAAAATAGTAAAAATGGGGTATATGCCAGCAAAATGCCAAAATTGTGTTGAAAAATGTGGTTTTCTGATTCAAGTCTGCCCGTTCCTGAAAGGTGGGAAGATGGTGATTTTAGCACCAGAAACCCTTTGTTGATGCCATTTTCAGGGAAAAAACCACAAGCCTTCTTCGGCAGCCCTTTTTTCCCATTTTTAAAAACAAAAACAAAATTTTCACTGTATTTTGGCTAATTTCTTGGTCTCCTCCAGGGGAAACCACAAACTCTGTGTACCATTAGAATCCCTAGGATGTTGCGAAAAAAGGACGCAAATTTGCAGTGGATAGCTTATGTGGACAAAAAGTAATGAAGGCCTAAGCGCGAACTACCCCAAATAGCAAAAAAAGGGTTCAGCACTGGGGAGGGAAAAGGCCCAGCAACTGAGAGGTTAATCTCATCTGTAATTGCCACCAGTCAGTTTTGCAGGATAAATTTGAAATGTGTACCACAGTGCCCAACATTCCTACACAGTACCCTAACACTGACAGCTGAATTACCACACCTACCTGTCCAATTCAAAGTAAACCTAGTCATCCAGAATGGTAGGTACACTGGATGGGGGATGCATAGACAAGTAGATGTGTTTTTGCTGTCAATGTGACAGCTCAGTTGTAAACAGGCGATGAACATGTCAAGAGAGGGATTCGGAGGCAGGACGGTATCTCTAGGCCAACACACAATTTTCACTGTGCACTCATGGGAAGACCCTGTGAAATAAGCAAAGGACACATAAAGTAAGTGAGTACCCAAACATTTTTATTAACAATGAAACTAAACTAAACTAAAATAATCAAGAAAACCTATCCCAACCTAACCTAAACTATTTTAACTATAGTTAACCAACAACTAACTCTAACTACCCTATGCTAAGTTTACCTAACATAGTTAACGACACACTCTAAACATTGCCCCCCCTTATGTTATGAGACACATGCAGGACAACATATACTAAACTACACATATACTAACTATACCTAAACAAATACATATTTTTTGGTGTTTTTCTTTTTTGAATTTTTTTATATATTTGTTTTTTGTAAAACACATATATACCCCAACATTACCTGACTAGACACCCACCCACAAAGTAGCATGTAAAAAGTAGAAAACCCACCACCCAAACCCACTTATCCTAAATAAACTACATACCTACTCTAACCTAACACTAATTCCCTAAAACCCACTATAAAACATTAATGCAAATGAGGAGAGAAGGGACAGAACTGGGGGTGTCACAGTTTTGCCTTCTTGAGGTTTTTTTTTATGAACTTTAGTCTCTTCATATTGGCTGTCACCTCCTTCTCCAAACTGTCCAACCTTTTCAAGACTAGTGTCATGTCCCTCTGCAGATCTTGTAGCATTTTCTGGTCTATGGCAGCAGGTGGTGTGGGTTGATGCACAGATGTGGAGGTTGTTGCAGATGGGGCTGTAGTTGTGGTGGCAGCTGTGCCCCCTGCACAGCTGTGGAGCCTGGTCTCCTCCTTGTTGTCACTTTCAGTGTGGGGCCCCCTTGGGTAAATGCCCCTCATTCCCCGGTTGATCTCTCTGCGCGATAGCGGCGTGCCACCCTCTGGAACCCAGATTCAACTGCCAGGATATGTCTGTAGTGGACTGTACTCTTCTGGAATGCTCACAGTTCCTCATTGCTCATGTTGGCAGCTGTTAAATTGAGACAGGCAACCGTCTGTGTCAGCATTGTGTGGAGTATGTATAGATTATTGTATTACACACTAAGGGGGCCATTCCGACCCTGGCTGTAGACTACCGCCAGGGCCGGGGACCGCGGATGCACCGCCAACAGGCTGGCGGTGCATCCTTGGGCATTCTGACCGCGGCGGTACAGCCGCGGTCAGAAACGGGAAACCGGCGGTGTCCCGCCGGTTTCCCGCCGCCCGAGGGAATCCTCCATGGCGGCGCTGCAGGCAGCGCCGCCATGGGGATTCTGACCCCCTTACCGCCAGCCTGGTTCTGGCGGTTTTGACCGCCAGAACCTGGCTGGCGGTAACGGGTGTCGTGGGGCCCCCTAACAGGGCCCCACCAAGATTTTCAGTGTCTGCCAAGCAGACACTGAAAATCGCGACGCGTGCAACTGCACCCGTCGCACCCCTTCCACTCCGCCGGCTCCATTCGGAGCCGGCATCCTCATGGAAGGGGGTTTCCCGCTGGGCTGGCGGGCGGCCTTCTGGCGGTCGCCCGCCAGCCCAGCGGGAAACTCAGAATTACCACAGCGGTCTTTTGACCGCGCAGCGGTTTTCTGACGGCGGGACTTTGGCGGGTGGCCTCCGGCGCCCGCCAAAGTCAGAATGACAGCCTAAATCTAATTACACATGCACTCCAACCCACATTCTGGAAAAGACAGTGGCCCTGATAAATGCAACACTATACATCACCAGTAACCTGAATATGTCATTAGGAGGAATGGATGCAATTGGTAACCATAAGGGGTCAGTGATAATAGGTACACATGCAAGCCTGATCAATATGACTGTCACCTACACTGTGAGCATCACATCTACCTAGAAATTTGGTATTCCACTCTCCCTGTGCCTAAGGGGTGATGGCCATGCAATCGATCATCTCAACTATCCTGGTCATCCACCAAGGCATGCCCACTCATACATGGAGTCAGGGAGTGGACCACATGTTAGGAGGGCTGGCAACAAGGAAGCTGGTGTCCATAGGTCTATCACATCTACATTCATGTGTCCAGGTGTAGACAGCCAACAATACCTGATCTTCCAATACTAATCCTTAAACACTCATATCCATGCCAGAAAACGTTTGGCCTTGACCTGCATGCATGTTTATTATAGTCCACATAAGTGGTACTTACATGGAGTTCAAAATACAGAGCACTTGCTGGGGGACAATTGCCAGCCCAGTCCTCCATATTCATACAGGGATGCACCATATTGGGTTCAAAATGACGCATCCCTGTGTTGTGAGAATGATGGTGTGCCCCAGTGTCAATTTCCTCTCAGCATTGTACTTCTTAGTCACATATGGCCATTCATGTCATTTGTCATCCCCTTGATTACCTGATGCTTCCCATTGAGCACAACCAGCCTCA
Source organism: Pleurodeles waltl (assembly GCF_031143425.1). Classification (NCBI taxonomy): domain Eukaryota; kingdom Metazoa; phylum Chordata; class Amphibia; order Caudata; family Salamandridae; genus Pleurodeles; species Pleurodeles waltl. The sequence goes on along the minus strand of NC_090444.1, from coordinate 582,287,134 downwards.
CAAGATATGACCCTCTGGTGGTGCATGGCTAACCTTTCAATGGGACACAATGTCACCACCCAGACTACTTTGATATCTGATCATTTGACAGCTTATCACATCTAGCATTGTGTGCAACACACATGACTCACCCACACCAAACCCTGGATTACTTCACAGGACACACATTAGCACACTTATTGGATACAGCTGGATCCCGAAATCTCGCCATTTTGCCGATTGTATAGGGGGCAGGTCCACCTGTAAGATATGAATGGAAAACCATGCTTAGTGTCACATCACTGTCAATACTAGTGAACAACAAATTACAGTGTGTACTATTTTAGAGGAGTGAGCTAGTTGTCCTGGTGTAAAACAGTGCAACAGACACACCACGACAAACACACAATGGTACTGGCACTCAGGTGAGTGAGAGCCACACATCTGCACACTTACACTGGGCCTGAGACTCATGTAGTGCTATGCCCATCAAAAACCATATGTGGGCAATCTATAGAAGATAGAACTCAATGGAATAAAGGGGAGTTGTGTAACAAATATAAGACACTACCCTGGTGCTATGTAAGACAATTGACTCAGGTATTCAAGCTTGTCCTGCAAGGCACCCACAGGTACTTTGTGTTGGAAATGTGGCTCAATTATTAGTCTGCAATGATCATGCTTTGAGTAATCCATGACTGATGTGGCAAAGTTGTCTTATGGTATCAAATGCCCCGTTTACATTGCCCCTAAGGTGGGTAAGCCCCCTTTGCTAACATAATGGCAAGGATCATGTGTGTGAAAGGATGACAAAATAACGCTATGTATGCATTGCCCTGCCTTGTTGACACAATGCAGGTAAATGTGGTAGGCTGGTGGTGTCTTGGCGTATCATACATTACACTAAGCCAGGGCACAGGTGTGGCCATGGCCCCTGAAATGTCTGACTTAGTGATGGTTGTGCATGACTCACCAGACATCTGACCTGCATTGGTATAATAGTAGGACATGTGAACTCCATGTCTAGGCTGGTGCATTTATACTTCATTCTGGTTGCCTGCAACCTGTCAACAAGCATTGCATGCAGCACTCCAAAGCATCTGCTACCGTTATTCAAGAGCGGTGAACAGGAAATACTATGCCAATGGAAGACTCACCAACAGAGCCACCAACCTCCACACCAAGATGATCAAGCAGATCCTGCTCCCTGGCCACCAGATCTGCCCAGCGATGCTTTGGCTGGTGCTCATTCCTGGTGCTCCGAATTACCCTTTCCCCACCACAGCCCCCTCACCTAAATATGGTAACCCTGTATGACCCGGTCCCCCTTCTCCATTATTAGCGGCAGGTAGTGGGCTACCAGCAACACAGAGCCACCCAACTCTTTCTCTCCCATCCTGGTCAACCTCCCCCTACCAGACATATTATGACAGTATAAGTTGACCACAACTACTTTGAAAAAAAAAAGATGAAATGAATGTAAAGGAAACTTAAGTCCAATAACTAATCCCAACTATCCCAACTTAACAACTATCCCAGACAGACACCCCACATTACAAATACAATGATACACAAAAATCACACAAATTTACAAACAGTGGGACAAAATACAGACAATAATTAACAAAACATGACAGGAGGGGCACCACAAGATAGAATATGCTGGGAAATCACACCAACAACTCCAGAGCAAAACTACGCAGTCAAAAGAGGCACAGACTGTAAAGAGAAAGTGAAAGTACACCCACTGTACCATGCTTGTAAACAGGATTTCCTATTACATCACTTCCTGTCCCCGTGCGTCATGTTTTCTGTTATGCGTGTATTTATTTGACGTGTGTAATATTTGTGTGGGTATTTTAGACGCATGACGCATGTGCGTCATTTTATTGATGCATTACCTTTATGCATCAAAATCACTGGAGATCGGCACTCAGAAGAGTGCAAAGATGGAATTCACGATAAGGGCCCATGTGTCATATACTTTGCGTTTGCAGATTTTTTAGACGCATTTACATCAGTTTTTTTTACTCAATTCCGGATTGCGCGATGTTTGTTCCATTGTCTATAGATGTACCCTGTATCAACATAAAATGACAGGCTGTGCTGCAGTGTGGCATATTGTGCATGGCCACATGTGGTAGTCCATACAACAATGTGATGAGGGTGTGATTGGTCTGTTACACCAATTTGTGTGTTACAGAGTCAACAGCATGCAAATAGTTGTACATCGTGCATATGGATGCACGTGTGACAACAGTGTACTCACATATGCATGACAGTCAGTACAATGCAATAGTTCTGGTTTGTGATTGTGAATTGTGTTTTTGTATGTGATGGGTGAAGTTGTCTTACAGGGCATAATATTTAAGACAACATACAAAGCTCAAGAATTGTTGATGATGGCTGAACAATGCTACCTAGGAAACTGTCTGACTATGTATATTTGGAGTTTATGGTGCCTTGTGTGTGGCCTACACATATGTCTGACATGTGTACATCTTTGGTACATACTGTGTATGGCCCCCTCTGCCTACATTTCACCCAGATTATCTTTTGACCACAAATGTTTGATTAAACTCATTACATTTAGCAATGGATGTTGTTTTTGTGTGGTGGTCCTGCAGCCTTAGCTGCATATGTTCTCATCCATACTGATGTGCATCCCACAGACGTGTCTCTGTGAAGTGTGAGGGCATGTGTACCCTGTGTCAGGATTGAGCCCCATGGCAGTGGCAAGACTGATTACCATGGATGTACTGTACAGGCACAACTTCTTCCATTGCTTGTCATACCTGGGATAATCATGATGACCATTGTTATCAATGATGTCCCCCCCTTGTCACACATGTTCGATGCAGCCATTGCAACTCTCACACTGAGCTGTGACAGTGTTTTGTTCCAACATTAGTGTCTTTCTAACTTTGGACATCCACTTCCTCATGTGTGGGCCCCTTGCTTACCTCCTATTTGGACATGTTGTAGTTGTGTGTGATGAGCTATTGATGAACAAGTTGGCAACATGGATGTAATATCTATGTTGTGGTCCATAGATGTGTCCTTCAGTTGTCACATACCAGTGAGGAGGCTATTAGTGATGTGCGTGATGGTGGCAGAACAATCTTATGCATCACATGTGAAGATGCAACAGTTCTTTTCTGAATAGTATTTGTAACATGCTCCCTGAGTTTAGACTCACAATCCTAAGGCATATGTTGTGGAGATTGAAGAGGCCAAAGCAGGATTGTTTGAATAAGTGAGGTGTTTATTTACAAAATGTACAGGGTGAGTTAACTGATTTTTGAGTGAAGAAGCTATCAACTGTGTGCTGTCTGCTGTATATCCCACCAGCTGTGTAGTGCTGTTCCCCCTCCATTTCTTCACCACCATCCTTCTCCTCCTCCTCAGGCAGATCATCAACCTGTTCATACAAGGGGACGTTCATCCGAACACATATGTTGTGCAGGATAGCACACGTCATGATCTTGCAGACAATATGTGGGGCATATAGGAGGCTGCCTCCTATGATGGCCAGGCACCTGAATCTTGACTTCAGGATGCCAAATGTCCTCTCCATGATATTCTGTGTCTTCCGATGTCCCTCATTATATGCTGCTGAGGTTGGGTTGGCAAATAGGGTCATAATCCGTGGCTGTATGCCATAACCCTTATCCGCTGCAAAATATAAAAGGAGTAAGTTGTTGTTAAGGCTTGCAACAGGTTTGTCATATAGCATGACAGTTGATATTTTGAGTTGGTTGTAACTCTCTTGGCTGTGGATTGTGGTATGGTTTGAGTTCCTGGCCTTGTGCAAGGTTTTCTCAGCACCGTGTTGTTGGACATGACAATCTTGAGTTTAGCTCAAGGACCTGGTATATATGATTTGGGTTCCTAACTGATGGCCAGCATGTATGTTCCATGCATTGTGTAGTGCTAGTGTAGTGTCATGTCCCCTCTAGTGTACTATCACTAGAGGGGACATAACACGTCCTCACAACACAATGAGGTCAGATGTGGTGGCAACATGAAAACACTACAGAACCTAGACATCCCATCCATTTTGACGTGTGTCAATACAGATGATGTCCGATACTTAGGCTCATTGAAATGGGTACGTTACAATGCACAGCACATCTCCAACACTGGCAGCACTGTCCTGCAACATTTTGACTATGCAAAAATGCCCTGTGTGTGACATGTTACTAGGCAACCCTTTGCTGTTCCCAGCTCCAGTGGCTAATGTGCAACTGTGCACCCACACTACCAACCTTGCACCAGGGTGCTTGGCTAGCTGCCCTGTGGAGGTAGATGCAAAGGTCCAGGAAGGGACATCGCCCTATACATATGCTGTTTTGTTGGACAATTGGCTTTTTCTGTGTGTGCAGCAGTATACAGCATGCATTGGTGACACATTCATATGAGTTCAAAGCACAGTCTATTTACTTTTTGAAAACTGCAAACAGCACCCCTGGGGCGGTGTTTGATGTTGGCACTGCCTCAGGTTTTAGGTGACCCCTACATCTTAGTCAGCATTATCATGCTATCTTTCATGTGGTGACTAACCTGCAGCAACACATATTGCACTCCCCTTCCATGCTACATACTGCATGGAGGGTGGCCGATTTACAATGTGGCCTCAAGTCCCAAAAGAGTGGTCATCTGCAAAGTTGTACATTCAGTGTAGGCCATGACAATGGCACTGGGGGCTTTTTCATAAGTCCCTTGGTGATCCTCAGTAGCAGCTAATATTTGTGGCAGCCACCAGGTGTCCAAGGGTGTGTATCCCATTGTTTCAGGATGGTCAACATTACTACCACTCTCTCTCCTATCTTCCAACACATGATTCAGCATTTATACTGTCAACACATGCATAGTGCAGGCTATGGGATGGAGCTCAGCTACTTAGCAAATGTGTCCCTTGGCACAGTACTTGTGAGGTCAGTGATGTCCTGTATTCTCCTACAGGGTCCCACTATGCATCCATGATCTGCACTGTCTAACAATGACTCTGCTCCATGGTGGGCCATTTGTTCTTTATGGTACCTTCATGATGGTGTTGTGGGTCAGTAAGTGGTGCATGTGAGATGGCACTACAGTAGGTGGCCGGGTGCCACTTCTCACAAATCTGGCACATGGTATCTAATGGCCATCGATTTTGTATTCCTATGTGTGTGACCTAATGTGTCAGGCAGATGTCTATGCACACTACAGGTGAGTCAGGTATGTGTTGATTAGATGCAGTTGGTATTGGCACCAGTTGTCTGGCATTTGATGTTTGTTCTGGCAGTGACTTGCACGGCATGATTTGAGAGATCTGTGCCTATATGAGACTTACGTAACATGAGTATGGTGTATGCCATTGACATGGCTGTGCTATTCTTTGTTTGGTGTACTGTGTGTGAAGTGTACATAGTGGGCAACCTGTGGTCATTTGTAGTGGTCTGTGCAGTTCTTCTGTTATCAAAGGGAACATATCGGCACCTGTCCTTCATGTGGTGTGCCTGTCAAGTTGTGAGTGTGTTACATACATGTGGATGTATGTGCTTGTGGTGTGCACTGATTGTGCAGTACTGCAGCATGGTGCATATGTGTTCTTATCTACCCATCTGTGTTACCTTGGCCATGTGCTCATGTAGTGGTGTATGTCTTGTGAATCTTACAGGGTTGGTGTGTTGTGTGGATATTGCTAGATTTGTTGACTTTCCCACTGGTAGGCCATTTCCATATTGTCCATCCTGAAAGTGTTCATTGATCCATTGTGCTGAAATATGAAGGCATCATGGACACTCCCAGGATTCTTGGCCAAAATGTTTATGAATAGATCCCAGTGGTCCACTATGCCCTGCATATTAGTGGAATGCATGTGCTTGCGATTCCAGAATAAATTCTCTTTTGCTGCAGGTGGAATGAGCCGGGTGCTGTCAATTGCACCAAGCACATGCAGGAAGCTATGGATTTGGTAGAACCCCTGTTTTGTCTCCTGCTGCTTTTGCTGGGTCTTGGGGAAGCTGATGTGGTGGGGTGTCAGGGAGATTATAGTGTCTAACATATTTGACAGGAACACAGAGAATGATGGCTGTGAGACACCAGCAATGAGGGCACCCGTTAATTGGAATGAGCCACTTGCCAGCATGTGCAGGACAGCTTTGTCACAGGTGGTATGTTGTGCGGGGTCTGCAGGCTGGCTCTGATTTGTGGCTCAATGTGGTGCAGCAGGTGTAGTATGGCTTGCTGGTTCAGTCTGGAGGTCCTTTTGATGTCCTGTTCCCAGAGGCCAAAGAGGGTTGTCCTGGTTCTGAAGACCCTCTCCTACTTTCTGCATTGCTTTTTTGGGCCGCGTTGTGGTGGTGGTGATTGCTATAGTTGATGTTGTCCTCTGTGTCATCTTGCAAACTGGACCAGAATCACCTCCCGCTTCTCCTGTTGGTTGGTAATGTTGCTTCTGTGTGTTTTACTTAAGCAGTGATGAATTTGCCTCATTTTAACGCTTGGTCTAACCCAGGCGTAAAAATTTGACACTAATCAGAGTTAATGTAATTTTTTGGCTCCGCCTCCCAACCGTCTGTCATTTTTGTCAAGGTGGATCAATATGGTGCTAGGGGCTTAGAGATATTTTTTGGACACCTACCTTGGATCTCATTGACACAAGGAGGTTTCACGCATCCCAAGAATGGCGTTAACTTCAATAACTTGACGCTAAAAGGGTCTAGCGTCAAAATATAAATATGCCGTTAAGTTTGCACAGAATTAACATTACAAAAATCACACTAATTCAGTGCAAACAGAGTATAACTATGCCCCTTAATGTTAAACTAATAACCCACTCAGCTGAAGCAATTCTAAAAGAAATTAGTGCACAATAAGTTGCAGCACTGTCGTATGGCCACTTTGCCTAATCTTGAAAACTCTTGACTACCATAAACCAGCAACAGAGTAAAATTTACAGGAGAGTCGTCCAACTTTTGCAACATGTCCATGGCATACCAACTGGAATTCGCCCTCCTGAATGAGGACTTAGCATGCAAAGCTGCTTTCCTCAGATATTGTTAGGACATTTTGAGGGGCTTGTCTACAAGTTTTTGACACAGGCAATGCAGCAAGCCACTTTGCTACACTGCTCTGAGTGAAAAGAAGAGGGCAGGAATGTGCTGTATCTATGAGATACATTGCATTCCTGTTTTCTTCCAATGCCCTGAAGACTAATTGCAGCCTTGCACCAATGCAGACACCCTTGTACGATGGTGCAAGGATATTGCATTGTAGGAATGATTATTTTTGCGCAGTAAGGGACACTTTTCTGCACAAAAACAATCATTGGAGGTGTTTCCCTCCTTCTATGTGTGCTGCAGATATCTTAATTATTTCCAATTTCATGGGGAACTGACTTAGGGCCTAATACAGATCTAGGCAGACGCCCAGCAGTGCCACCATGGGAATGGAGTAAATTCCTCTGTCCCCATGATGGAGGGATCCTCCACTTAATTTATAAATGACTGCCAAGTAGGCTGTCATATACGAAAAGCATCGTCAGGAAAGGCCGTCAACATGGTTCTTCTCAATTAATTTTACACTGCTACGAGGCTGCATCAGCAGGATGCAGCCCTGTAGAAGAGAAAAAATTAAATCAGAGTTCTTACTTTTTCACGGGAGTCTTCTCCCATAGGGGTGGGCATTATTACAATTTTACTCTCCCTTACCAACAGGTTGTGCCTGATGGGAAGGAATAGGAAAAATGGCTACATACCTGGCCATCTAAATTGGACATTTGAACATGTAGCCATTTCTCTGATGGCCCTTACTCCCCAGGGCCATTAAAGAATTGTGTAGCCTCCGCTGTAGACAAACGTAAGGTCCACCCAACAATTAAGCAGGTGAACCACTATGTTGTCATGGAGGGAATGCAATTGCTGCATATAAATCAGGCCCTCAGGCTCATAATACATACATGTTGTTCTAATCAATGATTCTTACAACTTACTGTCCATGCAATATCATTTAAAGAATCATTAACCAGGTTTTGCTGATTTAAAAAATAAGGGTGCATTTTCTGATTCTCACAGTGAAGCCTTCTAAACCTTAATTGATCAAAAATCTGAACACAGCACAGCACTGCAAACTCTGACCAAACAACAAGGAATCTATTTTGTACCTTGGATGTTGTGTCCTAGAGTGACCATGGAAAGGCTTGCTTTTACAAGACCTACGTTTCTTAAAAAGGTATATCCCAATGTAAAGACTTTACAAAATGTAGTTTGAACTTAGTGAATCTGTCCGAGCTTTCACTTCCCACAACATTTTAAAATATGATTTTTAAGAAGGTGAGTAATAGCCCACTCTATGGACTGTAAGATGAAGATTTCTAATAGGTGGTTATTTCCACTGAAGTTAGCAGTTTTTAGCATTTCTAAATTGAACATTTATTATTGCGATGCCTAAGTTAATTTTAACCGCCTTTGTAACATTTCTGTAATGCACTATCTCTACACTACGTTTTTCTAGATCTGTATTTGTAAAGTTTTTGGGGAAATACTACAGTACAAAATTTCAGCATCATCTTCATGAAAGTAATCGTGTTCTAAGACGTAATAGGATGTGTTTTCATTTTCGAGTACATGATTATCCTTTGATTACTTGGAATCCTTTTGGTAGTATTGGGTTTCTTCTGATCGGGTGAGGGGCTGAATGTTAAGCTTTTTTACCACTTCTTTTACCACTTTGGGGTTATTTCAAGTCCCTGCACTAGGATCCTTCAAAACTGATCAAGATCAGAACCACAAGTATGCTATCCACACACCAGCGGGACTCATACCACCTGACAGAAGGGAGTCATAATGATGACCCGTTCAATGAAGTGGCTTTGAAGGTCTCTGGAGGGCTAGAAAAATTACTTGTTCATTGGGTCACCAGACACAGAGAATTGTTATTTCCTTTGACTCTTGCCACCCATATTAGAATGAGTTCAAATATAGTTTTATTGTACTTTGTTATATCTCTGCTAGATTAGAAATCCGGGGCGAGATCATAATGCTGGTGGGTGTAGAGGCTGGCACTTAATGGTATGTACCCACCATTATACAAACGATGCACATCAATCTGAAAAGACACTTCATCTGTGTTCTCTGGCAGGGTTAGAAAGAGTCCAGGACACTATGGGCCTCATTTACAAGAAATTGATGCATCAGCTCTGATGAGTCAAATTTCTTGTGCTGCCCTACGATTCCTTTACAAAGCAATGAATGTGCTGTAGTTGCAGTACAGAGCTCCATGGTGCACATTTTCACAGATGCATTAGAAATTCTGATGCACCTGTTGGCACTGAACTCACGCATTTGCTGAACTTGCATCAAAAAAATGACGCTTCTCCAGTATGGCGTGGAAGGATCCCATAGGAAAAAGCCCTGTGTCAAATTTACGCCTGCTCTAAGCAGGTGTTAAAAGTTGACGCAGTGAGGTCGCAGAACGACGCAGTGAAATGTAAATTTCACTGCGTCAGTTTTGCCTTGCTTTTTGCCTGGAACTCCTACCTTGCATATGATTGCCGGTAGCTGGCACCTAGATGTGAAAAGTGATGCTAGAGTCACGCAAGGGTCTTATAAATAAGCCCCTGTGTTTTTGAAGCACTGCCCATGTTGTTTATTAGACACTACTATAGCATGGTAGGAAAACAACTGTTTCTAATTTTGGTACAGTAATACCTTGTCCATAATGAGGGCCAATGGCTCCAAAATTAGTTATTCAAATAATGTAGGTTATTCATCAAGGAATGTTATAAAATATATTTCCCCATTGAAGATTGCCTTCTTCTACACCTTCATGATATAGAGAGTTGTTCTCATCTCATTTTAATACTGAAAACACACTTAAGTCTGACATTGACAAGAGTAATTCTGTGAGCATTTACAGAGTGTAAAACTACCTCTTAAGAATATGTAAATACCCACAACAAAGACTGTAGGCATCTGCTTTTTTTGCAACGAGGACTGCCACAGAGCAAACACAAACACGCCCTTATTATATTTTGTGACTGTGGACAAATAAAAAGGAGTTTCTGAGTTTGTAAATATTTGTTGCAGGTGTAAAAGTAAGTAAGTCAATCGTGATTTATTGAAGTAGTACTGTGAATTTGCTTTGCAAATGTCCTTTTGGGCCTGTAGGTTGAACTTCAGGGGTCCATTTCCAAGGGGTGGTAGTCACACCCTGCTGATGGATGGACTGTGACGGTTGTAGGCTATAGGCCCACTACATAAATCTGAGCAATGGCAGATGGGAGCGCCTACAGGGGTAATCTGTGGCGGCAAATGCCACAATACATCATTGACGTATTGTCAATTAGGGCCCAATTCCTAGAGGTTTACTCATGAAAACACATGCCACACCCCTCTCTCAATAGTGATAATAACCACACTACCTCCCTGGTGCGGGTCAAGACCAGTGGCCGACACCAGGGAGGGGGTTAATATTATTATTTTTTTTGTTATCCCTGGGAGACACGGAAGCTCTTCCGTGTCTCCCCCCGCCTCCCCACCCGCCCCTTTGTGACATCAGCGCGCCACGAGGCGCGCTGACGTTACTATGTGGATTTCCCCATCGGAGTACGAAGCAGCCGCAAACGGCCTTCCCACGTTCAAGAAGGCCTCGTAAGAAAGGGGAGAGTCTCCCCTTTCTTACGAGGCCTTCTGAAAGTGTTTCCTGGCCCCCGATTGCAGCACAGCTGCGATCGGGGGCCAGGAAACACCACTAGACACCAGGGATTTCACTTGGGGGGGTCGACCCCTCGGAAAACGCCCCCCCCCCCCGGGGCATACATTTTTTTTTCTTTCAAAAAAAGAAAAACAGAAAAATAAATGGACAGGGGGTCGCCCCTGTGAGGGCAATATTTTTTTTTGTTGTTGTAGGGTTTCCCTGGGTCCCTGGGGGCCATTTTGGCCCCCAAGGAAACCATACAACAACAAAAATAAAAAGAGCTATATATATATATATAGATCTCTCTATAGATATATCTATGTAGATATATATATATATATATATATCACTTTTGTCAATATGTGTGTGGTTTCCCTGGGGGCTGCGATTGGCCCCAAGGAAAACCAGACCCACATATAAAAGTGATATATATATATATATATATTTGCCACCAGTTGTCTTGCAGTTGCAGCTTGCGTCTTCAAAGCAATGCACATACTTCAACTGACGCTTTTCAACTGTAGATTTTAGGCAGCAATAAAAAAGTCAAGTATTGTGATTATGTTTCTACTACAAAAGGGTCAGACTTGTCTAGTGGCAGTTTTAGTGCCATAAAGAAGCCAGAAGGTTTATATGCCTACTGCAAAGAGAAAATCTGTATTTTATGTAAATAGCTGAGTATATTAGTAAAGTCAGCCATTACCTTCTCTATAATACACATGAAATGTATGTGTGGGGTGGAGGGCGGCTATGGAGAGATGAAGGGCACTTTTTCTGGGTGGTAATGAGGGAATCCGATGAGGAGGGAGTGGGAGCACCAATAATGATTGTTGGACTGGGCGCAGGAGGTGCTAAAGACTGTGACGAATGGTATGTGACAAGATGTTTTTGGAGTGTCTTGAAAGAACGTGCTGATTGAGGGAAGAAGCGCAGGTAAGGTGGCCTCTACTGTTGCACGTATCTCGCACAAACCATCGATTTTGTGACTGTCTACGTAGGCTAGTGTTTTAGAGCAACAGTTTAGCCAATAGCAGAGATGGCATCTTGATAGATGACTGCTGCCGTCACTCGGGTTATAGAGGACAGCTCTGACATAGGATCAGAGACTGAGACAGCATCTGAGGGATAGGACAATGGCGCAGACTCTGGGAGTGATTTTTCAGTGGGAGGAGTCCCATTCGATAACTCCTCTTCCAGTACATTATGAGGGAGGTGATGAGGACAGTCCTGCTGTCCCTACGCAAGCAGTCTGTGCAACTGCGTAATAGTGGGTTAGCCCGACCCAGAGAGCAGGTGAATGCGGTGGAAAGCAGAGAGAGAGAGAGTGCTCTCTTGAGAGCTCCCCAATTTAGTTCAGCCCCAAATTCCACCGCCCAAATCGTATTGTGGAGACATCAAAATGATCTATCGCAAAACAAACTGGTTTTGTAAGGCAGGCACCTGTGTTTTTGTTCCTGGGTTCGGCAGGCATATAGGGAAACACACTAAACCCAAACATTTCTGGAAACTAGACATTCGGGGGAGCCCACAGAGGTGTGACTTGTGTGGATTCCCCAAAGTTTTCTTACCCAGAATACCCTGCAAAGCTGAAATGTTGAATAAAAACTCTATTTTTCTTGCATTTCTGTCACACAAACTACAGCTGGGATCCACAAAATTCCTACCACCCAGTGATTCCTCACCTGTCCTGATAAAAACGCTACCCCACTTGAGTGCCTACACCTAGTGACTGCGTCAGGAATGGATCACCCCAGGGTCAACAGCTGCCTCATGTAAGGACCAACATTGACCGTTGTGTGATCTATTCCTGTCACGGGCACCAGGCCTGCCCACACAAGTGAGGTACCATTTTTATCAGGAGACTTGGGGGAACGTTGGGTGGAAGGAAATTTGTGGCTCCTCCCAGATTCCAGAACTTTCTGTCACCGAAATGAGAGTAAAAAGTGTTTTTTTAGCCAAATGTTGATGTTTGCAAAGGATTCTGGGTAACAGAACCTGGTCAGAGCCCAACAAGTCACCCCATCTTGGATTCCCCTGGGTTTCTAGTTTTCAAAAATGCACTGGTTTGCTAGGTTTCCTCAGGTGCCGGCTGAGCTAGAGACCAAAATCCACAGGTAGGCACTGTTTTCTATGAAAAAATGTGATGTGTCAACGTTGTGTTTTGGGGCATTTTCTGTCGCGGGCGCTAGGCCTACCCACACAAGTGAGGTATCATTTTTATCGGGAGTCTTGGGGGAACGCTGGGTGGAAGGAAATTTGTGGCTCGTCTCAGATTCCAGAACTTTCTGCCACCGAAATAGCAGAAAAACTTGTTTTTTTAGCCACATTTTGAGGTTTGCAAAGGATTCTGGGTAACAGAACTTGGGCAGAGCCCCACAAGTCACCCCATCTTGGATTCCCCTAGGTCTCTAGTTTTCAAAAATGCACAGGTTTGGTAGGTTTCCCTAGGTGGCGGCTGAGCTACAAGCCAAAATCTACAGGTAGGCACTTTGCAAAAAACAGCTCTGTTTTCTGTCAAAAAATGGGATGTGTCCACGTTGTGTTTTGGGGCATTTCCTGTCGCGGGCGCTAGGCCTACCCACACAAGTGAGGTATCATTTTTATCGGGAGACTTGGGGGAACTCTGGGTGGAAGGAAATTTGTGGCTCTTCTCAGATTCCAGAACTTTCTGTCACCGAAATGTGAGGAAAACATGTTTTTTAGCCACATTTTGAGGTTTGCAAAGGATTCTTGGTAACAGTACCTGGTCACAGCCCCACAAGTTACCCTATCTTAGATTCCCCTAGGTCTCTAGTTTAAAAAAATGCACAGGTTTGGTAGGTTTCCCTAGGTGCCGGCTGAGCTAGAAGCCAAAATCTACAGGTAGGCACTTTGCAAAAAACAGCTCTGTTTTCTGTCAAAAAATGGGATGTGTCCACGTTGTGTTTTGGGGCATTTCCTGTCGCGGGCACTAGTCCTACCCACACAAGTGATGTATCATTTTTATCGGGAGACTTGGGGGAATGCTGGGTGGAAGGAAATTTGTGGCTCCTCTCAGATTCCAGAACTTTCTATCACCGAAATGTGAGGAAAACTTGTTTTTTTAGCCACATTTTGAGGTTTGCAAAGGATTCTGGGTAACAGAACCTGGTCAAAGCCCCACAAGTCACCCCATCTTGGATTTCCCTAGGTCTCTAGTTTTCAAAAATGCACAGGGTTGGTAGGTTTCCCTAGGTGCCGGCTGAGCTAGAGGCCAAAATCTACAGGTAGGCACTTTGCACAAAACAGCTCTGTTTTCTGTAAAAAAATGGGATGTGTCCACGTTGTGTTTTGGGGCATTTCCTGTCGCGGACGCTAGGCCTACCCACACAAGTGAGGTATCATTTTTATCGGGAGACTTGGGGGAACTCTGGGTGGAAGGAAATTTGTGGCTCTTCTCAGATTCCAGAACTTTCTGTTACCGAAATGTGAGGAAAACATGTTTTTTTTAGCCACATTTTGAGGTTTGCAAAGGATTCTGGGTAGCAGAACCTGGTCACAGCCCCACAAGTCACCCCATCTTGGATTCCCCTAGGTCTCTAGTTTTCACAAATGCACAGGTCTGGTAGGTTTCTCCAGATTCCGGCTGAGCTAGAGGCCAAAATCTACAGGTAGGCACTTTGCAAAAAACAGCTCTGTTTTCTGTCAAAAAATGGGATGTGTCCACGTTGTGTTTTGGGGCATTTACTGTCGCGGGCGCTAGGCCAACCCACACAAGTGAGGTATCATTTTTATCGGGAGACTTGGGGGATCGCTGGGTGGAAGGAAATTTGTGGCTCCTCTCAGATTCCAGAACTTTATGTCACCGAAATGTGAGGAAAACGTGTTTTTTCAGCCACATTTTGAGGTTTGCAAAGGATTCTGGGTAACAGAACCTGGTCAGAGCCCCACAAGTCACCCTATCTTAGATTCCCCTAGGTCTCTAGTTTTAAAAAATACACAGGTTTGGTAGGTTTCCCTAGGTGCCGGCTGAGCTAGAAGCCAAAATCTACAGGTAGGCACTTTGCAAAAAACAGCTCTGTTTTCTGTCAAAAAATGGGATGTGTCCACGTTGTGTTTTGGGGCATTTCCTGTCGGGGGCACTAGGCCTACCCACACAAGTGAAGTATCATTTTTATCGGGAGACTTGGGAGAACGCTGGGTGGAAGGAAATTTGTGGCTCCTCTCAGATTCCAGAACTTTCTGTCACCGAAATGTGAGGAAAACGTGTTTTTTCAGCCACATTTTGAGGTTTGCAAAGGATTCTGGGTAACAGAACCTGGTCAGAGCCCCACAAGTCACCCTATCTTAGATTCCCCTAGGTCTCTAGTTTTAAAAAATGCACAGGTTTGGTAGGTTTCCCTAGGTGCCGGCTGAGCTAGAAGCCAAAATCTACTGGTAGGCACTTTGCAAAAAACAGCTCTGTTTTCTGTCAAAAAATGGGATGTGTCCACGTTGTGTTTTGGGGCATATCCTGTCGCGGGCGCTAGGCCTACCCACACAAGTGAGGTATCATTTTTATCGGGAGACTTGGGGGAACATAGAATAGCAAAACAAGTGTTATTGCCCCTTATCTTTCTTTACATTTTTTCCTTCCAAATATAAGAGAGTGTGTAAAAAAGACGTCTATTTGAGAAATGCCCTGCAATTCACATGCTAGTATGGGCACCCCGGAATTCAGAGATGTGTAAGTAACCACTGCTCCTCAAAACCTTATCTTGAGCCTATTTTGGAAATGCAAAGGTTTTCTTGATACCTATTTTTCACTCTTCATATTTCAGCAAATTAATTGCTGTTTACCCAGTATAGAATGAAAACCAACTGCAGGGTGCAGCTCATTTATTGGCTCTGGGTACCTAGGGTTCTTGATAAACCTACAAGCCCTATATATCCCCGCAACCAGAAGAGTCCAGCAGACATAACGGTATATTGCTTTAAAAAATCTGACATCGCAGGAAAAAGTTACAGAGTAAAACATAAAGAAAAATGGCTGTTGTTTTCAGCTCAATTTCAATATTTGTTTATTTCAGCTGTTATTTTCTGTAGGAAAACCTTGTAGGATCTACACAAATGACCCCTTACTGAATTCAGAATTTTGTCTACTTTTCAGAAATGTTTAGCTTTCCGGGATCCATTATTGGTTTCACACCCATTCCTGTCAGTAACTGGAAGGAGGCTGAAAGCACCAAAAATAGTAAAAATGGGGTATGTCCCAGTAAAATGCCAAATTTGTGTTGAAAAATGTGGTTTTCTGATTCAAGTCTGCCCCTTCCTGAAAGGTGGGAAGATGGTGATTTTAGCACCAGAAACCCTTTGTTGATGCCATTTTCAGGGAAAAAACCACAAGCCTTTTTCAGAAGCCCTTTTTTCCCATTTTTTTGGAAAAAACGAAATTTTCACTGTATTTTGGCTAATTTCTTGGTCTCCTCCAGGGGAAACCACAAACTCTGGGTACCATTAGAATCCCTAGGATGTTGGAAAAAAAGGACGCAAATTTGGCGTGGATAGCTTATGTGGACAAAAAGTTATGAAGGCCTAAGCGCAAACTACCCCAAATAGCCAAATAAGGGCTCAGCATGGGGGGGAAACGGCCCAGCAGCTAAGGGGTTAAATGCCATATCATCAGCATAGAAGGGGTGCTTTGAGGACATGCATTGTCTACAGTTAGACCTTCTACTTGCTGAGTATTCCTCTTAGCATTCAGATAACATCCCATTTCTCTTGCGCATTCCTTTGTGCACGCCTGTTCAACGCCGGATTTCGCCACAAGGCCCTGGACTGGCTCACCTCCTTCCTCTCCGAAAGAACCCAAAGAGTTTGCCCCCTTCCTTTCCGGTCTACAGCCACCACGATCATCTGCGGGGTCCCCCAAGGATCCTCCCTCAGCTCCACCCTCTTCAATATCTACATGGCTCTTCTCGCCAACATCCTCCACCCCCACAGCATCACCATCATTTCTTATACTGATGGCACCCAGCTCATCATCTCCCTCACCAGGAACCTAGCCACTGCAAAGATTAACCTGCATGCCGGACTCCTCGACACCACCAAATGGACGACAACAAGCCACCTCAAATTGAACTCAAACAAAACAGAGATCATCATCTTGGGCCCCAACAAGACAGCATGGAACGACTCCTGGTGGCCCACCACCCTCAGACCGCCCCCAGCACTCACCACCCACGCACGCAACCTTGGCATCATACTGGACTCATCCCTCTCCATGACCCAGCAAATCAGTGCCATATCATCCTCCTGCTTCAACACCCATTCACATGCTACACAAGACTTTCAAATGGATACCCCTAGAAACAAGAAGAACAGTTACCCACGCCCTCATCAGCAGCAGACTGGACTACGGCAACGCCCTCTACGCTGGGACCACAGCCAAACTTTTCAAGGTCCTCGTCCACACTCACAAAGCCCTCCATGACACTGGACCGGCCTACCTCAACGAACGAGTAAACTTCCACCGACCAACTCGCCAGCTCCGCTCTGCCGACCTCGCCCTTGCCACAGTCCCCTGCATCCAACATACCACCTCCGGCGGCAGATCCTTCTCCCACCTCGCGGCCAAGACCTGGAGCTCCCTCCTGACCAACCTACGAAAGACCCAGGACCTACTAACCTTCAGAAAACACCTAAAAACATGCTTTTCAAGCAGTAACCAGCCACTACCCCCACGCCTTGAGACCCTACCGGGTGAGTAGTGCACTTCAGAAATTATTTGATTGATTGATTGATCTCTCTGATTGCATGTGTAGGGAGGGAGGGGATTCAAATGGATCGTATTTATCTTCAGGAATGGTGGAACAGAACACCTTCCCTGTGGGGCCACACCACAGACCCCCAACCCCCTTTTCACTTTGTGCTCCCATGGAGTGCCATTCAGTAATAGGTGGTAGGGCATGAAAATAGTCCATTCTATCAATAGTGTTTATCTTTAACAGACTTCTACTTCTGTTGCCGAAGAATATAAATAGCATAGTTGAACTTAGGCATTGTGAGTCTGAAGACTCAATCACACATAAGTCAGTTCCAGTACCTTTAATATTAGCTTAATCTGTTTCTATAATGCATGGAGTGATAAACAAAGCTGTATAGGAGAGTTAGCGGTGTCTAGGTCCTTGAATAATTCAGTCCCTGGCTGCTTATCCTCGTGTCTGAGTCATGCAGTAGTCATTACTGGTAGCTTAATCATGCCTTGGGTATTAGTTGACTAGCTAGTCTGCCTGACACTGCTGATAGAGTTCAGTAGGAATGACATGCATATTTTGGTCTCTTATGAAATGTTAGGGAGGGTAGTGTGGAGGTGCTGATCCGGATTGTCAGGAGCAGACAGTAAATAGAAAGTCTAATGACACCGATCTTGCAGCATCAATATGTACAAAGAGGTGCCAAAATTATAAAGACAGGTCCAAGAAATTTGACTGGTGTTCGATTGTTGCCTTCGCTGCTGCATGAGAAGGAAGGATCAATGAGCAAAGAGCACTTTCGATTTTAACAAGTCTAAGCGCAGAAGAGGACTTCCTCCAAGCCATTTGAGGAGACAGCCAATTCTCTGCCATTATGCTCTCAATTCTGACTAAATAACAAATACACTAAATATACCAAGTTCTGTAACTCTGCTACTCTTCTATCATAGTTCTCATGACTGTTTTGGTTGTAAGAACTAAGGGGCATATTTAGACTCTGTTTGCACCGAATTAGTGTCATTTTTTTTAACTCTAATTCGGTGCAAAACTAACTCCATATTTATACTTTGGTGCTAGACCCCTCTAGCACCAAATTTATGGAGTTAAAGTCATTTTTTGAAAGTGGAGACCTACTTTGCCTTAATGAGATGCAAGGTAGGCGTTCCTATGCAAAAAATGACTCTATGGCCTTAACGCCATATTTAGGGGCATATTTATACTCTGCGGCATATTTATACTCTGTTTGCACCGAATTAGCGTCATTTTTTTTTACTCTAATTCGGTGCAAATCTAACTCCATATTTATACTTTGGTGCTAGACCCATCTAGCACCAAGGCCCTGATTTAAACTTTTTTTGCACCGCATTAAAGTCATTTTATGACGCAAAAGTGGCGCAAACTTACAAAATATTGGCCCTTATTTATACTTTTTGCTGCAAAACTGCACTAACTCAGTTTTGCACCAAAATGTTTAGCACCGGCTTGCACCATTTCTGTGCACCAGCCGGGCACCATATTTATGGAATTGTGCAAGTCGGTGCAAAGGGTAGGCTAGAGTAAAAAAAAATGACTTTAGTCGGGTGGGGCTGGCAGTATAGAAGAAGAGGGTTTAGCACCAAAAAATGACTTTAGGCAGGTTAGAGTAAAAAAAATGACTCTAACCAGATTAGCGTCATTTTATGGTGCTAAACCTACCATGCCCATTTCAGGGCCCCCTATGGCACCTAAACAAAAAAAAAAAAATTAAATACAATCTTAGTTGTACTTACCTGGGATAGGTTCCCCCATCCTCCGCAGTCCCTATGGTGTGGGTGGAGGTGCACCTGGGGCCTGGGGAGGGCACCTCTGGGCTTATTCCATGGTGTTCCACCATGGAAATAGGCCCACAGGTCCCCTAACCCCTGCCCTGACCCAGGTCTTAAAAAATGGGGCAAAGCTTGCTTTGCCCCATTTTTTGACCCCTCCTCCCTCCCTTGCACCATTTTTACATGGGAGTATAAATATGGTGTTAAGGCCATAGAGTCAATTATTTGCACGGGAACGCCTACCTTGCATCTTATTAAGGCAAGGTAGGTTTCCACTTCCAAAAAATGACTTTAACTCCATAAATTTGGCGCTAGACAGGTCTAGCACCAAAGTATAAATATGGAGTTAGTTTTGCACTGAATTAGAGTAAAAAAAAACGGACGCTAATTCAGTGCAAACAGAGTATAAATATGCCCCTTAGCATCAAAAAATGATGCTAATCTGGTCAGATTCATTTATTTTGACTCAAAACTGCCTAACGTCATTTTTTTTAAAGCTAGCCTACCCTTTGCACCGGCTTGCACCATTCCATAAATATGGTGCCCAGCTGGTGCTAAAAAATGGTGCAAGGTGGTGCAAAACTTTTTGGGGCAAAACTGCCTTAGTGCAGTTTTGCTCCAAAAAGTATAAATAAGGCCCTAAGACACTCAGGCCCACATTTATACTTTTTTAGCGCCGCACTTGCATTGTTTTTTGACGCAAAATCGGTGCAAACTTACAAAATACTATTGTATTTTGTAAGTTTGCACTGGTTTTTGCGTCAAAAAACGACGCAAATGCGGTGCTAAAAAAGTATAAATATGGGCCTCAGGGTCTCATTTAGAAAAAAATGGTGCATCATGAGAATACTGTAGGCTTGCAACAAGCACAATACCTCATACCACAAAACTATGCCCTAACACCTCTTTGGCCCCAAGCCAACACACATTGTGCCTCCTTCCCGAATCCTACACAGCATCTCCATCTTAATTTGGGTATATCCATCCTGTCACAGGTTTGCGCTCCACACATCCTGTGTCATGATGGTCCAGCACCTGCGAGATGGGCACAGAGTCCCATTATAGCAGACGCATTATAGAGATCATATAAGCTTAAGAAACCAAATCACATATAAAATGTAATAGAATTTAATAGAATAAAATTATACCACACCGACAAACCCCCCCCAATCCAAAACTGGTCTGATGTTGCTTGTGCTTCAATTGTGAAGGAACCTGGTTTGACAGATCAGGCTGGACTGTTCCTATTGGATAATACCAAGGCAGATTTGCACATGGTTGGTTCCCGTCTGAAGTCGCATAGTGGTCAAAACAATGGATTGTTACCTTACACGGTTACCAGTGCCTAAGATTAATGCAATCATTGCATCCATTCATGTTTTGTTCTTCAAAATCAGCACAACATGGCTATAAAAACCACATACATCACAGACCAGATATTTACTTGTGATTGAATTTCACCACATGGAAAAAAGTCAGTGAATGGTTGAATGAATAGAATCATCTCACAGTATGTGCTAGGTCCCTCAAAAACTAATCTTGCAGGTTAAAAACATCATACACTTCGCGATGAATAATAAGGATGACTGTGATTTGTTCATCTCGACTTCATTGTTAACAACCCATTTTAATTCAAACAGTGCATTATTCATATACTTTACCTTTGCAGGCTGTGTATTCTTCTCTAATGCTAGGGACTATATTATTATTTAAATATAGTACAATGACCATACACATAGTATTATCATGATCACTCCCGACATACTCAGGCTGAGCTTGAACCTGTCCACACAATGGCAATACTGAATCCCCAACTGCCCGTTAACTCGGTGTTTAAAGGGGCACAATAAATATTTAATCCCTGAAAACATTTCAAGAAAGTGATACAATTCTTGTTATTATTGACGCTGGCCAGTAGCAACTCCCTATTCATATGAACTCCCAAGTGACCCCTGGCACACCTCAAGGCAGCACTGTATGCAGCTTCCATGTTACTGGATCAAATAAGTACTGTCATAATGCTCCCCTCAAATGACTTTCTATCGAAATTATGCATTTTCATATTAGCTTACATTGCCTAAAGCGCTCCATTCTGAACTCCGAAATACTTCTCTCCCAACAGGCTATCAATAGTTTAGCTTCAAAGCTCTTGTGATTAAACTATCCTTCTCTGCAAGTGAACCCAAAGTCTAGAACTTTATTGTGCTAGTTGTCAGAGTAATTCCCTCCCAGGACACCACCATAAAGAACCGAATGGTTTTTTGTTCCCATTTTCATTTCATCTGGACAATAGTCAACATGATCTGGGAATAACTGAAAAATAACGACATAGAATGAATACAAGTATTTGACCGTAAATATGTATATTTTGTTCTTCAATGTTAGAATTCTTTTCCTACTTCGAGACTTATTTTTTCAGATTCGGATTTACAATTGCTACTTTCAACATACACCGGGTTTTTGGATTACATACTACATGAAGAGTTTTTCGTGTAATATGATCATATGTAGAGTACTCGGTCCTTCATTCTGAATCTGAACCACACTATATTAAATAATAAATTAAAATACTTAAATATAAGGAATATGGTGGGCTAATAGCTCACAGATCTTTCGGCTTATACGTCTTTGAAATTCGTAACTTCATTGTGTCTCGGGTATCCAATAAGACTCTTGCATTGGTGTTATTTATTGTAAATCCTCACCCTTACATTGATGAACTAAGACAACATAATGTATGCTTAAATTATACCAAATTGGCTAATTTAATTTATGCTGCACTGAGCATGACACTGGAGATGATGCTTGGGAGAGTATTTTTGCAGTGGTCCTTGTGGTAGGGGCATCCAGAGGGTCTGGTAGGTCCCATGCAAGCTAATTGAGTTGAGAATACTTGATGACCAAGATCAGGAAGTAAACGTTTGCTTCAGCAGGGAGGTCACTAGAAGGTAAGAAGCGGTGTCAGTTTGCAGAAAGAGGTTTCCCACCTACATCCTGGCAATCTCTCTGCGTAACATCCCAGAGTTACAGAGTACCTCTCGTGGGCCAATATCCTCTTTGCAATGTGCCTGACTCTGTCCAGTATCCATTCTTAGCATGGTTCTCTAACTACCTTGTGTTGCCATTCTGTTTTCTAGATGCCTAAACCCTCTGTGCCAGATACCTTTGTGCATAGAACGTAATGGCTGCCTGCTACCACCGTTGCTTAGACGTCACATAAGCCCATATCCCTTTATGAGTAGTATTTACATTTGACCAATTAGATCTCCATACAGTATCTTGTAAACCCAGCATTCCATTTTTTTATCACCCTCAGTATGACGAATACAAACAGCAATTTAAAGACCATATATCACCTCCAACTAGGACGAGAATATTGAGGTCAGCAACAGCCAAAATGAGAAGTGGCAGTTCCCGCTGTGACTTCAATCGTATTAAGGAGATGTAGGTGAGCAGAACAGTTACATACTGCTTTCAACAGAACATATTATACCGAACAACTATCATGTATTCAACACAGTGCAGTAGTACCGCATAGGTGGGCATAACCTTTCCTGGCAACAGCACTCATCACAGCACATAAATGGATAGTAGATATTACACTGCACCACTGGGTAGCCATCCAACATAGCTGAGATATTCTACATAGTTGGATATCAAAAACCTGACAGTAGTACAGATATTCGGATGAAAAATGTCCCCTGCGTGATGTACTGTTGTGTTCCCTGCCCTGTGTGCCCAAACTGTATATCTATGACCCTGGTTTATGGAATTTTGATCATGCTGCATACTAATCCTGGTGTGTGCATTGACGTGTGTCCAGCCTTTAGACAATGATAGATTCTGGACCTAGCCCAGAACCAGGAGAGGCTCACAAAGCAAACCCTCATATAGACAGGTGACTGCAGACTGCATACACAGAGCACAGTGGTGGCAGCAAACCGAGTTAGTGAAAAATAGGGACAGGATTTTACCTGTGAAACATGAATGAATGCTCACAGGACCTTTCATCTAAGGTTCTGTTGTTCATGAGTAATGCAACATGCTGTGTGTTATTCATGTGCATGTGTGCTAGACGTGATAGTGTGCTGAGCACAAGTAATAAAGGCCCACAGGAGGCATTTTAAAAGCCCACAGCATGGACCAGAGAAAAAAATAAAGATAGTTTGTTTTGTCCAGGGAGAATCAGTGTATTGCTGGCATCTCCTAGATAGGAGGGAGAGAACCAGATGTTATGGTGAGGAAAGGAGAGACATGCTTTCCTTAGAAGTGTCAGGGCCCTTCCTGATACATAGGGTTGCAAATGACTCTGACTGAAACTGCGATTAGGTAGCTGAAAGGGAGTACAGGGAGAAGCCTACATTATCTGTTCTTAGGGTAAGGAGTCCTTCTAAGGGGCACAGGTTTTTGTCTCTTTTCCTGATCTCTGTGAGGAGAGGTCATAACTAGCTCAGTGCAGTCTACTCTCACTTGTTTGTACTTCTGTGGTGGGCACTTTTCCTGAAGAATGTCCTGCTAGACAGAGCGTCCTTGCAGACCAAGGCGAGGCATGTGAGGTGGCCTGGCCAGGACACATGAAAAGGGGTACCAACCCAGACCGGTTCAAATGAAGCAAATCTGGAATAAACATCCACCTTCTGCAAAATTGGTTTAAACATTTAAGCTCAAGACCCATCATTGTTCATTACTGTGGCTTCTTCTCCCATGGAGATGATATGCTGCAGTGTACTCGGATGCAGTCAAGGGTTGGTGTCTCACTTTCAGAAAACTCCTCAGAGGCAAGATAACATTACCTGGAGTCTGATCTGAATGAGGAATTACTAAGATGTCCTGCATGTAATTGAGGAAAGGATGCACCAACCCAACAGGAGGAGCAGACTGGGAAGAGACTACTGTAATCGACACTGGTGTATAGCCCATCCAAGAGAGACTTGCTAAGCAAATGCACTGAAGGACTCGTGGTACTACTGGATCAGGCGTTGTGACTTTCATCAGTTATCCCCATCAAAGCCACCAGTCACCTGGAGCAGTGTACCTGTGTGGTAGGCCCAACTGAAGACAGGAAAAGCTCCTGCTGTTGGTCTGTGTGCCAAACAAGTGGACTGCTTCACAAAATCACTGCAAATGTGCTATTGGATCTGGTTCAGGCCCCAGAGGTGACCTGTCTATGCTTTATCAAGAGTCAAGGTTGTTACCTCTAAGCAATGTCTGCTGATGATGCCACTTGGCTTCTGCCACACTAAAGACTTATCACTAATAAGTCTGTAACCCACACTCTGAAAAAGAAGTACTCATCAGAGTATGGGAATGAGCCACGATGTGAATCAAGGACCTAACAAAGTACAAGAGTGAGCTGTTATCCAAAGCCTTTCACCCAGAAGAAGGCCCTCTTAGAGCAGCCTCTACTCCTACCACAGCCCATCGAGTGACATATTACTGTGCCAGCTGCTGCACAGCCCCATGTAGGCTGCCACATGCCACATGGAGGCTTCCTTCTGCTGGTGCTATCCTGCTACTGTGGTAGGGCTGTAGACAGCCCAGCTCTGCTGCTACAAACTTGGTGAGGAACTAAACAGGCGTTGCCTGGATAGAATGAGTGCTAATTCAAACTTGGGGTGAGCACAAGCTGAACCAATATACCTATCTAAAAGTAGAAAGAGGAAACAGAGTGAAAGGAGGACCCAGTGGAGACAGGTAGAGGTCTAGATGGAACAGGCTTCTACAGCATAAAGACACCCACCCATGAGCTGAGCATTTTTTATATTCATGAGTATGTATTGGATTTTTATACTTTTATGTAATAAAATCCTTGTCTTTTCTACAAAGATAAACACTGGGCTAGACAATGATCATATTCCACTCCTGTGCCAATTGTGTTTAACACTAAGCCTGAGTAACCCTCACACTACTCTCTCTGAGAAGCATGTGACTGCTCACCATCACTACTACTGATAGTCAATCGCAGTGAGGGTTGTGCTTAGACCTGTATGCGGATTCTTAGTAGGACAGGCCCTGGGACAGCAGTAGTAAATGGCCTCAACCCACAGTAGCCACTGCTTTCCCCATGGCCTCCTGAATGGGTCTGTAAATACATAATAATAAACAACACACACAACTGTGCACACTTCCTGGAACTGCACTTAGGTCTGGAGAGCTGTGTAGATGAGACGGGAACTTAGAAGTCATTGCGCACACACCTCTTCCACTAGATAACTAGAAACATTAAAGAGTACATATCAGACAGAACACTGAGAAAATGTGTAACCAAGCTGAAATATACCATATAGGGTCTATCACTAAGCTTAGAACAGTGACAGATACAACTGTAAACAATCATAACTACTAGCAGAACACATTAGTCAGAACAAAGCACTTTCAACCAGCATAGTGAGGGTGTGCCATTTAGTTGAAACTCACTGAGCTCACAACAGATGTCCATTCTTCATAAAACAAAGATCCTCTGCAAAATTCATTACATAGCAGCCTATACCATAATACACTAACACACCACAGTTAAGTAGAAATAGGTAGACCGAAAGAGATATTGTGGACAAAATAGTCTTGTGATCTCATACACATAAATGAAGCTAAGCAGTGTATATACCAGTCCCCCAGACTGCACGTGTCCAATAGGGAATTTCTCAAGATACACAGGCCAAACCATGCAATAAACAAAGATGTACCTGAAATTTCATACATCCATATTAATGATAATCCCACTCAAAACAGAAAACAGAAAACAGTTTCTGGTCTGTGATTGAATCTCCACTACCTAGGCTTGACAGTATTCAAACCCGACACCATTGTGAGGTCATATGAATGGTACACAGTGCTATAAAAATCTCTGTTAGTATTGCTTAACATACCATTACATGTTTTATATTGCAAAAGGTCACTTCTTCCAAGATGCTATTCGCGTACATTTCTCCCCTGTCGCTGTAAGGCTTTTTATATAATGAACTGTCCCTTTCCCTATCTGACAGTTAGATGATGAGAAACCATCAACTCTCAGTGAAGTTGGCTTGCCCCAATAGGCTGAACGAAAGCCTTTCTGTGGCATTTCTTTATTATTATAATTACTTACTAGAAAGATTAGGTACATGCATATAGCTCAGGGTATTCAGCTGTATTGACATGGCATTTTTATATCCTGGCAGTTAACATGCTCCATTTTTAAGAAGTCCCCTTAAATATTTGCTCCTCCTTTAAGATATTAAGCTGTATCATTCACTCTCTTCACTAACTTAGGGCCTCATTACAAGTTTGACGGTCGGACCACCAGACCGCCATAGTGGCGGCCAAAAGACCACCATGTTGGCAGGCAGGATCAACAAAAGTCAGCAAAAAACTCAAGAGCACCAGTCCAGTGGAGAGCGTGAATTAGGCAAGCTAACCAACAGCACCAAAAGCACGTCGACCAACCACTGACCGTATTACAAGTCAAAAGTTGCAGTGGTGGTTCAGCCATGACGTTCAACCAATAGTGGTCCGAACCATGGAGGCCCGCGGTCACCATAGTAATAGACAACACCACATTGGAAGCATTTGAAAACAACACAGCTGACACACATTGTCAAACTCAACAAACCTGCAAAGCACACTATAAAACACACCCCTTCACATACCACAATCCTTTGCATCTGCAACCAAACACACTGTAGCCAGAGCGCACAATAGAGCAAAAAAAGACTTTGAAAAGACTCATCCACAATTTTCCCACATCACATACCACACCCTTCACACATTATTTTTCCAGGCAAATACATTTGCACTTCCCAACTTCACAAACTCACCTCTTAATTTCAGCCCATTCCCTTAGCACCACCATGTCACCCCAGACAATCCCCGTTTTACTGACGATGAGTTATGAGTCATGGTGGATGAAATCATAGGAGCAGAGTCACATTTATTTGAGGCATTAGTCCAGCACACTACTATCACTGGGAAAATGGAAATGTGGCAAAGAACAGTTGACAGAGTGAATTCTGTAGGCCCCACCCCGTGCACAAGGGACGACATCAGGAAGAGGTGGAACAAACTCAGAGGGAAGGTATTCCATGGCATATAGGCACTGGCTGCATGTTGAGAAGAATGACTGTGGTCCCCCCTTAAAACAAACATCCTGGGAGGAGAAGACTTTGACCATGCTGCACCCTGAGGGCTTGACAGGAATGCCTGGGGGGGTAGAGTCAGATACCTCAGAACACTAAAATATCACCAAAATGTATTGTCAAGCATGCTCACTTCTCACCTTTGACCACCTTCACTGTCACCCCCCTCACCAGCCCAGTGTCCCCCTGTCCACAGACCACTGTCTGGCATCTCACATGTGAACTAGAATCACACTGGGGAACAATAGCTGTGTAAGTTTTGTGTAGTAAGGATTGACAGCACTACAATTCCCAGCAGGCACTGTTTTACAATTCCAAAAACCAGAACAGCGTGTCATACTCAAATTTACCTTATTTACCAAATCCCCAGTGAAGTGTACACACCTGAGAATATGATATTTGTATATTGTATAGGTAGTACAAGCACTAATGGCACTGCTTACGCCAGAAGGCACTGCTACTGTCACTCCACTTAGCCACCACAGTGTCCTCTGCTCCAATGACTCTTCTTCCTGAACTCACCATTGAAGGGTACTCACCGGGGAGAAGTTGATATGTGTATAGTGTGTGGATAGTACAACCACCGATAGGGCTGCTAAGGCCAAGAGTCACTGATACTGTTACTCCACTCAGCCACCACAGTGTCCTATGCTCTAATGACCCTTGTCCCTGAACTCACCATTGAAGGGTACTCACCTGAGAGGTTGATATCTGTTTAGTGTGTGGGTAGTACAAGCACTGACAGAACTGATCAGGCCAGGAGGCACTGCTACCGTCACCCCAGTCAGCCACCACAGTGTCCTCTGCTCCAATTACCCTTGTCCCTGAAGTCACCATTGAAAGGTTCTCACCTGAGAGGTTGATATCTGTATAGTGTGTGGGTAGAACAAGCACTGACAAGACTGATAAGGCCAGGAGGCACTGCCACTGTCACTACAACCATCAGAACAATGTCCCCTTCCCTGAAGACAACAATATGTCAAAGCACATATGTTGTGTACTCATTGGGGTAGTTGGTAGCTGCCAGGTATTAAGAAGCTGTGAGAGTAACAGGGCTGCAACTCACAGCAGACACAGCTCCCCAAAATCAAGGCTACAAAACTGAATCCTATTCCAAAATAACCCTGTGTCCCAAATCATCACTGAAGTGTACTCACCTGGGAGGAATCCATCAGTATAGTTTGTGTAATACGAGGAGGTACATGGCTGCAGCTCATAGGAGGCTCCCTTACTGTCACTTCAACCACCAGTCCAGTGTACATGTGCCAAAATACCCTTCTTTGGTAATACACACATGAAGTGCACTCATCTGGGGGTTGACATATAACAACTGCATGAAGTACAAGGAGGGACATGGCTGCTAAGACCAAGAGGCTCTGTCTCACAAAATCCAAACAGAAGCCCAGTGTGTATCTAACCCAATATCCTTGTTTGTGAACTCGCAATGGAAGCGTTCACATCTAGGAGAATAACCTATGTATACTGTGAAGTACTTGGAGTAACATTACTGTACATTCCAGGAGTTTAAATCCCTGTAATGCCATCACCAGGACACAGTACCTATGTCGCAATGCAGCTGTCTGTGAACTCAAAAATTAACTTCATTCACCTGGGAGGGAACAAGAGACAGATCATGGTACACTCTGTGATGTGGCTAAACACCTAGATCCATCTTGAGCAGCTAAGCCATAATGGAATTATTGTGGACAGAAGGATAGCTCAACCAGTGTGCACCCAAAAACCACGAACCAAAGGCCTCAAGATGCATTATCTGAATAGTATTGGCAGCAGAAACATTCCCAATGCACTGACCACATGATGACTAAACTACATATACAACAATGTTCAGGGTCTGCCTGCATAACAGTCAACTAGGACTTGAAAGGATCAAAGTCACATCCCGCCAGCCACTGTTTTGCCTGTACTGCTGGAAAGATGTAAGTTTATGACCATCCTCCCAAGTGCTAATGAACTCATACATTCTGCAGTTGGTTGACTGAAATGGAATTGCCATACCTCAGAAATATCCAATCTATAAAATTGATAGAAAGTGTGCCAGCCAAATAAAGAAAAGCTGCCAATTCAAAGTGAACACCGCCCTGGATAAATGTCACTGTCAACTATTGAAGGCAGATGTCACAACACAACCTGTAACATTGTATCTCTCACATCAAGTCAAGCTGCCACTGGGAACACGAAGACCACTGAAGAGACTACCACTACCCCCATGGATGAAGCCCACAGTGACGACAACACTCCTGGAAGTCTGCACATTGAGGACGGTTCTGGTCTATCAGGGCAACATGTTCAGACGACACCAGTGAGCCTCACCATGACCACATTGACTCCTCCCAGGCCATTTGCATCTACATCTCAGGCAGCCATTCGCCCCCCAACCTGTTCCTAAATGACAGTGACTACCATCTTGTGCACCCCCTTCCAGGATCCTGAGTCACAACACCCCTCCGACAATGATGGTCCTGGAACCAGTGGTAGGGGGCAAACTATGCCAAGGTTGCAGACATGTGGGGGTAGGGTGAGTGGGAGGGATGTTGTGGGCCAGCTGCATGAGGCCACTGGGGAGGGTCCTGGCCAGGACATCATCAGCCAAGTCTTGGGAGCCTATCTACTGTTCCAAGGCATGATGGGCCAGTACTTACTGAACTCAGAGAAATCAAGCAGATGCAGAGGGACTTTCATCGAGAGTCATTGGAAAAGTGGGAGTCCGCAAACACCATCCTGGCCTCTCTATCAGGGGTGTTCAGGGATATTAACAGCACCCTGATTGGGGACCGTGAACAACATCACACCCTATCCTTTGGCCCAGCAACACTAGGCCCTTCTACATCAGTGGCAGCCTCTGGATTTGAGGTCCTGTCAGGGAAAGGACACACCTCAGACACCCCTGCCTCTAGCTGCAGAACCCCCCACAAGTGGGGATGTCCACCCAAGACTCCAGGAGGTGCAGATGGCAAGACACCAATCAGTGCCAGCAACTGACCTATTTTTTATTTCATTCCTTTGTGTGTCAAATATTCACTCTTTTGACTGTTCTCCAACTACGTTCCATCTTCCATGGTAGTGGAACACTTGACTTTGGACTTCGAATGTTATGCCATCTACTAATATGATTACATTCACCATGACTGGTCCCTTCACTTTCTTCTTCTAAAGCATCAATTTCTTATGTCCTGCACCTATGTAAACAAACTCACCAAACAGAAAAATATTGCCTGCTTGCTTCTATTCCACATGTTGAAATGCTGGGATGGAAGCCCTTGTGATGCACATGAGGAAGACAAAGATGGTAATGGAATGAGGAACTTGTCATATGTAGTGTCATGTTGAGGATTAACATCAACACAATCATACAAGTGTCTCGTCACACCAAACATTTTATTTCACTGTACAGCACATAGGCTGTCAGAATGTCTGGATTATCAAAGTCAAGAATATCTGAACCATATTGAATCCGGCTATGTATGCCAAAGTACCATCCCCCAGACCACAGAAGAAAGGGCTTTGTCAGACCTTGTTTTGTAGAATAGGCTAACAGATTAGTCGATGTTGTCACCAGCTTGAACATTATCACATACCAAAACCAGGTCTGCAAACATTACATAAGCCATGGCACAGACAGGGGGCAGTACAACAATCCCTAATCATGGGTCCATCCAATTGCAATGGCAAAGCATCTGTGGGTATGATTAAACCTATGTCAGTGTTGTGGCACATGCACTCTGTCCTTCAATGAAGAAACACATCTATAGTTACAAACAGGTCATACAGGATCATTGTCAACACAATGTAAAGGGAGAATGCATGGATTATATTGGATCATATCTCAAGGTCATAAGATCGTACACATGTGACAAATGGACCAACACACCATATCAAACCAGTGTATCCCACACTTCAGATTTCCATCCACCCAGTGTCCCAGCTGCCTTGGCACAGGATCATACACCCTAAATATGTGACCAACATTACCTGGGTCAATCAATGTTCTCTTCCTATGTCAGAACAGCATCAGATACCAGCCAATGTCACAACTCTGAAATACCCACATGACAATGGCATTTTGAAGGTACCTGGAGATTGAAGGAGTTTATCTTGGGAAGTTATACCTATGACCATAAGCTCATATCAAACATCAGTGGATACACTTTCATTGGTAGTAAAATGTTCAAGTCTGCCTCAGCAAGCAAGGCTTTGATGTATACAGCAAAGCATTACATCCGCAATCTGTAGGAAAAACGCCCTAGTCCACACATCCTGACAGCTACAGTTCCTCATACAGTCAAAGTGACAACATAACAATACTTACACTCAGGTTGATGAGATCTACCCACAAATCTTCCTCTTCATCACTGTCATCCTTAATTGGCATTTCAGGATTCTCACCTGGGGGCACTTCTGGGTCCCCCTCTTCTGTGGTATATGGGATATTCCTCAACAGGGAAATGTTGTGGAACATGCCGCAAGCCTCAATGATCTTACACAATTTTTTGGGTGAGTAGAGGAGGGCTCCACCTGTCTTGTCCAGACACCTTAATCTGGCCTTCAGGAGCCCAAAAGCCTGCTCCACAACACGCAGTGTTCTTCCATCGACATCGTTGAAGTGGACTTTCATGGAATAGTTGTGTTCCTCACCGGCATCAATAACCATAGAAGGTTTGGGTATGCTGAGTCCCCTGTTATGGAATGGAACATATGTGCAACTATGAGTGCCTCTCATTGGATTTGTTGCAGCAGACATTGGACACACACAAACAAGACATATTTGGCTTACCAACCAGCCAGGCCCTCTTTGGATACAGTTGTGACATCAGTTGGGGGATTGTGCTGTTCCACATAATGAAGGCATCATTGACTGAACTCGGGAAACAGGCACAGACTTGTGAAATGTAGAGATCCCCCAAACATACCACTTGGACATTGATGGAATGGTAGCTCTTTCTGTTGTGGTAAACTTGTTCATTGCCATGCGGTGGGACAAATGTGTACCATCAGTGGCTCCCACTACATGTGAGATGAGTGTCAGACCATGGAAGTCAGCCTTCACATGGGTCAAATCCTCTCACTGAGGAAAGCGGATATAGCAGTCCAGGTGTTTCAACATTGCTGAGAGCACATCCTTCAAACCCAGACTGAAAATAGGCAGGAACAACTCCACTGTATTCTGGAAGGACCCTGTGGCCAGTAAGTGCACAACTGCCATAACTTGTGCACTGGTTGGAATGCTTTTTAGATGATGAATGACAGGCATCAGATCTGGCTCCAACAGGCGACATAGGTCCACAATTGTTCACCGATTAAGACAGTAGAACTGGATGGTGTGGTGTTCTTCCATGGCCTGAAAGTCTGGCAGTGGGCGATAGACCGGAGGTTGCCTGATCCTTCCCCTTCCTGGGTACATAGGTATGACAAGACATGAGTATTGACATCACTTAATGTGTCCCTTGCAACATAAATGATTCATGTCAATGTTAAAATGTGACAAGGCATATATTGAGGTTTGGACATGATACACAGTACCCACCACAATTGATAATCACACAGCAGTCACATGTCACCCCCTTGCTTTGACATACAAGTGTGCCCTACACGTTAATAGTCATCAACAATTGTGCAACAAAACATGACTCTCAGACTGTGACTTGATGTCCCAAGCATTAAAATGATCTTTGTCGGGAGGCGGGGGTGGCTTTGCCCCAATGCAAATCGCCATATATGTCTAGCAATGTACAACAATGGTGTCTGAGTAGTAGGAGCTACATGTCTGGAAAAGACAAGCAGTTAATGATGCAAAACCCAACAATTTCAGAGGGGTGACATGTTTGTCGGAGCCATATAACACATTTCAGCCCTCTAAAATGGTGGATGCCTGACCTACTCCACAGGACATTGGGAACGGCCTACGAGCGTCGGCGGAAGTTGTCATGGCAGTAG
Source organism: Pleurodeles waltl (assembly GCF_031143425.1). Lineage (NCBI taxonomy): Eukaryota > Metazoa > Chordata > Amphibia > Caudata > Salamandridae > Pleurodeles > Pleurodeles waltl. The sequence goes on along the minus strand of NC_090444.1, from coordinate 582,253,912 downwards.
GTGATTGCAACCACAGTGGACACAGCCATAGGGTAACATTGATGCAGGTGGCAGTTGTAGGCCAACGGCAGTTTCCGTCAGCGGTGACGGCTGTGTACATGGCAGACGTGACCGCCATGTTCTGCAAAATCCCTCACTTGACTGCTGACACTGCTGTCAGCAAGACCGCCACTACCTGAGCTGCTGTGTACCACCTCTGGGAGCAATCATGCCATGTCCAGCAGGTGACAGGGCCCCAGCTTTCTCACCAGAGGAGTTGGAGAAGCTGGTGTCTGAGGTCCTATCCCTGTATGGATAGCTTTGTGATGCATCAAGAGGAGCAGGTAAGCATGATCACATTTTTCTCTGCACTTAAACATATATTCCCGCCTCACAGGCTAGAGTGTGACCATGTGTGGCAGAATGTGAACTCTGTAGGTGCACTCAATGTGCATGCATTCGTATTCAGTGCCAGGTGTTGAGTTCTTATACGTTGTGGTATGTGTATTGAGTGTGCCCTGATCCACCTTGTGTTGGAGGCACATATCGAGGTGATGTGACATAATAGCCGTACCTAGACATCTCTTACCTCATGGATATCTTCAATGTGAAGGCATATGTATTCGAATGTCAGCATGAACATTGTATGCATGTTGTGTGTGTAATGTGAGCTATGTGTCTGGTTCCACAGACATTTCAAACCACAACTGCCCATGCTAGACTCTTGTTTGGAAGGCATATCATGACTTACTCTGCCCCTCAAGTTGTCACAAAAATACCACATGCCAATTGACTGTTGGCTACATGATGTACTGTCATGCATGGAAGTGTTGGAAATGGAGCTTCATATAGGTCTGTCTCCTCAGACTCCAGAGACTGGGGCCTGTCAAATGTATCTCACTGTAATTATCCAAGTCTGGGCTGGTGTCGAATCACTTTTGTTATGGAACTGTGGCACTGTAATCACTTGCTGGATCCCAGCACAACATGTTATGAGGACAATTCTTGCCTCAGTGCTAATATGCAGCATAATGAGGCTCCATGCTCTAATAAGAATGTACATGGCATTAGGGGATCCCACAGGCCTGTTGTCACCTTCATACAGGTCATATTTGTCCTCTGCAGGCTCATTGCATTTCTGACATTGAATATGTGCAAACTTTGTATTGTTTACCAATAAGCTATGATATGAGACTAAGTTGTCTGGTCACATTGCAGAAAATTTACAATGCATGCCTGAGGTGGCATGAGTCTGCATCTGTATTTGCACATGTCCACACATGAACAGGCTAGACTCTTTCTATGTCCACCATGCCAATCCCTTCATTGTTATCCATGTGTGATGTTAGAGTTTGTACCCTGGCAGTTGCCTGTAGGGACTGTATAAGAGGATCATTCTCACAGGTTCTGAGTGTTTTGATGCATCCATGGCTGAGGAGTTTACCTTCCAGAAGCCACATAGGTGTGATTTGTCTAATAGTGTTTCTGATCTCTGTAAGATTGCTAGGTCTTGTCCCACAAGATGTCAGTTGACCTATCTAGTCAGTGGATGGTGGTGAGTAGAGGGGCGTATTGGGAACTGTTTATAGTCATGTCCCTGTGTTCAATGACTGCTATGTGCCATACTTGGAAAGTATGGGCAAGACAGGATGTTCTCATCTTGATATACTGACATGTTTGGATGGGACTTGTTGACATAATTTCTTTTCCTGTCTTTTGCTTCCCTTCAGGTCAACACCCATCAGAATAAAGGGATTTGGAGAGCCATCACCAAGAAAGTGTGGACCCTGGAGGTCCACAGCTGGCGGAGCACCCACTGTCACAAAAAGTGGGAGGACCTGAGATGCTGGGCCCAGAAGATCACAGAGGCCCAGCTGCAGATGTCCCCCCAACGTGGGTGGGGTGCCCTTTTTAGTATCCTCTGGGTCCGTGACCCCCTAAAGGCCTGCATTCTGGCCTACCCAGAGGTGGATGGGCATTTGAGGGAAACACAGCAGTCACAAGGGGGTGAGTATGTGGCAAATTCCTGTCTATCCTATTGCCAGGTGATTGAGTGAGATACTGGCTGCTCCCGCTGAGAATGTGGCATGAGCCATGTGTCACTTAGTAAATGGGAGATTCTTTGTGTTGGCATGTGATGTGTACCAAACTGGTGGGCCTGGCCTTTAGGATCTGGGACCTAGGGCAAAGCTGGGGGGAATCTTCAGACCATTTGCTCAGCTGGGAACACACATGGCTGTGTACAGTGATCATTCATTTACTGATTGTTGTTCTAGTGGATCTAATTTCTCTCCAACAAATCTCTCTACTTATATGTTGCAGGTCAAAGGTAGGTAGACTGTGGATCACTGTACCCTGCCATATGTCTGGGCATATGTGTATGTAGACATCTGCCACCCAGGTCCTAGTTGTCTTCTGTGTATGATGGGCGCTGGTGCCTCACTTCAGTCTGTGTTGTGTAGGTGCCCATCATATATATGACATGGCTTACATAGCTATTTGTTTGCAGCTGTAGCAAACTACTTTCCCTTGGTAAGTGGGGTATGTCTATTGACATGAATGATGTGTCATCTCTGTTGTCAACATTTCGTATGCCTACATGTCAGCATGTGTCCCTTTCTCCTTAGGAAACATTTTTATGCTGCATTTCCATTCATGTTCTACCTATGCTTATGGGATGATGTCTGTTATCCCTCACATACATGATCATGGGAAACTGTTACTGATATAGAAAATCTATAATGGGCATCCATTTCATGTGGTGGCACAGACAGGAGTGTGTCTCCATTGTTCATTGTCTGACATATACCTTCATGCGTCATAGTATGTCATTTGGCATGTAGAACTTCAGTAGCTATGAGGGAGATGACAGGTAGACCCAGGGTATGGAACCACTTTTTTTTTATTTATGTCCTTGAGGTGGAATCATGTGTAAAACTGCACTGCACATGTGTAATGATTGGGGATTGTGCCCGCACTGTTGGCATGCATCATGGAGTGAGTTGCAGTGATGTTTACATCACATGTTTGGGTACAGCCATTCATCCACAGGCAGACACCAGGATTGGGATATCGAAAGTGTGGTTAGTGATTTTGGTGCTCATTGGCAACAGGCTGAGGGTCTTCTAATGTTCTGTTAAAGTTCTGTGTCTCATCACCGTACAAATAACCGATGTCTATTACAGAAACCCTATGAGGATGTCATTATATTAAGTAGTGGTTACTATCTCTCCCTGACATATTGAACCTGACATCAACACTGTTCCTTTCAGTGCCACATTTGAGGCCTATTTGAGTTACATCAATGCTACCTCCTTGAATCTATTGTGACAGATGGCACTTGTTGAAGTGTACATTGTTGAAATGTTTGCTGTGTGTCATGGTTATTTCCATATCACATACTCCAGGATATAGAGCATTTGGAATCCACATAGCAGGATTTCAGGGCCTCATTTCTAATTGTTGGGTCATTATGTATGTGCCAAATAGATGTTTGCATGACCTTGTGTGGGGTATGTGGCAATGGAATGTATAATGGGATACTGTTGTTTGCCAATTGTTGACTGACGTCTGCTGCTTGTGGGACAACTTTGAGGATGAAGAGAACTCCTAGTTGTTGTATGGTTAGTGTGGTTCCAAGTCTTCACCCATGCAATTGCAATTTTCTGAGGTCCTGATTTTACTGTGGTCCACTGTAGTAAGTTCTTGTGGCATGCATGCATATGTCATGGCACATGTATGCACCACTTAGGTGAGTAGTTTTGCTGGGGCCTACTAGAATTGATGGTATTGCTAGTCAATCTGAGTTGTGTTTGAGGTGTTATCATGGACATGTGATGACCATATTCCTCTTTGACCTTGCAGCATCAGCACAGGCAAGCGGAGGAGACAGGGCCGAACCAAGTGGGGATGCATCTGGCCCTGGGACCTCGGTCAAGAGACTATTGACACCGAGGGACCCAGTGGCCCGGTGGGCGAGGGGAGTGCCACTGGGGAGATTGGATCTGCATCATCATCATCCTGGGATTCCTCCTCCAGTGGCCACTCCCTAGTGGTGGAGGACCTGTTGTGGCATCCCCCAGCACCATCTTTGACTGCCATCCCTCATTCTATCAATGCCACCCCTGTTGGTCCCCACCCAGTGGCCATGCCTGCTCTCTCAAGAGGATGGGTGCCTCCTTCGCCGCAGAGACTTCCACTCCAGCCTCTGTTACCCCTGCTGCTCTCAGTGAGGAGGCTATTGACCTCCTGAGAAATAGCTCTGTGGGTCAGTCAGCCATTGTGAATGCAATCTAGGGACTGGCAACCCAACTGCAACAAACCAACATATTGCTGGAAGGCATTCATGGTGCAATGGTTAGACTACAGAGATCTTTTCAGGCTCTTCCTCCACAAACACGACAGTCAGTCACCCCCCACCTTCCTCCACCTCCCTCTTTCCAGTCAAAACAGATCCTCAGACATCCACCTCAATAGACAAACAGAGCGCGCACAAACACAAGCACCGCAAGACACACCGGCATGCACACAAACAACACCCACCCACAGACATGACAACAGTCACAACTTCCCCTGACACCCCCACCACCCTCAGCATCACAGACATGAAAGCAAGCATACCTACAGACACTACCACAACAGTCACTGACACAGCCACCGCACCCATCCTACCTGCAGATACCTCCCCAGCAGACCCACAGACATCCACCACAGGCACCACAACCACAGACATCAAATCTTCAGACACACATACATCCACCATGCCTGCAGTCACAATCCCAACAGTCACCCTCCCACCATGGCATCCCCCAGCACCTCCACCCCCCTAAGTTTAAGACACACAATTGCCCTTACTCACCCACCATACAGACACCCACCACACACAAGCATACCTCGCATAAGCACACACCCATGACATACACATCGACACATCAGACAATCACTCCCTCCACCTCCAAATCCTGACCTACTCTGATGACCATCCCTGTGTGTCCAAAAACTGTTCCTCTGTGAGCTTGACCTTAACCCTGTTCTCACCCCCCCCCTCGGACCTCACCCAGAAGGAGCCTACCCAGCTCCAAGTCCACCCCTTCTACCTCCAAGGCCTCCCTTGCATCCATAGCCCTCACCCTGCCAAGAAGATGCCCACCCCTCCCAAGAAGAACCCCACCCCTTCAAAGAAGATCTCCACTACCGAGCCCAAACCCCCCTCTCAAAACCGATCCCCACCACCCTTTCCAGATAATACCTGATTTGCATGCTTGCCCCCTTGATGCCCCTTCCTGTGGAGGTTTCCTGGAAGTTGGGAGTCAAGTTTATGTTCAACACTGTGCTATATTAAAAACATTTTGGACTGGCCAATGACCTTTGGACTTGAAGAACTTTATAAGTTAATAAACCCAAACAGTTTTTTTTTTGGGTGCACATTTTCCTGCAATTCCATTTATACCATTATGCTGTTCTTGATTAATTTGTGTTGTTTGCCTGTTTGGGCCTGCTTGCTGCTCCATGTGCTGTTGTTTGCAGTATGTGAGTTTGCAGACAATGCTGGTGCCCCCCGAAAGAAGGGAATATTTTGTGTGTATAGGTATCTGTGTGTAAATGCGTCATGGCATTCTGTAGTATATGGTAAGTATTTCTTTTTGTGTTGTGCAATGTGGGCATGTATGGCATTCGACTTGTCCCCCTGGCTTCTGTATGAATTTTGATGTGTTATCTTAAGGTTTCTTTGTGCAGACATGGAGTGTGTTCAGTTGTGTTTGCTGTGTTTGAATTTGCATGTGCATGTGTCCAATTAGGTGTGTGTCTCTTGTAGCAAGTTCCTGCGGTGGTATGTTCCATGAAGTAGGAGTTGTATGTGCTTTGTTGACTTGCCCTTCCCCATTGTGCATATGTGCATAATATTTGGGTTTAGTATTGTTTGTCCCTGGGACACATGAAGGGCCATTTACTGTGCACATCTTGTTTGAGGGGCCTGTTCGAGGTGATGTATGTCCCAGTACAGTCCCTTTCCTGGGTGGCACAAATGTCCCTCCACCCATTTGTGCAGGTATAGTTGTCATTTTTTCTTTGTCTATTTGTGTCTCTGTGTTTTGTGCATGGCATTGCGCTTCCATTGTACTGTGATGTGTGTGTGTGTCAGTTGCAGGATTGCTTCATGGTGGTGTTGTTTGTGTTCCATGCCACTTCGATACATATGTGTGTTGTATGTGTGAACAGTGGGCAGTGGTGTGACAATATTGTGCAGCCTTCACTGTCCCTGTTCCTGAGCTATCTGTGTGTATTTGTATATTGTTGAGGTACAGTGTGTGTGCTGCCCAAAGGGGGTGTATAGTGACTGTGTGTGTCCTTGCTGATGAATGTTTGTGGGTGTGTGTGGTTTGAGATGTGTATCTTCTGCCCCCCCTGATGTGTAAGCAGGCACACCACACTGTTTTGAAAGTTAATGATGCAGGTAGGTTTGTGTACTTATGGTTGCTGGCACCCACAGCGGAGTGGATATCATTGTCTTTGGATGAGCAGGAGCAGCAGCATAATGTTTGCGAAAGGCTCCATGGCGGCACCAGACATGTGAGTCTGCCTGCAGGTGAGTGTCTCCCTTTATATTGTCAGCTTCTGCCTTCTGATATGTGGTTGTTTGACCACCAAGGTCACACTGGTGGTGTGCAACCTCGTAATGAGTCCGGCAGCAACCCTGGCTCATCAGGCCTGTTTGTGCTTCTTCGTGACTGTGGCAGTCTGTCCTACCTGGCAGCGTTGGCTGACTGCTGACAGTCTTCTGTTAGTGCAACTGACATACTCGTAATACGGCGCTCCACCAAACTCATAATCAGGCCCTACATTTGGGAATTGCTAAAGAATGACTTTGACCACTACTTTCAATCAATGTGTAACATACCTATTTGTGTGTACCTATGAGCCTAAATTTAATGATTTTAAGCTTTGCTGGTCTGATTAGGGAATGTGTCATGCTAACATTGGTTGGATTGGAGGGACCTAATATTATTGTTGAGTCTACCATTGACAACATCATCATACAAGTAATGTATTATACTGGTAGCGGATTTTCAGTTAAGAGGAAATTTAGAGAACAGGACACATCACAGAGAAAGGTTTTTCTTTTGACTTCACATTTCAATTGCCCGTTAATTGGTTATTGAACTATTGCTGGATCATGTTTCATTGGCTAATGTGTTGAGATGTGTTCCTGGCATCTCCAGTCCCAACCAGGAGGCTCCAGTCTGAGTAGTTGTGTTATAATGCTTTATATGGCAAACTTGGAGAATGAATTAGATAATATGTTAATTATAAACCTATATATCTTCCAGCAGTGATGTGGACTGAAGGCCTTTTAAAATGAGAGTAAAGGGCTTCTGTGTGGGTACCAACAAGTGGATAAGGAAGTGCTTGTGATTCTGGATACAGTGGAAAAGCAATACCGAGATATTTACAGCATACCCTTGATACTCCCTTGACACACAGAGAAAATGTGAAAACTGTAGCCAGGCTTTTGAATGCATCGTGAGACTGAGTAAAATTGACCAAGGCCTTTATCTGACTAGGTTGCACATGAAGGATAATAAGGTGGACAAGATACACAGCAGACTTACTAAGCTGTCATGCCACACAGCGCAGCAGCTAAAGTTGCTGCAGTGAGTTATGTGAAAGGGAGAGAGCAGGACACCATGGGCCAGATGTATGAAGAAACCACTTTCTCTCTAATAGCGGTTTTTAAGAGATCGCTATTTCTGATTCGCCAAAAATGGTATGTATCATATTTGCGATTCGGTTATAGCAATTTCTTAAAAATCGCACATGCTGTTACTGAATTGCAAATAGCGGTTTTGAGCCCATTCACACCTATGGGCCTGTAGGCCCATATTTGCTAATTTTTTGCATTTCCCAAATTGCGAATTCCTCAGTGGAATTCGCAATTTAGGAAATGCAAAACCCCAGGGTGCTGGGGGCCTAAGGCCCTCTCTGCTGCATCCCAATTATTTAAGGACATGCAAGGTGCACACATGCCAAAGGGGCATGTGTGCGTTACATGTCAATTTTAAAAATGCATTTTTAATGCATTTTTAAAATTTGCACATGGTTACCACCAAGTTGAATTTGTCAGTAATTGCGATTCCTTAATGGCCAATTCGCATTAAGGAAAAGCTTGATACATGTGCTTAAGAAATCACAAATAAGGATTCCTTATTTGCGATTTCTTTAGAGAATCGCAATTTGTAATTCTCTAAACGGGCTCATAATTTTAAGGAATCGCTAGTGTAGCGAATCCTTAAAATTGCATAGCGAATGCCTTTCATACATACTGAAAGGCATTTTTGCCTTCGCAAACGGCCATTCGCACCATTTGCGAATGCAAAAACGCTTGATACATGTGGTCTCATATCTACTAAGACATGGAGCTCCTGCTCTCTGCTCTAGCGCACAATTCAACTGCCTCATACAACACATACACTCTTTTGTACCATAGTGCAAAAGAGTTAGTGTGATGTCTAGCATATGTTTTGCACTGTCAGGTACCCTTCTAGTACAAAATATTATGTTTAGACAAACCTTTCCCACTTTGGATGTGTGCTCTACAGTGTAGTTTTGTTAAGTGGGAGTTGGAAAGTTTGAAGAAATAAAAACATGTCTCATTTTTAATGCTTGCCTCAAAAAGACATCATTTTGTGGTGCAAATCTCTGTCTACCATTGTTAGTAGGTAGGATTTTGCATACAGAAACATGGGTTGTAGCATGTGAGTACCAATTTACTACCCTCAGAAAGCCCTCGCAATGCCCACAGAGTGCAAAATAATGCAAAAGCATCTTTTTAGTGGAAAACACGTTTACATTTTAAATAAAAATGTTGTGTCTGTTTGCATTACTTTTGAGATGTAAACCCAGTGCAAAGGTTAGTAAATCTTCCTGTAGCTTTTTCACTATGGATATTGTGCCATTAACAACACATCCACTTTCATGTTAAAGAATGTACAGTTAGAGCTTTTTCTAAACTTAAAAGTTCAGGTGACAAATTGTTTTTGAATATTAATGATTTTTATAGTGACTATAGTTGTAACTGATGACCTATTAAAGTTGTACTTGAAGCAATTTTATTATGAGGTTTAGAAGAGCGTTTATTAATGTAATTTAGTTATGAAACATTTTTGTAGGGACAGCATTTTATTGAAATAGATGTTGTTTTGTTCATCTTGCTCCTGCTCATAATTCCATCCAATCAATGTCTCCCTCTGTGTCTTGTCGTCTCACTTTTTGCAAAGCATAGGACAATGTGATGTTCTTGGTTATTTTCCTTAGAGACTATTTAATGAGAATGAAACTTTCTTCATGTTTCTAATCTAACTTTCTGAAGGACACTTCTGCTGGAGGTTCCGATGCAGATTTGGTAGTACACTAGGTTATGGGTCTGTTTGAAAATATTTCATATTGTGGTGTACATCTCTGGACTGCGCTGTTGCTGTAGAAGCTAATGGAAGATTTCCTCCACCTTGGAAATGGGTTAGTGCTATAATCATGTGTGTGATGATCACCATTCTGATTTATCCGATTTGTGTTATTGCTAGTCATGCCATGCTAAATTTACAGTTTTTGCTTGTTTCCTATTCGTAAAATGTGTATAGTAACACCTGATTTTGGGAGGTGAGCCAGAGACTTTTCCTTTTTCTCTTACTGATGCTGTCAGTGTTCCTTGCAAATCTGGCCACCTGTGATTGTTGCTGTTTATTGGGACTTAAAATAACTTGGATTTCTGACAATGTGTTCAGGGTCCGAGCTTTCATAGCTTTGCAATTCTTTGTATTTGCTATTTTGCTATTTTTTAATTGAACAGTTTAACTTTTATTTGCTCTATAACTCAGTTATTGAGTGGTCCAAGTCATTATTATATTACTCTTCTGTTTTATTGGGCCTGATGTCAAGGAGGGTGGTGACTCATCTCTAGATCAAGGTTGCTGGAGCCAAGCTGCCAGAGGAAAATTTTGGAGTGATCAAAATATTTGGGTTTAAGTTTGTCTCCAACACTATTATCTGACATGGATACTGCTGTAATAGGAGAGTGGGTTATTCCTCTAGACTCCCCCTAAAGACTGAAACAAATCACTTCTTGAAACAGGGGTCTGCTTCAATACCACAGCATTTCAGATTTTATACCTCTAATCTACTAGATGCCATGGAAACTATCTGCCAATTGCTCTGACTATGTTTTCCTGCCAGCTTCCCCGCTCAGTGTGGGGGAAAAACCATTGGGCGGCCATCTGCTCTTAGCAGCAGAGTTGTGAGTCAGATTTTAAAGGCAGCAAGGCCTTTAAAGCTGACTGCTAATGTAGGATACCTGCCTGGGGGAGGAGGTGCAACACCTCCACCCAGGAACAGCTTTGTGTTCTGGCTCTCACCCCAGGGGTCCAGACTTGTGTCTGGTAGTGGCAGACTGGCAAAGACCAGCAAGCAACCATGCCAGGGTTGGTAGGTTTTGCAGGTGCCCTCTCGGTACAAGTTATAATAAATCCAACACTGACATCAGAGTTGGTCTATTAGTCTGAGTTGTTTGATACCAAACAACCCAGTATTCAGAGAGGTTATCATGAAGCTGGTCTAGCACATGGATTTGCTATGGCTTCCCTGTATGTCTTAAGGTTTTGTAAGGACACAGGAGGGGCATATTAGCTCATGCACACACATGCATTCACATGTGTTATAGTGCACCCTGGCTTAGGGTTGTAAGGCCTTTCAGAGGGGTGACTTACCTAAAGTGCATGCAGCGTTAGGGGACATGCCACTCTTGGTGAGGGCCATGTCAAGTTTACAACTTTTAAATACACCTTGTCATGCACTAGGCACTTACAAGGGTGAGTGAAGTGCTACTACATAGTACAGTTTTGGGGAAAGACATTTGGCCCTGGGAACCTGTTTAGCAGAGGTACAGACATGTATAGTTTGAAACCACATCATTTTCCAGGCAAAAAGTGGGGGGCCACAATGTCAAAAGAGACCCTCACACTCATAATGTGGAACAAAACACAAAACAGAAGCTGCCCAGAATGCAAAAGTCTGCTGTGCTTTTTCGTGAGAATGATCCTGGATTGCACTTTAATAGGACAGAGCACAATTGATCTTAGAAAAGCCCAAACATAAAGGACTATACTTATGAGGGTAGTTACATCACACTTGCACCAAGCAATGTGGTGCATGTGCGACACAAGACCAAAATGTGAGTACTCTGCCCCATGGCTGTTCCATGGGTGTTGCAACTCAATATCCATGGATTTTAATGCATTTCCAGGGTGCCCATTTTCTACATACATCTAGAGATTGTCTTGTGATCATAAAAAAACTCCTGTAGGTGTTAGAAATTGTTTAAAGGAAAGATGGGTTGTGCGTCAGCGTTTTGGTTTCATTACTATATTGTTTGTATGAAATCCAAGGACCCTCCGCAGAAACATTAAAAGGAGACATTAGCTATAACACAGTGGCCATATTGGTCTGTATGCTTTAAAAGAATACACCTGCAGTCATTTTCAGAAGCAGAGCCAGAATAATGCTGCCCATAAAGATGAAGAGATAAAACCCTTCACCGTATTGTTAGAAGATTTGTGGTGCTTATAAGTCTCCTACATCCCTTTGCCCAATCAATGGGTGATTCTCAGCTGCGGTCGACTGGCAACCCTATCCAGTCACATTGTCTCATGTGGGTAGTACTTCATTCTAATACCCCGTTTCTGACCTCTGAATGCTCCTGGTCCAGCCCCTCCCTCTCCCCCAATTATATGACACCAGCATGCAAGAATAAGGCTAATTGACAGCTATAATTAGTAATGTATCGTGTCCATGCAACAAACTGCACCACAGACAATTATTCATCATTTTAATGCGTCCTCACTGCAGATTGTTCAGAGTGCCCCCTTGAATTTTTTTTCCCACTCCTGCTACACGGAGTAGCTACTACTAATATATAGGGAGAAGAAAAAGTAAATGCAAATCTGTGGAATTGATTTTTTATTTCCACTACTGCAAGATCGATTTTTTAGGATTGAGCGCGCTCAAGCACTCTGGACCATGTTGTAATCTCTATGCAGACTTCCATGCCCATCTGATGCCTGTCACTTTCATTAGTTCATGGGCTTGCCTTTTAAAAATTGCTTGATTCCATTTGTGAAAAGCATGCATACGTCATGCCTTTTCCGGTGTTTAGCCCTCCTCGAGCGCACCGGTAAACTACTGAAAACATAAGAGGCTCCATGTTTTCAGCTGGTTTCTGGGATATTTTATCTTTTCATTTCCTGCGCAGCCTGATCTTGTTGGGCAGAAGTCAAGCACTTTGCATGACATAGATCCTGTTAAATTGATACTTGCACTTTTGCTGGTTACATGGATAATTGCACTTTTGCTGGGAACATGGATAATTTCACTTTTGCCGTTAAGTTTCACTGCAATTGAACTTCTGTTTCCTTTTCTGTATCTCCTTCACGCTCATGGTGACCCTCGGCTCGTATATGTGAAACTGTTTTACTTTTCATTATTAGTTTATGTGTCAAGAAAAGTCTGGTTAGGAGTTTACAATGCTAATAGCTCTAATACGAGCAAACGCGAGACCTATTGCATAACAAATGCTTTTTCCTGTTTTTTGCTTGCAGTCAGTTTGTTAAATATCGTGGGCATGATTCTCCTTGACTGATATTGTGTAAGATTAGAGAATCACAAACTCGCATAAAGCTTTGGGAGTCTGGAATTGGCGCTTCCCTGTGAGTATGATTCACTCGAGATTTTTCGCTCTCTTCTTTGTAGGTGACCTCTTTTGGAGTACATTGTTCCCCAATCGTTAATTTCTTGTTAACGCAGGACATGGTTACATGTTAGTCTATGTGGCATAGTTTCCTTTTCTCTAAATATTCTCGTGGTTTCCAAGGAAATTATTTGCTATATGTTTTTTTTTTTACTTTGAGTGATCAGACTGGTTTCATGTGTGGTGCTAACAAGTGAAATGTTGGATGCTTTGTGCACAGGAGTTCTGGTAATGGGGAAGACCAACTCACAACAAGTATTTTTTGTTTGTTTTGCAAGCTTAATTTTTAAAATGCCATGGGCAAGAGATTGTTGCTGCCTGTGCAATGATTTATTTTCATCTCAAAGGATGTCCCCTTTTATGAAATTAAGAGAAAATATCTCTGAGTTTGGAACTAAAAGTTTTTAGTTGCTAAATGCATAAAATTAGTGGCACTTTGGCGTGCAAATCATAAAATGCTTGCTGTCAGAAGCAGAGTTATTGGTTTGGGAGTAGTAGGCCCCTACCAATTCACTAAAAACAATCTGGTTAGGTCAAAAACCCAGGCCCAGTTTTATTATTATGTCATGCAAAGCAATCAGCAAGGCGACTTGCAGTGCTGCGTTGCATGACAGGGAGAGAGAGGGCAGGGATGCACTATATTTACCAATATAGCATCCAATCTTGTCCTCTTCTTGCACTGGAGCACTCAGTGCACCCTAGCGCTAACACGGGCACTCTTGCGCCATGGTGCAAAGGTGCCTGCATTGCAGGCAGGATTGTTTTTTGTGCAGGAACGAGTACCTTCGTACAAAAGCAATCCTTAGAGGTATTTTCTCCTTGCCACATGTGCTGCAGAATGTAGCATACTCAAAGAGAGGAAACAAAGAGAAATAAAGATATTTCTCACTGTTATCCCTCTATCTGGAAGGCGTACAATTCTGATGCATTCCCAGGTCTACCAGTGTTGGTATGTCTGGGAATGTGTCAGAATGCATGGATGGATGCATGTGAACTCCCACAAACAACCCATGTAACACCTTCTCGTTGCAGTATGATGCAAGGCAGGGACTTGCCCTGCCTCAGTTTAGATTTTGCATTCCTCTGCATCACCTTACATGGCGCAAGAACAACCCAAAGCCTTTATAAATCTTGGCCTATGGAATCTCTGCTGAACCACTGTCAGACAGGCAAAAAGCAGCAGGCAATTCCCAGAAATGTGTGTGCTAAGTTCAAGCAGTGCCAATAATTTGAACTAAAGAAGATAACATTTCCAAACCAATTTTGAAAACCAGACACCTCATTCTTAACGGGAACTCAAGTTTTTAATTCATAATATTTTATGACAAAAAAATAGAAAAAGGAATGAATCTTTGAAAAACATCAGTTTACCATGGATCGGGACCTAAGTGTGTTTTCATGGTGACCACGATGGTTCAGAAGATTGATATACCAAACATGTTGCCTAAGTCAAAGATTTTTCAGTAGGACTCAATCTCTGAAATGGAAGTCTAAATTCTTCAGTGGTGCAGGGCTACAACTGAGTCTGAAGAGGGCCCATCAGACTGGGTTATGTTATTGTTGAGCCACCATTGATTCTTTTGCCAAATACTCAAAATGGGACAACTTGGAATTTTGTAGCCTTCGAGTCTCTTTTTGCTCTGGGATAGATCTGCCATCTCACCCTGTCCAAGATTTTATCTTCGAACGTAATCGCTTTTTTATTTCTGAAAATCTATGGAAAAAGGCTGGAAGTAGTACCGGGGCAGGGTTCCATGAGTACAAATTCCTTTACCACAATGTCCAGCTGAATCTATTTTTACTGCAGTAAAAAACTTAAGGGGGGAAAAGCTATTTTTTTGCCTGATTTGTGTACAACCTACCTGCTGAAGCCTCAACATTTTGTTCCAGTCCTTCTGAAATAGAAACTGCTAGTAAAATATTTTCTGGTCACTCCTACAGCCCTCTGGTCTTCATGGCAGCCTTCTAGGCAACAGGTTTCTCTTCAGCCAGCTCTCCTGCAGAGTTCACTTCCCTGTGATAAGTTGAGACATCTTGAAGTGAGTTACTCTGCCTTTTGTTTCCTTGAAGCAGGCAGAAAGGAGGCTGCCAACTTGACATTTGGGGATATGTTCCACTCTCTTGGTGACAGCAGACAGCAGAAGTTCTTGATACTGTTTCTTTCAGCAAAGTCTTCGTCCTGCAGATGTGGTCTTCCCAGATCTAAGAGGGCTCTGAGGAGGTGATGAGGTGCCCTCTGTATGTCATTTAGATACTGGAGCAATTGCTATGAATGCAATGATTTCATGACTCCATCTTGTGCCCTGTGTGATGTGGGGGGTACTCGCCAGGCTCATGTCACCCTTCCCTTGTGGGGCCTCTCTGTACCAAGCATTCCAAGTCATGTTTCCATTGTGGTGCCTTTTGGTCTCAAGCACTGCATATTTCTCCTCCCAAGAAGCCTGAACCATGGACTCTCCTATTCTGGTGCTGCGCATGTTCAGTCTGTTGTGCACCTGCAGATATCACATGTCTATTTAGGAAAGTTAAATTTGCACTGTGAACTATTGAATCTATCATGCACTTGGGACTCAATTGTATGTAACTCATGCTCTTCCTCAGGTTAATTGGAATATTCCACACTGCCACGTGGGACATGTGCCTTTCTGGAAATCATTTGCTTCCTGTATAAATACCACCTCTGAACCTGCATTGTGCTTGACCCTGATCCTGTCCTGCGTGAGCAATGTCCTTGCACTCACCTCCAGAGTCGTCCAAAACTTCCAGCACTCCAGTCTTTCAAGCCTTCCAGATTATTTCATGATTCAGGCTTCTGCAACTCTTCCTATATCTCAATTCATGAGGCATGATTCTGCCTCCTCTTGAGCTTCTTGCACTGAGTCTGCTGTAATTTTTGGATTCCAGTTGAAGTGCATGGCTAAGTACACTTCCCTCAGGTTAGTGCGCACTAATCCATAGATTAGTCAAATATACCAAAGACTATAGGGCAGATTTACTAGAAACTAGTGCATCAGCACCAATGCACCAATTGTCTTGCGTCGCCCCGCCCCACCCCACCATGGGTGCAGCATATTTATAATATGGTGCACCATGGCACACGTTAGGCCAATAGCATCACATTTTTTACATTATTGTGGCGCTTTGCTCCACTAACATCAAAAATGTTGATGCTAGTGGAGCAAAGTGCAAGGAGGCCTATATGTTAATATGAGTGCATAATCTGAACGTCTTCTCTGAGCAGGTGTTAAAAATGATGTAAAAAATGGAGCAGTGAATCTTGTAGATTTCACTGCACCATTTTTGCAGGCCTCCTAATGCCGGAACACACCTCAGGCATACATTATGCCTGACGCAGGCATAATGTGGCACAATGGGTCGCAAAGTGGTGCAATGTATGCATTGTGCCTCTTTTTATATATGGTACTGCATAAAATGCCTGCTTCTGTCACAATAACGTAAAACAAATTACGTTAGTGTGGCACAAGGAGGCGCTAGGGCCCTGTAAATTTGGCCCTTTATCCCTTGAAGGTGTGAGCCTGTTTTTGGTTTATAGACTTTGTTTGAGTATTAAATCCCTTGAGGCCAAGCGCTCAGGACTTTTTCATGGAAGCGCTCTGAACTCTATTGTACCCGATCTGAAAGTTTGATACTGTGTGCCTTGTGAAGTTGTTTCCAGTATTTTGGGAGAAACTTCTAGAGTTTGAAGTTGTGTTTGAGTTTAGATCAGAATCTTGTAGGTTCCGGACTGCCAGAAAATCACCAGTTTATTCTTGAAATTATTTCTGCAGTTTTTCATGCAATATTTATGATGATGCCTGTAAGTGTACAGATAGTGTAAAACAACAATTGATAGATGATCCTAAGCTGGGAATCTATGGGCAACACTGCCTCTTGTTTCTAGTGTAACATACCTGCCAAGGTCCACAGAGTCCCGATTAGGTCTGGGCAGAAAACTCTCGGGGCGCAGAGTTTTTGAAAATTCTGACTTCGGGCTATGCAGAGCTCTGGAATTCCTTGCTATCTTGTGCAAAGCCAAGTTTTTTTTTCTGGTTGCACAAGCACCACAATACTCTCGAGCTGCTAGTGAGCGCGTGCTCGAGACTTTGCGTCAGCTTGCTTGGCTTCCACCTCCGACGGCAGCAAAAACAGTGCCGCTCGCGAACACAACCACACCTCAAGTAGAATTTTTACTCTACATGCATCTAAATCTAGTCAAACTTGGTTTTTGAGTGGGTTTTCTTTTCCAATGGACCCTTCAATTTATTTTTGAGTGTGAGAAGCCTTTTTGTTCAAACAAGAAGGAAGGGCCCCAAAGACTCCAGCCTACTGTTCTTGTCTAGCAGGCTCTTCCCAGTGCTTTGTCCATCTCCTATTCACTTTTCACTTGGATTTCAAGGTGGAAGGATCACTCCGTTTGTCTCCTGGTTATACATCTTTGGAGTTAAGGACCTTCTTTTGCAATATCACACAAGTATGTTAAAAACCTATTGTATAAGGGTGTTGTTTGTTTGCTTGGGCATGCACCAGTATTTCTTTGTACTTTAATTTGATTTTTAAATTTTATAGTGGTGGGTGGCGTGGAGTTTAAGTAAGGACCTAGGCCCATATTTATACTTTTTTTGCACCGCATTTGCGCCACTTTTTGACGCAAAAACGGCGCAAACTTACAAAATACAATTTTATTTTGCAAGTTTGCGCCGCTTTTGTGTCAAAAAATGACGCAAATTCAGCGCTAAAAAAGTATAAATATGGGCCCTAGTATTTATTTTAATTTCATTGATTTTTCATATTTTGTATAGGTAAATTGTTGCACAGCTCAGTACCATTTCTCCATGTTTTTTACATTTGTAATGTTCATTTATTTGACTATGTGGCCTAGACTTCCAACGGACCATCTAGCCACTATGCCCAGTACTAGTTGTCATTAGTTCATAAAATAAATATTTCTTAGGTGTAAGGTTTAAAAACGTCATTTAGGGGAGGGATAGCATTAAATTAAAATAAAAATGTTGGCTATTGTTTGCATTTCATTGTTTTTTTTGCAAAAAGTGTATATGTTGTATGGTAACATTTGATAGCATAGGATGATGTGTGCTGTAAAATATTTATATCTCAATTAATTTTTGGGTTTTGCATTGCTGAAGTAATGTTAGTGTTTTATTCTGTGTTACCACCATGCCTCCTCTTTTTAGCCAGTGTGAATGTGTGGGTGCGTGCATTTGTCATTGGCCACCATTTGTCTTTGTTCTAATACCATGTGGCCAGGAGCCACTTTCTGTGGTCTATGTCCATAGGCCTGAATGTGTTCTTTGTTCCCTATGCCTCCTTGCTCTCTGCTGCTGTTTGACCATGAGGCTGGCAGCCATTTTGTGCATTAGGAGAGTGTGTTTTTGCCATAGGCTTTCATGTGTTATTTGTTTCCTATACCTCCTTTCTTGCTGTTGTTGTTTAACCATGTGGCTAACAGCCATTTTGTGCATCCCGCCAGAGTGCCTCAGCCATAGGCTTGCATGTGTCCTTTGTTCTCCATGCTTCCTTTTCTGCTGTTGTTTGACCATGTGTCTGGTGGTCATCTTGTGCATCCAGCCAGTGTGCCTTTGGCACAGGCTTGCATGGATGGATGTGATACAAGTTTAATAATATGCTTGGGGATCATTGTGGACTGTATATACTAAAAATATGATTTTGATGAATAGTTCTTAATTTATTACATGATTTAGTTTCATTTTTTATTTTGCAACACCTTGCCTCACAATAGGTTTCCTTCATTTCGGCATAAAAACATCAGCTATTATGTACTTTTCTTAGTTAAAGCTTTTAATATTATTCATTTCATGTTCTATTTTTATTTTTTATTTTAATGTAGCTTATTTCAAATTTCTTATAAAATGTTATCTTCATTTTTTATAATTTTAATTTTGTCGTTTTCATTTTATTTTTTTACTTTTTATTTGAGATTGTTGATATTTTTTTATTTTAATTTAGTTTTCTATATTTATGTATCGATTTTTGGGGCATTTTGCCTCAATTCATCCATCCATCCACCATAGGCACACAGCCATTCTACAGCTTTAGTTTCTTTAGGTATAATTCTATTTCATCCTGGACACCCTGGCAATGGTGCATTGCAGACACATCAGCAGCAACATAAATGTTTTAAAAGATTATTCCATTTCCCCTGGACCACCTTACCACCATAGGTATTCGTAAGGAATATTCTTTTTTCCCATGCACCTCTCTGAATACCTCAGATGCCTCCTTAAAAATATATGAAGATAAAGCAAAGAGCTGTATCTGTATATTGTGTTGCCTGATTTCTTATGAAATTTTATGGTATGGTTGCGTCGGTGTGTTTTGACCTTACAATGTTTGGATAAATTGCTATTTATTACATAAGTAACCAACCTCACTATTATTGCATTTGTCAGTACTATTTCAACTGCAACAATACCACGTTTCACTAAATGCATGTTTTTTTTCTTGCTTAGTTACTTCAAGGTTCACAAAGAAGACATCACTTGCAGTAATGTCAAAGAGAAGGCCTGTACAGTGATTTCAGTTCTCCAATCCCTTCCGCTTGTGCAGCTTAGTGCCACTGCCAACTGAGAGCTTTAAGATGGCCCCAAAGAAAGTTGCTCCCAAGACAATGGTCAGTGAGAAGAAGCACCTTTCCACCAGTGGTGTGTCGACCACAACCTTTTTCGGGAGATGCATGCCTGCCACAATGGGCTCCTGGGAAGAACCTGGGAGCAGTACTCCTGCACCAACCTAAACCCAAGGCCATATCTGTGAGTGAGGCAGCCACTGCAATCATGGCGATGCCGACGAGCTGTAACACCAAATTTGATTTGTCCCTTTCACAAAGTAGTACCCAATCATTTCAGGAAATGGAGCAAAGTGGACAGCATCCACAGCCAGCAATAGTAGATCTTCCTGAAGTTGAAGCAGAACAGGAGGTTGAGTTTCAGGACAAGCAACAGCCTCCTCTCTTAGAATAATTGGCTACCAGATCTCCAGCAAGGAAAAGGAAGGATACTACTCTACCATCTTCTCCAAGCACCACTTCTGATGATGATCATAGAAACATGGAGTGGACACAGGCAGTGTGTAGGAGACACCAGGAATGGCAAAGGAAAAGAAAAGTTCCAGAAAGTCTTAGAACCATCAAAGGGGATTATAAGGAGGATGATGACAATGAGCCAATCATAGTGGAAACTGGCATAAGGGAGTCCGACATTACTAACCAACCTGCTCTGAGGGATGTGGTACATGTAGTACAGCAAACTCCCATATTTGAAGGCCCCAGTTGAGACTTGCACCAACTCCTACCTCAGTAGAAGTATACACTGCAGAGAGGCAATCAACACACTCGCCTACCTTCAGTTCTTCTTCAGACAGTGGCCCAGTGTTAAAGTACTTGTCCCCAGTTTGGGACTTTTTTAAGATTAGCAAACAGGAGGAGAATATTGAAATATGCTCCATTTGCCACACGAGTGTTCATCGAGGTAAGCCTGGTTCACATTATGGTACTGGATGCTGGACAAATCATGAAAAATCATCATGCAATCCATTAGGAGGAGCGCCTTAAAAAAAATTCTGAACATGGTTGTGGTGGTGAAGGTAAGGAGAGCCGGGAAACATCAGCTACAACTGCTCAAATCACTGTGGAAGGTAAGGAACAAGAGGGTGACATCCTCAAGCAAAACAGCCCTGTCCCCTGCAGTGCACCAGAATCATCCTGATCAGTGACCTCTCAATGGTATAAGAAGACTCAGAGTCAGATGGAGATACCACGGCATACGGTGACTGCCCCATGGTGCATATTGAGTCTACCACCACTCACTTCTCAAACGTCGCCTGTGGTAGGAGTGGGATACTTAGAATTCATGGCAGCCACCTGCCCAAAATGGAAGGTTCAAAGTCAGAACTATTTTGCCTGAGTTGCTGTTCCAGTGCTGCATCACGATGTGCTGCAATTGGCTGGACAAGCTTTGCGAAGTATTGTCCACACAACAGAAGAATCAGACCCAACCTGTGCATTGGCTTGGTTTGAAGTGGCAGGTCTTACGTTCAGTGCATAGAGGAAGGCAAAAGAGGTTGAGCAAGTGGCAGCACCAATGATCCAAAATAAGTGTATGTGGATTAAAACTCTTTGGTGGATTGTTATGGGAAGATGTGCCAATGTCTAGAGCTCAGCGAGCTAGCAGGAAAGTATCTGGCTTGTCCTATAGCCAGTGTGTCTGGCACAATTGTTACAGTGAGAAGGACCAGCCTCTCACCTCAAAATGTGGAGAGATTGACCATGATCAAAATGAACCAACATATCATACCACTTGAGTACACGATTCCTGAAACACCACTGGGGGAAGAGGTAGATGATTGGTCAGAATCAAATATGTTAGCTGACCAACGTCTGGGTGAACCACCTGAGTTTGAGGCCTAAATCTACTTCCTGGACTGAGTATGCCAGTGCCACAACAGAACTTTATAATTATTTCTCGTAAAAACAGCTAGTGGAACATTATGTTTGTGTCAGAGTTATGCAGACCCGCCATCTTCTAGTCACATATACTGTATGGCTGGATTGGAGTTTGATCTGTGTGCAGTGAAGAAGCCTCCACATTCCCTTCAGGACATTGGAGACTATGCCTGCCTCCCTCATACGCCATTGCCTATCCTTTTTTTACATCACCTACCAGGGCTGCCCCAGAAGATAACTGATTAAAAGACTACCAGTGCCAGTCCCAAATTCCCATGTGTTGCTAGCATCAAAGAGGAGATATTTTGAATCTACAACCGTGTTTGGTTTGGAAGAGGGAACTATTAACTATTTTACCAGTGAGTGATGATCTACTGAGTGATTGTGAGTGATGATTAATGATGTATGTGGTGACAGACGGTGAGGGAGGGAGTTCAACAAATGTATAAACTTGTCAGAGTCACCAGATCCTCGGGGTCTGTGCACGTTCCCAACACTTCCACCACAAGACAGCTCCAATACTCTGATTAGATTTATCACAGAGTCTAAGAGAGTCCAAGTGGGGAAAAGGGGATTAGGACGGGAACAGCTGGGAAGGAGACCTGTAGGAAGCAAAAGGTTAAAACACAACATCAAAATTACATCTCATGAATTCAGTACCATGCTACAACTCTAAGCTTCGTCTTTTCCAAAAAACATGAACAACCCTAGAATAGTCCTAAAACTGACTAGGCTTTAGATGACCGAATACCTGAGGAGGAAACAGGAAAAGTTAAATAGGACTTTCAGATTCGAGTACTTTCTTTAGCATGAGAATCAGGAAACACTCTGAGCAATTTCTAAACAACCATATGAATCTCCTTTTAAGAATACATATCAGGAACAAACAGCATTACATCTAGAATTCTGGTATTGTTGTGTTCATCTCAGAAAAAACATTGGGAAGTGAATTGCGCACATTGCAGATTTTTATATGAGTATTAAACACCATAAAAGATTGTGCACCATGAAATCACACAACGTAGATTCAAGGAATAAATCACGCATCGTGTCAACTTGAAATGCTACCAAGAAAATGTCTTAGAATAGTAGCGCACAGTAATTTACATTATTTATACACGAGGAAAGAATTGCGCGTCTTGCCTATTCAAATGCCACCATACAAATACCAAGAAATGGTAGCGCACAATGAACAACATGAAAAACACTCAGGGAAAGAATTGCGCGTCTTGTCGATTCAAATGCCACCATGCAAATGGCAGAAAATGGTAGCGCACAATGAACAGCATGAATTACACACGAGAAGTGAATCGCGAGTTTCGCAGATTCGAATGCCACCATGTAAATATCAAGAAAAGGTAACGCGCAATGAACAACAAAGTTAAATGCTCATGAAACGAGTTGCACGTCTTGCCAACTCGTAAAACATCATGTAAATGTCAAGAAATATCAGCGCGCAATGAACAACCATGTAATAACGAAGTCAAATCTTTATGGAATAAATTGCGTGTCCTCCCTATTTGCAAACCACCATACAAATGTCAAAAAATGGCAGCACACAAGTAATCTGTTATTCATTTAAGAATTAAAATCAAGAATATGAAAATTCTCAATTACAGTGTTGGGAAATGTCCAAACACCGTCTTACCGCCTGGAAACAGTGATCACCAATGAGAGATGAGTGCAGAAGACTGGAAAATCCAAATAGACCGCCGGGACAGGAGCTCAGGAAGAAGCTGCTGCTCTGCACCGGGACCTCTGAATAGTGAGCACTGGAAGTTGGGCTGACTCTCTTTTATAGAGTCTTGGCCCAGCCTAGAACCACGCCCAGGCATGTTGCAGGGAAAGTCTCTAGAAGGCCCTGGAAAGGGACCACACCCTAACACACTTTGAATGTCTGCAGCAATACATTGCAAATGTACAGTATTTATAAGCACCTTAAAAATGAATCTTTTGGATGGAATTCTGCAAAGCAAAAGGTTAAAGAATAACATATCATCACAATGCATAAATTACATTATCTTGCGAGTGTTGGGTTTTTGCATTCTAGATGCCCATAGAGCGCCCACTGTCCTGGTGTTGACAGTACTCCCCTCTCCCAGGCGTGCTCTAGGGCCTGGTTTATCTGGATTGAGACAATGAAAGCGTCTCACAAGTACTGGAGCATGAACATCAGATGCGGAAACCCATGAATTACTTTCAGGGCCATAACCTTTGCATGAGATTAAGTACCATGGGTTACGCCCTCTCAGTTTAGAGTCCAACACTTTCTTGACTTCATATTCTTCTTCCCCCTGTACTAGAACAGGAGCTGGATGAGGTTGGACCTTTTGGACTTCCCTTTTTAAGAGGGAAGTATGGAACACTGGATGAATCCGTAATGATTTTGGCAATTGTAGTTTATAGGTCACAGGATTGATTTGCTGAAGAACAGTGTAAGGACCTATAAATTTGGGGTTGAACATGTGCTTCTTCTTGAAGTCTATATGTTTTGTGGAAAG
Organism: Pleurodeles waltl; assembly: GCF_031143425.1. Lineage (NCBI taxonomy): Eukaryota > Metazoa > Chordata > Amphibia > Caudata > Salamandridae > Pleurodeles > Pleurodeles waltl. The sequence continues at coordinate 582,230,160 of NC_090444.1, read as the reverse complement.
CCACAATTTGTCAACAGGTTGATACTGCGGTCCCTCACAATGTTTCTTGTCATAATGCTTTTTGTATTTTTTGGGGGCTTTTTCTAAATGTTGTTGAATCGATTTCTGAGTTTGATGCAAATGTTGAATGATTTCTGACACAGCTGGAGTGAGAGAACTTTCTTGAGGAATTGTGATGGGCAAGGTGTCAGAATGATAGCCAAACAAACCAAAGAAGGGTGTAACGCCAGTAGAAGTGTGGAAGGAGTTGTTGTAGGCTAACTCAGCTAACCAGAGCATTGATGTCCATGAATTAAGTGCTTTTTCAGCGTACGCACGTAGGTATTGCTTCAAAGTCTGATTTAGTCTCTCCGTTTGACCATCAGTTTGAGGATGGTGGCTAGTAGATAGGGTAGATGTCACTTGGAGTGTTTTACACCATGTCTTCCAGAAGTTGGAGGCAAATTGCGATCCCCATTCGGAGAGGATCACTTTTGGCAGTCCATGATAACGAACCACTCTATTCAGTAAGATAGTTGCCAGTTCACTAGAGGTGGGTAATTTCTTACAGGCAATGAAATGTCCATATTTCGTGAGACTATCTACTACCACCAGAATTACTGAATGCTGTTGAACCACTGGCAGACCTGTAATAAAGTCTAAAGAGATGTGTTCCCACAGACGACTTGGGGTTGGGAGTGGGTGTAACAACCCTTTCAGTTTTGAATGACTTGTTTTAGTGCGAGCACAGACTACGCAGTTGTTTACCATTGTTTTTACATCCTTTGTTAAGGTAGGCCACCAAAAATAGCGTTGGATTAATTCAAGAGTTTTAGGAGTACCAGGGTGACCTGCTGTAGGTATAGCATGCAACCAATGAAACACTATCTTGCGAAGTTTGGTAGTGGGCACGAACAAACGAGCATCGTGAAAGGGTAATCCTTGCTTGATTGATCTTTTCGGATCTGCTTGGGCCCACGCCTGCCATTTTTCAACAGTGAATGAATTGCGGATGTCTTCAAAGAAATCTTCTGTTTTTATGATACATAGGACCTTGTCAGGAGCAATGATAGCTCTGGAGGTTTGAACTGCAGCCAATGTGGTAGACTCTTGGCCGGACAAGGCGTCAGCTTTGCGATTATCTTTACCAGGCCGAAAGGTTACCACAAAATCAAACTCGGCAAAAAACAGCATCCAGCGTAATTGCCGAGGAGTCAAAAGTCTGGCAGAACTCATGAATTGAAGATTGCGATGATCAGTATATACTGTGACAGTATATTTAGCTCCCAACAAATGATGTCTCCATTCTTTAAAGGCGTCACGAATCGCCAGAAGCTCTTTTTCAGCAATGACATAGTTCTGTTCGGCTTCGTTCAACTTCCGAGACATGTAAGCTACAGGATGAAGCTGACCAGTGTCTTTGTTTCGTTGTGACAAGACTGCTCCTATCGCCACATCTGAAGCATCAGCTTCCACTATGAAAGGTCGATCCGCATCTGGATGAGTCAAGACTGGGGCAGTGGTGAAAGCTTCTTTCAAAGTTGAAAAGGCTTGATCTGCTTCTGGGGACCAAACAATTTTTTCTTTCTTTCTTAATAACTTAGTAATTGGAGCCACTGTCTGGGAGAAATAATTGATGAACCTCCGGTAAAAATTTGCAAAGCCCAGGAAACATTGTACATCACGAACAGTCTTTGGGATGGGCCATTCAGATACGGCTTTTACTTTCCTTTCTGCCATCACCATACCTTGAGGGGTAAGGATAACCCTAAAAACTCAACTGTGGTAACATGAAACTCACACTTGGTTAGCTTGCAATATAAATGGTGTTTACGAAGGGCTGCCAAAATTTTCTTGACATGTTGAACATGTTCATTCTCATTGTCTGAGTAGATCAAAATGTCATCAATGTAAACTATGGCAAAGATATTGAGGTACTCTCTAAGAACGTCATTTAAGAAAAATTGAAATGCTGCTGGAGCATTGCACAGACCAAAAGGCATGACGGTGTATTAAAAAAGGCCATATCTTGTTTTGAATGCAGTTTTCCATTCGTCACCCTCTCTCATTCTGACCAAATGGTAAGCACCTCGAAGATCAAGCTTCGTGTAGATTTTTGCTTTCTTTACTTGTTCCAGTAAGACCGGAATTAGAGGCAAAGGATATTTGTTCTTGATGGTGATTTTGTTCAAGCCCCTATAGTCGATACAATTTCGAAGCTCTCCGTTCGCTTTTGGAACAAAAAACAAAGGAGAAGCTGTGGGAGACTTAGAGGGCCGGATGAAACCATTCTCTAAGAATTGATCCAAGTATTTTCGTGAATGTTGATTTTCATGTTCTGACAGGGCATACACACAACAGTTGGGAAATATCCCCCCTGGGACTAGATCAATTTGACAGTCATAAGATCTATGAGGAGGTAAGTTCTCTGCTTCCTTCTCATCAAATACATCTTCATAAGACGAATACTTTTTGGGCAACTGAACTTCTTTCTCTGCGGCGGTAGCTATGTAAGAATGGCGAACTTCCGATTCTTGAGTCCTTTGGAGACAATGTTCTTTACATAGCACTGATGAGAACACAATCTTTCGTTCTGCCCAATTAATCTCTGGATTGTGATGAGTTAACCATGGCAAGCCAAGGATGATCCCATACTGGGGAGCATGGATCACGTCAAGGATGAGTTCCTCTTTATGTTTCTTTCATTGATTTTTACCTTCACAAATTATTGTCAGGGGACAGTCTGAAGAGTTATCGGACCTCCAGTCAAGAGTTTTCCATCAACTGCCTTGATGGTTTCTGGGGTCTTCTTTTCAATACATGGGATCCCCCATGCACGAACCAATTGGGCGTCAACAAAGTTTCTGGTAGCCCCAGAGTCGACTAGAGCCTTCTTGAAATAGGTCTTTTTCTTGACCTGAACTCCTATTCCCAATTTTAGATGTTTGGATTGTGAAGGATCCACGGTGACACCCAAGAGCAACCCTTCTCTGCAACTTGGGTGCTTTAGATTTTCCGACTCGACTGATGCATTGGTTGCAACTTTCTGAACTGGGCCACGCTTGCTCTTTGTTTTGATTGGACAATCTTTGGCTAAATGACCTTTCCGCCCACAATAGACATTGCCCATTTTTTCTGCGTAGGTCCTTTTCATCTTTGGTCAAAGGTCTCCTGATGGTTCCAATTTCCATCGGTTCCGGCGTTCTTTCTCTCGGAGTTCTTGAGTCTTTGTTATCATGAGCATGCCAAGAATGTTTTTCAGTCTTTTTACGCGTTCCTTTTCATTCATTTAAACGATGATCAAGCCTCAAGACAAGGTTTATTAAATCTTGACAGTTTGAAGGTTGTGGGTCGATTTGCACTAAGATGTCTTTTAGCTCCTCTTTGAGTCTCCTGTAAAACAAGGCCGCTTGTTTTTCTTCAGGCCAGGATGTCTCAACGACCAGCCGATTAAAGTTGGCTAAATATGACACTAAGGGGGTCATTACAACATTGGCGGTATAAGGTGCTTACCGCCGTGCAGAAGACTGCCAATACACTGCTGCGTCCGCTGTAGACCGCCACAGCTATTATGACACACATCACGGAATCCGCCGAAATCCAGACTCCCACACAATACCGCCACACCAAAGGTCAGCGATAAACATGCGGAAACAAATCCTCCACCTCCACGCCAACAGAAACACGCCCATGCTATTATGACCCACGAATCCACGCGGCGGTCTTTTAACCGCGGTATTCCATTGGCGGTACACACCGCTGCGCTCAAAATACACACACATCTCCAAAACACCACCACATTGGACAATTCCAAATACACACACCTGATACACATACAAACAACACTCCCACACACCCAACACAATATAAAACACACACCCACATCACCCACAAACCCCTACGACCAAAAATGTGAGTTGAAGGCGACAGAGAGAGCACAGCAATAGACAACCCCACCACACAGAGGCACACAACACCATCACCCACACAACATCCACACACAAAACACCACATACCACTACACTCACCACACTCATCAACACATACACCACCCCACACATCACACACACCACCCCATGTCACGCCAAAGACACACCTGCTTCTCCGAGGAGGAGCTCAGGGTCATGGTGGAGGAAATCATCCGGGTAGAGCCACAGCTATTTGGCTCACAGGTACAGCACACATCAATAGCCAGGAAGATGGAGCTATGGCAAAGAATAGTCGACAGGGTCACTGCTGTGGGACAGCACCCAAGAAATAGGGAGGACATCAGGAAGAGGTGAAACGACCTACCGGGGAAGGTGCGTTCAACGGTATCCAGGCACCACATCGCGGTACAGCGGACTGGCGGCGGACCACCACCTCCTCCCCCTCAACTAACAACATGGGAGGAGCAAGTCTTGTTCATCTTGCATCCTGAGGGCCTCGGAGGAGTCGTTGGAGGAACGGACACTGGTAAGTCAAATCTTAACTATCATAACCCCCACCCTACCTGCATGATATCACACAGCCCCACCATCACACCCTCCCCTATCATCCCAAATCCTCACCTATCTACCCATTACACCAACCACCCATCCCAAACCCAAGCCCTGCATGACATAACTAAGCATCGACACCCATCACCAAAGCATGCCCACTGCACAGACCCAGAACACCCCCCAACCATCAGCACACAAGTCCCCCCACAGGAATGCCTGCACTGGGGTTCACGCACACCCAACCATTGTACACCATGAAACACACACATGCAATAATCATGTACTTATACCCCCGCAGGAACCCGAAGGAACGTCACCACACCAGAGGGTCCAGACAACACCACTCCACCCCCAGAACAGGCCCACAGTAACGATAGCAGCTCTGCCCCACTGGATCTTGATGACCAGCCCGGACCATCGTAGGCCTCGGGACAGTCGGTTCCCCTTGCCCAGCCACAGCCCAACACCGAGCTGCCACCCTCTGGTAACACCAGCACAGCACCCACCCAGCGGGCCCAAACCTCCCTACCCAGGACAGGTCAATCAGCTGTGTGTCCACCACTACGGGGCACCCAGGGTAACCCACCACCCCAACAACAACAGGGACCTGGGGGCAGTGGTAGTGGGCACATGGTCCAGGGGACGGAGGCACAGGAACACAGGGGAACTGGGAGTGCTGCTGTGCGACAGGGGGAGGACAGGCCCATGGAACTCACTCTCCACAAGGCCCTCTCCTCCATCATGGGAGCATACCACCACTCCCAGGAGACGATGGCCACGGTCCTGGACAAGTTGCAGGAGACCCTGCGTCTGCAGGAGGAACAATATTTGGGGTTCAGGGAGAAGCTCAGGACCATCGGCTGCGCCCTGGGCACCATCGTAGGGGTGCTGGCGGACATTCAAAAGACCTTGAGGGACACCGTGGCACTCCAAGGGGCCCCTGACACGAGGCAGGACGACGAACTGCCCACCACCTCCGCTGGCGCTAGTGGACAGGACGTCCCGCCACAGGACCACCACACCAGCACCCCACCCCCTGCAGACGGACAACCACCACGCAAGCGGGCACTGAGATCCAGGAACAGGACAGAGCAAGATGGCAAGACCCCCGCCAGGAAATAAGACCACCCTGATAGTCCTCCCACTGTCCCACTTTGTTACCCTGCCCAAATCGGAACTGGGCCAGCTCCACTTCCAATGCCCAGATGTGCAATGTACCTGTGAGACTAATAGACTGAACTCTGCCATGGACATTCCTCCACCATCACCCATCACCATTTTACAACCCCCCTTCATTTTTCTACACTTAAATAAACACCCTTCAAACACCAAAAAAATGGAGTCAGTCAATGATTTGTAAATCTGTATAATCAATTACAGTTGCATAATGGGTTACCCATTGGAAGGCTAACATACCTATGTCACACATCACAAGCCCTTCCAGGATGCAAACAGTTGACACGTAGGTTACCACACTTGTGGAACTGAAATGGAAGGGGACAATTCAGTTAACATATAGTGAGCGAAATTGAGGTACAGGATAGAGGTAGATGTGTGAAAGTGAATGTAAAGGTAAAATAGACAATGTGCTCACCTGTGTGTCACTGGAAATATTGCTGTATGACTGACTCCCTGTTGTCGTTTTCGTCTTCCTCAGGTTCATCCTCATCACTGTCCACATTCTCCACAGGCTCCACAGCTGCAACAACACCGTCATCTGGATCATCCTCCTGCAGAAAAGGCACCTGGCGTCGCAAAGCCAAGTTATGGAGCATGGAGCAGGCGATGATGATGTCGCACACCTTCTTCGGTGAGTAGAATAGGGATCCACCTGTCATATGGAGGCACCTGAACCTGGCCTTAAGAAGGCCGAAGGTGCGCTCGATAACCCTTCTAGTCCGCCCATGGGCATCATTGTACCGTTCCTCTGCCCTGGTCCTGGGATTCCTCACTGGGGTCAATAGCCAGGAAAGGTTGGGGTAAACAGAGTCCCCCAATAGCCATACACGGTGCCTCTGGAGTTCACCTATCATATCAGGGATGCTGCTATTGCGCAGGATGTAGGCGTCATGCACAGAGCCAGGGAACATAGCATTTTCCTGGGAGATGTACTGGTCTGCCAAACAGACCATCTGTACATTCATAGAATGATAACTCTTCCTGTTCCTGTACACCTGTTCACTCCTGCGGGGGGGCCAGAGCTACATGGGTCCCATCAATGGCACCTATGATGTTGGGGATATGTCCAAGGGCATAGAAGTCACCTTTCACTGTAGGCAAATCCTCCACCTCAGGCAAAATGATGTATCTCCTTACGTGTTTCAGCAGGGCAGACAACACTCTGGACAAGATGTTGGAAAACATAGGCTGGGACATCCCTGATGCCATGGCCACTGTTGTTTGAAATGACCCACTTGCAAGGAAATGGAGCACTGACAGCACCTGCACGTCAGGGGGGATTCCAGTCGGATGGCGGATTGGTGAAATCAGCTCTGGCTCCAACTGGGTACACAGTTCCTGGATTGTGGCACGGTCAAACCTGTAGGTCATGATTAAATGTCGCCGGCGGATTCCGCCATCTTCTCATATGTCCCAGCTGACGGTGCCTATGTAGGACAGCAGCGAAGAAACAGTCACAATTCTTCCAGGTATGTACCCACAGTCACACACAAGACTACCCCAGACAATAAACCCTTCCTGTATGTGTGTTGAGTGTGGGCCTCAGTATGTGTGACGCAGTTGAAAATGAATCCATGTGGGCCCCTGAAATGGCGGCTGCCTGACCTCTAAACTGGGACAATGGGATTGTGGGGTAACAGCGCTGGCGTTGCACACCGTCGCGGTAGGCGGTCGTAGAGCGCGGCGCAATGCTGCATTGGTTAACAATGGACCCTATGGGTCCCAGGAGCCTATGAACAGGTGTGCCGGCGGTGATGATGAGCCCCGCCGCGGACGTCACCGCCGCGGACGTCACCGCCATTTTCTATCTCTTCAATCACTAGATACCTGACCTTCGACAGGAGAGGACCTACACTGCTAGTGCTGCTGTGACCTCGGTCTGGAAGCGACGATGGCTGCTGCGTCTGGGGAATGGGCCCCTGCCTTCACATCGGAGGAGTTGGAGAAACTTGTGGATGGGGTCCTCCCCCAGTACACGCTACTCTACGGTCCTCCAGACCAACAGGTTAGTACACAGGGAGCACGTTGTAGGGGCTAGGCCTGGGTGGAGAGGGCTGGGTGGAAGAGGGAAGGGGGCAGAAGTCATACTACAGTAAAGCATGGGAATAAATGGGCCACATGGTCAGAGTATGGAGGGGGCCACACACATTGATGGTGCAATTGGTAATGACTGTTCCTCTTCCCTTGTGCATGTCATGTAGGTTAGCGCCCACCAGAAGAGGGACATTTGGCATGCCATCACCAAGGAGGTCCGGACCCTGAGGGCCCACCAGAGACAGGGCACCCACTGCCGGAAGAGATGGGAGGACATTCGCCGCTGCAGCAAGAAGACGGCAGAGGCTCAGCTGGGGATGGCCTCCCAACGTGGGAGAGGTGCCCATCGTAACATGACCCCCCTGATGTTCCGGATCCTGGCGGTGGCCTACCCGGAGTTGGATGGGCGCTTAAGGACATCACAGCAGACACAAGGGGGTGAGTACAAACTCATTCTGCGGACTTTGCGTGCAGTGGAGGTGTCTGGGTGGGGGAGGTGGGCTGTGGGTGTCCGTAGGCCAGGGCGAGTTAGTTAGGCAAGGCCCCTCCATAATGTAGGCCATGTGGCACTCTACCCCACCTCAGAAAACTAGCAAGTTGAGGTATAGTTGCCCCTGTGGCATCCATGTGCGCAGATTTCCAGCATTGCCATGTAGCCCATATCCATGAAATTGCATGTGCAGAGGGCAGGAGCGCGGCGTTGTGCATGGGGCTGCTGCGTCTGTCTTGTCCGCCAACGGTAGCGGTATGCCATGTACTAAAACTCTCTTACTTCTGTCCCCCCCCCCCTTTTCCTGCTCTCCCTGTCCGTTTGTACATCAGCATCAACAGGCGGAGGTACAGTGGCACCGGAGCACGAGGAAGCTGCATCCCACATGGCCATGGAGGGCCACACCACAGACTCTGAATACACCAGTGGGACGGAGGGCGAGGGGAGCTTTACGTCGGCCACCGGATCACCAACCAGCGACACAGACTCGTCCGCCAATGTGAGGTCCCCTGTGGTGGCGGCACCATCTGTGCGCCCCACTTCTACAGGTACAGCCGCCACCCCCCCTACCAGCACCGCCCTCCCAGCAGCCCCTCAGCGTTCGCCCCGTGCCCGCTCACCCAGGAGGGTGGGCATCACCTTCGCCTCTGGCACCTCAGGCCCTGCCCCAGTCACCTCTGCTGCCCTCAGTGAGGAGGCCATTGACCTCCTCAGGTCACTCACTGTTGGGCAGTATACCATTGTGAATGCCATCCAGGGTGTAGAAAGGGAGTTGCAACACGGTAATGCATTCCTGGAGGGCATTCATTCTGGTCAGGCTGCCCTTCAGCGAACCCTGCAATCTCTGGCCTCAGCACTGATGGCAGCAATTGTCCCTGTGTCCAGGCTCCCCCCTCCAACTTCCTCCACCCAAACCAAATCCCCTGTATCCCAGCCCATCCCAAGCACACCTACAGACCAGCATGCAGACAAGTCAACACACCCAAGTAGCTCAAGCAAACATAGGCACCACACACACCACAAGCACTCACACAAGCATCACACCCATACAGACACAGCAACATCCACTGTCTCCACTGTGTTCCCCTCCTCCTCTTCTCCCTCCACCCTCCCAGTCTCGTCTACACACACACCTGTATGCACCACATCTACAGGCACTAGGATTCGCACCAGGACACCCAGCACCACACGCCGCTCACCTGCACTCACCACCTCCACTGCCATTTACACGTCCCCTGTGTCCTCTCCCAGTGTGTCTGTGATGCCCCCTCCCAAAGTACCCAAACGCCGGCAATCACTCACCCAACATCCATCCACTTCATGACAGCCTCCAGTACCTGCACCTGCACCCAAAACAGCTAAAGTGACACCTCCTACAACCATCTCCTCTTCCTCCACTCCCAGACCCCCTCCAGCTACCCATCCCAGTGTTCATCAGAAACTGTCCCTCTGTCAAATTGACCTTTTTGCCCCCACCCCCCCCCTCCAATTCATCAGTCTGTCGTAGCGCCTCAGCCAAAAAGCCTCCAGGACCAGTGGTGCCTGTTCAAGGTTTTTGGAGTGCACCGTCCACCAGGGCAGGCAGTAGGACCCGGAGCCAAGGCACAGGCAGCCCACCCCCTGTAAAGGCTCCGAAATTGGAGAGTGGACGACGGGACCGTGGCAAGACTCCTGGTGGGACAACAAGTGAAATGGGATCGAAGGCGATTGGTGAGTCAGCTGTAACTCCAAAAAAGGTGGGGAAGGTCCAGAGGAAGTCTGCCCAGCCTGTTGTGAGTGTCACGGCGGAGAAGTGCGCCATCATTTCCGGTGGTCCAGACACAACCACCAGCACCGTCGTCACTGGTCCAGAGAGCACCGCCAGAGTCACAGCCCAGGAGGGCTCAAGTATCGTCACTGGTCCAGAGAGCACCGCCAGAGTCACAGCCCTGGAGGGCTCAAGTATCGTCACTGGTCCAGAGACCACCGCCAGAGTCACAGCCCAGGAGGGCTCAAGTATCGTCACTGGTCCAGAGACCACCACCAGAGACACAGCCCAGGAGGGCTCAAATATCGTCACTGGTCCAGAGACCACCACCAGAGTCACAGCCCAGGAGGGCTCAAGTATTGTCACCGGTCCATAGACCACCGCCGGAGTCACAGCCCAGGCGGGGCCAGGATGCCACAGCCCTGCTGGGCAATGATGGAACATCAAGCCACACACCAATGTCCAGTGTGGAAATCGTCATGCCACACACCAATGTCCAGTGTGGAAATCGTCATGCCACACACCAATGTCCAGTGTGGAAATCGTCATGCCACACACCAATGTCCGTATCAGAACCGCCATGTCAAAGCACCGCTGAAGAGGGCAAAGACCGCCATGTCAAAGCACTGCTGAAGAGGGCAAAGACCGCCATGTCAAAGCACCGCTGAACAGTCCTGAAACGCCATGTCATAGCACCGCTGAAGAGGGCAAAGACCGCCATGTCAAAGCACCGCTGAAGAGGGCAAAGACCGCCATGTCATAGCACCGCTGAAGAGGGCAAAGACCGCCATGTCATAGCACCGCTGAAGAGGGCAAAGACCGCCATGTCATAACACCGCTGAAGAGGGCAAAGACCGCTATGTCAAAGCACCGCTGAACAGTCCTGAAACGCCATGTCATAGCACCGCTGAATAGGGCAAAGACCGCCATGTCAAAGCACCGCTGAACAGTCCTGAAACGCCATGTCATAGCACCGCTGAAGAGGGCAAAGACCGCCATGTCAAAGCACCGCTGAAGAGGGCAAAGACCGCCATGTCATAGCACCGCTGAAGAGGACAAAGACCGCCATGTCAAAGCACTGCTGAAGAGGGCAATGCACCGGGTAGGAATGAATGGCCCGCCACATCAGGCATCCTTATCCCATGAGTAGCTGGGACAGTGACAGGACACTACCATTCACGGGAAGACTCATCCAGTCTGGGCACCAGTCACCCCCCAGTACCAGTATGGACCTGCATCAACTTGAGAGACTGTGGCTTTGCACTCCCCAGGAGGTGACAGTGGGCAACCCACCCACTGTATAGACTTGAGGGACTGTGGCTTTGTACTCCCCAGGATGTGACAGTGGGCAACCCACCCACTGTATAGACTTGAGAGACTGTGGCTTTGCACTCCCCAGGATGTAACAGTGGGCAACCCACCCACTTGGGAGACTTGAGAGACTGTGGCTTTGCACTCCCCAGGATGTAACAGTTTGCAACCCACCCACTGTATAGACTTGAGAGACTGTGGCTTTGTACTCCCCAGGATGTGACAGTGGGCAACCCACCCACTGTATAGACTTGAGAGACTGTGGCTTTGCACTCCCCAGGATGTAACAGTGGGCAACCCACCCACTTGGGAGACTTGAGAGACTGTGGCTTTGCACTCCCCAGGATGTAACAGTGGGCAACCCACCCACTATATAGACTTGAGAGACTGTGGCTTTGCACTCCCCAGGATACATCAATGGGCATGGAGCCCCGTCGTAGATCTGGCTTTGCGTTTATGTGACTGAGGTGCCCCCCCTTCCCTTCCCCCTGAGGTACCTGTAGTGTTTCTATCTGATGCCCCGGCAGTGTTCTCTCCGATTTTGGTCAGGTATCTATTGTGGGCCTCGCCCATGCATTTTTGGACTGTTTGTGCACGGACATTGTTGTGTACATATCTGCACTACTTCTCGGATTGTATATATGTAAATAAGAGTGATTTTAGTATACATATATTTGTTTATTTTTGTATGACATGTATATTGGCACATTACAAAGTTTGTCCGAAATTCACATTGTCTTTGCATTCTTCCGGGGGAATTGTGGGTTGTTACTGTGATGTTTGTGACTGCATTGGTGTGTATGTTGTAATATGCGAGGGTGGGGGTGTTTGGTGGGTGCCCCCCTAACTTTTGCCTCCCCCCTCCCCCGTGTCGTAGGTGCTGTACTCACCGGTATTTTCTGCGTCTATGTCGCTGTTGGTCGTGAAGGAGCAGAAAGACAAGGGCAGGTAGTATATGGAGTTACGGGTCCATGGAGTCGTCGTTCCTCGTGGGATATGTTAAGGTGAGCGTTTTCCCATAGCAAAAGCTGTTTCCGCCGTGTTTTTATCCACGGTGAATCCGCCCCGGAAAAGGTGGCGGATTGGCCTGTTGTGATACTGTGGGCGGTACATTGTCTCCCGCCTGTCTGTTAGCGGTGACCGCCGCGATGCTTGTCTGTACCGCCGTGGAGGGCGAAGTGTTAAAGTGGCTGTCTTTGTTGGCGGTTTCCGCCAGGGTCATAATTCCCTTTTTTTGTCCGTCTGACTGTTTGCGGTATTACCGCATCTTTAACACCGTCCGCCAGGGTTGTAATGACCCCCTAAGTCCTGATTCCCTTGGCGTAAGTCTAATAATTCACGATCTTCTGACTGTGTTACAGTTCTACGATCGAAAACTCTCTCAAATTCACAAAAAAAAATTTCCAGTTGTACAACAGGGGACTATTTTTACGCACAAGAGGATTAGCCCAGGTAGCTGCATCTCCAGACAGATATGACAACAAGAAAGGTACTTTAGACTGGGCATACGGGAAAGTATGTGGTCTGCAGGTGAAGTGAAGTTCCACTTGAACCAGAAAAGATTGCACTTTCAAGAGATCACCTGAGAAGCGTTCTGGGGAAGCTAAAGGAATGGCTGAAGGAACATTGAGGGAAATGTTAGTCGGATTACCTCCAGAAGTCTGAGAAGTAGTACCTGGCCAAGACACACCTGTGGGACTTTGTTCTTTCTTCTCAACCTTATTCTGTAACTGACTCACCCTCTCAGCTAGACTATTTGTCAAATCCTTTGATGATACCACTTCTGACTGGAACTGGGTGATAGCCTTGACTAGCTCGTCCAGTGTGGCCATGCTGAGAACATACACAAACCAGGAGGATAATAATTTGTGGGCTCACTATTCTGTCAGAGTCACCAGATCCTCGGGGTCTGTGCACGTTCCCAACACTTCCACCACAAGACAGCTCCAATACTCTGATTAGATTTATCACAGAGTCTAAGAGAGTCCACGTGGGGAAAAGGCGATTAGGACGGGAACAGCTGGGAAGGAGACCTGTAGGAAGCAAAAGGTTAAAACACAACATCAAAATTACATCTCATGAATTCAGTACCATGCTACAACTCTAAGCTTCGTCTTTTCCAAAAAACATGAACAACCCTAGAATAGTCCTAAAACTGATTAGGCTTTAGATGACCGAATACCTGAGGAGGAAACAGGGAAAGTTAAATAGGACTTTCAGATTCAAGTACTTTCTTTAGCATGAGAATCAGGAAACACTCTGAGCAATTTCTAAACAACCATATGAATCTCCTTTTAAGAATACATATCAGGAACACACAGCATTACATCTAGAATTCTGGTATTGTGTTAATCTCAGAAAAAACATTGGGAAGTGAATTGCGCACATTGCAGATTTTTATATGAGTATTAAACACCATAAAGGATTGTCCACCATGAAATCACACAACGTAGATTCAAGGAATAAATCACGCAACGTGTCAACTTGAAATGCTACCAAGAAAATGTCTTAGAAAGCGCACAGTAATTTACATTATTTATACACGAGGAAAGAATTGCGCGTCTTGCCGATTCAAATGCCACCACACAAATATCAAGAAATGGTAGCGCACAATGAACAACATGAAAAACACTCAGGGAAAGAATTGCGCATCTTGTCGATTCAAATGCCACCATGCAAATGCCAAGAAATGGTAGCGCACAATGAATAATATGAAAAAACACTCAAGGAAAGAATCGCGCGTGTTGCCGATTCGAATGCCACCATGAAAATGCCAGAAAATGGTAGCGCACAATGAACAGCATGAATTACACACGAGAAGTGAATCGCGCGTTTCGCAGATTCGAATGCCACCATGTAAATGTCAAGAAAAGGTAGCGCGCAATGAACAACAAAGTTAAATGCTCATGAAACGAGTTGCACGTCTTGCCAACTCGTAAAACATCATGTAAATGTCAAGAAATATCAGCGCGCAATGAACAACCATGTAATAACGAAGTCAAATCTTTATGGAATAAATTGCGCGTCCTCCCTATTTGCAAACCACCATACAAATGTCAAAAAAATGGCAGCGCACAAGTAATCTGTTATTCATTTAAGAATTAAAATCAAGAATATGAAAATTCTCAATTACGGTGTTTGGAAATGTCCAAACACCGTCTTACCGCCTGGAAACAGTGATCACCAATGAGAGATGAGTGCAGAAGACTGGAAAATCCAAATAGGCCGCCGGGACAGGAGCTCAGGAAGAAGCTGCTGCTCTGCACCGGGACCTCTGAATAGTGAGCACTGGAAGTTGGGCTGACTCTCTTTTATAGAGTCTTGGCCCAGCCTAGAACCACGCCCAGGCATGTTGCAGGGAAAGTCTCTAGAAGGCCCTGGAAAGGGACCACACCCTAACACACTCTGAATGTCTGCAGCAATACATTGCAAATGTACAGTATTTATAAGCACCTTAAAAATGAATCTTTTGGATGGAATTCTGCAATGCAAAAGGTTAAACAATAACATATCATCACAATGCATAAATTACATTATCTTGCGAGTGTTGGGTTTTTGCATTCTAGATGCCCGTAGAGCGCGCACTGTCCTGGTGTTGACAAAACTTGATTTTTATGATTTGCAATGTTAGGGGTCTGTTGGGTGATCATGTGTTCCCAAAAGTGATTAGCCTTTCAAACTTAGCGAAATTTACCTGTAGGTCTCACTCCTTTTTTCTGGTTCTTCAAAGACCAGACCAGTCACTTCAATTACCAAACACAAATCTACTCAAAATATTCAAATTCTGTTCCTCTATTTCTTCTTCAGCAGCAGTGCAGTAAACACGTCTACCTTATTTTGGTTTGGGACTGGGACGGAGTTACTCAGAATCAGGAAGAGGAGGATTGAAGGACTCAGGGTGGGACTACCTCAACAGATAGAAGGAGAAAGTTATCAACTAAAAAAAAACATGATGATGAAGAAGACTCTAAAGCCTGGTTCTCAATCAGCCCATTGTACTTTAGAGAGGTGCGTTGATTTGGAAAAATTTGCTGCTGAGTGTGCACTTGCTGCACTGTTGGCTCAAAAATTAAATTCCTCCAATGTTCTTGCTCTGTCTATGAGTCTTCTTGGTACACTCCTGACTCCTCATGGAGCTTATCTTACTCCCTCCTGTCCTTATCCTTTACTCTATAATATAGTTACTGTTTTTCAATATGCAGGTCTTCTCCTAGTCCTCTCCTCCACAAACAAAACTTGCTGAAAGCTCAACACTCCAGCTTACCTACTGGACAGGTTCAGCCACGCACACAATAGTGAGAATATCGATTCATTGACCAATTTGGCAATGTAGTATCATTTTCCCTTCAACAATCATACTTTTTAGAACTTGGTGGGTTAATATCAATTCTCCATTATTTGTATTTTTCAAACTTAAAAGACAGAACATTTAGGCCCTCATTATGAGTTTGGTGGGCAGTGGAGGCCGCCCGCCAAACTCATACCACCAAGAGACCGCCTGTGTGGTCCACACACCAGCCCTATTTGGAGTTCACCGCAAGGCCGGTTTGGCAGAAACAAAGTTTCTGTCCGCTGGCCCTGCAGTTAACAGGGCGTTAACAGTGCAGCCAGCTCGTAATCGAGCCGGCAGCAATGTGGCGGTGCAGCGGGTGCAGTGGAATGCACAACGGGGCTGTGCATGGGGGCCCTTGCACTGCCCATGCCAAGTGCATGGGCAGTGCACGGGCCCCCAGGTTCCCCCAATGCCCCCATTCCTCCAGCCATTCCACGGAGGCTGACGGTATGGGGACCCGTAATCTAGCAAGCAGTGCTGCCCTGGAGGATTACAACCGCTGGGACCGCCAGGATGCCGGAAACCTGGCGATGTCGGCTGTCCAACCATGGCATTTCCACCACGGTCTTAATGTGGCGGTCGGACCGGCACAACCACAGTGATCCAACTGCCACCTCATAATGAGGGCCACAGAGACATACTACCTTAGGTCCCTCTGGGGCTGAAGGACTTTTTGCAATGCAGTTAACTGAACTGTGTCATACTCATCCCTTCATTTTCTTCCTCAACAGATTGATGATGGTGTGCCACTCAGTGCCCTGATGAATATTGTCATTTTTTTTTGTGTAGTGTTGTCTTTGGCACACCTTTCCCCAAAATCTCCTTTCCCATACGTTTATCGCACCCCTAAAACTCTTCCCCCAGGCTGTGTGATATTTATTGAGGTATGACTTCATTTGACACACTTGCTGGGGCAGGTGTGGTGAAAGCAACTCCAACTCACTGCATGACCTTCTTTTACCTGAGCAAAATTCCAAATGAGCCTCGTTTACCCACCCATGCATCATTCATCAACATCATCATTCAGGCCTTGTTTTGTGTGTTGCCTTAACGGGTAACCTTGTCCAACCATTCCAGACGATGAGTCCACTTCTCCGCTCTCGAGGATTTCATTTCCTAAGTTTAGTTTTCATTAAATACTACCTCCCCATTGCTCAGAAGAAGTTGATATTGCTAATTTTTATTTTCATATCAGGTCTTCTTTGTTGTGTGTCACATTCTGTCATTGTGGTAGTCTGATCTCAGCCTTTCTAAAGTTATGATATAACATATAACCCACTAACTCTTGGTTTTCTTTCAATCTAGTTGACAGTAATGGATGACCCTTTGATTACTCCTGCAGTTGGAGTTCGCATAGGTAGGAGTGGCATCTTGTGTCTTCACTGTTGGCGCACTAGCCTGCTACTACTACTACCACCACCTTAAGATAAGAGGCCACCTTGGAAATGCCCCGAAGTAAGAAGACTGAGTTAGCAGCCCTCGCTTCATCTATTCAGGTCCGAGAAGAACAATGAATTGAGGTGAACTTGTTTAGTAAGTATTACATTTCTAGTGGAGAAGATATTGTTTTCGTGTATCTAGCTTTTTGTAGGCAAAGTAGGCAATGACCCCCTTGTGGTCAATACAGTTACAGAGGGCAGAAGAGCAAGGGTATACACAACTGACATACACATTTTAATCAATTTTCTTTTTTAAACATGCTACACTAAAAGATAGCAGTGCAAACTAAAACACCATAATGAAGATTTGAGACATAAATGAAATAGAATACATTTTTCAATGTTATTATTTTAAAAAGAAAACTTACCCTTTCCACCCATAACAGGCGTACCCCTCACCCCAAAAACCATCCCATCCACAACCAAAGTTCAATGAAAGTCCACAACAAAAGCCCACAACGAAAAGACAGAGAAAAAGCCCAAAGTGCAAAAAAACCCAGCCTCACCCTCTCCATCCACAATAGGTTTCCCTCCCACCAAAAACAATAAATTAAAGAAAGGGTGAAAAGAGACAATGGTGGAATGTGGACAGGCTGATCCCAGCTGGTAGTGGTGCTAATTGTACTGCTGGGAGGCTGAAGGCACTGGCATGTTGGCAGCTGCCTGGGCCCTGCGCTCCTCCTCCTGAAGAGCCAGCCATTACTGATTTTCAGTGCGGATGGCTTTCAGCCTCTGCTGTCGCAACCGGGCTGCTATCTCCTGGTGATTAGGAGGATGTCCATCAGGGGTAGCTATAGCATGAAATAAGAAGGAAAATGACAAATTCTAAAAGGTGCTCTGTGCAAACATTTTTAAAAAAGTAGAGTGACACAGTAGCAGTAAATTGCTGGTCCTCTAAGGCCATTACAATTTAATGTGACTGATTACAAGTCATAGGGTCATTTTTTTACCTACATATGCATCACTGTAGTTGACAAATGTCAAAAGGGTAAATTTTAAACTGGCATGAATCCGTTATGGAAGCCATGAAATATTGATCACTTGTACATAACTGTGGCACATGATAAAAGGGATTTTTCATTGGGGGTGACTGGGACATAACTTTGGAAAGAAGAAAGGATTGTAGTACTAGGAGGTGACATAGAGGGCACTGGGGGAGAAGGGAAAGACACCTTGTTTTAAGTTTGTAATACATTGACAAATTCGTAAATGCTGTATTAGCTGAAGCAGATGCACATTGAATAGACAACACTGTTGTGCTGCTGAATTAAACCATGCTGCAGTTACGTCTTAGTAGCATGGGTGACAAATAGGGAGGGAGGTATGTGGTATGACGATGGGTGTGAGGATACATTTCTGACTTGCTTAATAACTACAATGAGTTAAGGGAGTAGACAGAAAATAACCTCACTTTGAACCAAAGCTTTGATATCCATGCAAACCAAGTAAAGCAGGTGAACAGACATATTACTCTACAGAAACCCCTCTTATTTCTTGATCCAAACAATTATCCATTCATCTTTTCATTCATCTGTTCACCCTTTGATACCTACCATTTAATATTTACACTCTCTCATCCAGTCTTTCACCATTCCAGTCCAGCCATTCATATATCCATCTGTCTGTCTATATACTCACCTATCCAGTATCCACCCTTTCAGCCACCCTTTCTCCTATCCATCCATTTATCCATGCATTGTTCTTTACCATCCATCCAGTAGAGTACCTGTCCTAACAATCTGTCCACTTCGTATGAAAGTACCAGTTGGCAAGCTGTATAAGAGGAGAAGGGAAAGCTATGCTTAGTAACAATTACGATACACAAAGGGTAACCCAATAGTAACCCGAAGGACCTGGGTGAATCATAATACATAACTACAAAGGTCCAAATGGAAAATGATTCTATTTTGAAGCTATTCTTAGAACTTAATCATATACATGCTGCACAAACAACATTAATTATATCAAAAATATTCATCCACCAATTAAAACATAAATATGTTATTATATCACCATACAATTATATAAATGACAGTTTAAAATATAGTTTCCCCATAACAGAATGTGCCCGAAAGATAAAGTACATGTTCAAGAAAAGTGCTTGTGACTAAAGAAAAAGGAAACCACAAAAAGAAAACTCAGTCTTACAATCTATTTAAAGATTATGTACAAAGGAGCCCCTAGGTGAACCATTTTACAATCAACAGAATATACGTCACATTCCCTAGGGGTAAAGTGTTGTAATCAAAATAGCCCTTTGGTTGTCTCCATAAACCAATCAAGGCTCAATATAGTCGTTGACGTTTTGATCCGACAAGAAGAACAGGGCTAATTTCTAGCCTCCAATGCAGGACTCACAATAAAAAGGAACAAAAAGACACAAGAATGTCTAACCTTAATATAACATTCCTTAAAATTGTCATTTGTGCTGCCCCGTACATATAATTACTTCACCACTCATCTAAAATATTCTGTCATAAGGTGAGACAAGGGTAAAACCTATGGAACAGTGCACCTAGCACTTCAGTATTGATCAAATATCCTCCCTGTTAATTCCAGAGAAACATGAACATCATCGACTTCCCATACTACAAAAATATTTCACCAATTTTCTGACAAACTTTTTTTTTTAAACGTTTTAATTTAGGGCTCACTTCCCACAAAGAATGAAGGAATAAAAACCACTACAGTATCCTTATCTCTTCTTTTTCTTCCTTTCTTGACTTGGATGATTCAGATGGGGATAGTTTATGCTATCTAGTGATTCGGTTGGTTTGTTTCCCTAGCATAAAGATTTTTGGATCAAACAGGATATGCGGCAGGGGACAGCCATTGATTTCTTTATGAAATTGGCAAATTAACTTTTGGAGAAGTGCAAAGCATTTGTTGTACTCACAGTATCAATCTTGCAACTCACTCACTCAAAGGAAAAACTTAAGACCAATTTATAAAAAAAATTTAATAATTTTTTCAGATCAATATTATCAAAACTGGTTAAGCACTTTTTGAGATATGAATTTATGAAGTTGAATAAAAATAGTCCTTTTGTGCAAAATTACACTCCATAGGAATTAATGGAGGATCACCTTTAAAAATACATAGAAAATCATACGTGGGTTTACCAAATTCTTCATTTGCAGGTTGGTCGCACTTTTCAGTGGGCATACTGTGCCAGCTGGAGAAGTTTGGGCTACTCCTGATTCTGGCAGGAGCAGCGGGAGAAGGTCTCTGGAGCTGTTGCAGGGCCACTGCAGGGGACCACTTGGAAAAGCACTGCACAGGTAAGTTTAAAGATGGTTCCTTGGGGCCCCCTTGGAGTGTCGAGGTCCCAAGGGGTAGGGGGCCCTTGAGGCACAGCAGGTTCTCCTTTGCAGGGCACAGGATGGCCGGGTGCAGAGCAAATTGGTGAGCCAAGAGCTGTGCGCAAAGATGTCCTCTGAAGCAGGGGGGAAGCTGGTTCAAGGGTCATTTGCAGGACAACGGGGGCACTCTGGTGGGAGGTCTGGG
Organism: Pleurodeles waltl; assembly: GCF_031143425.1. Lineage (NCBI taxonomy): Eukaryota > Metazoa > Chordata > Amphibia > Caudata > Salamandridae > Pleurodeles > Pleurodeles waltl. The sequence goes on along the minus strand of NC_090444.1, from coordinate 582,209,660 downwards.
GTGTTCCTGAAGTCCCTCAAATGGGGCTTCCTTCTGGTCCTTTTTCATCCCCTGGCAGCCTGGTTTTCTTGGTGTTCAACGTTAGCTGTCGATACCCAGTGTATAGGTGTGGTTTGACCACTGGAGGGTGCAGTGCCACAAACTTGGCACACTTTCAGGGTTTGCCATCACAATTGTTGGTGTATTGTTGGGTCCAGCTGCGACTTCTGGTTCGGGAGTTAGCAGCTGGTCAGTGAAGTGACCCTCACTGTATTGCTGGTTTCTTGCTGTTATAGAGTGGTACCTCCACTCTGGAGGGAGTTATAATGGTGAGTTCTGAAGCCTGGAGGTCCTCTGGGGTTCTTTAGAGTTTTTCCCATTGTCCAGCAGCTCCTCAGAGGTGATTCTTGGGTCCTGGGTACAGCTGGCAGGGTTTGGTGCCTTTTCTTTGTTGCAGCAGGTCTACAGTTTTCGTTTCTTTGATCTTCTTGGTGCTGCTCTTCTTTTGCCCATTGAATCTTATTTCCTGGTCTAGAGGCACCCACTAAATACTGTATTTAGTGGGCATTTTAGGGGGAACCTGGTATTGGCCAATGGGTCACATACCTTTCGGTTGGCTACGCCCACTACCGTGACCACTTCCTTTGGGAAGTCCCACTTCCCTATCGCCAATTAGACACCTTAGAGGAGGTGCATGACACTTTGTTTGAGTTTCCTGCTGTCCCTCCTACCAAAAGTTGGGGTTTGCATGGGGTTTACCATCTGCTGCTAGTAGCAGGCCTAGGGTTCGAGTTTCAAAGGCGGTTAGCCCTTTGAAGCTCATCGCCAGGGCAGTGCACATTCCTGAAGGAGGGGGTGTTTGTACCTCCACCCAGGAAGGGCTTTGTTCGATAAACCCGAGTGATGGATCTCTCCCCCAAGGTTTGTAGATTGGGGGGTGGCAGGCCTGATAGAAGCAGTCAGCAACCATGCCAGGGTAGTTAGCTTTTGAAGGGGGCACCTCTAAGGTGACCCTTGTGTACATTTAGAGATAAATTAAATTCTGGTACCAGTTTGGATTTAATATTCTGAGTTGTTTGATACCAAACAACCCAGGGTTCAGAGTGGCCATCATGTAGCTGGAAAACTCGTATTGACCAGTGTCCATCACATGTGTAAAAATAGCTGCTCTGTTCACTCACTATGTCCGAAGGTTTGGCAAGGACACAGTGGGGGTATATTGCTCATGCAGCTATGCCCTCACATATGATATGGTGCACCCTGCCCTAGGGTTGTCTTATCCACAGTATACTCAGTGTATGCTGGACAGGGTACACAGGCATTGTGCTATGTCGAGTTTGTGTTTTAGGTTTGCACCAGGATACTCAGCCTACAATGGCAGTTTTGGGGGCATCTGGAAGAATGGCCATAGATGAAGGCACAATCAGTGCTGCTGCCCTTAGGGTCCTACTCTTAATACCCCAGGCCCTGGGTACCTAGGTACCTTTTACTAGGGACTTATAGTGGTAGCTAAAGGTGTATCCAGTTGTGGAAATGCATCACAACAGTTTTGGGGGAAAGAGTTCTTGCCCAGGGAACCTGGTTAGCAGGGATCCTGGGCACTACAATTTCTAGGCAACACCATACATCAGGCAAAAAGTGGGGGCTAATGATGTCAAAAAGAGGCTTTTTCTCACAGCTACTGATACTAGTTTTGCTCAGTCAGGTTCAGAAGTCCATGCTATACACTAAACTAGATCTGAGAGGTGCATATCACCTCATCTGTGGAAAATAAAGAGATAAGTGGAAAACAGCCTTCCAAACCAAATTTGGGTTATTTGAGTATAGAGTCATGCCTTTTGGGTTATGTAATGCCTCCCTCAGAGTTCCAGTATTTTTTAAACAAGGTTTTGCACATTCAAAAGGACATTTGTGTAGTTGTATACATTGGTGGAAACCTCATTTATTCCAAAAATATGACAGAGCACATAGAACATGTCAGGAAGGTGTTGCATTGACTCTGAGAAGATGAACGTTTTGTTAAAGTAGACAAATGTACCTTTCACACTGAATCTGTTGAATTTCTGAGATATTTCCTATCTCTGAAAGGTGTTTCCATGGATCAGAAAAAGGTGCAGACCATACTGGATTGGCCAGCATCAATCTCAGTCAAAGAGGTGCAAAGTTTGATGGTATTGCAAACGTGTTATAGATGCTTTGTCACCCATTTCTCAGACATGGTAAGCACAATTACCACACTCTTACAAAAAAGGGTGCCTTTTTCCTGGTCCCAGGAGGCCAATGATGCATTCAAATTACTCAAATAGAAATTCACCATGGCTCAGAGGCTCAGACATCCGGATCCTAACTCACCATACTTTGTAGAGGCAGATATCTCTCAGGTTGCCGTAGGAGGTATTCTGTCACAATGTGACAGAGCCACAGGACATATGCATCCAGTCTCATCCTTTTCTAAAAAAATTACTGCCAGCTGAACAGAACTATACAATTGCTGAACAAGAACTATTGGCAATTAAATTATGTTTTCAAGAATGGTGGAAAAACCTGTTAGGAGCTCAACATACCATTACAATATATATTGATCGTAAGAATCTTCAGTTCTTGCAACATTTAAAGCAGTGACCCCTAGGCAAGTAAGGTGGTTGTTGTTTTTCAGAGAATACAATTTCATCATTACCTAATGTCCAGGCACACAACAAACTAAGGTAGACCTGCTATCCAAATGGGGTTACTTGAATCAGATTTCTCAGGAACAGACACCACAGAACATCATGGCGCATGAAAACTTAATAAGACTTTGTGACGCAGTGTCACTTTTGAACAGGATGAGACAAAGTGTGCTAACTCTCTGGCTGGTCATCCTGGAATTCACAAGACTCTAGCTAGTTTTCAGTGATGGTTTTGGCCACCAAGGATGTGCATAATTATGTTCTGACCTGTCCCATCTGTTCTCAGAACAAGACTTCTCAAACCACCCTTGCAGGTCTGTTAGGACCTTTGCCTGTACCCCCAGATCCCTAGCATATTGTAAGTATGGATTTTAGCACACAATTGCCTAAATCATACGATAATATACTAATTAGTTAGTTGTTGACCTGTTTTCTAAAATTGCCTCAAAACAAATACCCAAATACCAGGACTCTTTCCAACCTGTTTCTGCAGCATATCCTGTGGTTACATGGCCTGCCCTCTGTCAGTATTTTGGATGGAACCCTACAGTTCATTTCTCAGTTTTGGCGCAGTCTTTGCACATCATTGGACATTTATGCTCAATTCTCGTCTGCTTATCACTCACAAACCAATAGGCAGACAGAGCAAGCACATCAAGTGCTAGAACAGACTCTGCAATCTTTTCTAACCTCCTTGTTACCTTTTATAGAGTTTGTGTATTACAATTCACAGCATTCTGCCACTGGGCTGCCTCCTTTCTCTTGGGTAACAGGGACTAATTCACAAATGTTACCTGACAATATTGTTAAAATATCTGAAAGTGAACCTACAATGCACACATGTATAAAGCACCTCTCAGTCTCCCAACAAGAATTGTTACAACACTTACAAAGGCTAAAGTCAACGCAGAGAGAAATGCTAATAAACTTCATAGACAACCACCAGAGTGCAAAAGCGGAGTTCAGGTTTGAATTGCCACAAAAAAACCATGACTAAATGGTCCCTCACTAATTGCAACCTCAATTTATTGGTCCTTTTCCAATTGAAAAGGTAATTAATCCTGTAGCAGTCCAGCTCCAGCTGCCAGACGATTTGTCTGTTCGCCCTGTGTTTAATGTTTCCCTCCTCAAACATTATCATGCCCAAATCCTGCTTTCTTCTCCTCCTCCACCTGTAACCCTTGATAGTCACTTAGACTTTGAAGTCCTAAGGATTCTAGATTCACGGCATGTTAAGGGCCATTTGGTTTACCTAATTGTATGGAAAGGTTATGATCCTGAGGAAAACTCATGGGAACCAGCTAGTAATGTTCATGCCCCTCACCTGGCGCGTTCATTTCATGCCTGCTACCCTGACAAACCACACCTGGTAGGTCTTTCTATGCAAGAGGTGCTGTCACAAATCCATCTTGTGCCCTATGAGCTGTGGGTATTACTCGCCTGGCTCATGTCACCGTTCTCTTGTTACGCCTCTCCATACCAAGCACTCCAAGATATGTTTCCCCTGTGTCGCCTTCCAGTCTCAAGCACTCCATCATTCCCCATCCAGAAGCCTGGACCATTGAGCCTCCTGTTATGTTGCTATGCAATCTTGGTCTATTGTGCAATTGCAGATGTCACATGTCTATTTAGGAAAGTTACATTTCTGCTGTGAACCATTGAACTGTATCATCATGCACTTGGGGTTCCATTGTATGTAACATCTGATCTTCTTCGGGTTCATTGGAATACTCCATTCTGCCACATGGGAAACATGCCTTTCTGGAACACTCTTTGCTTTCTATATAAATAACCCCCATGAGCCTGCATCAGCGCTTGGCCTTATGCATGCCCTGCACAAGCAGCGTCCCTACACTCACCTCCTGAGTCGCCTGAATCTTCTACCACTCTAGTCCTCCAAGCCATCCGGATGATTCTATGATCCAGGAATTTGCAACACTTCCTGTGTCTTCCTTTATGAGCTACTATTCTGCCAACTCTGTGTTTGGCACCGAGTCTCCTGTCATCTTCGGATTCCTGTTCAAGTACTGTCATGGCTAAGTACCCTCCCTTCGGGTTAGTCACACTAATCCATAGGTTAGCCAAATATCCCAAGGACTATTTCATTTGAAGTTGTGAGACGATTTTCAGATAGTGGACTTATTCTTTCAATTTATGATTTCTGCTCTTTCTCATGCAATATTTAGGTTGATGTCTGTAAGTGTACAAATAGTGTAAAATAATTGCTAGATCATTCTGAGTCAGGAAACTATGGGTAACGTTGCTTCTTGTTGTTTTTAGTGTATCACACCTGCGTTGAGGATAACGAGGTCCAGGGAGTCCCAATTCTACAAGGCCGTGAAGGAGGCAGTCAAGCAGTTCTTTCAATGACATAAGTTCTTCTTTGCTTGTTTTATCCCACTCCCCCCTTCCTAAAGGAGGTAGCGGGTGAACAATGGTTGGTCAGTCTCTACCTAGCGTGAGATTGGAGGTCAAGCATTGTCTCCATGGTTGGAGTGAGGTGAGTGCGTGATAAAGGAAATACTCTAAGTTGAAGTGAATCATGCAAGCAAGTCAGCAAAGTTTCACTATATAGTGAAAACAGGTAGCTATTGATTTATGGAAATCTAAATATCTATGTAAAGTGAGAACTGAGCAGCTAGACTACTTCAAATATTGTTGCTTGTGTTTCTGTAGATGGAGCAGACCACTCCGAGTTGGGGTACAATATAAATGAGACTACTCATATTAATTTTATATGAAGAAGAGGATTCAGCTTACAGATAACAGATGATTTTGAGCAATAGAGATTTGGCGTCTAAAAGCCATTTCTTTGTCGTATTGATTGGAGAGTATAATATAGTTGTTCTGAGAGAGGTCCAGAAGTAATGCAAACAAGGGGTGTACATAAACAAAAACACTGATAAGACTGGGATCTATCATGGGGGGACTGGGTACTATCTTGAAGTCAACTGAGAAAGTTTCCTTTCTCTCAGGTGGATAGTTTATGGATCGCTTCTTAAGAAAAGTAACTAACGATATGTAAGGCGGAAGAGTGAATTAGCATCTCTTATTTGGATGTATGAGGATGCTCAGAAAGGCTCAAAAAGCTTAATAGAAGTGTTTTATTATTTTCTGTCTGCAGGTCTTTAGGAGGTCAATTAAAATCCACTAAAAGTGGCTATCCTGATGAAAGCATATTGTGCCGGACTGCTGCCGAAACAACAACTCATGCAGCCATTGTTTAAATATATACTGTAGTTGTTGAAACTACTGATTAATCAAATGTGTGTTACGTATGATGATCAAATATTGTCTATGAAATAGTTCAATTATGAGGATACTATATAAAATGAACATTTTATCTACTGAAATTTTCGGTTTGTGTTATATTGATAAGAATTGGAAAAACAGTGACACACTCAGAGTTTTGTTTTAGAACGATGTTAGAGTGCAATTTATAAAAGTGAGAATATGTTTGTGGGATAAATGTAAGTAAGTAAGAGTGATTAATATGAGTGAAACATCTGATTTTGGGGCCTGCGTTCTTTAATTTCTTCCAAACATGAATATCGGTTGTTTTATATTGTATATTATTTTGTGATCTTTGAGACAAACATTATGAGAATCTTTACAATGTTTTGACAAAATGAATTATTGCATAAGAATAACAGTAAAATAAAATACTTTTGTAAAAACATAGGCCCTCATTACAACCCTGGTTGTCAGTGATAAAGCGGCAGTAATACCGTCAACAGGCCGCAGGAAAAAAATATAAAATTATGACCACAGCAGAAAATGCTCAGACAGACAGACACTCTAACACACTGACCGCCAGGGCGAAATCAACAGGCACCACGGCGGTAACCACCAACAACCAGGTGGAAGACAATGTTCTTCCCACAGTAATATGACACACTTATCCACCACCTTTTACGGGGCAGTACCAACGACATCAAAAGCCTGGCGAGAACACTGCACAGAAGGGAAACGACTCACCTCTGGACACTCAAGGAAGAACTACACCGTCATGGAGCCCAAGTTGCATGTCTTACCCATGCTCTTCTATCTTCTGCTCCATTACGAACACCAACGCCGGCGAAGATGACCACGGTGAGTACAGCCGCCTAGCACACAGAGGAGGGGGGAGGAAAAAGAGAGTGACACACCCACGCAACACGCAACACCCCCACCCCCAACACCATATACACAAGCAGATGCTGTAACATAATATATACACCCCGTACCCCTCAGGAATAATGCAAGGACAACTACTATAGTGTAAAAAGGCTGTAATAAGATAAATATAGGTGAAGTTTGTGCATCCAAATCAAAAAGTATATACATATTTACAATGCAAGGGACACTGCTCAGTCCTCAATGTCCGTTGGCCACAGGGCCACAATCCAAAGTCCAAGGCCCACCCTCACTACTGCAACAACATGGAGAGAACACTGCAGGGGTATCAGGATGAAAATAGACAGGCACCTGAGGGGGACAGGGAATGAGGGGGCACCTCAGCCGGAAGATGGTACAACGCCACTGGTCCTGGAGGAGGCAACATGCCTATGACTCTGTCCTGGGGAGTGCAAGTGGGTGACTTGCCCACATACTCTGGAGGGGGCAATATGCCCTGTGTTTGGTCCTGGGGAGTGCAAGGCCACAGTCTCTCAAGTGGGTGACTTGCCCACATGCTCTAGAGGAGACTTCATGCCCTGTGCTTGTTCCTGGGGAGTGCAAGGCCACAGTCTCTCAAGTGGGTGATTTGCCCACTGACTTGTCCTGGGGAGTGCAAGGCCACAGTCTCTCTATTGGGTGACTACTTCCACTGGTTCTGGATGGGGCATTGTGCCCAGTGTGCTTCTTCCTGGGAAGAATGGGATGAGTGGATGGCTTCTTCACTGGTTCTGAAGGGGGCATCGTGCCCTGTGATACAGGTCTTCGGTAGTGCAAGGTCACAGTCTCTCAGCTGGATGTCAGACCCACAGGATTTGCAGGGGCCAGGCTGCACAACAACCCATGGATGCAGGACTACACACTGTCTGCCGGCGGTGACGGCTGCTTAGTGGGGGCAATGGCGGTGCAGGTGTCAGTGCAGGCAGTGGTAGGGGGAGGCTCCACCCCTTCCCCTACAGCCTCGGATGGCTGCCCACTTGGGCTGTTGCTGCTGGCACTGGTGCTGGTGGTGGTGGTGGTGCTAGCAGTGGTGAGGGGAGGCTCCAAACCTTCCCCTGCAGCCTCAGATGGCTGCCCACTAGGGCTGCCACTGCTGGCAGTGGTGTAGGTGTCGGAGCTGGCAGTGGTGGGGGGAGGCTCCAGCCCTTCCCCTGCAGCCTCGGGCGGCTGCTCACTGGGGCTGCTGCTGCTGGCAGGGCTGCTGCTGCTGACAGTGGTGTAGGTGTCGGTGCTGGCAGTGGTGGGGGGAGGCTCCAGGCCTTCCCCTGCAGCCTCAGACGGCTGCCCACTGGGGCTGCTGCTGCTGGCAGTGGTGCAGGTGTCGGTGCTGGCAGTGGTGGGGAGAGGCTCCAGCCCTTCCCCTGCAGCCTCGGACGGCTGCCCACTGGGGCTGCTGCTGCTGGCAGTGGTGCAGGTGTTGGTGCTGGCAGTGGTGGGGGAAGGCTCCAGCCCTTCCCCTGCAGCCTCGGAAGGCTGCCCACTGGGGCTGCTGCTGCTGGAAGTGGTGCAGGTGTCGGTGCTGGCAGTGGTGGGGGGAGGCTCCAGCCCTTCCCCTGCAGCCTCGGAAGGCTGCCCACTGGGGCTGCTGCTGCTGGCAGTGGTGCAGGTGTCGGTGCTGGAAGTGGTGGGGGGAGGTTCCAGCCCTTCCCCTGCAGTCTCGGACGGCTGCCCACTGGGGCTGCTGCTGCTGGCAGTGGTGCAGGTGTCAGCGCTGGCAGTGGTGGGGGGAGGCTCCAGCCCTTCCCCTGCAGCCTCGGACGGCTGCCCACTGGGGCTGCTGCTGCAGGCAGTGGTGCTGAGGGCAGCGCTAACAGTGGTGGGGGGAGGCTCCAGCTCTTCCCATGTAGCCTCGGATGGCTGAACCACCATGGTTTGTGGTGGGGGCTCCGACTGAGTCCCAGCACCAGGCCTCTTGTCCTTTTTGCCTGCTGGTGCAGGTCCCTTCCCCCTACTGCCAGCAGCTGTGGATTGCTCCTTGCTCTTTTTGGCAGCAGCTGGGGACCGCTCCTTGCCCTTCCTCTCAGTAGCCGGTGATTGCTCCTTGCCCTTCCTTTTACCAGCTGGGTCTGCCTCCTTGCCCTTCTTTGAACCAGCTGGAGGTGCCTCCTTGCTCTTTCTAGCAGCACTTCGTGCAGGCACCCTATCAGTGTGGCTGCCTGGTGCACAGGATCCTCTCCCACCTGGTGTAGCTGTGGACACTACTGAGCCCCTGGACTGCGTGGCTGAGGTGCTGGGCTGGGGTTTTGACCACCCTGGGCTGACGTGAGGGACGGGGGGGAGGGCTAGGGAAGAGGTCAAAGGCTGAGAGGAAAAGCTTATTGTGGATATTGGTGCATGAAGATGAAGATGGTTTGGGAGTGGAGGTAGAGGGAGTGGTTGTAGAAGGCGTCTGTCTGCTGTGTTTGGGTGCAGGTGCATGGGCTCGTTGCTGTTGTGAGGTAGATGGCTGTTGGGTGCTGCGTTTGTGTACTTTGGGAGGAGGGGGCACAGACACAGTGGGAGAGGACACAGGGGACTTGTGCATGGAAGTTGGAGTGGTGACTGCCAGTGAGGGGCGTGTGCTGATAGGTGGACGAGGAGGAGGGGGCCACAGTGGAGGCAGTGGATGTTGGTGTGTCTGCATCTGGATGTTGTTTTGTGAGTGCCTGTGTGATGAAGTGTGGTGCTTGTGTTTGCCATGTCCACTCTTGTGTGTTGTCCTGGGTGCCTGCTCGTCTGACTGTGTGCTTGGATTAGGTTGGGGTTGAGGGGAATGGGACTGGGTAGAGGAAGTTGGAGGGGGGAAGCTTGAAACAGTGACAATGGCTGCCATCAGAGAGGAGGCCAGAGCCTGGATTGATCTCTGTCAGGCTGCCATGCCAGAGTGAATGCCCTCCAGGAATGCATTTGTCTATTGCATTTGGGCTGCCAGCCCCTGGATGGCAATTCACAATGATTGACTGCCCAACAGAGATGGATCTCAGGAGGTCAATAGCCTCCTCACTCAGGGCAGCAGGGCTCACCGGGGCAGGGCCTGAGGTGCCTGGGGCGAAGAGGATGCCCACCCTCCTGGTGAGCTGGCATGGGAAACTCACTGAGGGGCTGCTGGTAGGGCAGTGTTGGTATGGGTGTGGCAGCTGTACCTGCAGCTGGGGTGGGCACAGAGGTGTCCGCCCCCACCAGGGAGCTTCCATCAGAGGAGGAATCCGTGTCCTAACTGTCCCCTCCTGTCTCCGCCATTGTGCTCCCCTCGCCCTCCGTCCCAATGGTGCCCTCACTGTCGGTGGATTCGGCCTCATGGGCCCTGTGGGATGCAGCTTCTTCCGTCGCCAATGCCTCAGCTCCTCTGCCAGATAATGATAATGCACATAAGGACAGGGTGACAAAACAATAAGGGAGGGGGAGAGACAAATGGTTAATGGCGGCAACAACACCAACGTTGGCATACACGACACAGACACACACAGGTAACAGCCCTACACACTAGGCAATGCACTACCAGTCACAATGCTAGTCAAGAGCCCATGTGCCTAGGGGCACCCACAGGCCCACATCCCCCACCAGGATACCACTCCACCAGCTGCAAGTTGTATATTGGGGCACTGTACTCAACCGCTTGTGGCTGCTGTGATGCCCCCAAGCGTCCATCCAGCTCCCAATAGGCCACGGCCAGTATGCGGGCCATCAGGGGGGTCAGGGTTCGATGGGCACCCTTTCCTCGTTGGGAGGCCATCCTCCGCTGTCTTCCGTGCCCAGCATCTCATGTCCTCCCACTGTTTGTGACAGTGGGTGCTCTGCCTGACATAGACCCCCAGGATCCGCACGTCCTTGGCGATGGCATACCATATACCCTTTTTCTGATGGGCGCTGACCTGCAGGGAAATGGGCACAGGGAAAGATTTGAGTCCGACCGTCCTGCCTGTTACACTCATGGCCCACCATGCCCCTTCCCATCCCCATTAGCACAGACCTGGCCCACCATACATGAAGCACACTGCCCAGGGCCCATCCACCAACCCCCCCCCACATGACGACTTCACACACAGCACTGCATGCATTCAAGCCCCATGCATCATATTCACGGTGTACTCACCTGTTGGTCTGGAGGCCCATACAGCATTCGGTACTGGGGTAGGACCCCATCCACCAGTCGCTCCAACTCCTCCGAGGTGAAGGCAGGGGCCCTTTCCCCAGTGACACGAGCCATGGTCAGTTCAAGACACAGATCACAGCAGCACTTGCAGTGTAGGTACTCTCCTGTTGAAGGTCAGGTAGCAAATGAGTGAACAGATAGATAATGGCGGTGACTTCCGCGGCGGTGCATACCGTCACCGCCAGTGTACCTCAGCATTGGCCACTGTACCTCATAGGGCCCAATGTTAACCAATGAGGAGTTGCACGGCGGTACTCGACCGCCTACCGCAACAGCTCACAACGTCAGCGGAATTACCTCATTTCCACCTGTCCCTCCAAACAGGACAGGCGGATGCCATTTCAGAGGGGGTGCAGGCCATGGTTCCTACCTGTGTCATTTCAGAATTCTAACTTGAAATCTGTCTTTACTATTAAAGAGGGTTTTAAATTATAATTCTTTAGATACCAAACTCATCATTCTCACCTGCTCTCAATCGAAAGTTATCACTTATTAAATGCAATAAGGAACCTTAATGTTATCTTGTGAGAGACAAACCTATCTCTTGCAGATTGTAAATTTCACTTATAATATGTAATAAGGTAATCCCAATGTTATTCTATGGGAGGGGGAAACTGGTAGTACCTGCAGTAGTGAACAACAAATTATTATTATTATTTTTTTCCGATTTGCGGATCCGCAAATCCATGGATGGATCCACGGATCCCAGCTTTGCAAATCCACTTGAGGATTTTTGAATCCAGAGAAAAATTGTAAAGAAAAACACACATTATATCCATATTCATGCTGTGAACAGCTTTGCAGAGCTTGGGTGCATGCAGGAGGGTTGGCCGCCGGACCTTGCCGCTCACTGCACTGCTTACATTCACATCTGTGCATGCTAAAAAAAACATAGAAGTTCACTGAAAAAAACAAAGGTTACAGGGACGTTATAGTTAGGTTCTGGATTTACTCCACATTTTATATTACTGATGCCACCTTCATTGGCATCTTCGATATTATCACTGCAACATTGATAATAAAATTATTGATCAGAAATCTGTGCATGGTGAGGGCCCGAGTTAAAGTTACCTTAGGACACTAGTTATAGTTACTTGAAATAACTATAACTATAACTGCTGAATTTACAAGGTTTTGTGTGAGAAAATTCAGAACCTAACTATAACGTCCCTGTAACCTTTGGGTTTTTCAATATATATATATATATATATATATATATATATATATATATATATATATACGTATAACCAAGTGACGGTCTCCACTAGGTAGTTATAGTTAGGACCTAGTTTCTACATAAAAAGCATTTTTTTACTTGCCTATATTTTTGGCGCCACTTCACAAATCTTAACAAACTTTTGAAAAAAAATTGCCAGTCACGTCGGCTGCTTTCTGGAAAGTTTTGGCGTGATCCATCAAGGGGGAACAGATAAAAAGCGGGGTCCCAAACACGTTTTCCCCATTTTCCATAGGGATTTTGAACAGAAACTACTTGACAGAATTAAACCAAATTTGGGAGAGAGGCAGGTCCTGGTCCGGAAGAAAATTCTTTTTTGTTTCAGTGTAAATCCATTCAGTAGTTTTTGAGAAATTAAGGGGAAAACAAATTAGCATAGGAAGTGACGCAGAGGATTCGCAACCTCTCCCTATCTCGCGCTGAGATCTGATTGGCTGACAACATTTCAACAAGGAAACCGTTGAAGTGTTGTCAGGCTGTCATAGCAAACATTTCAAAAGCATCTGATTTAGGTACCAACAAAATATGTTTTCTTCAGTTACACACATTTGTTAAAAACAGTACAGTGTACTAAAGACTCACAATATGTTTGAATTTATAACTTTATCCTGCAATGCACATTCATTAGATAAAATGTGGAACACACATGCATATTTGTTTCTATGCATTTACTTCAATACTAGGAACATGTTTAAGTATTTCTTACATTGTGAGCACTTCTTATTACCCCCTTAAAATGTACATTAAATGCATGTTTAGGAATGTATGATCTGTCCATTGCTGGGGATGTTTAATACTTCTTACAAACAAATTCACTCTTACAATATTAATGCAGCCCTTACAGAGTCTCAGCATGCTTGCTCCCAAAATGCAGTTTAATGTGAATCCTTCTCATTCTCTTGCAAGTGCTTGAGAACCACCCATGAAAATGGGATGTGACTAACCTCTTTTTCACCACATACTTTATACACAAGTATGGTCTTCACATTAGACTTGAATACCTTGAATACAAAACTAACTGCACTATTTTATCAACAAAGCTCAGACAAGAGGTCCATTCAAGCATCTACAAACTATTTAGAGGGACTCTAATGACAAAGATAGAGTACATTTCAAGAGTATAACAAAGGCTTGGAGAACATTTGTCACAACAGATCATCATAGTTGTTTGCTGACATACATTTTTCACTAGAAATCAGCAAGATCATAAAGTTATGGACCCTTACGTTGCAGCCCTATGAAGCTTTGCTTCAGTGTTGAAGTCTGAAACTTTTACATAACAGTTAATTCAGGACCACTTCGTGATTGGGTCTTTCAATGAGAATTTGCAAGAAAAGCTAGTAGCTACCAAAAGTCCTTCTCCCAACAAAGCTGTGGATTTGTCCAACCGTAAGTGTCCAGAAATTCCCCAAAAAATTACAATTCAACTACTTTTCTTGCTCTTCCTTGAATAATGTAATTTCCAGTAAGAGATTGTTTGACTGTAAAGCAGAACCTTCAATGTCACTAAAAGCAATCTTATTACAATACCATCATATCATCCAGCACCACCACAGTCACCACCACCCAGATCCCAGAGACAGTTCAGGAGAAGGGAGCGTGCCTACTGCCAGAGAGCATCCCTGATTGCCCTCAAGGAGGAGTAGGTCATCACCTTCTACTGGATGCACAGTGAGTCAATTGTATAGCTCTTCGGTCTCATTGCACCAGAACTCCGGCAACGGTAGAGTGGTCCACCAATATCCCACTGCTGACCAAGCTCTTGGCTGTGCTTCATCTCCTTGCATCTGGATCCTTTTAGACCACAGCACAGTGAGTGGCTCAGACCTCCCTTTCTGCTTTTATGCCCTCTGTTCTGAATGCAATCATCCTCCTCACTCCCCAACACATCCTCTTCCCCAACACCCAGCAACTCAGTTGGAAATTAAACAGGGCTTCTATGCAATTGCTGGGTTTCCCTATGTCCTGGGAGCCATGGACTGCATCCATATGCTGCTTGCATCACTTGCGGCAACAGGACACGTTGTCACAACCGGAAGCACACGCATTCAACGAATGTGCAGGTCATCGTGGATCATTACAGCTTAATCCTCAATGTGCTGGCCAAATACCCAGGAAGTGTCCATGACGCATACACCTTCTGCAGGTCCATCATTAATCAGAGGTTTCAGGATGGACAATACAGGAATGACCTGCTTGCAGGTAAGCAAACTGCAAGTACCTAATAGACACAAGAACAAATAGATATGGGGAACACAATACACAGATCACTCTTTACCTGCACAGATAGGAACTGTACGATAAGGCCTGACACACATACATGCATTCTGCCTCTGTACACATATCTAATGCAAATCATCTTGCATACAGGTGAATACATCTCAAGCCACTTTTGAATACATTGGATGATGTAAAGGCACAAAGCCATGCATGGCAGACAGGAAATCTGCTCTATATCTCTGTGTGCAAGGGAGGTGTAACATCTACACTGAGGGGTGGTCACACGAAACACACATGGGACATCAGCAGTGTCATGCCTCATACATCAGGGATTAGGGGCCTCAGTTGCAAAGCCCTTACACCACTTTGTGCCTGAAGAGCAACATTTGTTTGATGCTCTGCTGGCACAGTGTGCAAGGCCATATTTACAAGGTCATGCAAAGCCACCCTGCTTGTAAATATGGACAACTTACATGCATACCACTGTGTGAAAGGGAAATCAATTATACAAAAAAGGGGATTTTAATATGAGGACGGGGCGCTCACTACCATATCGAACCTAAAGTATCCGATGGACGGTGCTACCCAAGGTTGTTCCCCTAAACACCCTTGAATTGGAAAGCCAGAAGGCCGTCCCTAATCACATATACCAGCGGAAGTACTCAAGTCCCTATAATAATATTATTAAAAACCAAATTCAAAGTCCATAGTTCCACTTGGAATGTTCATCATCTTCTTTATTGTTTCTTTTCAACAGCTACAGCCAAGCCAACATGTGTTTCATCTGGGTAAATATCTCCCCATAGACTTCATCAGGGCTTCTCTCGACTGTTAACAACATATGGTATCTAATTAGTTTTATATTTAAAATCTCATTTTCAAGTTCCAATTTCAATAAAATCCACAGTATTGTTTTAAATTTTCTTCCACTATAAAACACCCAGTGACATACATTTATCTATTATGTGGTGAGGATCTTATTACATTAATTACTGGTTCATTATAGACCTAGTCCCCTCTATTGATTAGTATTTAGTCCTAAATAAATACTGGTGATTTTTATGTAAACCAACTCACGTGTACCAATGAGTGCCGCATCCCATATCAGGAACACCAAGGTGTATCCATCCAATTAAAACACGGATAAATAAAAAATATTAGTTTTACCCGGTGTAGTGTACTTCATTTATATCTTTATATCTCAACATAAATCCAGTGTATCTGTAGATATGAGTAAATCGAGAGGAATTAAGATTCAATCACTTTTCTCCTATATTGTTGTTAGAGCATGCTATATAGTGTATACTATCTGTGTCCGCTGCTGTACTTACATAACGTTGCTTGTGTCTAATGCTAGATATTGTTATTGAATATATCTCTTTCTTCTTACTGTAAAGAGAAAGAGACGCTATCTTAGATAAACAAAATTACGTGCTGCGTTATTGCGCGCTACCGCGCCTTTCAAATATAAGGTTACCTCTTGTGATCAAATGTCAACCGAATACTAACAAGCCTTCTACTAGTACGTCATCGTGTCCTCAAATCTGCATCTCCCGTAATTGTGAAAGTGTTGAGCAATCTTCCGAACGCGAGTACGCAAAAGGAAGGTCTCAGCACTAATGTGTGATTTTATGTTTAATACATCGTGGACCTTAACAACGGACTTCCCGTCTCTCTCCACAGCTTTAGACTACATAGAAAGAGGACTATTTGTCCCACTGTGTGAAAGGGCTATTCCATGGGTGTAGCTTGGCGTATACTCATGCAACACCCATGGAAGACAAAGCTAACTGACGAATTCACAGATTTACAAGTCTAGGAATATATAAAAAATGTATGCCAACTCAGGGGTGGCGTAAGAGTGATACAACAGGGAGAAACATCTTCAAGTCTCCCCGTATATTTCTCTTCCTATGTGTGCTGCATTCTGTAGCACGCATAGAAAGAGGGAAACAACTCTTGTGATGGTTTATTTGCAGGAAGGTGTTCGTTCCTACACAAAAACAATCATCCACACAATCGAGGCACCCTTGCACCATGGTGAAAGGCTGCCTCCCTTGGCACCAGGCATTAATTTGTGCATCAGTGCAGGAGTAGAGGACAGAAATGTGCCATATCTTGTAGATAGGGTGCATTCCTGGCCTTCCCTGGTGAGGCATGGCAGCACAGCAAGGCACTTGCTGCGCTACCATGTGCCATGGGCCTCATGAATGAGGCCCTAGGTGTCTTATGAAAAAAACAACACCCATGGCCAGGTGATATCTAGCTGTACAAATGTCTAATGCAATGTCATAAACTCCATCTCACGTGTGAAGTGCAATGCTACACACATACATCACTTGCCATCCTACTGAGACTGCAGCCTTGGCTGGAAGGTGCTACTGCATACACAAATTCCATCCTGAAAGCAAAGAAATACACCAAAAACCTCTGATGCAAGTGGGAGTGTGTACTTGTGAGGCAACTTGTGTGTAAGTCCAGTTCTATGGACCCCAAACTGGCACGAGGACAAAAGTAATGTGTACCACTTCCTCTTCTTAGAGATGTAGTACAGTGCAGGAAGTTGTAGAGCTGGACTGCAGATGACCACACACAAATCTGCAGGATACACATCTCATGTGCACAAACTGGGTACAAATCTGTCTCATGTGTACTCAATGTTATAAAACTGTTACATGAAAACATGTATTGGGAAATGGTAGTTATCTCATCATGTCACTCAGTTGGTAAGTGTGAGGGCATACTGTGTGGATGGCATCATGTCAACTGTCATGAACATTGTAGGACAATCAGAGGCATGGACAAATGTAATTTAGGGCAATACCAACATCTGGGGAGGAGCATGGACCAATACATGTGTCTGTGACAGCCTTATCAGGCATGTCACCAACAACCTAAGATTGACATACAAAAACGATTCACAGACACATTCTGGTCCCCCAAACATGTAGTGCAACACAAAACATTGAGTGGACCAGAGTGATGGGAATCAGACACCATCCAATGCTGCTGCCCATATATGCCTCTCAGGAACTTGATTTGTATGAAGTTTCTGCCCGTGCACTGCATTGGACCTTACATACAGTGAGTGAACAAGCCCCTGGAAATGGCACTACACTCGCATAATATACATACCATATGTCTATAATTGGAAGAAGTAATTGACAACACAAATACACATGACACATGTGTGCAGGATGTATGCAAATGCAGTAAACCATAGCAATGGCACTTTTATTTTCCTTTAACATTTCAGCTGACCAAGGTTACAGTGTCCAGCCATGGGCAATGACACCTTTTGCAAATCCACAAACAAACGCAAAGAGGGCCTATAACCAGGTACATGTTCAGACCAAGGACAATGTGGAGAGGATCTTTGGTTTGCTAAAAGCCCTCTTTTGCTTCCTTGAAGTATCGGGTGTGCGACGGCTGTATTCCCACCAATGGTCTGCAAGATGTTCCTGGCATGTGCCATTTTGCACAATATGTGAGAAAATATCAGTGTCCCCTGGGATAAGGAGCAGGAGGATCCCCGGGAAGAGGAGGAGGATGGAATGCCAAATCATCCAGACATATAGAACACTGTGCATGGTGATGTGCACACATTGTGCCGCATTTCTTAACCTGACAACATGTGGAGTAAGGCATGACTGCAAAACATGTGAATAAATAATCCTAGGTCATATCACAAAATAAAATGATGGACGGAGTGTTGAAAGTTTTCAAACACTTACCCCCAGTCACAGATCTGGGTTTAATCCATTGTTTTTCTTGCCACATCACCACAGTTCAGACCCAGCTATATGCAAATCAGTCTTGACCCTACTCCCAATGGGAGCAATCCAGCCTGAACTGCCAACCCAGATCCTCCATGGACAGAATTCAAGCATCCTGGGACCAGTTTATCAGCCAGGCTAGCTTGATTCCAGAGGCGCAGCTAGCAGGTGACCCCCATCTGGGCATACCCTAGCCACTTAGAGTGCTCAAGGCAATATCACAAAATAAAATGATGGATGGAGTGTTGAAACTTTTCAAACACTCACCCCAGTCACAAATCTGGGTTTAATCCATTGTTATTCTCCTGTGTTCACTGTGCCACTGGATTCAGACTAGCCTGGCTGATAAAGGGTGATACCCTGAAACTGGTCCCAGGATGCTTGTTTCCAGTCCAGGGAGGACCTTGCCTGGCAGTTTGGCACTCCATCCATTATCCTTTTGTGTTGCTATGACTGTGGGTGAGTGTTTGAAAAGTTTCAACACTCTGTCCATCATCCTTTTGTGTTGCCTAAGTTGCCCTTTGTGGGAAGGGTATGCCCAGACGTGGGTCCCTTGATCACCATGCCACTGGATTCAAGCTAGCCTGGCTGATAAAGGGTGATACCCTGAAACCAGTCCCAAGATGCTTGTTTCTGGTCTATGGAGAACCTGGCAGGGCAGTTCAGGCTGGGCTGTTCCCTTGATAAACAGGGTCAAGAGTGATTTGCATATGGCTGGGTCTAAACTGGGGTGGCATGGCGAGCAAGAGAATGATGGATTAAACCCAGATCTGTGACTGGGGGTGAGTGTTTGCATTGTTCAAGTCTCCTTCCATCATCCTTTTGTGTGGCTAAAGTTACCGTAAGTGGGAAGGGTATGCCCAGACGTGGGTCCCCTGCTCACTGTGCCACTGGATTCAAGCTAGCCTGGCTGATGAAGGGTGATACCCTGAAACAGGTCCCAGGATGCTTGTTTCCAGTCCAGGGAGGACCTTGCCTGGCAGTTTGGCTGGACTGTTCCCTTGAGGAACAGGGTCAAGACTGATTTGCATATGGCTGGGTCCAAACTGGGGTGACATGGTGAGCAAAAGACCAATAGATAAAACCCAGATCTGTGACTAGGGGTGAGCATTTGCATTGTTCAGCACTACATCCATTATCCTTTTGTGTTGCTAATGTTGCCCTAAGTGAGAAGGGTATGCCCAGACGTGGGTCCCATGCTCACTGTGCCACTGGATTCAGACTAGCCTGGCTGATGAAGGGTGATACCCTGAAACCGGTACCAGGATTTTTGTTTCCGATCCAGGAAGGACCTAGCCTGGCAGTTCAGGCTGGGCTATTCCCTTGAGGAACAGGGTCAAGACCGAGGTCCAAACTGGGGTGGTATTGTGAGCAAAAGAACAGTGGATTAAACCCAGATCTGTGACCGTGGGTGAGTGTTTGAAAAGTTTCAACACTCTGTCCATCATCCTTTTGTATTGCCTAAGTTGCCCTTTGTGGGAAGGGTATGCCCAGATGTGGGTCCCTTGATCATCATGCCACTGGATTCAAGCTAGCCTGGCTGATGAAGGGTGATACCCTGAAACCGGTCCCAGGAGGCTTGTTTCCGATCCAGGAAGGACCCAGCCTGGCAGTTCGGGCTGGACTATTCCCTTGAGGAACAGGGTCAAGACTGATTTGCATATGGCTAGGTCCAAACTGGGTTGGTATGGTAAGCAAAAGAACGATGGATTAAACCCAGACATGTGACTGGGGGGGTGTGTTTGAAAAGTTTCAACACTCGGTCCATCATCTTTTTGTGTTGCTAACATGGGTGCTGCCTTTAAATATCTTTTAAGTTCAGTTTCCTAATGGAAGCAGATAGAGATGTGGAGTGTGGGGTCTCTGAACTCATAATTTAAAAATATATATTTTGGTAAATTTGGTTTTTAGATTGTCAGTTTGAAAATGCCACTTTTAGAAAGTGGACATTTTCTTGCTTAACCAATCTGTGCCTCTGCCTGCTTGCGCAAGACACATCTGGGTCAGACTAACAGTTGGACTATTTGTGAATTCCCTCTAGACAGTGACATAAAGGGAGCTGAGGAGTGTCCTGCGTACCCTGATGAGCCTCCTTGGCTAGAGTGCGGGAGGGGAGGAGCTGACACTTACACCTGAAAGGGCTGAGCCTGTCCTTACACAATACAGTCTCCAACCCCCTGGTGTGTGTCCGGGGCCAGACCTGGGCAAGGCAGGATCTTGTGAACAACAGAGAATTTCCTTTGAAGTTTGCCTACTCCAAAGGCAGAAATGAGTATAAGTAGTGGACCCAAAACCCCAAAGTTTTAGATTACTTCTGGAACGAGAGGAACCTCTGCCAAGGAGAAGAGCTGAAGAGCTGGAGGAGGAGTACTGCCCCTGTGCCTGCGAGTGTGCTTTGCTGGGTTGGCCTGCAGTTGCTGCTTTTGCCTTTGAGAGGCCAAAGATCAGACTCTGCTGTGTTTTGCTGCTTGTGAAGTGTTTCCCAGGTCTTGGACTGTGCTTTCCCCTTCTTCTGAAGTCTCAGGGCCATCAAAGACTTCTTCTGACAGCAACTGGACTCTCTTGCTGAGACTCTTACTCTGCCAAGTGGTACCCAATCCAGTCCCTGGGCCCATGAAAGGAGAATCTGGTGGAACCAAGGATGAAATCCACGCACAGGAGCCGAGCAGAAGGAGAATCGACACAGCACCTGCTTCACGGCTGAAAAATCAACACACCACCTGCATCGCGGCTGGTGAGTCGATGCAACACCCACTTGCGGCTGTCAAAATTAATGCATCACCCACGCAGCGCGACTCTTCACCACTGTGCTTCAGGATTTCACACGCATTGTCACTGGGCGTCAAACCACAGTGAGCCTGTGCAGATCTGAGGTTGCCCGTCTGGAAATTGACACATCGCTCATCTGCTGCAGAGAAAAACAACACATCGCCTACCCGACCAGAGAAGAAATGACACACTTGCGAGTCAGGAATAAACACATTGCTGACTTTTCCTATGCACGCTCGCCTGTGCAACTTTATTTTTGACGCATACCAGGTATTGTGTGTAAAAACAACGAATCCATTGATTTCAATGGATTAAGACTCTTTTTAATTGAAAAATTCATAACTTTACTTGTGTATGTTGGGTGTTTGTTGTTTTGGTCTTGTTTAATTCAGATAAATATTGGCTATTATTCTAAACTGCTGTTGAGTCCTTTTGTGGTGTTTTACACTGTGTTACTGGGTGGGATTGTGCAAATACTTTACATATTGCCTCTGAGATGCGCCTGACTGGTTGTACAAAGCTACCAAGGGGGTGAGCAGGGATTGTCTAAGGAGTGTAACTCGTTTACCCTGACTAGAATGAGGGTCCCTGCTTGGACAAACCAGATACCCCATTTCTAACAGCAACATTGTATGCCAAGGTCTGTGAATAGTAGTCAGAAACTGCAGAAGTTGATCAGTGTGAGATATGTGTCAAATCAATGGGTGAAAGATTCATAACACTGCGGACAACTCACAACATCAACATATTTTGCAACCACATGTATGACAGATACTACGTGTATCACAGAGGACAGTACATTGTCCGAAAAATCAATGATCATCTTGCATGTCTCATACTGTTGGCAACAGGTTGGAGTACATCAGGACATATAACGACTTCATGTATGTGGGAACATTACCTCTAAAGACCATTACCCCAAACAACCCTTACTCACTGTGCAGCTGACTTTATAGTCTGTAGCTGAGGGTGACTACACTCCTCACAAACACACCAGCACGGAAGCCCAGCAGAGACCCAATCATGGCCTAAACAGGGCTTTCTACAATGTGGAGGGGACTCCCACAGTATCCCAGTATTACACCTGGAGGCATGATAGGTCTTGGGAACATTTACCTTACTCCCCACCAATAGACAAGAATCCAATGCTTCTGGGCTGCATAGTTCCAAACACATGTGCAGCCCATAAACTCACATGGGCCAATGATAATGAGGAGCAGGAACAGCTGGGCGATGAGTATGTGGAAGATGGGGAGCAAGCACAAAATGTTACATCACTAGCAGCAACATTGCTGAGTTACAGAAAATAGTCATGTGTTGGTACATGCGTGAGTGACTCACACAATGTCAGAAGAGCATGATAACAAGAAAGGGGGTAGCTATGAAAGATCACACATTGCATCACAACCAGTATGTGGCTAAATTACCTGTAATTTCCTCGTAAATGAGGCCCTAATTCGCGCGCTGACCTCATCAGAGGTCACCTCCGATTGCGCTGTTCCCGGAGGAGAAATGCAAAAGCATTTCTCTTCCGACTGGTAGGTGGGGCGGGAGAGGCATGAAAGGAAAGGAAAGACCTTTCCTTTCCTTTCATGTCTCTCTCAGCATTTCTGCTGCCCGATCGCGATACGATCGGGCAGCAGAAATGCCCACTAGACACCAGGAATTTTTTTAACAAAAATATTTCAATAAGGGGAGCAGCCCCTTGGGCAAGGGTCTCTCCCTGGGTGGGCAATCATTTGTAAGTCCTTTTCTGCCCCCCTGGGGCAGATCGCATTATTGTTGTTAGGCCGATCTGCCCCCGGGGGGGCAGAAACCTCTAGACGCCAGGGATTATGTATTATATTATTTTATTTTGCAGGAGGGAAGCGACCCCTTAGGCAAGGGTCGCTCTCCTGAGGGAAAATTATTTTTAGGCCATTTCTGCCCCCCTTGGGGGCAGATCAGCCTAATTTTATTAGGCAAAACCACTAGAAACCGGGGATTTTGTTATTTATATTTATGTATAAGGGGAGAGACCCCTTGGGCCAGGGCTGCTCCCCGGGGGGGCATATTATTTTTCAGCCGTTTCTGCACCCCCTAGGGGAAGATCGGCTTGATATAATTAGACCGATCTGCCCCCGGGGGGCAGAGACCCTCTAGACACCAGGGATATTTTTTTTTAACTTTTATATGTCGTGGTGTGACCCCTTAGGCAAGGGTCACTCCCGGGGGACCAAATTATTTTTAGGCCATTTCTGCCCCCCCAGGAGCAGATCGGCCCTAATATAATTAGGCTGAACTGCCGCCGGGGGGCAGAAACCTCTAATTACTAGGGATATATATATTTTTTAATTTACTTTATGTTTTTAAGTATGGGGTGCAACCCCTTAAGCAAGGGTCGCTCCCCTGGGGGGCAAATTGTAGTTTGGCCATTTCTATTAGGCTGATCTGCCCTCGGAGGGGCAGAAACCACCTAGGCACCATGGATTGGTGTGTGTGTATGTGTGTTTTGTTTGGGGGGTAGCACTTGGGAAAGGGTTGCTCCCCATGGGGGCACATTACTGTTGGCCATATCTGCCCCCCTTGGGGGTAGATCGGCATATTTATGGAAGGCCCATCTGCCCCCAAGGAGGCAGAAAGCCCACCGGAGACCAGGGAAGATTTTTCTTTCAAAATAAGAGGGTGGTGGTATAGCCATACCCCCACCCCAAATAAATGTGGCCAAAGTTGTTGTGCCCACCAGTGGGCAGATGGGGCAATTACCTCTGATCCACACCCTGGGGGGGGCAAAAAGTCTACTAGATGCCAGGGAATAAAAATAAAAAAAATAGTTGAGTGGTGGCTTCCAACCAGTATGGGCCTGGTTATGCCCCCAACCCAACTGAAGGGGGTAACAGTCTTTCAGCACTCCCCCTGCACACTAAAACATCTTATCCCATGGCAAGCAAGAGGACATTTGATTATTTTGGGTTTTGGTTTTATATTTGGGCCACGAGAGCTTGGCTAACTCTCAAAATTGTCCCACTTGGAATGGTGAGGGCTGTACTTTTTGGACTTTGGGACGCTGGCATGTAGAAAAATCCACAAGACCTAGACACATCTGAAAACTAAACATCTGGGTGATTCCAGGGTGGTGTGCTTCACATGCACTCCGTACCATTTTCTTACCCACAATGCCCTGCAAACCTCCAACTTAGCTGGAAATCACAAATTTTTCCCAAATTGTTGTGATGGAACCTTCCGGGATCTGCAGGAATCTACAAAATTCCTACCACCCAGCATTGTCTCATCTATACCGATAAAAATTCTGCTGCACTTGTCAGCCTAAATGTTTTTTTTTTCAAACTGCCCTTTTGGACCTGCTTTGGTTCCCCCTTAATTTCGACATGTTTTTGGCTCTTCCTGTCACAGGCAGTTGACCCACCTACACAAGTGAGGTATAATTTTTACCGGGAGACTGAGGGAAATGTCGGGTGATAGGAAATTGGTCCCTGTGCAGTGATCCCACACAGAAATGTGGGAAAATTTGATTTTTTAGCTAAATTTGAGGTTTGCTGAGAATTCTGGGTAAGAAAACCTTGGGGGATCCACGCAAGTCAGACCTTCCTGGACACCTTCAGGCATCTAGTTTTCTGAAATGTCTGGGTTTGGTAGGTTTCCCTAGATGGCTGCTGATCCCAGGACCAAAAACGCAGATGCCCCCCACAAAAACAGGTAGTTTTGTATTTGATAATTTTGATGTCCAGATAGTGTTTTGAGGGATTTCCTTTTGCGGGCACTAGGCCTACCCACATAAGTGAGGTACCATTTTTCTCGGGAGACTTGGGGCAATGCTAGGTAGAAGAAATTTTTGTGGATCCTTTCAGATTCCAGAACTTTCTGTCAACCAAATGTGAGGAAAAAGTGTTTTTTAGCCAAATTTTGAGGTTTGCAAAGGATTCTGGGTAACAGACCCTGGTGAGAGCCCCTCAAGTCACCCCATCTTGGATTTCCCTTGGTGTCTGGTTTTCAAAAATGCGCAGGTTTGGTAGGTTTCCCTAGGTGCCGGCTGAGGTAGAGGCCAAAATCCACAGCTAGGCACTTTGCAAAAAAAGAGCTCTGTTTTCTTTGGGAAAATGTGAAGTGTCCACCTTGTGTTTTGGGGCATTTCCTGTCACCGGCGCTAGGCCTACCCACACAAGTGAAGTTTTATTTTTATTGGGAGACTTGAGGAAACGCCAGGTAGAAGGAAATTTGTGGCTCTTCTCAGATTCCAGAACTTTCTGTCACCAAAATGTGAGGAAAAAGTGTTTTTTTAGCCACATTTTGAGGTTTGCAAAGAATTCTGGGTAACAGAACCTGGTGAGAGGCCCACAAGTCACCCCATCTTGGATTCCCCTAGGTGTTTAGTTTTAAAAAATGTGCAGGTTTGGTAGGTTTCCCTAGGTGCTGGCTGAGGTAGAGGCCAAAATCCACAGCTAGGCACTTTGCAAAAAACAGCTCTGTTTTCTTTGGGAAAATGTGATGGGCCCCTGTTGTGTTCTGAGGCATTTCCTGTCACCGGCGCTAGGCCTACCTACGCAAGTGAGGTCCAATTTTTATCGGGAGTATTGGGGAAACGTTGGGTGGAAGGAAATTTGTGACTCCTCTCAGATTCCAGAACTTTCTGTCACCGCAATGAGAGAAAAAATTATTTTTGGGCCAAATTTTGAGGTTTGCAAAGGATTCTGGGTAACAGAACCTGGTGAGAGCCCCACAAGTCACCCCATCTTGGATTCCCCTAGGTGTCTAGTTTCAGAAATATGCAGGTTTTGTAGATTTCTCCAGGTGCCGGCTGACTTAGAGGCCAAAATCCACATCTAGGCACTTTGCAAAAAACAGGTCTGTTTTTTTGGGGAAAATGTGATGTGTCCAGGTTGTGTTTTGGGGCATTTCCTGTCACACGTGCTAGGCCTACCCACACAAATGAGGTACCATTTTCATCCGGAGACTTGGGGGAACGTTGGGTGGAAGGAAATTTGTGGCTCCTCTCAGATTCCAAAACTTTCTGTCACCAAAATCAGAGGAAAAAGTGTTTTTTTGGTCACATTTTGAGGTTTGCAAAGGATTCTGGGTAACAGAGCCTGGTGAGAGCCCCACCAGTCATCCCATCTTAGATTCCCCTAGGTGTCTAGTTTAAAAAAATGTGCAGGTTTGTTAGGTTTCCCTAGGTGCCAGCTAAGCTGGAGGCTAAAATCCCCAGCTAGGCTGTTGGCAAAAAGCAGGTCTGTTTTCTTTGGGAAAATGTGATCTGTCCATGTTTTGTTTTGGGGCATTTCCTGTAGTGGGCACTAGGCCTACCCACACAAGTGAGGTACCATTTTGTATCGGGAGACTTGGAAGAACGATGGGTGGAAGGAAATTTGTGTCTCCTCTCAGATTCCAGAACTTTCTGTCACGGAAATGCGAGGAAAAGGGATTTTTTGGCCATATTTTGAGGTTTGCAAAGGATTCTGGATAACAGAACCTGGTGAAAGCCCCACAAGTCCCCCTATCTTGAATTCCCCTGTATGTCTAGTTTTCCAAAATGCACAGGTTTGGTAGGCTTCCTGTTAGAAATGGGGTCTTTGGTTGACAGTCAGGTTACCCCCTGTTCAAGCAAGGACCCTCACTCTAGTTAGGATAAAAGAGAATCACCCTCAGCTAACCCCTGCTTACCCCCTTGGTAGCTTGGCAGAGCAGTAGGCTTAACCTCAGAGTGCTGGGCGTAAAGTATTTGTACCACCACACACAGCAACTTAATGAAAACACTACAAAATGACACAACACCAGTTTAGAAAAATAGGAAATATTTATCTAGACAAAACAAGACCAAAACGACAAAAATCCAACATACACAAGTCAAGTTATGATTTTTTTAAAGGTTTAAAATAAAAAGAGTCTTTAGGTAGTTGTAACACCACACCTAGCGCTGCTAGCGTGAAAATGTACCTGGTTTGCGTCAAAAATAACCCCGCACGGGCGGTGTGCGTCGAAAGTAACCCTGCACGGCTGTGTGTGTCGAAAACAACTCGGCACGGCGGTGCGCGTTGAAAAAGCCAGCCACACGACGATCCGAAAGTCCCGCGGCGCAGGGTGCGATCTCTCAGCCTCCGTCAGCGATGCTGCGCGTCGTTTCTCCTGCTCCGGGCGTCGGTTTTTCGGTCGCGTTTCCTGCGGCGTCGTTTCTCAGCTGCGGAACCGGCGTCGCGTCGTTTTCTCAGCCGCGATCGGATTCGCGTCGATCTTTTCTCCGCACGGTGCTCGGTGCGTGTATTTTTGTCCTTAGGCTGCCAGCCTCTCCTTTCAGGGTCCCAGGAACTGGAAGGGCACCACAGAGCAGAGTAGGAGTCTCTCCAGAGACTCCAGGTGCTGGCAGGAAGAAGTCTTTGCTATCCCTGAGACTTCAACAACAGGAGGCAAGCTCTACATCAAGCCCTTGGAGATTTCTTCTTCAAGATGGAAGGCACACAAAGTCCAGTCTTTGCCCTCTTACTCAGGCAGAAGCAGCACTGCAGGAAAGCTCCACAAAGCACAGTCACAGGCAGGGCAGCACTTGTTCCTCAGCGATCAGCTCTTCTCCAGGCAGAGGTTCCTCTTGATTCCAGAAGTGTTTCTAAAGTTTGTAAGTTTGGGTGCCCTTCTTATACCCATTTTAGTCTTTGAAGTCACCTTTCTTCAAAGGGGACTCACACCTTCTTGTGAAATCCTGCCTTGCCCAGGCAAGGCCTCAGACACACACCAGGGGGCTGGAGACAGCATTGTCAGAGGCAGGCACAGTCCTTTCAGATGAGAGTGACCACTCCACCCCTCCCTCCTAGCAGAGATGGCTAATCAGGAAATGCAGATCACACCCCAGCTCCCTTTGTGTTACTGTCTGGTGTGAGGTGAAAAACAACCCAACTGTCAAACTGACCCAGACAGGGAATCCACAAACAAGGCAGAGTCACAGAATGGTTTAAGCAAGAAAATGCTCACTTTCTAAAAGTGGCATTTCCAAACTCACAATCTCAAAATCAACTTTACTAAAAGATGTATTTTTAAATTGTGAGTTCAGGGATCCCAAACTCCACCTGTCCATCTACTCTCTAGGGGAATCTACACTTTAATCATATTTAAAGGTAGCCCCCATATTATCCTATGAGAGAGAGACAGACCTTGCAACAGTGAAAACGAAATTGGCAGTATTTCACTGTCAGGACATATAAACCACATTACTATATGTCCTACCTCATCCACACACTGCACCCTGCCCTTGGGGCTACCTAGGGCCTACCTTAGGGGTGCCTTACATGTAAGAAAAGGGAAGGTTTAGGCCTGGCAAGTGGGTACACTTGCCAAGTCGAATTTACAGTGTAAGAATACACACACAGACACTGCAGTGGCAGGTCTGAGACATGATTACAGAGCTACTTATGTGGGTGGCACAACCAGTGCTGCAGGCCCACTAGTAGCATTTGATTTATAGGCCCTGGCACCTCTAGTGCCCCTTACTAGGGACTTACTAGTAAATCAAATATGCCAATCATGGATAAACCACTTACATACAATTTAAACAGGAGAGCATATGCACTTTAGCACTGATTAGCAGTGGTAAAGTGCTCAGAGTTGAAAAGCCAACAGCAACATGTCAGAAAAACATAGGAGGCAGGAGGCGAAAAAGACTGGGGATGACCCTGCATAAGCAAAAGTCCAACACGACCCCCTACCAGCCTAAAGCCAGGGGAGAACAATCAATACCTTGATGTACTTCCCTGATTGGGGCGATAGAACAGGGACCCAGGCCCACAACAGCAGGGGCATGTTCCAGTTCTACGCCTTCCTGACTCCAGTTGGATCCCTCTGTCCATACTCTCAGGGCCCACTAAGCTAACCCATGGGGAACCCTTCTCCACATCTACAGACACCATCTGTGCAACACCTAACTTTACTTTGCTCACAGATGTATTGCAATGGGCAGATAGTACCACCAGGGCCAACACAGTGGTGTTGCCCACTCCACCCCGGGGTGTGACTCTCGTCCTCCCCCCCCCAGGGGCAACTCTGTCCACCAGGACAGCAAGCCACAGTGGCCCCAGACAACTGTCAGGGATGAGAGCCCGACCTCAGGCCTCTCTAACCACTGTGACTGTGGAGAGTGGGGGGTGGTAGCCCCAGGTGCCTGGCACCCTTTGACCACTCTCTCTCCCACCAGGTCAGGGATGACAACCTGACCCTGGTCCTCCCCTCTGGGGCTCTGTACCCTCCCTGCAGAAGCGGCACCCCCAGAGTCAAAAACTGTCAGGGTGCTTGTAGAAGCAGTCCTGCACAATTCTTCCATCAGTGCAGGGATGTTAACCTGCAACTGAGCCTCCAACCTGGGGTCTGTACCTTCAGGTTGGACCAGGGCCAGGGGTGAGGCTTCCCTCCCCCTGCCCTCTCTTCTGGGGTCCTGAACCACCCAACTAGGAGTGACCCCCCCAGAAGACAACATGGTAGGGGCACTGTTAGCAGTAGCCCCTTCCTCCAGGTCAGGGGGGACACCCTTAACCTGGCCTCCCAATCCAGGGTCTGTACCCACAGACTGGATCACTGCCTGGCAAACCAGGACTTCCTGGGGGGCATACCTACCCCCTACCAGGTCAGAGTTTACCCTCTGAACCTGGTCATCCAACCCAGGGTCACCACCCTGCGGTTGAACCACTGCCTGGCACACCAGGACTTCCTTGGGAGCACACTTACCCCCCATCAGGTCAGAGTTTACCCCCTGAACCTGATCATTCAACCCAGAGTCACCACCCTGCGGTCGAACCATTGCCTGGCACACCAGGACTTCCAGGGGGGCACACTTACCCCCCTCAAGGGACACACTGTCCCGAAGGGCCACACAAGAGTCTGGCTGGTGCAGGTCTCCTGACCTCTGCCCATCTGACAGAGTCTGGATTCCCCCCAACCCAGAAATGGTCTCACCAAGGTCATTCATGGGGGGCTCTGCTCTCAGAGCTGACCCCTGACCCTCCAGGTTCTCCACTGGGGTCCGCAACCCCCTCTCAACCCTCTGTCTGGACTTCTGCACCCCCTCACTAGGAGTGGTACTGCCAGACACCAGAACTGGTGGGACGCTGGCTACAGCGGCCCCCCCAAGTTCTCCTGACACTGTGGGGTCTCCCTCAACAGATGGCCCTATGGTACAGGCTAGGCTCCCCTCCTGGTGTTCCCGCAGGGAACCCTCCAGGACCTGGGACCGGATCTCGGGCACCTTGGGCCTCAACCCATCCCCATTCCCTCTCCTCTGAGACTGGACATGGGGTCCCTCACCCATCCCACTACACTGGGACCTACCTGGGACACTACAATCCTTCCCTACCTCACCTGGTTGGGAACTACCTAGACCACTCCTCTCAGGAGCACCCCCAAATGCCTCTTCAGACTCTCTGGTACTCACCCAGAAGTCTGCCTCCATTGTAAGCTCCCTGGGGTCAGAGAACTCACACTCCACCTGGTGTTGGCATAGCTCTGGAAAATAAGGACTAGACATATGCTCTCCAGCAATTACATCACTCAGCCCCTCACATGAATTAACCAAAGTACCCTTCACCCAACCATCCAGTGACTCTGCTTTGAAAAAGCACCCCACCTCACCCTCCGGAGACTGGTGAGACAGTACCTGACTGTCCCTGACACTCAACCCACACTCTTCTGGGATGTTTTCACACTCCATAACCAGGACTTCTACCTGGGGGGAACCCCTCTCCCTGTCACTCTCACCTAGAGTCAGTAGAGTGTCCCTCCCACCAGTAGGAATATGACTCCCCATGCCAGTTCCCCAATCCACCTCAGGGACCCTGTGCATCACTGGAGCTACCTCATACCCCTGAACCTCCTGGCGTGTGTTAACTCCCTCCTTCAAGTAGGGCACCACCTCTCTGGGCATGTGCACTTCTGCAGCATCACTGGATATACAATTGTTGCTGCCACCATTCCAGCTGGACTCAGCCCTCATGACTTCCAGCTCTTTCAATTTAAGCTCGTAAGCATAAATCATTTTTTTAATCTCTAAGTTCCTCCTCCTTTCTTCCAACTTTTCCCACCTGTCATACTCCCTTTGCATCCTCAACTTTTCTGCCTCCAACCGGCGAACCCTTTCTGCCTGTCTGTCCTGTAACTCTTTAGGAGTCAGACCCTTGGATGACACCCTGCTACCCCTCCTGGGGACCCTCCCCCCAGGCGTAACAGGTACCTCCACTACACCACTGTGTATCCTCTGCACTTCCCCACCCACATTCTCCTCCTCTGTGTGCCCTCCAGCCTTCTTGATTGTCACCTCGGCCCTCTGTGCCTGTTGCAGCTCCCCCTCCCTGGTGGAGCTCTCAGTGGGACAGTCAAGATCTTTAAGGAACTGTTTCAATTGAGCAACTGAGTACTCCTTCAGTTTCTCCATTTCAAACACAGCTCCAGCTGTTGCATCTCCAGATTGAGAAATGATGGTCACAAGTGCAAAGTTCCAAAGGCAGAAAATAAGTTCCCAATGAAGTAAAAAGAATCAGTCAAGGGATCAGCAAAATCATGGAAGTAGAACAAAAAGGAGTCCTTAAGAGAAAAATCAAAAGATCACCAAACAAGTAGTATGTGGTCACGTAGTGGTCTGAGATCAAAACAGTAGTGTACACTCAATTACTGTATGTCAAGTACAAATACAAGTCCAATCCCGACCGCTGGTCACCAATGTTAGAAATGGGGTCTTTGGTTGACAGTCAGGTTACCCCCTGTTCAAGCAAGGACCCTCACTCTAGTTAGGATAAAAGAGAATCACCCTCAGCTAACCCCTGCTTACCCCCTTGGTAGCTTGGCAGAGCAGTAGGCTTAACCTCAGAGTGCTGGGCGTAAAGTATTTGTACCACCACACACAGCAACTTAATGAAAACACTACAAAATGACACAACACCAGTTTAGAAAAATAGGAAATATTTATCTAGACAAAACAAGACCAAAACGACAAAAATCCAACATACACAAGTCAAGTTATGATTTTTTTAAAGGTTTAAAATAAAAAGAGTCTTTAGGTAGTTGTAACACCACACTAGCGCTGCTAGCGTGAAAATGTACCTGGTTTGCGTCAAAAATAACCCCGCACGGGCGGTGTGCGTCGAAAGTAACCCTGCACGGCTGTGTGTGTCGAAAACAACTCGGCACGGCGGTGCGCGTTGAAAAAGCCAGCCACACGACGATCCGAAAGTCCCGCGGCGCAGGGTGCGATCTCTCAGCCTCCGTCAGCGATGCTGCGCGTCGTTTCTCCTGCTCCGGGCGTCGGTTTTTCGGTCGCGTTTCCTGCGGCGTCGTTTCTCAGCTGCGGAACCGGCGTCGCGTCGTTTTCTCAGCCGCGATCGGATTCGCGTCGATCTTTTCTCTGCACGGTGCTCGGTGCGTGTATTTTTGTCCTTAGGCTGCCAGCCTCTCCTTTCAGGGTCCCAGGAACTGGAAGGGCACCACAGAGCAGAGTAGGAGTCTCTCCAGAGACTCCAGGTGCTGGCAGGAAGAAGTCTTTGCTATCCCTGAGACTTCAACAACAGGAGGCAAGCTCTACATCAAGCCCTTGGAGATTTCTTCTTCAAGATGGAAGGCACACAAAGTCCAGTCTTTGCCCTCTTACTCAGGCAGAAGCAGCACTGCAGGAAAGCTCCACAAAGCACAGTCACAGGCAGGGCAGCACTTGTTCCTCAGCGATCAGCTCTTCTCCAGGCAGAGGTTCCTCTTGATTCCAGAAGTGTTTCTAAAGTTTGTAAGTTTGGGTGCCCTTCTTATACCCATTTTAGTCTTTGAAGTCACCTTTCTTCAAAGGGGACTCACACCTTCTTGTGAAATCCTGCCTTGCCCAGGCAAGGCCTCAGACACACACCAGGGGGCTGGAGACAGCATTGTCAGAGGCAGGCACAGTCCTTTCAGATGAGAGTGACCACTCCACCCCTCCCTCCTAGCAGAGATGGCTAATCAGGAAATGCAGATCACACCCCAGCTCCCTTTGTGTTACTGTCTGGTGTGAGGTGAAAAACAACCCAACTGTCAAACTGACCCAGACAGGGAATCCACAAACAAGGCAGAGTCACAGAATGGTTTAAGCAAGAAAATGCTCACTTTCTAAAAGTGGCATTTCCAAACTCACAATCTCAAAATCAACTTTACTAAAAGATGTATTTTTAAATTGTGAGTTCAGGGATCCCAAACTCCACCTGTCCATCTACTCTCTAGGGGAATCTACACTTTAATCATATTTAAAGGTAGCCCCCATATTATCCTATGAGAGAGAGACAGACCTTGCAACAGTGAAAACGAAATTGGCAGTATTTCACTGTCAGGACATATAAACCACATTACTATATGTCCTACCTCATCCACACACTGCACCCTGCCCTTGGGGCTACCTAGGGCCTACCTTAGGGGTGCCTTACATGTAAGAAAAGGGAAGGTTTAGGCCTGGCAAGTGGGTACACTTGCCAAGTCGAATTTACAGTGTAAGAATACACACACAGACACTGCAGTGGCAGGTCTGAGACATGATTACAGAGCTACTTATGTGGGTGGCACAACCAGTGCTGCAGGCCCACTAGTAGCATTTGATTTACAGGCCCTGGCACCTCTAGTGCCCCTTACTAGGGACTTACTAGTAAATCAAATATGCCAATCATGGATAAACCACTTACATACAATTTAAACAGGAGAGCATATGCACTTTAGCACTGATTAGCAGTGGTAAAGTGCTCAGAGTTGAAAAGCCAACAGCAACATGTCAGAAAAACATAGGAGGCAGGAGGCGAAAAAGACTGGGGATGACCCTGCATAAGCAAAAGTCCAACACTTCCCTAGGTGACGGCTGAGCTAGAGACCAAAATCTACAACTAGGCACTTTGAAAAAAACACGTCAGATTTCAATTTAAAAATGTGATGTGTCCATGTTGCTTTTCCTGTCGTGAGCATTAGGTCTGCCCACGCAAGTGAGATACCATTTTTATCCGGAGACTTGGGGGAATACAGAATAGCAATACAAGTATTATTGCCCCATGTCTTTCTCTAAATTTTTTCCTTTCAAATGTAAGACAGTGTGTAAAAAAGACGTCTATTTGAGAAATGCCCTGTAATTCACATGCTAGTATGGGCACCCCAGAATTCAGAGATGTGCAAATAACCAGTTTTTCAACATCTTATCTTGGGACTATTTTAGAAATATAAAGGTTACCTTGATACCTATTTTTCAGTCTTTCTATTTCAGCAAATGAATTGCTGTATACCCGGTATAGAATTAAATCCCATTGTAAGGTGCAGCTCATTTATTGGCTCTTGGTACATAGGGCTCTTGATGAACCTACAAACCCTAGATTTCCCCACAACCAGAAGAGTCCAGCAGACGTAACGGTATATTGTTTAAAACATCTGACATCACAGGAAAAAGTTACAGAGTAAAATGTTGAGAAAAATGGCTGTTTCTTTCACCTCAATTTCAATATTTTGTTTATTTCAGCTGTTATTTTCTGTAGAAAAATCTTGTAGGATCTACAAAAATGACCGCTTGGTGAATTCAGAATATTGTCTACTTTTCAGAAATGTTTAGCTTTCTGGGATCCAGCATAGGTTTCACACCCATTTTTGTCACTAAGTGGAAGGAGGCTGAAAGCACAAAAAAATAGTAAAAATTGAGTAAATTCCCAGTAAAATGCCAACATTGTTTTGAAAAATTGTTTTTTTTAATTCAAGTCTGCCGGTTCCTGAAAGCTGGAAAGCTGGTGATTTTAGCACTGCAAACCATTTGTTGATGCCATTTGCAGGGAAAAACCATCAGCCTTCTTCTGCAGCCCTTTTCCCCCATTTTTATTTTAAAAAAATAGTTTTTGCTGTATTTTGGCTAATTTCTTGGTCTCCTTCAGGGGAACCCACAAAGTATGGGTACCTCTAGAATCCCTAGGATGTTGAAAAAAAGGATGCAAATTTGGTGTGGGTAGCTTATATGGACAAAAGGTTATGAGGGCCTAAGCACAAACTGCCCCAAATTGCCAAAAAAAGGCCTGGCACCTGAGGGGGAAAAGGCCTGGCAGCGAAGGGGTTAATATATTGACCATGTTCAATGTGGAGATGAAGGATATTAAGCAGATGTCTATTCACATTGCCTTTTTAGATATTCTTGTGATTTGTGATGTGCATCATGTGATGTCTGCAGGTAGTGTTAACATGGAATGCTTGATGTTCATTTGCCCAAGGGAACTTTGTATGACACGTATTCCTACATTTTCCTCAGGCATCATGGCCCCATCCCAGAAGAAAAACTTTGAAAAAAGGGCTGACCAATTTTGGCACATCCCCCAGGTGAGGAAGGCGTACAAGAGGATGTGGGAAGACCTATGAGCATGAGAGAGCATTGGGATCCTGGAGTGCCTTTTCCCAAGGGCCTCCAACCATTGACACAGCCACCATCAACAGGGCCTCAGGCCACTGACAAGGGTGGGCCTGAGGGCGCTGGTCCATCCAACTCCACTGTCACCATGACTGCCCCAACCAAACCACAGGCCCCACTGCAAAACTTTTGGGCTGATTTTGAGTGTGACATAAGAACTGAAATAGCTGACATGAAGCTATGCCTCTCTAACATGGAGCACTAACAGGACTAGGCGCTCACCATCCTCCATGAACTGAGGACCACTGGCATGAAGAAATGAGGTGCAGTATGGGCCAAAGAAAGACTTACCTCCCTTTCCCTTGTATATAGCTTTTAATGGTTGGGGTTTTAGATCATTTGTGTTAGTTTGGTTAATGTAGTGTAATTTTACTCTGTACAAGATAATAGTGGTGCACACTAAGACTCAATTGTTATGCATCAAGATGTTAGAATAGTATTTAGTATAACCACATGAATACCACAATAGTTACTGTTGTGCTTGTCTATAGATGTGTTTTAAAGGTGGTGTGGGTTGATGTCTATCATGTGGGGTAAAATGTATAGGATAAGTTAAGGTAAGTTAAGTTACTTGTAATTATTATATATTTTAAGATATTGCAGATTAGGTAAGGATAGTTAGGTTAGGTAGGTTAGGTAGTTTTTAGTGTAAGAATGATACTTTTATACAAATGCTGTTGTTTCATGCATTATGGTCTCCTTCATGATTTACTGTCTAGGGTTTGGCATGTCTCCACAGGTTATAATTGGTACATGGATATGGCTTTGAAAGCAGTATTTGGAAACATGTGACAAGGTGTATTCCTTATGCCCAAGTACATGTGAGGTTGGCAATGGGATCCGATCAGCTATCTACAAACATCATACAACAATGAGAGTGACAATTTGGATGTGAACAGATACACATCACATCACAGGTGTTCAGGTGCATTTGCTCTGTGTTGGTAAGTCTTTTGACATGTATTTGTGGAATGTGTAATTGCCCTCACCCTAAATCATGGTTTTGTTACTCACACACTTATGCCTGCCCCGCACTGACTTGAACTAGCAACATTTGGTTGTCACATCAATGTGAGATTTTTGCTGCTGTCCTTGCTTTGACAAGCTACTCGTGATGTGAGCTACATCATCCGTCACAAGGACTGCATGATGCCTGTTACATTAGATGCTTAGGAGCTCTTAAAAAGTTTTTTCATCAATGTACATCTCACATTCTCCAAGTATGTTCCCTCTGTGTGGCTTTTTCTCGGATTACAATTCACAGATATCCCTTTGGTGAGCAGTCAGTGTATTAGCTTCACAAGTTGTTCCTGCTTCAGACACACATACAATTATTTACATGTGTTAAATTACGTGCAGTGCTGATGTAAATTCCATGAGACAACAACCCCAGGACATTTCTTTACTCTCTCCCTGCACTGGTGCACAAGTTGTTTCCTGGTGCCAACACAAGCATCCTTGCACCATGGGGCAGGATGCCTGTGTTGCGAGGACAATTGTTTTTGTGCAGTGAGGGACACCTTCCTGCACAAAAACAATCATAAGAGGTGTTTTCCTCTCCCATTCTACAGCACACATTGGAAGAGGTAAAACGTGGGAAATACTTAAAGTATTTCTCCCTGTTTTATCCTTCATATGCCACCGCTGAGGTGGCGTGGGAATCTGATGCATCAACCAGCCTTGTGAATTCCTTCATGTTCCATGGGTGCTGCATGGGAACATCTCAAGCAACACCCATGGAATGTCCATTTAACGCAGGGTTATGCATGAAGGGTGTCCATATTTACAAGGCCATGAAAAGCAATGCGAGGTGGCTTTGTGTGGCCTTGTAAGTATGGGCTGGCACACTTCGCCACTTAATGTTTAATAGAAATTGATACTCTGGTGGCACACTCTGCCACTAGTGCCTCATAAATGAGGCCCAAAGTGAGGCAAACGTGGAATGATGGTGCACTTCAGACAATGAAGACAGTGAGGTGATGGTTGTTGCCTGGGATGTGTTTATTGTATGAAGTCAGTGCACATTACCTCTCTGCTGTTTCACCATGGGTGGGCCAGCATGCTACACTATGGCCTACACATAGTACATTTTGTACTAGGAAATGGCTGCCACCCCTTTTGGAAGTTGCATAGTGACCACATTGCCCCCCACTGTGACTTACCCTGTGGTTGTTGAAGTTTGTCATATGCTGCACTGTCATGTCCTTGGACTCTGGTCACCAACTCCTCAGGGATGACAACGGCCACCATCTCCTCCAGGTCATCTAGCTCCTCCTGCGGTCTGCAATGCTGCCTTGCAGTTGCTGGCCGGTTTCTCCTTTGTTCTGTGCTTGCAATCATGCCAGCGCATCTTACAGTCTGTCCTCTTGACCTCTGCCACACTGTTAACTTTGTCCACTATGGACTGCTATTTGGCCTCTTTCCAGCAATTTTGAAGTGGCAAATAGCTGTTGTTGATGCTGCATCAACTCAAGGATCAAGATGTTCTCCTCCTCAATGAACCTGCACTTGCTCTTCCCCTTCTTCTTGGAGTCTGTCTGGACATCCTGGCTTGTACTTGGGTTGTTGGGGTTGTCCTTGGTTTTCAGGGGTCTCCATTTCTGCTTCTGCAGTGCGTTAACGCGGAAATTAATAATGATTATTCATGTAGTATGAGTGTTGAATTTGGATAGAAAATTAATTTAGTTAGAGAAAAATAAGGCACACATTTGAAGGTGCGACTGGCTGAGTGGTTGCCACTGTTCATGAAGTGTACTTATCAATAGCTTATTAATATGAAATGATGAGCTTATGTTTGATTAATGTAGTAATAAGTCATACTAAGGGTTACGCATTATGTATTAGCTTTATTGATTGTAGGCCTTAACTTAGCGAGTTCTTGGCCTGGTTGCACGGCCTCATGTAAAGTTGCATTTTCTTAATCGACCTATAAAATCGCTATTTAGAGAATTAAATTGTGATTTTCCATTATGTTGACCAAGTGCTCGTAGCTAAAAAAGTCTTTCTCATGGGAACGGCTTGTTAGGAGATGATGTGCTTTCTAGTGAAACAATGTTTAATGTAATGTGTGTAAGCCTGACCTTCTCAGGAGAAGGCAATGGATGCAGTGATTAGAGTATATGCTGCAACAATATTAATACCTGACAAGCCAAACCATGGGAAAAAGGAGACCAGAAGCCAATTATCGACATGTGAACCATGTACTAGTAGAAGTGTAGATTAAGGGTTTTATTTTCATTGGACTGAATGCGAACATGCGATTCTTTAACCAATAGGGACATGGGAAGTAGTTATTTTTAATTCTAACTTATCCAGGTTGCACTGAAAGGAAATCACCAGGTTTGTCTATTTTTGCCCAAGAAGAGAGGTGCTTAACATTATTGCCAGAGAGAATTTGCTATTCTGAACTTTGATGCCGAACCTGATGCCTTGCTGATCGAACTGATGTCCTATTGATGAAGACTGTCACAGCTTGCTGAACCATATTAAGAACAGGTATTAAAACTATGTTACTGACTGTGATGCCTATTTGCTTTTGTTTCTAGGTACCAACCGCTAATTTTGACACAGCCATAGCTAGATGTATTTCCAAATTTGTGTTGACTAAATTCTTTTGCTTGAAGTCCAAACATGCTATTTTAATCCGATGTTAATTAGGGTTCTCACTGATAATGCTCGCTATATGTAATAACAGTTGATGTCTTTTCTTTGCTGAATTCTAAATGTAGGTTATTACGTTCGCGCAGTTATTCTTGCTATTAATTTGTACTGTAACTTTAGAATGTGAAGAGGCTCAAGCTTTGATAAGACTGCAATTCTTTTCCCTCTTTGGTCAGCCAGTGTTGTTTCGGTATGTTTATCATTTGATTTTGATACTACGTTATGTGACATTAGGATTGATAATATAGGGAAATAAATATTCTAAGTTTTACAGAAAGGTGTGGTTATTCATGGCCGTGAGGTTATGCTGTGGGGACATTACTGACTCTCATTGATTATTGCTGTCATTGATTGTTATTGCTATTGATTTGGATTGGTATGGGGTTACATGGTGAGTACTACTCGAAGCGCAGTCAAAGATCCATCGGCCTATTCGCGTCTCCTTGTAAGTTTACTTATTAAGATCTGACGCGCTAACAGAGATGGTAGCAGAGGATGGTTTGTCTCCTTAAGAGACCCTCATAGAGGCCCGGTTCATGGTTTGTCTCCTTAAAACAGTCCAGAGATAGGTGGTAGAGTATTTGGTCCCAGAGAGAGTAAGCAAGGAAAACAGGTGTTCCCAGAGATTTTGGATTTTTCTGATTAAATGGTACAAATTGGAGAGAAAATGTGCTCCTAAGTACTTAAAATGACTTTCCCAGAATCTTGGAGCTTGCCTATGGTTGTTTGAGGATGTTCTTGGCATTCTAGTGACAGTCTAAGTAGGTTTTGAGCTTGCACAGCTTATGCAAATCGCAGGTGAATTGTGGTGTTTGTAAGGGTTTAGGGAGTTTACGTGCTTCAAATGAAGTTGTAGAAGGAGTGTTCATACTCCAAAGTGTGTGAGTAGGGAAGTCGTTGAACTTCACATGTGTGTGTCGCTTTGTGCTAAAAAATTGTCCACGTGGTTGTTGGTATATGCACCCTGCATGGTCTAAGACTATAGAGTATCTTGAAAATTGTTTGAGACTGAGATCTGGCGAGTCCTATGTGCAACTGGACAGACACACTGATCAGTTGAGAGTAAAATTTGCGGGTTGAATTTTGCTTGCAAATCAGGGAAATAGAGAAAGATGCAGTAGCTGTTACAACGAATCGCCGTCAGTGAAAAATCCATAACGTTTCTGAAGCAATTGTGTTACCTTCCACGTAGTAAATGGAGAATTTGGGTTTTGATTTTTGATTTTGTTCAGTGCTCGCAATTATTTTGCATTAGTTTTGTGTGAATTTGAGATTGGGAGGACAAGCCCCACGACTTTGTCAGCCGCAGTTCATGTGAGTGTGACGTCATTGGAGCCGTGCTGGGATAGGTTGGTTAGTGAAAAGGGTCGCACACGGATTGGCAGCCGCCTATGTGGCGCAATTGGGTGAGAAGGTGGTTAAAGAGAATTCTGGGATTAAAATTCACTTCCTGATTTGATTTAGAATAAAATAAAGTTCCCAAAAATTAAATTTGTCAAAGCTTTAAAAAGTGCTTTAAGGGGAGATATGTACATTACAACGAGTATAGGGGATATTGCACTGCCAGAAGGTACACCAGCTTACATTGTATTCGAACTTCACCATGTCTTAGCTAAAGCAATGGTGCAAGGCAACAGAGAAAGATGGGAGTTTAGTGTTTCCTGCCCATGGAACACTTAATTTGAGGAGCAGAGATAAATTGAGGAGGGTGCTGTATGATCCGAAACCCCCTCCAAGACCAGCACAGTTCGAGGCATTACCGATCTGGGAGTTAGTAGCCAGACAGCAACAGCAACAGAAATTTGAGAGGATGAGAAAAGCAGAAAAGCAGAAAAGACACTAGCGGAGGCTAGATGGGACAATGATCAGAGGTTTTGGAGAACCGAGACTTTACAGGGGATAAGGTTGTTTCCTGTGATTACACAGGACAGTGTGAGAGAAGGAAGGAAAGCCACTAGAAAGACTAACAGAAGCCCTTCTGAGAGTGGGGAGGCTAGGAACCAGACTATGATGAGTTTATTTTGCAGTTATTGAGAAATTGACCCCCACCATATGCAGCACAAGAGAGTGGTCTGAGCACCAGTGTAATCCCTTCAGCTCCAACACAGGTTAGTGTGATAACAAGTCCAGTGCAGATTAATCCCAGCATGACACAGAGCCCAATGCAGAGCAATCTTAATGCACCTACTACTCCATAGCACAAAATCAGGTGCCACAGTCGACTGTCCTGAGAATTTATCCTGATGTGCCCATTGTGGAAACTGCAACAGATCTCAAAGTGCCAACAGGACAGGTTTTCGCAAAACTGATATTGGTTCAGACATAACCAACTCCACTTTTACTGCCCCAAGTGCAGTCACAAGCAATGCAAACTCCAATAGTAGGCACGCAGTCAGATATGCCTGCACTGATGAGCCAGAATACAGGAATTATGCATCCACGGAACTTGAGTGCTAGACCCAGCCCAGATGCTGTATCTGTACTTGTCACCATTGGTCTGATTGTACCTTTGTTTGCCCAAGAAAATAACAGTGCAAGTGGACCGGGTGTCCTAAGTCAGAATGCAATGAGGGGAGGACTTAATGAGAATATCGGAGTAGTCTCTCCTATGGGACAGACCTTTGATGGATCGAGATCATTGCTAGACCTTAGCCCATTTGGAGTTCCTCTGGATACTGTTATAGGGTCGAATGTTAGTCAGAGTCTGAAGTTACTGACACCGCAGACCCAAAATACAGTTGTGCAACAGACACCACATGCCCAGGCCAGCAATATTTCATTGCAAGGTTTGACTGCCCAGCAATTGACTGAATGGCTAGACAAGCTGGATACCTTGCAGAGTGCTCCTAAGGGACAGGTGTGCGTGAACTACAGAAGACTAGGAATGGAAGCGGGTGAGCTAATTGAAGGAACTATGGGTGTGAACAGATTAGAGTCCTACACATAAGCAGAATTAAGATATGTGTGCCCAACAATTATGAGGGAAGTGAGCAATGTGCATCAAAAGCTAGCAGACCTGGCAGAGAAGTACGGCATAGAAATAGAGAAAACAAAACTTTTGAAAAGGAGTTACAGATTAGATTTTGAGACAAAGGATTTTGAAGCCATGAGTCTGCAGGAATGAAGGCACACCTTAGGGAGTTACTTCAAAGTGACCAGACCAGGGGAGCATTAAACAGATGGGTAGGCAGATGGGTAAAGAAAAAAAGATAAAAGGAAAGACACCACGCTGCAGAAGTTCAGAATTTGTCCCTTTCAGGAAAGACAGTCCAGATTGTGGGAGTAGCGAATCAGTATTTGACCAACCCAATTACAGAACCAGTTTAGGTTAAATTTGGCAACTCTCAATGATTGCATAAAGTTGTGGTATGTGATTCAAGTCTGGTATCCCTAGTCTGGTATCCCTACTTGGAAGAGACTTGCTGTGTAAAACCAGGTGCTTGATTACTTGTTCAAATGACGGAACCGAGATACAGACAAATAGTGATGATGAGGATGACCCAGCTCCAGAGACCGAGTGTGAGACAATAAATGAGGAGTACCCGCTGATTGATTTCTTTCCAGTATTCACAGTGAAGGAGCTTC
This sequence comes from Pleurodeles waltl, assembly GCF_031143425.1. NCBI lineage: Eukaryota > Metazoa > Chordata > Amphibia > Caudata > Salamandridae > Pleurodeles > Pleurodeles waltl. The sequence continues at coordinate 582,167,080 of NC_090444.1, read as the reverse complement.
CTCCTGATTTACAAGGAAAGTTGAAGAAAAAGTGTGGGATCTGACAGGGAAAGAGATTGACCTGATAAAGGGAGCTGAGCCAGTTAAAGTTCCTGTGAAACTGAATGCAGTTTTTCCTCAGATTCCCCAGTATCACATGCCACAGGATATCCTTATAAAAGCTGCTCAAATAATTGCAGGGTTTGTAAGTCAAGGGGTCTTAAAAGAAGTGTTGAGCAGCCCATATAATTCACCGATAATGATATTGAAAAAGCCCTGTGGGAAGGTTTGAGTTGTCCAGGATTTGAGAAAAATAAATGACATTGTGATCAAATGTTGCCCCGTGGTGCCAAATCCAGCAGTGCTTATGTTTTGGATTCCATGTGATGCTGAATGGTTCACTGTCATAGACTTGTCACAAGCCTTCTTTTCTGTGCCTCTTCATGAGGATGGCCAATTTCTCTTTTGTCTCACATTTTTGGACCAAGTTTACTGTTGGTGTCAAATTCCTCAAGGTTTTTCAGAGTCACCTTCCACATTTAGTCAGATCTTGGAGAAGAATCTGGAGTCATTGTAATTGCCTTTCCAATCAACATTGGTACAGTACACTGATGACTTATTGATTGCATCCAAAATGAAGGAAGAGTGCAAGTATGACACGATTGCCTTACTGAACCATTTGGGAAAGAATGGTCATAAAGTGTCACCACTTAAATTGCAGTACTGTTAGAAAGAAGTGAAATACTTGGGTCACCAGATTGAGAAGGGATCAAGGAAAATATCCAGAGAAAGGGTTATAGTCATATGTAGATAAGTCCCCCAGCCACACAGAGAGATGTCAGGATGTTTTTAGGGATGGTAGGCTACTGTCGCCAATGGATTCCTAATCATTCAGTCATTTCCAATCCCTTGCAGAAGCTGACCCACAAGAAGGTTATCAATCCCCTAGTGTTAGATGATGCTTGAATAAAAGTGTTTTCTGATTTGAGTGAGAGTCTGTGCAAAGCTCCGGCTTTGGGTTGACTACACAAAGTCTTTCACATTGTTTTGGCATGAATGTGATCCATGTTCTTTGTCTGTCTTGACGCAGGTCCACGGAGGCGACACCGTCCAGTAGCTTATTTTTCAGATACTTTGGACCCAGTTGCAGCAGCTTTACCAGGCTGTCTGCATGCAGTTGCAGCAGTTGGACAGAACCTCACACAGTGTGAAGGCATTGTGATGGGACACCTCTTAACTATCATGCTCCCTCACTCCATTGAGATCCTACTTACAAAAACGAAAACCCAGTACCTAACAGGTGCCAGATTTACCCCTTATGAGACAAGTATTTTAGGGTCACCTAATGTGTCATTGAAAAGATGTACAGTGTTTAACCCTGCAACCTTGCTTCCAAATGAAAATGTTGAAATTGAAAATGTGGAAGACACTGAGCATGATTGCCATGAAGTAACTGATTTGTGCACAAAACCGAGACCTGACATTTGAGACACCTGATTGGAAGAAAATTACCAAATTATCTTTGTTGATGGTTACTGTCTAAGAGACAATACAGGAGTACTGAGAGCAGGATGTGCTGTGTGCACAATTTATTGTATACTGGAAGCACCTTGGCTTCGAGGAGTATACTCTGCACAAGTAGCAGAACTGGTAGCCCTTACTAGAGCATGGTATGTTTCTGCTCAGCTTAAAGTTACCATCTACATGGATAGCCAGTATGGATTTGGAATAGTGCATGACTTTGGCCAGTTGGGGTGACAGAGAGGTTTCATGACCTCCTCTGGTTCACCAGTGAGAAATGGTGAGAAAATTATAGAACTGTTGCAAGCTATCCAAATGCTTGAAAAGAGTGCCGTGGTGAAATGCAGTGCACATGTAAAATCGCAAGATTTTGTGTCAATGGGGAATGGATATGAGGATCAAGTCACCAGGTTTTGCGCATTGAACTGTATATCATTCAAAAATAAGTGGGAACTGTTACCTAAAGAAGATTAAACATGTCCAAGTTTTGCATTGCATGTAATAGATACATTGGAAGAATTGTAAACACTGCAGAATAATGTTGACAGAGGAAAAATTATCATGGAGCCAAATGAAATATGTACAGAGACAGGATGAATTGTGGGTTTCAGAAGAGGGTCAATTGGTTTTGCCAAACAGTCTGTTGTCTGAAATGGCTAGGTTTTCGCATGGTCAAGCCATGATTTGCCTTTTTAAGCATAATTGGCTCAACCCAAGGTTTAGACAAGATTCAGAAGCAGTTTGCCATTGTTGTGTCATTTGTCAGCAGATGAACGTGGGAAAAAAAAGACAGTGATTAATTTGAGCCACATTGGAAGAGCGGTAGGTTCATTCAACAGGATGCAAATGGATTTCATTGAAATGCCTGTCTGTGAAGGTTTCAGATATGTGTTGGTGATTGTCTGCATATTTAGTCATTGGATTAAAGCATACCCTATACAAAGATATGACAGGCTCACAATAGCAAAACTACTGATTAGGGAAATTATACCACGTTTTGGATTTCTGATATCTTTAGAATCAGATAGGGGAAGTCACTTGAACAATGAAGTAATGAAATTGCTATTTGCAGCATTGAACATTGAGCAGAAGTTGCATTGTAGTTACCGCCCTAAAGCATCAGGACTAGTGGAATAGATGAATGGTACCTTAAAATCAAGAATGGTGAAAATGTGTGTGTTCACGTATTTAAAATGGCCTGACACACTTCCTTTAGTTTTGATGACTATGAGAAACACACCCGACAGGAAGACAGGATTGTCACTGCTCATAATCCTCATGGGTAAAGCAATGAGGTTGCCAGCGGTGCCTGCGAATGCTCTTGTGAACATTACAGATGATATGGTGTTGGACTACTGCAAAGGTCTGGCTGATGTGATTTGCTCTTTTTCTCAGCAGGTGGAAGCCACCACACTGCCACCAATCCAAAATCAAGGACACACCCTGAGAGCAGGTGGCTGAGTGGCGGCCCAGAAACATGTGAGGAAGACATGTTTGGAGCCTCGGTGGAAAGGTGCTTTCCAGGTGGTTTTGACCACCAGCTGTGAAGGGTGCAGGAGTTCGGAACTGGATTCATGCCAGTCACACAAAAAAGTGGCATGTCCTTGGAAAATGAAGAGGAATTGTTTAGAGTACCAACAATGACCAGACAAGCCTCAGAACAGTAAAGAAAAGAAAGAGGAACTGAGAACAAATTGGAGCAAGTTGAGGACAATTCAGTCACTGCTGTGAGAGACGAAGGAGAAGACCTCCAGGAGGCTGACATGAGCTAATCTCAATTGAGGTAGCAGGAGAGTCTAGTCAGAGCAGGGGCCTCCCAGAAGTGGATGATTTTGAGAGACAAACAGAGCAAACCCCAGACCCAAAAGGGGAAGGAGTTGAGGCAGATCAAAGTCAATGTGATCTGAATCCTCTGGAACCAGTTGCAGATCCGTCAAGAGAAAACCCTGCAGAGCAAGAAGAAGTTTCAAGTTCAACAATGAAAAGAGCATTGACTAAGGGTCCACTGAAAGAATATAAGTGGCCAGAGGCACAAGCAAAGAGAAAGGAAGCAGTTGTTGTGACAACCATAGAGGAAGAAGTAGATACGACAAGGAGAGAAGATATGAGTGAAGGAGAATTGAATGGAGATCAAAAGTTGAAAAGAAAGAGAATAGCAAGTTGAAGGTACGCAGATCCTAATTAGGCATATGCAACAAGTGAATGGCAGAAATAATTTTTGTCTTTTTGTTTTGATCGAGACATTCCAGATCAATATTTTGGTAATTGAAGGAATCTAATGAACTGAACTGTTGAGACAAATTGAGAAAGAGTACAAAAAAAAAGGGACTGTTGAAAGTAACCGGAAAATACGTTTGATAACCCGATTTGACTTTTGAACCCTCATTTGACAAAGATAACCTGATTTGACAAGCTGCTGTACCCATCTTTGACAAAGGATCCTGAAGTGAGACTGAAAGCTGTAAATAACTGCTGAAAGAAGATTGAAGACTTTTGGTTTTGATTTCTGCTGCATAGCTCCTAAACTTTTCTGTTCTACTTTCTGATTATTTACAGTTCACACGTAACATTAACCAGCAGGGTAGGAAGAACAGGTTCTGTAAATACTTGAGTATTGGTTTGGCAATTGTGTGTGTGATATTGATTGTGGGTATGACTGTTCTTGATAAGAGTAAAGCCAACCATACTTCTGCTTTGGAGACAACTACTGCATTAACAGCAATAGAGAAGTTTAGGCTAAATGAGAAGTATTGGCACATAGGTAATGTGCAAGGGGAACTTTCTTCTAGTGTCTTCTATCACTTATTAAGTGAATGTGTTGAAACAATGGATGCAAAGAATTGCTATGTGTGTACACAGATTCCTTCATCAGTCAAAGAAGGAGTTACCTATCATAATTTGTCCCCATAAATAGATACCTGAGTAGAGTAGCTCAGGACAATGACACAGTATTAGTGAGATGTTTCTTTGAGCCTACATTAACTTTTGGCACAGCTTATGCAAACAGGAACAACCTGACATGCTTGCTTACACCATTAGAAAAGAGCTTTTTAGATCACACAGATGACAGGAAAAAGGCATTGAAGGAGAAGCTAGAAAGGGGGTTACAGAAAATGACTTTTAGAAATGATTATGCTTTTAGTGAAATAAAAACACAAGGGAAATTAACTTCAAATGCGCAACACAAAGGAAAGCTTTGTGTATAGAGACTTAAATCTCACACTCACACTTTTGTGGGAACAGTGAATGTAGACATTCATTTTTGTTTCACAGTAAATGAACATTTATGTTGAATGGAGAGGATCCAGCGATTCCTGGCATACATTATATTTGTGGACATAATGCGTATTACTGTCTTCCAAGAGGATGGTATGGTACATGTTATTTGGGGATAGTTTTCCCAAAGATATTTAAACTTGATGACTTGAAAAGGTTTCCGAAAGTGACAGAATTACATCACATTAGTGAAAAGAGAGAGTCTCCCTCAGGTATAGTGGAAGATATATTTTGAGCAATAATTATTTTCAGCAGGTGCTGTTTCGAATTTGATACAGATTTGAAAGTTGTCTACTATTGTGGATAACATGTGACAAATGTTTCAGGAGCCATGATCCTGATAGATACAGAATTAGCTGCTTAGTTTGTAAAATGCTTAATTCTAGGCATTGCTGCTCATTTATTCCTGATAACAGTAAAGAAAGTAGAAGCTTACTTACGAATCTAACTAATGAAAGTGCTGATTTGAAAGAATTGAAAGAACCAGGTGTTTGGGAGAAAGTTGGCAAAGTATTTGCTTCAGTGGGAAATTGGCACATCAACATTGGGGAAGAGATGCTATTGAAAATAATACAAGGGATATTGATTACTGTGATTTGCATAATTGGAGCATGGGGAGTATGCAAAATAATTAGAGGAGGGAAGAAATGAGAAGGGAAAATTTGCTTAGGAGAAATTTGAAAAGGTAACAAAGATTTGAAGGGATAGAGATGACAGATTTGTAAGCCAAAGCAGAGGGATAAAATTTGTGTGGGAAGATTTAGTGTGATGACACATTTAGTCATCAGAGAAGGGATTGTTAACTCTGAAATTATTAATGATTATTCATGTATTCTGAGTGTTGAATTTGCATAGAAAATGAATAAACTTAGAGAAAAATAATGCACGCATTTCAAGGTGCGACTAACTGAGTGGCCGCCAATGTTCACAAAGTGTACTTATCGATAGCTTATTAATATGAAATGATGAGCTTATGTTTGATTAATGTAGTAATATGTTATATTAAGGGTTTTGCATTATGTATTAGCTTTATTAATTGTAGGCCTCAACTTAGCAAGGTATTGTTCTAGTTGCACGCCTCATGTCGAGCTGCATTTTCTTAATCAACTTATAAAATGGCTCTTTAGAGAATTAAAATGTGATTTTCCACTGTGCTGACCAAGTGCTCGTAGCTAAATGTCTTTCTCATGAGAACTGCATGCTAGACGATGATGTAGTTTGTAGTGAAACAATGTTTAATGTAATGTGTGTAAGATGGACCTTCCCAGGAGAAGACAATGGATGCACTGACTCGAGTATAAGCTGCAAAAATAATGATACCTGACAAGCCAAACAATGGGAACAGGAGACCAGGAGCAAATCATCGATATGTGAAGCATATACTAGTAAAAGTGTAGATTTAGGGTTTTATTTTCATTGGACTAAATGGAAACATGAGATTCTTTAACCAATAGGGACATGGGAAGTAGTCTCAGGAATTCTAACTTAGCCGGACTGCACTGAGAGGAAATCGCCATTTCTGTCCAATTTTGCCCAAGAAGAGACATGCTTAACTTTATTGCTAGAGAGACTTTGCTTTTCTGAACTTTGATGCCGAACCTGATGACTTGCTGACCGAACTGATGTCCTATTGAAGACTTTTACAGCTTGCTAATCCATACTGAGGACAGGTATTAAAACTATGTTACTGACTGTGATGTCTATTTGCTTTTGTTTCTAGGAACCAACCGTTAATATTGACAGAGCCACAGCTAGATGTTTTTCCAAATTTGTGTTGACTGACTTCTTTTGCATGAAGTCCAAACATGCTATTCTAATCTGATGTTAGTTAGGGTTCTTACTGATTATGTTTGCTATATGTAATAACAGTTGATGAATTTCTTTGCTGAATTCTAAATGTAGGTTATTCCGTTTGCGCAGTTATTCTTGCTATTAATTTGTACTGTAACTTTAGAATGTGTAGTGGCTCAAGCTTTGATAAGATTGCGATTCTTTCACCACTTTTTTCAGCTAGTGTTGTTTCTGTATGTTTATCATTTGATTTTGAGACTAAGGGGGTCATTATGACCCTGGTGGTAGGCGAAAATGTGGCGGTTGTACCGCCAACTGGCTGGAAGTACATACCGCCACATTATGACATTGACGGGTTGGCTGCAACCAACCTGCCAATTTACCATTCCTACCGCCATGGCGGCAGCAGCCGCCGGGCCGGAGATAACAATCTCTAGCCTGGCTGCTGCTATTGTACCGGCGGCAGCATTATGAGCCTGCCTGCCCCATGGTGTTTGTGGCGTTCGCAACGCAGACCATGGCAATAGGCCCTACCAGTGACAGGGAACTCCTTCCCTGTCACTAGTAGGAGGCTCACCCATCCCCCCAAACTCTCCCCAGACACCCCCACCCCACTCTCCCTCCATCCACACTCCCACCCTTCCAATCCCTCACCCCCATTCATGCACACTCACAAACACGTGCCATGCATACACACATTCACTCACACTGACATACACGCATTTATTCATGCATGCATCCATTCATTCTCGCACACATCCGTAGACACATTCACACTGACACGCAGACACACATTCACAATTCCGTTTGCACACGCATTCTCACACATGCATACACCCACGCAAACAACACTACACACACAGTTGCATTCATGCACACACTCACACATTCATGCACACAACCCCACACACACACACACAACACCCCCGTCCCCTGTCGGAAGCCCAACTTACCTTCATCCAGGGGGTCTTCTGGCAAGGAACGGGACGGACGGGGCGCTGCTACCGCCAGCAGCGCCCACCAGCAGAACACCGCTAGGCCGTATCATGTGTCATTATATGGCAGTTTACTGGTGTGGCGCTGCTGGTGGTAGCAGCACCACCTTACCACCATCCACCAGTATGGCACAGCTGGATTTCCGCCCTTCTTGTGGCAGAAATCCGGCTGTGGTCATAATTTGGCAGATAGATGGTAGCCATGGCGATGGTCTTTTGGCAGCCGTCGGCGCGGCAATAGGTGGCTTTTACCGCCAATGTTGAAATGAGGGCCTTAGTTACATGACATTAGCAAAAAACATTCTAATATTTACATAAAAGTGTGGTTATTCATGGCCGTAAGGTCATGGTGTGTGGAAATTACTGACTCCTATTGATTGTTGATGTCATTGATTGGTATTGCTATTGATTTGTATTGGTATGGGGTTACCTGGTGAGAACTACTCGAAGCGAAGTCAAAAGATCCATTGGCCTATTTGTGTCTCCTTGTAAGCTTACTTATTAAGGTCTGACGCACTAACAAGTGCCTCTTGTTTGTATTTTTTTTTTGTAAAGCAGCGTTTTGGGGGTGTTTTTTTAATGCTTTTAGATGCAAAAATGGCACCAGGCTGGCTAGCATCAGATTACGTGCCGCAAACCATCCTAGTGTCACTTTTGACGTACTAGTGTCATTTTGGTTTACGACCAGGCGTCCAGTCTAGCATCATTTTTTTTTTTTTTTTATGCTAATGCCATGCAGTGTTGTTTTGTAAATGCGGTGCAAGCATGGCATTAGGACCTGTCATTAGACGGCAAAAAATGTTGATGCAACTCTGCACTGCGGCAGCTTTCTTGTAAATGAGGCCCCTACTGTCTGTCAGACATAATTCCCCCATTGATTCTGATTATGACAGAGTTTAGTACAGTGATTCTAACATTAAAATCAATGCTGATAATATTTCATTGGACCCATTGGAAGAATAAAGTTCTAAAATTGTAATTTTGGCTCATATCACTTTCTACTTGGAATGCCTATAAGGATCTTAGTACAAGTGGTTCACCAACCGCCACCTCTCCCACCCCAGGATTATTTCCCTTTTAAGCACATTTTTAGGGTTATTGTAGTCCTGTAATATATGTCTAGCTGTCCTCGCAGACTTCCCCCTGTTTGTCGTTGTTCATACTTTCTTTTGTTATGTACTTTCCTTTCTTCTGGCATTTATTGTCGACATTTGTTCCGTTTTCTGTATCTGTGTTTCGTTTTTCTCTTCGACTCATTTGCCCCCTTTCACTCTATTATCTGTTCTTGCCACACCCAGTTTGTTTGCTTTATTATCGCTCTTGAATTCATACTTCCAGAAGCCTTCTGAGTTTGTTTCTGTTATTCTCTTAACTTGTTACCTACTGTTTATTTTCACAGTATGGTGGCTGTACTTTGCGCTGTCAGCAGCGGAGGGAAAATATTAGCTTTTCGCCTCTCCTCAATGTTTCTATGTGATGGAAGATTGCACGAGGTCCTAGTAGGGTGTCTGCTCTGAATCCAAGGCGCACAGAGAGTATGCAGACACCATGCTGAGATTTCCTCATAAATCCTGATAGAAAGCAGATGCCAGTTTTGAGCAGTGCTGACTGGGGAGAGCGTGCTCTAGAATCCCTTGCTGCTTGTAACGCATTAGAGTTGTCTGTAACTATTGGCACCATTCTCCTAGAAGCAAAAGGATGTTTCAATGTCAGAACATTCCAGTAATATGAACATAAATATCACGCTTTTATAGGGACATAAAAAGCTTCATTATACAGCAAGCTCTGTGAACAAGGAGAACACTTCAGAGTAATTGACGTACTGTTTTTCATGCAAAAGACTATAACAATAAATTAATGCCCTGAAATGAAGATACTTTCTCTCTGGTAATGTATGCCTTGACAAAACACTAATAACCACATTTACTAAGCACATGCATTGCCCTTCCATCCCACAAGTCCAGGCAAGGCAACTCGAGTGCTTAGGTAACATTTAAAAATCCACACAAACCTATATTTGTTTGGCCTTGGGTCACTTTTCAATCGCAGAGTAAAGTAATGCACCGGCCTTGCTATACTCTGCTTCAAGGAGGCATTACATGGTTGGAGCATGGACGTTCCCACGCACCGACCCATGTATTTAACGCAAAACCAAATTCACTAAAGTCAGTAAAACTAGGGGCCTGATTTTGTGATGCAAAAGCGGCACAAACTTACAAAATAGCAAAAGTGGTGTAAAGTATAATTATATTTTGTACGTTTGCACCACTTTTGCATCAAAACGTTACGCAAAGGCAGCGCTAACTTTTCATAAATCAGGCCCTAGGTCTGCATCAATATTGTGCGGCTAGCAAACTTTGGCATAACAAGGGGATTTATTCTTAATAATTCCTCTTTGCAGTTCTGCTGCATTCTGCAGCACACATGCAAAGAGAAATACATCTCTAAGGTGTCCCTTCCTGGCCAAAACTATCCTGACCACCATGACACCAGGGTATCTGCGTTGATGCTAGGCTGCCTCAAGTGTGTTAGCACGAAGAGAGGGTGGAGGAGTGGCATATGCATTATTAATTATTAAAAGTGATGTAAAGAATTAATTAAAACCAACAGCTATATTTTCATAAAAATATTATTCTTACATTATTTTGAATTTCAAGTAGTGTACTATGATATTTTATAATTAAATTATAAGTATGTACGATTTTTGCATATTTTATGAACATCAACATATATTTAATTATATCTCTAATTGTAATAATTTAATTTAATTTAACCTAATTTCCTATGTGACTTTATTTTAATTCCCAGACTTCATGGGAATGTGTTCCAGTACCAGTTGTTGGCAATGTGTGATTCTGGAATTAGATCTTTTTTTTTTTTTTTTTGTAGTAACTTACCCTCTCCTTTTGTCAATAGTCAAAAGTTGTAAACTTACTCAAAAGTATTTTTTTACTCAACAGGCGTAAGACACCATTGTGACTTAGGCCCATCATCTTAAATTAGCACCCGCCATGCTCACTTTATCTGTTATGTCCCCAGTGTTTTCATACTAATGCACTTCTTACTAAACCCCCACCAACAGCATATGCCTGGTTCTATAGCCTTTCAATGTCACCAACCCAATGTGAAAAGAGGCACAGCAGAGTATATATCACATACTAGTGTGCTTACATGAGGAATGAACAGGAAACATATTACAGGAGATGTCAACTATGTGTTAGCATAACTTGTGTATCTCGTATAGTGTAATCATGCAAACTTACTCACGAATTCTGTATACTTCTGAGATTTTACTAATTCTGCATTTAGCACTACTTCGTAAAAACATGCCCCCTTGCATGCAAATGGATGCAAGGGGGCACAGAAACAGTGCTAAAAGCAGAAGAACACAAATAGTGTGCATGAGTGGCCACTCGCGCCCAAAATGCGTTCCTGCAGTAGGATTTTCCCCCAAATGACTCTTTATTTAAATCTGTTTATTGAAGTTTTCAGATACAGACACAATAGAGAAAAGAGTACATCGTTATACAAATCTCATCAAGATAGTGAAAGATATCTACACCTTAATTGGGTGTACTGTTCTCTATCAGAGCTAATAATCAGGGAGGGGCTGGGGTAGGGAAAAGAGAAAGCCACTCAGCTCAGATAAATGTGTTGCAAAGTCCCAAGAAGGGATTCCACTATCCGTGTCAGAATGTGTGCCTGCAGACTCCTGTCACATCAGTCATTTAGGTCTGCAGGAAGCCAAACCCACAGAGGGAAGGTTCCTATGCGGAGCATCCTCCCCTGGTTCGACAGAAGCTGCCTCATCTCCCTCCCCAGCTTGCAGGCCCCAGTATAATTCCAAGGGGGCCCAGGTATCTTTAGGGCGGGATCTCACAGACATCAGCTCCCAATAGAGTGCATCCTAAAGCTACTCATCTCTATCTCTTCGTGGCATCAGGCGTTGACCCCATTGTATTGCCATATGATGCCTAGCCAGCAAAAGAAGCAGTGCCAATAACTTGGCATCTGATGGGACAGCTTAAAAGTGCAACATGCGGTGAGCACTCAATTATTACCCAGTAATGTCTCTGAGAGAGTGAAAGACAGCTAGCTGGAAGCACTGTCCTCGAGGGCAGTCCCAAGCAAGGTGGAGGAAGTCAGCAGGATGCACCGAGGAGAGCACGCAATGCGCATCCCTAAGTACACGCATTCTATTTAACCTCTCTGGGGGTGCGGTACAGCCTGTGCAAATTTTTGAAATGCACTAAGCGTAATCTATAGTTAGGCAGAAGGGCCCAAGAGAGTGTGCAGCAGTACCTCCATTGCTCTTCAGTGACGGGGATTGTCAATTTCTCCTCTCACTCCCGACGAGACCAGAGATTGTGCACCGGTGCCATCTCCTGCATCCTGGCATAAAGCCATGTAACTAACTTACGCTGTGACAGGGACATAAGCGACATTTCAAGGACCTGAAAAGTAGCAGGAGCCGCAGGGAAAGAATCTTAAATGGTGCAGACAGAGGCTTGCAAGTGATAATATGTCAGTTGTCCAGTCGAGTCATTGCAGGGCCCTGCATGATCTGAGGCAGTGTGGCAAATGTGCACTTTGGACATATAGGCCCTCATTACAACCCTGGCGGTCAAAGACCGCCAAGGCTGTTTTGACGATTGCACCGCCAACAGGCTGGCGGTGCAATCTTGCGAGTTACGACCGCGGCGGAAGCGCCGCTGTCGCACAGCCGGGACTGGCGGTTTTCGGCCATGTTGGTCCCGGCAGTTGTAATCCTCCAGGGATTACGAGTCCCCCTCCCACCAGCCTTTTCATGGTGGTAGGAACCGCCATGAAAAGGCTGGTGGAAAGGGGAGTCGCGGGGCCCATGGGGGGTGCACAGCCCCATGAAGCTTTTCACTGTCTGCACAGCAGACAGTGAAAAGCGCGATGGGTGCAACTGCACCAGTTGCACCGCCGCAACACCGCCGGCTCCATTTGGAGCCGGCTCCCGTGTTGCGCCGACATCCCCGCTGGGCCGGCGGGCGGAGACTTGTGATGTTGTAATGGCCACTATTGGCGGCCGCAAAGCGGTTACAACTTGGCGGGCGGCGCTTGCCGCCCGCCAATGTTGTAATGAGGGCCATAGCTTTGATGGATGTCAGCTGTAGAGTGCACAACCAAGAGTGAGTGCCAGCATCCAGTGGGACTGGTAGGGAGTGGTGGCAAATAAGCGGCACCAAAGGTGCATAAAGGGAGATCAGTTGCTCTCTCCACCAAAGGTCATTCCACACCATATTGTGCAGGCCACAATGTCTATCCATGCTCATGGGTGCTTAGGGGACAAATGCAACACCATCCTGAGGGGCCATGAAGACACATGGTCATGCTCTGGTGCTGTATGTGCCATAAATTGTGTGGAGTAGAGCCAATAATGTGGGAACTGTGCCTGTGCGCAGTAATAGTAGAAGTCCACTCCAGGGCTCCCAAACCACTCCTGCTCAAGTGGGAATGTCAGTATCTCCCACGCTATTTGGGCTTGTCCACCTGCCCACACAAGAGTCACTACAGTGCAATCGTAGTCACTGGTGGCACGTCAGTGGCAGTGGGAATGGCAGGTTGATGAACAGGTACAGAAATTTAGGAAGCACCACCATATTTGTGATAGCCAGCCTCCCAGTCAATGGCAGTGGGAGCTTCAGAAAGCCCTACACACGCTCCTCTAGCCATGCCATTAGGCACAACAAATGGCTCTCCACAAGTTGTCTAGGTTTCTGTGTATCCAAGCACTCAGGTATCCCAGATTCAGGTGTGGATGATTCTGTTGCAACCACACTGCCAGATGCTCAATAGCAATGGTAAAGAATATGGGTGACAGTGGGCCCCCTTGGATGGTGGCCAGCGACATCAGGAAGAGGGGGTGATCACCCCAGTAAGTCGCAGGCAGGCAACTGTTGGGCACACAAGAGACCAATCAGTCTGATGGAACTGGAGTTCATACCAAGGTGTGATAGAAATGTAACTAGATAGGGCCATTCAAGCTAGTCAAATGCCTTTATGGCATCTAAATACATCATAGCTGCGTGCAGGGTTGGGTCATTTGTGTGTACAAAGTAGAAAAAGGTATGGAAATTATGAGATGTTGACCTGCGGGGGGCAAAACTCAAATGTCATCAAAGATGAGTAGCAGGAGCACAAGTGAAGCAATTAACTTAGTGAGAATTCAATTGGCTACTTTAATCATGGATAAGGGGTGGTATGATTCATAATGCTGGGCTTAAGTATTATTACAATCAGAACCTCTATTAATGAGGGGGGGAGTACACCAGCAGAAAGACTTCTCGAATACTTGGCGATACAGGGCCAGAATCTGCACATAATATTTATAGAACCGCACAGAGAGGCCATCCAGACTAGGGCCTTGTCTCCCAGTAGAGCATGGGTGACCTGAACAACCTCCTCCTCAGTAATGGGCTCATGTATGAAGTGGCTTTATCCTTCTACAAACCACAGCAGATGCAGAAATTTTGAACAGCTTGGCATCAGTTTTCCCCACTCTGTACCACGTGTGGATAAAAGTTGCTCAGTTGGCAGGCAAGGGCACACACAGCTGCATTTCTAGAGCCCACTGCCACCACATCTGGGGTCACGCCTCACCCCCAAATGGGGGTTGATGGGGGGTGTACCACACCTGCTGAATTACAACAGATATACCAAATGACAGTTAATGCACCCTCATGGCAGTGAGACAAGGAACATGAGAAGGGATCATCAGAGTGTCCAAGGTCAGGCCCTGTCTCACCCTGGGGAGACAGCCGCAGTGGGCATGTGCAGGCCAATAGTCCCTCTCGTCACACAGCTCCATATGAATGGAGCCCAGCCTCATGTCTGCCAGGCATCCAGCAGGGATCTTGCCAGTTCAGGTGCTCCCTCTGTTCTTGATTGAGGTTGTGGCAGCACTCCCTCACTACACGGCACAGGAACACCTCACTTCTCGAGCAGACACTGCCCACCGATGTAGAGCAGCGCGTCGGAGTCTGGGTGACGTGCGCAGACCCCATGCAAGGGCTAAGATCAGCTCAGGCTGCAGATCGCTCCTCCACTCCTATCTCTTGCACACAAGCTCCCCTTGCATGAAGTCAGGGATAGCAGCTGCATCTAGGCCCCTGGGGATGCCCTGGAAAAATGAAGATAATTAGCAGAAAAACTGCTCCAGTCTGCAGAGCCTCCCACTGTGGTGGTCATCCTGCGGTCAGACTCTCTGGCACCCTCTTTACCCTGAATTACTCTAAAGTACATGAAGAGAAGTAATCACTTAATTACCCGTAATTGCGCGTCAAATAGTAACGCCGAATTACTGAAATTACTCCTGTGTAATGAAAATATCTCCCAGGCCTAATGATAACAATGCGTTGCAAAGAACTGCAAACAGCGCATGGATAAGTGAAAATCCTCCTATACTTCAAGCATAACTGAAATCAATAATTTCAGAAATTAAAAAAAACACTATTAATGTAATTTACTAAATCTCGACATGATTTATGATTGATGATTTTGTTCTTGAAACTACATAGATCTGTTTTATTTTACAACCATATTTCAATATCAATTTCATGCATGGCTGAACAGTGCAATGTCTGCTATGGTCCCACAGCATAAACCCAGAGGAGGTGTCTGAAATGGTATACTGTACTGTTCTTTTCCCTTTTATAATCTCTTTTGACTTCTCTGCTTTTCTAAAATGATTTTGCAATTAATGCATCTTCAAAAGCCTTTTGTTATTTGAAATCATCCATAAACAATATCACATACCACTATATTATTTATCCACGGACAGGCTTTCCAATGACTCCTAAAGTTGACGTACTCATTTGAACACTAATGAGTTTAAAAAAGAGGAATACCCGTGTACAGATACGAACTTTTTCCAATTATCGATTTGTTGAAGTGAGATCAGAATTACACATGTATGTTTATTTATACTTTATTGATTGATTTCTATAATATGCAGTATGTTCCCCATTAGCAAATGGCTAATGTTTAATTCAAAATCTATTATAATTTTGTCTTACTATTTTCAACCATATACCACAAAAACATGGAGAGGAAACAGCAGGCTACCTACAGGAAGCGCTAACAATCACCAAAATGTATTTTAGGACTACACTTTTAGATTAGTAAAATAATCCAGTGAGCTGATTATACTCAACAAAATCATCTACCACTAGCACTTCTACCAATCTTCATCAAACAGACAATATTTATCACACCAATAAAACTTCAATATGTACTATTCGTATTTATTATGTGCAATAACAATTATTTGTTCCCGTCCAGTCCCGGAAAACTCGTACTTGAATCCTTAGAATAAGACGATGAGGGTATCTAGAATCAAAAACATGAGTTAAAAAAAAACATGAGAATGAGTAATAAAAAATGTAAATCTCTGGGGCCCATATTTATGTTTTTCATGGCGCAGGGCAGCACAACAGGCCACCTTGCTTCGTTGTCCTGCCACACAAGGAAAGGCCTGTCCTTCCCCCTTGCATTGGGCCCTTTGGCAGCCTAGCACCACTGCAAGCACCCTTTCACCATGGATGCAGGCACCCTTGCTATGGTGCAAGGGTGCCTGCATTGCATGTAGGATTGTTTTTTTTTGTGCAGGAAGGGAAACCTTCCTGCACAAAAAACAATCCTGAATATCTTTTTCCACTTTCTGTGTGTGCTTCAGTTGCATTCACAGGTTTGTGAGGTTTGGTAAATCTGTGAATGTGCCAAAAAACAAGAGAGTTGCATGGGAACACCCACACAAGGCCCATGGGAAACCTCTCTCATGCACAATAAGGCAACACAGAGATTTGCACTGCTTTGCTTTACTCCATATGTTTGCATGGATTCAACAATATGACTTAGTGTTTTGTGCCATGCATGTACCACGTTACGTGGTGCAAGGAAGGGGCAAACAGTTCATAAATATCCCCCAGATGCATAGCTATAATGCATAAGCTTACACATTTAGACATATATGATTGTTACACAATTTGTGAAAGTCTCAGTCATACTTGTGTGTTGCCTGCAGTGCTTAATTCGTGTAAAAATAAGCGCAGCAGCTCAATGTTTTGCTTAGGCTTCCACCCCGGAAGTGGGAAAAAGCTGAGATTAACAAATAACATTGCTGCCAAGATTTGATGCTACCCCATGTATCTTTGACCTTACTCTTCCTGTCTCTTTAAACCTCTCTTGTAGATTCATTTTCATTGTTTGATTACCCTTTGTCACTGTTTTCATAATTATCAAGCTCCTGGATCTCCAATGATTAGTGTGCTACACAAATCAATATAATATAACATAACATGACTGCTAACAGATAGTGAAAATAAATCATCACATTCAGGCCCTGGTAAAATTTGTTTTGGGATCTTACAAGTGTCAATACTGGTCATCTTAGTAGCTTTAGCTCTTCATCCCCTGGGAGCATTCATAGACACTCTTATCACCAAAATGCAGAGGACATACAGGTTTCCATAAGAATCAATAACAGCACCATTATCGACTACCAAATGGGAGAACTATTCAAAACACAAATTTGATTGGCCAGATAAAAACTTTGATTTGCATCAAAGTGAAAAACAAATTCCTGCTAATAGTGTCAACCCTGAAAACAATGCTGCACAAAGATTGCTTACACACCTCAATGAAGTAAAGTTTACAATGCTATATAAGGATGGCTTAAGCAGTTTAAAAAAGAAAGTTTTAGCTATGAACTGGTACCGAGTTCAAATAAATGGAATTCATAGCAGATAAAAGATTAAGGGGGTCATTATGACCCCGGCGGTCGGAGCTCATATGGCAGTAGTACTGCCAACAGGCTGGTGGTACTTACCGCCACATTATGACATTTGCGGGTTGGCTGAAGCCAACCTGCCAATGTACCACTCGGACCATCATGGCGGTAGCAGCCACCAGGCTAGAGATAAGAATCTCCAGCCCGGCGGCCACCATTGTACTGCCGGGGGTGTTATGACCCCGCTTACTGCCATGGTTTTCGTGGCATTCGTAATGCCACGCAAATCATAGCGGTAGGCCCTATCAGTGACAGTGAATTCCTTCCCTGTCACTGATAGGAGGCCCCCCAAACCTCTCCAAACACCCCCCAGCCCTCCCTACATCCACACTCCCCATTCACACACACACACATGCAGACACTCACTCATCCACACATAGATACACGCATGCATTCATCCATTCACGCACACATCCGCACACACATCAAAACATACACGCAGACACGCATTCACATTTTCATACATACACGGACTCACACACATTCATACATGCACTCACAGACATCAAAACATACATGCAGAAATGCATTCACATTTTCATACTTAAACGCAATCACACACATTCATACACGCACTCACACACATTCATACATGCACGCAAACAACACTAAACAACACACACTCGCATTCACACACACATACATGCACACACACACACACACAACCCCGCCCCCCCTGCCAGAAACCCAACTTACCTGGATCCAGGGGGTCTTCCGGCAAAATGAGGACCTAGGTCTCTCAATAGGACCTGGCAGCAAGCCACCTGCCAAATGTTAAATTACCCATTTAGGCCATCATTTTGACAATGGTGTTAAAAACCACCTACCGCTGCAGCGACGGCCGTCAAAAGACCATCGCTGCGGCTACCATCCATCCGCCATAATATGACCACAGCCGGATTTACGCCACAAGAAGGGTGGAAATCCGTCTGTGGCCATACTGACGGATGGCGGTAAGGTGGTGCTGCTACCACCAGAAGCGACACGCCAGTAGACTGCCACCCACCGTATTATGCGAAATAATACGGCCTGGCAGCGTTCTGCTGGTGAGTTCTGCCTACGGTAGCAGCACCCCATCCCGTCCCCTGCTGGAAGACCCCCTGGATCCTGGTAAGTCGGGTCTCCAACAGGGGAGGAGGGTGGGGGTGTTGTGTATGTGGGGGAGGTGCATGTATGTGTGAGTGCATACGTGAATGTGAGTGTGTGTTAAGTGTTGTTTACGTGCATGTATGAATGTGTGTGAGTGCATGTATGTATGGAAATGTGAATGCGTGTCTGCGTGTATGTTTTGATGTGTGTGCGGATGTGTGCGTGAATGGATGAATGCATGCGTGTATGTATATGTGGATGAGTGTCTGCCTGTATGTATGTGAATGGAGGGGTGTGGATGTAGGGAGGGGTGGGGGTATTTGGAGAGGTTTGGGAGGGGAGAGGGCCTCATATCAGTGACAGGGAAAGAATTCGCTGTCACTGATAGGGCCTACTCAAATGGTTTTCGTGACATTACAAACACCACGAAAACCATGGCGGTAGGCAGGATCATAATGCCCCTGGTGGCAAAATGGCAGCCGCGTGGCTGGGGATTCTTATCTCCAGCCTGGCGGCTTCTACCGCCATGGTGGTCAGAGTGGTACATTTGGGGGTTGGCTTCAGCCAACCCACCAATGTCATAATGTGGCGGTAAGTACTGCAAGCCTGTTGGCGGTACTACAGCCACATTAGCTCCGACCGCCAGGGTCATAATGACACCCTTAATGCCTAACTCAGCAAACTATTTAGGGCCTCATTTAAGAGGCCCTAACAGCACACTGCCCCACTGGAGTGTCATTTTTTTGATGCTCCGGTGGTGCAGTGTGCCAGCCCATATTTACAAGG
Organism: Pleurodeles waltl; assembly: GCF_031143425.1. Taxonomy (NCBI): domain Eukaryota; kingdom Metazoa; phylum Chordata; class Amphibia; order Caudata; family Salamandridae; genus Pleurodeles; species Pleurodeles waltl. The sequence goes on along the minus strand of NC_090444.1, from coordinate 582,147,826 downwards.
CCATGCAAAGCCACCTTGCGTGGCGTTTCATGATCTTGTCAAAATGGACCCCATTCATGTACAGAACACATAAAAAGAGGAAAACACCTCTTGTGATTGTTTATGTGAAGGAAGGTGTCCCTTCCTGCACAAAAACAATCATCTCCGCAATGCAGGCACCCTTCCATCAACCTGCAAGGGTGTCTGCATTGACACATGGCAGCAATTTGTTTGCAGCATAGGGGAAGAGGACAGAAATGCGCTGTATCTTCTAGATATAAGTGTGTCTTCCATTTCAATATAGGTTTATTACCCACCCATGCCAAGCAAACCAGTTGGATTGTGAGTGACAAAAATAAGGTTGCAGTGAGCGGGAGCAAGACAACAATTTTGGAAGAAGCACCATCTTCATCAGTTCTATACACCCTGAAAGTGACAGTGGAAGTGAAATCCAATGAGTGCTCTGGTCAATAATAGTGTTAAGTGTAGTGCATAATAAGCTCTTGGTTCCACTTCCCTGTCCCAGGTGTATCCAGATGCAGATAAGTAAGCTTGCTTGTGTTCCAAGCCTGGAAAGTCTGGTGTAAATTGTGATGTGTTGGCAGTTATGGGAGAAATCTGGGATTTCCTCCAATTAATGTAAACCAGTGAAAGCATACCAAACGTTATGAACTCTTGCAATATGGCATTCATCCTCTCACTTGGCTAATGCAGGTAGGTGTAATATATTGTCAGCATAGAGTGAGATTAGGATGTGTTGTATATGCAGTGCAGAGCGTACTCAGAAGTGTGCTGCCTGAGTTTGGCCGAGAGTGGCTCCACCCCAAGGCAAATAGGAGAAGGGTATGAAAGCTGTTAACCCTGTCTACTGCCCCACCACAAGTTGAAAGGCACAGAATACATCCCATTAACACACACTCTGGTCAGGGGCTGGGTGTACAGCAGTCAACCATCCAATAAAGGCTGAAAGGATACCCATCCTGTGCAGGATGGGGAATGGGTAATCCCACTCCAAGGAATCAAATGCTTTACTGGCATCAGGAAAGACAGCAACATCATTTAGATCAGGAATCAGATGTTGCAGGAGGGCAAATAAAGTATGCATGTTTGATGATGTAGAGCAGTGGAGAATGAAGTCTGACTGGTCCGGTCACACCAGTTGTGGCAGCAATAGTGTTTAGCAGCTGATAACGTGGCATCACAAATGGTCAAGAAGAAAGTCCAGTATAACTCACAGAGGTAGAGGGCTTTTCCAGGGTTTAACAACAGGAAAACAACAGCCGTTCACGTGGTCTGTGGTAGAATACCAGCCTGCCTAATCTCCTCACTGAATGCACGTAGTCGAGGAGTCAGCAACTGGGTATATCACTGGTAAAATTCTGCCGGAAAGCCATCAGCCCCCACAGCTTTACATGTGGGAAGCATACTAATGGAAATAAATATTTCATCTAGAGTAAAGGTCTGGTCTAAAAGAGTCAATTGGCATCATTCAGCCACCCAAGTGGCACATCAGCAAGGTACTCTAAGAGTCATATAGTGAATTGATGAAGGCCATGAACACAGAAGGAAATCTGCATGGATTCATAGCACTTCTCACCTCACAAATTTTCTCAAGCACAGCATTAGTGGCCATAGAATGTTGTATCATATCAGCCAATGATTTCCCTGACCTGCTCCCTCTCCATAACCTTTAGCTTGTTCATATTTACCTTAATGGTTGGTCTCTCTCAGAGCCTCCTGTATTTAGCTACTTTTCCAGAGACTTGAGTTCTCTATCCAACCCTGACAGGTGGTTTCAGAGCTTATGCCAGATGCAACTGTGGTTTGCAATGGCCACTCATATTGAGAGACCCCTTGAGTCTACCATGACCACATTCCATTCAAAGAATTCTACAGTTTCGGCTCAGCAGCTTATCAACAAGTACAGAGTCTAGCAGTGTTTTAGGGGAGAAATGCAAGGGAACCCCTGCAGGGATAGTTTCAGGCATCACAAGTTTCAGCAACACCTGTGTGTCGGCCTGCTAGGGCCACGGAAGAAGAATTGCTTCGCACCAGTTCCGGGTTCAACAACGACCAGTGCTCGTGTGAGACACCATTACCAGTCTCACCTTTAGAGATCGACTGAACCTTTTGACTTGGCGAAGAGCATAGTAGTCTGAATCTTTCAATCACAAATCAATGACATTATACCATAAACAATACTAAAAACCATGAACCATTCAGCACTAAATCAAACACCAAACCAATTAAAAAGTCAAAACTTTATTACAGTCCCAAAATCAATGTCACATGTGCAAGACTAAGTTATAAATGTACATGAAAACCATACGCTGACCCAAACGTCTGAAAAGATTTAGCCTACAAATCATCAATATTGATAGACACTTCAAAAGAATAATGTAGATTAGCAACTATACGATATGCACATTACTGTTAGAATTCAAAGCAGATGATGGTGACATCAGTAAATCATCAACATACAGTTTAACATTCAATTTCAGATTTTAGGTTTCAGAGCAGAGCCATTCCTCACACTAACACAAATCTGTACTTGCATGTGTGGGAAAAGGCTAACACATGCAGACAAAGGCAAAAAATAAAAGAAGGACACAAATAATTTGAAAAAACATCTAACTAGGGTAACTTACTATAAAAATATGCTGCTGTAAGTAACTAAATGAAAAGGAAACAAGAAACCACATTTAGTTATATCTCTCCTCATGAGATATCAGACGGTATAGTTTGTCAGGTAGGACAGTCACCTTCTTCCAGCATCAGTTGACGGCTGCATCAGGATGGTGTAGAACATGGGCTGCACATAGGACATATTAGCAGTTCAGAATGAGTTGGCCATATTAGTACTGAACCACATAACAGAATAGGGCAGTTAAAACTATGATGAGAAGACTCATCATGGGACTTAGAGAAAAGGAGAGTGACAGCAGACTTAAACAAGATTCTGGATAGCTTTGAGCCAGGAGAAGAACACAAACTGATTGAAATTCAGAGTTCCTCACTAACGAAAAGTATGCACAGTCCATTCATTGGTCCTTCAGGTTGGCGCACTTCGGACGTCATTTTCAGCATAAAATAAACGTTTCCAATAAAATAAAATATTACATTCTTGAGTTATTTGTTATTTAAGATCCTTTCTCACAGCACCCAATAAACTAAACCAATACTTTTCAGATGGGAACTATATATTCTGTTCGTCAGCTAGGGCAAAAAATGTTAAATTATGCTTCTAAAACATGTCTCTTGCCTACAATACAATAGGACATTCAACATTCACATTAACAGCCTAGGAATAGAATTCAGGTCAGAGGGGACAGAATAAACAAGTGATTTTCCATTAATGCTGCAAAATGAATCTTTTCAGGCCTAGTCAAGCTAAGAAGCCCTAATACACATTTATACATAAAATTAAAGTAAACCTATTGCAGACCTTACAATTCATATCAAATGTGCAAAGCAAATCATTTAATCACAAACATTATTCATAACATGTTAGAACTAATTTAAACATGCATTTTTTTCTGCACACATGTAAATCATAATAATAGAAATTCATTTAATTCAATGTAAGTGTGTTTAATTCATATTAATTTACTACTTTACATAACACTTTCAATATCAATTCACACTAGTATTCCATTCAATATGAATGCAAAACTCTCATGTCAAAATGTGGTGCACAAAACAAATGGTGGCCACATGGTTCACCATAATTCAAACGTGCACATTTTACACCTTGTGTTATTTTCTGTTAAACTTTTAAATGTAGGTTAATTCATCACCATGTGCTAAATTCTATGCCACTAATATATTAATAAAACTTGATCTTTCTCACCTGTGAGAGATCTTAGAGGGTGCATTCCAAAACTGTGACTTCCTGTACCGAAGGACCCACATCTCAAGTTACCAGCCAATATTCCAGTCTCGACCCGCCATTGTGCTCCCTAGTGTAAAACGTACCCTCTCTATCACTGGGATACCTATCCCTTCAAATGTCTGCAAGACATTAATCATAGATTGTTGCCATAAGGTGAGTCAAGGCCAGAGCACAGTAGTTGAGAGGGACATAGATCTGGACAATTCAATCTGGACCTGGTGGATATCTAGATATAGGACCTATTTCATCTTGCGGGGTTATTACGCCTCACACATTCCATGTAATACAGGTCAATGATTTGATCATCCCCTGACTAGACTGCCTTCTCATTGAGCAAGATGAAGAGTAGGAAATAGGACAGGCATCAATAGTGGGGTATCAAATAATACCCTTCTCTAGTGTACAATGCAGTAACATAGAGAAATGATTTGCAATATCAATATTTATACACCACCAGCATCCACCCACACTGGTGCCCTAAGCTCACCAGAATATTAATCCTACTCAATAGTATCAAAACAAAACATAAGAATGAAGAAACCAAACATCTTCCTACATTATAACAACTTTCCTGTCCTTTTTTAGTGGTCAAGATGGTGGGAATGAGTTAGAGAACCGGTCAAAAACCCTCAACCTTTGTCAAGGGTGTCAGTGCAAATGCTAATGTGGCACGCAGACCACAGGCAGCCCAAGTGGAGTCCCAACCACCTGCTCACAGACAGTCGATGGGGTCTCTGCAGTGTAAGCTTGCCCTGACACAGCTTCATCAGAGGATGTTAGTCAGAGTTCAGGCAGTGTGGTAATCAGTAAAATAGTAAATTGCTCTATATACACAAGAGACTGTGTAGCTCCAAAAGGGATCTGAATCAGTGGTACCCAGCCTTCATTGATTTCAAGGGTGGACAATGAGCTCTGCTCAACTGGCAAAGTTAAAAACAAAAATTGGTACTCCGTGCACCACTTGGAGCGTGGATTTCGGCCAAAAAATCCACTAGCCCAGCAGTGAAGTGGAGCTCACCTCTGTGCATACATTCGCACTGCAGCCCAGCTATGGGCCACACAGCACAAGTGCAGTCTGTGCTTGCATTGTGTGGTCTATAACTGGGCTGCACTTTACACTTGGACCAAAATGACTACGATAGGAGACCCTTAGCTAAGGCTTTGCTTTTTGCCAGTCTGCGGTGTGGAGCCCATGCAAGCTGCTGCTGAGGGGCTGTGCTGGCACCAACTCCGGATCCAGGGCTCCCTCCTTTCACTGTCCTCAGCAGCCTAGGAGCAGGGGGCAGAGAGCCAGGCCACTGGCAATGGGGACCCTGGACTCAGCAGGTAAGTCCCTTGTTTTGCTTTCTTTTCTAGGTACACATGGGGATTGGCACTGGGCATGGAAATTATTTGCATATGAGAGCATATATATTATTTCTATATCATTTGGATATTGCAAGCATTTTCTATGCTTGGAAAAAAGGGAACTTGCAGTCAGAGCTAAACTTGAAAAGAACCTGTCTTCCCCGAGTCCCTGGAAAAGGAAGAGGTGTTATGTGGTGTGGTGTAGAGGCCAGCAGGGAGAGCTGGAGACCAGAGGAGCATCTGCTGCTTAGTGGTAGTCCAGCAGCCCCCATCAAATGGAGATGTGTGCAGCCTGAGAGAGTGCCTTAGAGCCCAGTGGTAAGCAAGGCTAGGTACTTTGTGAAAATACCGGGCTGCTGGTAGTGAGCTAGTTTGCTACTGCTAGTGCTGGGCCCTAAAGAAAGTGCGGTCTGAGGCTGTGTGTAAGTGCAGAGGAAGTGATTCCAAGTCTGGTGCAAGACAGGAGGTGTGCTTGGCCCTCAGTAGCAAGTTTGTGAAGGAGGGCAGTTGGTGAAAGGAATTGTGCAGGTTTGGTTGAGAGCAACAGGCTCCAGGCCGGTGGGCTCTCTCAGTACAAGAGGCCTGACACAGCAGCTTACACTTCCTACAGCATACCACCCTGGCCTGAATGCGCCTGATGCACTCTGGCATGAATGTTCATGATGCCCCCGGTCTCAGAAGCGCTAAGCTGGGTCAGGCCGCCTAACCCTCCTTAGCGCTTCTGAGATCCGGTGCATTCAGGCCAGGGTGGTAAGGCAGGCAGCATTCTGCCACGGGCAGAATTCCACAAAATTTCATGGAGTTCTTAGCTAACTCTGTAGAATTCCATGGAGTAGAACTCCGTGAGCTCTGGCCACCCCTAATATTTTTAGGGATGCATCTCCTCCAGTGTCCGTGTCCAGGTCTGCCAGAAGAGAGCAGCAACCAGAGGCTGCTGATGACCACCTCTTCCTCATATCACTGTCAGGAAGGTTTCGCAGGATTTTTTTAGCCTGCTGTTGAGTTCGGAAGATGTGTTGTTTCCCTTGGAAAGTGATTCAAAGCCTGACTGAGTAAAGCATTGCGTATGGAATGTTCACATGCTTTAGTTGTTCCTTTACCTGTATAAAATTGCACCGTGCACCCTGTATTGCAAACGTACCATCTGGAAAATCTGGAAAATAGGGAAAGGGAATTCCTCTTGAAGAACAAGGGGCTCCTATCTCTGATGCCAGATGCAGAGCTGTATCCTGATCTCAGAAATTTAAGAGGTGGGCACAAATGGGTTTGGCTGGCGCTTCAGGCGATGGCTCACTGTCGTGAGAGCAGTGCACCCTTCCCACTATCAGCATAAAGGAGAAAGTCTGATCCTAAAGAGAATCACCAGCAAACATTTACATAGTCTTTCAGCCTACCTGTGTTTGTGGACTCTAGTACTCTCACTACCCAAATATTGTTGTGGTGGTAGCGCACTCCCAAATCTTCATTTTTTGCAAGTATAACTTTCAGCACCATTTCCATATTTAGGAGCAATTTACTTTGCATCACCAGTGTGTCCATTGCACTGGAAATACTCTGCCCTACGGCTTGAAACCTGTCGCCATACTTCCTCAATTGTGTGAAATCATGTTCTTGCGGGTACCCAGAGTATCCCTTTTCATCTGTATGACATCAGTCTGCCTTTCATAGCCAAAAGAATGACTCTCATAGCCTCATCTCCTTCTGTTCTCTCCGGTGAAGCGTCCCACTCAACCAGTGTGGAAGACTCAGGTGTCGCAGAGCAAACACTCTTTACTGATTCAAAGTGGACATCGTCATGTTGTGTGTCAGCTTACCCCATCTCGCTGACCCTTTCCTGGAGACAAAGAAGTGTTCTTCACAAGTTCACTGTAGTATCGGGAGCCAGACTGCTGTGATGCAAGAGACAGGGGCCAAGCATGCTATCCCACAGGACCAGCTCCCTCTACAGCTGACCTTCTGTAAATGAAGCAGAGCAGCCTCAAAGTTGGAGAGACCCTGCAGGGGGGCAGCCACAAGGTGGCAATTATCCAGTGTCCCGTGGCTGCTCCACCCCACATGGTCCATGCTCTGCCCCTATGCAGGCGCTACAAAGTGAGAGGGGAAGAAGGAGGACATATGCAGATCTCCACAACAGTGGACATGCTGCAATAGAAGCACTTGGCAGGCGTCTGCATCCACCTAGTGCCATCCAACCACTGAGTGTCTCCTCCTGAGCAATGGGGGTTTCCTAGTCAGGACTGGTCATTAAAGGGAGAGTGTGGTAGGCCCAGACCCTGCATTGACTTTGGCCCCTCCTCCAAGGCTTTGCGATATGGTGATGGCCCTATGGCAGAGCCTGCCAGCGGTCATTGGTGCATATAGGAGCACCCACATCAGTACCACCACCTATGTCTCAGGGTGTACACAGGCTCTTGCATTCCAGAGAAGGGGGGGCAAGCCAGTCCTGGTATCCATCCCACATGAGTGCGGCCCTGCCACCTGAAAGCTCCACAGGGTCCTTGTCAACGATGAGGTAGCCTCTCATTCCAGCACCAGGCCAGATAGAGCAAAGCTCAGGCAAGAAGGATAGCTTGCTGCCCTCCATGATCCAAGGGTACGTATGGCAGCCAGAGTAGCCTGGCTGTCAACCTCACCAGGCCGCAAACAACACTGGGGCAGTCAGTTGCAGGGAAAATATATGTCAGCAAAATAGTAGTGGTGGGAAAGCCATCTCCTCCAACCCCATCAGCGATCCGCCTGCAGTACTGAAGCTTGGCATTATGATAGATGAAGTTCTCCAACTGCCAGAGTCTCATGAAAGTGGGGTCATCCTACTTGCCGACTATCTGGCATCCCCCTTTATTTTACTTTTTTTTTTAACTATCTTGGCTTGGACCTTTTATATTCTTTATTGTACTCTTTAAAGTTCAGATTGTTTGTCTTTCTATGAGCTAAGTTACAACTTACACCAGGATGTTTGACTCTGTCTCCAATAGCTTAACAGTTCTAAGTAGCAACAATTTCTCAAGATGCATCTACTTTTAAAGAAACCCAAGTAGATGATCAATTAGTCATGAATTTAACCTCCCCTTTTTCAGGCTTCCCCAGTTGTAGGTATTGGTAGATTTGGTCCCATTGTTCATGATGCCCACGAACTGGATAAGACTCTCAGAGACACATTTTTTAATAGGCAAGACACCAGTGTAGTACTCCACCTCATTCTGTGTAATCCTTGTTAGACCTGGCATCCTTGGCATGGTTTACCCTAACTTTTTTTTGCATTCTGACCTCCTGCTTAGCTGGCCTTATTTTTGCTGGCTTTAGGACTCTTGGCACTTTACCACACCTAACCTGTGCTAATGTTGATGTTCTCTCTGCTTAAAACATGCTTACATTGGTTTGTCCACAATTGGCATATTTAATTTACTTATAACTCCCTCATAAAATGTGCTATCTGTGCCCCGGGCCTGTAAACTAAATGCTACTGGTGGACCTGCAGCACTGATTGCGCCATCCACTTCAGCAGCCCTTTAAACATGACTCGGGCCTTCCATTGCAGAGCTTATGTGTGCAGTTTTAAACTGCCATGTCAATCTGACAAGCTCACCCTCTTGTCAGGCCCAAACCTTTTTGTTTAATATGTATGTAACCCCTAAGGTAGGCCCTGGACAGCCCCAGCGGCACGGTGTGGTGAATTTTAAAAGTTAGTTATGTACTTTTAAGTTTTATATGTCGAGGCAGTGAAAAACTCGTAAGATCATTTTTCACTTCTGCAAGCCCAATCTTTCTCATAGGTTAACATTGGAATTGCCTAATTACATTTTATAAGTGTAATTTCCAATTGGGAAAGATGGCACATCCAAGCTTGGTGTTTCTGGAATCACAATTTAAAACAAACCACAACTGATGGTGAAGTCGGATTTTCTATTGTCATTCTAAAAATGCCACTTTTAGAAAGTTAAGTTAACAGATGATGGACTGAATGCTGAACAAATGGATCATTACCCCCAGTCACAAATCTAGGTTTACTCCATCGTTTTGTGGCTCACCACACCACCCCAGTTTGGACCCAGCCACATTCAAAACAGTCTTGACCCTGCTCTCCATGGGAACAGTAAAGCCTGAACTTCCAGGCCAAATCTTCTTTGGACTGGAAACAGGCATCCTGGACAAGTTTCCGGGTATCACCCTTCATCAGCCAAGCTAGCTTGAATCCTATGGCACATCTCAAAATGCTTCTGACTTTGCTTGCATGGTGCACTGTACACCACACATTCAAAATAGGAAAAATTGTAAAGTTAGCCTTGGTAGAGTATTTTGTCCTCAAAGGGGTACTGCTTTGCTCTCTCCCTCTCAAGCAACACAGCACAGCAACTTTGATTGCTCCACTGCGTTGCATGAGGTTTTAGTAAATCTACCCCTAACTCTATCCTGTAAATAATATGTCTGTTGCCAGCAGAAAGATGAAGCTGTCTGAGGTGACACCTAAAAAGCACCCAAGAAAAGGAAATGAAGAGGTGTGAAACAAAACATGTGAGCAAAAATAATAAAGCTGTGCTGTGGAGCAGTAAGGTTTACAGGGACTGACTATCATGACAAAAATGGAAAGGAGGCTAAGTGGAGCACCATGAGGCATATGAAAGAAAAGTAGAGAAGTTTAATGTAAAGAAAAGTAGTAAGTGAAGGGATAGCTGTCATAACATTATAAGATAGTGAAGTATTCCAATATCATCTCCAGCACCTATTGAGGGGATTTTTTAACTCATTGTATGCTGTTGACAGAATGGTTCTATCCCATCTGCGGTGGGCCTGTGCTGAGGATGGAACCATTCCTTCCTAGCACCCCCCACAAGGGAAAGATTGGCGCTCCCCTGTGGGCCCATCCCTTGTTTACATCCTCCCCAACAGGGATGGCAGTGGAAACTATTCTGCTGCCACCCTCAGCCCTCCCTCAGATGCACGGTGCACTGACATCATCAGAAGCTGCTGAGGATGTACTGGAAGTAATTTGGCTTCCAACACATTTGCTAGACAGGCACACTATAGGTAAATGCCTCTGATGGTGGTTGGGGGGTGTTTGTGCATCAAAATATAGACATAGGGGCAAAGGAAGCATTTTTCCTTTCTCCTGTGTCTGTATTTCTTGGATTCTTGCTTCACGATTGTGGGTGTGGCCACGATAGTGGATCATAAATCAAAAACCACTTGACACCAGGGATGCTGTTTTGTCTGGGGAGTAACACCTTGAGCTGGAGTTGCTTCCCTGGGGGTGATTCTAATTTGTCCATGTTTTGGCCCCCCTGGGGTTAGGTTTTGATTTTGTGGTTTTGAAGTGCACAAGGTCCCCTTTCAGTATAACCCTGTCTGCCAGAGTATATGGGTTTGGCAGTCGATTGTGTGAGGGCAGGCCATTGTCCTTTGAAATGTAAGTGTCAGGCCCTCCACCCTTCCAGCCCAGGAATACCCATTCACTATGCAGATGTGTACAGGCGTGACTGAGCATCCTGTGTTTGTGATTGTCTGGGTGAAATGCACAAGAGAGCTGTCAACCAGCCCAGCCCAGATGTGGATTGGAGATAGGCTGTAAGGTACAGAAGGATTTTAAGTGCAGAAAAATGCTCACTTTCTAAAAGTAGCATTTCTAAAATAGTAATATAAAACTGAACCTCACCAGTCAGCAGGATTCTGGCCATACTGAATATGACCTGTCTACTCCTTTCTGATCGGAATCTACCACTCAAACATTATATGAGGGTAGCCCTAATGTTAACCAATGAGAGGAGCAGGCCTCACAGCAGTGGAAAATAAATGTAGGGGTTTTCCCCTACCAGGGCATATAAAACACACCGATATATGTCCTGCCTATTAGCCTCACAGCACCCTGGCCTTTGGGTTACCTAGGGCCTACCTTAGGGGTGAGTTACATGTAGAAAAAGGGGAGTTTAAGGCCTGGCAAATACTTGTAAATGCCAAGTTGAAGTGGCAGTGAAACTGCACACACAGGCCTTGCCATGGCAGGCCTGAGACATGGTTAAGGGGCTATTTATGTGGGTGGCACAATCAGTGCTGCAGGCCCACTAGTTGCATTTAATTTACATGCCCTGGGAACATGTAGTGCACTTTACTAGGGACTTACAAGTAAATTAAATATTCCAATTGGGTATGAGCCAATGTTACCATATTTTAAGGGAGAGAGTATATGCACTTTAGCACTGGTTAGCTGTTGTAAAGTGTGCAGAGTCCTAAAGCCAGCAAAAACAGTATCAGAAAGTGAAGGGAGGCAGGCAAAAAGTTGGGAGTGACCATCGTAAGGCTGTCAGGTCTAACAGTTCCCTAGGTGCTAGCTGACCTAGGGTCCAAAATCTAGAGCTACCCACTGAGAGAAAAGATGATCAGTTTTGGGTGTAAAAATGCACTGCCTCCATGTTGTGTTTTGTGCCGTTCCCTGTTGCATGCACTAGGTCTACCCACACAAGTGAGGTGTCATTTCTATCTGGAGATTTGAGGGAATGGTGTGTTGAAGGAACTGTGTGGCTCTGCAAGGATTCTGGAACTTTCCATCACAGAAATGTGAGGAAAATGTGCTTTTTTGTCAAAGTTTGAAGTTTGCAAGGGATTCTGGTCAGCACACCCTAGATACCACTAGGTGTCCAGTTTTTAAAAATGTACAGATTGGCGAGGTTTCCATAGGTGCCAGCTGAGATAGCGTCCGAAATATACAGCTACCCATTTGGGGTAGAGGGTCAGTTTTGAGGGGAAAAAGGCTGTGCCTCCATATTGAATTTTGGGCAGTTTCCTGTCATGGGCACTAGATCTACCCACAGAAGTGCGGTACCATTTTCTTTGGTAGATTTGGGGGAGCATAGAATAGTAGAACGTTTCTTATTATCATTGGATTTCATTGCATTTGTGCCTTTCAAATGTAAACCAGTGTATTAGAAAGATGACATTTTGAAAAAATACCCTCCAAATCACACACTAGTACAGGCACCCACAATTGCAGCCATGTATAAATAACCACTGCTACTAAACTCTACATTGTGTGCCCATTTTCAGAAATGCATGTTTTCTTGCTACCTATTTTTCACTCTGCCTATTTCACTGTAAGAATTGGTCTGTGCTCAGTACTCAATGAAAACCCATTGTATGGTGCAGCTCAGTTGTTTGCTCTGGGTAACTTGGGTTCTTGGAGACCCTACAACCCTATATATCCTTGCAACCAGAGGGGTTTAGCCGAGATAATGGAATAGTGCTTTGTCAATCTGCCATTGTGACAAAAAGGTACAGGTTAAACTGTTGTCACAAATGTCAGTTTTTTCATTCTAATTTAAAGAAACGCTTTTATCTGGAGCACGTTTTCTCTATTTTTTCAAAAATAGTCAAAATTGCTATATTTTGCCGATTTTCTTAGTCCCTTTCAGGGGAATTCTCAAACCCTGGGTATCTTTAGAATCCCCAGGATGTGTGAAAAAATTGATGCAAATTTGGCATGGATACCTTATGTGGAAAAATGTTATGTGGAGCCCAACGTGCAAACTATCCCAAATAGCCAAAAAAGGACTCAGGACTTAGGGGGGGGGGGCTATCAGCTAAGAGGTGGCAGTCTTCTTGGTAAAGGAAGCAGTTGGAGTTAGTTTTTGATAGTGTTGAATCCCATTTGTGGCAGATCGATCATGTATAAGGCATTGAGAGCACATGAAATTTTGTTGCAATGAAGTAAAAGTTGCACCCTCACTATGATTATGTAAGAAGATTACAATGGAATACACAAGTCATATTCAGACTAAAGGCTTGGTTTAGATATTGGTGGAGGGGTTACTCAGTCACAGCGGGGATGGATATTCCATCCGTCAAAATCTATATCCCATTATGACCTATGGGATTTAGATTTCGGCAGATGGGATATCGCTCACTGTTGTGATGGAGTAACCCGTCTGTCAATATCTAAACCAGGCCAAAAGCATGGGCGGCTCCTCCACAATGGCTTCAACCACTCTGGCCATGAGGCACGGTAGCCTACTATTATTTTATTTTTCATCTGCTGTCTCAGCCAGCAGTGGAGGGTCGAGCTGGGTTATAGGAGGGGTGGGGGAGTGAGTACACCTAAGTGCGTGTGTGTGTTTGTCCAGCTGTATCAGGCCAGCCAAACACACATGCACACTTAGGGATCTCCAGCCAGAATGTGTTGATCCATCAGGCTGGAGAAACCGCACAGACCACAGATCTGTATCTGAGCGGCAGACCGAGACGTGCAGACCAATCCTGGCACTGCTTTCATGCTAGGTTTAGCATGTAAGCAGCACCAGGATTGCTGGGGAGTCTGTGGCGGTGTCCCAGTGAATGATGAGACGTCATAAGAAGAGGAGCTATGGGCAAGGCGTCAGGGAAAGGTAAGTGTTTTAAAAAAAAAAAAATTGCCGTTTCCCCCATTTCCGTCATCCTACTCGCCCCCTCCCCCATTGACATTTGTGTCAGCCACCTCTGGCCCTAAGTAAGGTTTCTCAAACTGCCATCATAACTTTATACCGTTAGTTGCCCTTGTCTGTTCAAAGGACTTATTGTGCTTTTGTCTAGAAAAGGTAGGAATCTTACATTTCTTAATCTGAGACTGAGTGTAACCCAAAGAAATATGTCAAGTTAAATTCATTTAAGTTGTACTTAAATATCCTATTTGTATCACGAACGTTACTTATTGGGTTTAAATAGCTGCCTGCGCGTTCAAGTAACAAAGATAACTCATTTACTTACTTGCATTATGCAGATATTTCTCGCTGAATCATTTCTTCTGCAGTGAATAAAAACGATTTCATTTCCAGAGAGAACTAATCTGCTGTAACAGCTGCAAATTCATATACATGAAACGCCTAACATTAGAGCATCCTCCAAATTAAAAATTAGAAAAATGTATATAAAACAGAAATATTTTCTTTGTTAAATTGACCTTCACAAGAATTACCCGAGTTTGAACTACGATTGCTTATTGAAAATGGAGAAATATGTAATCATCTCAAGAACTACGGGTTATCAGGAAATAATGGGAATTCTGAACTTCTTAAAAACTGACAATCTATTTGCTTGCTGATAGTAATGTCTTAATTGCTAAGTTTCTCTGTGGGGATAATGGTTTGAGTCTTTCAAAGACTTTGTAAATGCAGTGTAATAATTGCTATAAGAAATGTGTTTAAAAAATGAATGCACCATTGACAGAGGTCTATTCACAAATATATTTTCAGCTCTAAACTTGGTCTACTGCTGACAGTATCTAATTTACCCTGTCAGAAATTCAGAATGTGCTTTCTGACTGATGTAAATGAAATCATATATCCAACTGAAGGGGTTGAACTGGGCAGTCCAAGATGTGGTTTGCCTTGGAAGTTTGTGAAACATCCATGAATAAGTACTTTGTGAGCATTCCCAACCATTTTCCACCATGAAAATGATTAGAGGCTCACTTCGCTTAAGGGCTAGGGAAAATGATCTACCAGAATTAGAAAGTGAACAAATCTCCCCAGATTTGTATGGGTGTGGGGAAGAGCTTTCTCCACTGTGAAATAGTGTTTTCGTTGTGGAGCAAAAAACGGAAAATTGCATGTGCACAGGGGACTTTATTACCCCAGGTGGAAATCTATGCTATTTAGATTACCGCGCAGAGAGAATAGGAGACCATAGGAACTTACATATACCAGTGCCTGTATTCTAAATTAAATAATAACGTAAAGGTCTGTTCAGACTGAGAGCTAACTTATTTTCTTGCATCACGAAAGCAGCATCATTCATGCCCCTCGTTAATCATGCTAAGCGTGCATTACAATAATGCACAGCAATGCTACAAATTAACGTTATGTTATAATAAGATGTAAACTGTTGGGCCCAATCGATTGCCACAGACATGGCATACTGGTGCTAAAGAACCAGACAAATCACCCACACAAAACAAGGGGTGGATAAAGTATTGTTTGCCAGCGCTTCTTTTGAAGTTTCTAATTCGTCTTAACCAGTAAGGTTAAATGGCTTTCCTTGGTTATCCTTACCTTCACACGAGCAACATTTGTTTGATAATTGCAAGTTTAGTAATATATGGGGAGAACTAGGTCACATTCCCCTTTGCAAGAGAAATTGATAGCAAGGGCATTGGTATGGACCTGGGGTGAAATTCACTATTCTTATGGCCAAGTCACAATTTTCACACAAAAGTGAAAAAATGCAACCTTTACGAAGTTACAAAGATTTTCATAGAACTTTGTGAACATTGCTAAAAAACTTTGCAGGCTTACACGCCGTAGCAGTAACATAAACAATCTCGAGCCTAAACAAGTACTTATAGCCAGAGATGAAGGCAAACGTCTGCCTAAGGGCCAGAACTAGAGTTTGATGGATGGACTATCGTTCTTTTGCCATGGCTGAATGCATCCATCTGTTAGAAATCTGTTAGAAACTGGGTGTCTAGTTGGCTGAGATATTCACCTGTGTCCAAGTAAGGACCACAATCCCAGTCAGGGCGAGTCACTACACAACATACATTATACTGTGCTCACTCTCTGAAAGCTTGGCACAGAGCAGACAGGCTTAGGTTAGAATGCAATGTGTGAAGTATTTGTGTAATAGCTTATACTGTATCAGAGTGAAAAGACCACAAAAAGTACTCCACGCCAGTTTAGGAAAATAGATAATATTTATCTGAATCAAATTAGACCAAATAAACAATATGCATAAATCAAGATATTACTTTTTAAAGGTTTAAATTAGTCTCAATACCTACGAATCAGTGGTTGTATCCTTGTAACACACAGTACCAGGGATGCATCAAAAATAACGACGCATGGGGGCCTCAGAAAAGAAGATGCATTGAAAAATAAGACGCTGCATCTGATTTTCTGTGGCGTTGATTTTATGACTCATGGATTTTCTTCTCTTAGGTGAAACCTTTGCAGTCCTGAGACTTCAGGACAGGAGGCAAGCTCAATCCATACTCTTGGACAGCACTTGTGGGAAAGGCAGAGTCCTATCAGCAGAGTCAGGGGGCAAGAGGCAGCAGGGCAACAAGCAGGGCAGCAGTCCTTCCAGCAAAGCAGCCCAGATGAGTCCTTTGGGCAGCCAGGCAGTCCCTTTGACAGAGTCCAGTTGTAGGTCCAAAAGTGTCTGATTTGTTAGGGTCACATACTCAGTTATATACACACACAAAAGGGACTTTGAAGTGGAGGAAACTTCAAATAGTGGTTTTGAAGTGCACATGTTCCCCTTTCAACCCAGCCCTGCCAGCCAGGAGACCTGTGGGGGGGTTATCAGTCCTTTGTGTGAGGGCGGGCACAGGCCTTTAAAGTGTAAGAGAGAGCCCCTCCACCCTAGTCTGGTTTGTAGTGGGTACCTACCTGTGTTTTGAGGAGGGTCCTGAGGCTTCATGACTCCTTCCCTTTTTTGCTTTTTAATCTCTCTTGAGTATAAAGGAAACAATTACTTGGGTATACCCAGCATGGATGCATCGGTATGAAACTCTACTTCAGCCCAACCTGAGGCCTCTAGGTCATTTCCGAAGAGACCGTCTACAGGTAAACTAGGTGACACTACCACCTGCTTAAAGCCAGTAACTGCACCCCAACTAAGTTGCACTACAGCTAAGGGGAGAGACAGAGTGGAGTTGTTCACATCAGTGACTTGGTACTTTTGACCAAGTAGGTGTTGTGCAGATGATTATAGTGATGCTGGCACCTGTGCCCCTGTAGGCCAGGGCCTCAACACCATATATCAGTATATACTGCTTGTACTTATCCATGTTAAGTGGACAAGCAGCTAAGGTGACAAGGCCAGTGCCACCTGGTGTGTCAGAAACTGTCTTGGGGGTTTCTACACCTACCCCTGTTTCTATTATGGACCCAAAGGTGAACCCAACTACACCTTTGTTTTTACTTTTGCCAGTAGTCCCACCACTATTCCTACTACTACTAGGGGCACTAGAAGCGGAAGTGGATGTAGTAGTGGTGGTAGGCTCAGGGGCTTTACCTGGACAGGATTTGTCCCCTGGCCTGTGGCCTTTATTTCTGCACACATAGCACCAAGGCTTTTTAGGGTGTGCAGAAGACAAAAAAGAGGTTTTATTCCCACCCCAGAGGGGGTTGTGGATCTGATGAGCATTCTTTACTTTTGTGTTTGCCCCCACCCTTGTCCTGAGGCTTACCACAATCTTTCTTCTTATCTTTGTCACCCCCTGTATGAGCTTTTCTGCTTACCCTTGTTCTGACCCATTTGTCTGCCTTCTTTTCCAATTCTTGGGGAGAGGTCAGAGCTGAGTCTACCAACTATTGGTGCAGTAATTCAGACACACAGGTGTTCAAAATATGCTCTCTGAACAGACGATTATACAAGCCCTCATAGTCAGACACTGTTGCTGCCATGTAACCATCCTTCTAAAGCTTAAACAGAACAGTCCACAAAGTCAACCCAATCTTGTGAGGCCTCTTTTCTGGTCTCCCTGAACTCGATCCTATATTGTTCAGTGGTAAGAACAAAACCATCTAAGAGTGCTGCTTTTAGAACACTGTAATTGCCTAAATCTTCTTCTCTGATAGTGAGAAGTCTATCCCTCCCCTTGTCAGAGAAGGACAACCAAAGAATAGCAGCCCACAGCCTTTGAGGGACCCTCTGAACTTTACAGGCCCTCTCAAGTGCAGCAAACCACTCATAGATGTCATCCCCCACCTTGTATCGGGGAACAATTTTGGGCAGGTTCCTGGAATCAATGGAGCCCTCCTTGATTCTATAATCCCTGAAACTGCTGCTGCTGCCACCATGGGGCGCTAACCCCAACCCCTGCCTTTCCCTTTCCACTGCCAAGGCCTCCCTATCTAGGGCTAGCTGTGGCTGCTACAGCCTCAGTCTGGCCTCCTCCAGTCTCAGTTTTTTGAGCTCCCTATCTATGGAGTCATCTCCTGGAGCTGTGCATTTGGATCCCTCAGACACTGAGGTGATATGGGAATGGGTAGAGGTGGATCTTTCCCTAGCTTTTGTGACCCTAATGACCTGACCTCTTGGTGTGAAGGGAGCCCCACCTGAGTGACTACTCCTCCCACTACCAGCTACACTAGTGGGTCTGCTAGGTACAAGATCTTTGGAAGAGCCCTCGCCTGAACCAGAAGAATGATTCTCTTATTCTATGGGGTCAGAATCTACCTCCACCACCTCCCTTCCTTCTGGCTACCAGCATGCTCCTGGTCATCCTGAAGAAGAAGGCTCAAAAGGAAATTCTTGTTCGGGCTCTTTCCCACATCTAGTTTCCTGTCTGTACAAAGCCCCTTCAATGCTTTGGAGTACCCATGACCTCAGAGCTAGGCCCATCAGTAGACATTATGTATGTGTTAGGGTGGTGTAGGGAGAACCTAACCTACCTAATCTCTAGTCTATAAGAAAGGAAGGTAAGACCCTAGACCCGTTATACTAGGTATATTTGTATAGCCCTAAGTATAGAGTAGTCTTTCCTGTGGAAAGCACCAAGTGACAGAGTGAAAAAGCAATTGCAAGTAATTATCCCACTGCTGCACCACCAATGTAGGAGGCTGGCCTGGTTTGTAGTGGGTACCTAAGGTACTTACTCCGTATACCAGGTCCAGTTATCCCTTGTTAGTAAAATATAGGCAGTGTCTAGAAGCCAGGCTCTCTAGGGGTAGCTGTAGCTGAGCAGCCAAGACTTATCTAGGAGACATGCAATGCTCATGCAATACCACTGTAGTCACACAGTACTCACACACATGAAAGAAAATACTCAGTGTTACAAAAATAAAGGTACTTTATTTTGGTGACACAAATGCCAAAAATACCATAGAGACTATAATCCCTTAGGCGGTAAGTAATACAACTTATATACACTAGTATGCCTAAACAGGTGTAAAATGAGTTAGAAAACAGTGCAATTCGTGAAAATCACAATAGTAAGAAATGGGCCTAGGGGAACACAAACCATATACTAAGAAAGTGGAATGCGAATGTTGGTTTCCCAACTAGGCAAGTGTAGTGTGTAGGGGGGCGCTGGAAGTACTAGAAAACACCAAAGGTAAGTACTAGAACCCACCCCAGACACCAGGAAAGCAGGAGTAAAACACAGGAACTCTCCCAGAACACGAAGAAACATGAGAAAAAAGACTATGCAAGAACCAGAAGAGACTGCAAGACACCAATAGGAGATTCCTGGACCTGTAGACCTGTGGAAGAAATGGCCCAAGTCCAAGAAGCACAGAAGAGCCCAGGGAGAACAGGAGCCCATGCTAACCTGGATGAAGGTTCAAAAGAAGAACCACCGGTGAAGAAGAACAGCCAGTACTACACCCAAGAAGATGGATTTGGGTTCCTGGTTGGTGCAGATGATGTCCCACACCGGATAAAGGATTTCAGTTTGGTTTGCGTCACTGGAGTCTACCAACAAGCCTTGGCAAACGCAAAGCTTGTGGTTAGCAGAAAATGGCTCTGCCCGGGACCCGGAAGGACCAGGTGGACTCTACCCAGGAGAGGGAGTCTCAGCAACTCAGATAGCCCATAGAAGGCCAGGCAGAGTGCACAGAAGTCCCACAACACGGGTCAAAGGAAGTGCAAAAGGAAGCTGATGCAGCACTACGACAAAGGCTCCCACGACACCAGAAAAACCAATCAGGAAGATGTGCATTGCAGGATAGAGTGCTGGGGGACGGATCTGCACAGTGCATGGAGAACTTTGTAGAAAGATGCCAACAGGCCTTAGCAACAACTGCAAAACACACAGTGCACAGTGGTACTGTCTTGCGTGGGGAGGCAAACTGCTAACTCCATCAAAGTTGGACAGTAGGACGTCAGGACTGTCGGGACCACGTCAGTCCAGCACCCGGGATGCAGGATCCACACAGCTTGTCAGGAGAGGGGATCCATGCAGCCGGTCGTTGATGCAGTAAGGTGCCTGCTGAAGCAGGTGAGTGACTCCTTCACTCCAAGGGAGATTCCTACGCTCTTCTGGTGCAGGCTGAAGGCAGGCTGTCCTCTGAGGTTGCACGACCAGGAAACAGTTACAGTTGCTGGCAGGAGCTGAAGACACAATGCTGTAGAATTAATCTTTGCTTCTATGGTGCAGTTTGTAGAGTTCCTGGAGGGTCCAGGTGCAGTTTCTTCACTAAGAAGGTGAAGTAGAGGATGCAGAGGATTCCTCCTGGTGTTTTGCAATCCAAATGTGAAGAACCACCCAAAGGAGAGACCATAAATAGCCCGGAAAGGGGGATTGGTCCTCTAAACAGGCAAGCAACCATCAGGGGAGGGCTTTGATGTCACCTGCTGGCACATGGCCACTCAGAAGCTCCCAGAGTTCCCTGTTAACTTGGAATCCAAGATGGCAATACCTAGGGACCATTTAGAGGAGCTCTGAGCACCACCCATGGGGTGGTGATGGACAGGGCAGTGGTCACTCCCCTTTCCTTAGTCCAGTTTCATGCCAGAACAGGGACTAGGGCTCCCTGAACCAGTGTAGATTGGATTAGGCAAGGAGGGCACCAAAGGTGCCCTACAAACCATTTCCAGTGGGTGGGGAGGCTACACCTCTCAAGCCTGTAACACCTATTTCCAAAGGGAGAGGGTGTAACACCCCTCTCCCAAAGGAAATCCTTTGTTCTGCCTTCCTGTGCTTGAGCTGCTCAAGCAGCAGGAGGGCAGAACCTGTCTGGGAGGTGACAGCAGCTGGAGCTGCCTGGAAAACCTGAGAAAGCTGAAATGGCAAAACTGGGGTTCCTCTAAGGAGCCCCCAGAGTGCATGGAATCATACAACCAGTGTTTGCAACAGCCTTGGGGTATGATTCCAACATGTTTGTTACCATTATGTAGCTGGACATAGGTAGTGACCTATGTCCAGTAGATGTGTAAAATGGCATCCCTACACTCTCGGAGTCTGGGAAAATGGTCCTGGAGGTCGTGGGGCACCTCTGTTAGTGCAGGGGTGTCCTCACACACAGGTACTCTGCACCCTGCCCTGAGGGCTGGAAGGCCTGCTATGGGGTGACTTATAAGTGCCCTGGTGAGTGTAAATGGCAGTGAAAGGGTGCATGCGCCTTTTCACGCAGGCTGCAATGGCAGTCCTGCAGAAGCCTTTGCATGGGCTCCCTATGGGTGGTAAAAGATATGCTACAGCCCATAGTGATCCCCTGGAACTCCAATGCCCTGGGTACCTAGGTACCATATACTACAGACTTCTAAGGGTGCACCAGTATGCCACTTGTGGGTGAAACACTGTGTTACCAGTATTCAACAACCATAATTTAAGGGAGAGAGCATAACTACTGGGGTCCTGGTTAGCAAGATCCCAGTAGACACTATCAAATACACTGACATACAGGCCAAAAGTGGGGGTAACCAAGCTAGAAAGAGGCTAATTTCCTACAGTATGCAGACAAATGCAGATGCAGCTTAGTGTCCTGTGTGTACGGCTGTCTGGGTGAAATGTACAAGTGGAGCTGTCAATCAGCACAGACCAGACATGGATTGGAGACAGGCTGTAAGCCACAGATGTCAGTACGTGCAGAGAAATGCCTACTTTCCAAAAGTGGTATTTCTGGAATAGTATTAAAGATTTCAACTTCACCAGTAAGTAGGATTTATCATTACCATTCCAACCACATTTCATCTCAGATCAGAAACTTCCACTTAAAAGCATGTAAGGGAATCTCTGATTCCAGCCTATGAGACTAGCAGTCCTCACAGTAGTGAAGAATGATTTTGGGAGTTTTTCACTACCAGAACATGTAAAACTTATAAGTATGTGTCCTGCCTTTTACTTGCATAGCAACCTGCCCTATGGGTTACCTAGGTCCTACCTTAGGGGTGACTTATATGGAAGAAAAGGGGAATTTAAGGCTTGGCAAGCAGCTTTAAATGCCAGGTCGATGTGGAAGTGAAACTGCACACACAGGCCTAGAAATGGCTGATCTGAGGCATGGTTAAGGGGCTACTTATGTAGGTGGCACTATCAATGCTACAGGCCCACTAGTATCATTTAATTGACAGGCCCTGGGCACATCGAGTGCACTTTACTAGGGGCTTATAGGTAAAGTAAATATGGCAATTTAGTATGAGCAAATGTTACCATGTTTAGGGGAGAGATAACAAGCACTTTAACACTGGTCAGCAGTGGTAAAGTGCACAGGGTCCTGAAACCAGCAAAAAGTAGATCAGAAAAATGGATGGAGGCAGGCAAAAAGTCAGGGGAAGAGCACCCTACGACTGTCAGGTCTAACACTCTGCTACGTCAGTTTAGACCCAGCTATATGCAAACCAGTCTTGGCCCTGCTCGATGGCAATAGTCCAGTCCAAACTGCCAGACCAGGTCCCCCCTCAACTGGAACACATACATCTTAGAAACAGTGTCACTATAGTTAGGGTTCATCAGCCAGCTATAGCTTGGTTCCAGTGACACAGTGTGCACTGGGCCAGCATCTAGCCATATCAGTCCCACTTAGGGTGATACACTAAAGTATACAAAAAAGTGATGTATAGAATGCTTGAATTAATCTCAGTCACTTGTAATTGCTCTGGCAGCATTGCAGTCCATCTTTATTTAGCGCACCATGCCACCTCAGTTTGGACACAGCAATGTGCAAATCAGTCTTGACCCGGGTGCAATAGGAATGGTTTAGCCCTAACTGCCAGGCCAGGCCCTCCCCGAAACGGAAAAAAGCAACCCAGGACTTGTTTCACCCTAGTCACGTATAGTTTGGTTCCAGTGACATGCTGTCTATGGGGACCAGGTCTCGACAAATCCACCCCACTTACGACAGCCAAATACCTCAGTCATAAAACCTAACAGTGTCAGCCAGGCGTTACAATGGAAATAAAACAAAAAAGAATGCACATTTCCACAGGAAATGTGGACCCTCACTACCAATTAGGGAAGAAGTCAGCCAGTCCCTGCAAGCATTAAATACTCAGAACAAGAGCCCTCACTCACCTTCCGGTGACATGCTTCATCATCGGGCTATGCTCCTCTTCAGGCCGGCTCCGCAATGCCTGACGGGCCCCTCCAAGGGGCTCTTTGCCAGTGATCTTTTTTAAATTATTGCCGATGGTGGGTGCAAGAATGTGGGAGTGGTGGAAAAGCTGTTCAAATTGACTAGGTGACCGACCTTTATTATGAAGATGGAACCCCTGTCAAGGTTAAAAACAAAGAAGGTAGGGGAAGCTAGGTGCAAAGACCCAATTGCCCTCCAAGTAGGTCTAGTTATGTCTCATGTACCCCTAATATAGGGAGTGATATAAGAGATCAAGTTTTTGTAGTTCCTACACTGCCTGTTAAAAACTGGTCAACATGTTTCTAGCTCCAGTAGTCTTAAGGATTTATTTGCGATTCATCAGGACCTATAGGAAAACAACCTAATCCTCCCTGTCATGTAAACACACACCATATGATTAATTGTTGATATGGTAATCTAAGCAGGAACCTGGAAATAGAGTAAAAATAATTTGTTTTTCATACAATATATTGACAACAAGTAGTACAGTTCGTCAAGTGTCAATTGGTGTCAAACATCACAGTGGAACCACCTCAAACAATTTCAATGCACAAAAGAACTTGAAAAGTGCTGACAACCACGTGTCACTAAACAAATGTTCAGAGGCAGATAGGACAACTCTTACCCTCCTCAAATCGGAACGATGGGCCTACTGGGGATAACACCGGGCTTGCATTGTTCAACAAATATATTAATCTGATCAAATGGTTAAAGGGAAGAGAGAACAAAAACATTGTTACTATATACCAACACGGTGTGGGCCGTTTACAACAAAAAGGAACAAAGATAATTGGTAGTACTCTACATGGAAAGGAGCTATGTGGAAGCTAGGAAAAATGCTCAAGTGTCTGTATCCCCAGGATATCCATAGATACAGCCTCAGTTGAGGTAATGTCCAGCGTCCCTGATATTTATGGGTAGCTTAATTCTAGTCAATAAAGTAGCAAAGGGTCAACTCAAGTACGTAGACATGTGGTCTCTAGGGGTAGTGGTTAATTCCTGTAGTGTTCTCACCTGGCAATAATCCACAAAGCTGTAGCACGTAATGTGTACCATGTAATTTCTTATATGCAATTGCTGATACTGCATCCCACCAGGAACAGTGTTTAAAATTGGTAGTCCTAGTGGAAAAAGGGTTGTGTGGTCTAGGCGTGCAACAGGTATGACAGCTCACGCCAAGAAGTCCAACTCGGCCTCAAATAAGTAAATTTCAAACAGTTTCATACCTGTTTCACCATAAGCAATGTATTAATGTGTTGCACGTAAGGGTCGAACATGGCGTCAAATAAGCTGGTTCAGGTCGATTCCACAATTGTATAACAATAAGCAATGTGTTATGTGTAGGCTCTCAAACACCATAGCCAATCCTGCACCCCACCAGAAATAGTGTCTTAAAATGGCACTCCTAGTGAGCAGATGCTGTGTGAGGAAGGCGCTCACCAGGTATGACAGCTCCCCCCAAGGGATCGGACTTCACATCTAATTAGTCAGTTCTAGTTAAATTCACAAATGTGTTGATATGGCATGCGTAGTGGTAGAACTTGGCATCGAGTCAGCCCGTTCAATGGCACAATATTTTACAATAAGTGATGTATCACACAAAGACTCTTATACACAAATGTTGATCTTGCACCCAACCCGAAATCGTGTCTAAAACTGGCAGTCCCAGAGAGAAGATGCTGTGCGGTGAAGGCGTGCACCAAATATGACAGCTCCAGCCAAGGGGTCGAACTCAGTATCAAATAAGCCGGTCCTAGTCAATTTCACCACAGTACTCCCAGAGTGAAGAGTAGCTACCGATGGCCAAAATGGGGGGAAAGTACTACTTACTTGTTGCTGGAACACCACCCTCCGGTACACCTACCCCAGCTCTGTGCGACCATCCTAGAGTGTGTGATGAAGCCTGACCACAGATTCTTGGATAGTGGTGGCCATCTTTGAGTGTGGCAGGGGTGTCCTATGTATATATAAACAAAAGGGAAGGGAAGGAATAGAACTACACCCCTCCCAGCTCCTCAAGCAAAGTACAGCTGATGTAGATCCAAATTGTATGTAGACGTGAGACTGGGAAGTGGATCTCCACAATAAATGGTCACCAGTGAGTTGAGCTGAAGCGCAGACCATCAAGTGTGTGAGTAGATATCTCAATAAGTGTCTCCTTAGGCTACTGGTGTGTGTTTAAACTGCGTTCCTACCGGATATCATGTCAATTCAGACCACGGAATTTCATCATTAAGTCCAATGACATGGGGCTTCAGTCCGAACACCCATCTTTGTTCTTTCTCGAACATTCTCTTAGCACTGTTACTACTGTCAGGCACTGTCTCCCAATTTAAAGCATTAGGTGTGTGATCCTGTGAAATGAAATGGTGAGTAAGTTTTGTAGAGGCTCGTTGACATCTAATAGTGCTCCCATGTTCATTGCCATTCTAGTAGTCATGCCTATGTAGCGGTTGAAGCAGGGGCATTGAATCATGTAAATGCAGTTCTTGGTGCAGCAGTTTGTATGTCTATGTAGGTGCCAAACCCCGGCCTCCCCTAAATCAACCTCAGTGGTAGTCATGGAAAGGGAGAAAATGCTCCAGTTGCCACAAGCATGGTGACCCTTGACAGGAAGCCAAGTCTGTACCACCGTAATGGAACCACTGATATTTTTCACAATTCATCTAAAATGTTTCACAAATTATAACAATTCTAATGTGAAGCTAATATTGTGGAAATCTAGTCCCATGTAGTTAGTGTCATGTGTCCTCCAATCCATCATCTGAGTTTACTACTAGGCTATAGTACCTAAGATGTTACCCTCTACAGTTCAAAGAAATCATTGCAGACATTTTCTCACTATTACATTGAACTAAACCCTTTGCAAATACATCTCCTGGATGATATACCACCTTGCACATGCCAAATGGAGGTTCTACCACAATGTATTAGATAATAGATGTATAAGTTTTATTTCAGGAGGGACACTTCTTCGGGCATGAATATGAGATAAGAAGACACGTAGCTTGTACATAGTTGTGTTGGATAATCCATTCATCATATTCCAAGTGCATATTTTAACTAAGCCATTTATGAGATGTCTCATGGGATTTTCAGCACATTTTGATTGACTAACCCATCCGCCAAACCCAAATTCATGCCTAAAGTAGTGTCCCTGCTGGAATAAAGCACATACATTAATTTTCAATTGCACTGTGCTTCAAGCAACATTTCCAATGGACACTGTGTGGGTAAATGTTTTGGTTCAACATAATAACAAAAACTGATTTATCTGAACCATACATGGTACAAAAACACATTTGGTGGTGAAATACCCTTAGTGACAAACTCTAAATAATACCCAGTGTCGGCCTGTGGTCAGGGCTAACCTTTAGCATGTGTGAACTGGGGAGTTGCCCAAGGCAACAACAGTGGTGCATTGATACGCCTACATTGGGCTCAAAAGCATGACATGATCTATATTAAAATGTATTATCAATGCCATAGTTAATTTAAACCACATACGTATCTGTGAATTATACCCAATGGCCCTATCCTTACAGCTCAGAGGATATCTACCACAATTATGATGAAGTATCAGGTATGCTAAACTTCAAAGATGAACCTCATTGAAATATATCTGCATTAGGCAAGAGTGGAATGGTCTTGATTTGTACCTTACACATAAATAGATAGCTTGGCATATAAAGCCATCATACATATGCGGTTCTAATCTAGTAATGTTAAGATGCTTTGGTCACAATTCATAATTTCACACCAATGTTCAGCAAGTAAAAAGTTTTAAAACTATGGGCCTGATTATGAGGCTGGTGGTCAAAGGACGGCTAGCCTTGTGGTGGCCGTTGGACTGCTGCAACTATGGCAGTCAGACTACCACATTACAACTCTTGTTGGCAGACCTGCCAGGGAACCACTGCCTTTCCCAGGAACATGGCTCCCTGACGTGTCGACGGTGGTCGGAGTTGCAACCAGCCACAGCGGCGTTGAAGTCAGTGCGTTCTGGCTGATTACAACCCACTTTCTGCCAGCCTTTCTATGCCAGGGACCACACCATGGAACGGCTGGCAGAAAACCTGCTGTGCAGACAGTGCGCATTCCAAGGTTGCTGGAGTGGTACGATATTGGCCTCAGCTCCCTTAAGGGAGCCAAAACCAATATTGTAGCACTGTTTCTGGTGGAAACATTGTAATACGCTTGGGGGGTTCATCACTGCCGTGGCACTGACATCCTCCCCATGAGTTTGGGGGTCCCGTGGTGTGACCACCATATTCATAATGAGGTCCTATATTATTATGTTTCTTTGGGAATTTTTAGCATTACTCTTTTGTTAATTATATATTTTCCATTGCTTGTACCTCCATCACTGTAGGTCAGCACCCATAACAAAAATAAATTCTGGTTGGACATTTCCAAGAGTGTGCACTGTGAGGGGACATCATCCACTTCTGTAAATGTTGAAAAGATCTTTGGTGGTGGTCCTGCCTCATTGCAATGAATGACATGGAATGGTCCTCCTGGCTGAAAATGTGAGTGTTGCGTTCGAATACCTCAATCAACTACATTCTTAAAGTGGCTTATCTCAAATGGATGTGAGCTGAAGGCCCAAGAGCAGTAAGATGGGGGTGAGTTGGATCACCTTAGTGAAAAATGTGTGCAGATTGTATGCCTGGATAACTGTATGATTTCAATACTAACAAAATTTATCAAATTTTCAGTAGATATCTGTGCATATTAATATATTGTCATGTGCCTGCTAATATATACTAGTACATACATGGTTATGTAAAATGTATGGGCCTCAACAAAATATGTGTTGTCATTAGATTGATGAAATTATTAATCCAAATATTTTTTATTATTTTGTAGTACGTTGACAAACATAAGAAGCTGCTAAAATCTTGGATGGAAATCCATTGCAGTATTTTTCAGGTGTTTTATTGAAAAGGTACTTGTAATATAGCATGCATGGTGTTGTCAATGTTGAAATGAGTATCCCATTCACAAGCAGGGAAAGAAGGGTTTATTTTCTCAGGTTAAACCTGTCTGCTGTATCTGCAATTTAGTGTCCAGGCTCCCTCCCACCAGCCAAAATTCGTTTTTGCTGCTAATTCACTTCCAGTGCATTTGTTTGTAAGAAATTTCACCTTCTTAGGGATAAGCTCATGCAAAGCTGTCTAAAATTTAAAGCACAAGGATGTGACACTGTTTTGCTCAAACCAAAATAGATTCCGGTATTCCTATATAAAACCCCATGCAAATATACATGTCCTTTTGATTTAGGAATTATTTTGTGAGTTCATCAATAACAACAGAAAGGTAATCCAGAGACTGACACTGCCCAGGTGCTTAGGTAAAATGTTGACATTGGCAAAATCACAAAAAACATGATGTACTGGCACCAGAGAACTCAGCGGCAAGAAAACATTTCATTGTCCACCACTTTAGGGGATGCTTCTAGTGGCCATGCAAGTCTCATGAAAGAGCATGACCAAGCTCTTTTGGGAAAGCAGCCCTAGATCTTCACACACACACTCATTGGCTTGGAGTGAAGGGAAGATAAAAATATTAGTTAATTGTATTTGTAGACTTAGTAAATGTGACAGAAACGTGCACCATGCACAGGACATAACTGTCTCAACACCAGTTAAATCTATCGTAAAATTATTACTTCAATGTATCAAATTTAAAGTCATTCATGTGGTTGAGATGCATGAATACATATGCAAAATATTGTGATCTGTGTCTTACATAAGTTAACTTAATTGTGACTTAATTACAGTTCCAACTTTGTCCTCTGTGCATAAATGTGTTATGTTTGTTGGCAGCATACAAAACAAAGATACATACAAAGATTTTATACATCACTTACATTGGATGTCAACCTAGACTAGTAAATTAGCAAAAGGTGTCCTCCCTCGCAAATGTAGAGACTGTCTGTGAGAAAATGGGGCTGATTGCAGAGCCCCCTTTACTTTTTTACCCCATTTTTCCTGACTGTGATGGTGCCATGGGTACTGCTAAC
This sequence comes from Pleurodeles waltl, assembly GCF_031143425.1. Lineage (NCBI taxonomy): Eukaryota > Metazoa > Chordata > Amphibia > Caudata > Salamandridae > Pleurodeles > Pleurodeles waltl. Next base: position 582,118,602 of record NC_090444.1, on the reverse strand, counting down.
CAGTCCCAGGCCCTGTGCTTTGTATAAAATGAGTATGCAAATTATGCTAATTATAATTGGCTAAGTCAACCTACCTATAAGTCCCTAGTAGTTGTAGGGCATGTAGGTTTAGGGACTCCAGCATAGGTGGTGCACCCATAGGTGCACTGCTGAGGTGCCCAGTGTCATTTTAAAGGCAGGCCTGCCTTGCTGGCTGTTTTTAAATTAAAGTAACATACACATTCGACCTTGGAATTAAATGTAGGTCCAAAGTCTTAAACTACCCTATTTTTACATATTAGTCCCCCATAGGGTGTGCCCTATGTGCCCCAGAGGCTGGGTGCCATGTAACCATAAGCAGTGACCTTATAAAAATAGTTTCATAAGCCCTGGTGAGGTAAAACAGCCAAATTCATTTTCCCTCATTGTAGTGAATGAATACATTCCACTACTTACAATTGTTGGATTTAATATAACTTGTGCAGCTAAAAAGTTGCCAACTTCAGCACTGTAGTGTTTTGCTGCTTTGCTCTGATTGGCCAGCCTCTGGCAGCCTGGCCAGGCTACCTTAATGAGGTGTGAGGTGGCCTGGCCTCAAGGCAAAGAGATGTGCCTGGGGGAGAAGACCTTCCCTCAGCAGATGGGCAAGCAGGAAGGGGGAGGGCTGCCAAACTGGTCTTCAAAGGCAGGTAAGGATGTTTGTAGAAAACCAGCACCTCCCTCACATCCACCTCCCTCACATCCTGTGAACCCAGACAAATAGGTCCCCCCCTGATTAGATCAGGGGGGGACATGTCGCTCCCCCTGCCGCTGCAGCTCCTCCAGGTTCCTGAGTTCCTGAGACCCACCTCACAGTAAGTACCCCCCCCTCCCAGCCCCTCGCTCTGCCCCGCGCTACTCACCCTCTCTCCTGCTTCTTTTCTTCTTTTCTTCTTCTCTGTTCTTCTGTTCTTCCTCCTCGCTCCTCGTCTGTAATCTTCTTCTGTACTCTCCTTTCTCCTTTCTCCCGTCTTCACTCTTCTTCTCTTCTTCCTCATCTTCTTCTGTGGTCTTCTGCCCTCTGTTCTTCGTTTTCTGTATCTTCTTCTGTGTTCTTCTGATCTTCCTTTCTTCTCTCCTTCCGGTCTTCTGTTCTTCTGTTCTTCTGTTCTTCTGTTCTTCTTGTCTTCTGTTCTTCTTGTCTTCTGCCTTCGGCTCTTCTGCCTCCTCCGTCCTCTTCTCCCCGCGCCTGCCCTCCTGCTCCTGCCTCATCCCCCTCCCCTACTCGCATCCCCCTCTCTATCTCCCCTATCTAACCCGTTCACTATCTACCTCCCTCACTCCTCCTATCTACCTATCTCTCTATCTCTCTATCCCACTATCTAACTCCCTCACTCTCCACCTCCTCCTATCTTCCTATCTCTCTATCTATTTCCCTATCTATCGATTTCCCTATCTATCCATTTTCTCTATCTATTTCTCTATCTCTCCCCCCTCCCTCACCCCCTCTATTACCTATCTTCCTATCCTCTCACTCTACCTCTCACCCTCACCCACCTCTACAACCCCCCCTCCCCTATCTTCTCAACCCTACTCCTATCTTTCTCCCTTATCTCCTAAACCTTCTAACACTCACCCCCCTCCACCCTTAAACCCCCCTCCCCCAGCTCTTCTCACTCTACCTGTCCCCCCTCCCTCACGCTTTCCCGCTGCGACCTCCTGCACGCCCCCGCCCCCCAGCTCCCATTCGCCCCCACCTGACCCCTCCCCCCCTACCTCATATGGCGGCCGCTGCGCGACTGCGCAGCGGGCGCGCCAGAGGCAAGCCCGTCTGCGCCCGTCCGCGCCTGTCCCGCGCCCAGCGCCACGACCCCTGGTCCCCAGCTCTCCCAAGCCCCGCTGACCCGCTACGACCCCACCACCCTTCACGCCCTCAACCCAGGACGCTCCAACACTTGCTTCCAAGCTCACCCCAAACGCACCCATGGACCCTTCGCCTGCAACTCCTGCAAACGCACCTTCCACCACGCAACAACCACGACCACAAGCCCACGCGTCATCAACCACCTCAAGTGCATCCTAGTCAACGCTCGCTCCGTCCACAAACACGCCGTTGAACTCTGGGACCTCCTGGACTCCATAGCACCGGACGTTGCCTTCATCACGGAGACCTGGATGAAGGCCTCCTCGGCCCCTGACATCGCCACTGCCATCCCCGAAGGCTACAAGATCTCCAGAAAAGACCGCACCAACCAGGTAGGAGGAGGTATCGCCATCGTCTTCAAAGACTCCATGAGCGTCACCACCTCCACCGAAGACACCCCTCTCGCCGCTGAACATCTGCATTTTCAGATTCGCACCGATCCGAGGACCACCCTCAGAGGATCCCTCATCTACCGTCCTCCCGGGCCACACGCCCCTTTCAGCGACGCCATCGCCGACTTCATCTCCCCGCACGCCCTCGCCTCGCCGGACTACATCCTCCTAGGTGACCTCAACTTCCATCTGGAACAAAACAACGACCCCAACACAACCACCCTGCTCGACAACCTCGCCAACCTCGGCCTCAAACAACTGGTGAACACCGCCACCCACATCGCCGGACACACGCTTGACCCCATCTTCTCTGCCAGCAAACACGTCTTCTTCAGCCACGCCTCCGCCCTACACTGGACCGACCACAGCTGCGTCCACTTCACATTCCGACGCGAGACCCGCCACCTCCGCACCCAACCCATCCCTCGTCGACAGTGGAACAAGATCCCCGAAGAGCAACTCTTCTCCGCACTCGCCGCCAAACAACCCACCCTCACCACCGACCCCAACGATGCAGCCCTCAACCTCACAAACTGGATCTCCAACTGCGCAGACATCCTTGCTCCCCTCAAACGCACGCATCGACAGACCAACACCAAAAAACCTCTCTGGTTCTCTGACACCCTCAAAGAATCAAAGAAAACTTGTCGCGCCCTTGAGAAAGCCTGGCGCAAGGACCGCACCGCTGACAACATGACCGCCCTCAAGAACGCTACCCGCGAACACCACCACCTGATCCGCGCTGCCAAAAGGAATTTTTTTACCGACAGACTGGACAAAAACAGACACAACAGCAGAGAACTCTTCAGCATCGTCAAGGAGTTCTCCAACCCCAGCGCCAACGCCGTCACGCCCTCACAGGATCTGTGCGAATCCCTCGCCACTTTCTTCCATCGCAAGATTAGCGACCTCCACGACAGCTTCGGAAACCAGACCCAACCAAACACCACCAAACCGGCATCCACGGCCATCACCCTCAACAACTGGTCCCACATCAACACGGAAGAAACCAAATCCATCATGAACTCTATCCACTCCGGCGCCCCTTCAGACCCCTGCCCGCACTTCATCTTTAACAAAGCCGACGACATCATCGCCCCGCACCTCCAGACCGTCATCAACTCTTCTTTTTCTTCTGCTACCTTCCCCGAATGCTGGAAACACGCCGAAGTCAATGCCCTACTAAAGAAACCTACGGCTGACCCGAGCGACCTGAAAAACTTCCGCCCCATCTCTCTTCTGCCTTTCCCAGCCAAAGTAATAGAGAAGACCGTCAACAAACAGCTGACCACCTTCCTGGAAGACAACAACCTCCTCGACCCCTCACAAACCGGATTCCGAACCAACCACAGCACTGAAACCGCCCTCATCTCAGTCACTGACGACATCAGAACCCTGATGGACAACGGTGAAACAGTCGCCCTCATTCTGCTCGACCTCTCGGCTGCCTTTGACACCGTCTGTCACCGCACCCTAATCACCCGCCTCCGCTCCACCGGAATCCAAGGCCAGGCCCTGGACTGGATCGCCTCCTTCTTCTCAAACCGTTCCAAAAGAGTTTACCTCCCTCCGTTTCGCTCAGAACCCACTGAGATCATCTGCGGCGTACCCCAAGGCTCATCACTCAGCCCGACACTCTTCAATGTCTACATGAGCCCCCTCGCCAACATCGTACGCAAGCACGACATCATCATCACCTCCTACGCCGACTTATACTCTCCCTCACCAAGGACCCCGCCAGCGCCAAGACCAACCTACAAGAGGGTATGAAGGACGTCGCAGATTGGATGAGGCTCAGCCGCCTAAAGCTGAACTCTGAAAAAACGGAAGTCCTCATCCCCGGCAACACCCCGTCCGCCTGGGACGACTCCTGGTGGCCCACGGCCCTCGGCACCGCACCGACCCCCACAGACCACGCCCGCAACCTCGGCTTCATCTTGGACCCTCTTCTCACCATGACCAAGCAAGTCAAAGCTGTGTCCTCTGCCTGCTTCCTCACCCTCCGCATGCTCCGCAAGATCTTCCGTTGGATCCCCGCCGACACCAGAAAAACCGTGACCCACCCCCTCGTCACGAGCCGCCTGGACTACGGCAACACCCTCTACGCCGGGACCACAGCCAAACTCCAAAATCGCCTGCAACGCATTCAAAACGCCTCGGCCCGCCTCATCCTTGACATACCCCGCAGCAGCCACATCTCCGCACACCTGAGACACCTGCATTGGCTCCCAGTCAGCAAAAGGATCACCTTCCGACTTCTCACCCACGCACACAAAGCCCTCCACGACAAGGGACCGGAATACCTCAACAGACGCCTCAGCTTCTACGTCCCCACCCGCCTCCTCCGCTCCTCTGGCCTCGCACTCGCTGCTGTCCCTCGCATCCGCCGCTCCACGGCGGGTGGGAGATCTTTCTCCTTCCTGGCGGCCAAGACCTGGAACTCCCTCCCCACCAGCCTCAGGACCACCCAGGACCAATCCGCTTTCCGGAGACTCCTAAAGACCTGGCTGTTCGAGCAGCGATAACCCCCCTTTTTCCCCTAGCGCCTTGAGACCCGCACGGGTGAGTAGCGCGCGTTATAAATGTTAATGATTTGATTTGATTTGATTAGGAGAGGGCAGGAGAAGGGTGTGTTTAAGATGTTTAGCCACACCAGTGGATGGGCTCAGCCAGATGTAACCTCCAATAATCACATTCAGCCATGATGGATTTTTGAGGAATGTTGCTCCCTGGGATTGATTCTTACCACACTTCCCAGGAAGTGGTCATCACAGGGAGAAGGACCTTGCACCTGATTGGAGAACTAGGACCCCCCTGTCTTTCACCCAGAAGCAAGGATAAAACTGGCAGCCCTGCACCCACACTTGAGATCCCTACCAGATTCCAACAAGGAAGAACTTCAGAAGAAGAAGGACTGCCCTGCTGGACCCCTGACCTGCAGCTGGTCACTTCACTCCGGAGGACTGCACCAGCTGCACACTTGGGCTTCACCCCAAGAAGGAGTTTGTCTTGCTTCAAGTGGTTCAGGGAGGGAATCCCTGTTAGCTACAAGTGAAAAATTGCTATGCATAGTTCCCTGCACCAACTCCTGAAGAAACTGACCAGCTGACCACTATCCAGTGGCCAAATTGGAGGGTGTGCCAGGTGCATTCTGGGAGTTGTAATCTGCACCTTCAAGGAGCATCCCAGAGCTTCCGGAACCTTGGGGTGAGCTGTGGACCTCAAATGAACCTTAAAAGAACATCTTGGAGAAGATCCAGAAGTTTGGAGAACTTTTTGAAAAAAAGCTCCATAAAGGGACCAACCCACCGAGCAACTCTAGCCAGCTTGCCTCACCTGCGACCCAGCCTGACTTGCAGGTTTGTGCCGGTGAAGAAAATCTCTGAAAAAGTGACTAAGTCTTAACGTATGAAGTTGACCTCCCAGGCAGCATATCCGAAGAGGGCTCCAGGGACATCAGATCAAGATTCATGTTTGCCCCGGTCAAAGGATTTTCACTTTGAAAAAATGACTACGTCCGAAGGTAAAAATCTCCACTGAGGGCTCCCGCGACGCGTGTCCGAGGAAGAGTTCTAGGCGGTCGGATGGAGACTTGGTCCCACTGAAGAAAATCTCCAGGAAAACAACTAAGTCATAAGGTAAACTTTTGATCGGGGCCTCCCACGGACTGTAGCCGAGCAGGGCTCCATTGTGGTCAGCCTTAAACTTTGACTTTGCTCCGGTCAAGGCGCGACCATATTGACCAGATTGGCGCTATTTGTTTCTAAGCTCTAAAAAGCTTTCATTCTTTAAAAATTCATATCTTATGTTCCCCTTATCTGATTTTAATCGTTTAGGTGTCATTTAAAAGATAAAAATATAGTCTGTTTTTATAATTTGGTGTTGGATTTGTAATGTGTTTTGGGATTTCTAATTGCTTTACACATATGTCTCCTACGTTAAACCTTGTCGCTCGTTGCCAAGCTACCAAGGGTTGAGCTGGGTTTAATATATTGAGACCTAACTGGAGGTTAGTGGCCTATTGCTAAGTGTAGGTACTTACCTGCCCTTACCAATAACCAATTTTCCAACACTGCCCATATTACTGAATGTGATGTGAAATATAACAAAAGTGTAAGACAACATATCAGATCTCTGTCACATTTTTGATGACATTACCAACCAGACAAAATCAGGCTCTCAGTGTGTTGAGTTCCCACAAAGTTACATATCACTAAACAATGTTATGTAGATTTGTCATTGTTATTTGACTTATTTTGTGAAATTAAATTGCATGTCCTTCCGGGAGCCTCTTAATATTGCATTAAATGAATCAGGAAATCTTTGTTGTTTGTAAAGTTGTGTTAAATCTGTTAACTATTTAATACCTGTGTGTATAAATCTGTTTTCTGTTTACTACACAGCAAAATGCTGGCTCATCTTTGATGAAAGAGCTGGAGGGCCACTGGGAATCCAAAACGGACTGACAAATACTAAAGAAGCCAGTGGTGCTGAGGGAAGGGGGCTAGAGTTGAGCCCACTTCTCCATCTGAGTCTGTGAACCAACCAATTGGGCTAGCAGCCAAAACATCTCAGATACCATCACCGGTTCTGGTGGCTGCCACCCCTACCATAACCACAGCAGCGCCCTCACTCCATCCCCCTCAATACCAAGTCTTCATTCTACAGGATCAAGAACGGGAGCTACCAAACGTTATTGCAGAGACCTATTCTAGGATTGGTCAGGATAGTCTGGGGGCCAGACCGATTAAACTACAGTTTCACGGAAGATCTAATAAAGATAATACCAAGCAAGCACCTGAAGGCTCCAAAAACACTGGGATAAAAAAACAACAAACACCTAAAAAAGAAAGGGAGACCCCACAAAACAGGTATAACCTTAGAAATAGGGATAATATAAAAACACCTGATAGATATCAATATACTGATACACACCAATCTTGTTTGTTTCAGTACTCACCAGAAAAACACAGTGAGAGAGGTGGGCGGTCAGAGCTGCGAACTGAGTAAGTGATACAGAGAAGGGAATCACAATGCTCACCTGAGGTTTCAGTTAAAAAAAGAAGAGAAACTTCCCCAACAAAAACCCCAGTTTAAAAAGGAAAAAGTGGCAGCAGTTACAATTCGACATGCCACTCAAGAAGAGGGCTTTACTGAAGAACAAGAAGTGGGCACTGGCACTGCTTGACAGTGCAACAGAGGTCACAATAGTTCGACAGGATCTTCAAGAGCACCTGGAGGTGAAAGCAACTGATGACTTCTTACAAGTTCAGACTGCGGGCATGAGTGTCTCCGCACCCGATAGAGTGTACAAAACTCACAATTGGCACTATCTTTTGGAACTGCGTCATCTCTATTTATGATATTTTTTCTGGCTGAAAGTTATTGGCCACCAGAATTCATCCGCAATCTCCCTTATGGAGAGGATGTGATTGAAAAATCTTTCTCGCCCCATGTTCCCAGGAAGCTCGTTGAAATGCATGCCATTTATTGGTCATTGGCACAGGCACCTGGGTTATATCACAACCATGTAGGATGGGACAAAGATTCCCCCTACTACATAATACCAATAACATCCCAACCCCAAGCACAACCGCAATACCCTATAAAATATGATGCTAAAGCATCTGTGAGGGAAATCCTCAATCAATTGGAGTACCAGGGTGTAATAGAATCCTCAGACTCATCCATGAACAATCCATTATTTCCAGTCGCTAAACCCAACCATTCATATAGAATAGTCTTAGACTATAGACATTTAATTAGTCACACAAAAACATTTGCCATACAAATGCACATAGCACAGCACTAATGAACATTATAGTGTGCAGAAAATACAAGACTACCCTGGATCTATCATTAGGTTTTTCTGCCAAAATATAGCACCTGAAAGTAGGCACCTAACAGGTTTTAGCGGCCTTGGCTCTCAGAAAATATTCTGCCAACTCCCACAGGGGTACAAGAACATCTATTTTACACAACATTGACCCTGAGGCTTTGTCATATGTGGATGAAATTTATCTCACAGATGATGACCTCATGCAACATTTAAGATGGGTAGCCTGCATTGTTGTAGGATTTGCCGAAATCGGCTACAAATTAAACTTTAAAAAAATGAAAATAGCTTTCCTTAGTGTCCTGTTTCTGGGATACAAATTGTCAGATGAAGGCAGGAGTCTGGCGCCCCAATTTTTAGGAAAATGCACACAACTACAACTTCCAAACACAATAAAGAAGCTCCAGTCAGTGTTGGGCTTCTTAAACTGTCACAGAACATACATTCCAGATTATGCACAACGCATCAAACCATTGTACGACTTAATACGTCCTGATTTTACTGGTAAATTTTGGACAGTCGAACGCACAGGCATTCTAAAAGCTTTTCATAAAGACATGCTTGAAGCAAAACACTTGCATACAAGGCACAATAAAAGGTCATCAGAGTAATTGCTGGTGCCATTGGTTTTTACCTGTGTGACATTTAATGAGGGTGAGACCGTCCCAATTGCATTGAAATCACACTTATACTCCACAGCTGAACGACACTTTGCTCCCACTGAGAAAATCCTCACTGCTGTCCAGATGGTGGTCCTGAAAGAGAGACCTCTTGCCCAGGGAAAGCGCGCTATTTTCATATCCCCGATTCCAGCCCTTGAGGCTGTTACTAAAGCAAGTGTTTCAAACGCTAAAGCATTACATGCACATTGGATACAATGGGCAATGTCTCTGACAGCCACCGATGTTGATTATGTCTTTGACTCCAAATTACAGACCCAAGAATTCTTACAATATGAACTCAAGTATCCAGTTCCAGCAAATACATTGCCTATCGAACAATATCATAAAAGTTTGATTACTAACGGTTCAGCCCAACCAGCAATAGGAACAAAACATCAATACTCCACTGCTTGCACAGTCATGAGTGGCTACATGAAGGATAGCAAGTTTCATCCAGAAAATACTTATACGCAGGCTCTAGGAGATTGTACTGCACATCTTGCAGAACTCCAGGCTCTGTTGATGGCAATGGAACACACGGATCCTGGACAGACAACGTTGATTGTCTGTGATTCGTACTATTGCATCCAGTCCTTCAATGAATATCTGCATTATTGGCACCAAAATGGGTTCAGAGATTCAAAAGGTAACACCGTTAAACACAGACTTCTGTGAGGAAAGGTAGCGGAACTCAAGGAAAATCTACCCAATGACCATATTGTACACACACTAGGACATCAACGTGTTGGAATACACGTTGAAGGCAATACATTGGCTGATGAAGCAGCCAAATCAGCAGTAGCTATGGCTGCTGTTGCTGCAGTAACTCGTTCTAAGCTAAGAGTGGATGATGAAACACTGGCAGCTGTGGCAGCTTCGGCTGATGGCGCACCTTTTCCTAAAGCATATCCTGCTAAATATTCCTACTGAATGGCAGGCTTGTTTGATGCACAAGTAACAATACCAGGTGTGGGAGTTTGGATAATTCCCAATAAAGAACTAAGACCTGCATTAGTGAAAGCAGTGCATGATGGTGTTGCTTCTGCCCATGCTGGTGTGGTGGCTACAATTTCAATATTACAATCATGATATTGATGTCCAGGTCTATATAAAGAGACCAAGCAGTATGTCCTTTGTTGTGACATCTACCAGCATGTAAAAGGGTCCACCGTGAAACGCCCACTGCAGATACCCCTCCTAATTTCCAACAAATCATTGCAATGTGTGTACTTGGACCATGTGGTCCCTTGACACCAGATAGAGCATACAAATATATTCTAGTAGCTGTTGACTCATGCTCCATATTTCTGTGGGTTTGGCCACAACGCTCGGATGACGCTCAAACTGTTATTATCGATTTGAGAGTATTTATCAGCACAAATGCAGTTGCGACTTTCCACTCTGACTGGGGCCCTGCTTTTGCCACAAGGGCTTCATTAGGGGTCTAACTGCATCACTCGTCTCCATTTCATCCGGAGGGAAATAGTGTCTTGGAGCAACAAAATCGAGGTTTAAAGCAATCCTTAACAGAGTATTAGGCACGGATTGTAGCTGGCTTACACACCTATATGGAGTGCAGAGAGCACTTAATAATCTGCCTAGAAGGTCCCTGGAGGTCGTACATCATACAAATGCCTTTTTGGAACTTGAATGTATGTTCTAGACCTTGAAGATCCTGACGTGGAGGCGGCGGATACACCCTTTGACAAAAATGATTGTGTCACTGTTTTGAAGGACTTACAACAGTTCCGCAATGACTACATCTGCCAATGCTGCCTCTTTTGGAATCAGGGATGTACTAGTAACATCTGCCAGCTGGATTCCTAAACGTGGGGATCTAGAGCATAAAAAGATTGCTGGGAAAAAGGAATTGGGTCCTTCTTATCCTTATCGTGCACCGGTTCCAGTACTGTGAATACACAGTACCAGAACTGTGATTCTATCACCGCTGCATGGCTCTAAAGAAAATCGCTTTGTCTCCATTGACAATGTCAAGCTACACCATGTGGCTGATGTTGCACAGCAGACCTAGAGGACTCCTGAGTAATGCCCGGATCCCTCCCACTACAGACCAGGATATTCCCCAACAAGTCTTCAACAGCAACGTTGATACCTCTCTGACCTTGGGGAGAGTGGAAAATGATCTTTCATTGGTTCTACTGATAACTACTCCTACATTGATTTCTGCCAATACGGAGCAACTTTCTTCAAATACTACACAAACCGATATTGTAATGTTCTATGCACCATCAAGGGAATCTCCAGCAGCTTCTCCTCCTGAAAATACACCTCCAACATTTGTTTGTACAGATGATGGTTATTTTGTCGATGTTGATGACTTTTCTTCTGACTCATCTGCCTTTACTGCAGTAAAATTGTCAAGAGCACTTAAGCTGATACATTGGCTTAAAATTACCTATTTAATTCATCCATAGATTTATCTGTGGCTTTTATTGACTGTACTTGCCTTTCTCCTGTGGATTGGGTTTGTTATTGTCTTCTTTCTCCTTATGTATGTTCATTTTCTGCCTTAACGTTCTTAGGTTGAACTGGTGGGTGAGGTCCTAAAACTACATTTTTCATCACAAAAATTTGCAGAGACTTGTCCCTAGTGAACATTACAGCCATTCCAATACCCGATGGGATTGTTTGGGACAAAGTATTATTCGACATATATAGGCCTACTGAGGTCATTCAAATACCATATGTATTCAAACTTTCCATGACAGATGTGATCACACCCGGAGTGGTTTCTGGTGACTGAGATGTGAAAACTGTTGATGCAATGATGTCTGATCTAAAGTATTATACAGTATTTGAAAATGAAGATGTGTACCAATTTAAAGGTAATTATGGAAACATGTTCTGTTATAAGTATTATGGACATTATTAAATTCACAGAGCAAGTACCCCAACGACTATTTTTAAATATACACAGTGGGAACACTGGCCGACTGTTTTTCACTAATGACAGAGCTGACAAAATTCTCTGGAATGCACTTCTTATTCCAAAGAAGACATTTATTATTTCACCACAAGGTTCCTAAAAGGAGATTAGCATGTTGAAAGCACACTTTAAAAATAGTTACAGCGATGAAATGAAAACATGGCAAAATGACTCTCCACTGCAATATAGACAGCTAATATATGTATCTATATTATAATGCAAAGAAAATAATGAATTAAAAATGCAGCACCGTAGGGCTTGTCAGGTACTTCATCTTTCTCATGCCAGAAGGCGATGACCCCATTCGATTGCGAAAGAGAAAGAGATCTCTACCCTCATGGGAAAGATATCAGGCATCTGATGTCTTATATTCTGATTGAGGCCACAGACCCTCTCACTGTCGCACTGGCTCTTTTTATATCTTAAAAAACCAAAGGAGCTTTATGGAAAAAACACTAATTTTGCAATTCAAACATGCTGGCTAGTTTAGGTATGCTTTGGAAATAACGCGTTGGGGTTTGGCCACAATCCCAAGATGTCAAATCAAAACAAGGCCGTTCCCTGCTGTCTGAGTACATCCTTATCAACCAAAGCCCTTGGTGAGAAAAACCCCAAAACAAGACAGAATGCACTGTTTACAATGTGGAAAATTATGGATAGCCTTTAACGTGGCAGTGTCTAATGCTACGATAATGTCAATAGGCAGCTAAACCGAATACAAAATGTAGTCTGCAACTGGTGAACACTGGACAGCTAATCCAGGTGCAAAGTGGTGCAACGCAAAGTCAGTGGTCAAAACACACATTTCACTACATTCTGCACTTTGATCAATGACTTTGTGTAAACTACAGATTGAAAATCAACTCCTCTCTTATTATTTTTTTTCTCTTAAAAAAAAAAAAAAAAAAACATTACAAGCAAATTACAAGCATTGTACACAGCAACATAATGAGATGATAAAAGCAATTACTATAAAGCAATGGAAGTGGATTACCGTAGTGATCTTATAAACATTTGAACCAGACATACCTACAATAAAAAGACTGAAACTTTTATATTCTGATTGGGATAAGAACTGATTGAATAGTGTCTCTAGGATAGCAAGTTGGTGTAGAATTAGATGGAAGCATCATGAGTTCTAATCATGTAAAGGTACATGGTCCACCTGTAATGTTTGCTGGAATATAAGTGCTCCCATACGAGAATAGTCAGCAAACTGGCAACTTTGCTTAATGAGACTGGCAGCAGTCATCTATATGAAAACAAGCAAGGTATAAGTTCGAGGAAAAATGTAATCAAACAGGTTGACAGAACATCCATGGTACTCTGCATTGTTCCCATGTAGAACATTGATCTGTCAAGCTAATTTAGCGCTAAATGTATCCATAGGTTTTGTACTTTAAAAGCAGCACGAGGGTTGCACAAAGGTGATCAATCAGGTTCAAGTTGAGGGTGCTGTCCCTCCCCCGACCCCACACGCAAACTCCCAAAGGGAGATCAAACAGCACTCTCCTGGTCAGTGGCAAGTCGTAGTAAGATCTGTAAAAGAAACAAGTATGCCTTTTCTTGCAAATAACATTTGTCATCTGACATTTTTTCTTTTCCTTGTTTTATAATCAGTAAGACGTTACTGGGGCCATGTGCTATAATTTCTGCAGGTTCTGAAGGGCCATTTGGGAATTCAACCCTCACCTTAGCACTGAGGTTTTTGTCTGCTGAACTTCCCTTTCCTTGCACTGTCAAAAGGGCTGGGGCAGTCGCCTTCCTCACCAATCCTTCACACACTGAACTTATGACAAGTTGGGCAATCCTGTCTCCAATCTAGATAAACATATCAGCTTCTCCTCTATTTAACAGAACAGTTTTGATTTCTATCTGTCCTGGTAACTTTCCTCTCCCCAATTGACCTTTGACTGTTTGTGCGACAGATCTCTGTTGTGTGTGCTGACAAATAGGACATTGCAAAATCACAGTTTGTATCACATCTAGGGGGATATGCATCCCTCTAATCTCCCTACCTGTAAGTAGCTTTTTTCTCCCAGGTGTCCACATTTCTAGTGCACCCATTTAGCCATCCCCACCAAGTCAGAATTCTGGGTTGCCACTTCTGCCTCTGAAATTTTGGCTTTGTCATCTGCAAGGGAATTGAACCAGTGTTCTAGTGGGTCAATGGGACAATGAGCACCTATGACTTTACTCTGTTCTAATATTTCCCAAATCTCCTGCCACAACTCTTTGCTCCACATCTCCTTTGAGTGAATGAACCAGTTATGTGCATGTCAACCATGTGGAAAGCCAAATGGCTAATCCATTGGCAGTGGACCAAGAATCAGTGTAAAAATGACAAGTCCTAAGCAGCTCTTGCTTTACAGCTTGATACACAGCGTACAACTCTGCATATTGGCTACTTTTTCCTTCTCCTGTGGTAACCAACAACTTTTTAGTAATTGGATTGTATGACACTGCTTTCCAATGTCTTTTGGTACCCACATATTTGAATGAACCATTATTAAACGAAACATGATTCCTATCCTCAAGGGACAAGAATTCAAACGTTACACCCCATTTCACTGGTGACTCTTTACTTGTGGCACCTCCTGCACCCTCTCCTCATCTTGTACAGGGGATTGTGACACCTGTCATGGCTGGTCCTACTCGAGCCCCGTCCTATATGTACAACTTCCAGCCTATGATGCTAGCCTCTTGTGAATGTTCTATACAGTGAGATTTAGATGAACTCATCACCCACTGCATGATTGGTATTTCAGGTCTCAGAATAACAATATGACCTAGTGTTATTTGCTCAGTATCCATTAGACCCCAATAACAGACCAAAAGCTGTTTTTCAAAAGGAGTATAGCGCTCATCAGATTCAGATAGTTTTCTAGTCCGGAATCCTAGGGAACCCTCGTCTTCCCCTGTTTTTCTCACATACTCCAATTTGCAAATTGTCCTTGAACACTTATATGCAACTCAATGTCTCTTACTTGCACTGGCCACAATTCTAAAGTCTGTTGAATTATTTCATTTGCCAAATAAAAAGCACACTGCTGCTTTTCACCCCATTCAAACTCATGTTTTTTTCTGGTTACTTTATACCACAGGGTTAAGATTTTACTCAGATGAGGGTCATGTTGTTTCCAAAAATCAAACAATCTCATGAAACTCTGTGTCTCTTGTTTAATGCGAGGAGTGGCAAACTCCAAAATCTTTTGTTTTACCTGTAACAACATCTCTCTATGTTCTGGATTCCACTGAATTCGTATAAACTGCATATTTTGCAACAGTCCCTGTGTCTTGTCTGAATTAATTGTACACATCATACTCTGCAGACGTTCTGTGAATATATTGGTAACATTGTCAACTTCTTGCTGGGTGTAATCTTTTAAAGAATGCATTTAAACTCTTGCCAAAAACTGTGGGCTACTAACTACGTTCTGCTCATGCAGTTCACACT
The DNA here is from genome assembly GCF_031143425.1 of Pleurodeles waltl. Classification (NCBI taxonomy): domain Eukaryota; kingdom Metazoa; phylum Chordata; class Amphibia; order Caudata; family Salamandridae; genus Pleurodeles; species Pleurodeles waltl. The sequence continues at coordinate 582,103,426 of NC_090444.1, read as the reverse complement.
GGCCCCCACCATTTTAACCTCCTCATTACTGGAATGTGAAAAGTCAGAATCCCCTGTAACAGCTTGGTAGAATTCAGCTTTATCTTGTAATAACTTATTTTGGTCAAGCTGTTCTCTCAGTTATTGATTTGCATATTCTAACTGTTTACATCTCTCATGCATTTCTCTGTAATCAGACAAAAGTATCCAAATCCTCCTGTCAAGAACAAAAGGGATATCATTCCGTTCAAAAAGCACCTTTTCTAAACATGAAAAGACATTCAATAATGTGGTCTTATCCAAGCACCCATCCCAAAATTTAGAAAGTCCTAATAAATAGGAAAACATATTTGCCAAGACATCATAAGGCATTTTAATTTCACATGCATTTTCAAACATGGTTTGCGGTGCTTCCTTTAACTCTCTGAATAAAAACATATTTACACTTTTAAATTGTGCACTCTCAACCTTCATCCTCTCTTTTTAGACTGTTCGATCTACGCCAAAATGTTTTGCTTTTTACTAATGACCGAGCTGATAAAAATCCCTGGAATGCACTTCTTGATGCAACGAGGTTCCTAAAAGGAGATTAGCATGTTGAAAGCACACATTTAAAAATAGTCACAGCAATGAAATGAAAAAAATACAAAAATTATTCTCCACTGCAATATACACAGCAAATATATGTATCTATATTATAATACAAAGTAAATAATGAATAAAAAATGCATCACTGTAGGTCCTGTCAGGTGCTTCATCTTTCTCATGCCAGCAAGACGATGACCCCGTTCAACTGCGAAAGAGATCTCTACCCTCCCGGGAAAGATATCAGGCATCCGACGTCTAGAATCCTGATTGAGGCCACTGACCCTCTCACTGTGGCACTGGGTCTTTTTATACCTTAAAAAAAACAAAGAGCTTTATGGAAAAAACCCTCATTTTGCAATTCAAACATGATGGCTAGTTTAGGTATTCTTTGAAAATAACACGTTGGGGTTTGGCCACAACCCCAAGATGTCAAATCAAAACAAGGCTGTTCCTTGCCCTCTGAGCACATCCTTATCAGCCAAAGGCCTTGGTGAGAAAAAGCACGAAAACAAGACAGAATGCACAGTTTACAATGTGGAAAATTACGGGCAGCCTTTAACATGGCAGTATCTAATGCTATGATAAAGTCAATAGGCAGCTAAACTAAATACAAAATGTAGTCTGTAACTGGCGAACACTGGGCAGCTAATCCGGGTGCAAAGTGGTGTAACACAAAGTCAGTGGTCAAAACATACATTTCACTACACCGACTCAACCAATAGGACAACTCTAAAACATATACTGAAATATTTTGCATATTTTTCTGGGCACAATGTTAATAATGCTGAGTCATATTATTTTAAATTGCCAAAAATGGAAAGTCAAAATGTTTTGTTGACGGATACTAAATTGATTTACCCTGAATCCTTTGTTTCCCAATTTGCTATAGAAGGCTATGAGTACTGGTTGAAGTCAACTGACTTCAAAAGTGTGTGGGGAACAAAACATTGGCAAATAAGAGAAGGAGAGGTTTTATTTAAAGCATGTATTATTCCTGTTCAGATGATATTTTTAAACGAAACAGCACAACAAACAAGCTGTTTAGGCTTAGTAGAGATTAAAGAACTGAATGCGCCCACTATTCCCACCCCTGAAATTTTTTACAAATGGCAAAAATATATAAATGTGTCTAAAGATCAGCTCAATGAATGGGTCCAGAATGGTCCATTTAACACATCACTTTCACGTCCTGCTGGGTGGTTATTGTAGCCAGTAGACACCAATGGGTGCCAAACGTGTTTTGTTAACTCCTCAGGGGGTTTTAGAATTAAGATGCCGGACCCTCGCTGCGTGTCCTCAGACCACTCGGGTAGAGTGACAACATAGAGTGTAGGGAAACTATGCCAGCAATTTATTAAAGGTCTCCTCACTGGATGCTGTCAAAGAACATCTAAGTCTCCTGTCCAATAACACAGATTTACAGGATTTCCTGTTAGGCCCCAGAAGACAATGCAGAAATTGCTTCTTATATGCTGTTAGGCCCCAGAAGACAATGCAGAAATTGCTTCTTATATGCTGCATATAATGAAATATGGAAGCTTTCCCAGCAAAAGGTGGCTGCCCGTTAAAACAAATAGATCAGGAAAACTTACAGAAATCATTAGCCATTGTAGATCATGAAATTAATACCTTGTCCGACCGCATATACACCTTAGAAAACATGGTATCCTCTGCAATAGATATAGTACAGAGTGATGTATCATTCTTGCAATATGGACAAAATCAGCTAAGATCCATTATGCAGTTAGATTGGACACTACAGACATTGAAAGCAGGTTGCGTTCCCTGGCAACACGTGAGCGCAAGGGACATTTTTCTACATTTAATTTAACGCAACAACAACTAATAATGGCTAAGAAAGAAGCAACAAATGTCATGTTGAATACTGAAAAGTTAGAAAAGTTGTCTTTCACTGTGGCTGAAATACCATCTGTTGATTGGCTAATACATGGGGTTATAAATCTGCCCATTTCAGCATTTCAATTTACATCCTGTTTGAAACATATTCCAGTGGGTAGATATGAAAGACTGGAAGATAGGTACATACATGAAGTGTGGGAGCTTCTTTTCTCATACAACTGCTTCAATGTCACAAAAGACTTCTTTCTTAGCAGTAGTGAATGTAAGACTTTTGTGAGCCATTCAATGGTTTGTAAACAGTTGTCCTTGCACAGGGCATGTAATGCCTCTGAAGCTATTTTAGCTTGTTATCTAAAGGGAGTTCCAGTCCCCTGGATTAGACCTGTGTTCCAGGTGCTCTCCAATGGCAGCTATGTTCTCCTTAACAGAGAGAAATGTTGTGGAATGCAAGACGGAATAGCTTACAGTGTTTCGGTCTCCCAAATTGTTACCTTCTGCGGGAATGTTCTTTTTCCCCCTATGTAGTCTCAAGGAGGAGCAGATGTTTGGCCTCACATTGCTACTTTTGATGTGAATTTTGCTGTTTGGCGCATAGGAGCGACGGGGGGCCCTCATATCGCTCTTCTTGGCACTAGGAGTGCCTTTCAGGAGTACCTTTCATTACAAGGACGGTATTTTGTTCTCCTAATGTTCCTATTATGGGCTTGAGGGGACTATTATGATAACCTGTTTTTTTACATGATGTGTTACAGATGTCCTAATGTTCCTTTTATGGACATAACATGCTAATATGTTTTCCTGACTTGCCATGTGTTTTATAATGTTCCTGATATGGACGTTTAGGATATTTCTATGACAAGTGCATTTGTGTAGTAATGTGATTCCTGACTACTGCTTATGTTGCAGAATACTAAGTAACCTGTGTGTACTATGTGACTACTGCTGGTTCTGCAGAGTAACTAATGTTTAACGTTCTGACAACTGCTAAGTTAGCAGGATATTACTGACATGTTGTGTTTGGTCTAATAATTGCATTGTGTACATTACATTATATTTTCATATAACTTGGTGTTGTGTTTTCTATGTTGTGGGGACAGTGCATCACGTGTGTTGTGCAAATGCTTTACACATTGCCTCCCGGTTAGGGCTGACTGCTCGTGCCAAGCTACCAAGGGGGTGAGCAGGGGTTATCTGGGACGTGTAACTCCCTTACCCTGATTAGAGTGGGTGGGTTCTGCCTGGCTTAGATGCATACCCTAGCCAACCAGAAGCGCCATTTCTAACTTTGCACATTCAAAGAGGCACCAAAGACATTGAAACCCAAGCTGCACACAATGCAAAACCGGTCGGAAAGACCAGTCACACTCCAGTTGTTCCAGGAGTGGTGCTCTGAAATACTACATCATGCGTTCACAACACAGTTGTGCTGGCGGTAGCGTTTTTTAGTGCTCCTTGCTGTTACAGGACAGTCATTGCGCAGAAAAAGTAGCAACAGCAGAATGCCACCTATTATAGCCAAAGTTTCCTGGTAATCCCCCGAAAACACTCAAAAATATATCCTGTATGGCTGATGATATTGAACCGAATATAGAGGAGAAGGTGTGAACAAAACCAGAACCAACAGCCTTAAAAAAGTGGGCAATTCCATTAGTACTAAACGCATTAAATATTCACCTGTTGATCATGGGGGAGGGGCGGCACGCACCCCCACCTGGTGTTTATAATGGGCCCCTCCTGGGGCCCACGATCTCTGGGGGGCCCCGGCGCTCCACTGGCCCTCCAGCAAGGGTGGGGGGCAAGAATGCCCCAAAACAACAATAGGGGGCCTGGTGGGGTGGGGAGCCTCTAATGATGCTTCCACCCCGCCCGGTGTGAAGATATTTGTATCGAGACCCTCCTGGGCCCGTGATCTCTGGGGGGCCTCCCTGGGCCTCCACAGCCCCTTCAACAAATGGGGGGGACAAAACAATGTCCCAAAACAACAAGTGGGGGAACCTATGGAGACATGCGGCGCAGGGGGCCTCCATGTAGGCTTCCGCCCCGCCCACGGTCTCAGCCCATACAACAAGGGCTCAGTTAGGGCCGTGGGGAACCTCCGATGAGGCTTCCTTCCCCCCAGCCATCCACAAAGACACAAAGGGGAGTGGTGGGGTGGGGAAGCCTCCGATAAGGCTTCCTTTCCCCACCTGGCTCTAAACACCAATTCCACCAGCCGCAATGGTGACCGGCCCTAAGTGAGGGCCTCCTGGTGCCCCAGGGGTGTTCCTTGAAGCAGACTAAGCCCCAGGGGCACTGATAGGAGCACGCTCGTTCCTTTCTTTGTGTTCTCTCTGTGCCCCGGGGGCACAGACCAGCGCTATTCACTCGTGCTTTTCATTAATAGCCCGGGCTGTGGCGGTGATCTCAGCCAGCAGACCTCATCCAAGCAATCTGCTCGGGTTGCGGTGATGATCTCCAGTGGGAATGCGCTACGAAGTGCAGGAGAGACACACAAAAGCACCCCAAGGCGTTTTGGGGCAAAACAAGTGGAGCTCTCAGTAAATGCACAGCCAAGTGCCTTCCAGGCGCTATACGACACGGTGAAGCACTCCTCATGCACCTCTGAGTGTTGCAGGAGTCAGGGGCCACTTGGGGGACAAGGTCCATGAAAAAGGCACACAGGTGACAGGGCCCAGCAACAGGCTAGCACAAGGGGGATGCAGGCAAGTGGCAGTTCCTCCAGGTGACCAAGCAGGTCACAGGTCAGCACAACAGCAGGAGTCCACGGCGGTTCCTGGTGAGTACTTCCAGCATTCTGTGTCCAGTCCTAAGCTGCCCCCAAAAGTTCCCAAATTGTGGGTGGGGAACATTCCCCTGTATTTATACTCAATTTTACAGTGTGTTGCAAAGGAAGGGTAGAGGAGGATCCAACCAGTTACAACTGGTTCTGGGAGTGCCCCATCTCTCCGCCAGCACAGGCTCCAAACATCAGTTGGGTGTAAACGACCCTATTGTGTGAGGCCAGGGCACAGCCTTTACAAATGCAGGTGTGCCCCGCCTCTCCTTTCTCTCAGCCCAGGAAGACTATTCAGCTTGCAGATGCACCTCTGTGAAGCCTTCACCCTCCTTGTTTACAGGCTGTCTGAAAAGTATGCACAAAGCCCAACTGTCACTCTGCCAGACGTGGATTGGAGTCAAGCTGCAAAACACCAGAGTTATAAGCACAGATAAATGCTCACTTTCTAGAAGTGACATTTCTGTATAGTAGCACAAAATCCACTTACACCAGTAAGCAACATTTCTCATTACCATTACAACCATACCAAACATGCCTACGCTACCCTCATAAATCAGACAATACCCGATACACATAAGGCGGGGCATTTCTAATGCAATCTAATCAGAAGGCAGCAGTCACAGCAGTGAGACACCAAGTTAGGCTGTTTGTCACTACCAGGACAGGCCACACAACCTGACACATGTCCTGCCTTCTACATACATAGCACCCTGCCCATAGGGCTAGCTAGGATCTACCTTAGGGGTTCCTGGGCCAGGCAAGTAAATTTAGATGCCAGGTCCCTGTGGCAGCAAATTGCGCACACAGGCCCTGCGCTAGCAGGCCTGAGACAGGTTTGAAAGGTTACTTTAGTGGGTGGCGCAATAAGCACTGCAGGCCCACTACTAGCATTTAACTCACAGGTCCTGGGTATGGAGATACCACTGTACAAGGGACTTACAGGTAAATTAAATTTGCCTAACAGGTATGAGCCAATCATACCAACTTTAGAAGGGAGAGCACCTGCACTTTAGCACTGATCAACAGTGATTTAGTGCTCAGAGTCCTAGAGCCAACAGCGAGAGGTCCGAAAAAATAGGAGAAAGGAGGCAAAAAGTCAGGGGATGAACCTGCCACAAGGGCCACGTCCAACATGCACTGAAAGTCTGTCTTTCTACGCAGCACTTACTTTCATTGGACGCTGATCTGTCGATGTTCTGCTTCTGTTGTCTTTGCCTGTATGAGACTTTTGGTAACTGAGAGAAAGGGATGGGATCTTACTAACCACGATTCCCCTGAGGAGTCTTCTTGTCATGCGCCCGGTTGCCACAATCATCTCGGCCACAGGTAAGGCACCTCTAGTTAGCTGGAGAACCCACATTAGGCCGACAGGCATCATGTGGTGTGGAATTCTACTTAGTAGCCAAAATCCGTGTGATCCAGTCTCCCAAATCCATTAGCCTAATTAGCATAATAAGAATCTACGCAAAACCTTCCGGTACCCTTATTCTCTAAATAAAATCTCATCACTAAAAGCAGCCTATTAACACAGCATTCAAGCATTATGGGGGTCATTACAATCCTGGCGGATGGCGGAGAACCAGCGGTAAGACCGCCAACAGGCTGGCGGTCTTACCTTTGTGTATTATGACCATGGCGGTTACCGCCATGGTCAACCGCCGGTTCTCCGTCCCGCCCGCCAGGGCGGAGACGACCGCCGGGCTGGAGACCTGGGTCTCCAACCCAGCGGCCGTCAGTTTACCACCGGCGGTATTTGGACCCGGCTTACCGCCGTGGATTTCCAGCGGTTTCAACCGCCATGAAATCCATGGCGGTAAGCACTATCAGTGCCAGGGAATTCATTCCCTGGCACTGATAGGGGTCTCCCCCACCCCGACTCCCTCCCCTACACCTCCCACCACCCCTGCCACCCCCCAAAGGTGTCAGGGCCCCCCTCCCCACCCGACCCCCAACATAACATTACTCACACACACCTGACACATATGCAGGCACCACCAATACACACACGCACACACCCCGACATACATGCCTACATCCACACACAGAGTCAGACATGCACACCCACATACAAACATACACGCACACATCCACACAGACATACCCACAGCCATACACGCACTCATTCCCATACACACAACACCCCCGCAAGCATACACGCACTCACACACCCCCTCTATATACACTCACGCACACCCCCATGCACGCACACAACACCCCCCTCCCCTAACGGACGATCGACTTACTTGGTCCGTCGATCCTTCCGGAGGGGACGGGAGCCATGGGGGCAGCTCCGCCGACTCCACACCGCCAACAGAACACCGCCACGGCGAATCACAGGACGTGATTCGCTGGGCGGTGTTCTGTTGGCGTGGCGGTAGAGGTGGAGCAACCTCCACTTCCCCGCCGCCCGTAAGTATGGCTGTTGGCGGCTCTTCCACACGGCGGTCACTCGGCGGTCTTGCAAAAAGACCGCCGAGGTCGTAATGACCCCCTATGTCTTTTACTACTAAATATAGACCTTAACTATGCACGATTTACCAGTTCATTGCTCTGCCAACCACTTTTCCTTAACACAGCTCATTACAGAAACCAATCCAAACAGGTGTCATATCATATTTACAGCATACTCTACACCCTCCCACCATTAATGTAGTTTGAAAGAGTCCACCTCAAAGGATAAAATACCCACTTGCTGGATGTAAAAGGAATACCAAAAGTGAAACCTGTGCTCATTACCTGGTGAAGTGACACAAAGTCATGCTTAAAACAAAACCAATGTGTCAACTCTTTAAGCCGCCCAAACACCATAGAAAAACTCAGACAGATCACCATCATACTCCTCAACTAATTTCATCACATCTAATTTTCTAAGGTAAATGGCAATGAAATTAAAACAATTCAATAGGAGGAATCTGACAAATGAATTTTTGAAGTTTTTGAAGTTGTAAAATTAAATATCACCCAGAAAAATAGAGTGCCCACAGGAAGTCAATGTTTGTCATAGATCAAGACTAATTGTGATTTTTAGCCGATCCCCCTGAAGGTCAGGTCCGATACAACAAGTAGATAAGTCCCACTGAATCATAGAAGTGGAGGAGTTGAGAAGCAAAATGTATCTAACTGGCAGGATCATGACATAAGATTAAATTTCAGATTCATCCGGCTCAAATGTCCCCGCACCCCAGAAAAAATGACAAAGTCCTTTTCTGCACTAGGTAAACATTATTTTAACAAAAACCTCAAAAGTTCCAGAGCTTCAGCCGGCCCATCCGACTTGGTGTATCCAGCTTGTGCTGCATTACCATAGGTCTCAAATTGCACCAATGTCCGAGTCTAATTAGTGCTGTATCCTTTATGGTGCTCTTTGTATTTAAAATGTTTGAAAATTCTTATCTACAGTTTTACTTATTGTTTTGTTTTGCATTTTGTTCTATAAAATTGACTCTGTTGTTGTTTACAATTTTAATGGTGTATTGCCTTATGGTAAACCTTTCTGCTAAGTGCCATATCAACTCGGGGGTTAAGGTCAAATTTATTTAGTGACTTTGAGGGTTCACCTTGGCAGGATTTGTTATTATTTCTTGAAGTGGGCAGTACCCATCTCAGATAAGGATCCAATTTCTTTTGTCACTCATTTATTAAAACGTTTCCAGAAAATTCAACCATACTATCTTATGATGTGGGAGGATCTAAATAAAATCCATATACATACAAGGTTGTTTTACAATTATTATTATTGGGCTAAACTGTGATTCTGATTGAAAAACTTTGATACAGTATAGTACTAGAGGGCACAGGGTGCAAGAATCAACAAAATGGATTTCTAAAGTTCACACACACGCTGACAGCCTCAAACCATAAAACCACATTATCCAAACACTCACTATGGCCCACATTAATTCAGTGATTCAAAGTGGGGTGGGGATCTTTATATGTGGAAACAAAAAGAATATTTCTTCTGCATTATAATAGTGCATTTAGGGTCAGATGTATGAAACTTTTTTGCGCTCGCAAACGGTGCGAAACGCAAAAATCGGCCGTTTGCGAGTGCAAAAAAGTGGTCTGCGATGCATGAAAGGCATTCGCAGACCAAAAATAAGAAATCGCAAAATTTGCGTTTTTTTGCATTGCGACCTGGTTTTGCAAATCGCAATTTGTGATTCGGTATTTCCAGGAGGAAACTGCGAGGCGCAAATTGCGCGTCGCAAAATCGAAGTCGCTAAGAGATGCATCAAAAAATTGCAAATTGCGATTATTCGCAGAATGGCATTTTGCTCATGCAAAATACCATGATATGAAACCAGGTGGTAACCAGGTGCAACCTTTATAAAGAAGCCCAGAATGCCTCAAACTCTATTCAACAATGGCTGCACTCTACGTCATGGCGAGGAGGATGAGGATCTTAGCAGGTTTGAGGAGAGGGAGGAGGAGACAGGAGCACATTTTCAGAGTGCGCATTGCACTTTTTAACCTGACAGAGGAGGAAATATATGAGAGGTATAAGTTGAACTCAGCCATGATACTTGAACTGATAGCTGAGCTACAACCCATACTGCAGCGCAGAACACTAAGGACTCACAGCATACCCACCCATGTGCAGGTATTATGCTCCCTCCACCTACTCGCCTCAGGGAGCTATCAAGGGGTCATAGCAGCAGCTGGAGGGGTACCCTCTCTAGATTTTTCAATGCATTCATCAATGCCATGCTGAGCAAACTACAACAGTACATCAGATTCCCCCACACCCCACAGGAATAACAGCAGACAAAAATAGAGTTTTACCAGATAGCACAGTTCCCCCACGTCCTAGGTGCCATAGATGGCACACATGTTGCAATCTGTCCACCAGCAGCCACAGAGTATGTGTACCTCAACAGGAAATACCAACATTCCATGAATATACAGGTGATATGCAATGCGTCCTACATCATTACTGATCTCGTGGCCAGGTACCCAGGGAGCACACATGATTCGTATGTCTTTCACCACAGCGGGATTCACACACAACTGCTAGCTGGGGAGTTTGGTGAAGGATATCTACTAGGTATTGTCCCTCTGTACAATGGCGCATTGATGGCGTGCTGATGTCAGATGGCCCACTTCTTATCATACTCTCTGTCCCTTCCAGGAGACAGTGCCTATGCAGTGCGCACCTACATGATGACGCCCTACCTCAATCCTGCAAAACCTGCTGAACGAAGATACAATGCAGCACACAGGGCAACCCGCAATGTGGTGGAGCGCACATTTGGACTGCTGAAGAGTCGCTTCCGGTGCCTCCACAAACGTGGAGGGGCACTACAGTACAGCCCAGAGAAGACATGTAGAATAGTGGCTACTTGTGCAATCTTGCACAATATAATTACCACCAGGGGCAATACCTGTGGAAATATGTGATACTGAATCTGATGACAATGATGATCCCATACCACCCGTACAGGCAGCAGACAGGACCAGTGCAGCAGAGGGAAGGCAAAGGCGTGCCGACATCACACACAACCATTTCAGACGTGAGTATAAATGACACAAATCCGCTGACAACTGTACCTGTAGTGAAATAAATGTATTACCTTAAGTCAGGTAATGTACGTGTGAGTAATAACAAAAAACAGGTAATGTGATAAACGCAAAACAATGAAGGACCAGAGTAATGCACTATTACTTCATAGTGTCAACAGCAGTCCACTGGCAGCTAGAGTCATTTTTTGCGCCCACACACACCACTCAGGTGGCCAGTTACATCACTGGCACCTCTATTGTCACCCTCAGTGGCAGTGCTGTGCCTGGCACTGCGCCTTCTGGTGTCCGCTGCTGGTACAGCAACACTGCTGAGGCTGGAACTATCCTCAGTGTCCCCCAGTGCTAGCTCACTCGGAGTGGCTGACCATGGTCCCATAATGTGTTCGATCACATTGGTGATCTGCACAAGTCCATTTACAACGTCCCTGCTGCTGTGTGCTGCCTACACTTGTGCAGCCACTGCACAACGGGCAATCAGTGCTGTTGAATTTGCCACCCTGTTAGAGGAACGACAGAAGCTGCCAAACATGTTAGGAAATCTGCGCTCCTGTCTGCGCTGGCTCACCCTTTCATGGCGCAGCTCCTGGCAGAGTTCACGGACAGCACTTGTGAGGTCCCTGGTGTCCTGTGATGCCTGCACCTGTCCCTCACGCAGCTGTATAATGTTATTATTGAGGGAGTCGAGTTGGTGATGCTGGCCCATCATGTTGCGGTTATGTTTGCACAAGTTCTTATCTAATGCGAGGATCCGATTATTTTGTAGATGCTGCTGCTGCAACATAGCAGCTTCCAGGCCACCAAATAAGGAGGGACCCTCACCTGCCTCATGCTGATGTGCCCAGGAATCTGTCGCCATCCTGCGTGGTGCTGTGGTCTGATGACACCTGACCTCCTGCATCTGGCTGCGCCTGCCTGTTGCTGATGGGGTACTTGGCCCTTCCTGCTGCTCATCGGAGTAGTTGCTGAGCTCTGGCAGTGGAAGTGCCCTGGGCCTGCGTAGTACAGTCGCAATGTTGAGGGACCCACTGGTATTTGAATCGGAGGCCAGATGGGTGTCTGTCTCGCCTACCCGTGCTGATGCTGTGGCTGCTGGGACTGGCCCACCTGCAACAACAATATGCAGCATGTCAGTTATGTATGTTACATTTACGGTCAGACAATGGTAATAAAGGTACAGGTACTTCTCTACACGGTGTTGTGTGTGTTGTGTTCCTCTGGGTGTCACTCTACTTAAATACTTTGTATGTGCTACTTTCAGTTCTGGGTTCTGGACTGCCAGTCCCATAATGCATTGTTGTGCTGCTTCTAACATGTGGACTGGACTACTTCTCACACTGTATAACATTACTTGCTAATTCCTAAGGGGCTTTTGTGCATACACATTTGGGGTTACAAATCAATTTTGCACTTACCTTGGCTGGTACTTGGTGTGCCGGAGATGTCGATCTCTGTGACCCCAGTCACAGCTTCAGGGAGGAGTGTGGACTCGACTAGGTCCTCCAATGGTGTTGATGGTGCCTCTGTGGGTGGACCGCCTCCTGTGCCCCTGGCCTCCGCAAGTCTCCTTGCCACCCTCTCCTTTGCACGGGACCGCAGGTCATACCACCTTTTCTTGATCTCTTCGATGGAGCGCTGTGACACTCCAATTGCGCAGATTTTTGACTGGATGTCCGTCCATGGTCTCCTCTTCTCACTCTCAGGCTGCTGGAGTGAGCTTTTTCCAAAAAGGCGGTCATGGCTCCTTACCACCTCCTCAGTTAGCACCTCAAGCTCCTGCTCACTGAATTTCAGCTTGCGCTTTCTTTTACCCTTCTCCTGTGCTTGGCCTGGGTTATCCATACTTGCTCAGGTGTGCTGGCTCCTTCTGAGTGCTGCTCTGTGTGGCTGGGCTGCTCTCACTCAGGATGCTGGTTTGGGTGTGGCACCTGAAACTGCCTGGGATGACTCATTTCCTGCTAGTGATGTCATCAGGCTCCTCCAGGTGTACTTTCTCGAACTTTCTCGCAATTTGCGATTTTTTAACGAATCGCAAAAAAATCGCAATTTGCGAAAATGCAAATTGCGATTCGGTAAATGGGCCTCGCAAATCACAAATAGCGATTTTTAAGAAATCGCTATTTCCGAATCGCAATATTGTTACATGGGCAATTGCGTCTCGGAAATAGCGATTTCTTAAAAATCGCTATTTGCGATTCGCAAGCCACTGTTTTCCTACATATGGCCCATAATCCTATATCACTTGTAAAAATGCCAGTGGAGTATCCATCACATTTCTGAAGCGGTAACCCTCTGCCTAACTGGAAATCAAGCCCAATGAATTTACTGTGAATATTCTAATAATATTTACAATAAAACAAACATTGGTAAGGATCCTCAGTGTGATCAGTTATGTTGGATATTGTGTAATATTTCTAAAATATAGAACATATTTCTCACAACATTAGACTATCATTTGATAAAAATGTCTGTTTTACGGTCAAACAACCTCTTCTATTACCATCCTGGAGCCAACTCAGCCTAGAGAAATACCATTGAAAACTCTCAGTGAGCGCAGCTCTCCTGCCTATGACGATCCTCTGGAAGAACAGCCTCCCCATTAGGTATTTGTGTGGTAAGCACCATGCATCTCGGCCCAGATTTATACTTGCTTTGCGCTGAATTAACATAATTTTTACCCTAATTTAGTGCAAACCTAACTCCAAATTTATACTTTGGTGCTAGAACTGTCTAGCACCAAAGTTTTTAGAGTTAAAGTCATTTTTTGCAAGCGGTAAATTACCTTGCGTCAATGAGATGCAAGGTAGGCGTTCCCGGGCAAAAAAGGACTCTAAGGCCTCATTATTTAACGCCTGGATCAGGGCAGGCGTTAAGGGACCTGTGGGCCTATTTCTATGGTAGAACTATGGTAGAACACCATGGAATAAGTCCACAGGTGCCCTCCCCTGGCCCACAGACACCCCGACCCACACTAGAGGAAGAGCAAAGGATGGGAGATCCCATCCCAGATAAGTTTAGATAAGTGGAGGTGAGTATTTTTTTTTGAAGTGCCATTTGGGGCCTTGGAATGGGCCCCCCTACATGGCACTAGGTAAAATGGCAATGCCCATGGGACCCTTGTCCCCTGTGCTGGCGATTGGGGTGGTGGGCGTGACTCCCGTCTTTTATAAGACAGGAGTCATGTGGTATGGCAGGTTTAACGTCAAGAAATGACGCTAGACCGGTTGGGGTCATTTTCTTTTACTCTAACCAGCCTACCGTCATTTTTTGGTGCAAAAACTCCCTTCTCCCAGACCACCACCCCAACCCGGCTAATGTCATATTCCATGACGTTAGCCCGCCCTTTGCTCTGGATTGCGCCATTCCATAGATAAGATGCCCGGCCGTATAAAAGTATAAATATGGGCCCTAGTTTAATCTGTAAAGACTAGTACAGGCAGAAGAATCCTGTCCCCATTAGACACATCTGTGTCCACACAAGACTCCTGTGTTTTCACACCAATATCACCTATGGCTATCCTTGTCCCGTATCCTGTGACAACCAAAACCATTACAAATACTGTGCAGCCAGAACAGACAACTCCGGTGGCCAATTCATTAAGGTCACATGCTATCTTGACAAGCCAGAAGTAGGACCTAGTGTGGAGAGGGAGGCTCAGGGTGTGTATACAACTGCTAACACCATGGGCCCAAACCTGATAGGTGCAGCTACATGACAGATTGAAGAACTTCTAAGGGCCAGGAATGACCTTCTTAAAACCCAGAAAGAGATCTACAGTGCCCAAAATGATCTACTGGAGCAGGACAAGAGTGGCTCCATTTTACATTCCTGGTGGTGTGGGATGGCGTTACATCATTGTCTACAGCAGTGGCAAAATTCGATGAGCTTTTTCATGGACAACACACCTGCTTAATGTTAATTATATTAGCGGGTATAACGGCATAATAATTGGTTATTCTGTGTCAAAGAGTAATATGGAATTAACAAAATTACTATGATTACACGGCTATAATTAAAACTATGTCCAGGCCTACAGCTGACACAGGAAAACACGTAGTAGATATTGCCTTCCTGAATGAGCACCAAGGGGGAAACCCCCACAGGGCACAAATCTCAATCAGCAGCCCAAGAAGACTCTGGGAAGTCAAGATGTGACCTTAGAAGATGCTAGAAGATGCTAAGAGGTGAGCCAGAGATAAGCTGGAAGCATGGAAGCTTGGATTACCATGAAACAGAAAAGGCAAAGCAGGCTCTTGAAGACTACTGGAGTGCAGAGGAATAAGGAAAAGGGGAACAGGCAAAGGTTCATGAAGAAATCCATGAACAAGGAGCCTAACTAACAAAAACTTAAAGCACTGCGAAGCAAAAAGTGGAAAGATCCCCCTTTTTATAAACCAAAAAACAGGAAATCATGTAGTCCCATTTTAATTTAGGAAAGACATTAAGTAGCATGCAGGGCAAAGGCCATCTTAGGTTGGGACGAGTAATACCTTCTCCAACACCCTCACCAAGGAACCCCAGGAAAGAGAGGCAAAGCGGGCCCATGGCATAGGGTGTGTTGTCTCCAAAAAGGCCCCCACAAAGAAGAATACGGCACAGGAAGAAGGCACTGACAGGTCAGCCACTGTCATATAAATCATAAAGGGGAATATAATGCCCTCTCATGCGGAAAGAAGAAAACCTTCTCATATGCCTAAGGGACAGTCTCTGGTCTTAAGGAACCCAGCTGTCAGCAGCAGTGATAACCGTCTCTTCACAGGTGGTGGCATCAGTGTGGTTTGTGTTAGACAGCTTGTCTGTGATTAATTGGATATTTTATGAAACATTCAAATATTTCTCCAAGTCAAATTTGTCTTCATTCACCACCTTCCCAGAAATATGTAAGCTAGGCACATATAAAGAGAACCTCGTATGAAGTGGGTCTTCGCAATACTCATCTAGGACAGCTATTTAATGTGCTCTGAACTCCATACAGATTATGGTGCCAACTAAGACCTGAACTTAGGAGTCAAAGCTTGTTAAATCATGTCATTAGCATGCTCCACTGGGTTGTTTGATTCAGCTTTGAACAGGTTATTGAATTGCAGACAAACTCCCATAGCAGAATTGAATCCCTGTAAGCCTTGGAGAGAGACAAAGAACCATTACCTGAATGAAATGAGTGAATAGGCACAGCAATTGTTTTACTAAATCTGAAGCATTTGCCTTTCTCTCTGACCAAACCCATAGGAATTGAGAACATGAGTCAATCAGGACAAATGTGTACTTATATTGGTTAGCTGAATGGAGGGGACTAAACAAATCTTCTGGAAGGGGATATTTGAAATCATGAGGGAATCTGGCGATGGTCTTTTGACAGTGGACAGATTAATCTGTCGGCAAATGTCACACTGCCTAACATAGTCCCTAGTCTGTTTGTATGAACTATGCCACAAGTAATGTTGCAGTAGCATTGCTATGGTTGCATGAATTCGGGCATGTGCAGAGGCCACCCCCTCATGGGCTTCTTTGGTTAAATCTAATATAAACTAACTATTAGGTATTATTCTGTCTCCCATTCCTGGTAGTGTAAACATCTGTGTCTCTCTGTGTTTGCGATCTGGTTAGCACAGCTACTCTAACAGTTTGCATTGATTTTGTTGCCGCTAGGTCAGCTGCACAGTTCCTTTTAGCATGAATACTATCTCACTGTAGCCAAAATGTGCCTCACATGGATCAATGTAAGCTTATCTTGTAATACAGCTGCTTGCCCCAAAGCTGTTTGTCCTTTATAGGTTTTCCAATGGAAACATTAAGGCCCTCATTATAACCCTGGCGGTAAATGCCGCCTACCGCCGTGTTGACGGCTGTCAACATACCGTGACCGTAGCAGTATACCGCTACGGGTATCATGACCCACACAGAGAAATCCACCACTATACAGACACCAACACAAGTCCGCCAGACCAAAGGTCAGTGATAAACTGGCGGTACTTAAACCCACACCGTTACGCCAACAGGAATACACCCACAGTATCAGGACCCACGAATCACTGCGGCGGTCTTTCAACCACGGTAAAACATTGGCGGTACACATCGCCGCACTCATATTACACACACACTAACAAAACTCCGCCACATTCGGCAATACAAACTACACACACCTGACACACATACACCCACCACACCCACACACCCACATTACCCACAACCCTTTCAATGAAAAAAGACAGCTAACAGAGAGAGACAAGCCAGGAGCACCCACTCAATCTGAGCCACAGAACACCATCACCCATACACAATCCATGCACCTCACAGCACACACCCCAACACATCACCCCACACATCACCCCACACATCCTCTCACATATCACTCACACCACATCCATGGCACCCCAATGACCCCAGGTTTTCAGAGGAGGAGCTAAGGGTCATGGTGGAGGTAATCATCCGGGTAGATCCACAGCTATTCGGATCACAGGTGTAGCAGACGTCCGTTGCCAGGAAGATGGAGCTATGGTGGAGAATCGTGGACAGGGTCAACGCCGTGGGACAGCACCCCAGGACAAGGGATGACATCAGGAAGAGGTGGAACGACCTATGGGGGAAGGTGCGTTCCGTGGTTGTAAGACACCAGGGGCCAGATGTAGTAAGGAAAAAATTTGCGAGTCGGAAATTGTGAGTCATTGCGACTCGCAATTTCCGACTCGCAAAATGGGATCCAACAAAAAAAAGCGACATCAATTTGCGACTCGCAAATTATGTCGCACCGCAGATTGTGAGTCCGCTGTTAGCGAGGTCGTTTTTTGCGACCTCGCTAAAAACGAACTCGCAATTTGCGAGTCGGGTATTGCAAATTGCGACTGTGTCGCGAATTGCATGCAGGTGCAGCAAAACAGTTGGAAAAACACTTCCTGGCTCTTGCTGATGACATCAGAGCCAGGAAGACATCAAATACACCTGGGAGGAGGGAGGACCACACCATTTTCAAACTGCTGAGCAACTACCTGGAGGAACAGCTGCAACAATGGAAGACACAGGCAGTGCAGGAAGGAAGAGGACATTGAAATTCTCTGAAAAGGAGCTTGAGGTGCTGACAGAGGAATGCTGCCAGCACCATGCCCAGCTTTTTGGAAAGGCATCCCTGAGTGTCCCAGACATTTAAAAGAGGAGGATCTGGCAGGACATCCAGGAGAGGATCAATGCCATAGGGGTGAGCCACAGAAGCATCGAAGAAATTAAAAAACGGTGGTATGACATGCGCTCCAGGACAAAGGAGAGGGTGGCAGAGTGCCTCAGGGAGATGAGAGGCACAGGAGGAGGCCCATCCACCATCCCACCACCCACAGCCATGGAGGAATTGGTTGAGCAGACCCTGGAGCCTGAGGCAGTGTCAGGAATGGGAGCACTGGACACGTCAGCGCAAGGGACATCAAAAAGTGAATACCATGAAACATGCATGTACACCTATAAATGCCATACACGCACTCGCCCAGTACACAGCAGCATGCACAACCAGACTAGCTCCATTCCAGACTAGCAACCACCAGAATGGTGCATTATGGGCAATGTAGTACAGTAGGCAGCATATAGGCAAATGTTTATTAGGAGGCATACAACAGATGTAAGATACTGAGAGTGTTCTCCCTATGTCCCACAGGTCTCCCACAAGACACCCCCACCAGCCACACCATCCAGGGTGAACAAAGCAGGCCACAGGCAGGGCAGGAGGCTACAGCAGCCACTACAGGGCCCGGCACCACACCACCACAGTTCCCTCCAGATGAAGAAGAGACACAACAGCTGGTCCTAGCCACAGTGTGAGACAGCAAGAGCCAGAAGCACCACCGCGTCGCAGACGCAGACTCCAGGTCCAGGCAGTGTCCCTGGAGGATATAGGGGACGCATCCATGTCTGCAGTTGAGGCATCCCTCCTATCTGGTCAGCGCCTGCAAACAAGGCAGTTGAGGATTATTTCTGGGGCAATGCAGAGGATGGACCACAATTTTACACATGGCCTGGCAGAAGTGAACATACAGTTCACAAGACTGAATGACAATGTCAGTGACCTAGCACTATCCATACGCCAACTGGTGACGGAACTGGTGGCAGAGAGACTAAGGGCAAGGTGCCGTGAGCGCCAACTAGTGCAGAGATTGGACCGCATGGCAGCATCCATTGTCCGTCTTGCAGTGAACACCACAGGCCTGTCACAACGTACCGTGAGCCTGCAGGTGGACCTGGGCCACTTTGCAGGGGATGTGGCGCGGGGACTGGGCCGCATTAGCCACGCTGTGGACATGCTGGAGGCCAGGCAGGTGGCAAGGGGCACGTCTGAGACACCTCAGGACAGTGAGGAGGGGTCCACCATCAGCAGCGCATCTGCCACAGACACACGTGTCTTGCGGAGTGGCAGTGCACGTCAGGGGTCTGCTGACCCACCTAGCACGAGCCATGCTGGGCGTACCAGGAGGAGGTGCTAGGCCCAAACACGGCAGGACTCATGAGGCACATGGAGTTAATGTGTCCTCATTGAGGGTGGACATGTGCAGCCTCTTACCAACAGTTCAGTCATTTTGTTATTAGGTTCACTTATTAAAATGTTTTGTTTGATCCACTTCACAACTGGGCTCTTTGTGTGTGACATTAGTGTGTGTGGTGACAGTTACCACGTACCTTCCAAAGTATTGGTTTGCAATGTGGTCCCGTCTCTATCTGCCGTAATTTGCAATGCTTCTATCCCCAGGCTGGCGATGTGGTAGCTCTTGCTCGTCATCCTCCGAATCTGGGTCTTCAGGGGTGAGATGTAGCCCACGTCTGGTGGTAATGTTGTGCAGTATGGCGCATGCGCCAACTATCTTGAAAGCTGTTATTGGGGCATACTGGAGCACACCTCCACTTCTGTGGAGGCATCGGAATCTTGCCTTTAACAGTCCAAAGGTCTTCTCTATGACATTTCTGGTCTGCCTATGTGCACTGTTATATCGCCTCTCATTCTCATTGCTGGGTGTTAGGTACGGGGTAAGTATCCATGGTCGTAGCGCATGTGCACTGTCACCTGTTTGGCTAAAATTAACAATGTTAGCAGGGCATGGAATGTTTCTACAGTGACCTGTGTGTATGGCTTCAGGGTGTCTGCTTCAATACCTAATAGATATCCGTCTCCAAACTCCCCACGTTCTAGGTGTTGGTGTATCCCACTGTGCCTGAAAATGTAAGAGTCATGTGTACTCCCTGGAAATTTGGCTACCATGTCAATGATGACATAATGGGCGTCACATACCACCTGGATGTTCAGTGAGTGTGTACACTTCCGATTGCGGAACAGATATTCCAGATTTGCAGGAGGGCATATTTGTATATGTGTCCTGTCTACACACCCTATTACATGTGGGAAGTTGGCAATTCTGTAGAATTCCAACTTGGTGCTGTTGATTTCTGCCTCATTCCTGGGTAGGTATATGTATCTGGACATGTGTGTGAGTATGGCATCTAGGAAACATCTGAAGAACTGTGAGAGTGCACTTTGGGATACCCCACCTGCCACTGCAATGAACCCCTGATAGCTACCCGAGGCCAAGAGGTGCAGTGAGCATATCACTTGCACATTTGTGGGGATGACGCTGCCGCGCACAGTCTGTCGTTAAAGCTGCGGATTGAGTAGATCAATTAATTCTTAAATTGCTGCACTGCTGAGTCTGTATTTGTCATATATCTCCTCCTCAGTTTGTTGGAAAAGTGTCTGCCTGGTTCTGTATATCCTCTCCTGTCTCTGGCTCCTCCTCCTCCTCCTCTGCTGTGCGGTGTGGACTCTCCTCCTCCTTGCTATCACATATATTTCAGCCATTTTGAGTAACCCAGATGCCTTCTGGGTCTCCTTTTATACTTTGGTTCTGGTTACCACCTGCTCTGACTTAGTGGTAATTTGGGTGTGCAAAATGGGCTTTTTGCGACTAGTCGCAATTTGCGACTGACTTTTTCATATGGTTTGCGACTCGCAAATTGCGTCTACATATTGCAGGTCGCACAATGGGAGTCGCAAAATGCGATTCGGGCCATTTGCGACTCGCAAATTTTTGCTACCTCTGGCCCCAGGTAGATGTACAGAGGACTGGCGGTGGACTCCCACCTCCTCCCCCACAACTAACAACATTTGAGGAGAAAGTCTTGGCAATCATGCATCCTGAGGGCCACGCAGGATTAGCAGGAGGACTGGACTCTAGTAGGTCAAATCTTTACTACTATATCCCCCACCCTACCTGCATGCCATCACAAACTCCTAACCCTACCCTCAACCCCATCACTCCACCACCTCATATATACCCCACTATCACAACCCACCCATCCCAAAACCAAGCCCTGCATGCCACACCAATGCATGGACCCCCATCACAGACCTGCATGGACACCCATCACCACAGCATGCCCATTAGAGAGAATCACCTAGCACACAAAGGGGCATATTTATACTCTGTTTGCACCGAATGTGCGTCAAACATTTTGACGCACAATCAGCGCAAACCCTGCCCCATATTTATACTTTGACGTCTGACCCCGCGGGCTTCAAAATTCCACCATGTGCGTCATTTTTTGGAAGGGGGAACCAGCCTTGCGTTAATTATATGCAAGGTAGACGTTCCCTTCCAAAAAATGACTTTAAGGCCTGTGCCCCATATTTATACTCTGACGTCATTTTGACGCACAGAAGGGGGTGGGCCTTAAAAAACGACGCACAGCCTGATGGGCGCCGTTTTTTAACGCCTGGGTCAGGGCAGGCGTTAAGGGACCTGTGGGCTCGGAAGGAGCCCAGAGGTGCCCTCCCCTGCCCCCAGGGACTGTCAAAGCCCAGCTCACCTGAGTCCTTGTTCAGTTCTGATGGAGGTTGAAGACAATCCGACCCCACCCTGAAACTGCTTGTTCCAGCACACTAGTTTTTAAAACAGTGCACTAAGAACAGAAGCTCAAGGGAAGGGGGGAAGTGGATAAAATAAAATAAAGAGACAACAGCGTTCTTGTGTTTCCACTGTTGAAGTGCTGCACAAATCTGCGGCCCTCTCTGACTTCTGTAGAAACTGGTGCCTAATGAAACATAAACAAAGAACAGATAAGTACATCCTATTCCTAACTGGGTTCCTGACTATCCCTTTATTTATTAGAAATTTTCTTCTAAAAGTACCTCTTGGATCCTGGTCTCTAGTTTCCAGGTTTGGAATGTGTTACTGCTCTGGGATGTGCTTTCTATTACTCTAAAGCTTCTAAAACATTAAACAAATACCGTTATCAGAATTATCAATATCAAACATTCATCTTAATATAACTAAAGCCTAAATTGCCAATAGCAGACTCACTTTTCCCATATTTCCAGAATCTTTTATAAAACAAATACTGTACTTTTACGTCAAAATACAGCATGTAATTTGTGCAAGTCCTTGATTTACTGTTTGCCTTGCTGTTAATGGTTTCCACGGTTCGATTCTTAAAAGTTCCATAAAAAAATGTTTGCTTCACAAAGTTCCGCAAAGTATTGTTGTAACAAAGAGTTTGAATCACAATGTTCGTGGAAGGTATCTTGTTTCAAATTGTCTATACACGAATCCAGAAATTGTTGTCAAAGTTCTTTCAGGTAATAAAAGTTTTGCACTTACTTGTTGCTGGCAAGAGACACTGATCAGTCTAACCTTGTCTTCTTTCTCTTTTGCAGGTTGCTTGTAGGAGAGAGGCTGAGGCAAGGAGGAACCGGAAACCGGAAGAAGGAAGAGCCAGCAGCTGCGCCCATTGAAGCCAATGAAAGTCTGTAGAGAGCAGGAGTGCCAGCGCCGAGGGATCTGTCCTCAGGTAAGCAGGAGGTAGACGAGCACAAGCACTGGGCGAGGCTCGGGGGCTG
Source organism: Pleurodeles waltl (assembly GCF_031143425.1). Taxonomy (NCBI): domain Eukaryota; kingdom Metazoa; phylum Chordata; class Amphibia; order Caudata; family Salamandridae; genus Pleurodeles; species Pleurodeles waltl. Next base: position 582,080,842 of record NC_090444.1, on the reverse strand, counting down.
CCTTTTATAGACAGGGCTGGGTGTGGTCCTCACATGCTGCACATGTTCTTGAAAGGTGTGCAGAGCTGGGTGTGGTTTGAAGAGCTGGGTGTGGTCCTCACATGCTGCACATGTTCTTGAAAGGTGTGCAGAGTTTCAGTTATTATGTAAATGAGTTAAATTAACACATGGCCTAGAGAGGAGTGTTTTAAAGAAGCCTTGGTAAAAGCAAGGCCCAATGTGTAAACAAAACAGCACATTAAACAACATACACAGAAGCCTGGGGGGGGGGGGGAAGGTGAGATAACAAGAAAGGCTTTCAATAGTAAGTTTAAAAGGGAGCTATTACAAAACCCACTAGTGCAGTGAGAGGGGACATGCTCTTTGCTGTGCACAAACCCTAACAGGGACACCCCCTGCCACCCTTGCCCACCCCAGGAGGACACCCAAGGATGGAGGGACCCATCCCAGAGAAGTAAAGGTAAGTTTGTGTAAGTATTGTTGCCCGAATTTTTTTGTGGCATAGGGGGGGCCTGATTTGGGCCCCCCTCCATGCCACTATGCCCAATGACCATGCCCAGTGGACATAGGTCCCCTGGGCATGGCCATTGGGCAAGGGGGCATGACTCCTGTCTTTGCTAAGACAGGAGTCATGTCAATGGAGGTTGGGCGTAAAAAAAAATGGCGCAAATCCGGTTTGAGGCCTGAATTTTGCCTCAGACCTGACTTGCCCCATTTTTTGACGCACAACCCCCATTTTCCCATACGTCGGCGCTGCCTGGTGTGAGTCATTTTTTTTCACGCACACCAGTCCGCAGCACCGGCTAACGCCATTCCATAAATAAGGCGCCCGCATGGCGCGTTGGAATGGCGTTAGCCGGCGGTAACATTTTTTACGCACAACTGCGTTGGCGCAGTTGTGCGTCAAAAAGTATAAATATGGGCCAAAATCACTACGCACACAAGGCAAAGCTGACAGGGCAATCACAATCATACAGAGAAACATACCCATGCACAAGATGGCACACGCAGATAAATTAACATTGCATTTGCATCCCCACAGGACCCCTACTCAACGTCACCGGAGAGGAGGTGCCACCAACATCCAGTCCCCCCCCCCCAGAGGAGGCCCACAGTGATGACAGCAGCTCTGCACGCCTGGATGACGATGACCAACCTGGCCCATCAGGGACCCCTGGACAGTCAGTTTCCCTGCCACAGTCCCATACCACCACAGAGCCTCCCCCATTAGGAAACACCACCACAGCACCCACCCAGCAGGCTCATGCCACTACAGGGACCCAAGGCAACCCAGCAAACACAGGACGATCAGGGACCTGGGGTCAGTGGCAGTGGGGACACAGTTCAGGGGACAGAGGTACAGGACAACAGGGAAGCTGGGAGGACTGCTGTGCACAGGGGGAGGAGAGGCCCAGGCAACCCACTCTCCACGAGGCACTGACCAACATCCTGGGAGCATACCACCATTCCCAGGAGACGATGGGCCAGATACTGGCCAAGTTGCAGGAGACCCAGCGGATGCAGGAGGGACAGTACCTGGGGATCAGAGAGCTCCTTAAACACATCTACAGCATTCTGGTCACCATTGCAGGGGTGCTGGCTGACATGAGCAAGACCATGAGGGAGGCAATGGCACATCAACGGGCCCCTGACACCAGCCACACCGAAGAACAGCCCTCCACCTCTGCTGGCGCTAGTGGACAGGAGGCTCCACCACAGGAACAACAAGCCACCAGCACCCCACCCCCTGCAGAAGGAGAACCACTATGCAAACGGTCCATGCGATCCAGGCAGAAGCCAGAGAACATTGCCAAGACCCCCGCCAGGAAATAAGACTCTCCTGATTGTGACCCTTCTGTCCCACTCTGTCACCCTGTCCACCTTGAACTGCCATTACTCCCCTTCCGAGGCCCCATTGGACAATGCACCTGTGATACCAAGAGACTGGACTCTAACTGGACATTCCCCTACCATCACCCCAGCCCATTACACATCCCCCTCTACTTTTGAGCATTTAAATAAACACTCTTGGAACAAATGCAAATCTGGAGTCTATCAAATGATTGAAATATGTATTAGTACAACATTGTGAAAACACTGCAAGTCATCTGTACAGTTATATATACATTGCTATGACCTTTAATGGGCAGCAGTAAACATACCAGGAGCCAGAGTTGGCCACAGAGATCTGAAAATAGAGATGCCAAAGAGTACAGTAAGTGGCCCTAAACATTGGGAAATCAGGCTGCCATGTACAATGTCCAACACAAAACTGAAAAGTAAAGTGAAGTTACATTGTCTTACCTGTGTGTTACTGGAAGTACTGCTGTATAATATTACTTCTGTTGTTCACATCTTCTTCCTCTGCCTCCTCTTCCTCACTGTCCACAGGCTCCACTGCTACCACAAGACCATCTCCAGGCACATCCTCCTGCAGAAAAGACACCTGGCGCCTCAAGGCCAGGTTGTGCAACATGCAGCAAGCAACGAAGATCTGGCACACCTTCTTGGGTGAGTAGTACAGGGATTCACCTGTCAGATGGAGGCACCGGAACCTGGCCTTCAGGAGGCCAAAGGTTCTTTCAATTATCCGCCTTGTTCGCCCATGTGCCTCATTGTTCCTCTGCCCTTGTCCTGGCATTCCTCACTGGGGTCAGTAGTCATGAGAGGTTGGGGTAACCAGAGTCACCTGAAAACATCAAGGGACAGACACACACTAACCCTTAGGGACAACCCCATACCCAGACACCAACATATACTGGGTGGGGACCTTGGGCTAACCTATTAGCCACACCCGGTGCCTCTGGAGTTGGCCCATCACATATGGGATGCTGCTATTCCTCAAGATAAAGGCATCATACACAGAGCCAGGACACTTGGCATTCACATGGAAGATGTACTGGTCCACCAAAAACACCATCTGCACATTCATAGAGTGATAGCTTTTTCTATTCCTGAACACTTGTTCATTTCTCTGGGGGGGGGGGCAAATGCTACATGTGTACCATCAATGGCACCAATGATGTTGGGGATATGTCTCAGGGCATAAAAGTCAGCTTTCACTGTTGCCAAATCCTCCACCTGTGGGAATACAATGTAGCTGCGCACGTGTTTAAGCAAGGCTGAAAACACTCTGGTCAACACGTTGGAGAACATTGGCTGAGACATCCCTGATGCCATGGCCACTGTTGTTTGGAAGGGACCATTTGCCAGGAAATGGAGCACTGACAGGACCTGCACTAGAAGGGGGATACCTGTGAGCTGGCGGATAGCTGACATCAGGTCTGGCTCCAATTGGGCACACAGTTCTTGGATTGTGGCCCGATCAAGTCTGTATGTTAGGATAATGTGTCTGTCCTCCATTGTCGCAAGGTCCACCAGGGCTCTGTACACTGAAGGATGTCTCCATCTCATATTCATCCTCAGCGGTTGAAGCCTCTGGAGGAAAACGGTGAGCAGAGGGTCATAATCACACATGTATTGCAATAATGATGCATTTCTACATTTACAGAACCAGTATGTGAATCCGAGAGTCAGTTGCTGTGCCAATGTCTGCTGTGACACAGTTAGGTGCCATGGCCTGTGCCCTCCTGAAATGGCAGCTGACTGACCTGTGAGGAGGGACAAGTGGAAATGAGGTAATCCCACTGGTGTTGTGAGGCGTTGTGATAGGCGGTCGATGACCGGCACTCAAGTTCGCATTGGTTATCATTGGGCCCTATGGGTTCCAGGAGCGGATGGCGATGTACGCCAGCGGTGACGGTACGCACCGCTGCAGACGTGACTGCCATTTTCTGTCTTTTCACTCACTTGCTACCTGATCTTCAACAGGAGAGGACCTACACTGCAAGTGCTGCTGTGACCTGTGTCTGGAAGCAACAATGGCTCATGTGTCTGGGGAAAGGGCCCCTGCCTTCACAGCGGAGGAGTTGGAGAGACTGGTGGATGAGGTCCTACCACAGTACACGTTACTTTACGGTCCTCCAGACAAACAGGTGAGTACACTGTGAGCATGATGCGTGGGCCATGAATGTATGAAGTGCTGTGTGTGTAAGGCACATGTAGGGGGGGCTGAGGCATCCTGCCCAGAGTTCTGCATGTATGGTGGTCAATGTATGTGCATCAGGGGATGGGAGGAATATGGTGGGGCATGAGTGTGATGGTCCGGACGGTTAACTAATTCCCTTTTCTGCTGTCTTTTTCCAACAGGTCAGCGCCCATCAGAAAAAGGGTATTTAGCGTGCCATCGCCAAGGAGGTGAGGACCCTGGGGGTCTGTGACAGGCGGAGTACCCACTTCCGCAAACAGTGGAATGACTGGCATCCCAACGAGGAAGGGGTGCCTGTCGTACCATGACCCCCCTGATGTTCCGCATCCTGTTGGTGGCCTATCTGGAGTTGGATGGGCGCTTGAGGTCATCACAGCACCCACAAGGGGGTGAGGACAAATTCAGATTTATTACTTTGCACGCGTTAAGGTTTTACCTGGGTGGGGATGTGGACTGTGGATGCCCCTAGGCCAGGGCAAACATGGCAGGATAGGTTCCTTGTTGGGCAGGCTCTGAAGCACTCCAACCCCAATAGTGTTAGTGGGCATCTACTACTGGCCAGGGCCCTGTTTGTATCAGGTTTGCAGCTCATGGCATTAGGCATTGTACCCCATGGGCTGATGACTAGCATTGTAACTGGTAGTGCATGGCCTAGTGCATAGGGCTGTTCCCTGTGAGTTGTGCACGCCAACGGTAGTGTTGTTGCTGGCATTGACCAAGTGTATCCTCTGTTTCCCCCCCCCCTTTTTGTTTTGTCACCCTGTCCTTGTCTGCATTAGCATCATCTGGCGGAGGAGCAGAGGCACCGGCGATGGAGGGAGCTGCATCCCACATGGGCCTGGAGGCCGAATCCACCAACAGTGAGGGCACCAGTGGGACGGAGGGCAGGGGTAGCACCACGACGGGGATAGGAGGGGGCACCACAGACAGCGACTCATCCTCCGATGGAAGCTCCCTGGCGCTGGCAAACACCTCTGTGCCCACCCCAACAACAGGTACAGCAGCCACCCCTCCTACCAGAACCGCCCTCCCAGCAGCCCCTCAGTGTGTTTCCCGTGCCCGCTCACCCAGGAGGGTGGGCATTTCCTTCGCCCCAGTCAGCCCTGCTGCCCTCAGTGAGGAGGCTATTGACCTCCTGAGATCCCTCACTGTTGGGCAGTCAACCATTCTGAATGCCATCCAGGGTGTGGAGAGGCCTTTGCAACAAACAAATGCATACCTGAAAGGCATTCACTGTGACGTGGCGGCCCAACAGAGAGCATTTCAGGCTCTGTCCTCCACACTGATGGCAGCCATTGTCCCTGTATTCAGCCTCTCCGCTCCAACTTCCTCTACCCAGTCCCAATCCCCTCAAACCCAGCCTAGCCCAAGAATACCTTCAGACAAGCATTCACCCAAATCAACACACAGAAGTAGATCAGGCAAACACAAGCACAACACTTCATCTCACAGGCACTGACACAGGCACCATCCCCATGCAGACACACCAACATCCACTGCCTCCACTGTGTCCCCCTCCTCCTCCTCGTCCACATCCCTCCCAGTAGCGTCTCCACTCACACCTGCATGCACTACATCCTCATCCACTACCTCCATCGCTAGCACGCCCATCACTACACACCCCTCACTGGCAGTCATCAACCCCACATCCATGCACACGTCTCCTGTGTCCTCTCCACTGTGTCTGTGACCCCTGCTCCCAAAGTACACAAACGCAAGCACCCATCCACCCAACAGCCATCCACCTCACAACAGCATCCAGCCCATGCACCTGCACCCAAACTCAGCAGACAGACACCTCCTACAACCACTACCTCTTCCTCCACTCCCAGACCTTCTCCCTCTTCCTGCCCCAATGTCCATAAGAAGCGTTTCCTGGCAAACATTGACCTCTTCCCTCCCCCTCCCCCGTCCTTCCCCTCAGGCCAGGGTGGGCAAAACCCAGCCCAGCACCTCAGCCACAAAGCCCACGTCTGCTATGGTTCCTGCAGCTGTCAGAGGCTCAAAGTGGGCACCCGTCAGCCCAGCCAGTATGCCACCAACCCCTGCCAAGGCAAGAACCATTCCACCACCTGGCAAGGTGAAGAAGGGGACAGTACCCAGCAAGGGGAAGGAGCCACAACCACCCAGCAAGGCCACCTCAAAGACTCCAGCTGTCAGACCCAAGGTGACACCACCATCTGCCAAGGTGAGGAAGGAGCACAAAACACCAGACAAGGCACTTCAGCCGTCTGAGGCTGCATGTGAAGGCCTGGTGGCTACCAGCACAACTGCCAGCACCGCCACCTGCACCGCGGCCAGCAGCGCCAACAGCCCCGCCGCTAACACTGCCGCAAGCACTGCCACCTGCACCGCCACCTGCACCGCCGCAAGCACCACTACTGTCAGCAGCAGCAGCCCCAGTGGGAAGCCGCCTGAGGCTGCAGGAGAAGGGCTGGAACCACCCCCCAACACTGGCAACACCGGCACCTGCACCGCGGCCAGCAACGCCACCTTCACCGCGGCCAGCACCGCCTCCTGCACCGCCGCAAGCCCTGCTGCAAGCACCGCCACCTGCACTGCTGACAATAGCACCCCGACCAGCACCGGCACTACCACCACTGTGCAGCTGTAGCCGCCGCCGGATGGACTCTAGCCCTGCCTCCATGGACTATCATGCATCCTGGTCACTGCAAATCTGGTGGCTCAGACACCAGGTGAGGGACTGTAAACTGCCACACCCCAAGTGTTGCATCACTGGGCACAAAGCCCCCTCCAGAACCAGTGGAGAAATGCGTCCACTCACCCTATCCTTGGCAGGATGAAGCACACTGGGCACAAAGCCCCCTCCAGAACCAGTGGAGAAATGCGTCCACTCACCCAATCCTTGGCAGGATGAAGCACACTGGGCACAAAGCCCCCTCCAGAACCAGTGAAGAAATGCGTCCACTCACCCTATCCTTGGCAGGATGAAGCACACTGGGCACAAAGCTCCCTCCAGAAACAGTGGAGAAATGCATCCACTCACCCTATCATTGGCAGGATGTAGCACACTGGGCACAGAGCCCCCTCCAGAACCAGTGGAAGAAGGCATCCACTCACCCTATCCTTGACAGGATGAAGCACACGGGGCACAAAGCCCCCTCCAGAACCAGCAGAGAAATGCATCCACTCACCTTATCCTTGGCAGGATGAAGCACAATGGGCACAAAGCCCCCTCCAGAACCAGCGGAGAAATGCATCCACTCACCCTATCCTTGGCAGGATGAAGCACACTGGGCACAAAGCCCCCTCCAGAACCAGCAGAGAAATGCATCCACTCACCTTATCCTTGGGAGGATGAAGCACAAGGGGCACAAAGCCCCTTCCAGAACCAGTGGAGAAATGCATCCACTCACCCTATCCTTGGCAGAATGAAGCACAATGGGCACAAAGCCCCCTCCAGAACCAGTGGAGAAATGCATCCACTTGGGAGACTGTGGCTTTGCACTCCCCAGGACCAGGCAGTGGGCAAACCACCCACTTGAGAGACTTGTGAAACTGTGGCTTTGCACTCCCCAGGACCAGGCAGTGGGCAAACCACCCACTTGAGATACTTGAGAGACTGTGGCTTTGCACTCCTCAGGACCAGGCAGTGAGCAAACCACCCACTTGAGAGGCTTGAGAGACTGTAGCTTTGCACTCCCTAGGACCAAGCAGTGGGCATGGAGCCCCCTCCAGGAACAGTGGTGTTGTACCATCTTCCAGCTGAGGTGCCCCCTTCCCTGTCCCACTGAGGTGCCTGTGTGTTTTCGACCTGATGCCCCTGCAGTGTTCTCTCCGTATTGAGGCAGGAGTCAAGTGTAGGCTTGTCCTATGAATTTTGGCCCAGTGGGCCACGGACATTTCGAATGGACAATGTACCACCTTATGTACATTTGTATGTATTGTAAATACTGTTTTTGAATTTATAACGTATATCTGACTATTTCTAATATGACACTCATTTGACTCAATTCCTTTTGTCCTTGCATTCTTCCAGATTGTTCCGGGGTGTATATGTAATGTTGATGCATGTATTTGTGTGTATGGTGTTTGGGGTGAGGGTGGGGGTGTTGCGTGTTGCGTGTGTGTCACTCTCTTTTTCCTCCCCCCCTCCCCTGTGTGCTAGGTGCAGTACTCACCGTGGTCGTCATCGCTGTTCGTACTCCTGGAAGATGAGAACATACACCAACATGGGTAACACCTGTAGCTCGGGCTCCATGGCATCCTGGTTCTTCGTTGAATGTTGAGAGGTGAGTGGTTTCCCTTCTGTGTACTATTTCTGCAGTGCTTTTGATGGTGTTGGTCCACCCCGGAAAAGCTGGCGGATGGGCGGGTTGTAATGAGGTGGGCGGTACATTGTCTTCTGCCTGGCTGTTGGCGGTTACCACAACAGTGTATGTTGCTACCGCCGTGGCGGTCGGAGTGTTACACTGGCTGTCTGTGTTGGCGGTTTGCGCCGTGGTCGTGATTCAATTTTTTTTTACCGCCGGCCTGTTGGCGGTATTACGGCTGCTTTAACACCGACTGCCAGGGTTGTAATGAGGGCCTAAGTCTATTCAACCACCAAGGCTGCAAATGGACATTGTAACCTTGCACACAAAAGGATGAGTCAGACATGATAAGTGTGGGAACTGACAAGTCAGCCTTTTGCAATGGAAATAGCAGGGCATTTAATTCAGCATGTTGTGCGGTACTATCACATAGGAATTTAGTGTGGGTGCACTGTGGGATAAATTCACCATCCTTCACTACACCTTATACTGCTGTTTATGCTGCAGAGTGTTTGTATTTTGTTCCTACTGCAGGTTGGGTAGAGCCATCTGTATGAAAGATGCTATGATAAGACTCAATGGATAAAGTGGCTGGCGTTGAAGCAACATCCTGTATTTGTTAGAAGAAAGCTTGTGTACAAAAAGAGGAATCATACTGAAACTTTACCTCCACTGCACTTAAAGAAGAGGTCCACAGTAATTATCTCAGGTGTAGGGCACAAGCATTAGGTATACTTGCCTTTGTATACCTCAGCCATCAGGAATTTCTTGATAGAAGTAAAACATGCTTCAGGCAGGAAATACAAGTGAGACTTGAAAGAAGTGGGAATAGCTTATACTTCGTTGTAGGTCAAGTAAGTGTAACCATAGTAGTTGGTTATGACTCTGATAATTACTCCGGTTTTGTTGTCTCTGGTTTGTAAATATTCAGTCTCAAGCATGTCTGCTTGAACAGCACACAAGATATCAGTATGTACGTTCAGGCATTGTTTAGATGAAAACGTGGAAGAAATCCGGTCATACAAATGTTCACTCTCTCAGTGCAGTAAAGCAAATAAGAACGTCCACAGTTAACAGCAGCAGGGACTGCAACATTTTCAGTGTGTTCGGAGGTTGCAAGGGAGCACACTTCTGAAGGAAGTCTGGATCTAAATCCTTGCCCTCTCTGGATAATTAGTCTCATAGGAAAGTCACCATCTGGAAGGCAACCTTTGACTTCTTAAACTTAGGGCCAGATGTATCAAACCATTTTGCATTCGCAAAACATGGTCTGCGATGCATGAAAGGCATTCGCAGCCCAAAAATAAGGAATCGCAATTTTTTTTATTTTTTGCGAAGCTACATGGTTTTGTGTATCGCATTTTGTGTCTCACAATTTGCGATTCGGTATTTCAACTCGGAAATTGTGAGACGCAAAATGCGACACGCAAAACCATGTCGCAATTCGATGCATCAAAAATTTGCAAATTGTGAATTTTCACAGAATGGCCTTTTGCACATGCAAATTACCACTAGGTGAAACCAGGTGGTTACCAGGTGCAACCTATATAAAGAGGCCCAGAATGCCTCAGACTCTTTTCCACAATGGCTGCACTCTACGTCATGGCAAGGAGAATGAGGATCTTGGCAGGTTTGAGGAGAGGGAGGAGGAGACAGGAGCGCAGTTTCAGAGTGCGCATTACCCTTATTGACCAGACTGAGGAGGAGATATTTGAGAAGTACAGGTTGAACTCAGCCATGATACTTGACCTGATAGCTGAGCTACAAACCATACTGCAGCGCACAACACATAGGACTAATAGCATACCCACCCATGTGCAGGTATTATGCTCCCTCCACCTACTTGCCTCAGGGAGCTATCAAGGGGTCATAGCAGCAGCTGGAGGAGTATCATAGAGTGCCCTCTCTAGATTTTTCAATGCATTTATCAACGCCATGCTGAGTTGGATACACCAGTACATCAGATTCCCCCACACCCAACAGGAAATACAGCAGACAAAAATAGATTTCTACCAAATAGCACAGTTCCCCCACGTCCTAGGTGCCATAGATGGGACACATGTTGCAATCTGTCCACCATCGGCCACAGAGTATGTGTACCGCAACCGTAAATACCAACATTCAATGAATATACAGGTGATATGCAATGCCTCCTACATCATAACTGATCTTGTGGCCAGGTACCCAGGGAGCACACATGATTCATACATCTTTCGTCACAGTGGAATTCACACAAGACTGCTAGCTGGGGAGTTTGGTGAAGGACATCTACTAGGTATTGTCCCTCTGTACACTGGTGCATTGATGGCGTTGTGACGTCAGATGGCTCACTTACCCATTATACCCTCTGTCCCTCCAGGATACAGTGCCTACGCAGTGCGCACCTACATGATGACGCCCTACCTAAATCTTACAACACTAGCAGAACAGAGATACAATTCAGCACACAGGGCAACCCGCAATGTGGTGGAGAGCACCTTAGGCCTGCTGAAGAGTCGCTTCTGGTGCATCCACAAAAGTGGAGGGGCACTACAGTACAGCCCGGACACGACCTGTAGAATAGTGGCCACATGTGCAATCCTGCACAATATAGCTACCACCAGGGGCATACCTGTGGAAATATCTGATTCAGATGAGGATGATGATCCCACCCCCCCCCCCCCTACAGCCAGCAGACAGGACCAGTGCAGCGGCGCCAGGCAAAGGGGTGCAGACATCACGCACAACCATTTCAGATGTAAGTAATAACAACACAACTTCACTGACGTGTACTGGTAGTTAAAACCTTTATTACCTAAACATCAGGTAACATAAGTGTCAGTAGCAAATAAAATAAACACGTGTCATAAAATAAGCAGTTAACAGTGTCTCACTATTTATTCATAGTTAACTGTATGACAAAAAAAGCACACAGTCCCCTGTGGCCATTACAGTCACTTTTTATGGCCACACAAGCCACTTAAGTGCACAGTGGCCTCATCGGCACCTCTGGTATCTGCCTCAGTGGCAGTGCTGTGCCTGGCACTGCGACGCCTAGGATCTGTAGTGGGCACTCCCACGCTGCTGAGGCTAGATGAGTCCTCAGTCTCCCCTAGTCCAAGTTCACTGGGTGTAGCAGAGCAGTTACCCAGCATATTATCCAGCACATTAGTTATCTGGACCAGTCTCTGGGCTACATCCCTACTGCTGTGCACTGCCGCCACTGGTGTGGCCACAGCACGCCGCAATATGAGGGCTGTTGATGTTGCAAGGCCATTGACCGATCGACAGACTCCACCAAACATGCCCATGAATCGCCTCTCCTACCTGCGGTGGCTGACTCTGTCGTGCCTTAGCTCTGTGCAGAGTTCCCTCACTGCAATTGTCAGCTCCCTGGTGTTCTCGGAAGCTGTGATCTGTCCTTCATGCAGCTTTGAAATGTTAGAATTAAGGCACTCCAACTGGCGATGCAGCCCCCCCATGTTGGCATTGTGTGCCTGCATCTGCCTATGCATTGCCGTTATCTTTTTGTTTTGCAGGCGCTGCAGTTTCAGCATAGAGGATTCCAGGCCACTGAAGACTGATTGGCCCTCTCCTGCTTCCATGTGCTGTGTGTCTGCATACTGAGGCCTCCTACGGGGTGTTGAGTTACGCTGGGGCTGGGACTCCTGCATTACAGTGGACCTGCCGTCTGGGGAAGGAGTGTGGCCGTCATCCCGCATGTCGTCTGAGTCCTGGCTCAATTCTGGGAGCGGTACAGCCCTTGTCCTGCGTCTGATAGGCACAATATTCAGTGACTCACTGGTGTTGGAGTCTGATGGAGGGTGGGTTTCAGCATCCCCCACAATGCTGATGCTGCTGGGCCATCTGCAACGACAATGTGCAGCATGTTATTTATGTATTTATCACCAAAGGTTACACAATGGTAATAAATGTACAGTTACATCATATCACTATGTAGTTGGTGTTGTGTTCTTCTGGGTGTCGCTCTACTTAATTACATTCTATGTGCTACTTTCAGCTCTGGGTTGTGGACTTCCACTCCCATAAGGCATTGTTGAGCCACTTCTAAAATGTGGAATGGACTACTTATCACAATGCTTTGCACTAATTGCTAATTCCTAAGGGGCATTTGTACATACACATATGGGGTTACATTTCAATATAGCACTTACCTTTACTGGTGCTTGGTGTCCCGGATGTGTCTATGTCAGTGACCCCACTGACAGCTTCTGGGAGGAGTGTCGACTCAACCAGTTCTTCCATCGGGGTAGAGGGTGTCTCGGTGGATGGTCCGCCTCGTGTGCTCCTTTCCTCCTGTCTTCTTGCCACCCTCTCCTTGGCACGGGAACGCAGGTCGTACCACCTCTTTTTGATCTCATCCACTGAGCGCTGTGCAACCCCCACAGCGCAGATTTTTGTTTGTATGTCCGCCCAGAGTTTGCGCTTCTCACTCTCAGGGACCTGGAGTGAGCCCCCCCCCCACGAACAGCCGGTCATGGCTCCTCACCACCTCCAGTTCCTGCTCACTGAACCTGTGTTTTCTATTCCTCTCTCTTCTCCTTTCCATGTGCAGAGGTGTCCATGGTGATGTGCAGTCCTGCCTTGTTCACAGACTTGCTCCCTGTGGCCTAGCTGTGTCTCTCTCACTGCTCCTTTGGGTGTGGCACCTGCAAACTGCCTGGGATGACTCACTTCCTGCTTGTGATGTCATCAGGCTCTGCCAGGTGTGCGTTCTCGCAATTTGCGATTTTCAAATACCGAATCGCAATTTTTTTGCGATTCGGTATTTGGGCCTCGCATATAGCAAATAGCGATTTTTAAGAAATTGTTAATTCCGATTTGCAAATATGTTACATAGCATATTGTGACTCAGAAATAGCGATTTCTTAAAAATCGCTATTTGCGATTCTCAGAGGGGTTTGTTCATACATCTGGCCCTTAGTTTTGTGATCATGTGATTTTAAAACGGTCAAAACTCTGTCTATTCTGATCAGGTGTAGATTCAAATCATCATCAGTGAAATAGATATCATCAGTGTATGGCAATACCTCCATGATTCACAATGAAAACAAGCCAGGTCTGTTCCTATAGCCAATGGGCAAGCGACAGAATAAATTTTGCACTCTGTCGAAACTGAAAGTGGCTATAGATAGTCATTCTCAGGTGCTATGTCCTGACAAAAGAATCCTATTAAAAGCATCCAGGGTCATTTTGTACTTTTTCTGCACTCGGTTGGTCATTAAACTTGTGCTTTGGGCATTTTGTGCCACCTAAGTGCCACATAAGTTTGTGTGTACGAATTTAAACTCCTATAGTCTAAAACGATTTTATAGGAGCCTTCTGGTTTTGACACAGGAAAAAGGGGCATGTTCATTGGTGAAAGACAAGGTGCTATTAGTTTCTGTTACTGCAACTGGTCCAGTATTGCTTTTATACCACATTTTACTTCTGGCTTTATTGAGCTTGTGATTCACTGTGTAAGGGTATGACAGGTGAACTACAGTATTCATCCCACCATTTCTGTAGGAGGTTGAAGCTTGTCTTGCAACCCATTCACTGATGTAAATTTCCCTGATATCCTCAGATACTCTGGGAGAGAAGGCTGCCCTCCTGATTTTCTCCCCAAGGGTGCTTCCCTAATAAAGGCTGGAGGCAAGACTTCTTCCGCTAGAATGCAATCATATTCATCAGATAATTGTGACCAAAAGACTTCTTTGATTAAACATGGTATGTCCCCTTCAATTTGTATGCTTACATTATAAACCCTATCACAAGGATTTAAATGTTTATCTGGAGTCTCATTCTGTATAAACACATCAGTTGGAGTTGCATCCAGAAACCTCTGAAGCAACTGAGGTACTAATATGACTTCTTCAGTGCTGGCTAAGTCCCGTTTCCCAGGAGGACTTGTAGCTGGATTGTCATGTTTCTTAGAAAGCCCTGCTACTTACTGTTTCTTTATTGGGGTTTTAGAGTCCAATCCTTTCTCTTCCCTCTTTATGCTGACATTAGTCTTGCACTGTGTTTCACTTTTCTTATTGTGCTCCTCTATTCTTTAGTATTATTTGTATCAGCCCCCTTCTCTATCCTTGTATCATCAGTGTCCTAAAAAGAACGTGAAAAGAAACTATCAGACTACTGATTAGGCCTTGATGGAGTGAGCAGAGTCCGGATTTGTGGAATTTTGCAAAGTTGAAAAAACTGCGAAGTCAGAGTTCCATGCCTCACGGAGTCCTCCTGAATGCACCCATCTAGGAAGCGCTAAGCAGGGTTGGGCCTGTTCAGCCAGGCCCAACCCTGCTTAGTGCTTCCAAGATAGAAGCATTCAGGAGTGTCGGAGACAGTGAAAGCTGCCATTTCAGGCCTCTTGTGCACAGTCCTGTCCCATGTGCAGTGCACAGTGCAAGAGCAGACTGTCTTTGCTTGTGCTGTGCCTCCCATACTGGGCTGCAGCAAGCACTGAGTGAGCTCCGCTCCTCTAGCGCGGCAAGGGGAGTTTTGGGAATAACTCTGCTCTCCAAGCAGCGTTCCAAAAACTCTGCTAGCTCCACCAGCAGAGCAGAGCACACTCCTAACACTGATACAGTTCAGGCTTCTTTAATTGTCTTGCAGTCTCTTAAGTTATAACCACCCCTGTGGGATTCCCAAGAACCTGGTGATCCATTCTGTCTTTTATCTTCATCTTTCTGTTTTTTTTTTCCTACATTGCAGACTTCTCTATAATTTAACTGAACCCTCAGTGTAATTTTTAAGTTTTAAGTGTGGCTTTCAACTTTTAAGCACCCAAGTTATCGCTACCTATGGAGCTATAAACTTCTGTGATTTGTAGTTCTCGTTCATGATTTTGAACTGGAACTGCTTTGAGACTCTGACATATAGCCAGAACTGATGCCTCTTTCATGATGTTGCTTATAATCACAGCGGAAACTGTAGAAAAGTTATCCGTTCATTTTATTAAGTCCAGAGCTGGTGCAGCTCTGTGCTCATTTTACACCTGTCTAAGTACATAAGGGAGGACTGCCAATGAAGGCATACCATGTGTACTGATGTAAATGCATGCAAAGATGGATGACCAGTTGCTACAGTCCTCTATGGGAGGCAACATCCCAAGAGGGTGACATATAGACCCTCATTATGACTGCAATGGTCTTTTCCCAAGACCGCCGCCGGAAGACCGACAGTGCTGGTGATCTTCCGACTGCAGTATTCTGACTACCACAGATATCCGGTGGCATTCACTACGATGGTTGGCAGCGCTTAGATGGTTCCACTGCCGACACTGCCACCCCAGAAAAAGACCACTGACAGAATCACGACCAGTAACTCTGTGTGGCGGTCTTTTTCTTGTATGGCAGTGCCTTGTCCGTAAGGGGGGGGAGGTGTGAATGGGTGTGAGTGAGTGTGTGTATGCATGTCATGAATGTGAGGTGGAGGGGAATGATTGTGCGTGTGTGTCTGTGTGCAAATGTGGTGAGGTGTGTGTGTATATCTGTGGATGGGGTGGGCGGTGTGGCTGTGTGAAGATGTGTTGGGGGTGGGGGTTGTGTATGTATGTAGTTGAAGGGAGGGGTGGGGTCTTGGAGAGTGTAGCGTACATGTGTGGTGTGTATGGGTATGTATGCATGTCTACGGGGGAATGTTCTGAGTGTGTGTGTGAGTGGGGGTGTGTCTGTGTGTGAGTGTGTGTATGTGGGTACATGCATGTGTGTGGAGGTGTTTGGGGGGTATTCTGGCAAAAGGAACGCGAGTTCCTGTTGTCCGGTCATCCTTCTGGCTGCATTTTGTGGCAGTGAGGCCGCCAGGAAAACACTGGTGGTGTCCCTAGTCAGAATAACCTCTGCGGTTTTCCAACTCCCGCTGGGCTGCAGGTGGAAACCTCCAGCCCAGCGGGCCACGGTAAAGTGGCGGGACAGGCAGGGACATAATATGGTGGTCTACACTGCCAGTGTCATAATGAGGGCCATAGTCAGTATTCTATGTTTAGCTCGGAGGGCAGGTAATGGATACCATACTTCTACTGGATTGGTCTTATAAGCATTACAGAAAGCCACATCATCATGCTTTTTGGGTCCTTTTCCCATGATAGCTTTAATAGCCTGTGGACTGTTAATCTACATTTGTGCTGGAGCAGCAGGTCGCACAATAACTGCAGTTCTGGCACTCAGAGTACGTTGTACAAACTGTACATTTCTCCTATATATGGCAACTGTGTAATGTAACACACCTACCACCTCAGCATTTTTTAGTCTGTCAGGGTGAGGAACAGGAGTGTAGCCAGCCAAAACAGGCCACATAGCTCCATCATTGTTCAGAGGCTCTAAAAATACATTTCTGTGTGTGTGTGGCAATTGCCCAGGTGTTCCTGATTAGCTAAATGGATTTCCAAATCTTGGTAAGCCCAATAGTGTGAATCTTGGGGAGCCCTACAGTGTGACTGTCTATCGACCACTGTATATTCTTGAAACTGCCCTGAGGTGGCATCAATAGGCTCAAACTCCATCTATGAGTAAAATGTCTCAAAAACATAGGCTGGACGTGCAACGTTTACAAAAGTAACTGCCACCCTCATCGAGGACACCATGAGCTTTGAGGTCTTGAGTCATGACCATATCAAGGCTTAAAGTCAACTCAATAATTCCATTGAAAAGAAAAAAACAAGAAAATAACCCCCAAAAAGCCTTAACCTTCCCATAGACCCATCTCATGCATAGCTGAAATTATGACCGGCAGGTAGTGAGTTAAAATAGGCTGCCACACCAAATGGTCATTGCTCTCCAGCTACATCCTCTCCATGCCATTATGATGGATCCAGGAGAAAACGTATATCCCGAAGGTATGTCAGGCAAGTCAGCTAGCAAAATTTATGCAAAAGTAGGTTAATAAAGGAAGTCCACAAGTCAGTGTATCTAGAAGGGTCCGAGTCTACGGCCAAAGATAATCTCTCCATTCCCAAGGTGAACCATAGCCTGTGTAGCCATTGAGTGTGGTCTGGGATGTGATGGGTGCCCAGTGGGAGAGTATGACCTGGTGAGCAGAGCTGAGGGCTAACATCATCTGTTGACCCTTATGTGAGCACAACGGGTAAGTCAGTGTGTTAGGAAGCCCTATGATAGTATAGGCTGGGAATCGTGGTATGGTGGTCTCAAAGGCTCGGTCAATGTGATCAAGAACCTGATCCCAGAATCTGGTGAGCCTGAGGCAATGTCAGAGTAAATGTCTAGCACCCATCAGGCAATACCGTCGCCCAGACCTATCCAGGGTCTAGTCCATAACTAGGTTAAAGTCTCGCCCTATCAAAATAGTTTTGTGTGGTGCCTGCAAGATTGGGGGAGGAAGTCAGAAAGGTCTCCTGTTGCTCATTTGGGACATAGACGTTTACCAATGTAAGCATAAATGTATCATGTCTAATGCAAATTACAATCATAAGGCCTTTGATCTCCCTAAGAGTTGACAGGATCTCACCCCAAAATCCCCAGGAAAAGAGTATAGCCACCTGCGTGGGGAACCAGTGTGAGCAGGTATGCTTTTTGTAGGAGGTACACATCTGCCTCAGATTGCTCTAGGAGGGAAAGGACGGGCAAGCACTTGGTTGGGCTATTAAGCTCCCGCACATTAAGACTAAGGATCTTTAGATCCATACTGTACTAATGATGGAGTAAGAGCGTGGGGCCATGTTCACTGGTGCGGAGTTCCACTAAGGCCCCAGCCATCCACAAAGGACCGACTTGTCATTGTGTGGAAAGTGTGGTAGAAGCCAAAGAATAGGTCATTAACTAATGCCCCAAACCCACTTAACCAATATAACTCTGTTAATCTTGTAAACAAGCCAAAAACAACAGCTGGTTCAAAAAAGGAATGGGCCTCAATGGGATGGGTGTGCCAACTTCACTGATTTGAGGCAGACACAGAGCCATCCTTCCAACGAGAGAGAGTTTGGCACCTGTCAAGGTGACCAAAACTGCCCCTCGCTCAAGTGCCACAGTGGCCTGATCCAGGTGGTGTGGTTTCTTTGGTTTCTGCTTCCGGTGGCATTTTGGTTGGCCCTGTGACTGAGGCCTCATTGAGACCTTCATGCTCAGTACTGTGCAGGCCTTGCACAGGGACCACAATAGCTGGAGTTTGTCACTGAAATGGAAGATGACCCATGAGTAGGAGATTCCAATGTTCCCCAAGTCAGCTGTTACCGGTCTTAAGACCAGTCGTTTCTGGAGAGTGACAGCAGCACGGTCCCAGTACAGATGGGGGAAATGGTCTTGGAAGTGGATGGGGTGAAGCTCCCATGTCCTGTGGAGGATGCTTTATTTTAGGCTGAAATCATGTTCACACACCAAAATGTCAGCAGGGGAGCTCAGTATCTGGAGGAGCAGCCCCACTTGGTGGCAGCGGTTGACCTTCTTGGTTGAAAGCGCTGCGTCCCCCAAGATGGAACCAAATAGGGCTGTCACATAGGTTTCAAGGTCAGATCCCTCTGCCCCTGTTGGAACCCCCCATATGCAAATACTATTCCTCCTAGAGTGGTTCTCCAAGTCTTCAGCATGGGCCTAGAGCTCGATTTGTTGCTCTTGAAGGTGAAGGATTTCTTCTTGGATCCACTCAAGTTTTTCATGCCGGTCATTATTCTAACATTCCCGCAACGCCATTCTCTCACCTCATCTAGGTCTCTGCACAACTCTCGCAGATCTGAGGAGAGGCCTCTCTGAACAGCCTGCAGGTCCTCCAGCAACAAAGAAAATAAAGTCTCAAAGAAAGGGTGCATCAGCAGGCCCTCATGTTCTCCCGTGTCTGGTGAGCAAGCATCCTCCCCACTCTTGGGAGACCCAGCTGTCTTAGAAATCGTATCCTGCAGGAATCTGTCCATCTTGGTCTTAGATGCCATGTCTTCCGGTGCCAGTTGCCTGGTTCTGTTCCACCCCTTGAAGGTTTCTGAGGTACCACCATGACAAAAAAGGGGACGATCTGCTGCTGGACCAGGGCGCACACAGCCATTCAAGGTGCCACACATTTCTTTATGCAACGCTGTCAGCACTGCTACAGATCTCAAGGACCCTACCAATGTCTAATGTATACGGGAGGAGCCCCCATGTCCCACCATCACAAATCACCGCAGCTGAGATAAACCAGACTGTAGAGGGATAAAGGAGTGGCATTACTTCAGCACGATCCTCCCCCCTGCAGCGCTGCTAGTCCAAGGCAATGCAATCATTCAAGTCCTCACAATGCCAAGTCACACATGTTGAGTGGGCCCCCGCAGGTAGGCAGCAAGTTTAAGTGTGGAAAAGGCCGGGGGGGGGGGTGCGGATCACATCTTTGTCAAGTCGTTTGGGCTTCCGCAAGCTGGGCCATTGAGGAGGCCCACAGTCAGCAATGTTGGTGGTTGGTTCTGATCAACTGCAATATAGGTCCCAGGGGGAGTCTCCTACTTCTGAGTCTGTTGGTCCTCTGGACACCATGGCTACTCTACTCCACCACCAGAACAGTCAGGGCCATCATTGGAAATCACACTCACGGGCTGGGGGACCATCACAAAAACCCCTGTCATTCCCTGGAAAAAGGGAAAATTTTAAACGTCATTAGTACTATGGTCCATCACATAGTAATGATTTAGCATTGAAATAAAAATGAATACATGTGCATGAAAGTTCCAACAAATGTCATCACACTACATTCTGTGCTTGCCACATTAAGAGGTAACAAAACTATGCCAAAAATGGTAACAATATTTTAAGGCTTATTTTATGTAGCATTTGGCATTCAATTGACTTAAAACATAATAGATATCACATCCAGCCGAAAAAAAAAACTATATTGCACATCACATACTTACAGAAAAGCAGACTGCATTTCTGTCAGTGTAATGCCAAACTAGCACATAAAAAATGTGATTCAACAACATTTCTCATTGTTAGCAATTAAATATATCTGTGAAACCTATTGGGATTAGATGAAACATGTTTTGTTATTTTTTTTTCTCTCTGTGAATATGCCCACTCTACAAGAAAAATATCTGGTGGACCATTATTAGACAGGTGGGGTAGCAGGGGGTCTATATAGCCTTAGCATCCACTTTTGTGAAAGATGGAAGGTTCTTCTGAGGTAGACCATCTGACTGTACTACAAAACCTGGGAAGGGTTTTCCTACAAAGTAAGCAAGTATTGTGAAAGCTGATCCCCATGATGCTCCACATTCAGGTGGTTGCCTACCTACTTGGATAGGGAGCTGTAGGTCATGCAGCAGTGATAAGGGTAAGTGTATTGAGACATAATACTTTATATGTTAGTATAAAACGTTTATATTTACATTTAGCAGCTTCTATACTCACATCTGAAATGTAAGTCTGGGATTTATTATTTGGTATGTAGTTTTGACTAAGGTTACTCAATATCATGCAACATGCATATGTCAGTCAACACTTAATTAATATTTTATTACTAATAAGCTTGTTGATGCTTCTATTTTTAATAATCAACGGCAAAGTCAAAAGGTGTGCCTAGGCAAGAATACATTTTTTTACACATATGCAATATAAAAAAAAGGTATACATATATAAAAAATATTTAGAGGCAGCTGTGTACATGTGATTAGGCCAAATGCCATCACTCACAGTGTACTACAGCCAATGGATGAAGTGGGCTGATACATTGTCCAACCCAGTATACCATAGTAAGTGGAATATTATATACATATTTTGTAAAATATTAGGGTTGCAAGACAGATAAAGTATGAGCTTTCATAATTACTAATACATCAGTTATAAGTAAAGAGCTCTTAACTTCTATGAGCAGTTTATTATTCTAATTAAATTACTATAATATTGTCCTAAAGCTGGCCTACACCTTACTCTTTAGTTTTCCCATTTCAGATTCCATTGAGATACTGATGAAGACTGAGCCTTACCTCTCTTCCTATTTGTACATTATTTGGAGCCCTTCTTCAGACCATATTTGTACTCAGTGAATCAATCAATAAAAGCATCTAAATCTGCTCTTGAGCAGGTTATTTTTTTGCCTGCCCAAATAAAATTCTAGTATACATGTATTATGCTAAAATATTTTGGAATCATTTATGGAAAAAAGCAAGTAACATTTTGCATATTCTCGTTTTAACTTAACTTGTGACATTTTTAATAATAACTGCATTCCAGTGGAGGCTTGATATAAATACATTTGTTGAGAATAACTTTGCAAGATATCATTAAAAATGAACTCATCAAAAATAAAGAAAAACACATTACCTAGTTGTTTGCTAGTCCTCACTTGGAGGGGAAATTGAAACTCATTTATTCTATGTTGCTATTATTTAATATTTGTTTTCAATGCTTGAATGACCAATGCTTCCACTTTATTTACTTATTTCTTATTTTCATTTATTTTAAGTAGTCCTAATTTTGAAGGAATGCAATTATCCAAAATTAATTTAATTTGATGGAGCTATGAAATATCTAGATTTTAAATCTTATTAGACTGATTTGTGGTAAAACAATAACATTCGTAATTAAAAACATTTGTACAAAACTGATCTGAATTCAGCATTCTTGTGTTGTTCCACTAGGTAATATTCATTTTAGATGAATGGGTAGCAAAATATTTGGCATTCAAAAGTTTCCTGAAATAAGGGCCCAATGTACAAAACGGTTTTGCATTTCCTAACTGACCACATAGCTATTTTGGGCCATTAAGAAATGCAAATTCCGCATGTATGGATGTAGGAATGCCAAAATGTGGTCCCAAAAAGTAATTTCTACCCTGTAGAAAGTCCATTTTGGAAATCGCTAATTTTGATTTCTTACTTGCGAATCACAACCGCATGTAGTAAGGATTTCCTATGTGCGACTGGGCAAAAATGGGCTTTTAAGAAATGCAATTACTACTGAGTGGTAACCGTGTGCAAACTATAAAAAGAGCCCCAAAATGCATCTGGTTCTTTCACAGTGGTAGCATTACACATCTTGGCGAGGACAATAAGGATTCTGGCTGTGAGGGACAGGAGTAGAAGCCAGGAGAGGATATTTAGGTTGATGGTCACCCTATTTAACCTGACAGAGGAGGAAATCATGGACAGGTACGGACTGAGTAGTGAGGTCACACTTGATCTGATAGCTGAATTACAACCCCAGCTACATGCCACAACACGTAGAGCCTACAAGAACTAGCCAATGTAATAATCAGCAAGTTAGGGTGTGGATCAAGGCTTCAGTTAGCACCTATCCCCACTCCGGATATGCGGAGTGGGGGTAGGACATTGCAGTGCCGGTCTGATGAGGAGCAAAGCCTGATGATGAAGCATGTCACCAACTGGTGAGTGAGGGTACTTGTTCCAGATTTAGGTTAGCCACAGGAACCGTATTTTTATCTCTCCTGGATTAAGGTTAGATCGATATTTGTTAGATCTCTTTTGGAACTGTGCATTCATATTTTCTTATTTACATGGGAGTAATATGCACAGGACCATTTCCTTCATAAAATCTCCCACTATTCAAGCCCTCCCATTTGTTTTTGACACACCGTATAATTGTCGTCTACCTGGGCTGTGGTATCATCAAACTGTTTTCAGCAGCATTTTGAGCTTAATTTCCTAAATTGTGATTTTCTGATAAGAAATCACAATTTAGCGACTCCTTAAATACCGATTTCCTAATAGCGATTGTGACTCCATAGAAATCGCTATTAGGAAATCAAAAACTTCCTGCATACCAATTTGCCATTCACAGATATTGATTTACACAGAGTCACTATTTGCGAGTCACAAAATTTGAATTTCGTGCATCTGCCCATAAATGAAATTGCACTCAGCATAGGATGAGTTAGTTCCAATTTCAGGCCAACCATTCCTCCACAATTCTCCATGCCCTATTCTAACTGGTGAGGGTTACTGTTGTACACCCAAAATTACTAATACCATTCCAGGCTTCAGAAGTACCACAGTATTCTAAAGTGCACCCTCTGGGTACCTTTACAAATTGTGATTTACTACTGAAATCAGGGATACAGCATCGGTTTTTATGAATTGTTCACTGAGAAAATATAAAGAATGTAGGAGATATAATTCCAGATTCAGACAGTGGTTTCATTACTGGCTGAATCAGGGGTTTCTGTAAACATATTTATTAGATTCTTATAACAATATTGTTGGATCAACTGCAAGGAAACCGGCCACTGGGCACTGTCCTGTGTGTAATGACTAGCTAATTTTAGAGGGAGCAAAACCCTTTGTCAATGTAAGCTTTTTGGAAGGTGCAGACTATTACGAGCTTTATTCTGGATTGCACTATGAGCCAGTGATGTGCCTTCAGGATTAACTTGACATGGTCTCATCTCTACAAGTGTATGTTAGTGTAGAAGCAGAAGATTGTTTCAGAAGAACAAAATGGAAAATGTGTTCCTTTAAAAACTGCACTTGGGTAATGAAGTTGAGGTCACCTTCCAAACTAATGTTTGGGAGTCACTGAGTGGCTAAGAATAGCGACTTAGTTGTACAGGGGCAAATACAATCAAATAAATCACATCAATAACTAAGCATTCAGTCTTTGATGAGCTTACACAAATACTACTTCAATGAGAGGATGAGTTGCTCTAGGCAGTCTGCAGTGTAACTAAGATCCCTGTGCTTTTTTCCTGATAAATGTAGATCTTAGTATAATTTACATACATTGGGAACTAACTTATTATTGGTCATAAGTTATTGTCCGGAGGAAGTATGAAATATTGTTAGAAGAATGAGAAGGAGGAACCCTGTTACATTCCATATTGTGCTTTGCAGGAAAATAAAGCATCTAATGAAATAATTGTAGGCTGCAGGTATCGAAGAATGACTGATCCAGTAGATAGTCATTTCTGATACCCTGACAATTTTTGAAGCCTCTATAACAGAACATGTAATCCACCACAATGTGAGCTGTTGAGATGTCTAGGAGAATCAAGGAAGTTCTTTGTTTTCATTAACGGTGACGATGAACAGAAGGTAATTTCTGATATGAATTGTTCCTATGCAACATTGCACAGACTGGCAGCCATTCAGCATTTTCCACATAATCTTGAAGCTATATGGAAACCCATCTTTACATTGCTTGCCTCGAGGTTTGGAGGCTAATCTAGGATGATTGTTGAAAGAACTTGGATAAGTGCCATTGTTTTATTCAGAAAGGGGTGATGACTAAACGTTTCAAGTGCGCTGAAAGGAGCTGTAATTTAGCTGTATGACATTTGCTGCGAGGGTTGGGAAACATTTTTCTCAAGTGTTACAGGGCATTGTTCTATGGACAGAAGCAAGACATTTACTCTCCTTTACCTTTCTTCTCTGTCATGGGGTTGAAAGGGGTGAGAGAGTAGTGGAGTAGAAACAGAGCCAGGAGTTCATCAGATGGCTGTACCTATAGCAATGGCATCACAGATGTTGACCCTTCAATATGAAAAAACTCACTAGATCTTTGCAGTATTGCTCTGAAGCACAGTTAGTTCTTTGTTGTTGTCAGCTCTTCAGAGGTACTGAAGATTTTCTTTGTGCGAATTAAGGTTTTGATGATGAATTTGTTGAAGTAGGTACTTTTTATGTTTTTGACAACCTTTGGATGTGCCCAGACTCAGATTCCTATAACTTCCCTGGTTCATGTATATCTGGGGGCAAACTATTGTGCTCATTTTCCTTTGGGTAATGTTTCTATTATACCACTTGATAGATTAATTGGTCTTTGTAGTCATATTATCCAGTGCATTAGTTTCTTTGTAATGACACCTTAACCCCTTGTAAGCCAAAAATGTAATGGTTACGTCTGTGGCTGCACCTCTCAGGTGCTACGGACATAACCATTACGTCTGTGTACCAGCCCTCGGGGGAGCGCTAGCGCTGCCCCCGAGGGCCTGGTCAGGGTTGGAAGGGGAATCGCTTCCCCTTCCACCCCAACCCCTCCCCACCCCCCTGAGGCATCTGATGACATCAGCACACGCGGTCACGCGCTGACCTCATCAGAAGCCTGCCGGAAATGCTTTTACATTTCTCTTCTGATCACTAGAGGGGCGAGAAAGGCATGAAAGGAGAGGGAAGGCCTTTCCTCTCCTTTCATGTCTCTCTCAGCATTTCTGCCCGATCGTGATAATTTTTTTTTTTATATGTGGGGCGCGACCCCTTAGGCAAGGGTCACTCCCCGGGGGGCCAAATTATTTCTAGGTCATTTCTGTCCCCCCTGGGGACAGATCGGCTTAATATAATTAGGTTGATCTGCCCCCGGGGGGCCGAAACCACTAGACACCAGGGATTTTTTATTTATTTTTATACCTATGCATAAAGGGAGCGGCCACTTGGGCAAGGGCCACTCCCCGGGAGGCAAATTATTTTTAGGCGATTTCTGCCCCCCTGGGCAGATCGGCCTAATGTAATTAAGCAGATCTGCCCCCTGGGGGGCAGAAAACCCCTAGACACCAGGGATACATTTTTTTGTTTATTTTATTTTATATGTGGGGAGCAACCCCCTTAGGCAACGGTCGCTCCCCGTGGGGCTAAATTATTTTTGGCCAATTTCTGCCACCAGTGGGGGCAGAAACCACTAGACACCAGGGAATATTTTTTTTTTCTACTTAGCATAAAGGGAGCCGTCCCTTGGGCAAGGGCCACTCCCCTGGGGGGGGGGGGGAAAATATTTTTAGGCCATTTCTGCCCCTCACCAGAGGCAGATCAGCCTAATATATTTAGGCTGATCTGCCCCGGGGTGGGGCAGAAACCTCTAGACACCAGGTATATTCATTTGTTTTTATTTACTTTGGGTTTTTATGTATGTAAAGCAACCCCTCAGGCAAGGATCACTCTCCTGGGGGGCAAATTGTATTTAGGCCATTTCTGCCCCCCTTGGGGGCAGATCGGCCTATTTTTGTTAGGCCAATCTGCCCCCAAGGGGGGCAGAAACCACTAGACACCAGGGATTAATGTGTGTGTATGTGTGTGTTTTGTTTTGGGGGGCGGCCCCTTGGGAAAGGGTCGCTCCCCATGGGGGCACATTACTGTTCACCATATCTGCCACCCTTGGGGGCAGATCAGCCTATTTTTGGAGGCTCATCTGACCCCAAGGGGGGCAGAAAGCCCGCCAGAGAACAGGGACGTTTTTTTTCAAAATAAGAGGGTGGGGGTATGCACATACCCCCACCCCAAATAAATGGGGTCGAAGTTGTTCTGCCCACCAGTGGGCAGATTGGGCAATTACCCCCGATCCACACCCCAGGGGGGCAGAAAGTCTACTAGATGCCAGGGAATTTGAAAAAAAACAAAAATAGTGGGGTGGTGGCTACCAACCAGTATGGGCCTGGTTATGCCCCCACCCCAACTGAAGGGGTTATCAGTCTTTCAGCTCTGCCCCCGCACACTTAAACATCTCATCCCACGAGAAGCAAGAGGACATTTGATTATTTTGGGTTTTGGTTTTACATTTGGGCCATGAGAGCTTGGCTAACTCTCAAAATTGTCCCACTTGGAATGTGAGGGATGCACTTTTTGGACTTTGGGACTCTGCCATATAGAAAAATTCTCAAGGCCTACACACATCTGATTGATTCCAGGGTGGTGTGCTTCACATGCACTCCGCACCATTTTCTTACCCACAATGCCCTGCAAACCTCCAACTTTGCATAAAATCACACATTTTCCAACATTTTTGTGATGGAACCTTCCGGAATCTGCAGGAATCCACAAAATTCCTACAGCCCAATATTGTCTCATATATAGCAATAACATTTCTGCTGCACTTGTTAGCTTAAAAATGTTTTTTTTAAACTGCCCTTTTGGACCCGCTTTGGTTCCCCCTCAATTTCAAAATGTTTTTGGCTCGTCCCTGTCACAGGCACTTGGCCCACCTACACAAGTGAGGTATAATTTTTACCGGGAGACTGAGGGGAACGTTGGGTGGTAGGAAATTTGTCCCAGTGCAGTGATCCCACACAGAAAAGTGGGAAAAATTAGATTTTTTAGCTAAATTTGAAGTTTGCTGAGGATTCTGGGAAGAAAACATTGGGGGATCCAAGCAAATCACACCTCTCTGGACACCGTTGGGTGCTAGTTTTCAGAAATGTCTCGGTTTGGAAGGTTTCCCTAGATGGCTGTTGAGCCCAGGACCAAAAACGCAGGTGCCACCCCTCCCCCTCAAAAAAAGGTGGTTGTGTGTTGGATAATTTTGATGTGTCCAAATAGTGTTTTGGGGCATTTCCTGTCACGAGCGCTAGGCCTACCCACACAAGTGAGGTACCATTTTTATCGGGAGACTTGGGGGAACTCTGGGTGAAAGGAAATTTGTGGCTCCTCTCAGATTCCGGAACTTTCTGTCACCAAATTGTGAAGAAAAAGTGTTTTTTTGGGCCAAATTTTGAGGTTTGCAAGGATTCTGAGTAACAGAACCTGGCGAGAGCCCCACAAGTCATCCCATCCTAGATTCCCCTAGGCGTCTAGTTTAAAAAAATGCTCAGGTTTGGTAGGTTTCCCTAGGTGCCGGCTGAGCTAGAGGCCAAAATCCACAGCTAGTCACTTTGCAAAAAACAGCTCTGCTTTCTTTGGGAAAATGTGATGTGTCCACGTTGTGTTTTGGGGCATTTCCTGTCACAGGTGCTAGGCCTACCCACACAAATGAGGTACCATTTTTATTGAGAGACTTAAGGGAATGCTGGGTGGAAGGACATTTGTGTCTCCTCTCAGATTCCTGAACGTTCTGTCAACGAAATGAGAGGAAAAAGGTTTTTTTGCCCAAATTTTGAGGGTTTGCAAAGGATTCTGGGTAACAGAAGCTGGTGATAGCCCCACAAGTTACCCCATTTGGATTCCCCTAGGTGTCTAGGTTTCAAAAATGTGCAGGTTTGGTTGGTTTTCCTAGTTGCCGGCTGAGCTAGAGACCAAACTCCACAGCTAGGCACTTTGGAAAAAACAGCTCTGTTTTCTTTGGGAAAATGTGATGTGTCCACATTGTGTTTTGGGGCATTTCCTGTTGCGGGTGCTAGGCCTACCCACACAAGTGAGGTACCATTTTTATCGGGAGACTTGGGGGATTGCTGGGTGGAAGGAACTTTGTGGCCCCTCTCAGATTCCAGAACTTTCTATCACCAAAATGTGAGGAAAATGTGTTTTTTGGCCAAATTTTGAGGTTTGCAAAGGATTCTAGGTAACAGAACGTGGTGAGAGCCCCACAAGTCACCCCATCTTGAATTCCCCTGGCTGTTTACTTTAAAAAAATGCATAGGTTTGGTAGGTTTCCCTAGGTGCCGACTGAGCTAGAGGCCAAAATCTACAGCTAGGCACTTTGCAAAAAACACGCCAGTTTTCAATGTAAAAATGTGATGTGTCCATGTTGCATTTCCTGTCGCGAGCATTAGTCCTACCATTGCAAGTGGGGTACCATTTTTATTGGGAGACTTGGGGGAACACAGAATAGCAAAACAAGTGTTATTGCTCCTTGTCTTTCTCAACATTTTTTCCTTCCAAATGTAAGAAAGTGAGTAAAAAAGACATCTATTTGAGAAATGACCTGTAATTCACATGCTAGTATGGGCACCCTGGAATTCAGAGATGTGCAAATAACCACTGTTTTTCAACACCTTATCTTGTGCCCATTCTGGAAATACAAAGGTTTTCTTGATAGCTATTCTTCAATCTTTATATTTCAGCAAATGAATTGCTGTACACCCGGTATAGAATGAAAACCCACAGCAAGTTGCAGCTCATTTATTGAATCTGGGTACCTAGGGATCTTGATGAAACTACAAGCCCTGCATATCCTCACAACCAGAAAAGTCCAGCAAATGTAACGGTATATTGCTTTAAAAACTCTGACATAGCAGGAAAAAGTTACAGAGTAAAACGTTGAGAAAAATTACTGTTTTTTACCTCAATTTCAATATTTTTTCATTTCAACTTTTATTTTCTGCAGGAAACCCTTGTAGGATCTACACAAATTACCCCTGCTGAATTTCAGAATTTTGTCTACTTTGCATGAATGTTTAGCTTTCTGGGATCCAGCATTGGTTTCACACCCATTTCTGTCACTAAATGGAAAGAGGCTGAAAGCACAAAAACAGTAAAAATGGGGTATGTCCCAGTAAAATGCCACAATTGTGTTGAAAAATGTAGTTTTCTGATTCAAATATGCCTGTTCCTGAAAGCTGGGAAGATGGTGATTTTAGCACTGCAAACCCTTCGTGGATGCCATTTTTAAGGAAAAAACCACAAGCTTCTTCTGCAGCCCTTTTTCCCATTTAAAAAAAAAAAATGAAATGTTCACTGTATTTTGGCTAATTTCTTGGTCTAATTCAGGAAAACCCAGAAAGTATGAGTACCTCTAGAATCCCTAGGATGATGTAAAAAAAGGACTCAAATTTGGCATGGGTAGCTGTTGTGGACAAATAGGAATGAGGGCCTAAGCGCGAACTGCCCCAAACAGCCAAATAAAGGCTTGGCACCTGAGGGGGAACAGGCCTGGTAGCGAAGGGGTTAAGCAGGAACTCATAATCGGTATGAGCTGATCTTTTTTCCGTAAGTCTTTTTCTTGAGGTTTCAAGCACAGGAATTCTGCTCATCCACTGCTCAGACAACCAAGAAAGGGCACACATCACCTAAAGTCTAAGTCTAGACCTAAGACTAAGTTTACCTTTGCTAAATGGGCCCTTAGACTTCAGGTCTAAACTTAAACTTCTGGTCTAAGTTTACCTTTGTGAATTTGTGAATCTGAGATTTTTTTTGGATACATTCTTCATTAGGTACAACAAACTTTCCTTAATGGAAATGCATTCCTCGAGCTGCTCCTATCAGCCACAGAGAGCACAAATATATGAGCAAGAGAGTAAATATAACCTATTGCTCTGACCAGAACAGAGCCCCAAAAAGACGTGCTGTTTAAGGCACATGACAGAACTTGGCTATGAGCCTATTCAACTGGCCTATGAAGCCAGGATGCAAGGAAACATCCATAACTAAATCCATGCCTCGTATAGACACGCTTGGACTGATCAGAGGATCTTCCTAGGTGGTTGCCTTCTAGGAAGTGCAATAAGTATAGGAGAGCATTGGTTTTACAAATGGCAAGCTGCAGCCTAATTACTGACAGCTCTGGATTAAAGCCATGAAGGCACCAGGGTGAAACTGGTCTACAGAGATAACTGTCAGTGCCAGAAGGCCTGGAGTAACAGGTGAGTGTGTGGGCTAGTTTTTGGGTGTTGTGTGGGCATAGTTTTTAATGTTGATTTTTCTAATGTTCCCAGAACATTTCAAGCAGCCAGCACAAATTCATGCAGTCTCCAATACCTTGCAAAACAACTATACTGTGTCTCTTTACAAGTTGAAACCCACCCCAGTTTTCAAATGTGGGCCACTTTTGTACTCTTTTGATTCTTTGAAGGCCGAGATCTGCGGTTCAATTTGTTTTGCCCTGTAAGTCATTATAAATCCTGGAAATTGTGGCTTCCCCCATTTAGAGAGAGTGCTTGATACATGTGTGCTCATAGGACTCAATCACCAGTAGACCAGTAACAATGTACAGTAACACAGTACCTGGTATTAATGATACAGGCAGTATTACCTTAGCTGCACCTTACTAGTTCAAATTTTCACATCTGTAATATGGAATAACATGAGGTAAGTGGCATTACTGCAGTCCTTTCCACATGTTTTCCAAAATTCCAGCCAGTTTTCCACAAATATTTCCACCTGCTTTTCATAGGTAGATAGGCACACAGAAATAGTGGAACATTGGTAACCTTGTACATGCTAAAAATTGATGGTGTCCACTAGTAATTGCACCCATTTCAGTTAAAATACTGATATGTTTGACTGCATTTAAATCTAAGTCAGCTACACATTGATCTTCACCTGAAACTTAAGAATTCTACTATTAGTAACATTTTTGCAGATGCTCTGAGATTTTGATTGCCCACAGTATATAACCCAGTTCTTCATGCATTAGTGCAGCACTGTTTGGTTACTGGGCATTCCAATGTGAATGGATACTTCTTTATGTCCCCCTTGGACTACTCGACCAGTCCCTGAGCAACATGTTTGTGTAGTGGTGGCAAACCCACTTGATTTACCAAATGGCTGAAATTACTATATGTGCTGGATTCAATCGAGTGTCATCGGAAATTGTGCTCAGGGATGTTGGGGGCACATGACCTAGGGGCTCCTCCAAAGAGAGCAGGGAGAGCTTAAAAGAGAAGAGGGGGGTGGGTGACCTTTCCTGTGAATATTACAGGTGCACAACTTCTAGAACCTGCTACGAGTACCATATCTACAACATAACCCCATCAGTCATTTATAATTTGGAATCACTGCTGAGATTTTATGAGGCCCCTGACCCCTCAATGATAAACTGTGAGGCAGGCAAAGATTCAAAAGAAATTTATAGGAAACTACCACCAAATTACCACCAGTGAAGACAAATTGGAGATAATCCAGCTGGTTCTGTGGGCTTTCACAGAAGGGGTTGACCCAGTAAGGCTAATGATGAGAGTAGACCCCATATGCACAAAATCTACCAAAGTGCTGGAACCTTGGAAAGAAGAAATGGGGGATATCCAGATCCTGGGATGGCGACCTGATCTCAGTCCAACAGAGTCCATGTAATGCACAGTGGAGATAAACATTTTAATCCTAAGAGTCTTTCTGGATGTTTGAATGCCAAGGATACTGCAGTTCTCTGGTCAGTCACTTCCAACAAAGTTTCCCAGATTGTACCTATGCTAGGAACAATTCCACAGTTACCCCTTTCAAAAGTACCCCTTACATAAGTGCATGCATTGAGGGAGCACTCTTGTTATCGCTGAGTGCACTACTCTGTAAGAAAAGGAGAAATCCTCTGTATTTTGGCACGTTTTGACACTGAATAGGCCTGTTCACACTGAGACTCCGCCACCTGAAAGGACCACCAATGTGAAGCTCCGGTGCTACAGCAATCACCAGTGACAACCGCCAATGCAAAATCAGCACTTCACACTACAGCAATGACAGCCCACGGTGACAAGCAACGTGATGCTCCATCATTGTCATGTGTACGGTGTCTATCTGATAATATAGATTTACAGGTAAATAAAATCTGTAACTCCTGGGACAATAGTTTATTTTAATATTTAAAGTTTGACCACATGCACTTTTCCAATGGTTAAAAAGTTGAAAGTATACATTAGGAGCGGCAGCGGCTTGTCCTTATGGGCGGAGGGCCCATGCTCCCCACCTTTTTTCCCAACAAGGAGAAACAAAGGTCAGCTTGACAGACACTCAACTTGTTCAGGTCAGGCAGCCAGGAGCAAGACATGTGCCATATAAATTCACAGTTGCCTTGCTCTCTCAGCAGAACTATGCCAGGCCAAGGATTTTACAGCCTCATGGGTGTGACCTCCTCAGCCTGGTAAAAGTGCCTTGAGAACATCCCCCTTGTGATAAGGGTCAAAGTCACTGATAGCCTCGATCTTGGGCGCTTCAGTGCCAAGATGATGAGTGTCATTTTGATATGCTTCAAATTTAAAGATAAATCATTAGGTAGTGTTTATGTCTGACAAAATAATTTAACTATTTGAAAAACATTGAGTCTGATTTTTAGTTATCTTGATGGTATAGTAAGAGACAAAAATAACGGATATCCTCTATCACATGTTGAAACAGCTTCAACAGAATATATGGATTAGGAAAAGTAAGAATTATTTTTAAGTTATGTGGTGTATTGCTCCCTACTACATTATTTTTTTGTTTTAAACTATTTGATGCAAATGCATCAACATTATATATAGTCATGCAGAAGTGTGTGCCTTGTGAAATAGTATAATCACAGATCACTATTCAACATAATTGGCCCAATTTTATGAATTATAGCAGAGTAAAATTACTAAAGCTTCAGAGTGTGATATAAGAGCATGTCATAGGCAGAATGGCTTTGTCATAGTCTTTCTTGACAGCCGGAATTATATATACAGAAAAAAAATTAAGAATTCAAGGACACTGGAATCTCTGTGATGGTAATCGACAAAATTAGATTTTTTATATTCCCCTATTTTGTGGGCAGATTATTGTTCTGTAATACACTGGGTATCATTTATGTTGCTATGAAAATGGTGATTTGCAACATATAAGCATGAAATATGGATTGGGAAAAAAAGTTTTCTAAGGTGTTTTAGGGCCAGAAGTATCAAAGGATTTTGCATTCGCAAACGGTGCGAATCGGTAAATTTCACCGTCTGCGAATGCCAAATTACCTTTCACAATGTATGAAAGGCAATTGCAGTGGAAATATTAGGAATCACAAAAATAGCGATTCCTTGCAACTGCAACATGAATTTGCAGGTCGCATTCTGAGTATCACAAATAGCTACATGATTTTGCAAATTGCATTCTGCAAATTGCAAATTGCGACCTACATTTGCGAATCGCACAATCATTCTTGCAATGCAATGCATCAACAATTCACCAATAATGAATATTCGCAGAATGGCCTTTTGCACGTGTAATTTACCACTAAGTGAAATCAGGTGGTAAACAGCTGCAACCTATACAAAGAGGCCAGAATGACTCAGCCTCTTTTCCTCAATGGATGCACTCTGCGTTATAGCGAGGAGGATAAGGATCCTGGCAGGTTTGAGGAGAGGGAGGAGGACACAGGAGTGCATTTTTAGAGTGCGCTTTACCCTTTTTGACCAGACAGAGGAGGAGATATATGATAAGTACAGGTTAAGCTCAGCTATGATATTTGACCTGATAGCTGATCTACATCCCATACTGAAGCGCAACACGCACAGGACCAATAGCATACCCACCCATGTGCAGGTATTATGCCCCCTGCACCTTTTAGCCCCATGGGGCTTTTAAGGCGTCATAGCAGCAGCTGAAGGGGTCTCACAGAGTACTCTCTCAATATTTTTCAATGCATTTCTCAATGCCATGCTGAGCAAAATACAACAGCACATAAGATTCCCCAACACCCCACAGGAATTACTACTGAAAAAATTTGATTTCTACCAGATTGCCCAATTCCCACATGTAATAGGCGCCATTGATGGGACACATGTAGCTATCTGTCCACCATCGGCCACAGAGTATGTTTATCAGAACCGTAAAAGTTCACATTCTATAAACAGACAAGTAATTAGCAATGACTCCAACATTATAACCGATCTCATGGCCAGATACCCAGGTAGCACACATGACTCCTACATCTTTCGGTACAGTGGAATTTACACACGACTACTTGCTGGGGAGGTTGTCAAAGGATACATACTGGGTAATGCAATAGTTGACAATGTCCCATTGATGTATGTGTGATGTCACTGATAACAATTACTCATTTACCTCTCCTGTCATTCCAGGAGAGGGAGCCTGCACTGTGCGGACATTCATACTGAATCCCTACCTGAATCCTGCAATGCCAGCCGAAAAGAGGTATAATGCTGCTCACAGGACAACCCGCAGCATTGTGGAAAGGACCTTTGGCCTGCTGAACAGCCACTTCAGATACAGGCACAAGAGTGGCGGTGCACTACAATACAGCTCTGAGACAACATTTAAAATCGTGGCTACATGTGCTATGTTGCACAACATTGCTGCAACAAGGGGCATACCTGTAGAACCCACCAAGCCAGACTCAGATGAGGATGATGATCCCTTGCCACCCCTCCAACCAGCAGACAGAAGCAGTGCAGCAGAGGGCAGACAAAGACGTGCTGACATCACACTCAGCTATTTCTGATGTAAGTAATGGCAATACCATGTATTGCTGTAGGTAGCATCTTTATTGACTTGACTTCAGGTAATATATGTGTCTTTCGGACATAGCTATGCACTATACACAAACAGGTGCGAGTACAGTGTCACACTATGAGCATCATAGTATAACTGTTTTGCTACATGTTAAACTAGTCCCCTGTTCCTCCCCAACATTACTTCCTACGTCCACGCACTCCACTTGAGTGCTCAGTGGCCTCAGTGGCACTTCTTGTAGTCAATCAATCAATCAAAAATATTTGTAGAGCGCGCTACTCACCCATGAGGGTCTCAAGGCGCTGGGGGGGAGGAAATCAGGGGGGGAGGCAGGGAGGGTCACTGATCGAACAACCATGTCTTGAGGTTCTTTCTGAAAACCAGGAGGTCTTTGGTTTTGCGAAGGTCGGTGAGGAGGGAGTTCCAGGTTTTGGGGGCGAGGTAGGAGAAAGACCTGCCTCCTGTGGTGGTACGTTGGATGCGGGGGACTGTGGCTAGGGCGAGGTCGGCTGATCGGAGGTTGCGTGTGGGAGTGTGGAAGTTAACTCTTTCGTTGAGGTAGGTTGGACCGGTGTTATGGAGGGATTTGTGTGCGTGGATGAGGATCTTGAATGTGATTCTCTTGTCTATGGGGAGCCAGTGAAGGGATTTGAGGTGTGGTGAGATTCGTTTGTGGCGGGGGAGGCCCAGGACGAGGCGTGCGGCTGTGTTCTGGATTCTCTGGAGTTTGCGTTTGAGTTTGAGTGTGGTGCCGGCGTAGAGGGTGTCACCGTAGTCCAGTCTGCTGCTGATGAGTGTGTGGGTGACTGTCTTTCTGGTTTCTGGGGGAATCCATTTGAAGGATTTTTTTAGAGAGCGGAGTGTGTGGAAGCAGGAGGAGGTTAGTGCATTGATTTGCTGTGTCATGGAGAGGGAGGGGTCAAGGATGATGCTGAGGTTGCGTGCATGGTTTGCGGGGGTAGGTGCGGGCCTAGGGCGGTGGGCCACCAGGAGTGGTCTTGTTGGGGTCGAAGATGATGATCTCGGTTTTGTTTGAGTTGAGCTTGAGGTGACTAGTGGTTATCCAGTTGGCGGTGTCGAGGAGAGCGGCGTGGAGGTTGGTTTTGGCGGTGGTGGGGTTGCAGGTGAGGTAGAGGATGAGTTGGGTGTCATCTGCATAGGAGAGGATAGTGATTCCGTGTGCTCGGAGGATGTTGGCTAAGGGGATCATGTAGATGTTGAAGAGTGTGGGGCTGAGGGAGAACCCTTGGGGGACTCCGCAGATGATCTTGGTAGTGTTGGAGTGGAAGGGTGGAAGGCGGACTCTCTGGGTCCGGTCGGTGAGGAAGGAGGTGAGCCAGTCTAAGGCTTTGTGGCAAATTCCTATGTTGTGGAGGTGTGTGCGGAGTGTGTGGTGGCAGACGGTGTCAAAGGCTGCGGAGAGGTCTAGGAGGATGAGTGCGACGGTCTCGCCTTTGTCGACTTTGGTCCTGATGTCGTCAGTGCATGCGATGAGGGCGGTTTCCATGCTGTGGTTTTTGTGAAACCCGGATTGTGAGGGGTCAAGAGTGTTGTTTGCTTCGAGGAAGTGGGATAGGCGTTGACTAATTTCTCTGCAACCTTGGCGGGAAAAGGGAGGAGGGAGATGGGGCGGTAGTTGGAGAGGACCTCCGGGTCGCCTTTTTTTTTTTTAAGGAGAGCAGTGATTTCCGCATGCTTCCAGGGGTCTGGGTAGGTGGCGGAGTCGAAAGAGGAGTTGATTGTGTTGCAGAGTAGGGGGGCGATGGTTGGGCTAGCTTTGTTGTAGATGCGGTGTGGGCAGGGGTCAGACGGGGAACAGGAGTGGATGGAGTTCATGTTTTTTTCGGTTTCTTCGTGTGTGGTGGGGTCCAAGTGGAGAGTGTGGTGGGGGGTCATGAGTGGAGGTTGGGTTGGGTGACTGAGGGGTGTGTGTGGTGGGTGTGTGTGGTATGAAGCTGTTGTGGATGTCCAGGATTTTGTGGAGGAAGTGGTTGGACAGGGCGTCACATAGGGGCTGTGTGTGTGTGGGGTCTGTCCCTGTTTGTAGCACTCTGTGTTGTCTGCATTGTCTCCAAAACATTGGAGATTTGCACCAATCCTTGTGCTATGTCCCAACTGCAATGTGCCATCTCCAAGTGTATGCCCACAGCACGTTGTGATATCAAGGCAGTTGTGGTAGTGAGCCGATGGACACTCAGCCTGCCCATCAATTGCTGATGGCACCTACGGTAGCTGACATGCTCCTGCTGCATCACAGTGCAGAGTTCTCTAATGGTGTTTGTCATCTACTATGTGTTTTCTGCTGCTGTCTGCTGTCCCTTATGCAGCTTGCACATGTTTTCATTAAGAGACTCAAACTGCTTGTGCATTACTCTCATGTTTTCATTGAGAGACTCAAACTGCTTGTGCATTGCTCCCATATTTTCACTGAGCGCATCCACCTACTTGTGCATTGCTCCCATGTTTTCATTGAGTGCATCCACCTGCATGTGCATTGATCCCATGTTGTCATTGTGAGACTCAAACTTCCTGTGCATTGTGCCCATGTTTTGATCGATTGACACCAAGTGCCTGTGCATTGACCTCATGTGTTTACAATGCAGGTGCTGCACTTTCAGCATGGAAGCCTCAAGGCCGCCAAAGTGTGATGGGCCCTCACCTTCCTCTGTGCACTGTCTACCTGCTTCGTAACGCCTCCTGAGGGGAGTGGACTGACACTGGGGCAGTGGCTGCTGTCTTACTGTCCATCTAGCCTTTGGGGGTGGTGTGGGTTCTTCATCAGAGGCCAGGTTATACTCTAGGAGAGGTACCACTCTTGCCCTGTGTCTAGTTGGTGCATGTATGAAGGACTCACTGGTGTATGAGTCGGACTGTGCCTGACTTTTGCTATCCCCCACATTTCCACCTTCTGCTGCATCAGGGCCCGGAACATCTGCAACAACAATGTGCAGCATGTCATTTTTGATTAGTACTCAAATAGTTGCGTAATAGTATTAAATGTACACTGCCATAGT
Source organism: Pleurodeles waltl (assembly GCF_031143425.1). Lineage (NCBI taxonomy): Eukaryota > Metazoa > Chordata > Amphibia > Caudata > Salamandridae > Pleurodeles > Pleurodeles waltl. Next base: position 582,042,829 of record NC_090444.1, on the reverse strand, counting down.
ACCACTGAGGGTCTTTTTTGTTTTTTCTCTATGTGGCTTAAAACTATCTTGATATTTATGTGGTATTTGCACTTTAGGGGTGTGAACTACTACTCCCACAAGGCATTGTTTTGTTGTATGTAAGATGTGACATGGCTTAGTTATCACACTGCATAGTGCCAATAGCAATTTTCTAAGGGGCATTTGTACATGCACATATGGGGAAACACATCATTGCTGTCCTTACTTTTTCTGGTGCTGTGTTGACTCCACCATGTCTTCTATTGGTGAGGACGGTGTCTGGGTGGGTGGTCCTCCTCCGGTGCTCCTTGCCTCCTTTAGCCTGCTGGCTACCCTCTCTTTGGTATGGAACGCAAGTTGTACCATCGCTGGCATATCTCCTCAAAGGAGCGCTGCGCAACTCCCACTGCGCATATTTTGGTCTGGATGTCTGACCACCGTTTCCTCTTCTCACTTTCAGGTACCTGGAGTGAGTTCTTCCCAAAAAGCTTGTTGTGGTTCTTGACCACCTCCTCGGTGAGCACCTCCAATTCCTGCTCACTGAATTTCAGCTTGCGCTTCCTGTCACCTTTCCCCTTCACATTCCATCAGTAGCCATGTTCCTGTTTGGTCCTGGCTGGCTCACAAGTCTGCTTCCCTGGTGCTGGGCTGTGTCTCTCTGCCACCTCCTGTGGGTGTGGCTTCTGGAAACAGCATGGGCTGACTCACTTCCTGGTTGTGATGTCATCAGTCTGTTCCGGGTTGCCGTTTTCACAATTTGTGATTTGCAAATTCCGATTCGCTATTTTTTTGCGATTCGGTATTTGCAACTCGCAAATTGTGTTTGTGAATTTTAAGAAATCGCTATTACCGAATCGCAGTTTTCATACATTCCACTTTGCATTTCTAAAATAGTGATTTCTTAACATTTGCTATTTAAGAATTGCAAACCAGGAGCTTGATACATCTGGCCCTTAGTTTTCATGTCAATGATTTTCAGATATGATTTTATGACATATGAAAAAAGAATGTGTGTCCTAAGAGTGTACTGTGAAAAGTTTTTTCACAAGGTTTATATTTTGTACAACAGGATACACCATATGAAACATGTCGGATACAGCAAGATTGATCTTGTAATTTTATTTGCCAGTATCTCACTTATTATAACTACATCAGAATTTCTATTCTGATTTTGACTGAGTATCCGATTTAAAGAACAAAAACATGAGAACTTTCTTACGATGCAACGAGATTTATGCAAATAATTTTTAAATGATTTATATTTTTATATGATTGGTAAAAAAAAGGTAATCGCCATAAACAAGTTAATTTATATATTTGAAATGATTCTTTACAGCCAGTTTCTGTACTGAACAATGTCATAATCTTTCCTTTGCCAAGAATACACAAATAATACAGATGCACACTGATTTTAGACCATAAAAGCAATATTGTATTTGATAAGATATCAATTAAATAACTCTGAAGTTGACTATCTGTCTGATTGCTTTGAAATGAAGCTTATATTTAATAGTACAAATTATTACACTATAAAGCAGTACATAAAAGCCAAACTAAGCAATACATTGGGTTACTACTCCATTAGCAAGGCAGATTTTTCGTGAAGATAATATATTAGTTGAATAAAAAATATTTTTTTCTCAGCAACTTCAGCAGCAGCATATGAAGGAGACAGTGGCCAACCATCATGTAAAGATCAGGACAGCCTCTGTGAATCTGGGCCCAACACTACAGTTACAGAAGGTTCCATCACCACCAAGGGTGAGACGGCTGGCAAGGAGGTCAGCATTTCAACATTCTGGGGCCTCCAACATTGAACAACTTCCCATGATGGCAGAACAGGACAATAATGGACAAGCATCCATTCCAAAATCTGCCACCACAAGTACTACCATCCCCACCCACCAGTCGTGTTTCCACAATAACTGTACCACGCCCAGGCCGTAAAAGCCCTGGAGTCTTTTTCGCGGCAAACACCTCTCTCTGTGCACCCAGGCCAGAATTACTGTTGTCAGAAAAGGCACTTGCAATTTTAAAGAGCCTGTTCATTATTGTGTTGGGAAGGCTGCAGTATTGCATCAAGCTTGATGGTGACAAACTTACTCAAGTAATCACTATCCTGGCTGCCATACACTCTGCCATGTCTGCCACACAGTGTGGATTATGCGCAGCAAGTGCCTCCTATAACACTTGTACAACTCCTACAACTCATACCATTCCTGACCCCCAACCTTACTACTACCCTTGCACCCATTCCTATTCCTACAGCTATTCAAAATCCTGACACCATTCTTCAGAGACACTCAACAAACAGCAGCCATGACACCAAGCACAGCACGCATAAACATACAACCACTAAAAGAAAATACAAATTTCTTCCATGCAAACACAAACATGCAGAAGATTCAGCTTTACATACATTCACTCAAACAACAACATCAGAACAAGCAAGCACACGTCTAACAACACCTTCCCCAGCCCCACAATCCTCCCCTGATCCTAATTGTACCCTTGCCCCTAAACTCACCACAGATACTACTTCCTTACATGCCCCAAATCTCTCACCTGTTCCAGAATCTATGGTTTCCACAAACTGCCCCACCTAATCCTCTTCCTCACATACCCCTAAACCAACCCCTGTTTCTAAACCTACCCTTATCCCTAGACCCTATTTAGAGCCTATACGAAATTAAATTCATTAAATAAACAAACGTTCTTATTGTAACGTTTGATTATCTCTTTCAGTTCAATGAAACACGTGGATATGTTATGATCTGTTTTGTTTCTTCCTAGATGGTTTTTTAGATTTAATTGACACATGTAGGCCATCATTACGAGTCTCTGGGCAAGATCGCCGCGTGAAATGCTGTCACCACACCGGCAGTGGTGGTGGTAAAGCGACTGCTGTATTACGAGTCACAAAACGCAAACCACCCAGATACAGACACAATACCAACCAAGTGACTGATCAACCACTGGCCCCGCCTGCCCCGCCGACACCATTCCGACCGTCATAGTATCATGCAACCTTCAGCACAGTGGAACATGCACAGAGGAAAACATTGATGTTACGCACCGCGGCAGAACTAAAAGGCACTGCGGAAAGTAACCAACACCACATTGGCCTGTTCAAATAACCCACAACTGATAACCATACATATAACATGGACACCTGACCACGCCACCATATGACTCCCCCCCACTCACCTACAATCCCTTGCATCAGATCCGAGCTGCCACAGCCAAAGATGAGAAGAAGCATACCCAAACACAGCTAACAAATATCACACAGCACACACTGCACAAATTAGCACTGCAGCCCACCAGCACACACAGCCAAACACCCCCACATTACCACACATCCTGTACTGCATCCAACACGCACTACACATACCCACCCCACAAGATGTCACACCAGAAGCACCCACGGTTCACCGACAATGAGTTGCAGGTCATGGTGGAAGAGATCATCAGAGTAGAGCCACAGCTCATGGGAGTCCAGGTTCAACAAACATCAATACCCAAAAAGATGGAGTTATGGCAGAGGATCGTCAACAGGGTCAACGTAGTCCACACATACCCATGCAAAAGCAAGGAGATCAGAAAGAGGTGGAACAACCTCAGGGGGAAGGTCTGGTCTATGGCGTCCAGGCAGAGGAAAGCCAGTAATAACACTGGTGGTGGGCCCCTACCTCCTCCCCTTCAGCTGAAAACCTGGGCGGAGAAGGTCCTGGAGATCATGTATCCCAAGGGCCTGACTGGCATCAGTGGAGGGCTAGAAACTGGTAAGTCAGCAATATCCCCCAAGCACCAACCACCCATGCCCCCCCACCACTCTCCAAACCACTGCAACCCACCCAACTGACCCAGTGACAAACGCCCCATGCCCCTCTTCTGCATGCCATACCACCCCACTCCCACCATCCTCACTCACACACCCCAAATGAATGGATGTCAAGCACAATGTTGAAGAGCCACAGCTCCCACAATCCAATCCAAACTAATGTCTGTAATGCAGCAGCTGTCATTGCAATCACAGTAATAAGTCGAGCTACTGCATGCATCATAACAGGGACACAACAACAACAGTCACACAACTAACATATACCGTATCCATCCACAGGTACCCCTGCCACTGACATCCTGCAGAGGATGCCAGGCTCAGACAGCTCTCCCCAGGATGAAGACCCCACTGGATGTCTGGATGAGGACGACTTGCTTGGGCCATTTGGGTCCACTGGGCAGTCCACCAAAGGCACACCCACCCTGGATACACTAGGAGACCCTCCAATGTGGCAACAACACCACCACCAGACCCTGAACCCCAAACCTGTGCCCCAGGGACCCAACAATCAGAGGTGTGCCTCGTAGTACAGAGGCCAGGGTCAAGGGCATCCTCCCAGACAATGATTGCCCTGCTGATACTGGGAGTTGGCACACTGTATCAGGGGCACAGGCACAGGGGGCCAGGGGTAGTAGGAGGTGAACCATGACCCAATGGTCGGCACAGCCACAGCAACCGTCTGCCCAGGAGGGCCTTAACCAAGTCCTGGGTGTTTACCAGCACACCCAGGGCACAGTGGCCCAGATCCTCACCACCGTGCAGGAGACCCAGCGGCTGCTGGGGCAATACCATCAGGAGGCCATGCAATAGTGGCAGGCCCACACCACCACCATGGCCTCTATTGTAGGGGTGATCAAGGACCGACTGCTGTCATGCGTGAGTCCACCACCCACCAACAGTCCTCTAGCACTGGCTACATCCCATCACAGCCCTCCACTCAGTGGCAGGAGACGTGGAGGGCTGAGAGTCATATGAGACCTGTGGCGGGAGGCCCCGCTACAGGTCTCGCAGGACACCACCACCCCTACCTCTGTTGCTGAGGAACTCCCACGCAAGCAAGGACGTCCAAGTAGACATCCAACCACACATGATGCCCAGACCAAGACCACCGCCAGGAAGTGACCCCTCTTGAACATTCTCCCTTGGGTGTGACACCCTGTCGACTGGTCACTCACATAGCTCCATCTATCCATGGCCAGCAGACAGGACCTGGACTACCTACAGCTGGCCTTACCATTCTGATGATCTCCGCCGCCATGACCCCACTCATCACCCCTTGCACCTGTACATCACAAATAAACGACAACTTAGCACAGGCCATGTCTACCTGTTTATTTCCCATGAGTATGTATGTTTTAAGGTTAAACAAGCAGTCTTAGAAAACTTCATCACAGCCTTACGGGGAACAAAGCCTACATTACATTAAGATGTACAATTTTGAGAACAGGTTTATAGAAATGTAAGCAATTTGTCTTTGAGACAAAATAATTTAAGTTTGTAAAGTGAATGAATCAGGAAAACGTATTTGCCGTGAAGCAATGTTTTAACTGTGTAATGTAGTGAATGATAAATTAATGGATGTTATACAATGGTAACAGCCATTTAGTCATGAGTTAGTACAATTGTTACTATAATATAGACTTTTTTTAAATCGTTAAATTAGCTGAACTCTTTATTAAAATATAAAAATTAACAAAATGTTAAAACAAGCACTTAAAAAACAAACATGTAACAAAAAAATATAATATCGGACATCTGAAAAAAGTTCTGGATGTCATCCAGAAAACTAGCTGGTGGATGTGACCTACGATTCCTCGAGGTCAGAATGACTGTATGGTTGCTGTTGCCACAAGACATTGGGCTTTAGAAGGTATAAATTAATCACGAACACCCTACATTTGATTTTGCAGGTGATTGTCTTATAAAAAATATTGACATGGTTCCAGAATCGTAAAGGTTTCTTTGGTAAATTCTGCCCTTTTTATAATGTGTTTCTGTCATCTCAAGTGTGGAGGTGAAACCACCAGAGTTATTTTAACAGAAAGGATCTAACCATGTCAGGCAGAGTAATGGATGATTTGAATCCGTCCAGGTTTTTGCTTGATTACTCCATCGATGGAGGAAAACAAAACCATCTGGTTTGGCAGAGTGTTGTCTACCAACCTGTGCAAAAGCTTGGCAGAGTTTTTTCTCCATCAAACTGCCAACCACTAAATTGGGCAAATGGACCTCCATGATGGAGGATAGTCTCACAGGTGATTTCTGGTGGGAGTAGAATGTCCACCAAACTCTGAATCAGGGCCATAATTTAGAAACAGTGGTTATTTGTTACCCATAATATCATGTGGGTAAAATATGTTTTTTTCTTGCACATTTTGGAATCAGAAAGTAGAGAGAATTTCAACAGTCAATAACACATGTTGTATATTCTGTATTCCCACAATTCTCTCAATTAAAAGGTGCCCCATTTATATTCGTAAGTCTATTACCAATGATGATAAAATACAGCATGGATACATCAAGATTTTTCAATTGAATGTAGGTTTTTATGGAGGTGTGGGTAGCTTTAGTATTTGTGTTGTGGATGATTTGGTACAGCCACAGACATTTCTGAAACTAGACCTGTGGTGAGACACTCAAGGCTGGTGTGGCTTGCATGGGCCCTGCTAACTTGATTGACCCACAGTGCATTACAAACATCAAACTTTGGCTAAAATCACAGATTTGTGGGACTGACAAAAGTCCTACAAGCCAACATGACCGTAATTCTGCCAATAATAATGGTAACCCTCTTCATTGGATGGGTCTATCACCTGTGACAGTAAAAGCACCATAATGCAATGAGGAAACTTCAACATTTTCCAAATTTTCCATTAAAATTTTTTTTTTCTCGAGATGTGATTAGCTATAGTACTTGTCCCAGATCTATCAGCACCAAGGAAAATCAGTCACCTCCAGACATTTCTAAACATCTGAAGCAGTCCAGGGTGGTGTGGTCTGCATAGATTTCACTACTTCTTTACCAAGATTGCTTGCAAAGTTAAGAAAACTGACTAAAGTCCTACAACTCAGTATTGCCTCTACTCTCCCTATAAAAAAAGTCTCACACTTGTGTGGGTATGCCTATTGCCTTTGAAAGGAACGCAACAAACCTGCTCATGTGTAGTCAATGTACTATCAATGTTGTCTTCACATTCACATTGTTACAGATTTGGTCAATTTATACACATGGAGTGCTACATTTTTATCGGACGAAGCCTGGTAAGACAGTCTGTTAAGACATTGTCCATTGGCTGTAAGTGCTGAGGATTTCTGTCTCGTGAATTTGGAAAGAAATTGAGTATTTTGACTTATATGTTGAAGTTTCAGGGCACTTTGGGAAGAAAACGTGTGGAAATGCAGGCAAGCCGCTCTGCCCTAAACTCGCCTGGGTCTCTAGGTTTCAGAATTGCCCAGGGTTGGTAGGTTTTCCCTAGATGCTGGCAGACCTTGGGTCAAAGTATTGCAGTCTTCCCTCCATGGAAAGACAGAGAAATTGTTTTTTTAGGCATGTTTTAGATGTTTGCCGGCTTTTTGGGTAAGAAAATCTGTGGGATCCCAGAGACCACATCACACTGGATTCCCCAGAGTCTCTACATTTCAGAAAGACTAATGATTAGTATGATTCCCTGGGTGTATGCCTACCCAGGGCTGACATGTTAGAGCCAACATCCTTATAGAAAGAGAAATTGGGTGTTTTAAGCTTATTTCTGATGTTTGGAAGGCATTTTGGGTATGAAACCCTGCTTAGATACAGAGATGCCATAACTACCTAGAATTTTCTGTGTGTCTAAGGTTTAGAAATGCACTGGACTGGTCGGGATCTCTGGGTGTCAGCCTACCCTGGACTAAAATGTTACACCCATCCCTAATGGAAAGAGAGAGGATGTTGTGTGTTTTAGGCATATTTTTTACATTTGCAGGGAATTCTGCTTAGTAAATATGTTAGGATCCAGGCAAGCCTCTTCACCCTGGATACCTATGGGTGTGCAGGCTGCAGAAATGTCCAGGGTTTGTACGGAGATTAGGTTTGTTAAACCCCCACTCCTGCTTCTGCTAGGGGCAGAAATACTGGGTAGTGTCCAAGGGTGGGGCACCATGGCAAAATGGTCCAGCGACCCACTGCATTCTTTTTCTGAGTTTATTCCATGGAAATCTAGTAGGCTTTAAAACATTTTAGGGGCAGACTGGGGTGCTAGCCCTTATCTTCCCATCCCAGGGGAGTCAAAAGCCCAGTAGACCATCAGGAATAAAAGTTAAAAATAGAATGGGTTGTGAGGCTTCCCTATCCTGGCAATGGATTACAGTCCCCCCTGTGCAATAGTATTTCTGAGGCCCCTAAGAGCAATACTGAAGGGTTCAACTCCAATCTTCCTGATTTGGGGGCATTGTACACGAGGGATTGGTATCCAAAAAAGAATAGTGTGGGGTATAGGCCTGTTTTGGCATCATATCATATGCCCTGCCACTAGAAACCTTTTTGCCAGCCAGGGTTTGGTGGGAGGGGGCAGAATGGAGGAATTTCAAAAACATACGCAAAGGAATCCACATTCCCTCTTCTTTGCCATGGAATGGCTTTAGTGTTTGAGGTTTGACTTTGGGATTGGGGGGTGCAGTCTGATGTCAGATAGATATATATATTTTTTTTTAAGTGTTTATCAGTGACACCTAGTGTGCCTGCTGTTCCACACCTCTCTTGGAAGGGTGGATTGGGTTAAATGTCCCCTAGCTGCCACTCAGGGGAGGCAGAAGGGCTATTTAGGCTACAAGGTAGTGGGTTTCATTCAGATGTCGATATGGGCCATCCCCCACCCCTTTTTTTTCTTTTTTCATAAAAATATATTCCTAGAGTCCAGTGATTTTTCTGCCCCCACAAGAGGACAGATTTTGGGTGAATACCCCAATGCGCCAACCAACAACAGGGCAGAAAGATTATTGAGGTAAATCCCCAAATCTGTTTTCTCAGAAGGGGATAAACAGATTGTTGGAGATTCAGGGTTGAGGGGTGCAGCTCCATGTGACGATGGGCCAGCAACACCCCATAATTCTTTTTTCTAAATGTATCCCTGGTGTCTAGTGTGTTTTGTGCTCCAGGGACATCAGAAGTACTGTTAGGATGACTTTGGGACAGTTACATGCCTGTTGAGGTACTTCTAGCCCCAGCATGTATTGTACCTAGAGGTACCATCGATGCTGCTAAGAGGGGGAGGAGCGAAGTCTTCAGAGAGCTTATAGTACCAATGCCATTCCTACAAACCGTGACAGTTACTGGCCCGGTGCGGGAATCTACCCCCAGTATACATGCAGCATGGGACATGTGTGCGACACACCCAGGGCCCAGCCCCAAGGAAGACCAGGCCAAGAGTGGGCCCGTCTATGTCTTCATTGGCCAGAAGATGCTGGACGGGCCATCCCTCTTGGCCTTTGGTTTTGTGGCAAGACAGCTTGGGCCCGATTATTTGTAGAGGTGGGCGGTGAGCTCCGCTTCGCTGGCAGAGCTAGAGGAGTAGAGTTTGACCCAAAACTCGCTAGCCCCACCAGTGGAGTGGAGCTCATCACATCTGCACTGCAGCCCGTTACAGGCCACACAAAGTGCAGACAGTCTGCACTTGCACTGTGTGGCCCATAACTGGGCTATACAGTAGTGTGCACTGGCCACGGATCCAGGCTTCCCTCTGCCAGCAGCCTGGGAGCAGGGGGGAGAGGGAGGCAGAGAGCCAGGCTGCTGGGAACATTGAGGACAATGAGGACCCCTTGGAGGACCCAGGAAAGTCCTTGTTTCTTATTTCCTTTTGTGCACACTAGTGCACAAGAGGCTTGAAATGGCAGCTTCCACTGTCTACGGTCCTGGCCTGAATTCTGGCCACGGCCGTAGGCAGCAAAAGTTGTCATTTCAGGCCTCTTGTGCACCAGCCTGCCCAGGCCTCTTGTGCACCGGGGCAGGCCGGTGTACAAGAGGCCTGAAACTGCATCTTTTACTACCTACGGCGCTGTCCTGAATGCACACGATCTCAGAAGTGCTAAACAGGGTCAGGCATGACCCTGCTTAGTGCTTCTGAGATCGGGTGCATTCAGGCCAGGGTGCAGGTGGCAGGGTGCAACACTCTTGGAACTCCACCTCTGCGGAATTCCACAGAGTTTTTCATCAACTCCGCAGAATGTTGCTGACTTGAAGTCTGTGAGCTGTGCCCAAGCCTAATTAGTTGGATACAAGGTAGACCCAAGTTTTGCATATTCAATAAACTTTTAGTTGCCATTTATGGAACCTTGGGGAAAATGAAGGCTGCTCCTCATAAAGAAAAAAGTTGTGATTCTTCCATGCCAAAATCATCTATTGCTAATTTTCTGACCAGTGTGATGACATCAAAATTAGAAAATGTGGAGGAAAGTATCGATACAGTGCCGCAGCAAGCTCAGAAGCTACCCCTGGCACCAAAGGGTATTGTTAATATCAATAAGGGGCCTAATCCACAGAATCATCCATTTTGCCTGGAGGGGGATTAACAGGGGGCTGGGTTGGGGGTTCAATTGCCCAGAGAAGTATCTGGCTATCTGCAAGGAAGAAGTGATCCTGAGGAAGTCCAAGAAGCCAATGCATTTTTACTGTTAAGTTGTCGTCGAGTGCACCCACTATGTGATTGTATTAGAGAGTGTCCATTTACTTCTAAAGGGGACGAGTGAAGATGACAAAGCTTTCCTATGAAAGACTGCTCATTGGATACAGTCAAAAGCTGGCCATTTTGGTGATTAGAATAATGAGATTCTTTTCACTCATAGATTTGTGTGGCTTGGCCAAACTAGCAAGACCTTAAAAGGTGACTATGTAGTGATTAAATTTAATGATCCTGCGCTTGTTAATTATCTATTTATCTATTTATCCAAAAGCATGAGGGCATGTGGGCTCATTTCCTTGGCTTCTTTCACAAACTTCCACTGCCCCCTATAACCTATTGTAAATTTATTTAGAAGGATTCAAGACCTTATCCTAAAATGCAATACCAGTTCATTGTCCCTGTAAGTAGTGAATATGAGTTTATGAATGGACACTAGATACAATTGCTGGACACTAGTGACTGCCTCTCCAGGGTAAGCTGTTTAAGCAAATCTGCAGGTTGGAAATTGATACTGAACGTGATTTATAGACTTGGGGAGCCCATCAAACAGAGCACGCATTTAAGTTATTCATACATCCTGAATCTCTGGTATCACTGAATCTGTGGTATCATCACCTGGAACATTGCGGGTGTATTTGCTAAGATCATAAACCCAGATTGTATTGGATATGTAAGTGCTTCAGATATTATTTGTTTCCAAGAATCTTGGAGTACTGAGGCATTTCATGTCAATGGTTATTATGTTTTTGTTCAGCCAGCCCTTCTGTTCCCATCAGAAAGGGCTAATGGCGTCCTTGATACTTTTATATCTGTTCAAATTGCTACTCTCCAAGCCTCAATGGTGTAGTCTTTCCATTTTTCTCCGGGAGGTCCCTTATCCTTCCCCATCGAGTCTGATATTTTGATACATTTTTATAATAATATTTGAAATCATGGTGTGACAGTTTGACAGCTTTTTGGAAGATTTTTACTTGAAAGGAAAATGGAAGTTTGTTTTAATTTGGGTAAGGGATTTAATGTTTTTTTTTTAAAAGCAAATTTATTGAGAATTTACTATCACTCAACAAACTGTATCTAGCAGAGGTTCTCTACCAAGGAATTTCCTTGATGGTAAGTCATTTCCCCTGTATGAGGCTAACATAGATGAAATTACTGTACCTTTTGCATGTAAACTGTATATCAGTTCATATACAGGACGTAGCCAACCAAGGAATTCTGTAGCAAATGGGCCAGTGCTGTAGCTGGGGCGTCCTATGTCCTGTCTGTGGGGAGGCCACGAAAATGATTACAGATATCCTGTTTTTTTTCTCAACGTACTGGATCTAGAGAAGAAAGTGGGTAGCTTCCCTATTAGGAAGCTGGGTACAGGTCTTTATATGGATGAATATAGAAGTCTCCATGCTGATACAAGTAGATTTATGTTATTTTACTTTCTGTATTTTAAATGTCAGCATGGATCTGGCATTGCACGTGTCCACAGACAAGAATAGTCTAGGAAGTGGTAAAGCAATTCTCCCATAGTTGTAATGGTTTTAATGCCTTTTTACTTCTAAAAATCTTGATGTAAATAATGGAATGTGAGACTGCATGTCCCTCCTTGGATATTGAATTTAGCACGTTATTACCTATGGTATATCTCTAAAAGGGGAAAATAATCCAAATTATTGTATGCCCCTCTTTGGAAGTCTGATACAGCAACTCATTGTTAATTGCTCACTCGGTAAGTGGGGGAAAAAAACAAAGAAAAACAAAAAACTGGCCTGGCCCCAAAATATATGCTTGTGATTACAGTCCCTAATGTGAACATTGTAACTTTCTAATGCTTTATACCCACCACCAGGACACCCCCCCCCCACCTTTTACTTTGATTTTCTAGTGCTTTTAAGGAAGTTATTTAGCACCTGTGCTCTTTTGTGGTTTAAAATTGCACTTTACAATTTCTGCTACACCTCTCTCCAAAAGGTTTTTAATCATATAATATGTAGTGTACTGAGATTTTGAACATGTATGTTAACCTAATCTGCACTACTGTAAAATGTTTTGAATTTCTGGAGATTTTTTATTGGAATCTTGTTTGGACGTTTTAATAATATTTTATGCAAACTGTACCTTTAAGATCCTTTAGATAAAATAAAGTTACTATGATGAGGATGATATTTTTTATGTCATTTTAGTGGTAAGCCGTTTTGTGGCTTTATGAACCAAAACCCTGAAAATATGACACATTTTTAAGCACACAGCATATGTGGAGTCACTGAATACTCATACTGAAGTATGACCTGAACATTTGTGGGTAGTTCTATAGAGTGCACAATTGATTTTGTTCTGATATCTGCTGAACTTTCACTTTTATTTTCTGTTTTTAAAGTAGCCACTAAGGGTGTAAGTGATCAGAGTCCCCTCATATCACCGAACTGTCAAATCAAAAAAGGGCTTGGGGAACAAACTTGTGTGATAGACTGCTCTAAAAACTGAGGGCCAAATGTATATTTTTATGAAATTGTGATTCCCTGCGGATCGCAATTAAGTAATTGCTATTCTAATGTATGAGACTCATGGAGTTTCATTTCGCCTTTCCTAATGGGTCGCAAAGCAACCTTCCTCAGTAATATTTATGAGGTTGGTCACAATTTGCGACCCATTAGGAAACGCTAATATCACTGGGATGGTGGCCTGCTAGGCTCAGCAGACCACCATGTCTGTGATTACTTTTAAATAAAGCAATCTTTTTTTAAATGCGGCCCGTTTTCCTTAGAGGATAACGGGATGCTTTTACAAAAGTAAAATTAAAAGTGTTCTTTCCATTTTTTGAGAGTAGGCAGAGGTCTGTGGGACCACTGCCTGCTCTTAAAAAATGTTTTTGCATGCATTAACAATGGAGATGGGGTCCCTTGGGGACCACTTCCCATTTGGGAATGGATTACGACATACTTGAGGAGGTGGCAAAATGCAAATGTTTTGTGACCCCGTGCCAGTCACAAAACATTCCCCCATACAGTTGTGATTGGGTATTAGGAAGGTACACCCTTGACACACCCCTTCCTAATACCGAATCGGTATGTAGTTGCAATCCCAATTAGCGATTCGGTAACAAGTTACCGAATCGCAATTTGGGATTCATACATACCAAAATGCATTTTTTTGGTCGCAAGAGGCCCAGTAGGCCAGTTTGTGACTGCAAAAATGCATGATACATCTGGCCCTAAAGTTTTAAGATTAAAATGGGCTAAGGTCGATCCAGTGACTTTTAATCAAGAGATTGTTACAAAGAACATGGTTTATTTTTTAACTTGTTTATAATAGGAAGCAGATTGTACCACCATAGAAGCTTGGTTTAAAATTATTTGCATGTCTATGTCATATAACATGACTTCAATCAGGGTTATCTCAGAGACTTCACCACAAAGATAGTTTTTTGCGGCATGTACCTCTGCTGTAGGCAGCTCTTAAAATCCACCCACAATCAATACAAGATTTTAAAGCAGCAGGCTGGTCATATAAAATTACTTCAGAGGAGAGGGGAAAATGAGATACATAGTAAAGCCTGATAAGGCCTCTCAGTGGCGGCCAGGCGAGGGGCAATAATATGTTCTGGGAAATAGTTAAACACCCTTTCTATTCAGAAAAAATATCCTAGAGTTCTAATCTTAGATTCCAGCACATATGTGGGTGTCTCATCATTCAAAATTCTTCCATTCAGGAAACAAAACAATGCAATCTCCAGACCTAGCAAATGGATTGCGCAGGAATGAACAAAATGTACACGGTTTCCCCAATCTGATAGACATCAGCAAAGTGGATCCTGCCATGCACCAGGTTCAGATGGGGTTCCCGCTGATATTTTAACACCTACTATTAATGTATGGGCCATCTTTTTAACAAATGTCATAAATAGCAATGCAACTGGCCACATCCTAGATTCCTGGAGGTCAACAATAATTGTTCCCATTTTTGAAAACGGGACAGAGCACTATCATTATGGTATAGACCAAATTCCCTGCTAGACTTTAGAGTCAAGATCCTGGGTTATGTGATTCTGTCTAGACTGAAAACCTGGACAGATGAAAATAACATCTTGACCGAGGTAAAATTTGGTTCCAGACTCAGAATTGGCACTGATTGTTTTTTTATTGGTTGAAAATACAATATTTAGAAAATCAAGGGCCATATTTATACTTTTTGACGCAAAACTGCGCTAACGCAGTTTTGCGTAAAAAAAATTAGCGCCGGCTAACGCCATTCTGAAGCACCATGCGGGCGCCGTATTTAATCAATGACGTTAGCCGACGTTAGCCGCCGGCGCTGCCTGGTGTGCGTGGAAAAAAACAACTTACACCAGGCAGCGCCGGCGTAGGGGGATATGGAGCTTGGGCGCCAAAAAATGGGGCAAGTCAGGCTGAGGCAAATTTTTCGCCTCAACCCGATTTGCGCCATTTTTTTCGACTCCCAACCCCCATAGAAATGACTCCTGTCTTAGCAAAGACAGGAGTCATGCCCCCTTGCCCAATGGCCATGCCCAGGGGACTTCTGTCCCCTGGGCATGGTCATTGGGCATAGTGGCATGTAGGGGGGCACAAATCAGGCCCCCCTATGCCACAAAAAAAATAAAAAAAAATACTTACCGGAACTTACCTTAATGTCCCTGGGATGGGTCCCTCCAGCCTTGGGTGTCCTCCTGGGGTGGGCAAGGGTGACAGGGGGTGTCCCTGGGGGCATGGGAGGGCACCTCTGGGCTCCTTCCGAGCCCACAGGTCCCTTAACGCCTGCCTTGTCCAGGCGCTAAAAAACGGCGCAAAAGCGGCCGTACGTAATTTTTTTTGACCCGCCCACTCCCGGGCGTGAATTTTGCCCGGGAGTGTAAATACGGCGCACATGCCTCGGAGTCAATTTTTTAGACGGGAACGCCTACCTTGCATATCATTAACGCAAAGTAGGTGTCCACGCTAAAAAATGACGCAAACTCCATGGACTTTGGCGCTAGACGCGTCTAACGCCAAAGTATAAATATGGAGTTAGTTTTGCGTCGGAATTGCGTCAAAAAAAACGACGCAATTCCGGCGCAAACAGAGTATAAATATGCCCCCAAGTGTATTAAAGTGCCAACAACATGATATAATAAAGTATACAAGTATGAAAAAGTATAATGTGGCAAGCAGGTAAGTAATGTCGTAAAAAATGTTAAAAAAACAGATGAGGCTGACAACATTCTACTTTAAAGTGCAAGTGACTGTTAGCTTGGGTGTAAAACGAAGAGTTAATATACAATTATTTACCCAAAGAGACTTTTGGGCCCGATTACTAAAGTTGACTTAGTGCATTGTCTTTGCAGCAATTCCAAGTTAAAAAGGGAATTAAAAAGATGCGGCTGAGTCCATGGTTTAAAAATAATGCTGTTATATACAAAGTGCTGTTCTCTAATAGAATACAGCATTAATTCTTATACAGGGTTAATGATGAATAGTATTCATTTCACTGAATGATAAACTCAAGTCAGGCTTCGCTGTTTATACATATATGAGGTGCAGTTAACTTTGACATTGGACGAAAAAGTCATGGCTCATACTAAGACCTACTAACATTTGTAAACAATACAACAGTTTTAGCTTAGGGTTTCTAGAGCTAAAATAAAAACATTTAGTTACACCTGGCCGCATTTCCAGGGTAAAAAACAGGTTGATCTTAGACTGAGATTATTGGAGGTGTGCAGAGTCATTGAGAGCTGTATACTATTAGGATAAAGTGCTAGACGTAATGTAGACCTGGCTAGAACGAATGATAAAGTGCTATGTGCTAAAAAAAAATCTTTGTACAAACTTGATAGTACAATTCTATGCTTCACAGGTGAGTTAAAAGAGAATAAGCTAGAAATCATACCATAAATAGACCCTAATCATTGTAGTCCTATAGTGGCAAGATAGGTGAAGTTTATCAAAAATAGTGAGAGGGCGACAGTAGTCTCAAATAAAGTCCGTATAAGAGTGACAACTTTCACCTTGCAGCCTGCCCACTTTGTTCGTCATAAACGTGCATAGAACAATGTTCAGCAGATAATATCTGCACAGAAAACAAAAGGATGCCTGGACTTGGCACTGTGGGCCAGTGCTTTAATTTTAGGTTTACAGAAGGAAAATATGTCATGGCCAAGAAAGGAGCTTTACATCTGGCCATTATTGACCTGACAAGGGCGTTCAGTTTCTTAAATCGTTCAAACTTATGGGATATAATGTAAAAAGCGGGAGTTGAAATTGAGCTCCTTATGCTTATAAAACACTTGCACCAGGATTTAACAGTAAAAGTCTGCTGTGGCCCACACGGTGAAAATACATTCCAAGTTACATCTACATAGGGAGTCGGACAGGGACAGTGGTGCATTCTAGCCCCTTCCTCTTCCTACTTTTTGTAAATGACATTAGCAATTAGTAGACTTCATTCGGGGCATGCCTTTTACTTCGGGCATGCCCTTAATAAATAATACTTCATTCCCATTTTGCTATATGCAGATGATGCAGCCTAGATTGCCCACACAACAAACAGCCTATAGGCCCTACTTGATTCCTTTTATTTCTATATAGAAGATTTGGATCTAAAAGTACATTATTCAAAATCATATATTATGCACTATGGCCAACCAACTACAAACACAAAGCACTTTTTTATGGGGGAAACACACGTAGAGAAGATGAAATTCTTTTTAGCTCATCCTTTAGTTGGAATGCTCTTTAACCTTAAAATTGCAACAACTTAATAGGAACACTGAGGCCATATTTAGATTTTCACATAGATCAGGACATGAACCCGTTAAGGAGATGATAAATTTATATTAAACTAACCTATCTCAGCAAGGTTATATGGCACAGGTTTGAGGGGTTATAGTAATGCTGGTATTCTCCCCACAGAAAATAATTTTACCCACAGACATCTTTCAGTCCCCAAAGGTACCGCTACTTTTAAATGTCATGAGGAACAGAGGTTACCATATCTGGAGGACTTTATTGGGATTGCCCCTCTTATTTTGTGGAGTAAGAATTGGGGAAATCCACAGGCAGCTTAGGTAAGAGCATGTATTTCTGATTGTCTCCTTGAATGAGGTTGATCAAATCCCTTGGTTCTCATATTTAAAGAAAACTTTTGAGACATTAGGGTGGTCATTACAACCCTGTTGGTCGGTGTTAAAGCAGCGGTAAAACCGCCAACTGGTCAGCGGTAAAAAAATTGGAATCACGACCGTGGCGAAAACCACCAACATAGCCAAACCACTTTAAGAACTCCGACCGCCATGGCGGTACAAACAAACACTGCGGCGGTAAACGCCAACAGACAGGCGGAAGGCAAGGTTCCGCCCACTGTATTACAACAGGCCAATCTGCCACCTTTTCCGGGGTGGATTCACCGCGAACAAAAACATGGCGGAAACAGGACTTGGAAGGAAAAACGCCCACCTCTACACACCCCACGAGGAATCAGGACGCCATGGAACCCGAGCTCCAGATACTCCCAGCCTTTATCTTCCTGCTTCTCTACCAGGAACAACAAAGACGGCAGCGAAGACCACAGTGAGTACTGCACCTACAACACAGGGGAGTGGGGAGGGAAAAAAGGATGACACACACACGCAACACGCAACACTCCCACCCCCACCCTCACCCACTACAACACACACAAGTACATGTAGATACATTACATTTACAACCCCCAACCACCCCTGGAAGAATGCAAGGACAAAAGGAAATGAGTCGAACGTTTGTAATCTATTCAAATACAGTAATCAAAAATATATACATATATATATATTTACACTATAAACAAATATATACACCAAGAATACAAGTCCAAGGTATTCCACCATTGTAGTCCGTGGACCACTGGGCCCAAAATGCATGGGAGAGGCCCACACTCAATACCCGATCAAAACGGAGAGAGGCTTTGGTGGAAGATGTTTTGCCTCTCTCCCGCTGGGCACTGGCCAACTTTTTTGTACTTTTGAGGTGGGGGACTGTCCGTGGTCTGGCTCCTTGGCACACTGACTGCCCTGCTGCCTGGCGCACTCCAGAAGTCGGTTACTACTGGCTCCACTGTTCCAGCAGATGTTGTGGCTGAGGCGCTGGGTTGGGACCTGGAAAGGCGGGCCCTAGGAGACTGAAGGGGTGGGGGAGGTGAGGGGAAGAGGTCAAGGTTAGACAGGAAACGTTTTTTGGACAAACTGGGACGGATAGATGGAGGGGGTTTGGGAGTGGAGGAAGAGCTAGTAGTTGTCGGAGGTGTACGTTTGGTGACTTGGGTGAAGGTGCATGGGCTGGAGGCTGTCGTGAGGTGGATGGCTGTTGGGTGGGTGTGTGGCTGCGTTTGTGTACCTTGGGAGGTGGGCTCACAGACACACTGGGAGAGGACACAGGGGATGTGTGAATGGTAGTGGGGGTGGTGAGTGCACGTGAGCGGAGTGTGGTGGTGGGTGTGCTGGTGGTGGAGGTAGTGGCTGACGATGTAGTGCATGCAGGTGTGAGTGGAGACAAGACTGGGAGGAAGGAGGGAGATGAGGAGGATCGGAACACAGTGGAGGCAGTGGCTGTTGGTATGTCTGCATGGGTATGATGCTTGCGTGAGTGCCTGTGGGATGTGTGGTGCTTATGTTTGCCAGAGCTAGGGATAGGCTGAGGTACAGGGGTTTGGGTCTGGGTGGAGGAAGTTGGAGGGGGGAGCCTAGAGACAGGGACAATGGGTGCCATCAGTGCTGAGGCCAGAGTCTGAAAAGCTTGCTGTTGGGCTGCCTGACCAGAATGAATGCCCTTGATGGCATTCAAAATGGTAGACTGCCCAACAATGAGGGACCTGAGGTGGTCAATGGCATCCTCACTGAGGGCAGCAGGGCTGATTGGGGCAAGGGCTGAAGTGCCTGGGGCGAAGGAGATGCCCACCCTCCTGGGTGAGCGGCCACGGGGCACACGCTGAGGGGCTGCTGGGATGGTAGTGCTGGTAGGGGGGGTGGCGGCTGTACCTGTAGATGCGGGGGCACAGAGGGGCCTGCCACCGCAAGGTGTTGCTGGTCTCAGCTCCTGTCCCCGCTGTGGAGCTCCCCTTGCCCTCCGTCCCACTGGTGGCTTCTGACTCCGTTGTGTCGCCCTCCAGGGCCTTGTGGGATGCAGCTCCCTCCTGCTCCGGTGGCACTGCTCCTCCGCCTGATGATGCTAATGCACACAAGAACAGGGAGACCACAAAAAGGGGGGGAAAGACAGTAGAAAGACATGTTGAGTGCATCCAATACTGCTACCGTTAGCGGATACTACAGACACAGAAGCCCCGTGCACTAAGCTGTGCACTTAGAGTTCCCTAATTAATCACAGGGACATGGGTTACAAGGCCTATGCCCAATTCCTGCACACATGGAAGTCACAGGAGCCTGACTAGGTGTAGTTGGCTCTGAACACAGGTGGGGTGGGGTGCCACAGGGCCTGCCTTAAGAAGGGACCTAGCCTACTAAACTCGCCCTGGCCTAGGGGAACCCACAGCCCACCTCCCCCACCCAGACACCTACAATGCGCGCCGAATCAGCAGAATGAGAGTGTACTCACCCGCTTGTGGCTGCTGTGATGCCCTCAAGTGCCCATCCAACTCCAGATACGCCACCGCCAGGATCCGGAACATCAGGGGGGTCATGGTGTGACTGGAACCCCTCCCACGTTGGGAGGCCATCCCCAGCTGGGTCTCCGCCGTCTTCTTGCTCCAGCGGCGAATGTCCTCCCATCTTTTACGGCAGTGGGTGCTCCGTCTGTGGTGGACCTCCAGGATCCGGACTTCCTTGGCGATGGCACGCAAAATATCCTTCTTCTGGTGGGCGCTGACCTACAGGAATAGTACAGGGGAAAAGGAGAAGATATAACCGTCCACACCGTCACAGTCATTGGCCCGCATCCCTACCCTTGCCATGACGCACATGCACTCACCGTCGTATCATGCATGCCTCATTCTCCCCCCCATCTCTCATCAACACCACTCCAAACAGGCATTGCCCATACAGTATGCTAACAGTGTACTCACCTGTTTGTCTGGAGCACCGTAGAGTAGCGTGTACTGGGGGAGGACCCCATCCACTAGTTTCTCCAACTCCTCCGTGCTGAAGGCAGGGGCCCTTTCCCCAGACACACGAGCCACTGTCTCTTTCAGACTGAGGTCACAGCAGCACTTGAAGTGTAGGTCCTCTCCTGTCAAAGATCAGGTATCAAGTGATTGAACAGAGAAAAAATGGCGGTGACGTCCGCGGCAGTGCGTACCGTCGCTGCCGGCATATATCGTCATTGGCTCCTGGGACCCATAGGGTCCAATGTTAACCAATGCAGGATTGCGCTGCGGTCTTCGAGTGCCTACCGCAACGGTATACAACGCCAGCTCAGTTACCTCATATCCCCTTGTCCCACATTACAGGTCAGGCAGCCGCCATTTCAGGGGGCCACATGGCATTATTGTTGACTGCGTCACACATATCTAGGCCTTGCTTAAACACTAATACAGCCATATGTCGATTTTCAAACATTTTCCGATAAAGTTGTGTTTACCTACCTCAGTGTTGGTTGATTCTCTGCTCGCTGTTCTCCTCCATAGAGCACGTCCGCTGGGGCAGGTGAGGAGATGGTGGCATCCTCCGGTGTACAGACCGCTGGTGGACCTGTTGACAATGGAGGAGCGACATGTAATTATCACCTACAGACTTGATCGTACCACAATCCTGGAACTGTGTGCCCAGTTGGAGCCAGACCTGATGTCAGCTATCCGCCATCCCACAGGAATCCCCCCTCTAGTGCAGGTGCTGTCAGTACTACATTTCCTGGCAGGTGGGTCTTTTCAAACAACAGTGGCCATAGCATCAGGGATGTCCCAGCCTATCTTCTCCAACGTGTTGTCCAGAGTGTTGTCTGCCCTGCTGAAACACATGCGCAGCTACATTGTATTCCCACAGGTGGAGGATTTGGCAACAGTGAAAGCTGACTTTTATGCCCTGGGACATATCCCCAACATCATTGGTGCCATTGATGGTACACATGTAGCATTTGTCCCCCCCTGGAGAAATGAAAAAGTGTTCAGGAATAGAAAAAGCTATTACTCTATGAATGTGCAGATGGTGTGTTTGGCGGACCAGTACATCTCCCATGTGAATGGCAAGTATCCTGGCTCTGTGCATGATGCCTTTATCTTGAGGAATAGCAGCATCCCATATGTGATGGGCCAACTCCAGAGGCACCGGGTGTGGCTAATAGGTGAGCCCTCAGGTGGAGGATTTGCCTACAGTGAAGGGTGACTTCTATGCCCTGGGACATATCCTCAACATCATTGGTGCCATTGATGGGGCATATTTGGCCTTGGTCCCCCCACGCAGGAGTGAACAGGTGTGCAGAAATCGGAAGAGTTACCATTGTATGAATGTGCAAATGGTGTGTTTGGCCGATCAGTACATCTCCCATGTAAATGCCAAATTTCCTGGCTCAGTGCATGACACTAACATTCTGCGGAATAGCAGCATCCCTTATGTATTGGGGCAACTCCAGAGGCACCGTGTGTGGCTATTAGGTGAGGACAT
Source organism: Pleurodeles waltl (assembly GCF_031143425.1). NCBI lineage: Eukaryota > Metazoa > Chordata > Amphibia > Caudata > Salamandridae > Pleurodeles > Pleurodeles waltl. The sequence continues at coordinate 582,020,766 of NC_090444.1, read as the reverse complement.
GGACCCAATACAGTGTGACTAGGTGTCTGGGTCTGGGGATGTCCCTGAGAGTTCATGGGTGTCTAACAGTTGTCCCTCGCCATTTTGCAGGTGACTCTGGTTACCCAAACCTGTTATGGCTACTGACTCCAGTAAGGAATCCCAGGACAAGGGCAGAGGAACGCTACAATGAGGCCCGTGGGCGGAATAGTAGGATTATAGAGAGGACCTTCGGCCTCCTGAAGGCCAGGTTCCAGTGCCTCCATATGACAGGTGGTTCCCTATTCTACTCACCAAAGAAGGTGTGCCTGATCATCGTGGCCTGCTGTATGCTTCACAACTTGGATTTGCGACAACAGGTGCCTTTTCTGCAGGAGGATGGTCCAGATGGAGGTGTTGTGGCAGCTGTGGAGCCTGTGGACAGTGAAGACGAGGAAGCAGAAGAAGAGGACATAGACAACAGGAACACAGTGATCCAGCAATACTTCCAGAGAGACACAGGTAAGAAGACAACACTGACTGCTACATCTGATTTAATTCTTCTACCTCTCATCTGTCTGTCATTTTCACCCAGTGTATGGACACTCAGTTGTCACTTTCCCTTTGGAATTCACAGATATGGGTCCCACTGTGTGACCTCTGCTTTGTTTCCACATGGACTAGAGCTGTGTGACATAGGTATGTTGACATTACATTGGATATAGCATTTTGCCACAGATATTGCTAATACACATTTTCGAAAGCACAGACTGACTCCAGATTGTTTTGTGATTTAAGGGTGTTTATTTAAGTGCTAAATAGTGGAGGTGGTTGTAAAATGGTCAGGGGTGATGGTGGAGGAATGTCCATGGCAGAGTCCAGTCTATTAGTCTCACAGGTGCATTGTCCAAAGGGGCATATGAAGTGGAGCTAGGACAGTTTAAGTATGGACAGGGTGACAAAGTGGGACAGAAGGATGACAATCAGGGTGGTCTCATTTCTTGGCGGGGGTCTTGGCATTGTTCTCTGTCTTTGTCCTGGATCTCAGGTACCGCTTGCGGGGTGGTTCTCCATCTGCAGGGGGTGGGGTGCTGGTGTCGTGGTCCTGTGGCGGTGCCTCCTGTCCACTAGCGCCGGCGGAGGTGGTAGACAGTTCATCGTCCAGGCTAGTGTCAGGGACACTTGTTGTGCCACAGTGTCCCTCCTAGTGTTGACGAATTCCTTCAGCACCCCTACAATGGTGCCCAGGGTGGAATTGATGGATTTGAGTTCCTCCCTGAACCCCAAATACTGTTCCTCCTGCAGCCGCTGGGTCTCCTGAAACTTGGCCAGTACCGTTGCCATCATCTCCTGGGAATGGTGGTAGGCTCCCATGATGTTGGAGAGGGCCTTGTGGAGAGTGGGTTCCCTGGGCCTGTCCTCCCCCTGTCGCACAGCAGCCCTCCCAGTTCCCCTGTTTCCCTGTGCCTCTGTTCCCTGAACCGTATGCCCACAACCATTGCCCCCAGGTCCCTGGTGTTGTTGGGGTGGTGGGTTATCCTGTGTTCCCTGTAGTAGTGGACACACTGCTGCTTGACGTGTCCTGGGGACAGAGGTATGGGCCCGCTGGGGGGGTGCTGTGCTGGTGTTTCCAGAGGGGGGAAGCTCTGTAGTGGCCTGTGCAAGTGTGAGGGGAACCGACTGTCCCGAGGTCCCAGATGGGCCGGGCTGGTCATCTAGATCCAGTTGGATAGAGCTGCTGTCATCACTGTGGGCCTCTTCTGTGGGTGGAGTGGACATGTCTGGACCCTCCTGTCCGGTGACGTTCGGTAGGGGTCTGCAGGGGTGTAAAGGCATGATTAATGCATCTGTGTGTGCCATGGTGTGCAACGGGTGGGTCACCCTGCACCCCAGTGCTTCCATTCTTGTGTGGGACCTTCTGTGATAATGGTTTAGGGGGGTGTATGGGTATGTGCAGTGGACATGCTTTGGTGATGGGTGTCCATGCTTTGGTGTTACATGCAGGGCTTGGGTTTGGGATGTGTGCTTTGTGATAGTGGGACATGTGTGAGGAGTTGGAGTGATGGGGTGAGGGTGGAGGAATTTGATAGTATGCAGGTGGGTGGGGGATGAAGTAGTTAAAGGTTTGACTTACCAGAGTCTATTCCTTCAGCTACTCCTGCGAGGCCCTCGGGATGCAGTATAGCCAAGACCTGCTCCTCCCATGTTGTGAGTTCTGGGGGAGGAGGTGGGGGTCCGCCGCCAGTCCTCTTAACCGCAATCTGGTGTCTTGAGACCACGGAACGCACCTTCCCCCGTAGGTCGTTCCACCTCTTCCTGATGTCATCCCTAGTTCTTGGGTGCTGTCCCACTGCGTTGACCCTGTCCACGATTCTGCGCCATAGCTCCATCTTCCTAGCTATGGTGGTGTGCTGCACCTGTGATCCGAATAGTTGTGGCTCTACCTGGATGATTTCCTCCACCATGACCCTGAGCTCCTCCTCAGAAAACCTAGGGTGTCTTTGCGGTGCCATGGGGTGGTGTGTGTGGTGTGTGGGGTGGTGTGTGTTGTGATGTGTGGTGTGATATTTAGAGGTGTGTTGTGTGAGGTGCGTGGATGTTGTGTGAGTGATGGTGTTGAGTGCCTGTGGATGCTATTGTTCTTTCTGGTGGTGTCTCTCTCTGGCCTTCTGTCACAATTGTTGTTGTAGGGGTTTGTGGGTGATGTATTGGGTGTGTGGGAGTGGTGTGTGTATGTGTATCAGGTGTGTGTATTTTGAATTGTCCAATGTGGTAGCGTTTTGTAAATGTGTGTGTATTTTGAGCGTGGCGGTGTGTACCGCCAATGGAATACCGCAGTTGAAAGACCGCCACGTGGATTCGTGGGTCGTGATAGTGTGGGCGTATCCCTGTTGGCGTGACGGTGGAGGTTTTGTTATGGCCAGTTTATCACTGACCAATCATGTCCCTAGTAAGCCAAAAAGATTGTTGGCCTTTAGGTGTGAGTAGTGCAACCCAACACCAGGAAAGACAAGCCCCGTCATATTGTTTATGAAAAATATAATCCTGGTGTTAGTGTGCTTTCTCTTTTCTGGGGAAAGAAAATAGCACATACACCCCATCTACCTCAGGGTAAGAAGACTCTTGCATACTTAGGGGTGGGGATGCAGCTTCATGCTAGGACAGGTCAGCCAGCACACCAATCATTTTTTCTAATATGAAAAATCTATCACCGGTGTCTAGTATTCATTCTGGACCCCCAGGAGAGAAGATTAGTTGCCTTAATTGTCAAACATCAAAGGAGCCCTCCCCTCAAGATATTTTATTGCTAAGAAGGATAGCTTGCTAACTGATCATCCTATACTATTTGATGATTCTATCATAGTTTACTAGTCTGGTCCTCTCCAGACTCCTTTTTTCATGTACTCTAAAACTGCTACTTTTAGACAACCTAAGCTAGCACAAAACTGTGTACATTAATTCATGAACATTAATCCTAATACTCATGCTGCACGCTTTTCACCCAGTCTCCCTGCTCACCTAAAGGTTATAATCTAAACAATGCAACTGATGTTTTACACAAAGGTATGGCTGAGAATATAAATTATTTAAATCCACTGAATGCAAAAAGAATGGAATGAAATGTCCTCCCCATTTCTCCAAGGAACATAATGAAGAGAAGAAAAGCCTTAGAGTGGCAAAATGATACAGCTACTAGAATTCTTCTAAACAAACCTAGAGCACCTATGCTTTAATAGGACCAGGGCTTGATGTGTAAAAGAAAGAGTGTTGATACCCATAGCTCTGCTCAGAAGCACGCGGCAGGTGCAATTAAATATTGGCATGCTGGATACCAAGGCTAGTATTTTTAAATAGACCTCATGCCTCTTTAATTTACTGCTGGTTACTCCCTGCCCCCTGCAACTGACTCTTGCCGGTTCCAGCTGTCTCCATTTGTACACTGGATAAGGTCTTGCCAGAAACACAGCATTGAAATAAAGTGCTTGTTGCTGAAGTCTCAAACTGACTGAACCAAACATTTATTAGGAATAATCAAATCAGTCTCCACCTTCATAGCCAATTATCCTGAACATGTGAGGAATTTTTCAGCTACTTCAACAATAGAGTGAAAATAATTGAAGCCTCATTTATGATACCTACTCATACTCTTTACCTTGCTTTATCTGAAAAATACCTTAATTGATATTTTTCAAAGAGGCATACAAGGCTGAGCATCACTTCCAAACATTTTGTTCATTGGATACTAGCAATCTAGCCAACGATATGTGCCCAAACTTCCTCGCTGACCCAACCATATCATTCTCTCACTTTCACAATGGCCGTTTCCAGAATGCCTAATGGCTACAAAAGCACCATCTCCATTGTTGAAAAAGCAACTGCAGAGCTGAGTGATGGTAACAACTTCAATCCAATATCTGGTCCATTTTTTGTCACCACAATCTGTAAGAGTTTTGTCAACAATCAACTTAAACTATTTGTCCATGATAATAATTGTCTTGGCTATTTGCACTCTACTTTAGGACCAGGCAGTATTATTAAAGCAGCCATCTTACAAATTATTGATGATGTGTTGTACATCCTGACTATTGGCAGCTCCTGCCTGTTGAGACTGCTCGTTCTATCAGGTGCCTTTGATTTGGGCAACCATGAAATTCTCTATTTAACCTTAAATCTTAGTAGAGGTTTACAGGACAAGTTCTCATGCCTCACTAAAATAGGCAACATCTTCTTTAACCCTGCTTGCAGAACTTAAAGAGGTGCTCAACAAACTGTTGTAGAATATACTCTGTCCAACATTTATCTTAATCCACAGAGTGACATCGTTAAAACATCAGGCACAATGCATCACAAATAAGATAAGCCAATGATGCCCACCTTCATTTCAAGATTTCCTCTCCCACTGTCATTTTATTATTTACTTTGAGCCTAGCTATTACACATTTTTGAATGACTGCTTCTCACCTAAAATGTAATTATAGCATGCATGGGTTTTGACCTATTTCTCATGACTTTTCAGCTATACCAAATGGATTGCTTCAACCTGTCTTCTACACTGTATACCAAATATTATTGAAAGTAGTAAATAGCTTGGATTAACTCTGCAGTGCTGATGTTCTCATAGTGGATAGCCCCCTCTTAAAAGTACATACTATTAATTAGATATTCTCTGGATGCATATGAAACGTTGGAGCTCTAGTCTGCCTAATATGGGCACACTTTCAACTCTTCTGTCTCAAAGAAGAAATTAAAAAGTTGCTCCTCAAGCGTCAGGGTTAATTTTTGGTTCTGTTAGATTATACTAAGCCACATTCTTCGCTGCTCCCCCTATCCTGCCTTTGTCATCCTCACAAATAGGATATGATGTTAAGTATTTCTCAAGCAGACGGAGTTCTGATATAGAAAAAACATACTGCATAACAAGCAGCTCTGCAAAACATGAGATGAGTCCAAATATTTTGACTGGATTGGTGGGAATAAAAAGAACCAAACTTGGATGCTAAAAATGTGGAAAAAGGTTGAACTATTTGGTATAATGAAAGAATACTGGCCACAAACATTTTGGGAACCAAAATACTGATGCCCATATATAAAAAAAGAACAATATCAACTTCCTTTTAGCTTGAATAAAGGAAAAGACCATTGATGACTAAAATATTGCCAAACAAACATATTAACATAAAAATATTTAAAACAATATATCAGCAACACAATAACACAATACAGGTAATGAAACACATCCTAACACAATACAAATAAAATTACATACCAAGAAGTAAAGTGAAAAAAAATAAAAAGAAACCTTCAAGAAATACAGCACCAGATGATGCAAAAAGAGAAGAATATAAACAAAATCTAAGTATGTAATATGACATTTTTAAATTAATCATATTGTTGTTCTTAAATCTAATATAATAATGAATACAATTAAAAAATAATATATATGTTCAATAATATTAGAATTCACATATTCCAAGATGTCAGAAACCGCTACATATGTAACGTCCAAGAAAAGTAAGCTTATTAGAGGTACATGAGTATACTGACAAGAAACAAAGTAAATAATTAAAAGCATATACTATTACTCCAATGGCTGCTGTGGCAGACCAACAATAAATATTGAATAGCCAAGAATGTGAAGGAATACAATCATACTTCCCATTATTAGTTCGGTGCAAGTAGCAAATATATTACAGAAATAAGGGCACACCTGAAACATAATAAAGGCTGTATATCCTCACTTCTGTTTGCTTTTGAAGTGCAAAACACAAGGTGAATATGAGGAAAATACTTGAATCAGAATCTTATTTATTTCCTTTTTATACACATGCTGTCCACTGTTGCCTTATAAGTGGGGCTTTTTTAACTAATTCATAAGGACTTTATCATTCAGTTTCACTGCACGTTATCGGCTTCTTAACTGTTTATTGTAGCTGTAATGTCTTTCATGGTGACCAAAGACACTGTTTATAACCTGCCTGCTTTTAGTTAGCAGTTTATAAAGGAAAGAGGCATCATTTGTTTGTAATTGTTAAAATGATTGTCAGCCTATGTGTGCCTTTTTCCTAATGATACATTGACTATAGTCAAGACCTAAGTGACATAGAGGATGCAGCAATATAATTTAAAGTACAGTGTCAACATGAGGGCAGTGCGCGCTCTACGGGCGACTAGAATGCAAAAATCCAGCACTCTGAAGATAACGTAATTTATGCATTGTGCTGATATGCTGTTGTTTAACCTTTTGCATTGCAGAGTTTAATCCTGAAGACTTATGTTCAAGGTGCATAAAAATACTGTTCATTTGCAATGTACTGCTGCAGGCTTTCAGATTGTGTCAGGGTGTGGTCCTCTTTCCAGGGCCTTCTAGAAGCTTTCCCTGCAGCATGCTTGGGTGTGGTTTGTGGGCTGGGCCAAGACTCTATATAAGAGAGCCAACCCAGCTCCACGTGCTCGCTATTCAGAGGTCCCGGTGCAGAGTAGCAGCAACTTCCTGAGCTCCTGTTCCGGAGCCCTACTTTGATATTCCAGGCCTCGCCCTTTCACTTTGCTGGGTGATTCTTGATCAGGGTGGTAAGATGGAGGTTGGGCTGGGCCCCGATCCCGTTCTCGAAGGATTTCAAGTTCTTGGGCGTAATTAGCATGATAAATCTATTTTGGTCTTGTGCGTGTGAAAGTGCGCTTGATGTTTAATGACATTTACATGCTGGCATTTGAATCGGCTAGACGTGCAATTTTTTCTTCGTATACAAATCTTGATATTCATTGTGCGCAACCATTTAATGGCATTTACAAGGTTGATTTCGAATCGGCAAGACGCGCGATTCTTTACTCGAGTACAAATCTTGATATTCATTGTGCGCAACCATTTTATGGCATTTACAAGGTTGGATTCGAATCCGCAGGACGCGCGATTCATTTCCTGTGCTTAATTCATGTTATTCATTGTACGCTACCATTTCTTGTCATTCATATGGTGGTATTCGAATCGGCAAGACGCGTGATTCATTTCCTGTGCTTAATTCATGTTATTCATTGTACGCTACCATTTCTTGGCATTCACATGGTGGCTTTCGAATCGGCAAGACACGTGATTCATTTCTTGTGTTTAGTTCATGATATTCAGTGCGAGCTACCATTTCTTGGCATTCACATGGTGGCCTTTGAATCGTCAAGAAGCGCGATTCATTTCTTGTGTCTAATTCATGATATTCATTGTGCGTTACCATTTCTTGGCATTCACATGGTGGCCTACGAATCGGCAAGATGCGCGATTCACTCCTTGTGTTAAAGTCATGATATTCAATGTGTGCTACCATTTCTTGGTATTCACTTGGTCGCCTTCGAATCGGCAAGACACACGATTTATCTCTTGTGTTTAATTCATGATATTCATTGTGTGTTACCACTTCATGGCATTTACTTGGTGACCTTCGAATCGGCAAGACGCGCGATTCATTTCTCGTGCCTAACACATGTTATTCATTGTGCACAATCATTTCATGGCATTTATAAATCTTTGTGGAAATCTGCAATGTGCGCAATTCATGTTCCTGCATTTTAAGAAAACTAAAGTGTTAGAATTCTAGATGTTATATTGTATGTGCATAATAAGTCCATCTAGTACAATTCATATAATGTTATAGAAACCTTTCATATTATTTCCTGGTCCTCATGCAAAGACTATTCTTGAATTTGAAAGTGTAATGCTAGAAGGTTTTCATGTTTCTAATCCATGTGTAACATTTCATTGAGTGGTTCATTGGAAAATGGTACTAATCTTTCTTGATTCCCTCACAGGTATCCAGACATCTTGAGGCCTAGTTATTTAAGTTCATTCTTAAGTTATCCATGTTTCCAATATGACAATACTTAGAGTCATAGCCTAGTAATGATTAATATTGTATAATCTTGATATTGTGTGTTTCTTTTGCTTCCTACAGGTCTCCTTCCCAGCTGTTCCCTACCTAATCCCCTTTTCCCCACTTGGACTCTCCTAGACTCTGTGACATTCTAATCAGAGTATTGGAGCTGTCTTGTGGTGGACTTGTTGGGAACGTGTACAGACCCCGAGGATCTGGTGACTCTGACATACAGTGGTGAAGCATACCCATGTTAAACAAATGAAACATCTTTAACATTGTACAAGTATATATCTTATTTTTGAGTGACATCACATTTAATGAAAACAATACTCTTGAGTACAGTGTTTTACTTACTAAAGATTTATAAAGAGTTAAGCCTACCTGATTAGATGGTGCTCTATGTCCAGAAATTCTAGGACTCTACAACAACACTGTGGCTGAACAACCGTCTCAAGAATTCTCCTGTTTTTATGTCTTGCTTCTCACATTGGTAGAATCCCCCACACATGTATGTGTGTCTGTATTTGTGGTGTCTGCAGGTGTGGTGCTTGTGGTAAATGCCTGCAGGTCTGCTGGGATGGTGTCTGCAGGCTTGATGGGTGTAGAGGGTGTGTCAGTGACTGTTTGTATTGTGCCTGTGGGTATGCTTGATAATGTTTCTGTAATGCTGGGGGTGGTGGAAGTGGCCAAAGAAGTAGTGAATGTTGTTGTTTCTGTAGGTGGCTGTTATTTGAGTGTGTGCTGGTGTGTTTTGTGATGTTTGTGTTGTGTGAGCTACTCTTCGGTGTCAAGGTGAATGTATGTGGATCTGTATGTGTGCCTTGGGTAGGTAAGGGGAGGGGATATTTGGATTGGGAATAGGGAGCTGAAGTGGGGACAGAAGGTGGGGGTGACTGGCTGACATTGGTAAGAAGGCCAGAGCCTGAAAAGATATCTGCAGGCCAGCCACTGCACCATGGAGGTCTTCCAGGAATGCATTGGTCTGTTTTATTTGACTTGCCAATCCCTGGATGGTGTTCACAATGGCTGACTGACCCACAGAAATTGTCCTTAGCAGGTCAATAGCCTACTCACTGAGGGCAGCAGGGTTAACAGGGTCTGGGACGGAGGTGCCTGTAGCGAAGGAGATGTCCACCTCTGAGGTGAGTGGGCACGGCTAACTTGGATGAGGGTAACAGGGAGGGCAGTGATAGAATCGGTGGTGGTGGACAAGGATGGTACTCGGAGGTACCCCGATGGGTTTGCTGCCACTAGGGAGTAGCCACTAGAGGTAGAATCCGATGCTGAAGACAATGTTCCATTCCCCGTTGCACTCCCTTCACCTTCTGGGCCACTGGGTCCCTCTGTGTCAGTTGTGTCTTGACCAGAGGTCCCATGGCCAAATGCTTCTGCACTTGGCTTAGCCTCATTTCCTCTTCTTGCCAGTGCTGATGCTCCAAAGACAAAGAGGAATAAGGTCATCACATGTCCATGAACCACAATTCTGATTGACAAACAATACCCTTATGTCAAGTAGTCCCCAGCAAAAAGCTCCACCTAAGTGGCCCATACATCTGCCATAACATATGCATTCATACCATCAACCTCAATAACCATACAACAACTAGGAGACCTATTTATTCTCAAAGCTGTGCCCTATGCAGCAGACCTCAGTTATCTATTGGCAAACAATAGTATCCCAAAGTAAAGTTAATTCGCACATATTCCACACAAGGTCATGCACACATCTATTTTGGCACATACATAATGAAGCAACAATGAGAAATTGATTCCCTGAAATACTGCTATGTTGCTTACAAAAGTATAACATCCCAGAGAAGGTGAAATGGAAATTCCCACATCACACAGGAAACATATCAACTATGTACACTTCACCAAGTGACATCTGTCCCAATAGAGTGAAGGAGGTAGTATCAATGTTACTTAAATAGGCCTCACATGTGGCATTGAAAGAAACACTGTTGACGTCATGTCCAATACAGTATGTCACAAAGAGATGCCCCAGAATACATAAAACAATGAATCAGCAATTCCCAGGATAGTCACCACTAATGTCTGACACCCATAACAATGACATTCTCTGAGTGTTTCTGTAGAAGCCATCTGTCCTTTGCATGTTGGAAAGGCACATAACTTGCAAGGACTAATAGAAGGCCTTCAACCTGTTGCCCAATGAGAATCAACATCACTATCTATATCTTGGACATGCCAGCCCTGCTGCCTGTCTGTAGATGAATGTCTGTACCAAAACATATTAACATCACTGCAAGTCACTCCATGATGCGTGCCAACATTCAGGGCACAACCCTTAACCATTAAACATGTGCAGTGCACTTTTCCACATGATTACACATCAAGGGCATAGATAAACACAAGGATGTTCTACACTCTGGGCCTACTTGTCATATCCCTCATTGCTACTGCAGTTATACATGCCAAATGACATACTAAGATGCATGAAGGTATCTGTCAGACAATAAACAATGGTGAGACACTCCTGTCTGTGGCACAACATGAAATGTGCTCCCATTGTAAATGTACTATTCTATAAACAGTTTGCCATGGAATATATGAGAGGGAAAACAGACATCAACCCATCAACAGAGATAGACCATGCATGGATCTGCAGCCTACAAATGCCTACTGAAGAGAAAGGGACACATGCTGACATGTAGGCCCAAGGAAAGTTGGCAACAGTGATGGCACATCATTCATGTAAAGAGACATCCCCCACTTACCGAGGGAATGTAGAATGCTACAGCTGCAAACAAATAGACATGTTACCCATGGCACATGTATGATGGACACCTACATATTACAGACTGCAGTGAGGCACCAGAACCCATCATACACTGAAGATAACTAGCTGCTGGGTAGCAGATGTCTACATGGACATATACTCAGACACATGACAGAGGACAGTGATCCATCACCTGCTTATCTTTGGCCTGTAACATTTAGAAGTAGTGCTCTTTTGGATAGAAATGACACCCACTACAACAACAAACAGTACATGAATGGTCACTATACACAGCTATTTGTGGTCTCTGCAGCACAAGTGGTTTGAGGATTCCCCCCAGTTTTGTCCTAGGTACCAGGTCCAAAAGGCAAGGCGCATCAGTTTGATACACATGACATGTAAACACAAACAAACTCCCAACTACTGTGTGACACATGGTTCATCCCTAACTGTCGGACGAGCAGTCAGAACCTCACTCAATCACATGTCAATGGGCCAGGGAGGAATTTGCTGTGTACTCACCACCTTGTGGCTGCTGTGCTACCCTCAATTGCCCATCAAGCTTTGTATAGGCCACCGCCAGAATGCGGGCCATTAGGGCTTCATTGTCCATCGGTCATTGTCAATGCTCACGTTGGGAGGACAGACCAAGCTGGGCCTCTGTGATCTTCTGGGCCCAGGATCTTGGGTCCTCCCACCTCTTGCGAAAGTGGGTGCTCCGCTGGCCGTGGACCCCCAGGGTCCACACTTTCTTGACAATGGCTCTCTATATTCCTTTCTTCTGATGGGTGTTGATCTGCATTGATGCAAAAGACAAAACATGAAATTATGTCCACAAGTCTCATCCCAAATGGCTGAGTCACATACATGTCAGTACACCATGTTAGGAACATTCTGGGCCGTATTTATACTTTTTGACGCAAAACTGCGCTAACGCAGTTTTGCGTCAAAAAAAATAGCGCCGGCTAACGCCATTCTGAAGCGCCATGCGGGCGCCGTATTTATTGAATGGCGTTAGCCGGCGCTAGCAGACCGGCGCTGCCTGGTGTGCGTGGAAAAAAACCACGTACACCAGACAGCGCCGGCGTAGGGGGAAAATGGCGTATGGGCGTCTTAAAATGGGGCAAGTCAGGTTGCGTCGAAAAAATCGTCGTAACCCGACTTGCGCCATTTTTTTTCGACGCCCATCCCCCATCAACATGACTCCTATCATTGTAAAGATAGGAGTCATGCCCCCTTGCCCAATGGCCATGCCCAGGGGACTTATGTCCCCTGGGCATGGTCATTGGGCATAGTGGCATGTAGGGGGGCACAAATCAGGCCCCCCTATGCCACAAAAAAAAAAAAAAAAAATACTTACCTGAACTTACCTTAATGTCCATGGGATGGGTCCCTCCGTCCTTGGGTGTCCTCCTGGGGTGGGCAAGGGTGGCAGGGGGGGTCCCTGGGGGCAGGGGAGGGCACTCTGGGCTCATTTTGAGCCCACTTGTCCCTTAACGCCATCCCTGACCCAGGCGTTAAAAAGCGGCGCAAATGCGCCGTTTTTGGCCACGCGTCTCTTTTGCCCGGGAGTATAAATACCACGTAAAGGCCTGGGAGTCATTTTTTAAGACGGGAACGCCTCCCTTGCATATCATTAACGCAAGGAAGGGGTTCACGCTAAAAAATGACGCACACTCCGGGCACTTTGGCGCCCGAAGCGTCTAACGCCAGAGTATAAATATGGCGTTAGTTGGCGTTAGTTCTGCGTCGAATTTGCGTCGAAAAAAACGACGCAAATTCGGCGCAACCAGAGTATAAATACGGCCCTCTGTTTTTCCCAGACTGCCCAAATGTGGCACATACTAGACATTGAGTGAAGGTCATGACTACACAACACTTCCCAATCTGCACACCAACCCACACCACTGCTCAGGCTCTGCACTGACTAGTTAGGTCAACTGACATTTTGTGGGACATGCTCCAGCAATCTGAAGGAGATCTGAGAAACAATGAGGCACTCCACACCTCTGTGGCTTCTGAATGGTAGATTCCTTGGGCGTGAATGCATCAAAACACTCACACTCTGTGTGAATGATTTCCTGTATACAGACCCTACAGGCTACAAACTCAAACCTTACACATGGTTAACAATGAATGGACTGGCATGGTGGGTACAGAAAGAGTCTAGCTTGTCCATATGTGAACATGTGCAAATCCACACTCATGCCACTTCAGGGAGTGCAGTTGTGTGTGACCTATCATTAACACAGAACACACTTTTTAACATATGTGTCCATATTACATAAATTGCATTCAAATTAATATAGTATGCATTGTCCATTTTCTGCAATGTGACTAAACTACTGAGTCACATATCATGGGCTCCCAGGAAACAACACACTGTTTGTACTTTGGAAATGGTAATGCACTGAGCCTGTACAGGACATATGTGACCTGTAGGAAGCTGTCAACTGGGCTGTGGGACTAAGGGACTAGTCAGGGGTCAGAGACACACTTTGGCAATGATGCCAAGTGCATATCAGTCACAGATCAGTAACTCTCCTCTAAAACTATTTGCAATCTTATAAAAAAAAAGCCTCAATAAGCTGCTTATTAGCACAGACTTTATATTTGTTCACATGACAAACTGTTGAGATACAGGGAGTGGGCTCACTGCCTCAGGTGCATAGCAGAAGTGACTCAACACCAGCCTAGACTTGGGTTCATACTGTGAGATACATGTCACAGGCCCTGGTCTCTGCAGAATGAGCAGACAGAACCTACATGACACTCCACCCCCATCACTTCCATGCATGACGGTAAACCATGTAGCCAACAGCAATTTGGCATGTAATATGTGTGTGGTAACCTTAAAAGCAGGGAGAATGATGACATGCCTTGCAAACAACAGACAAGCTAGGGCAGATTTGTGAAGAAATCTCTGTGGCAACATACACATAGCTCATTTTACACATGACTGACACGTGCAGCATGCTTACACAGCACATGCTGTCATGCACATACATGTTGAACCTTATTGACAACTTTCATGAGGTAAGAGATGTCTGTGAATGGCTGTAATGTCACCTCACCTAGTTATGCACATTCAACACAAAGTGGATCAGGGAACATTCAAAACACACACACCACGACGTATTAGAATTCACCCTCTGGCACTGAACATAAATACATGCACACTGACCCTCCCATTGATGCCACACTATCTGCACCTACAGGGCCTTGAGTTTACATTCTGGCACACATGGGCACAATCTAGCCTCTGAGGAGGGAATATATAGTGAAGTACAGAGATAACTTGTGCACATGAGGCACTTACCTCCTCCTCTAGTGCATCATGAAGCTTTCCATACAGGGGTGGGACCTCAGACACCGGCTTCTTCAACTCCTCTGGTAAGAATGCAGGGGCCCTATCACCTGCTGGATGTAACATGATTTCTCCCAGAGGCAGTACACAGCAGCTCATGTAGTGGAGGTCTTGCTGGCAGCAGTGGCAGGAGTCAAGTGAGGGGTTTTGCAGAACATGGTGGTCACGTCTGCCATATGCAGTCATCATCACCAGCCTGCTATTGGCCTGTGACCACCACTGGCAATAACTTTAGCCTACGGCTGTGTGCAGGGCAGTTGCAACCTCCTACCACTATGACGACTTCCGCAGGCGGTCCCGTTTGATTCCTAATGTCCAGTGCAATAGGTTAGGCAGCCGCTATTTTAGAGGCATAAAATGCATTATAGAGCTCCTAAAGGTGTGCCACACCTCCATAAATGTTGTTGTTAGCATTAAAAACTGCTTGCCTTGTCTTATCATGCAGGTCCTACTACCAAAACACCATTGTTGTACCTTGCTAGGCACATATGGCAATTTGCACTGGGGCACGATCATCCCCCCGCCCACAAAGGTCCTTTCAATGCTTGGGCCATCTAATAACAGTCTGAGTCACATTTGTAATGCACAAATTGTTGATGTAAAGATACATGATGCATACACATGTTGCAAAGCAAGGGGGAACCATGTGACCCCTGTGTGATTATCAGCTGTGATGTGTACTGTGTATCATGTCCACAACTTACTACATGCCTTGTCACATTTAATCATCGACATGCATCCTGTATGTTGCCGGGGACACATTGAAAAATGTCAGTACTCATTTCTTGTCACATATAGGCACCTAGGGAGGGGGAGGACCAGACAACCTCCTGTCTATTGTCCACTGCCAGATGTTCAGACCATGGAAGAATGCCACATTATCCAGATCTACAGTCTGAATCAGCAAACAATCGTGGACCTATGTTATCAGCTGGAGCCAGATATGATGCCTGCAAGTAGGTATCTAACAGGCATACCACCCTTTGCAGGTGGCACTTCCTGGCCTGGCTTGTTGGTAAGTGACATATGCCCTGTTTGTGTGTGTGCAATGTCTGCTGCAACAATTCCGAAAGGAGGGACTCATAGTTGAACACATATCCCATTTCATAACAGGGAACTCTGCATCCCCAAACTGTTCATGGTTGTTGACGCCAGTGAGAAACCCAACTACGCCAGGGGAAGTCTGCTTCAACAATGCCCATTGAAGAGCACGGCATATCGTGGATTGGGCATTTGGGCTCCTGAAGTCCAGATTTAGGTGTCTTGACAAGACAGGTGGAGGCCTCCTCTACTCACCCGGAAAAGTGTGTAAGATCATTGTGGCCTGCTGCATGCTCCACACCATTGTCCTGGGGAGGAATTTCCCATACATCCCAGAAAAGGGGGAGCTAGCAGTTCCACCCGGTGAGAATCCTGAAATGCGAAGTGAGGATGACAGTGATGAAGAGGAAGGTGAAGAATTGCTGGCAGATCTCATCGACCACTACTTTAACAAAGTGTAAGCAAGTAAATTGATGTAATTAATGTGACTGCATGAGGAACTGTAATTGTCAGGATGTGTGGAGTAGAATGTTTTTCCAAAACCTTGGTAATCTAATGCTTTGCAGTAAACAGCCAAAGGTCCCTTGCTAAGTCAGACTTAACCATTTCCCTACCTTGAATAGTATCTTTGTTTATGTCAGTCTCATTGCACTGTAAATGGATTTACTGATGTTTGATATGAGGCTTTGGTCATAGGTATCATTTTCAAGCATAAACTGCTTGTATTGTTTTTATCCGGATACGGTCACCATGACATCCTCATGTGGGCATTTCAGAGTTCTGATATTGGCAGGTATCTGATTCTGTTCTGACATAGGAAGTGGACATGGCTTAATCCAGGTAATGTTGGTCACAGATTTAGGGTGTATGAGTCCTGTGCCAAAGCAGCTTGGACAGTGTGTGGGTAGAAGTCTGAATTGCACAATACACTTGTTTGACAAATATAGCCATATGGGAAAAGTGTTGAACTCTAAAATGGTCATATTTATTATTCCCTCTCCAAACATGGCCACAGTGGAGAAAGAGTTGAACTCTAAAAGAGTCATATTTTACATTTACACTCCAAACTTAGCCATGTTGTGGAAAATGTTGACACTAATCAGGAATGGTTTACTATCCCCTCTCAAAACATAGCCACTTTAGGGAAAGTATTGAACTCAAAAGGGGTCAGATTTACTATTCCCTTTCCAAAAATAGTCATATTAAAAAAGTGGTCAAATTTATAGTTTCACTCCAAACCTAACCACTTTAGGGAAAGTGTTTTAGTATTAGAAATTGGGTCTATAGTTGGCAGAGGATGGCACCCCGCTAAAGCAGGTACCACAATCCTAATCAGGGTAAATCACAATACAACCCAAATTATCCTGTGCTCACCCTCTGGTAGCTTGGCACAGAGCAGGGAGCCTTAACTTAGAAGGCAATGTGTAAAGTATTTGTGAAATAACTGATATAGTAACACAGTGAGAACACCACACAGGTTCTTAAGAATCAGTGGTTATTTCCTTGTAACACACAGTACCTGGGTTGTGTAAAAAATAACGATGCACTGGGGATGGAGAGGATGAGATGCATTGAAAAATAAGGTGCTGCATCAGATTTTCCGGTGCAGCACAGATGATGTGTTGTTTCTTTCCACCTACAAGGTGATGCATTGACTTTCAGGAGCACAGACATGGTTCCTCACGGTGATGCAAGGATATTTTGACACCCATGGGCGATGTATTGAAAATCCTTGACGCGGTGGTAGAAGGAGCAGGCGTTGCATTAATCCGATAAGCAATGCAGCAAAATGTAAGCAGTGAGGCAGGCACTGCATTGATTTCTGCAGGCTTTGCGTCAATTTTCTGACGCATGAAGTCTTTGTGGCCCTGGGACTTCAGAACAGGAGGCAAGCTGAATCCAAGCCCTTGGAGAGCACTTGTGGGGAAGACAGAGCCCTTCCAGCAGAGTCAGAGGCCAACAGGCAGCACAGCAACAAGCAGGGCAGCAATCCTCAGCAAAACAGTGCAGATGAGTCTTTTGGGCAGCCAGGCAGTCCCTGTGACAGAGACCAGGTGTAGATCCAGAAGTGTCTGAGTTGGTATCTACAGAGACCCAGTGTACATACCCAAAAAGTGCACAGTTTCCCCTTTCAGCCCAGTCCTCTCTGCCAGGATCCCCATGGGGGTTATCAGTCCTTAGTGTGAGGGCAGGCCACTGACCTTTATAGTGCAAGAGAGAGCCCCTCCACCCTTCCTGCCCAGGGAGACCCATTCAGTATGCAGATGAATGCAGATTTGAATGAGTGTCCTGTGTTTATGGCTGTTTTGGTGGAATGCACAAGGGGAGCTGTCAACCAGCACAGACCTCACTTTAATTGGAGACAGGCTGTAAGCCACAGGTGGCCTGTGGCAGTAAGTGCAGAGAAATGACCACTTTCCAAAAGTGGCATTTCTAAAATAGTAATATTAAATCCAACTTCACCAGTGAGCAGGATTTTCTATTACCATTCTGGCCATACTAAACATGACAGAGCCACGATCAGAATCTACCACTTAAAAGTATATGAGTGCAGTTCTAATGCTAGTCTATGGGAGGAGCAGGCCTCACAGTAGTGGAAAACAAATTTGTGGGTTTTCACTACAATGACATGTAGTAAGTACATGCCCTGCCTTTTACTTACATAGCACCTGCCCGATGGGATACCTAGTAATAATTTTAATTGCAAAACAGTAAATTAAAATATATTTATTTAGATATTGGTTAAAAATACATTGTTTAGAACATTTTAAATATAAGAAACAATGATTTACTGCATTAAACAGTAATGTTGGTGATACAATCAATACATATTTTTTAAAAATATTTTAATATGTATAAAACATATGCAAACTATTGACATGCAACTAAAAGAAACCACATGAAACACATATAAATAAAAAAAATCAACTAATAGTATACTTAAGTATTTAATACATTTTATTAATAAATGATATGCACATTATTTCAATGTTAAAAATCAATAAAATATTAATTAATTATGTACTTAAAACAATTAACCAACTAATTAATTAATAGTTTAAAATGCACAATTTATACAACAAATTCCCACTCCACTCCCCTATAAACCGAACATCGCTCCAATAAAATGAAATATTATAATACAATTAATCATAACATATCAAAGACTACAATTAAAGAACATTATTATTAATAGCACAACTTACAAACGTATTCATTCAATTAAAATATTAGGACATACAACATTAAAAACAATTATAATATTAAATAATTATTGTACACAATGAAAAATTTTACCAATTGTCAATTTAAAATATAAATAAAAGCATTCATAATTTAAATGGCTTCCAGCTCTACTTCCATACAAACCAAAAATCAGTTTGACAACATTATAATAAACAAAATACCTAATATGATACTAATTCCAACACAACGCAATTTTATACAATAAATACATGTAAATCAAAGAAAGATATATTATAACAAAATAAATAAGTATTCTATGCAATCTCATCAGCATTTACAGCAGGTGTGAATACGTGCCTAGATTTCTCAAGTGACGATGGTGATTCAGCAACCAGTTTCCCAGCACTTTACTTCAACATGTTTGTAGGAAGCTCGCTCTCTACATAGTGCACTATTATGAAGTACTCTCTGCAGAGAGTTCAGTGGATCCTCAATTGGTATTGCAGAGGCAAAAGTAGATAGAACAAATGCTCAATTTGTGGTAGTGTGGGCGAGCAGTTAGACTTATCAGAGGGTAGAGCTAACCATTTGTTGTACGCAGAGAGGCAATAAATGAGGCACACACTCAAAGAATAAATCAGAGACCAATTTAGAAAAATAACATTTATTTTTATATATGCTTCAGGTAAGTAAACTTTCAAGCATAAATACTTTGCAGTTTCATATAGGAGCAAAACAAAAATGCAGTTTTGTTGGTAAGTACACAACTTACAAATTCAACCTTTGAGGGTTCAGGTCAACACGAGGCAAGGTTCAAATTAGTACCAAGAGTGCACCCATAGCCATGCAGGGGCCACCGGGACCAGAGGTCAAATTTGGGGTTGGGTACCCAATGTTAACCAATGAGACTTGGGGTGAACGAAGAAGAGTTGCTCAAAGGTGAGTAAAGCGGTGTTGGGTTCAATCTCCAAGTGTTAAGTTAAGCACAAGATAGGCCACAAGGCGGCACCAAACTTACACCCTCAGCAGGACAGAGGTGGTCGAGTGCAGAGTGCCAACACAGCATTGGCCGCCTAATTCTAACAAAGGGGGGAGATCAGTTTTTGAGAAAGGCTGGAGGCCCACAGCTGCCCAGGTAAGTACTGATGCTAGGGAACATAGGGAGACCAATGGCCCAACTCCCCTAGGCCCAGGGGCTCAGGGTGTAGGTGTGTCCTTTGGTGTTGGGAACAGTTTGCTTGGCAGGTTGCGGTCAGGGGGTGTCCTCAATTTGAGGCTGCAGGCTATGAGGCAGAGTCTGGCAGGGGTCAGATCACAGTGGACTTGGACTCAGAATTTCTGGGGAATCTTCACAGGACCAGTGGGCCACTTGGACTCAGGCTGTAAGTGCAGAGGTGGGTCTGGGGGCAGTTTTGCGGTTCCTCTGGGCAGAGTTCTTTTTCTTTTACAGTTGATTCCTTCTAGAACAGGTCAACTGTTCTTGAGAAATCTTGATGTTTGTCGAGGGCAAACAATCCTGCCAAAGCTTTGGAGGTCACTGGGCTGCAGGACGGGTCATCTTTTGTTGCAGGACCCTCGAGGACTGCAGACAGACTATTAGGGCCAGGGCCAAGTCAGTTGGTGTCTGCAGTCTTCTCTGCTGGTGCAACTCTGAAGTGTCCAGCTCTTCCTAGGTCATCAGGAATCTGAGTTCTAGGGTTTAGGGGTGCCACCTAACTACTCAATTTAGGGGCATTACAGGAAGTGCTAGGCGGTAGCCAATGGGCTGCCCACCTTTAGGTTGACTACAGTATTCTTATCACCACTTCTGCTGGGAAGTGAGCATAACCCTAATCTTAGTGGCCTAATTCCTTCTAAACAAGATGGAGGAAAAGTAGTATCCACTTCACCTAGTCCACCCTAGGGTTGGGACTGACATGAAGTGGGCACTCCTCCTAATTTAACAAATGTTCCCACCTGTGTTGTCATCAAAAGTGGGGTAAGAACAGGGGGGTTGGTCAACACCACCATCTTGAGAGACCTAAGTCACATTACAAAGGTGGCAAGCTCCCCGCCCTGGAATGGCCATCCTGTCTGGGAGAGGAGGTCACACCTCTGCCCAGTGCAGGCTTTTGTCTCAGGCCCTAAAGAGCGTTGGGTCTCACTGTGGACGGTCAGAAAAGTGTGTGTGGTGGCTGAACTGGTCAGGACCAGTCTGTCAGCTCACTAGTAGTTGGTAGGTTTCAGGAGACACCTCTAAGGTGTCCTCTGTGTGCATTCCTTAATAATTCCATCACTGGAATCAGTGTGGGATTATTATTCAGAAATGTTTGACACCAAACATCCCAGGGTTCAGAGATGCCATCATGTAGCTAGGGAACTTATAGTGAACAGTGTCCAGCACATGCATTTAAAATGGCTTCCCTGTACACTTACTGTCACTGGGGATCGACAAAGTCATAGTAGGGACATATTTGCTCATGCATATATTCCCTCACATCTAATATATAATGCACCCTGCCTTAAGACTGTAAGGCCTACTTGAGAGGTGACTTACATATATTGCATGCAGTGTTAGGGGACATGGCACACAGGCTGTGTGCCATGTCAGGTTTTCAATTTTGGGAGCACCTTGTCACGCAGCCTGCAATGGCAGTTTGCATAAGGTTGGTGCTGGGTCCCTCAGAGTTACACAAGTTGTGCTGCATCTCTGAGGCGATAAATGCAAAAAGAACAGATGATGGGCGGAATGCAGAGCAAATCAAACACTCATCCCCAGTCACAAAGATCTGGGTTTAATCCATTGTTTTTTTGCTCACCACGCCACCCCAGTTTGGACCCAGCCATATGCAAATCAGTTGTGACCCTGTTCGTCATGGCTTTGCAGTTCGGGCTGGACTGTTCCCCATGAGGAACAGGATCAAGAATGATTTTCATATGGCAGGGTCCAAACTGGAGTGGCATAGTGAGCAACAGAACGATGGACTAAACCCAGATCTGTGACTAGGGGTGAGTATTTGAAAAGTTTCAACACTCCGTCCATCATCCTTTTGTGTTGCTAAAGTTGCCCTAAGTGGGAAGGGTATGCCCAGACGTGGGTGTCAACATCAGGACAGTGCGCGCTCTACGGGTGACAAAAATGCAAAAACCAAGTCTTTATGCAAGAGTATAATTCATGCATTGTGTTTATATGCAGTATGTTAACCTTTTGCATTGCAGAGTTTAACCTTGAAAAACACTATTAATGATGTTTGCAATAACTGTTCATTTGCAAGATATTGCTGCAGGCTTACTGACTGTGTTAGGGTGTGGCCCCTTTCTAGGACCTTCTAGAAGCTTTCCCTGCAGCATGACTGGGTGTGGTTTGTGGGCTGGACTTGACTCTATATAATGGAGCCAGCCCAGCTCGACATGCTCACTATTCAGGGGTCCCGGTGCAAAGCAGCAGCAACTTCCTGAGCTTCTGTTCCAGAGGCCTGCCTTGATGTTCCAGGCCTGCCCTCAATATATTGGTGATCCTTGAGCAGGGCGGTAAGGCGGAGGTCGGGCTGGGCCCCCGACCCCCGTTCTCAAAGACAATCGAGGTTTGGGCCTAGATGTGAAACTTTCTGTGTGCGTGAGTGTGATTTCATGGCATTTGCATATTCTTGTTCAAATCGGCAGTGTGCACGATTCATTCCTCTCATATAAACCTTGGCATTCAGATCGGCAACAGTGTGTGCGATCATTTCATGGCATTTGCATATTCTTGTTCGAATCGGCAGTGTGCGCAATTCATTCTTAGCATGTAAACCTTGGCATTCAGATCGGAAACAGTGTGCGCGATCATTTCATGGCATTTGCATACTCTTGTTCGAATCAGTAGTGTGCGCGATTCATTCCTAGCATGTAAACCTTGGCATTCAGATGGGCAACAGTGTGCGCGATCATTTCATGGTATTTGCATATTCTTGTTCGAATCGACAGAGTGCGCGATTCATTCCTCTCATGTAAACCTTGGCATTCGGATCGGCAACAGTGTGCATGATCATTTCATGGCATTTGCATATTCTTGTTCGAATCGGCAGAGTGCGCGATTCATTCCTCTCATGTAAACCTTGGCATTCAGATCGGCAACAGTGTGCGCAATTATTTCATGGCATTTACATATTCTTGTTCGAATCGGCAGTGTCCACGATTCATTCCTATCATGTAAAGCTTGGCATTCAGATCGGCAACAGTGTGCGTGATCATTTCATGGCATTTGCATATTCTTGTTCGAATCAGCAGTGTGCGCGATTCATTTTTAGCATGTAAACCTTGGCATTCAGATCGGCAACAGTTTGCGTGGTCATTTCATGGCATTTGCATATTCTTGTTCGAATCGGCAGAGTGCGTGATTCATTTCTCTCATGTAAACATTGGCATTCAGATCGGCAACAGTGTGCGCGATCATTTCATGGCATTTGCATATTCTTGTTTGAATCAGCAACAGTGTGTGCAATTCAACCATGGCATAAAATGCTTGGCTCTTAGATCGGCATTGTGCGCGATCATTTCATGACATTGAAAACGTTGGTGTGCCGTGTTTGTTGAGGTGCACACATTTATTCAGAGCTTTTTTTTTTTTTTTTAAATGCTTAATTCAAAGTGCAACATTCTTTGTGCATATTAAGTTCCTAGTACAGTTCCTGTTGTTTTCAGGGAATGTTCAGATAACCTTTGTCCACATGTAAAAATGCAATGTTTATTCTGAAACATTATTCAAGAAGGTTCTTGTTTTCTAGACAGTTTGTGGTATTTCATGAAAAGCTCATATGAAACATTCTATTAACCCATTCTTGATTTTTCCAGGTACCTAGATTTCCTGAGGTCTAGTTATAGTCATTTCTTAGGTTATCCATGATTACAGTATAAGAACTCTTAGAACCATAGTCTATTGAAAGTCAATGTGATTAAATCTTGATATTGTGTTGTTTAACCTCTTGCTTCCTACAGATCTCCTTCCCAGCTGTTCCCTACCTAATGCCATTTTCCCCCACTTGGACTCTCTCAGGCTCTGTGGTATTTCTATCGGAGCTTTGGAGCTGTCTAGTGGTGGACATGTTGGGAACGTGCGCAGACCCCGAGGATCTGGTCTCCCTGACTGTGAGTCCCTTGCTCAGTGTGCCACTGGATTCCATCTTGCATAGCTGATGAAGGGTGATACCCTGAAACCGGTCCTAGGATGCTTGTTTCCGGTCCAGGGAGGACCTGGCATGGCAGTTCAGGCTGGACTGTTGCCATGAGGAACAGGGTCAAGACTGATTTGCATATGGCTCGGTCCAAACTGGGGTGGCATAGTGAGCAAAAGAACAATGGATTAAACCCAGATCTGTGACTGGAGGTGAGTGTTTGAAAAGTTTCAACACTCCGTCCATCATCCTATTGTGTTGCTAAAGTTGCCCTAAGTGGGAAGGGTATGCCCAGACGTGGGTCCCTTGCTCAGTGTGCCATTGGATTCAAGCTAGCCTAGCTGATGAAGGGTGATACCCTGAAACTGGTCCTAGGATGCTTGTTTGCAGTCCAGGGAGGACCTGGCTTGGCAGTTTGAGCTGGACTGTCCCCATGAGGAACAGGGTCAAGACTGATTTGCCTATGGCTGGGTCCAAACTGGGGTGGCATAGTGAGCAAAAGAACGATGGATTAAACCCAGATCTGTGACTGGGGGTTAGTGTTTGAAAAGTTTCAACACTCTTTCCATCATCGTTTTGTGTTGCTAAAGCAGCTCTGAGGGGCCCTCTTCATTACCCATGCCCTAGGCACCAGGGGTACCATTTACAAGGGACCTATAAGGGGATGAAGGGTCAGGTCACTTGGGGATCAAATGGCCTAGTGTCTTGTTTTAGGGAAGGAACACTGGCACTGGGGACCAGGTTAGCAGGAACCCAGTGCACTTCAGTAGAAGTTGCATCTGAAGACCAGGCGAAAAGTGTTGTGTTACTCCAACCAGAACCCAGCTCCCTACAATGATACTCCAGTAGATTATTGTCCTGTTAGTTCCAAAAACATTCACCTTTTTTCTCTACCTACATTGTTTAATTTACCTTGTCTCCATCCTCTCTCCCTCTCATTTGGTTTTTCCCTATTAAAACACACTCTCTTTCTCTCTGATTCACTCTTTCTCTTTCTCTCACTGCCCGTCTCTAGCCCAGGTTCTTTAACAACTTTACTGTGAAGCTATCATCTGTTTCTATTGCTTTCTCTCAACCTTCCTGTCTCCTACTTCTAATTGACACTTTCAAATTACACTGCGAGTTTGGAGTATATCCTCATTACTTGCTGGCACCTAATATGCTGTTAAAAATGCTATTAAAAATTAATTCCAGATATGATCTGACAAATACATTAAACGGAGTCAATTTAGCGTAAAGAGAATTTAAGGTCATTGAACTGCTACAAAGTGCTTCAATGCATTTACATATTTTGGGCTGTGCCAAATATCAATTCAATCTTTTAAACCATTCTGATTTGTTACTGCTGACTAAGCAGTTGTTATTGAACCTTGTGTGCTGTTCTTACTATTGAAGTGACATTGGATTTAATTACAATCTCTGTAATGTGACTCAATGGTAAAATTTATGCTGGAATTGGGCATAGCATCCATTTCCTATACTTTGCTAACTTATTACTTTTCAGTCTGTGTTTGCAAACGTTCAGGCAAGACCACTATCTAATGTATAAAAGCTGTACCCTTCGTTTTAAAATGATGATAAATGTTATCATATATTTGACAGTGTAGACAGGAGGGGTTTGTAAGAGTGATGTGCAAGTTGGACTGTCGAAAGAGGGTGATATTCGTAATTTACAGTCTTAATATCATGAAAGCCATTCAGGGGTCTCCACGAGTCATAGCTGGGACCCCTAATTTGCCCCTTGTGACCCCTGGCTCTGCCTTTGGGACCCCTGGCCTCAGAGGTGGCAAAAGCAGTGCCAAAAGCACAATATTCCAGTCTGACTCCAAACTCGTTTTCTGCTCATTTTTATTACACTAATAGTGAACAATATCATATTATTCATTATTAGTGTAGTAAAACGTGGAGCAGCAGGATCCGGAATGGACCCTTACTGGTGTTTAAGGTATTGTTAGCGCATCTGACCTTATTTGGTTTCTTATCATTAGATTATAAGGGGACGCGTTAGAGGTTCGATGGACCTTTTGACTGCTATTAGAGTAGTTCCCACGATAAGGCTCAGTTTCAACACAAATCAATAGCAAAACCAATCAATAATCTTGGGAGTCAATGATTTCCATGCATCATGACCCCTTGGCCATGAATAACCACACCTTTACGTAAAAAGTTGGAATGTTCATTTCCCTATATTAACAATGCTAATATCACATAACTTAATCTCAAAATCAAATGATAAGCATACAGAAACAACACTGGTTGATCAAATCTTCTAAAGAATCTCAATTTAATCAAACTGTGGATCACTACACATTCTAGAGTTGCAGTACAAATCAAAAGGAAGAATAACTGTGCAATAGAAATGGCATACATTTAGTTTCAGCAAAGAAAAGACATCAACTGTTGTTAATGTTTAGCAAGCATCATCAGTGAGTACCCTAACTAACCTTCTGATTAGAATAGCATGTTTGTGCTTCATGCAAAACAATTTAGTCAACACAAATTTGGAAAAACATCTAACTACGGCTCTATCAAAATTAGCGGTTGATACCTAAAAACAAAGGCAAACAGACATAGCAATCAGTAACATCGTCTTATACCTTGCCTCAATTTGGTTCAGCAAGCGTTAACAGTCATCATCAATTGGACATCTGGTCAGTCAGCAAAGCATCGGAATTCAGTAATAGAGTTCAAGATAGAAATGTCACCAGAACGGGCATAATAGAATGTCGCTTCTGGGCAACAAAGTTAATAAAAGTTAAGCACATCTCCTCTCGGGACACTTGGGAAAATAATGAGGAATGGCCCTCTCTTCTCTCTGTGCGATCTGGCTAAGTTAGATTCCCTTAAATTACTTCTCACGTTGTTATTGGTCAAAGAATCGTACATTTACATGTAGTCCAATGAAAGTAGACCTCAAATCTAAGAATTTACTAAACCATTGTTCACATGTCGATGATTCGCTCCTCTGTTCCTGTTCCCGTTGTTGTGCTGGTTAGGTGACAAAATTGTATTAGCTCATACTTCAGTCAGTGTTTCCATTGTCCGCCCCTGGGAACCTCGCCTTTACACATACTAAGTTATACAAAGTATCTATAGCTAGTATAACATTTTCTAGCAAGCAGTTCTCATGGGAAAGAATTTCAACTACTAGCATTTGGTCAAAGCAATGAAAAATTAAAATGTTATTTCTCTACACAGCCATTTTATGATTCATCTAAGAAATGCAGCTTGACATGAGGCTGTGCAACTAGGCCTAAGAACTTGCTAAATTAGGGCCTATGATTAATAAGTAAATACATAATACATAACCATTAATATGACGTACTACTACATAAATCCAAACCTGAGCATGACATTTTACATGAATAATCTGTAATAAGTACACTTCGTGATTATTGGTGATCACTCAAGTAGGCACATTTTCAAATGTGTGTATTATCTTTCTAAATTAACTCATTTTCTTTGCAGATTGAACATTCATAATATGTGTATATTCATTAGTAAAATTGCAGCGTTAACAGTATGAAAAATAAAATGACTTTAAATATGGGTGAGAGTCATTTTTTCTGAGAGAGTGTGCATATGTTTGAGAATTTATGTTTGATTATGGATTGTGTGCGTGAGTAAATATAAGTGGGTAAGAATGAGTGAGAGAATGTGAATGAGTGAGTCAGGGAAAGAGAGAGTGCAGGAGACAGGATGAAAATCAAGGAGTGCAAAGGAGCACTGAGCAAGACAATGTGAGTGAGTGTAAGTGAATGCGAGCAAAAGTGAGAAGGTGTTATGCTTGCAAGTCTGATGTTGTACCGTGCATGCTTCTTTACTTATAGAAACACTATTGTTAAAATGGTATCAGTGGCATACTGGAGTCAATACTTGCATGTGGGATACCCACAGCAAAATGCTAGCGCTGGCCTCAATATAGGTACTTTTTGGCATGGGGCACTCATAGAAAAATGTCACAGCTGGCATACTGGCGAAAATTCTTGGCATAGTTGGCACCTGTGTAAATTTCTGATGCTGGCACACCTAAATCCCTAGCATATGGGAGGACAACATGGCATATGTCGGGGGCCAACCATGACAAATTGCGGTCCCCGACATACTAGACATAACCTTTTACGTACAGTCCCCCCATAGCACGTGGACAGGATTATTAGCAAAATTTGGGCACTGACATATTGTATGTAATGCTTCAGCAAGAGGGGCAACTATAGCAAAATGCTGTCCCTAGCATTGAAGTCAATTCTTGACTTATGGAGCACACAGAAAACATAATTGGTTCAACTCACTGGGACTGTCAGATTTCAACAGCTTGGAATACCATGGAAGGACTTGAAATGCGCTGTTAGAGCCCAGTTTTTTTCAAATTTTTCCAGGGGAGAGAAACCCCTGCCCTCCAGTCTCATCTAGAAGACATTGTAAAATTTAGAAGAAATTAGACTCACTTTAGACTCACTTTGCTTGCTTACTACAATTCAGGTAACTGTTCCCGTAACATATTATATCCGCACATTTACATAGATGATATCCAAAAACAGACACTTGTTTGTGTTATATTAATCATGCAATTGTTATGGAATTTCACCTGTGTTAATTTTATGATGTCATAGGAATTAAGGTCATGTGGCATCACTGTCTAGGAAGATTGAAAGTCAAAGGTCATATGATGTCACTTCATGTGACATCATTAAGGCCAAAGGGTATATGATGTCACTTCTGCTACCCCTAGCATTTCGGTGAATTGATGTCTATGATTAATATGCAGGCAGAGAATGGCAACAGATATACACAAACAATTTGCAGACTCAATTTTATCATAAATAACTATAGCAGCAGCGGATCATATATATGTGCATGGACCAATGACCTCCCCACTGTGATCCACT
The DNA here is from genome assembly GCF_031143425.1 of Pleurodeles waltl. Taxonomy (NCBI): domain Eukaryota; kingdom Metazoa; phylum Chordata; class Amphibia; order Caudata; family Salamandridae; genus Pleurodeles; species Pleurodeles waltl. The sequence goes on along the minus strand of NC_090444.1, from coordinate 581,992,090 downwards.
AGACACACACAGTACACATTTTCCCTTACATGATTTTCACTCTCACCTGTTTAGGTGGTGGGCTATGGTGAGGTTCTCTCTCCTAGTGTCACAGCAGCAGTTCAGGTTGTGTCAACTGAACTGCCCATGTCGATTGGCTGGCGTTTTCACTGTGGCAAGCCTGACATGTACAGTTCAGTCTTCTGCAATCAACAGATGAAAGGCAGCTGAGAAGAAGAAGCACAGCCCGTAAATGTCTGATGGAGCATTGTGTTTGCCTGCTCCAGCGAATCCTAGTGCTAATCTCATTCTGTTTAGCATTATAAGCAGCAACAGAGCAGTGCTTGGATTAGCTTGATGCTTTTGTCCTGCAAGCAGCACAAGGAAGGAGAAACTTTGGGTGTGTTTGCAGCCAAAGTGTACTGCAGAAGATCTTCAAGAGAGGTAAGTTAAATTGTATTCATAAGGGGTTAACTGTAATGTATGTACCCCAACACTTTCTAAATGGTGCAGCTGCCACTGAACTATAGGGCAAGGTAGGAAAGTGAGAGAAGGTGAAGAGACCAACACTCTGGGCAATTAGAAGAAAAAAATTACTGTTAATTCTGTACAAAAGAAGAGTCAAGTGACTGGTGCGTAAATTGAGTCTGAAGTCTCACTAAACAACATTCATAAGTTGAAGAGATCAGGAGAGTATCTTCATCAGCAAATGTGTGAAAATTCTTTAAAGCTATAATTTCATTGGCAGAACCAAAAAGTTGAGTTTAAGTGGCAAAATATTGAAGATTTAGGGGTAGATTTACAATTTGGTGGATGTGAGGCATCTATCACAAAGCGTCAAGCAGAACTCAAACTCAAACAGAGATTCCTGCCCCTCAACGACCCAGAGCAATAAACTGTTGGTTGTTACACATTGGACCTTGAATGATTTTATATGAGATGCATGACAGCAGCTGGTTCCAGGCGACACACAATGTTTCCTCAAAAGACTGGGGACTAAGGGCCAGATGTAGCAAAAAAGCAAATTACGACTTGCAATTTGCGAGTCCGTGCGACTCGCAAATTGCAAGTCGCAATTTGCTATGCAGAAAGGTGTCTCAGACACCTTCTGCAGCTCGCAATGGGTCGCAAAGACCCACCTGATTAATATTAATGAGGTGGGTCACAGTTTGCGACCCCATTGCGAGTATGGGCACTCACGGGGATGGTGGCCTGCTGGAGACAGCAGACCACCATGTCCGTGACTGCTTTTTAATAAAGCAGTTTTTTTTTTTCTATCTGCAGCCCGTTTTCCTTAAAGGAAAACGAGCTGCTCTTAGAAAAAAAAACGAAACCTTTTGTTTCGGTATTATTCAGAGCAGGCAGTGGTCCATAGGACCACTGCCTGCTCTGAAAAAATGTTTGTGTGATCATTCACAAAGGGGAAGGGATCCCATGGGGACCCCTTCCCGTTTGCGCGTGGGTTACCATCCACTTCAAGTGGATGGTAACTGCGATTTCATTTGCGACCACTTTCGCGGTCTCAAATGAAATTGCATAGCATTGCGAGTCGCAAATAGGAAGGGAACACCCCTTCCTATTTGCGAGTCGGAAATGGATTTTGCGAGTCGGATCCGACTCGCAAAATGCATTTCTGCATAGCAGAGCGGCTTTTGCGACTCACAAACGGCGTTTTTTGCCGTTTGCGAGTCGCAAAACCCTTGCTACATCTGGCCCTAACCTCCTGCCTTCAGCTTGATGGATGGGAATGCATGGCGGGAGAATCTGCACCTCCACAAACCTCACTTAGTTACACCTGTAGACTCCACAAGCCCTACCAGTTTTATTGATAGTTTGGATGGGGGGATACTGCCTGCCTGTCCTTGGGAAGGGGAGTTGGTATGTTTATCGTTTAAATGTTCAATGGTGGACTCTCTGCCATGTCCCCCGGGATACTAATCAGTTGCTGAATTTGTGGGGTAGATTGGACGTAGTTGGGTGTAGTGTGGGGACATTGGGTGCGTGGACAGAACTATAACACTGACACATGGTGGGCTCACTGAACTATTGAATCCTCTCCTGGAACATTAGGGGGATGCATGCAATGGAGAAATGTTATAAAGTGTTTTCATACTTACAAAGGATAGGGATCCAAATAGCAATACTCCAAGAAACACGTATGATGTCCAAAGAGGGTGCCGCCATACAGAAACTATGGAGGGGCCAGGTAAATTATTCCATGTACCTAGCCTATGCCCAAGGAACCATTATATGAATATGGGCAGGAATCCCATTTCAAACAACTGGGGAGTTAATTGACCCTGAGGGCTGCCATGTAATAGTGACGGTTTGCCTTGAGGGTCGGGACATAGCCCTTATCAGCAGTTATGCACCACACACAGATCAAGAAATGTTTTTAGACAGCCTTGTCGGGAGCTCTCATCCCTCAACCTGATCCACCCTGCACTCATAGGAGGGGACTTTAAGTGTGTGGTAAACCCAAACATTGATAGGTCACCCCCACTTCAGGACTCCCTGGCACACTGTATGGCCCGCGCTTTCAAAAACTAGCAAACCAGATGGGGTCTTACAGACACTTGGCACCATCTTTACCCACAAACACAAGATTACTCATTCTTCTCAAGCTTACATGAGCTGCACATCTGAAATAAAGAAGACATAGCCAAGTACAAGATGTAGAGTACTTAACAAAAACTATTTCTGCCCAACAACTAGCCCTCCAAAGATCCTGGAGGGATACAAACATAATGAATCCATCAGGGGCAAAGGGGCTCAAAGAGAAGTAGAAAAATAAGAAGCCTTTACGTCCTGCTTACAAAAGCTATATAACCAAGACCAAGAAGAAGATTGTGGAATCTAAGGATTTGTCAAAACCGTGGGATCCCAAAGTAATAACAATATTGACGAGATGAATTGGAGGAAGACAAGCAGTAATAGAAGTGTGACACTTGGCTCAGATAGATTCTATGCCCTGTTTAAAAAAAACACTTTCCCAGACCTAGGAAAACACATTGGCCCTGATTATGACACTGCCACACTGACTGCCAGCAACTTACCGCCGCCGAGGCAGATATCCGTTCACCATAATATGACACACACACACCAATCTGTGTACAGCCACAAACACAATTCCGCCAACCAAAGATCAGTGATAAAGTGGTGGTAACCAAACCCACACCGTTATGCCAACAGAACAAAGCTTACCACATTATGACCCATGAATCACCACGGCGGACATTCAACAATGGTAAACCATTGGCAATACATACTGCTGCACTCAAAATACACACACACAAAACAACATTACAGTGGTCAATTTAAATAACACACACCTGACACCCATACACCCACCACACCCACACGACTACAAAACACCCACCCACATTACCCACAACCCTTTATGACTACAAAACATTGGCACGAGACAGACACCAAGACCACAGACAAAACCAGAGGCACACACTACCTACACCTTTACACCACCCATGCACCCCACATCACACACCCCAACACATTACCCTACACACCCTCATCTACACAACTCTCACAAAAACCCATGGCACTGGTCCACTAAGCACACCATCTGTACATTCATAGAGTGGAAAATCTTACGATTTCTGAACACCTGTTCATTTTGACAGGGGGGGACAAATGCAATATGTGTTCCATCAAGCGCCCCAATTATGTTGAGGATATGTCCATTGCATAGAACTCAGCCTTCACTGTGACAAAATCTTCAAACTGGGGAAATACAATGTAGCTGCACATGAGACAATATTCTGGTCAGCACGTTTGAGAACATTGGTTGTGACATCCCTGCTGCCAGGCCCACTGTCACTTGGAAAGAACCAGTTGCCAGGAAATGGAGCACTGACAGAACTTGCACAAGAGGGGGAATCCCAGTGGGGTAACGGATAGCAGATATTAGGTCAGGCTTCAATTGGGCACACAGCTCTGTGATTGTGGCCGTGTCAAGTCTATAGGTGAGTATTATGTGCCTGTCCTCCATTGTTGCCAAGTCCACCAGGGGTCTGTACACGGGGGTATGTCTCATCTCCTATTCATCCACAGCACTAGCAATTTATAGGGCAAAGGAGTGAGGAGCTGGTCACAAACTGAACAATAGGGCTACAACAGAACTTTGCATGATGTGAACTTCTACTGGGTAAGTGTGAATTGCCCAGTATGTCCAAATTTGACCAGTGACACAGTAAATATCCAGGTCCTCCCCCCCGAAATGGCATCCGCCTGTCCTGTGTGGAGGGACAGGTGGAAGTGACGTAATTCTGCTGACGTTGTGCACCGTTGCGGGAGGCGGTCGTGAACCGCCATGCAACTCCTCATTGGTTCACATTGGGCGCTATGGGGTACAGTGGCCAATGCTGATCTATGCCGGCGGCGACGATATGCACCGCCGCTGATGTGACTGCCATCTGATTCCTCACTTGCTACCTGAACCATGACCCCGCTGATGGCCCTCATTCTGGCGGTGGCCTATACAGAGCTGGATGGGCGCTTGAGGGCATCACAGCAGCCACAAGGGGGAGAGTACAGTGCCCATCATTACTACTTACGCCTGGTGAGGTGGTATCGGGGTGGTGGGTGGGTTTCATTGGGCCAGGCCTATATTGCAGCACAGGTCCCCTGGTGGATAGGGATCATAAGGGAAAATCCTGCTACCTAACTCGTAGGAGTCCACTACTGGTCAGGGCTGCGTGGGTCCCAGGTGTGCTGCATTTGCCGGTGTGTGCCCCTCCACATGCCTTGGTGGCTAGCAATATCACTGGTAGTGCAATGCATAGTGCGTAGGCCTGTTACCTGTATGTGGGCGTGCTGTGTACACCAACGGTGGTGTTGGTGCAGCCATTGACCAAGTGTATCCTTTGTCTCTCCCGCCCTTCTTCTTTTGGCACCCTGTCCTTATGTGCATTAGAATAATCTGGCGGAGGAGCAGAGGCACCAGCGATGCAAGGAGCTGCATCCCACAGGACTCAGGAGGCAGAGTCCACCAATGCTGAGGGCACCAGTGGGATTGAGGTCGAGGGGAGCACCACGGCAGCGACAGAAGGTGACAGTTCTGACACAGATACCTCCTCCGATGGAAGCTCCCTGGTGGACACCTCTGCGACCACCCCAGCTACAGGTTCATCCGCCACCCCGTACCAGCACCTCCCCCCCAGCAACCCCTCATTGTGTTGCCCGTGCCCACTCACCCAGGAGGGTGGGCATCTCCTTCGCCCCAGGCACCTCAGGCCCTGCCCAGTGAGCCCTGCTGCCCTGAGTAAGGAGGCTAATGACCTCCTGAGATTCATCACTGTTGGGCAGTCAACCATTGTGAATGCCATCCAGGGGCTGGCAGCCCAGATGCAACAGACTAATGCATTTCTGGAGGGCATTCACATTGGCTTGGCGGCCCAACAGAAATCGATTCAGGCTCTGGCCTCCTCTCTGATGACAGCCATTGTTCCCAATTCCATTCTCCTCAACCCCAGCCTCCATGGGCTGCTCTGTGGCCTGCCCCCTGCAATTCCAGTGGGTATGACACCCACCTGAGAGACTGTAAATGCGCACTCCCCAGGATCAAGAGCACAGGGCACAATGCCCCATCCAGAACCAGTGGGTAAGAGACCCAGCTACCTCAGACTCCCCAGGATCAAGAGCAAAGGGCATGATGCCCCCTCCAAAACCAGTGGGTTAGACACCCACCTTCTCCAGACTCCCCAGGATCAAGAGCACAGGGCACGATGCCCCCTTCAGAACCAGTGGGTAAGACACAAACCTACCCCAGACTCCCCAGGATCAAGAGCACAGGGCACAATGCCCCCTCCAGAGCAAGTGGGCAAGTCACCCACTTGAGAGACTGTGGCCTTGCACTCCCAAGGATCAAGCACATGGCATGTTGCCCCCTCCAGATCAAGTCACCCACTTGAGAGACTGTGGCCTTGCACTCCCCAGGACCAAGCACAGGGCATGTTGCCCCCTCCAGAACCAGTTGTCTTGTTTCATCTGCTGGCTGAGGTGTCCCCCGTCCCCCTGAGGTGCCTGCCTATTTACCAACTGATGCCCCAGCAGTGTTCTCTCCATGTTGAGACAGGTGCCATGTTTGGCCTTGGACTTTGGCCTGTGGTCATGTGGAAAACGTACATTGTAGACTGGGCTCTGTCCCTTTTTATGTAAATATGTATATATCTATTATCTTGCCTCATTTATCTTGATTGGTTGCTCTCATTACATTCACTTTTTCAAAATTGGTTTGTCCTTGCATTATTTATTCAAGGTACAGGGTAAAAATGTCTTAGAGATGCAGCTGATTGTGTGTATGGTGTTGTGGGTGTGTGTGTTGTGTGTGTGTGTGTGTGTGTGTGTGTGTCACTCTCGTTTTCCTCCCTCCCTCCCTTTGTGTGCTAAGCGGCTGTACTCACCATCATCGTCTTCGCCAGCATTGGTGTTCGTGGTGGAGCAGCATGTAGAAGATAATGGAGAAGACATGCCGCTCAGGCTCCATGGTGGTGTGGTTGTTCCCTGTGTCTCCAAAGGTGAGTCCTTTCCCTTCTGAGGTCTGTTTCCACCAGGCTTTTGATGTCGTTGGTACCACACCGGAAAAGGTGGCAGTTTCTGGGGGTCATAATATGGTGGGCCGAACAATGTTCCGCCTGGCTGTAGGTGGCTAACACCGTGGTGGCTTTTCTTTCAGCCCTGGCGATCAGTGTGGTACATTGGCTGTCTATTGGAGATCTTTCCACCATGGTCATAATTTGGTGGTAATTACCGCCGGCCTGTTGGCGGTATTACCACCACTTTAACACCAACCACCAGGGTTTGTAATGAGGGCCATTATCTTGAATTTTAATTTTATTGACTGACAACAGGCATATTGCTAACCATGAGAAAAGCTGCCATCATATACACACAGAAAACATGAAAGATCTGTAGGAGAGCACATCCTATAGGCCAAGAGCACTCCTCTATGTGGATGTCAAAATATTTATAAAAATTCAAAGCTGGGCATGATAGTGGTAATGTGAGATGAATGTCAGCCATTACAAGGTAATGAGTTGCATTGCACTACTTTACAATGTGGTAATCACATCCTGATTACTGAAGCATTTATTTGGTTTGCCTATAACATTGGTCCCGTTTGAAGAATCTTCACAAAACCTTTCAAACAATGTTTCATATCCCTGAGCTTCTTCTTGGAAAGTTTAGAGGTGGTTTGTCAAGCCAGGGCAGAGAAAAAGGAGGGCTTCAAAATGTGTTGTCCAGATTCATTTTTGCATAGGAGAATGGAACAGCAATACAATAGGAATGTTTGAATGTAATTACACCAAATTTGGGAGAATGCCAACCATAGACTGTAGACTAACTTATCAATGTTATCATTTAAATTTTTCACTTTTTCAAACTGCTGCAATTCCTTACAATATTTTCATGCACAGTTGACCAAGCCCAGGAGGTGCAAAGAACTATGTTATTTTAGCTCTATGCATGCCTACTGTGTAACACGTTTTCTGTGGCATTAGGAGGATTGTCCAGCTTGAACTTCACACTTATATTTACCTGAGTAAAGCAGAATTTGTAAGGTGAAGGGAGATAGTTTAAATACTTCCTATTTCTTATGTGTGTTTCCTGGTTCCAACAACATTTGAAAGAGATACTTAGGTCTAAGGGCAAGAAATTATAGGGAGGGTTGTTAAGACAGCCTCAGTGGAAGGTCAATGTGAACTGGGATGTCCCCCATCTTTTCATAGAAAATATTGCTGCCCCCATGCCTCAACATGAAGGGAGGAGAGATCCAAAGTGTGAGCTGTTCTGTGAACAGTGATGGAGTGGCAGAATCTAGGAAACTCATCTAAGGCCTGGCAGGGTTCTAGTTACTGAAATCCTTTATGAAGGTATCTATGAAATGATACACCTGACTGCTGAGATGAGACTGTTCCCTGCATGGTGAACGGGCATGTACCCTGCCCTTAATACCAGATTGCAACTGAATTTGGTATCCCAGTTTTTATTTTGGTTGCAGCCTTATGCTAATCTATTGTGGGAGCAGAGTCCTAGGCCTGTCCTGCCTCTACCCTAAGAGACACATGTGTAAAAAGTGGTACTTGGCCAGGCTTAGAGAGGCATTGTTGTAAGGACCCCAGGACACAAGTAGCAAATGAAAGTGATCATCTGTCACTACCTGAACACTTCTTTCTGCTGTAATCTGCTGGTCTCTGGGCACCACCAGGTTTCTTGCTTGTTCTGGATTGACCAAGTTAGGGGTGACCCCTACCAGTAGCCATGGAGCTGCTGATAATAGAACACTAAGCAGGCCATAACCTCCAGATGGAGTCCCAGAGGAAAAAATCCAACTTGGGAAAAACCTCAGATCAAGAAACTCCTGAAAAAGATATAAAGAAAAGAAAATAAAAGAGGCAAAAAGTCTGGAACAAAAACTGCAGACAGGGAAAAGCAGGTGAAGTCCAAAATAACAGGATACAGGAGCAAGGAGCACAACCAGAACGGAAGTGTATGCAACGCAAGGAACAGAAGAGCAACTGTGCTTATATACTGACAAACAGGAAGTGACATGCAGGAAGTAATGAAGGCACCACCTTGCATTGGGAAAAGCCACATTAAAGTAAATGGAAAAATAGCCGTAGTATAAAAGGTAGGGAGAAAGCCATGCAGGGATGGAAACAAAGACTCCTTGGAAAGAGAAAATATGGCGAAGAAGGAACAAAAAAGAAAAAGAGAAAAAGAAGAAAAGAAGAAAAACAGTAGGAAACAGGTAAGTAAAACTAGTGGGGTAAAAGGTGGGTGCAGTGTGAAACAGAGCTCAAAGGGAAAGTTTCAGATTGTGCTGTGGCACAAAAAACAGGTTGTGAACCGAAAAGCGTCCTGCGGCAGGAACGGCCACCCGAAACGCTGATCCGACTGCGGTCCGCAAGTGGGACACCGCCGGTCTTCACAGCGTCACATCATCATGGATGGACCTACTAGCCAAAAACTGCCATGTGACACATTTAAAAGAGCCTGACACTGACTGAAACTTTGAGACAACATTTGTTACTGTAATTGATAGACATCTCTCACTCTTATCTCAGCGCTGATAACACATCAATATTTCTTTTACATTTTAAAGCCCACATGACATGTTTTTGACAGTGAAATGTTTGTTTATAGATACTAAGGCCCTCCTTATGACCTTGCCGCCCGCCAACATCTGACCGCCGGGTGGCTACAGCCGCCCACCAAGATCTGACTGCCGGGCAGCCGCCAATGCAGCCACACCCCGCCGCGGTCATTATGAGATCCCCGCTGGGCCAGCCGCCGGAAACCTGGTGTTGCGGCCATGAGCTGCATGGGTCCCTGTCAGGGGGCCCCTGCACTGCCCATGCCAACGGCATGGGCAGTGCAGGGGCCTCCAGGGGCCCCACGACTCCCCGTACCTCAAGCCTTTTCCTGGCGGTTCAAACCACCAGGAAAAGGCTGGCGGTACGGGGACTCGTAATCCCCTGGGCAGCGCTGCATGACGTGCTGCCCTGGCCGATCATCACCGCAGGGCAAATTTGGCGGGAAACCGCCGGCCCCGGCGGTGCGACCGTGGTGCTACCGCTGCGGTCGTAATCCCCTCTGAAGCATCGCCAGCCTGTTGCCGGTGCTTCAGCCAAAACAGCCCTGGCGGTCTTTATACCGCCAGGGTTGTAAAGAGGGCCTAAATGTACCTCACAACTGTTTTGAAGTGTTTTCACTTCAGATAATGTCAAGCATATCTCCCACTTTACACATGAGAAAAATATATGTGATATATCATAAGTGAAATATTTTTAATGTATTGTGATGTGAGAGGGTTGCTTAAATCTTGAAATTGGCAGAAAACCCATATTCCAAGCTGCAAGTGATCTTTTGTGTGACACAATCACTAATGACATTATTTCTTATTATTGATATCAACTTTATATATTTTGAATATAAATGACAAAATGACAAGAGAGCATGGTTTTTAAATCAGCCTCTTTCATTGATTTGTAGTTCAATGCAAGTTGAATATGCACATGTATGTGTGCAATATTATTGTTTGCTGTGTCCATGACTGAACGTTGGTAATTGAATGCAATATTCCTTGAATATAGACTGATATATTGCTTTAAACTTTAATTTCTCTGCAATTACAAGTCACGCATAGAGATACACATTAATCTGTGGTTTACTTAATACATTAATTTGTTGTTACTGAATATATACAGCAACGTTTGTGCCTCTAGATGTACTGATAATTAGACCAATTCTTCTTGTCGATCTGTTTATGGATGAGTTATGAAGTAATTAGACCTATTCTTGTTGAAGTTATGATTATGAAGAAGGTCTGAAGTAATGGTTTGTGGCCTAATTTTGTGTCAGATAACTACAACTGTGGGTTGTCTTTGACAATTTGTTCCACCATCTATACCCCAAATGTGGAGTTTCCCTATGGTAAAGTATAAGAAAAAGTAAAAATGGTTATTTTGAAAGAAATTAGTACAAATATTTTATGTGACAAATGAATATAAATGTACTTATATATTATTTGAAATGTAGAACAAACACATGCTACAGCACTGCTAGCTTCATTTTGAACTAAATGATTAAATACTTTAAAAATAATAAATGTAATTAAAATTATTTTGATGAAGGTTAAACTAACAAATGAAATCCCAAATAAAGTAAAAACATATTTGTTTTTATTATGCAATACTAGGTATAACACTTGATGACTAGAATTTATTTAAAGTTACATAATCATATTTCAACAAAAATAATGTCACAATTATTTTTCAATTCAAAAACGTGATTACAATATTGTATAATTAAATAAGAAAATGTTTTTTATATTTTTTTTATGATACACTACACATATTCATATGATTAAGAATTTTAGATAATTTAACTTAACATTATTTCTATTGGGGTTTTACTTTAAATTTCTACTTACAATATTTTACATGGGAGGGTTTTGCAGTACCAGTGGTTGGCCATGTGTGATTCTGGATTTACTCCAGCTCTATTCTGGAGTAAGTTACTACTGCCTTGGGTCCCTTTTGAGCCATAGCAAATTTAGAAGTGCAGTTTTAGAATTGTAACGTGCATACTCCTTTGTGTGTCAGTGCACGTCCCTCCCTAAACCACTCCGTAAGCTTTTCTAAACCCCTCCTTTCCGCTTTCTAATCCCCTCTCATTTGGTTAAAAGTATTCCCCATTTTCCAGCTACTCTCCTCTGTTCCCCCTGCATTTTCTACTAAAACATATATTTACATTTGCGAAGACTTCACAATCAGACCGGAATAGCAGTTTATCACACATTAATAGGGCTATTTTAGTACTAATAAACGTGCTAATAAAATGCAGCTTGCAAATATGCCCCATATTTCCTAAAGCATAAGAATCATCTCAAACACAGTACATTTCAAAGGATTCTTTCAGGCTTTCATGGTGTGTTCCTGCTTGCTTATGTGCTGCCCCATATGTAGGCTTACATAATGATGATTCAAACCAGAGCTGTGGTGGGCCTGAAAAGATAAGTGAATATTGCTGCCCAAGGAGCAGCTTCTGTGAAGCCTTTGAAGGGAGTGCCCACATTCCACAGACTGTTAGGTGTGAGAGGGTGGAAGCACATCACACCCACCACTCATCCTCAGAGGTATGGTTATAAAGTGGTTCCATGGTAAGCAGTGGGGTGTAAAGACAGATGTTCAAGAGACAGTAACATAGGTGCAACTGAGGGCGTGCACTTGAGATTCAGGTTCAGACTGGATGGCACTGGATTCTAACCAGTTCATTCCCGGGTCAGGAATAGAGCACAGCCACTGGTGCAAGGAAAGCAAGAAAACAGTCGGAAATAGGCCCTTTTACCAAAGTGTCTATTGATGGGCATTAGCTCCTTTGACTGGATGGATAACTACGAGAAATGTGTTAGCTAAGCCAAAAACGACCAATGCTAAGAGTTAATACAACCAAGCAACGCTTCCCATGCGTTTGCATCACTTACACAATATATTTCCCTCTAGTTAATTGGTTGTGATTCCTAAGTAAAAAAAACTATGGAACAACTAGCTGTAAATATGGGACAGAAGATGTTTATCAACGGAGTAACCATGAACTTTGATTTGACTGTCAACTATTGGACTCTACAGGAAAATTCCGGAAAGGGATTCACCTCAACTGGACATAGAAATAAAAATAGGAACCACCGATCTATGCATCATCATTCAACTGCTCGACAAATTAAATGTTAACCAGCTGGCCAATTGTTAAATTCCACATGTCATGAATGGTAGTTACAATCAAGGAGTGCATGATAAATGTGGGTTGGCCAATAATAAAAATTTCACTTAAAACCACCAATAGAGAGGGGGATCGACACGACCACTTGCCTCCATACAAATCAATTAGCTCTCTGAACAGCTGCACCTCTAGCCCCACCTAAAATGGAAATGGAAATATGCGGTCTTAAATTATTTTTCTGATTATCTTTAAATATTTTATTTGTTGTCATCAGCACTTTCTTTATGGTTTTTGAACCACTTATTTTGTAGGTGATATTTGTAAATGGGTGACATTTGTGAATAATTTCCTTAATAAAGGCACTACATTGATATCGGGATATGGCGGTACTAGAGATCGACACCGTAATTTTAAGCGTATATCCCTGGTAATATTGCTGTTAAATGTTCGCCAGTCAATGCCATTTTGGTTCTGCTTCAAAGTACATAACTTTGTGGCAGCTATAAGGTATCAGGTAATGAAAATAAATTGATAGCGTCAGACTCACAGGAATCAAACCCTGCTTTAATTCTTAGCCTCTTTCATTTCACAGTCAGGATACTGAGTGATAGAGCTCTTTGAATGACCCAGTTAACCTTATTCTGCAAGCAGTGAGAATAAATAACTTGCTGTAATTCTGTTTCTAGGGTAGCTAAATAGAGTGAATATTTTGATGAATATGTTCACTTCGAGGCTCAATGGAATGAACACCTATTGAATGAGTATGATGGATGAGAAGTGATTAACAACCACATATGAATGATTCATATTTTACTTCTTTCCAGGTCCCATCCGCAGGAAATCTATTACCATCAAAGTAGCTGCACACAATAAGGTCAATATGCTAAAGTAGAAGCCGATGTAAACTAATAAGGAAAGGCAGAGCACAGTTGGCTTTTAAAGTCATAGGGCTGCTGCATTAGATTTTAAAAAAACATGACAAATCCCTCTCTAAGGGAATGCATTGCAAAATATTGATTGCGAGATGTACGCTATGCTTTAAATACTGCACTTACAAATCCTCAAAATTTTAGCAAATATTTTACACATAAACGCACTCTCTGACATACGGGGCCGGATTCTTCAAATAACTCCTAAATCTGCTCCTCCATGTTTACTGCTTCAGTTCAATGAATATTTTCCTGGTTTCTAAGAGTTCTCCAGAAAAGCCACCATTGTATTGGTTTCCGGTATCAGCCCTGTAAAGGTTTGGTAAATTCCAAGGTTTTTGCTTTCATGTGCACCTTTGTGGCCTGATTAACAAGGCAATTTGTGACCACCTGTAATAAGGCAACATATGTCAATTTGTAATTCCCTAAAACCATTCAGAAATGTAGGTGCATTTGTCTAGTATATACAATGGTAATAGTCTGCTGCATCAGGGGAATCCTAGACACGGGCAAACGTGCTACTATGGTGTAAATGTTGACATGGACTGAGGGAATGACCAAAAATACGAATAATTTTCCCATAAGTGGGCATGGTAGAAGTGAAAAGAAAGAGGAGCTGGGGTAGCCATGAAAATCCATTGACACTTCTACAACAAGCATTGGCAGAGGCAATCGGTCACGGATTCAAAAGGCCAATTATTTTTCTGTCAATTGCACACGGGTGCATGCAACAAGACATGGGCAGGTATCTTGAAATAGGTTTTCTGCGTTGTGACACGTGCTTGACCATAGTTCATAACACATAGCAGTCATTTTTAATTTGCTTTTCTCACATGGAGCAGTATGAGATGGTAGGATGGGGAGTGCGGTGGACAGCAGGGACAAAACTGAGAGTGCAAAGGTAGAAGAAGATGAAAAAGTTTGAGAGGGCAAGGAAACACAAGCACTCCGATGAAATGCTTAAAACAAAATTATTTAAAAAAACTGATTCCCCTGCAGCGCATGTCAGCACTGCAGCAAGGTAGAACTAATGTAAAGGGAAACACCATTCACCTGGCTTAAATCACATATATCTGAGAAACGTTCTTCTTGAAAACTCATAAATACATCCACACGCTGGACTCCAACCTCTTTCCCTTGATAAGTAACTTCAGTTTCTACATAAACACTCAGCCCCCAAGTCAACTCAAAAGAAGATGGAAAAAAGGAAGATGAAATTCACTGTGAAAGAGCCAGACTTTGAAGTTACATTAACAAATCTCAGCACCTCTAACTATCCAATACACGACAGTCCCACATTCCAAATACACTGAAATCAATGTCACTAACACACACAAGAGAATAGTATGTCACGACAATTACATTTATGTTTCTTTATTATGTATGTTGATCAAAAATGCACTCAATATATATACTGGTATTTTACGCTCAAGGAGCATCCATAGACTTGCCACAAATAACAGATGGGTGACAGAAAACGTTAAGGCTTTAGTTAGATCAAAAACAATCTCGCTATGCACCAACATCAGGATATGTAGCATATTCAATTAAATAACATAATTTCCATGTCTTGCATGGATGAAATTACTTTTCTGAATGAACTTATATCCCTGATTTATCTGTCTGTATATCTATAATTACATCTTTATACAGTGCTGTTTTATTTTCGGTGCATACCTGTTAATGTTTTGTATCACCCACTTTGTCTATCTATGTCACTATCGACCACACTGCATATAATCAGTGAGTGATCTTACTTCAGTCATACTAGTCTCTAACATCATGTCATTGTCTGCCTTTTAATTTCAATAGCTGCTGGCTGGCATCTAGGAGTCCACTCATAAACAATGATCTATTGCAAGAACAGGTCAGCTTTAGTTTCATAATATCTATTGGCCATATATTAACCTACAAATCACAAAATTGTAATAAATAATTTCTTTATGCAAACGCTTGATTTGTAATTTCAAAATGTTGCATGTCTTCTTTAGTTAAGGCTTAAAATATAATAGCATTTGATTTAGCTCATGGAAAGGGTCCAACAAGATAATGATGATGTTTCACCATCCACAGTGATATTATCAATGATGTCATTCAAGATGTCATGAGTGATGTAATATCTGGGATAAACAGCAGCACATGGCAAGGGTGCAAGTTATAATTACATTAGGGCATGAGTTAGAGTTACTTGAAATAACTGTAACTATAGTATCTGACTTTCTATGATTTTGTGTCTGTAAAATCTTAACCTAACTATAACGTCCCTGTAGTTTTTTAGCAAATTTCTAAGTTTTTTTGTAATCCTATTCCATAACTATAAAGTCCCTGTAATCTTTTTTTTCTTTCAATGAATTTCTTGTTTCGTTTTTTTTACATTAAGGGCCCGATTACAATTTTGGCGGTCCGTAGATCGCCACAGCACTCTGCCCGCTGTCTGGTTGGCAGTCTGACCACCATACTATGATGCATGCGGTTCCATAGACGAAAGGCTACCAATGCCCTGCCAGCACCCCCAGGCAATGCAGACCGCTGCAGCAGCGAGATAGGCCAATGATCCTGTTGGAGTCAATGTTTCCACCGGACACATTATGATGTTGCCTTCCACCGACGTGACTGTGGTGGTCCAACCACCATGTCCCAGCTGGCAAAAACAGAGGCATTAAAGGAAGGGACTCGCCTGCAGGCAGCGTCGCACGTCCTGTACTGCCATGGAACCGCTCATACATGTCCTGCCACTGCTGCTGCTCACGGATGGAACACAAAATCCACGCCTGTAGGAAAGTGCCCTCTTTTTGGCATGTTACCCCCAATTTCTGCCTGATGTCAGTGTGTTTTGACTGTGTCACTGGGATCCTGCTAGCAAGGAGCCGAGTGCTCATAGTTTGTGGCCTAATGTGTGTGTTGTCTGCAGTGCTTGACTGTGTCACTGGAGTCCTGCTAACCAGGACCCCAGTGCTTATACTGTCTCTGTTTCCAACTTGATCACTACATAGTGGTAACCCAGTATTTCACTCCAAACTGGCATACTGGTCACCCCTTAAAAGTCCTGAGTAAATGATACTTAGTTATCCAGGGCATTGAGTTCCAGGGGATCCCTATGGGCTGCAGCATTACTTTTGCCACCCATAGGGAGCCCATGCTAAGGCTTCTGCAGGACTGCCATTGCAGCCTTCGTGAAATGGTACATGCACCCTTTCACAGCCATTTTCACTACACCAGTTCACTTATAAGTCACCTATATGTCAGGTCTTCCAACCCTTAAGACTGGGTGAAAAGTACCTGTGTGTGGGGGCACCCCTACACTAGCAGACACCACTTTATGCATGCACTGGACATGGGTCAATACCTATGTCCAGCGTCACAATGGTAACCCTGAATATGCCATGTAAGGTGTCTAACAACTGGGAAGTGTACCCCAATACTGATTCCAGTGTTGGTTGTACAATCCCATGCACTCTGGGGGCTCCGCAGTGGGCCCCCAGTCCTGCCATACCAGTCTTATGAGGTTTCCCAAACAGCCCCAGCTGCTGCCATCTCACAGACAGGCTTCTGTCCTGCTGTTGCTTGAGCAGCTCAAGCCTTGGAAGGCAGAACAAAGGATTTCCTTTGGGAGAGGGGTTTTACACCCCCTGTGATGGTCCCACACATTTCACCTACATTGCAATGGGATGCATAATAGTTTGGGAGACAAATATCCAAAGCTTACAATGTAAACAATACCTGCAGATTAGGGATAGGGGCATCTGGGGCACTGCAGGAAGGATGCTGTCCCGGGGCACATTTCACTTTGCACATGCCCCTAAAACACTATTTGCACAGGAACTGGGCATTCATATAGCTCAGGGAGAACCAATAGTAGGGTCAAGTGACATGCCAATCTGCCAAAGGTGTAAGTGCAAGTCAAGAAAGCAAATACAATAGAAACAGCATTGGCCACACATGTAGATGAAGTATCTGGAAGGTACACACGTGGAAATGTACACATAGTCAGTCAAATGTATAAGAAAGTAGCACAATTGAACACCCTCTATGTGTGGACAAACAAAATTCTAGATTGCACGCATGATACAAATACCCAATCTCCATCAAGGGGACAATTCTAAACCAATACATGTTGACTTTGGCCACGCCAAGATGAAATACTAAACATATTAAACAAAACACAATGCAGTGACACTTCACTTGGATTGCCACCCACATATCCATACAGTGAACATCTACCCTTGCCCTGGGTGACATCAGCACCACCCCCAAAGGCAGATCTTGCCTACCACAGCAAATGAAACAGCAATCAGGATGATTCATACACAACTGTAAGCATACAACACAAATTATAGAGGAACAACAAAAAGGTAGAAAAGTAATGGCAGGACAAATGTGTACCCAAAAAACACCTTGGGTTTATTAACTCAAGAACATTGAGAATCAAAGGCAATTGGCCAGCCCATTAGAAATTCTCTGTGAAATACTGTGCACCAGCTTGTCTCTAATCACTGCTAAAGAACCTCCACAGAAAGGGGCATCAAGTGGGCATGCAGGCACCTCAGGGAACATTCTTGGGTGGGGAAGGGTAGGATTTGGTATGGGTGGTTTTGGGTGTGGGAGAGGTGGACTTCACTTCTGCGGGGGTGGACTTAACTTTTGGAAGGTTAGGCTTCTTCTTCTGGGTGGAAGGGGTATGGCTGGTTTTAAACATGGTGAGTGTGACAGGCAAGGACTTGGATGTGGAAGGGATGGGTTGGGATGTGGGTGGGGTCCTTTTAGTTGTGGGAGGGGTACGGATCACAGGGGTAAGGGCAAGGTCAAAAAGGTCACTTTCTTTGGGGAAACGGGTGCAGACTTCAGAATGGATTTGCGGTTGGGAGGTTGAGGAAGTGGTTGTGTTAGCTTTGGGTGTTGATTCTGCTGGTGTGTGCCTGGATTTGGGTGGTGTCTGTTGCCTTTGTGAGTGTGGGCCTTTGTGTTTCTTTAGGGGCTGTGAGGTGGAGGTGCTGGATAATGGGGGAGTGGTGTCTGTGGGTGTTGGTGGCTATTTGGGGGTATGGTGTCTGTGGCATGTTGGTCTGTGGGTGTTGAGGTGGTGTCTGGGGGTATGGTATAAATGGTGGCTGTGGCTGTGGGTGTTGGTGTGGTGTCTGTAGGAATGGTTGGTGTGTTGTATTGGTCTGTGGGTGTTGGGGTGGTATCTGTTGGTTTGGTGGGTGTGATGTGTGGGTCGTGGGAGTGGAGTCTGTGAGAATGGTGGGTGTTGTGGTGTGTGTGAGTGGCTGTTGAGTGCTTCAGTGCCGGTGTGTCTTGTGGTGCTTGTGGTTATGTATGCTGCTTGTGTGTGTTGAGGTGGGTGCGTGCGGATGTGTCTGTGTGCCTGGGAGAGGTAGTGGAATAGGGAGATTGGATGGGGAAGAGGTAGGTGGTGGAGGTAGAATAGTGAGGGGGTGGATGGCTGCCATCAGTGAGGAGGCCAGAGCCTGAAATGATCTACGTAGGCTGGACATGGCACTACGAATGCCTTCCAAGTACCCAACCATCGGGTGGAGTTGGCTGCCCTGCACCTGGATGGCATTCAGAATGGCAGAACTACGGAGATACTCCTCAGGCAGTCAATAGATTCCTCACTCAGGGCAGAAGTGGCAACGGGGGCAGGGGGTGAGGTGCCTGAGGCAAATGACAAGCAAACCCTCTTGCGTGAGTTGGTAAGGTCAACTGCATGGGGAGCAACAGTGAGGGTGCTGACGGAACTGGGGGTGGCAGACAAGGATGGAACAGGAGCAGGTCCTGATGGGTCCACCACCACTAGGGAGTGGCCACTGGAGGAACATTTGAAGATGATGATGTGGATCCTGTGCCCTCCATGGTACTTCCCTCACCCTCCAGATCATGGGGTCCCCCTGTGTTGGTTGTCTCATGACTGGAGGTACCGTGGCAAGCTGCTTCCCTACTTGGTTTGGTCCTGTGTCCTCCGCTTGCCCGTGCTGATCCTGAAATTACAAAGACTAATAAGGTCACCACATGTACCTGATCACATTTGAACAACAGCTGTTATTGGCAAACGCTACCATGATGTACAGTAGCCTCCAGCCACACGCACCTGCAAAGTGGCTCCAACATTTGCAACACCAGATGTATTCGTGCTAAATAAATTGTGAACAGCTGCCCACAGGAAATTCAGAATCACAGAGAACTCCAGTAGCATGGCTGAAGTTGTGCAATCACAGTACCAATGGAGCAAGTGGGAGAACGTATCACCCTGAATGGTTTGCCTCATGTAGCATCCCTCAATAACCTGTTGTCCCAAAATAGTATGGCAATGTCAAGTTCAGTTCCACATATCCCGCACAAGATCATGCACCCAGCTAATCTTCATATACCCAATGCCACACCATAATAAAATGATTGCCAAATAATCCAGCCAGGTTGCTGAAAGAAGTACAGTAGGTGGAAAAAGGTGACATGGAAACACCTACGTCACACTGGAAGAAATTCCCAATGGCCACTTAATTTTATGTACATTGTCTAAATAGACACATGGAGGTTGTACTAATATTGCTCAGATAGAGAACACATCTTGCACAGAAATGCAAAAATGTCCGGAAGATATGCCTATAAAAACCACACCACATTGAATCATCTAGCTCCAGGGAAATCACCTCTCTTAATTGATACCCCTCAGATTGCATCATTAGAGGCCGATATTCCTTAGAATGTTGTAGAGGCCCACAGATTCACAAGTACCTGTATAAGGTCCTTAACATGTTTCTCAATGGGAAGGGACATCACTGTTTCTTTTTGTCAAGCAAACACAGATTCCCTTTGATGAATGGTTGTACACAACCACATATGATTCCCACATCACTGTAAGTCACTCCCTCATGCATGTCAACAGTTAGGTAACAAACCTTCACCATTTAACATGTGCTAAGCACTTTGTTAAATGATTCTACATCAATGGCATGGAAATGCACATTGTGGGTAAAACTGAAGTCCTACCTGTCATGTCTTTCAATGCTTCTGCAATTGCACATGCCAAATTACATGAAATGATGGGTTTGGGTATGTGCAATTGTGACACACTCCTGTCTGTGGCACCACATGAACTGTAGCCCCATCACATATGTCTAATTCCAAACACATGTTGGCATGCACACATATGGTAGGGCATCAGACATCATCCCATCAAGACAGGTAGACCATGCATGAAACCACCGTGAAATGCTGGCAAAAGTGAAAAGTACAAATGCTAACATGTAGGCACAAGGAATGATGGCAACAGTGTTGTCACCAACATCATGTCACTGGACATTTACTACTTACCAAGGAAAAGTATTTATCTGTGACTTCACCCAAAGAGCAATGTATGCTCTGTCACATGTATGAGGGCCACCTTCACATGAGGGACTGTAATGAGGCACCTTCACTCATGACACACTGAAGACAAGTGGTCTGTGGGGGATAGATGCCAACATACTGACTTGAGCAGACACATGGCTGAGTACAGTGATCTAATACTTCATGTAGATTGGGCTGACACACTGAAGACAAGTGGAGTGTTGTGTACAAATGACACCCACAGCAACAAACAACATGACCTGATTGATTACTGTATTCAGCAATGTGTTAGCCCTGGAGAGTTAATTGGTTGTGGACTGTACTTGGTTGTTTCCTAAGTCACTGGGCTAATAGGCAAGGCATATCAGCATGCACCAACCTCCATACCTAGACAGGCAATTATCCATCTTGTGTGTCACACATGGCCCATTTCCAATCTTTAGGGGGAGATGGCAAACCCCGACAAATCAACTTGGTAATGTAACAGGAAGAAATGTGCCCAGGACCTTCCCCGTTTTTGCTGCTGTGCTCCCCCTCGAGCGCCCATCAAGCTCAGGGTAGGTCACAGCCACAATGCAGGCCATTAGGGGGTCAGGTTTCAACATGCACCCTGCCTGTGTTGGAAGGACAGCCACAGCTGGACCTCTGTGATCTCCTGAGCCCAGCATCTCAGGTCCTCCAACCTCTTCCGTCAGTGGGCGCTCCTTCGGCTATGGCCCCCAGGGTCCTCACCTTCAGGGCGATGGCTGTCCAAATCTCTTTCTTCTGCTGAGCGTTGACCTGAATAGATGCAAGAGACAAAAAAAGGTTACACATCCATTTTTTTGGCCAACTGATTGCATCACACACATTTAAAAAACACCAAGCACAAAACCTTTGTAATTGTCAACACACCACAAGTGTAAAGCACACATGCTGATATGTGCAGGGACATGCCTACACACTTTTGGAGTCATCTGAAGACTAACCCACTACCCTGCTCATGGCCTACACTCACTAAGCAAGCCTATTGAAATCAGGTAGCCCAGGCTCAAGCAACACATACTGTGATGTGAAGCACATTGAAACACAACACACCATTGTGGCCTTCTGAAGGGTAAACTCCTTGGGCCTGACTGGACAGACACATTTTCATCCAGCCACATTTACTCAATGTATACAGTTTCTACAGACAACTAACATAGTACCGACTTTACCCTAAGACTTAAGCAACAATGAAAGGGCTGCCATGTTACAGAAAGTCTCTTCCCTGTGCATGTGTGGACATGTAGGCTACCCAATGTAAACTCATACCACTTCAGGGTCGGTTTGTGCAGTATATACTCATAGAAAAAAACACACCTTTTACCATATGTGGCAATCCTACAGAGATGGCATCCAACATACTAAGGTATGTTTGGTCTGATTGTTTGCATGTAACCAAACTAATGAGTCACGTCATGCCCTCACCAAAATCAACCAACTATCTGCACTGTAGGTGTGTCACTTGTGCAATACACCTGTACTGGTCAAGTATGACTTATGTATAGGTGATAACAGTGCTGTTGGAGTAAGGGACCTATCATATGTTAATGACACACATTGACAATGATGTAAAATGCACATATGTACTAGGTCAGGGAGTTACATCAGAGCCCATTCCTAATGTAGTCAATGAACAAAGGCCTTCAGTTCAAGTCTTGCCCTTGGAGACTCATTTTGGTCACATGGCAGGATCTGTAGGTCTACAGGGAGAGGTCACTGTGCCACAGTTGCACAATCACAGTAACTCTATCCCAGCCTGGCCTATGTACCATAGTGGGAGATACATTTGACAAATCCCAGTCTCTGCAGGCGGCTGAGTATACAAAACCTACCTGACACTCACATTTCCATCACTTCCATGCATGACAGTACATCACATGGCCATCCTCTATGTGGGTTGTAGCTTGTCTGGCACTCTAAAGGGCACAGTGATTTTTATATGGTTCTCATATAAGTTTGGCAAGGCCAGATGTGGGCTGACTGATCTGTGGCACTATACACATTTTCTCACAAGATCCTCAAATGACTCAAAGAGTATAGATACACAACTCATGCTGTGATGCACATATATATCATTTGACAGTTACAAACATCATATCCAAAGATATGTCATTGTATGGGTGTAAAGACTCCTTGCCTAGACATATGAATGCACCACAAGGAGGTTCTAGGCCTTAACACACATCACACACCACAATGTTAATGTGAAGTGCATAGCATACTTTTCTCCACTGCCTGCACCGTGTATATCCACTGTATGGCACACAAAATGTGAGAGCAGGCACCCAACAAGTCTAGCTGGCACACAGAGGCACATTGTAGCTAGCTTGTGCGGAAGGAAAGGATGATGTTGAACAGTGTCAAATATGCCTATGAGGTTCTTACCTGCTCCTCTGATGAGCCAAACAGCTGACCATACAGGGAAGAACCTCCTCAATAAGCCTCTTCAGCTCCTCAGGATAGAAGGCAGGGACCCTTTCACCTGCATGGCCTGGCATAATTGCTCCCAGAGGTGGTTCACAGCACCTAAAGTGGTGGAGGTGTTGATAGCAACAATGTCAGTAGTCAAGTGAGTGAATTTGCAGAATGCTGTACACAAGTACTCCACCTATGCGGTCATCACTGCCGATGAACACAGCCTTTGACCCGCTACCATCACAGGCAACAACATTAGCCTATGGCTGTTTCTGTCCTGGTTGAAAACCACCCACCGTGTGGTCAACTTCTGCCAGCAGCCGCGGGTGGTTCCTAATGTCCATTAAAGTAGGTCAGGCATCCACCATTTTGGCCTTTAGGAATACATACTGGGCCCTGATAAATGTGGCACAACACAAATATATGTGTCTAATCATCACCAACATTCTAAAGAAGCCTTGTTGTGTAGGTTCTACTCCACAATTAAAAATGCAGTGTGTTTCTGGTCACAGAAGGCATAAAAAGGTGGTTCCCAGTTCACCACCGGTGATTGAATTTTTGGCGGTCGGAACAGACTGTCAGATTTTGAGGGCCACATGAGGAGCAGATAGTTGAGTGATGGCCACATCCATGTTGTTGACAAGTGTAGACAGCCATGGGCGGTCACATTTGGTCTTTGAGTAGTAGGCAGCTTGGATGTGTAATGGATGTAATATTGTACCAGTCAGTCCTACTTTGTCACAAGGATTTGGGCCTATTCATCATGAGTACTGGTGTGTACACAGTTACTAATGCTCTGGCTCACTTAATGTCACTAATAGGTACACTGGGAGAGGGAGGAGGCAAAGAGCTCCAGTGTACCGTCCATTGCCAGAACTTCAAACCATGGAAAAACATCACATTATCAAGCAGTTCCGTCTGAATAAGCTAACAATTGTGTATTCATGTCATCAGTTAGAGCCAAATGTAATGCTTGAAAACACAAATCCAACATGCATACCACCCATTGTGAGCCTCATGGCAGTATTACACTTCCTGGCCACAGGGGCCTTCCAACATACAGTGGCCATATCTGGTGGTATGTCCCAACTTATGTTCAGTGGTGTGTTAAGAGATGTGCTATCAGCAATGATGAAACACATTGACAGCTATGTCAGGTTTCCCAGACGTGAGTATTTGGCCAATATGAAGGATAACTTCTATGGTTCTAGTCACCTCCAACATGTGGTGGGAGCCATTGATGGAGCACATATAGCCTGGGTGCCACCGAAGGCCACTGAACAAGTCTATCCAAAAAAGATGAAATTCCTTTCTATCAATGTGTAAATTGTCTGCTTGTCAGATCTCTACATCTCAAATGTCTGAGCCCCATTCCCTGGTTCAGATCATGATTCCTCTGTAGTGCGGAACAGCACCATACCCCAGCTGATGTCACAACTGCAACCAGTGAGGGCCTGGCTGGTTGGTAAGTCACATCTGTCCTGATTTTGTTTGTGCAATGTCAGGTGCTACACTCATGAAGTGAATTACTCATTGTGGCACTCATGTCTCATTCCGAAACAGGAGATTCAGCATACCCAAACCGTCCTTAGTTGCTAACACTTCTGAGGAATCCAACTACGCCAGGGGGTGTCCGCTTCAATGAGACCCATGAAAGAACATGACAGGCAGAGGAGTGGGCTTTTAGGTTCCTGAAAGCCAGATTTCTCAGTCTGAACAAGACTGGGGGAGCCCTCCTCAACTCACCCGAGAACGCGTGTCAGATCACTGTTGCATGCTGCATGCTTCATACATCGCCCTACGGAGGAATATCCCTTACATCCCAGAGGAGGGGCAGCCTGAGATGCCACTAGGTGAGAACCCTGGAATGCCAAATGAAGATGATAATGGTGAAGAGGAAGGAACTGACTTGCAACAAGATCTCATCAACAGCTTCTTCACATGAGTGTAAGTGTATCATGAGATGTCAAGACTTTGACTGTACAATGAACTGTAGTTGTGATAATGTGTGGAGTATTTTTTTTTAAATAGTTAGGGAGCTGATGCTCATGCAAAATCTGAAAAGGGGTGTTTGATGAGCAGGCTTTTGACACCTGAGCTTGACTTTGTTTATATGCAACATATCCCTGCTCACACAAGTAGCTTTTATCTTCATAGTATGGTTCACATTGTCTTACGTATCTACATAGCAAAATACGAAATTTAAGACACCAATGAGTTTGTGATGGGTGTATTTATTACAGTGATCATACAGAAAATTAAACGTGGGACATAAAGAAACAAAAGTGTACAGTGATGGGGTCAGTCATGGTGGATGAATCATTCGAATAGGTACTAGCCATTTGAAGTCCAAAGTCCAGAGTGTTCCTCCCAGTGGAGATGGGATGTGGTTCAGGATCAGTCCACAGACTAAATGTGTGGCACACAAAGGAGGCTAGTCCAGTTAGAGTAAAAAATCATGGCTCTAACTGGACTTGCGCCATTTTTTGACGCACAACCCCCATTGAAATGACTCCTGTCTTAGCAAAGTCAAAGAATAAAAATGGTGTTAGGTTTGCGCCATATTTGTGTCAAAACTGTTGACGCAAATTCGGCGCAAACAGAGTATAAATATGCCCCTTGGTGTACACACTTGGTAAGGAGGCATTTCTGTCCTCAATAGTTTAATCTTGGGATGGCAGGTCAAGATGGAGCTAGGTAGACAGACACATCTCTGAGTAGAGCATGATCTGCATATTGCTCACTCACAGGTGAATACATTTCAATTGAAAGTTAATAAACAGGAGTATTTGGGCAAGTGAACACTGGGCTGATGGTTGGAGTTACTGAAAGAGTGCCTCCTGGGAGCTGCAGTCAGGTCACTCCCTCTACTTCACACACATGATATATGGTATCCTCCCAGGTGTGTACACTTCAATTGAAAGTTAACAAAAAGAAGTATTTAGGCAAGTGAACACTGGGATTGTGTTTGGAGTTACGTTAACTGTACAATGAACTGTAGTTGTGATAGTATGTGGAGTATCTTTTTTTAAATAGTTAGGGAGCTGATGCTCATGCAAAATATGCAAAATGGTGTTTGATGAGCAAGCTTTTGAAAAATTAACATTTTGATAACGTGGCTTTGTTTGTGTCTGGTTTTTCTGATGAACTTTGTTCTCCAGACATTTGCTATGTGACTTGAGTGATATCTATGGTTTCATAACGATACTCCTTAAAACAGGGCCTCCTTTGAGTTCATAACTCTTGGCAAATGGGCTAGATTCATATTGTCATTTTTTTAGACGCAAATTCGGCGCAAACCTAACTCCATATTTAAACTTTGGTACAGGCCCTCCCTGGAGTTGCAGTCAGGTCACTCTCTCTACTTCCCAACCCTTGCCAAATGTTGTGTCTTACATATCTGTTGCTAGACTGCATTTAGGTTGGAGCATACATTTACATGTTCAGACATCCCATGAGTCCTGGGATGATTTTGTGATATTGAAAGACTTACAGGTCAGATTTTGACTTATGGTATGTGATGGGCCTTGGTAGCTGTGCTGCTAGGTCCACCAATGCACATTGACAATGATACATTTCAGATACTCTGGGTATTGAATGTTGGTGAAGTACATGAACAACTCAGTGGCAAAAGCTGAACTGTGCAGGACATTGCAGTTTTGCAACAGTTTTTGTGTTCTAACTTACTAGACTCCACTTCTCCAGGTATTCCTGTCAAGCCCTCAGGATGCAGGATGGCCAAGACCTTCTCCTCTAAGGGAAAGTGTTGTAATGGGGCACTGGGAGGGCCACATCCATTCTTGTTGGCCTCCAGCTGTTGCCTGGAGACCTGGGAACGCACCTTGCCCCTCTGGTCATTACGCCTCTTCCTAATGTAATTTTTTGTGTGCAGGGTGGTGCTTTCAGCATTCGCTCTGTTGATGATCCTTTTCCACAGTTCCATTTTCCTATTGAGAGGGGTGTGCTGGACTTGGGCTCCAAGCAACTGTGGCTCTACTCTTATGATTTCATCCACCATGACTCTCAACCCATCTTCTGAAAAATGAGGATTTGTGGCATGAAACATGCTGGTAAATTGAAGACGTTGACAGGGACTTATTTAACTGGGAAAGTGAAATAAGGAGCGACTGGACAAAAGTGTGTGTAAGGTATTAAATGGGATGGTAAAAAGGGGGCCTTATCTCTCTAAATTTACAAAACCGGTGGTCTCTGTTCTGTGTCTTGCAGTGGAGATGCAAAGGATTGTGGTCTGTAAAGGGGTGTATTTTATTGTGTGAATTACAGGTGTGTCCACTGTCCAATGTGTGTCAGCTGTGTTGTTTTTTAATTCATCAAATAGGCACTTGTCTGTTGCTTTGCTGAATGTGTACAGCAGTGGTTGACCGGAGGTTGCTCTTCACCGCAAGGGGACTGCCACATTGACTGTATGTTTGGAATAGGCTCTGCAGTTGACTGCACTACTGACGGTGCTGGAGATCAGTCCTCCAGGATAGCAGACCGCTGCACTGCGCTGCTGGGTTTCTGCATTTTTGCTTGGCAGGCGGCATTTCTGTCTGTATTCACAGAAATGCAGTGGGCTGAGGACCCCCAGTGCAGTGGTCTTTTGGGACCACCAGTATGGTGGTCTGGCAGTCAGACCTCCAAACTAGTAATTAGGTACTAAGTAAGATGCCCATCGTAATGCATGGTGGGGGGTGGATGGATGGACTGGCACTGTTTGACAAATCCTCATTACATTTTCAAAAAAAGTGTCTTGTTATGCATTGAAAGTTTTGGGGTGATCAGTTAAGTGGGGGCTGAGAAAAAGGGTGGGAGTCAAAAAAGTGAGTTTCTCATGTTCATTTCCACAGGAATTTTGAACACGACTACAGCCGAAGACGCTGGACAGCATTACACCAATTTTGGCAGAAAGGTAACTCTTGGTCCAAAAAGCTTGTTTTCTGTTATTTGTTCCAAACCTGTTCAGTAGTTTTTGAGATAGTAAGGGAAAAATACATTTATATATCTGGGTGGAGTCTAAGCACAAATCTCATTGGCTGTCAGCACTTTAACCAAGAAGTGCTGGCAGCCATCTTGGGACCAATATACATGATAGTACCCCATTGAAATGCATTGTATGAATGGCGGATTTTGAGGGTCACAAAAAAGGAGAACCTATAAAGGGTGATAACAAATTTTAGTTACAATATAAAACATTTGATTATGGTGCCATACTCATTTTAGGAATTGTGGTGTGTTCGAAGGTGATTTTACCATGCTGGTATTTCATGAATTGTGTTTGAGAGAAAACAGTTTTCTCATGATTTTCCCATAGAGATTTTGAAAGGTGCTCCAGAAGCTAAAATGAGAGCATATTTTCTGTACATTTACGCCATTCTCCACCATGTGAGAATGAAGTCTCACATTCTCAGTAAACCATGAACTTCCAAAAGGAGCAGCTTGTTAGTTAATTTCCTTGTGTTCTACTGAAGCCTCACAGAGTGTTCTAAAGAACAACTAGAGTGCTAATAGCAATAAACATTTAGTTTAGAAAGGAACAAAATGAGGGCATTCATTTTGTACTAGAAATTGTGGTTAGTGCTGTAGAAAGAAACATTGGAATACGTTTTAAGTGAGTTCTCTAATATTGTCCTCTTCTATTTCATTAAAACATTCTGACCTGCAGACTGAAACATGCACTTTCAACAGCAGCACAGACTTCCATTTAACTCCCTGATGATCAGGAGCTTTTCTGTGATGTTCTAACAAGCGACAACAGTGCTACGATTTTGAAACTATACTGAAAGTGTGACAGCCCTGAACGCTATCTTGATGGAATAGACATTGAAAACGGAAAGAATTTTTTACTGAGGGTACTGCACTAAATGAAGTTAGGGATCTTCATGACAAATACACCTCCCAAAAAAAGCCCAAATGTAGCACAAATATCACACAAATGTAGTGCAATATCGCCCAATGACAGATTTGTATAAAACATTTAGGCCCTCATTTCGTCCTCGGCGGTCTTTTTCCAGTGCAGGCGATTTTCCGCTCAGTGTATTATGACTGCTGGCAGCCCTCCGTCCTTTTTCGGACGGAGAGCCGCCAGCAGCCATACTTTCGGTCGGCGGGGAAGTGGAGGCTGCTCTACCTCCACCCCCCGTCATCAGAACACCATCCACCGAATCACGTCCCATGATTCGGTGTGGTGGTGTTCTGGTGACAGGGAGCTGGCGGCGGAGCAGCCCCATGGATCCCGTCCCCTCCCGGAGGATCAACGAACAAGGTAAGTTGATCGTCCATTAGGGGAGGGGGGTGAGGGGGGTGTTGTGTGTTGTGTGAGTGCATGGGGGTGTGCATGTGAGTATGTAGAGGAGGTGTGTGAGTGCGTGAATGCATGCAGGGGTGTGCTGTGTGTAGGGGAAATGTGTGCGGGTCGGTCTGTGTGCATGTCTGTTTGTATGTGTGTGGGTATGTGTTGTTGTAGTGTATGTGTGCGTGTAGGGATGTGTGTATGTGCATGTTGGGGATAGGGATGGGGGTGGGGAGGGGGTGTGTGTATGTGCATGTTGAGGTGGGGGTGGGGAGGGGGTCCTGCCACCTTTGGGGGTGGCAGGGGGGTGGAGGGGTGGGAGGAGAACTCAGGGTGGGGGAGGGGGGTGCTGGAGACCCCTATCAGTGCCAGGGAAGGAATTCCCTGGCACTGATAGTGCCTACCGCCATGGATTTCGTGGCGGTTCCAAACTACCCGAAATCCATGGTGGTATGCAGGGACCTCATCCCGCCGCGGGCTGATGACGGCCTCCAGCCCAGCAGTCATCACCGCCCTGGGGGTCGGAGTGGTTGAGGTTGGAGCATACATTTACATGTTGAGACATCCCATGAGTACTGGGATGATTTTTTGATATTGAAAGACTTACAGGTCAGATTTTGACTTATGGCATGTGATGGGCCTTGGTAGCTGTGCTGCTAGGTCCACCAATGCACATTGACAATGATACATTTCAGATACTCTGGGTATTGAATGTTGGTGAAGTACATGAACAACTCAGTGGCAAAAGCTGAACTGTGCAGGACATTGCAGTTTTGCAACAGTTTTTGTGTTCTAACTTACTAGACTCCACTTCTCCAGGTATTCCTGTCAAGCCCTCAGGATGCAGGATGGCCAAGACCTTCTCCTCTAAGGGAAAGTGTTGTAATGGGGCACTGAGAGGGCCACATCCATTCTTGTTGGCCTCCAGCTGTTGCCTGGAGACCTGGGAACGCACCTTGCCCCTCTGGTCATTACTCCTCTTCCTAATGTAATTTTTTGTGTGCAGGGTGGTGCTTTCAGCATTCGCTCTGTTGATGATCCTTTTCCACAGTTCCATTTTCCTATTGAGGGGGGTGTGCTGGACTTGGGCTCCAAGCAACTGTGGCTCTACTCTTATGATTTCATCCACCATGACTCTCAACCCATCTTCTGAAAAATGAGGATTTGTGGCATGGAACATGCTGGTAAATTGAAGACGTTGACAGGGACTTATTTAACTGGGAAAGTGAAATAAGGAGCGACTGGACAAAAGTGTGTGTTAGGTATTAAATGGGATGGTAAAAAGGGGGCCTTATCTCTCTACATTTACAAAACCGGTGGTCTCTGTTCTGTGTCTTGCAGTGGAGATGCAAAGGATTGTGGTCTGTAAAGGGGTGTATTTTATTGTGTGAATTACAGGTGTGTCCACTGTCCAATGTGTGTCAGCTATGTTGTTTTTTAATTCATCAAATAGGCACTTGTCTGTTGCTTTGCTGAATGTGTACAGCAGTGGTTGACCGGAGGTTGCTCTTCAACGCAAGGGGACTGCCACATTGACTGTATGTTTGTAATTGGCTCTGCAGTTGACTGCACTACTGACGGTGCTGGAGATCAGTCCTCCAGGATAGCAGACCGCTGCACTGCGCTGCTGGCTTTCTGCATTTTTGCTTGGCAGGCGGCATTTCTGCCTGTATTCATAGAAATGCAGTGGGCTGACGACCCCAAGTGCAGTGGTCTTTTGGGACCACCAGTATGGTGGTCTGGCAGTCAGACCTCCAAACTAGTAATTAGGTACTAAGTAAGATGCCCATCGTAATGCATGGTGGGGGGTGGATGGATGGACTGGCACTGTTTGACAAATCCTCAATACATTTTCAAAAAAAGTGTCTTGTTATGCATTGAAAGTTTTGGGTACTGCACTAAATGAAGTTAGGGATCTTCATGACAAATACACCTCCCAAAAAAAGCCCAAATGTAGCACAAATATCACACAAATGTAGTGCAATATCGCCCAATGACAGAGGTGTATAAAACATTTAGGCCCTCATTTCGTCCTCGGCGGTCTTTTTTAAAGACCGCCGAGGTACCGCCGTGCTGAAGACCACCAGTGCAGGCGATTTTCCGCTCAGCGTATTATGACTGCTGGCAGCCCTCCGTCCTTTTTCGGACGGAGAGCTGCCAGCAGCCATACTTTCGGTCGGCGGGGAAGTGGAGGCCGCTCTACCTCCACCCCCCGTCATCAGAACACCATCCACCGAATCACGTCCCATGATTCGGTGTGGTGGTGTTCTGGTGACGGGGAGCTTGCGGCGGAGCAGCCCCATGGATCCCGTCCCCTCCCGGAGGATCAACGAACAAGGTAAGTTGATCGTCCATTAGGGGAGGGGGGTGGGGGGGTGTTGTGTGTTGTGTGCGTGCATGGGGGTGTGCATGTGAGTATGTAGAGGAGGTGTGTGAGTGCGTGAATGCATGCAGGGGTGTGCTGTGTGTAGGGGAAATGTGTGCGGGTCGGTCTGTGTGCATGTCTGTTTGTATGTGTGTGGGTATGTGTTGTTGTAGTGTATGTGTGCGTGTAGGGATGTGTGTATGTGCATGTTGGGGATGGGGGTGGGGAGGGGGTGTGTGTATGTGCATGTTGAGGTGGGGGTGGGGAGGGGGTCCTGCCACCTTTGGGGGGTGGCAGGGGGGTGGAGGGGTGGGGGGAGAACTCAGGGTGGGGGAGGGGCGTGCTGGAGACCCCTATCAGTGCCAGGGAAGGAATTCCCTGGCACTGATAGTGCCTACCGCCATGGATTTCGTGGCGGTTCCAAACTACCTAAAATCCATGGTGGTATGCAGGGACCTGATCCCGCCGCGGGCTGATGACGGCCTCCAGCCCAGCAGTCATCACCGCCCTGGGGGTCGGAGTGGAGAAGTGGCAGATGACCATGGCGGTAACCGCCATGATCATAATTCCATTTTTTTCCGTCGGCCTGTTGGCGGTTTTACCACCACTTCTCCCCCGTCTGCCAGGGTCGTAATGAGGGCCTTAATTTCTTAGATTTTTTGCAGTTTTATAAAGCACAAACTTGACCAGAAGATATTGGAGAGCATCAGTTACATTACACAAGGACTCATTCATTTTGGTTTTACGTATGAAATACTTAAGGGCCACATGTACAAATATCAGGTTTTGCGACACCTAAATTGCGAGTTTCAAAACCTGATGTACAGCAGTGTCAATGACACTGTTTGCGATTCTTAATGGGGTCACAAGTGACCTACCTCAGAAATATTCTTGAGGTAGGTAACAATTTGCGACCGCATTGGGAATGGCGGAACTCACAGGGGTGGTGGCCTGCTGGGGGCAGCAGACCACCATGTCTTTGACTGCTGTTAAATAAAGCAGTGTTTTTTGGGGGAAATCCAAAACATGTTTTCCTTAAAAGAAAAGGTGATGCATTTAAAAAAGAAAATGAAACGTTTTCTTTTCATTTTTTCAGAGCAGGCAGTGGTCCATGGGACCACTACCTGCTCTGAAGAAATATAGTTGTATCCATTCACAGAGGGGAAGGTCCTCTGGGGACCCATTCCCATTTGCGAATGTGTTAGCACCAATTTGAAATTGGTGCTAACTACGATTGTTTTGTGACTGCATTCACTGTCACAAACCAATCATACATGGCAGTGCAACCCACAATTAGGAAGGGAACACCCCTTCCTAATTGCGACTCGCAACCCCTTTTTGCGATTTGGAAAATAGATTACCGAATCACAAAATTGGGTCTGTGCACTACAAAACGACGAGAATCAGGCTGTTTGCAACAAGAAAAAAGCTTTGTATATCTAGCCCCTGGTGATTTGATCAGAATTGCAGGATTTCCAGCTGGCACCGAAACTTGAACCTGGTTTCCCAGTGCAAACTTTGCAGCTCTGGCCATAGTGCCACACCCTCTCCCATAAGTGAATCAAGTGATCAACAGATCAAACAAACATAAATATAGCAAATAATTAAAAATATTATTGTCTTTATTTGAGAACTCAGACACTATGGGGGTTATTCTAGCTTTGGAGGAGGTGTTAATCCGTCCCAAAAGTGACGGAAAAGTGACGGATTTACCACCAGCCGTATTACGAGTCCATTATATCCTATGGAACTCGTAATACGGCTGGTGGTATATCCGTCACTTTACCGTCACTTTTGGGACGGATTAACACTCCTCCAAAGTTAGAATAACGCCCTATGTCCTTGTTTTATTTTTTTAGAGCTCTAACCATAACTTCTAGTTGTTCATTAGAATACTATGGGGAGGCAGTGGTCAGGGGCATGGATTAGAAAAATTGTGAGCAGGGAGGAGGGTGACAAGTTAACCATACTGGGCAGATGGGCGGGACAGTGGCAGCACAACAGACCATGGGGGCAGAGGAGAGAGAGGCAGGGACAAAAAGCATCCATGCAGGGCAGACAAGAGAGGCTGTGAAAAAATAAAATACAATGGAGGGCAGAAGGAAGAGGCAGTGGCAGTACAACTATACATGCCAAAAGACCCGATTCAGGCACGGGACTCCCAATGCTTTAAGCCCAAAAGGGCTTTATTTTATCTGTCTCCTGCTGAAAATCTCCGGTCTGATTTACAAGGCCCTAGTGCCACCAGAACATCATTTTGTGGCGCTCTGGTGGTGCAGTGTATCAGCCCATTTTACAAGGCCATGCAAAGCCACCTTGCATGGCTTTTCCTGGCCTTGTAAACATAGATCCCTTTCATGCATAACACTGCGTGAAAGGGGCGTTCCATGGGTGTTGCTTGAGGTGTTCCCATGCAAGATACATGGAACCTAAAGGATTCTGATACATTTTCAGATTCACAAGTCTGGGAATGCATCAGATTCCTACTCCACCTCAGGAGTAGCATAACAGTGACACAACAAGGAGAAATATTTCTCCATGTATGTCATCTTGCTGTGTGTGCTGCTTCTGTAGCACACATAGCAAGAGGACAAACACTCTTATGATTGTTTTTGTGCAGGCAGGTGCCCCTAACTGAAGCTATTACTTTAATTAAAAAAAAATATATACATATATATATATATATATATATGTGTATATATATATATATATACATATATATATATATATGTATATATATTTTACAAGTATTCATATTAAAATTAAGCAACAATAATTAATAAATATTTAAACTAAAAAACAGTCTTACCCATAAAAAATCATAGAAATTCAGCAGTTATAATTAGACTTGTAGTTATATTTATGTAAAGACACTAAAACCTGTGGCCTAAAGTTAAAGTTACTTACCGGCACCGGCACGAGTTATGGTTTCTTCAGATAAGAATAACTATAAGTATAGCTGGAAATGCTGACTTTCGGTGGCTTTGTATGGGTGAAACATCAACCTAACCATTACGTCCTTGTAACCTTTGTTTTTTTTACAATGAGTTTGTATGTGTTTTATACCTAAGGTAATATATCTACTATATAATTACTGCACTTTAACACAACCAACGCAGTGCACGGCCAACGGCCGTGTGCGGAGGGAGTTGGCATCAGGGCCTCGCATATGTGCACCCAGTCCCAACCCCCCTGCATGTACCCAAACCCATGTCAGCAGTGGTTGGGGACAGAGCCTGCCCTGTGTGCACCCAACCGCCCTGCATGCACCCAACCCCTGCTGCCCACGGCAGTTGGCCATGCCCAGTGGGTTTTGTTGTGTAAGTGGGTGTATTTTTTAATTGAATTTGGAATCCACAGATCCCTCTGGGATTTGCGCTGGGGTGATGTGTTGAGCAATCCAGTGGATCCGTGGCCCTGTGGTTTGGCCAGATAAATTATTTGTCAATTTTTGCTCAGGAGGTGTCCCTCATGGACCCCTCCATCTATATCTGTATTCTGACCTCTGAAATTGTTTTTTATTGTCATATCCTCCCCTCCTTGATACAGCTTTCCTCTCAGGTTGTGGCCAGCTAACCAGAGCCTTGCTTTTCCTCCGGATTTGTGGCACCTCTGCGAGTGGATCCTGGAATGATCCGGGTCCCTTGATATCTATATATTTTTTTTCCTTTAATAGCTTCTAAACTCCTGAACAGATTTATATCAAATTACAAAAAGCACTCTTTCTGGGCCAAGATCTAGCTTTCTGCCAAATTTAGTATAATTCCATCCAGCGGTTCAGGCTGTAGTCATGTATAAAATTCCTTTATGAAATTAATTGGGGAATGTAGGAGGCTGGCCTGGTGAGTAGTGGGTACCTATGGTACTTACACCATATACCAGCTCCAGTTATCCATTATTAGTTAAATGTAGGCAGTGTCCAGAAGCCAGGCTCTCTAACTCATGAGAGTTAGCTGTGGATGAGCAACCACGGCTTATCTAGGAGACATGTAGTCACACATTATTCACACACATGAAAGAAAATATTCAATGTTACAAAAACAAAGGTACTTAATTTGGTGACACAAATGCCAAAAATACCATAGAGACTATACTCCCTTAGGAAGTCAGTAATACACAAATTATATACACTAGTATGCAGAAATACGCATAAAAATTGTTAGAAAGCAGTGCAATTTATGAAAATCACAATAGTTAGAAATGGGCCTAGGGGGAGCACAAACCATATACTAGGAAAGCGGAATGCGAAAGTCGGACTTCCACCTAGGCAAGTGTAGTGTGTAGAGGGGAGTTGGGAGTACTAGAAAACCACAAAGGTAAGTACTACAACCAACCCCAGTGACCAGGAAAGCAGGAGTAAATCACAGTGACTTTCCCAGAGCACGCTCAGAAATGAGAAGAAGAATTATGCAAAACCCAGAAGAGACTGCAAGACACCAACAGTGGATTCCTGGACAAGAAGACCTGTGGAAGAAGGGGACCAAGTCCAAGAAGCACCGAAGAGTCCAGGAAGAACAGGAGCCCCTGCTTATCTGGATGATGGTGCAAAAGGAGAACCACCAGTGAAGAAGAAAAATCAACACTGCCCCCAAGAAGATGAAGTCGGGTTCCCTGAGGGTGCAAGTGATGCCCCATGCCAGATGGAGGATTGCAATTGAGCTTGCATCGTCAGGGTCCGCCAACAAACCTTGGCACATGCAAAGCTCGTGGTTTCTGGAAAATGAGGCTGCCCAGGACCAGGAAGGACCAGGTGGACTTTACCCCAGAGAGGGAGTCAGAGGGGGCCCTCAGCAACTCAGGGAGCCCACAGAAGACCAGGCAGTGCACACAGGTGTCCCAACGCATGGGGACAAGAAAGTTGCAGAAGAGGCCCATGTAGCACATTGACAAAGGCTCCCATGCCACTAGAGAACCACCCAGGAAGCTGTGCATCATTGGATAGAGTGCTGGGGGCTGGAGCTACAAGATGCATAAAGTACTTGTAGGAAGGATGTCAGCAAGCCTTGGCAGCTGCAAAACACGTGGTATACAGGGGTTCTGTCTTGCATGGGGAGGCAAGCTCTAACCTCCACCAAAGTTGGACAGTTGGACGAGAGGACAGTCGGGACGAATTCAGTCTACCACCGATGATGCAGGACCCACACAGCTTAGCAGAAGAGAGGATCCACGCAGCCGGTCATCATTGCAGTTGGTGCCTGCTGAAGCAGGGGAGTGATTACTTCACCCCAAGGCAGATTCCTTTACTCTTCTGGTACAGGCTAAAGATGGGCTGTACTCAGAGGATACACAACGGAAAACTGTTGCAGTTGCTGGAAGGAGCTGGCGGTATAATGTTGCAGAATGCATCTTGCCTCTTTGTTGCAGCTTGTAGAGTTCCTGGAGGTTCCAGTTGCAGTTTCTTCAGTTTGACGTTGAAGTGGAGGATGCAGAGGATTCCTGCTGGAGTCTTGCTATCCAAATCTGAGGAACCAACCGAAGGAGAGACCCTAAATAGCCCTGAAAGAGGGATTGGTAATCTAACCAGGTAAGCACCTATCAGGGGAGGGCTCTGATGTCACCTGCTGGCACTGGCCACTCAGATGCTCCCAGAGTTCCCTGCCAACCTTGAATTCAAGATGGCAAGACCCAGGGACCCTCCAGAGGAGCTCTGAGCACCACCCCTGGGGTGGTAATGGACATAGGAGTGGTCACTCCACTTTCCTTTGTCCAGTTTCGGACCAGAGTAGGGACTGGGGGTACCTGAACTGGTGTAGACTGGTTTATGCAAGGAGGGCACCAAATGTGCCCTTCAAAGCATTCACAGTGGCTTGGGGAGGTTACCTCTCCCAAGCCTGTGACACCTATTTCCAAAGTGAGAGGGTGTAACACCCCTCTCCCAAAGGAAATCCTTTGTTTTGCCTTCCTGGGCACAAGCTTTTCAAGCAACAGGAGGGCACAAACCTGTCTGTGAGGTGGCAGCAGCTGGGGTTGCCTGGAAAACCTCGGAAGGCTGGCATGGCAATACTGGGGGCCTCTAAGGAGCCCCCAGAGTGCATGAAATCATACAACCACTGCTTGCAAAAGCCTTGGGGTATGATTCCAACATGTTTGATACCAAACATGTCTATGTTCGGACTTACCATTACGTAGATGGAAATAGGTAGTGACCTCTGTCCAGTACAAACATAAAATGGCATCCCTGTGCTCACAAAGTCTGGGAAAATGGTCCTGGAGGTCATGGGGGCACCTCTGCTAGTGCAGGGGTGCCCTCACACAAAGGTACTTTGCACCCTGCCCTCAGGGCTAGAGGGCCTGCTATAGGGGTGACTTTTAAGTGACCTGGTGCAGTGAAAAGGGCAGCGAAATTGTGCTTGCACCTTTTCACGCATGCTGCAATGGCAGGCCTGCAGAAGCCTTTGCATGGGATCCCTATGGTGGCAAAATATATGCTGCAGTCCATAGGGATACCCTGGAACCCCAATGCCCTAGGTACCTAGGTACCATGTACTAGAGACTATAAAGGGGGCAACAGTATGCCAATTGTGGGTGAAATACTGTGTTAACCGTAACCAGCAACCAAATTTAAGGGAGAGAGAGCATAATCACTGGGGTTCTGGTTAGCAGGATCTCAGTGAACACAGTCAAGCACACTGACATCAAGCAGAAAATAGGGGTAACCATGCCAAGAAAGAGGGCTCTTTCCTACAGGGAAAACACATTTTGGGACCCCCTTTTTCACTGCTCCACCTTCAAGAATCATGCCAAAACTTTCCAAGCAGCTGCAGAGGTTATTAACAAACTAGTTTTGATGATTTTGCTAGAATACATCAAAGGCCACCAAAGTTACAGGCAAAACAAAAATGGTTGTTCTATGGAAACTAGGTCCTAACTATAACCACCTACTGGCTTTACATAATTACATATATTAAAAAATTAATATTAACAAAGAATTAAAAAAAATATATAATTTTAATACCTTCCCTCCCCATGCTCCTACAAACGCAATATCTTTATACTAAAACATAAATTGCTAACTAAAAAAATTACAATGTAAATATAGGTTATAATTTACAAATTTAAATTAAATAAATAAAAGAACATTAAATTATGTAAGGAATTTAAACAGATCAATCAAATATGTAGTAGTATTAACTGCTAGTAAAATATAAAACACTAACATGAATTTAACAATGAAAATATAGCTTATAATTTCAAAATTAAACAAATAAAATAACAAGCAAACAATTTACATAACTAATAATCAACTAGCAGTAAAACACAAGTTTATTAGTTAATTAAAACCATAAAACTTTCCTTCAACATAAACATTTAACAGAACAATTTTAGGGCAAGAAGGCAATTACAGTTCTTTAGCTTAGGGTGAAATGGTTAGTGAAATTTCCTTCCACATAAAGATTTTAAGAAAAGAACGTACTAGTGCTGTAAGGTATTAATAATGGGGCAACAGAACAATCTTATTGTGGGTAAGATAAATACAGCGCCAAATAATATCCTGTGTTTAAAATGAAATGCTATATGAAATTTCCTTCCACAAAGGAATTTAAAGAGAACAGTAACAGACCAATGAGGCATTGGTAAAAATAGGACAAAGTGGGAAGAGACCTTCTATCAATTTTATTTACCCCTACTTAAGTCTGATTGTTGATACCGGACTTCATTACGACACAAGCTAAACAACCCAGTGGACTACCTAGGAGCCTTCCCTTCTTTAAGATGTTCAAAGCGGGTTATAGGGATTTCGCTATCGTTTCCACCCTCCCTCTGTCTTGGTTATTTCGAGAGGCTGTGGTTTTAAGAGTGAAAATTTCCAAAAATTGAACCAGCCTAATGTTCAATATTGTATTTCGAGGGTTAAAAGCTGCAATTAGTGCTTGTCTGCAGGATCTAATTCTTAAACCGTTAAATAATTTTTTTCAGTAAGAGTCTCCTTTCGGCCGCCAAGGCTGGACAAATGCAGACCACATGCATCAAGTTTTCATCTGCTAGATGACAGAGACGGCACTCCTGGGAGCCTACTTGCCGCTCATTCACCCATTTTGGCATGTGGTCTAAAGTAGGGACTTCACCCAGCCTAAGTCCGAGAAAGGATTGCTTGATTTTCCGTGAGTAGGAGCCAGCCATAAGTGGTGATTCTTTAAACATTTTGTAGGAGTTAAGGATCAACCAACTATGCTCCCTTTTGGTCAATGAGATCTTATCTTCTAGCAAGCTCTGTAATTTACTCACTTTCTTCACTGCTTTATTGAAAATGGGGATGGGTAGAGACCGGTTCCATACCTCATCGAAGTTCAAAAGACTCTTACTTTCTTTTAGAGATCTTTATGTACTGTAGTTGGAGTTCCCTCTTTCTAGGATAATTTCCTGCCAGACTAGATTGGCTAAAGACCCTTTTGAAGCGCGGCTCAATTTGTAGCATCATTTAATATATACCGCTGGTCGGGCTAACAATTGTTTGACCAGCATGAATTCCAGTCTGACCTGGGCTGGCGATGCACGCCCAGGTAGCTGAAAAACGCGCTTATAGGTTTTTATCATAAGCTTATCCAGGCTACCTACTTCCATCCCCTTCATTATTTCGGTCCCATAGCTGATAGTTGGAAGTAGCTTCGCTCTCATTACAGCTGTTAATGGGTTCAGAGCATGACCACAGATTGAGTTTGCTAGCTTGCAAAAGGCGTACGTAAGGGCCTGCTTCTTGTTTTTTATTGCTTCTTTTTGTGGCGTGTAATTACCTCTAGCATCCACCACCAATCCTAAGTATCTGTATGATGTTACTTCCTCTAGGGTTTTCCCATTCATATGCCATTTACCTTGGGTGGTTGGCCTGCGGTTTAAGGTAATCATTTTAGATTTTTTATGATTCATTTCTAAATCATTAGACCCTGAGTATTCTTCTAATGCCTTTAACAATTTCTGCATGCCTATTCTGGTATTATTGATTAGTAGTAGGTCATCTGCATATTGTAGGTTGGATACTTGTTGACCGCCCAGTGAGGGAAGTGGGATGAGTGACCATTTAACTTGGTGGGGAGATCTGCTATGTACAGGTTGAAGAGTGTTGGGGCCAATACACAGCCTTGCTTCACCCCCACTGTTGTTTTGACTGCCCTGGATAGGTGAGAGCCTTCCCCCAATTTAACCTTCACCCAAGTATCAGAGTATATCATTTTGATGGCATTTAAAATAGAATGTGGCACCCCCCACTGTAGTAATTTGGCCCACAATTTGCCACAGGAGACACAGTCAAAAGCAGCTTTAAAGTCAACAAAACATAAATAGGTTGGAGTCCCCTTTGCTTTTGCTCTGTTTATACTCAAGCCTAGCCCCATAAGATTTGTTAATGTTCCTTGGTGCTTGGTGAACCCGGTTTGATTAAAGGGTAGAATATTGTTATCTGTAATCCAGGCTTCTAGATGTTTTAGCACACAGCAGGAAAAGTACTTGAGGTCAATGTCGAAAAGCGCAATTAGTCTGTAGTTGCTTGGGGTGAGCACGCACCCACCCTTATATATGGGGTGGATTATTGAGCCTTTCCAGGATGCCGGGACGTTGCCTGTTGTGATCACGTCATTAAACATTGCTGCCAGGAAATTGGCCAATCTTTCCATTTCTTGTTTAAATAGTGCTTGCGGTAGGCCGTTGGGGCCAGGGGCTCAGTCCACTCATGACTTTCCAATGATTTTTAATAGTTCTGGTGCCGTAAATTTCAAAGGTTCAGGGATGTTGGGATCCCAGCTAATCATATGCGACTGAATTTGAGGGCCTTCTTCGATGGTCAGTTCTTTTAGATGGGACTTTAAATGGGATACCCATACTTCCTCTGTTATGTTTGCGTTATTGCTTGCTTTTGCACCATTGTCTATTGTATTGATGATTTTCCAAAATCTTTTGGAATCAGATGTTTTGGTCGCAAAATGTAGTTTGGCCCACAAGACCTCCTGTTGCCCTTTTTTAAAGGTCCATAGATCCCTTTTATACAATTTCCTTTGCTCTCTCAGGGCGGTCAATATTGATCCATTATCTGGCCATTTACGCAGTGACCTTAGTAATTTCCCTACAGCTGCTTTCCTTTTGCGCACTGGCAGCGGTAAAAGTTAACTTTGGCGGTGATTCAATTGTGCTCCCTTTCTCATGTTACTTAAGGAATCTTTTTTTATGAGATCGAGGGCAAAGTTCTCCCAAACTGTTGTCAGCTTTGCCCCACTTGTGGTAATTGATTCTAGCTTTCGTAGGGCCTCTTCTGCCTGACTTTCAATGGCGTCTGAGGATTTTGAGTCGCTTTAGATTTTCGGTGCCTAGTGTACCGTTTAGGGCTGCCACTTTCTCCGGTTTTTGCGGTGAAGCACAGATCCCAAATACCTGTGGCTTATGGTCGCTTTCCGTGCGGTCCATGATGGTAAAGGTGTTTACTAACTTAAGTAAAGCAGGGGACACCAAAGTGTAGTCTAGATAGGAGACCGATTTCCCGGAGAATCTTGTCCATGCCGGTGGGATATCGGGGCACTTCCGTCCGTTTAGCGCAAAGAGGCCTACTAATTCACAGGTGCGTGTGAAACTATCCCCTATTTTGTCTTTCCTGAGTTTTTTTGGGAAGGTTTGGCTGGGCATTCTTGCCACTGTTTGGATGTGGTCCTCACTGGGGTTGTGGAATAAGCCGAGATTGAAATCACCTGATATTAACCAGAATGCTGATTTTACTGTATATTTTATCCTTAATAGTTGAGTTAAAAATTTGTTTGCTTAAATTTTTTTATTTTTAGGATTGATGTATGTGTTGATCAGAATCAATGGCTCTTGTGTGTTTTTCCCCCAATCGTCTAGCTGGAGAAATTGGAAAGGTTTGTCTTCCTCCTTATGCTCAGAGATTTTTACCAAAAGGCTGGTGCTAACGTAAATGGCAAGGCCGCCCTTTGGCCTACTGGGCCTATTTGTTATCGTTGCTGGGTTAAGATATTCCATGAATCTAATTATCGGTATTGATTCCATTGCCCAGGATTCCTGTATGAGTAAGATGTCGAAGGTGCTGAAAAAATGTATTACTGCAGGATCCTCCAGTTTTGACCGTAGGCCACCGACGTTCCAGGAGCAAATGGATAATATGCTGTGTGCTGGTTGATCCTCACCAATTCAATCGTTGCCCATCGGTCTTGGGGGTAAAACCATCGTTACCCATTCCCTTTCTGGATACTTTTGCTGACCCAAGACCACTCTTTCCCTCCCTTCTTCTCTCCATACTTGGACTGTTAGCGGGTGCCTAGGTGGATTCTCTTCACTGCACCTTTCTTCAATGGGTCTGCTGGCCTGATGTACTCCTTTCAGAACCGACCATGTGCCTTTGGGAGTTCCCAGGTATTGTGAGGCTAGTAACGGAGTTGGATAGCGGTCTCCTTTGTAGGTGGTTACCTCAATGCCCCAGGCTTTCAATAGGTCCTTTCTTTTTATGTTCCGCTTTGGGATATCTGGTGCCGAGAAGATGGGGAGTGTTGGGTCCGTGTGTTGGTTGCCTCTTACTTGAATAAATTTATAGCTGCGAGGTCCTCCGAGGCTACAAACTGAAGATCCGGTAAGGCTTTTATGATTCTTAAGATAAAAGAGCGATTAAGAACATCTGTGGGGGACCTGGAGGTGAATTCTGGAATCCAGAGTAACTAATTGCAGACTTGCTGCCCACATTGACCAGTGTTAGTTGGGGGGGCAGCGCAGGCGTAATGGGTTTTGGTTTTGTGCTCTGCTGGCCCCTTGTGGGGCTAGGTCTTAAGTTTGTTATAGTGCCAATTGCTTCGGGTGGTCTCTGGGGGGACTTTGTTGAGTGGGTAATGTCTGCTGAGGTGGGGAGTGTTATCCCATCTAATATTGTGTTAGAGCTTGTACTTATGTGGGTAGTAATGTCTCTATTGTACCCTCCATTTGACGTCACCTGGTCTTTAGGTGGATCCTTTGATGAGTTGAGTTGATGAGGTTGGGC
Source organism: Pleurodeles waltl (assembly GCF_031143425.1). NCBI lineage: Eukaryota > Metazoa > Chordata > Amphibia > Caudata > Salamandridae > Pleurodeles > Pleurodeles waltl. The sequence continues at coordinate 581,948,552 of NC_090444.1, read as the reverse complement.
GGACTTCCTTCCCTTCCTTGCCCGCTTTCGTTCTCTTTTTGAGATGGTCCGGGTTGTGGAAAACTCAGGGTTCCCGGGCTTATTGATGGACTGTTGCGGAGGATGATTTACCATGGGTTACATACGAGCACTTGCTAGTTGGCGGCTGCCAGCCAATATTCTCTCCTCACTTATAATTGATGAAGCGGGCACCAGGGAAGAAAGGGGCTGCTGCTCTTTTTGTTTCTGCTCCCTCGAAGTAGATTTTAGCATGGTGGCGAGTGGTTTAGTACATGTATGTTCATCCTTCCGGGTGGGCGGATTTCTTGAAGTATTCCCTCTAAGATTTGTGGCAGTTGAGATATCTTTTCTACTACCTCTTTACAGGAACAAATTGTATAGTCATTAGAGTGATTGACTTGCGCCCTTGTTATAAGTGCGTTTAATTTTTCCAACTTACTGTCAATCCCGGAGACAAATGCTGCCAGGGTGTTTAGCAAGTCAACTTGAATGTCCATTTTATTTGAATGAAATTGCAGCGTCATGACCGTTGCTTGCATTGAATTTAGGATTGCAGCCCACATTTCTTCTGACCTGACTGCCACTGGGGCTTGTAACTTTAAGTCGGGCTCTTGGTTACCACTTGATAGTACTTTGTTTATTGTTGTTTTATGGGGGACTTTCTGTGCGGCTGTCACTGTTTCTGCTTTTGCTGGTCCGTTTATGAAGACCTGTTCTATACCCCAGAGGTCCTGTTCTTTTTTTTCACCGTTGTACGTTGGGAATGAGTGAAGTTTTGGACTTTGACAGAATGGGCCACCTTCCTGAGATTCTTGCTCTAAATGTTCTGCGATTGCTACCAGTTCTGAGTCCAAGATGGGTAGTTTCGCTGGACTAGATGGCCATTGGTACTTAGTGGCGTCTAGGGATTTATTACATAGAGTTAAGTCTTGACTAGGATTGTAGACGGATCCTGGTGTAGGAGTTGCTGGTACCGCCTTGTCCTGGACTATACTTGATGCGTCTACTTTCGTAGGGTGATTTTTCCTGATAACTACTGTTGGCGATAGGGGGAGGGGAGGAGGTGAATTCATTCTGAGTTTCTTTTCGCTGCTTCCTTGCTGTTGCCGGTCTTGGCTGGGTGAGGTTATCTCCCAGAAACTTGTTTGGGTTGGAGCCAGGGAGTCGATCCTTTTTCTGGTGGCGTTGGTACCAGTAGTAGTGAAATAATTGGTTATCTTGTGATGCTTGGGAGAGACTACGGACTCTGGAACCCCCTCCGGCGGGGTCGCCTCCTTCCAAAAGCCGGGTTCTCCCCAGATCGTTTCTTCCATGCTGGAACTTTGGTCACCTCCCCGCGTGTGCCATTTGTTAGATTTTGCCTCCTGCATGGGGGGGTGGGGTGGGAGGGGGCGATCCTGTTCGCTGCTTGCTCTCCTTTTTGGGGTTGCTTCATCCAGAGCCAGGTCTCCTTTCCTTTTTCTCTTTCCTTGTTTTGCTGGACGGTTGGTAATACTGCCTCATGCTTTGCCTGATCTCATGATTGGTTGGTTTTGCTGCCTTAGAGCGGGGTATTTTGGGCGGGCTGTTGGAGTGAGGGAGAAGGGCCTTGTTGAGCCTTTTTGTGCCTTTTATTGTTTTGAGGCAGTTAGGGGTGCCGTCCTCCAAAAGAAACTTAAACGGACGTTGATTTCTGAGTGTGAGATCACCCTCAGGGGAATTTGGAGCTTTTGAGGGCCTGGGTCCTAGGGAGGTGCAGAGAGTCCGGAGTTGCTGGACCGTGCCATTCCTTGTTGGGCCGTGTTGGTCCCTTCCGCTCCTGGCCCTGGCTACCCTGGGCAAGGTGCAAGGGCGGGAGGGGGAGCAGGGCAAGGGGGGGGTGAGGCCACGAACTGCCTGGTGGGACTACCGGGGTGGGTCGGGTGGGGGGTGCTGCACGCCCTGGCGGTGGAACCAGCACCAGACCCTGGACCGGCTTCCCCCCGCCCTGTTGCCCTCCTTGCCCCCCTTTGCTCCTTTGCCCCTTTGACCTCTGTTGCTCACCGCTCACTTGCCTCTTGATGGGGGTCACGTCGCGGGCAGCACCTGGAGCAGAGGGCAGAGGGCCGGTAGCTGATGTCCCGAAGCCTGGTGCCGTCCTTGAAAGGGCCCTCCTTTCTTGCCACCAAAAAGTTTGTAAAAAAAATAAAAATAAAAATAAAAATTTGTAGCCCCTATGCCCCCCCGCAAGCCGCACCAGCGATCGGGCCGCTTCCGCGGGGGTCCGCAGAGGGGGGGGGGATGCTGTCCTCTGTGCACTCCGCGCTATCAGGGTGCTGCGGGCACCGGCGGCTCGGGTGTCAGGCGAGCTGCGGACAGGGCAGGGCTCGGTCCCGCTGCCCGTGCTACGGGGCTAGGAGCACTAGGAGCTCACCGGTGCGGGTTGCGGGTGGCCGTGTGCTCCGCTCTGTGACCTGCGCTCCGCACTCCGGTCCGGTCCGCGCTGGCTCCGGCGTGCTGGTTCCGCGCTGTCTGACCCGGAACCGGAACCGCCGGAAAACACCGAGGAGCTGCCCTCTCGCCTTCCGCCTTCCTGCTCTTCCGATACGTGTCTCCGGCGGCGTCACTGAAAGGAAAATCAATTAAATATTAGCTCAAATGAGTAATGATTAAAATGAAAATGTAATTAGTTATAATTTAATTAACTTCTCTTCTAATCTCCTACAAACACAACAACTGTGAGGGAGATTCTTCACTTTCCAGTGGTGCCTCTTTTTATGAAAATTTTACCCATGGAGCAGTGTTATGCCTGTTGGAGCAGGCCACATTAAATTAAATGCCAGTTGCTATTGTCGCTCTAGTCCTGTGGAGTTTTCCCTTCACTGGAGGAGTGAATTGGGGAATAGGGTACAATTGGCCTCTCAATTAAGGTATAGGTTAACAATTATTTTGTCCCCCAGGAGAATCAGCACCCTGTGCCCCCAAAAGCTGTCTGACACCAATGTTCGATACCAAAGTAGATTTCATCAGAGCTCAAATCAGGTAGTCTGAGACTCCTCTATTCCGTTAGTAATTACAAGCACTCTAAGCTAAGTTTGACTTGTTCATTCCTCCAGCAAGCTAATGAAGCGACTATCTACTTCCTTAAAGACTTTTTCTACAAACTTTAGGGGCTGGTCACAAAAAAAAAAAAAACAGGATCCGGGAAAACACGTTCATTGTGAGTAAATAAACTGTATCATAAATTGAAAATATAAATATCATCCATTTTTCAAACATTGTTTTGAGGTTATTCAGTAGCAACTTAGAAGTTAGGCCATGTAGATCAATGTGCCTTTCTTTAACTTTATTTCCTAAATATTTCTTTCAGTTGTGATTGCATCCTTTCTAGAGGTTGATAGAAAGAACTTTGGAAATTGTTCTGCGTTTGCTTCGAGCCCTCACATTACTGTAAACACCTGAATTACGACCACAACTTGTTCAATGTTTAGCCCTCTAGGTCAAAGAAACAAGGCCAGATGATCTGCTTGCAACATTACTTTAGGGCAACTTGCCATTGGCGTTCTTATCTGGGGTGCCTGTAGATATGGCAAATGGATCTTTATAAATTATGAATATAAAATCGGAAACATAGGACACTCATCTGTGATTTCTGTGGTCCCAACGTTATGAGCATATAAAAATATAGCTCTTGCAGATTCTCTGTCCAAAACTGAAAAATATCGTAGCTCACAAGGTGCAATGTTTTTTTTTTCTTACTATATGGGGATCTACTGGCCCCTTGAAGCACCATTGAGCTGCAATCGGAGCAATGGTGCTAATGCAGCCATCCTGTTATGACCTTACCTTGGCTGTTAACAGTACAGCAAAGGGCTGCCTTGTGTTACTTTGCATCACATGGATGAACCATGGGTGTATGCACCCACGTATTTTGTCACAAACGCAGATTCACAAAAGCTTGGAAACCTGGGTGTGTGCCAAAATGGTAATACTATCTGACAGAGGCACAACGAGAAGAAATATCTTTATTTCTCCTTGTTACTTCCTCTTTTGATATGGGATACATTCTGTGGCAAACGCAGAAAGAAGTATTTGGCTCTAAGGACTGATTTTTGTTGGAAAAGCTCAGACCGGGTGAAATTCAAAATTTGCACCAAAGGCAGGCCCCCTGAAACTTTTGGTGCCTTTGCCTGTTAATGATTTCTATGTTTAGACATATTCACTTTTTTGGAGCTCTGATTCGCCACCCGGGACAAGACTGCAAGCTGTAGTTGAGCAGGGCTCCATAGTGCCAGATAAACTCTCCTTGCCGTACCCACTGAAACAGGTTTGCTGCTTCCGAAAAGCTCAGAGTGGGAGCAACCTAAATATTTGGCCTAGCAGCAACTCATCTTAATCAAATTGACCTGGCATGTTTGTGCAGGAAAGCGCCCCTTTTGTACATAGACACTCATACTTTTTGCCTGGTATCTGATGCAATTATGACTGTAAGTGCACTGGGTTCCTGTTAACCAGGGCCTCAGTGCCTGATCTCTTTTCCTAAAGCTGTGCAATTGTTCCCCTATTGGCCATACCTATGACACCCCTATAAGTCCCTAGTAAATGGTACCTCTGGTACTTGGGCATGGGTACCAAAGAGGATCCCCAAGGGCTGCAGCATGTATTGTGCCACCTTCAGGGACCCCTTGCCTATCACATGCAGACTGCCATCACAGGCTGTAGGTCTTGGTGCAGCTAAAAGTGAAAACACAACATGGCACACAGCCTGTGTGCCATGTCCTCTAACACTGCATGCAGTATATGTAAGTCACCCCTACAGCAGGTCTTACAGCCCTAAGGCAGGGTGCATGATATTACATGTGAGGACATTTCTACAAGAGCAGATATGTCTCCACTATGTCTTTGTTGATTCTCAGATATAGTGAGTTAAAACAGAAGTCATTTTAAGTACATGTGCTGGACACTGGTCAGTACGAGTTCCCCAGCTACACAATGGCTTCACTGAAAATAGGTATGTTTGGTATCAAACATCTCATATTAATAAACCTGCACTGATTCCAGGGATAGATTTATTAATAAATGCACCCAGAGGGCATCTTAAAAGTGCCTCTTGATAATCTACCATCTACCTGTGTGCTGGCTGACTAGTTCTAACTAGCCTTCCTGCACCAGCCTCTGAGACGGCCTCCAGTGATGGAAACCATGGCGGCCCACGGCACCCCTGCACCCGGACACCCCAGACCAAGGAGAACTGGTTTTGCTGCATCCCCTAAGCTCGTGAGACTTGAGTCCACTTGTTGGTTCACCCAGACTGGTCCCCCAGTCCACGACTGCAGCCTGTGTATCTGGGCCACTTCTACTGTGACCATCACCCGTGACAGACACCCGATGGTCTCCACCCAAACACCCGATACTGAGGAGAAGAGGACCACTTGGTTCTTGAGTTCACTCCGTGGCTCATCCTAACTGGACACCTAGTCTTAACCTGCAGCCTCATTCTAACTGGACCGATCCCCAATGACTAACATTGGGCACCTGATGCCGTACTACACCTTTGCACCTGGCTGCCCATTATGGCCGGGTGACCTGCTGGTGTGGTTATGATCTGTGCCAAACACCCACCTTACACCCAGGAGACTGGTCTCATAAATTGCTGTACTCTACCTGTTTGCCATATTTGTTGTTCCTCCATAGGATAAAATGGCAGCTCTCAAGAATTGCACTGTCGAATGTTCTACACTGTATATATTTCTCTTGCAAAACATACTAACCTGATTATATTGGTCCTGGTGCCAAAACCTATATATAAAGGTACTTGCTATTTTTGTAAATGGTTGTGGATCTCCTTATTCAGTCATGTGTCTCATTTATTGACTGTGTGTGTATTTACAGATGTCTAACACTCCTCTCTAATACGTCTAAGGCTGTTTGACTACACTACCCCTTAAAAGAGCACCCTGTGATTGCTAGAGCAAATACTGTCCACTAGGGGAAGTGCAAGGTATATCTAATTTTGATATACCATTTAAAGAGCCAGATTCCTACAGTTTGTCTCAGTGCCTCTGAGGTCTTTGGAGCCAAAATGATTCAAGTCCCGAGATTTTCAGAATGTTAGGAGGAGTACACTAACACCACAAGGAACCCAAGACCTCAGGGAAATCGTGCTAAGGGTCAAGACTCACTCCAGTAGAAGTCACCAGCAGGGTACCGGGCAGGTCTAGTTGGAACTGGTCAGCTAGACCCTTCAGGTAAAGTGATTCTAGCAGCTTGATGTGTCCCTCTAGCTCACAAGGAGGTCAGTCAACTGACACTTGAAATCCGTTTCTTTGTCCTGGGTACAAGTGGGAGCACATTCAGTCTTTCTGGTCTCCTCACAGGTCTCAACACTGGGTGTATTCCTTCTTCTGGCTTCCACAAGTCCAATAGTGTTCTCAAGGGTGGGGGCAGGGGTTCCACATTTATGCCTGGCACTAACCTGTGGGTAGGGTGCCCTCCCTAACCAATACGGAAAGGGTTTGCACTGGTAACCTTACCCACCTTTACAGCAGATTCCTATAGCATTTCAAAAATACAAACAATAAGAAAGGACTGCTTTAGAAAGGATGTTTTAGATCAGTACATGAAGGAAACCCTCATAGTGTTATTAAAATATTAAAGTGTAATACAGAAGGCAAAATGTATATTCAGCCTCAATAAATCAGTCATAGTACATAGAAATCAATTGTCATAAAGGCTTTTAGAATTTAAAATAGGTGAAGAAATGAGAGGAAAATCTGGCTAATAACCTAAAGCCAAAGTATGCACCCCATTGACAAGGAACTGCACAGCATTACTAGAGGCTCAGAAATTAAGTCTGGTTCACAAACAATTGTTGGTCTTTTAAAGCAAACTGTACTATAGGAAGCAATGAAAATTACACAGCATCGGTGTGCAAATGTTGTATTTTAGCAACAAATCACAGTTCAGCATTATAAAACGTTATATAATACCACCATATTATCACTACCTCATTATGTTTTTTATTAAACTCTTTTTGCTCTAATATGTCAGAACAGGCTAGTTACACACAAAATTAAACAACTCATAGATGAACTGTCTACAGCATGTGAGCAGGGAGAGCTTCCTGAGTACAGCATGCCATTACAAACAGTGTTTATTTTGCTGCTTGCAGTGTCAAATAAGAAATATAAACACATAATGAATATTATAAAGCAGCAGTCATGTTAATTCAGGATGTAGTTGAGGCATAACTGATGCCGAGTTGAGAATTAGCCAAAATAAAAAATAGTTCTGCACATCTCAGCATTTTTGTTTCAATTGCAAAAAATTTGTTTTAATATACACATTTATTTCTAATCATGAAATAACTTCTACTACAGCTGCCAATGCTACACCTGTAATATGTTAGTGAAGCTTAGTAAAACATATCCATTCTTACAAAATCCAAATGACTGTTATTGTCTCTTCCTATTTTTAATCAAGAAGTGATTATCAAAAGGGCACAATTAGTAAACAGAATTTCCTTTTGATTTTGTATATGAAGCACACAGTTTTCAGACTGAACTAGACAACTTCATAGCATAGCTTTCAAGTGGCTTCATGTCATGTGTGACACCTTAAGCCAGCTTTGGGTTTTTAGCCAATATGTATTTACATGTTGGGGTTTTTTGATCCCATAAAGGCAGTGCTAAAATCAAAACTACAATCTCAAGAATGCAGCATGCTGTTGCCTGAAATGCCAAGACTTAACTGTGTCACTAGGATCTCTTGTAAAAAGTAAGATAGAAATCAATTTAATCTACCTTTTTCATTCAGAGTAAATAAAAGTTTAAACAATCAAACGGGGAGAGGGCCGACGTGGCCTTTCAAGTGCTGAAGTGTGCATGGCAGTGGTTGAAGACAAAAATGTCCAATCATCTAAAACAAATGAGCATGCTCATAGGATCGTACTCTCCAGTGCAATAGGAGCCTACATGGAGCTTGAGCACTCCAAGGAAGCACTTGTGCGACATCAACCCCTCCAGTGATTTGCAGGAGCTGTGGAACTCGTCTGAGATATAGGAGAAAAACAAGTTGTGATGCGCTCCTCTTCCTGAGCTCAGACTGCAGTTTGTCCTGCTTCAGTTGCTGTCTCTACATCAACTGTTTGACATAAGCCTAACCCTTGCTTCAACAGGTGCTACCATTGAGAGCCTCTGGTCAATTTTAAAGCCGATTTAGCAAACTCTTCTCAAGTGCCCACTGCCTTCAATTATATATGAATGGTTAATTAAGGCACAAAATAGGAGCTTGTTAGAAATGAGGTCTTTGGTTGGCAGACAGGTTATCCCCAGTCCAAGCAAGGACCCTCACTCTGGTCAGGGTAAAGGAGAATCACCCCCAGCTAACCCCTGTTCACCCCTTTGGTAGCTTGGCATGAGCAGGCAGGCTTAACTTCACAGTGCTAGGTGTAAAGTATGTGTACCAACACACACAGTAACTTAATGAAAACACTACAAAATAACACAACACAGGTTTAGAACAATAGGAAATATATTTCTAAACAAAACAAGACCAAAATGACAAAAATCCATCATACACAAGTCAAGTTCTTAATTAAAAAGCAAAAAGAGTCTTAAATCCTTGTGAAAACAGTAAAAGCACTGTTAGCATTGAAAAGTACCTAGGTAGCGTCAAAATAACATGCACGGGTGAGTGTGCATCAGAAAAGATAAGCGGTGCATCAACTTCTCAACCGCAAGCGAGATTGTGCGTCGTTTGTCCTCCGGTCAGGTCAGCATATGTTGTTTTTTCTCCCCGCAGGGGAGCGATGCATCTATCCGGGCAGCACTCAGACCCGGGCAGGAGTTGCGTCATTTTTCCATGCCCAGCAAGGTTTGCGTCAAAAATCCTGCTGCAGCAAAACTGCGCAATGTGGGTTGCGACATTATCAGCCTCCGTCAGCGTGTGTTGTGCGTCATTCTTCTAGCTGCGTGCGTAGATTTTCCAGCTGCAATGCCGGTGGAGCACTGATTTCTGCCACCATGCCGGCAGCGTGTCATTTTTCAGCTGCGTCTCGGAAGGTGCATCAATATTTTTCCCCCACAGCGGTCTGTGCATGGATTTTCAGTCTTGGTCTGCTGGTTTCACCTTCCAAGGCCCCGGGAACTGGATAGGGCACCACTTGGCGGGGCAGGAGTCCCAGCAGAGAGTCCTGGTGCTGGCAGGAGAAGTCTTTGATGGCCCTGAGACTTCAACAACAGGAGGCAAGCTCAGGACAAGCCCTTGGAGATTTCTTCAGAAGCAGGAAGGCACACAAAGTCCAGTCATTGTTCCCTGGCACAGGCAGAAGCAGCAACTGCAGGATAGCTCCATAAAGCACAGTCTTAGGAAGGGCAGCACTTCTCCTCAGCTCTTCAGCTCTTCTCCAGGGATAGGTTCCTCTTGATGTTCAGAAGTGATCTAAAGTCTGTGGTTTGGGGTGCCCTTCTTATACCCATTTAGGCCTTTGAAGTAGGCTTACTTCAAAGGAAAGTCTCTCTTGTTTGTGAAATCCTGCCTTGCCCAGGCCAGGCCCCAGACACACACCAGGGAGTTGGAGACTGCATTGTGTGAAGGCAGACTCAGCCCTTTTAGGTGTAAGAGACCACTCTTCTCCTCCCTCCTAGCACAGATGGCCCATCAGGATATGCAGGCTATACCCCAGCTCCCTTTGTGTCGCTGTCTAGAGAGAGGTGCAAACAGCCCAACTGTCAAACTGACCCAGGCAGTGGCATTTTCAAATACACAATCTTAAAACCAACTTTTCTAAAAGATGTATTTTTAAATTGTGAGCTCAGAGACCCCAAACTCCACATGTCTGTCTGCTCCCAAAAGGGAATCTACGCTTTAATCATATTTAAAGGTAGCTTCCATGTTAACCTATAAGAGGGATAGGCCTGCAACAGTGAAAAACAAATTTGCCAGTATTTCACTGAGAGAACATAGGAAACACATTAGTATATGTCCTACCTTAAACATACACTGCATCCTGCCCATGGGGCTGCCTAGGGCCTACCTTAGGGGTGTCTTACATGTAAGAAAAGGGAAGGTTTAGGCCTGGCAAGTGGGTACACTTGTCAAGCCGAATTGGCAGTTATAATCTGCACACAGAGACACTGCAGTGGCAGGTCTGAGCCATGTTTACAGGGCTACTGATATGGGTGGCACAATCAGTGCTGGAGGCCCACTAGTAGCATTTGCTTTACAGGCCCTGGGCACCTCTAGTGCACTGTACTAGGTACCTACTAGTAAATCAAATATGCCAATCATGGAAAGCCAATTACATGCACATTCTGTACAGGAGCACTTGCATTTTAGCACTGGATAGCAGTGGTAAAGTGCCCAGAGTAACAAAAACAGTAGAAACAGAGTCCAGCACACATCAACAACCTGGGAAAAGTTAGGGGACACCACACCAAGGATGACAAGTTTAACAGCACTGTTAATGGAGCTAAGCTGCATAGCAGTAACACTCTGGATGCATTTAGAGAATGCTGTACAGTGCACTGTCCCACAGAAACCCATTTAACAATCCGCAAGTACAACACAGACAATTACATTATTAAGTCAACAGCTGTAGAATTTCTTCTGGTTTTACTGCTACCTAATTTGTCAGGGATACATGATATGGCATACTCATTATCACAAACCAGTCAGGGGCCACAGGGCAAAAACGGGTTATGGGTCTCAGCCACAGTGGTCGGGCTGTTTACCACTGGTCTAAAAGTATATCCCTACGTCACCTGACTCTCAGTGTAGCAAAGGCAATCAGTTCAAGACGTCTCAGGAAGGAAGTGTTGGGGTCGAGAGTAGAAACCTGTATCTCACAATAGATACAATAAGCAAATACCCAGTCCAGTGCTTTTCGTATTAGACAAGAAAAGTATTTTAGTCACATCAAAACGTAAAGCGGTAATGTAATAAAAATAGGCTGTTAGTTGTGAGGGACGAGAGCACCACTGAAGTGATAAACACAATCCTTGCCAGGGCGAGCCAACAAAAGTCACTAAATCAACCTGTATCTAACCCTCTGGTAGCTTACCACAAAACATTTAGGCTTAACCCAGAGACAATGGGGGTCATTCTGGAGGGAACCGCCATTTGGCCGCCCCGCGGTCAAAAGACCGCTGGGGCCATTCCAACTTTCCCGCTGGGCCGGCGGGCGCTACCTTAGGTAGCACCCGCCGGCCCAGCGGGAAAGGGGCCTGCAACTCCGAATGGAGCCGGCGGTGTTGCAGGTGTGCGTCGGGTGCAGTTACACCCGTCCCGCTTTTCACTGTCTGCTAAGCAGACAGTGAAAAGCAGGCTGGGGCCCTGTTAGGGGGCCCCTGCACTGCCCATGCCATTGGCATGGGCAATGCAGGGGCCCCCAGGACACCCGTTCCCGCCAGCCTGTTCCTGGCGGTAAAAACCGCCAGAAACAGGCTGGCGGGAAGGGGGTCAGAATCCCCTGGGCAGCGCTGCTTGCAGCGCTGCCCTCGCGGATTTGGCCAGCCGGGGGAAATCCAGGGGAAAACCGCCGGACCCGGTTTTCCGACCGCGGCTTTACCGCCGCAGTCGGAATGGCCTTTGAAGCACCGCCAGCCTGTTGGCGGTGCTTCAGACATCCGCGACCCTGGCGGTCATAGACCGCCAGGGTCAGAATGACCCCCAATGTGTAAAGTATTTATGCAATACTCAAGCAGTAATGAAATGAAACTACAACACCATTAAAATCCCAAAACAATTTAGTAAAATAGAGTACATTTTAATATATAAAATTACACCAAAATAACAAGAGTCCAATCAGCAGAACTAGAATTCTGAATTATTTTTACAGTTATTTTGAAAGTGTCAGGTTGAAAAAGCACCAAGAAGCACAAAGCGTGGCTCGTGGTCATTTAGTCACACTGGACTGGGTCAAGACCACAAGTTCAGGTTTACTTTGATGGGGTGTGGGTCAGATACAGGGACAAGTTTAACTTCACTTACAGGCAATGTGCAGTGACTTTATGCAGCACTCAAACAGTAATAAAGTGAAAATACAACACAAGTAAAATTCCAAAGGAATTTAGAAAAGTACAGTGTAAGAATTACAATGACACTGAAATTACAAAATTACAACCAGTAAAACTGGAGCTACACATTTTTAAATGATTATTCCAGGCTCACTGTGACATAGCTGGGTCAGATACAGGGACCACTTTCATATCACTGAAGAGTTTACTTTGTCAAAGTCCAAGTCCACACAAAGACCCTCAGCTGGAGCTTTTCATTGGCAGGTGCCTCAAAAAGGTTGTTTTTGGCGCAAGGAGAGATTGTCGCTGGAGCTTTGGGTTGACATTTGGGATGGGTGGTCACTGTTTGGCACAAAGAGCAGGTAATCATTGGAACTTCCTGTTGTTGGAAGATGCAGACTGTAGTCATGGCTTCAAGGCAAGCAGATTCAGGCTTCCTCCTTCAAACAGCAGAAGGGTTCTTCTGAATCTTCCACAAGTCCAGGAGTGTACTTATGAGAGTTTCTGAAGGTGTCATATTCATACCTATTACCAACCTCTGTGTGGGGGCAATCTCTGGCCTACTCAAAAACGTGTTCTTCCCAGTTCTTCCCCTGTCCCTGGGTCAGGCTCCAATCCTTCTACGGGGACAAAGGCAAAGGCAGGTGTGATGTCAGGTTCCTTTTTGTGTGCTGCAGGTAGGGTCTTTTGCAGTGTAATCGGAGCAGGGCACAAGTCTTCCTCAGTCATCCTGACCAGAAGACCCACTCATTAGAAATTATAAAGTTATAGTTATACCTTTAATTACTAACTTACACACCACCTTCAAATTCCTATGACTCACAAACCTCTGTTCACAGTGTTGTCAACTGCCTAACCACATAGTACATGAACTATAACTTGTCCTTTCTCCATGCACAGCTGTTAGACTTAGCATCCTTGGCGTGGTCTCCCCTAACTTTTTGCCTCTGATTCCCATGTTGTTGATGTGTGTTGGAGTCCCTACTAAAGTATACTCGAGGTGCCCAGGGCCTGTAAATCAAATTCTACTAGTGGGCCTCAATCCTGGTTGTGCCACACACATGAGTAGCCCTGTAAACATGGCTCAAATCTGCCACTGCAGTGTATGTGTGTGCAGTTTTAAACTGCCAATTCAACTTGGCAAGTGTACCCACTTGCCAGGCCTAAACCGCAGTTTTATAAAGTACAGTAGAGTGATGTATATTGGACTGTCGTACAATGGAGTGCAGTGAGACAACCTCTTGTACATGTAGTAGAGTGGAGTGGCATAGCGTGGAGTGGACTAAAGTGTCATATAGTGCAGGGGGATCTCATATAGTATAATGCTGTAGATTGCAGTACACTCTAGCTGTGCATCATACATTTGAGTAAGATGCTATAGAGTAGAGTGATGTCTTCTACATTTGAGTGGTATGTCGTGGTGCAGAGTGTGTGAAACTGTCATAGAGTAGAGTCCAGTATAGTGGCATAGAGTAGGATAAAGAGTTGTATAGTGGAGTGAGGTAGAGGAGACTATGGTGTGGTACAGTGTGCTAAAGTGGAGTGACATGTAGTGTTTGTAGATTGTAGTGGCATAGAGTGGCATTCAGTGGATTGGCATACAGTGGAGCGGCATTCAGTAGAATAGTCTAGAGTGAAGTGTCATAGCGTAGAGTGGCATCCAATGGAATAACATACAGTAGAGTGTCGTACAGTGAAGTGAGATACACTAGAGTGGCATAGAGTGATGAAGTGTACAGTGGAGTTGCACATAGTAGAGTGTTTTTGTCTGTAGTGGCATATAGTGGAGTGGGGTAGAGTGGAATTCTTTACACTGGAGTGCTATAAAGAGGACTAGGATATAGTGGAGCGGTGTAGACTGGAGTGGCATATATTGGAATAACATAGGTTGGAGTGGCGTACACTGCACTGTCTTTGAGTAGAATAGTGTACAGTGGAGTAGCATAGAGAAAAGTGACATACACTCGGCATGCATTGGAGGGCGGTATGGTACAGTAGGGTAGAGTGAAATAGCATGGAGTGGAGTGGAGTGGCATAGTATGGAGTTGGATACAGTGCAATAGTGTAGAGTGGATTGGAGTAGAGTGGAGTCACGTACAGTTGAGTGTCATAGACTGGAGCCATACATAGTGGAATAGCATACAGTGGAGTGATGTTGGGTGGATTGGAGTACAATGGACAAGTATAAAGTCACGTGGCACACAGGGAAATGGTGTAAAGTTGAGTGGCATAAAGTAGAGTGGCACACAGTAATGAGTGGTAGGGTTGAGGGGCTTATGATGGAGTGTGGTAGAGTGGACTGGTGTACAGTGGAATATCATGCAAGAGAGTGTTATACAGTGGAGTGCAGTAGAGTGGAGTGGCATATAGTTGTGTACAGTGGAATATCGAATAGTGGAATGGCATAGAGTGGAGTGGGGTACAGTGGAATGGCATGCTTAGGATTGGCATACAGTGGAGTGACAAAGAGTGAAATACCATAAAGTGGAATGTTGTAGAAGGTAGTGGCACAGAGTGAAGTGACATACAGTAGAATAGCGTATACTGGTGTTGCAAAAAGTGAAGTGGCATAGAATGGTGTGTGATAGAGTGTAATAGCATACAGTGGAGTACTGTAGAGTGCGGTGGCATAGAGCAGAGAGCGGTGCAATGGAGTGAGGTGCAGTATAGTGGCATACAGTAGAATAGCTTAGAGTGTAGTGGGGTAGAGCGGAATAGCTTATAGTGCAGTGACATAGAGTGGAGTGGTGTATAGTTAGATGGTATAGACTTCAGTGGCATACAGTGGATTAGCCTACAGTGAAGTAGCATCCAGTAAATAGTGTACAGTGGAGGAGTGTGGATGGGAGTCGCATAGATCATGCATTTGCATATAGAGCAGTGGCTTACAGTGTAGCTGAGTACAGTGGGATGGGGCACAGTGGAGTACTGTACAGTGGAATAGCGTACAGTGGAGTGACGAACAGTGCTGTGAGATGGTGTGGAGTGGCATAGAATTGAAAAGCTTACAGTTGAGTGCTGTAGAGTGTAGTTGCTTACAGTGGAATAGTGTACACGGGAGTGGTGGAAATTAAAGTGGGGTACAGTGGAGTGTTCGAGAGTGGAGTGGCATACAGTGCAGTGCCTTACAGTGGAATAGTGTACAGTGTAGTGGCATCAAGTACAGTGCGTACTTGAGAAAAGTATACTGTGGAGCGAAAACGAGTGGAGGGGCGCACAGTGCAATAGCGTACAGGGCAGTATCATAGAGTGCAATGGCATCCAGTGGAGTGAAGTACAGTGGTGTGAGGTATAATATAGTGGCATACAGTAGAATAGAAAAGAGTGGATATGAAAGGTGGTTCTGACCATATAATCCTCCTGTTTTTTTAGCGTTTTGATCACCTGGGTTTTGACCTTTTACTCTGGAGGAGCCTCATAACCTGTGACTCACCCACAGTAAACTCATGGTAAAATGGCTACCACCAGTATTTGCATTTCAAAATATCGCCACTGAGACACAGCAAGTTTAAGAGGCACTTGGCTGGTCACACTTGAACATATGAGAACATGCGTGTGCACATGTATAAGGGCTGCATGTGGGAAACTCCTGCTGTGCACAGCCCAGGAACGGCACACAGGTAGCCTGGGGCAGAAGGGACTATGCAGGGTTGGGCAGTGACCTGGGATAGCCCTTATAAGGGGGTTGTACACATGTAACAAAAGTGAGTGGGCTTTACTGTCTTGACTGTGTTATTACAATGGGAAAGGCTGCCTTTAGGTGCAGCTCCAGTTCCCCTTGGTCTACAGACTCCAGTCACACCAATGTACACTGTAGCCTGTGAGAAAAGGAAAATTCTATAAAGTCCAAAATCATGTCTGTACATCTTTTGGGCTATCCAGGAATGTCATAGTTCTCTGACTCAACTCAGGATCAGAGCAAGGCCTTTTGTGACTCTGGTATGCTTGGTGAATTACTTTTCTCTCCAGCTGCAGGAACAAAGGCCTCACCCATCAAAGGAAGCAATTAACAGTGCTTATGTCAGGTCTGAAGCAGAAGAGTGGGTGAATTGCTCTGCGTCAATCAGCTAGCTGTCATCCTGTGCCAGGAAGAGTTCAGACCTCTGGAGCCAAGCCAGAAGGAGGGCTCCTTTGAAGTTTTGCTGGGGAAGGCCCTAGCAGTGATGTCAGAAAGGGGTGGACCTGAGACCATCAGAGCACATGTGGCAAGTGATCCCTGGGTGACACCATTTTGAGCTATCCTTGAAGACTGTTTAGGGAGTTTGAGACCAGGGTGGAGGGATGATGTGGCACATCAGGATAGGCCAGAGGCACAGCCTTGCTGACCACACTGGCACCTGCTTAAAATGTCCTGCGTAGGGGAAAGAGTTTGCTTGGTTAAGCTTTTCTGCAAAATACTGACAGGAAGCAGGTGCCATGGACAATTGGATAGAGGAAACCCCTGACTGCCATCTGGCCTCAGGACTCTGACTGATCCCAGGGCAAGCTGGGCACTTCCTAGGACCAGGGAAGCTGGTCACC
The DNA here is from genome assembly GCF_031143425.1 of Pleurodeles waltl. NCBI lineage: Eukaryota > Metazoa > Chordata > Amphibia > Caudata > Salamandridae > Pleurodeles > Pleurodeles waltl. Next base: position 581,932,056 of record NC_090444.1, on the reverse strand, counting down.
TTCCAGCCCAGAGGATCAGTTGGGGGAAAGACTAGGCTTCTCCATCAAGAGGGAGTGACAGCAAAGTGAAAGGCTGGCGCAGGGTGTCAGGATGTGAGATTCACTCAAGGTGCTGTCTGAGACAGGTACATAGCCAGAATAAGGTGGAGATGCTTTGCCCCAAGGAACATGTAAATTATTAGAGTCTAAATTACCCCATGCAATATGAGGCATGGTAACTGACAGTGTGCCTCTGTTCAAAAGTTCACTGTAATGGGAGTTTTTGGCCTCCATGCCTAGTTGAGCTAGCGTTAACAAACTCATTGATAGCATAAAGGTATTATCCTATGTCCTAATTGTGTTCTTGTTTGCAGAGTCATAATATTCTGAACTGTTTGTTAGAATTGGGACTATGGCTCCGATTATGACATTGGCGGTAAATCCCACTTACCGCAATGCTGACTGCCGCCAACATACCGCCGCCGCAGCGAATATCCGTTCACCATATTATGACACACACACACCAATCCGTCACTATTCAGCCACAGACAAAACTCCACAACACCAAAGGTCAGTGATAAACTGGCGGTATAAAAACCCACACCGTTACGCTAACAGAACTACACCTATCACATTATGACCCACGAATCACCACAGCGGACATTCAATGGTGGTAAACCATTGGCGGTACATACCGCTGCGCTCAAAATACACACACACATACAAAACAACACTACATTGGTCAATTTAAACAACACACACCTGACACCCATACACACACCACACCCACGCCACTATAAAACACACACCCACACTACCCACAACCCTTTACGACTACAAATAATTGCCACAAGATAGACACCATGACCACAGACAAGACCAGAGCCACACATCTCCATCACCTATACACTGCCCATGCACCTCACAACACACACTCCAATACATCACCCTACGCATCCTCACCCACACTACTCACACAACACAAATGGCATGACAACAACACCCCACATTCTCAGACGAGGAGCTATGAGTCATGGTGGAGGAAATCATCCTGTTAGAGCCACATCTATTTATAGCACAGGTGCACCAGATATGCATTGCTAGGAAGATGGAGCTATGGCGGAGGATCGTGGACAGGGTCAACGCCGTGGGACAGCACCCAAGAACAAGGGATGACATCAGGAAGAGGTGGAAAGACCCTCAGGGGAAGGTACATTCCATTGCAGCAAGACACCAACTCGCTGTACAGAGGACTGGCGGTGGACCCACACCTCCTCCCCCACCACTAATGACATCGGAGGACCAAGTCTTGACAATCATGCATCCTGAGGGCCTACCAGGAGTAGCAGGAGGACGGGACTCTGGTAAATCAACTCTATACTATTCTCTCCCCCTACCTGCATTCCATCACATACCCCCACCCCACCCTCACTCCCATCACTCCACTCCATCCCACACACCCCTCCATCACATCTCACTCATTCCAGTGCCAAGCCCTGAATGACATACCAATGCATGGACACTGCTCACAGACCTGCATGGACACCTATCACTAAAGCATGCACACTAGAGAGAATCAGCTAGCCCAACACATGTAAACTTACACAAGTTAAAGCTGCCAGGGCAAATACAAACACAGCCAGCAACCCACCCATGCACAATATGTCACACACAGAAACAATAACACTGCATTTACATCCCCACAGGTACCCCAGCAAATGTCAGAGGAGAAGAGGTACTTGCACTATCCAGTCCCACAGAAGAGGCCCACAGTGATGACAGCAACTCTGGTCTCCTGGATCTGGATGACCAACCTGGCCCATCAGGGACCTCTGGACACCACCACAGAGCCTCCCCCTTCAGGAAGCACCTCCACAGCACCCACCCAGCGTGCCCAGCGTACCCATACCTCTGTCCCCAGTGGCAGTGGACACATGGTTCAGGGGACAGGGGCACAGGACTGCTGTGTGCCAGGAGGAGGACAGGCCCAGGGAACCGACTCTCCAGGAGGCACTCTCCGAGATCCTGGGAGGATACCAACATTCCAAGGATACACTGGGCCAGATCCGGGACAATGTGCAGGGTGCTGCAGGAGGGACAGTACCAGGGGATCAGGGAGGACTTGAAGACCATTAACACCACCCTGGTCTCCATTGCAGGGGTGCTGGCAGACACCAGAACTGAAGGGCCTACTCTGTGTTGGTGTACGAGATGTTAAGATACCTCACATTTTGATGTGTGATCAACTTTTGGCAATCATAGGTTACTATTCAATTGGAGATTAATAAGTACAGACTTGTTATGACTTTGAAAGAGAGTGCAGACTTGTAGCTTCAATAGAATTCAACAAACAGAACAAGAATAGCCTTGATAAAGTCATTTGTAGGACGAAACACGTGTCGGCTGATTTTGGGTGAATCTTACAATCTATCTCCTCATTGGATGAAAAGAAATCCTTCCGCTTCAAGTCATCAGAGTGGATGAATTCCACTCACATAACCAATTGATTGACTTTGCTTTTATGGATTATGAATGCTTTAATGGAGGAATTGTTCAGTTTTTGACTTCATTATGTAATTTGTCAAATCTTTGTTAACACTTTATGTAACATCAGGTCATCTGTCATATTACTTTAGTTTTGTTGTAACTTTTATACACCTTTTTGGTAAATGTGCTATATTTATATCATGTGGATTAAATTTAATGATTAAATAATACGTTCTTTTGAAACCATCACGTACCACACTGATACCACATTTGAGTACATCATTTATGTCAGCATAGTTCTCTATCATAATTTAGGGATTTATGAACACATCAGATTTGATAGTGTATTAATATTTTTTCATGTGTGCTCCATTCCCATTTTGGATATACTTATACTGTGCTGGCAGACATGGCCAATATTATGAGGGAGGCAGCCTCACAACAACGGGCCACTGCCACTAGCCAGACATCTCAACAGCCTTCAACCTCCGCTGCCACTAGTGGACAGGAGGCCCCGCCACAGGACCACAGGCCACCAGAACCCCCCACCCCCCCAGCAGGAGAACCACCCTGCAAATGTTCCCTGTGATACAGGCAGATGCCAGAGACTATTGCTAAGACCCCCCACAAGGAAATTAGACTTTCCTGATTGTCACCCTTGTGTCCCACTCTGTCACCCTGTCTACCTTGAACTGCCATTGCTCCCCTTCCTATGCCCCCTTGGACAATGCACCTGTGCTACAAATAGACTGGACAAATAACCTGGACTTTTCTCCATCATCACCCCAGCCCATTGCAGTTCCCTCTTTTCTTCTTAGCACTGCAATAAACACATTTTGAAAAAATACAAGTATGAAGTATGTCAAATGATTTAAGTATGTATTCGTTTAACAAGGTGTAAACATTGCAGTTCAACTGTACAGTAATGTTCACATAGGAAAGACCTGTAGTTGGCTTCAGTGAACACACCAGGAGCAACAGTGGTGCACCAACATCTGTAAAAAGAGTTGCCAAAGGGTACAGTGAGTGGACATAGCAGTGGGAATTCACAGCCTGCCAGTGACTATGTTAAACAAAAAAATGACAATGAAATGTGAAGTTACACTGTCTTACCTTTGTGTCATTGGAAGTATTGTCTAATCACTGCAGTTCTGCTCTCATCATCCTCATCCTCATCCTCATCCTCTGCCTCCTCATCTTCTCTGTCCACAGGGTCCAGTGTTGCCACATGGCCATCTCCAGCCTCCTCCTCCTGCAGAAAAGGCACATGGCATCTCAAGCAAGATTATACAACATGCAGCATGCCACTATTATCTGGCAGACCATCTTGGGTGAGTAGCACAGGCATCCACCTGTTAGATGGAGGCAGAAGAACCTGGCATTCAGGAGGCCAAAGGTAGGTTCAATTATCCTTCTTGTTCACCCATGTGCCTCATTGCAACGTTCCTCATCCCTTGTCCTTGGATTCCTCACAAGGGTCAGTAGCCATGATAGCTTGGGGTAACCAGAGTCAGCTGCAAATATGGAGGGACACATTTAGCCACACACTATCCCTTATGGTCTACACCATACCCATACACCAACAATTGCTGTTTGGGAACCAGGGGTCTCCTATTAGCCACACCCTGTGCCTCTGTAGTTGGGCCATCACATTTGGAATGCTGCTATTCCTCAGTACTGGTCCGCCGGGCACACCATCTGTACATTCATGGAGTGAAAGCTCTTTCGATTTCTGAACACCTGTTCATTTTGCCGGGGGGGCGGGGCAAATGCAATATGTGTTCCATCAATCGCGCCACTGATGTTGGGGATATGTCCCATTGCATAGAAGTCAGCCTCCACTGTGGCCAAATCATCCACCTGAAGGAAAACAATGTAGCTGCACATATGTTTAATCAGTGCAAAAAGAACAGTTGATGGATGGAATGCCCAACCAATCAAACATTCACCCCCAGTCACAGATCTGGGTTTAATCCATCAGTTTTTTTGCTTTCCATGCCATTCCAGTTTGGACCCAGCCATATGCAAATCAGTCTTGACCCTGTTCCCCATGAGAACAGTCCAGCCCGAACTGCCAGACCAGGTCCTCCCTGCTCAAAAACAAGCATCCTGGGACCGGTTTCAGGGTATCACCCCTCTTCAGCCAGGCTAGCTTGAATCTGGTGGCATAGTGAACACGGGACCCTCGTCTGGGCATACCCTTCCCACTTGGGGCGACAAATGCAAAAAGAACAGTTGATGGACGGAATGCAAAACCAATGAAACATCCACCCCCAGTCACAGATCTGGGTTTAATCCATCAGTTGTTTTGCTCACCATGCCAATCCAGTTTAGACCCAGTCATATGCAAATCAGCCTTGACCCTGTTCCCCATGGTAACAGTTCAGCCCGAACTGCCAAACCAGGTCCTCCCTGGACCAGAAACAAGCATCCTGGGACCAGTTTTCGGGTATCACTCCTCTTCAGCCAGGCTAGCTTGAATCTGGTGACATAGTGAGCACGGGACCGACGTCTGGCCATCACCCTTCCCACTTGGGGCGACAAATGCAAAAAGAACAGTTGATGGACGGAATGCAGAACCAATCAAACATTCACCCCCAGTCACAGATCTGGGTTTAATACATGAGCTTTTTTGCTCACCATGCAATTCCAGTTTGGACCCAGCCATATGTAAATCACTCTTGACCCTGTTCCCCATCGGAACAGTCCAGGCCGAACTGCCAGACCAGGTCCTCCCTGGACCAGAAACAAGCATCCCGGGACCTGTTTAGGTGTATCACCCCTCCTCAGCCATGCTAGCTTGAATCTGGTGGCATAGTGAGCACGGGACCCACATCTGGGCATAGCCTTCCCACTTGGGGCAACAAATGCAAAAAGAACAGTTGATGGACGGAATGCAGAACCAATCAAACATTCACCCCCAGTCACAGATCTGGGTTTAATCCATCAGTTTTTTTGCTCCCATTCCAGTTTGGGCCCAGCCATAGGCAAATCAGTCTTGACCCTGTTCCACATGGGAACAGTCCAGCCCGAACTGCCAGACCAGGACCTTCCTGGACCAGAAACTAGCATCCTAGGACCGGTTTTGGGGAATCACCCCTCTTCAGCCAGGCTAGCTTGAATCTGGTGGCATAGTGAGCACAGGAACCACGTCTGGGCATACCCTTCCCACTTGGGGCGACAAATGCAAAAAGAACAGTTGATGGACGGAATGCAGAACCAATCAAACATTCTCCCCAGTCACAGATCTGGGTTTAATCCATCAGTTTTTTTGCTCACCAGGCCATTCCAGTTTGGACCCAGCCATATGCAAATCAGCCTTGACCCTGTTCCCCATGGGAACAGTCCAGACCGAACTGCCAGACCAGGTCCTCCCTGGACCAGAAACAAGCATCCTGGGACCAGTTTTGGTGTATCACCCCTCCTCAGCCATGCTAACTTGAGTCTGGTGGTATAGTGAGCACGGGACCCACATCTGGGCATAGCCTTCCCACTTGGGGCAACAAATGCAACAAGAACAGTTGATGGACGGAATGCAGAACCAATCAAACATTCACCCCCAGTCACAGATCTGGGTTTAATCCATCAGTTTTTTTGCTCACCATGCAATTCCAGTTTAGACCCAGCCATATGCAAATCACTCTTGACCCTGTTCCCCATGGGAACAGATCAGCCCAAACTGCCAGACCAGGTCCTCCCTGGACCAGAAACAAGCATCCTAGGACCGGTTTCGGGGTATCACCCCTCTTCAGCCAGGCTAGCTTGAATTTGGTGGCATAGTAAGCACGGGACCCACATCTGGGCATACCCTCCCACTTGGGGCGACAAATGCAAAAAGAAAAGTTGATGGACGGAATGCAGAACCAATCAAACATTCACCCCCAGTCACAGATCTGGGTTTGATCCATCAGTTTTTTTGCTCACCATGCCATTCCAGTTTAGACCCAGCCATATGCAAATCAGTCTTGACCCTGTTCCCCATGGGAACAGTCCAGCCCGAACTGCCAGACCAGGTCCTCCCTGGACCAGAAACAAGCATCCTGGGACCAGTTTCAGGGTATCACCCCTCTTTAGCCAGGCTAGCTTGAATCTGGTGGCATAGTGAGCATGGGACCCACGTCTGGGCATACGCTTCCCACTTGGGGCAACAAATGCAAAAAGAACAGTTGATGGACAGAATGCAGAATCAATCAAGCATTCACCCCCAGTCACAGATCTGGGTTTAATAAATCAGTTTTTTTTGCTCGCCATTCCAGTTTGGGCCAAGCCATATGCAAATCAGTCTTGACCCTGTTCCCCATGGGAACAGTCCAGCCCAAACTGCCAGACCAGGTCCTCCCTGGACCAGAAACAAGCATACTAGGCCCGGTTTCGGGGTATCACCCCTCTTTAGCCGGGCTAGCCTGAATTTGGCGGCATAGTGAGCATGGGACCCACGTCTGGACATACCCTTCCCACTTGGGGCGACAAATGCAAAAAGAACAGTTGATGGACGGAATGCAGAACCAATCAAACATTCACCCCCAGTCACAGATCTGGGTTTAATCCATCAGTTTTTTTGCTCGTCATTCCAGTTTGGGCCCAGCCGTATGCAAATCAGTCCTGACCCTGTTCCCCATGGGAACAGTCCAGCCCGAACTGCCAGACCAGGTCCTCCCGCGACCAGAAACAAGCATCATAGGACCGGTTTCAGGGTATCACCCATCTTCAGCCAGGCTAGCTTGAATCTGGTGGCATAGTGAGCACGGGACCCACATCTGGGCCTACCCTTCCCACTTGTGGCAACAAATGCAAAAAGAACAGTTGATGGACGGAATGCAGAACCAATCAAACATTCACCCCCAGTCACAGATCTGGGTTTAATCCATCAGTTTTTTTACTCACCATGCCATTCCAGTTTGGAGCCAGCCATATGGAAATCAGTCTTGACCCTGTTCCCCATGGGAACAGTCCAGCTTGAACTGTCAGACCAGGTCCTCCCTGGACCAGAAACAAGCATTCTGGGACCGGTTTCGGAGTATCACCCCTCTTCAGCCAGGCTAGCTTGAATCTGGTGGCATAGTGAGAACGGGACTCACGTCTGGGCATACCCTTCCCACGTGGGGTGACAAATGCAAAAAGAACAGTTGATGGACGGAATGCAGAACCAATCAAACATTCATCCCCAGTCACAGATCTGGGTTTAATCCATCAGTTTTTTTGCTCACCATGCCATTCCAGTTTGAACCCAGCCATATGGAAATCAGTCTTGACCCTGTTCCCCATGGGAACAATCCAGCCCGAACTGCCAGACCAGGTCCTCCCTGGACCAGAAACAAGCATCCTGGGACCGGTTTCGGGGTATCACCCCTCTTCAGCCAGGTTTTTTTGCTCACCATGCATTCCGTCCATCATCTGTTCTTTTTGCATTTGTTGCCCCAAGTCGGAAGGGTATGCCCAGACGTGGGTCCAGTGCATCTCTGCGCCACTGGATTCAAGCTAGCCTATCTGATGAAGGGTGACATCCTGAAACTGGTCCTAGGATGCTTGTTTGCAGTCCAGGGAGGACCTGGCTTGGCAGTTCAGGCTGGACAGTTCCCATGAGGAACAGGGTGAAGACTGATTTGCATATGGCTGGGTCCAACCTGGGGTGGGGTGGTGAGCAAACAAACAATGGATTAAACCCAGATCTTTGTGACTGGGGCTTAATGTTTGATTTGCTCTGCATTCCGTCCATCATCTGTTCTTTTGGCATTTGTCACTCCAAGTGAGAAGGGGATGCCAGACGTGGGTCCTGTGCTCACTGTGCCACTGGATTCAAGCTAGCCTAGCTGATGAAGGGTGACACCCTGAAACCGGTCCTAGGAGGCTTGTTTCCAGTTCAGGGAGGACCTGGCTTGGTGGTTTGGGCTGGACTATTCCCATGAGGAACAAGGTCAAGACTGATTTGCATATGGCTGGGTCCAACCTGGAGTGGCGTGGTGAGCAAAAAAACGATGGATTATTCCCAGATCTTTGTGACTGGGGGTGAATGTTTGATTTGTTCTGCATTCCGTCCATCATCTGTTCTTTTTGCATTTGTTGCCCCAAGTGGGAAGGGTATGCCCAGACATGGGTCCCGTGCTCAGTGCGCCACTGGATTCAAGCTAGCCTAGCCGATGAAGGGTGATACCCAGAAACCGGTCCTAGGATGCTTGTTCCTGGTCCAGGGAGGACCTGGCTTGGCAGTTCGGGCTGGACTGCTCCCATGAGGAACAGCGTCAAGAATGATTTGCATATGGCTGGGTCCAACCTGGGGGTGGTGTGGTGAGCAAAAAACAATGGATTAAACCCACATCTTTGTGACTGGGGGTGAATGTTTGATTTGCTCTGCATTCCGTCTATCATCTGTTCTTTTTGCATGTGTTTAATCAGGGCAGACAACCCTCTTGTCAGCACTATTAAGAACATTGGCTGTGACATTCCTGCTGCCAAGTCCACTGTTACTTGAAAAGAACCAGTTGCCAAGAAATGGAGCAGAGACAGGACTTGCACAAGAGGGGAGATCCCAGGAGAGGACCTTCACTGCATGTGCCGCTGTGACCTGTGTCTGGAACCTACCATGGCCTGTGTGACTGGGGAACGGGCCCCTGCCTTCACTTCAGCAGAGTTGGAGCGACTGGTGGATGGGGTCCTACCCCAGTACGGACTGCTGTATGGGCCTCTAGACCAACAGGTGAGTACACTGTGAGCACGATGCAAGGGGCATGAATGCATGGAGTGGTGTGTGTGAAGGCCTTGTGTGGGGGGTTGGTGGATGTCTCCTGGGCTGCATGCAGCTTGTGTGCTGGGCCATGTCTTTGCAAATTGGGATGGGAAGTGGTCTGGTTGGCCATGAGTGTAACAGCCAGGACGGTCTGACTAAAGACTTTTCCTGTGTTTATTTCCTCTACAGGTCAGCGCCCGTCAAAAGAAGGGTATATGGCATGCCATCGCCAAGGACGTGTGGACACTGGGGATCTACGGCAGGAGGAGCACCCACTGTCAGAAACGGTGGGAGGACCTGAGACGCTGGGCACGGAAGATGGCAGAGGCCCATCTGAGGATGGCTTTCCAACGAGGAAGGGGTGTCCATTGAACCCTGACCCCCCTAATGGCATGCATACTGGCGGTTGGCTATCCGGAGCTGGATGGGCACTTGAGGGCATCACAGCAGCCACAAGGGTGTGAGTACAGTGCCCCTCATTACAACTTATGCATGGTGGGGTGGTATCCAGGTGGTGGATGTGTGTCAGTGTGTGCCCCTAGGCCAGGCCTGACATTACAGAGTAGGTCCCATGCTGGGCAGGGTTCTGATTTGATATTCCTCCTACCTAACTAGTAGGCATCCACTACAGGGCAGGGCTGTGTGTGAGTCCCAGGTATGCTGCAGTTGGATGTATGTGTTCCTCCCTAGGTGACTAGCATTGTTACTGGTAGTGGATTGCATAGTGCGTAGGGCTGTTCCCTGTGTGTGAGGGTGCTGTGTACGCCAACGGTGGTGTTGGAGCAGCCATTGAACAAGTGTTTCCTTTGTCCCTTGCCCCCCTTTTTGTTTTGTCATACTGTCATTATATGCATTAGCATCATCTGAGGGAGGAGCAGAGGCACCGGCTATGGAGGAAGGTGCATCCCATAGGACCCAGGAGTCCACCTACGGTGACGGCTCCAGTGGGACGGAGGGTGAGGGGAGCAACACAGCAGAGACTGGAGGGGACAGTTCTGTCACAGATACCTTCTCTGATGGAAGCTCCCTGGTGGTGGCGGACACCTCTGTGCCAACGCCAACGTGGTAGAATCTTGACAGGACAAGGCGTCAGCTTTGCGATTATCTTTACCAAGCCGGAAGGTTACTACAAAATCAAATTCGGCAAAAAACAGCATCCAGCGTAATTGCCGAGGGGTCGAAAGTCTAGCGGAACTCATGAATTGAAGATTACGATGATCAGTATATACTGTGACAGTGTATTTGGCACCCAACAAATGATGTCTCCATTCTTTAAAGGCATCACGAATCGTCAGAAGCTCTTTTTCAGCAATGACATAGTTCTGTTCGGCTTCGTTCAACTTCCGAGACATATCCGCTACAGGATGAAGTTGACCAGTGTCTTTATTTCGTTGTGATAAGATGGCTCCTACTGCTACATCTGAAGCATCAGCTTCCACTATGAAAGGTCGATTAGCATCAGGATGATACAGTGGAGAAAGCTTTCTTTAAAGTCGAGAAGGCTTGATCAGCTTCTGGGGACCATACAAACTTTTCTTTCTTTCTTAGTAGCTTAGTGATTAGAGCCACTGTCTGGGAGAAATGATTTATGATCTCCGGTAAAAATTTGCAAACCTCAGGAAACATTGTACATCACGAATAGTCTTTGGGGGGGGCCAATCAGATACGGCTTTTACTTTCTTTTCTGCCATCACCATACCTTGAGGGGTAAGAATAACCCCTAAAAACTCAACAGTGGTAACATGAAACTCACACTTGGTTAGTTTGCAAAATAAATGGTGCTTTCGAAGGGCTGCAAGAATTTTCTTGACATGTTGGACATGTTCGTTTTCATTGTCAGAGTAGATCAAAATGTCATCGATGTAGACTATGGCAAATATGTCGAGGTACTCTCTAAGAACGTCATTCAAGAAAAATTGAAATGCTGCTGGAGCATTACACAGACCAAAAGGCATGACGGTGTATTCAAAAAGACCATATCTTGTCTTGAACGCTGTTTTCCATTCGTCACCCTCTCTCATTCTGACCAAATGATAAGCACCTTGAAGGTCAAGCTTCGTGTAGGTTTTTGCTCTCTTCACTTGTTCCAATAATACCGGAATTAGGGGTAAAGGATATTTATTCTTGATGGTGACTTTGTTCAAACCCCTATAGTCGATGCAAGCTCGAAGTTCTCCATTAGCTTTTGGAACAAAAAACAAAGGTAAAGCTGCAGGAGACTTAGAGGGGCGAATGAAGCCATTCTCCAAAAATTGATCTAGGTATTTTCGTAAATGTTGATTTTTATGTTCTGACAGGGCATATACACGACAGTTGGGAAGTATCGCACCTGAGGCTAGATCAATTTGACAGTCAGAATATCTATGAGGAGGTAGAGTCTCAGCTCCTTTCTCATCAAATACATCTTTGTAAGATGAATACTGTTTGGGCAGCTGAATTTCTTTCTCCGCGGCAGTAGCTATGTAAGAGTTACAAACTTTTGGTACTTGAATCTTTTGGAGACATTGTTCGTTACATAGTGCAGATGAGGACACGATTTTTCGTTCTGCCCAATTGATCTCTGGATTGTGATGAGTTAACCATGGCAAGCTGAGGATAATCCCATATTGGGGAGCATGGATCACGTCAAGAATGATTTTCTCTTTATGTTTCTTTCTTTGATTCTTATCTTCACCAATCATCAACAAGGGGATAGTCTGAAGAGTTACTGGACCTCCAGTCAAGAGTTTTCCATTGACTGCCTGGATGATATCTGGGGTCTTCTTTTCAATACATGGGATCCCCCATACACGAACCAATTGGACATCAACAAAGTTCCAAGTAGCCCCAGAATCGACTAGAGCTTTTTTTAAATAGATCTTTTTCTTGACCTGAACTCTTATTTCCAGTTTAAGATGTCTAGATTGTGAAGGGTCCACGGTGACACCCAAGAGCAACCCTTCTCTGCATCTCGGGTGTTTTAGTTTTCCAACTCGACTGGTGCATTGGCTGCGACCTTCTGAAACTGGACCTTGCTTGTTCTTTGGTTTGATTGGACAATCTTTGGCAAAATGACCCTTTCGCCCACAATAAAGACATTGTCCATTTGTTCTGCGTAGGTCCTTTTCATCTTTGGTCAAAGGTCTTCTGATGGTTCCAATTTCCATCGGTTCCGGCGTTCTCTCTTTCGAAGTTCTTGAGTCTCTGTTATCTTGAACACGCCATGAATATTTTTCAATCTTGTTGCGCGTTCCTTTACGTTCTGTTAAACGATGATCAAGCCTCAAGACAAGGTTTATTAATTCTTGACAGTCTGTAGGTTGTGGGTCGATTTGCGCTAAGATATCTTTTAGTTCCTCTTTGAGGCCCTTGTAAAACAAGACCACTTGTTTTTCTTCAGGCCAGGATGTCTCGGCAACCAGCCGGTTAAAGCTGGCTAAATACAACACTAGGTCTTGATTTCCTTGGCGTAAATCTAATAATTTACGATCTGCTGACTGTGTTACAGTTCTACGATCAAAAACTCTCTCAAACTCATGAACAAAATTTCTCCAGTTGTACAACAAGTGACTATTTTCACGCACAAGAGGAATTGCCCAAGTAGCTGCATCCCCAGCCAAATATGATAACAAGAAAGCTACTTTGGACTGGGCATCGGGGAAAGTATGTGGTCTTCAGGTGAAGTGTAGTCCCTTTGAACCAGGAAAGATTGCGCTTTCAAAGGGTCACCTGAGAAACGTTCTGGGGGAGGTAAAGGAATTGCGGAAGGAACATTTAGGGAAATATTTGTCGGATTACTTCCAGAAGCCTGAGAAGAAGTACCTGGCCAGGACACTCCTGTGGGAGTTTGTTCCTTCTTCTCTACCTTATCTTGCAACTGACTCACTCTCTCAGCTAAGCTAGTTGTCAATTCATTGGATGATACCACCTCTGCTTGGAGCTGGGTGATAGCCTTGACTAACTCGTCCAGCGTGGCCATGCTGAGAACATACACAAACCAGGAGGATAATAATTTGTGGGCTCACTATTCTGTTAGAGTAACCAGATCCTCGGGGTCTGCGCACGTTCCCAACACGTCCACCACTGAACAGCTCCAAGACTCTGATAGATAAATCACAGAGGCTAAGAGAGTTCAAGAGGGGAAGAGGGGATTAGGAAGGGAAACAGCTGGGAAGGAGACCTGCAGTAAGAAAAAGATTAGAACACACAATATGAAAATTATATCTCCTGAAATCAATACTAGACTATGATTCTAAGGATAGTCATTCTGAAAACATGAACAATCTAAGAATTAAGTTTAAAATGACTAAGTTTCAAAATGGCCGGATACCTGTAAGGGAATCAAGATGGATTAAATTAAAACTTTCTTATTCAAGTACTTTCCTTTACATGAGAATCAGAAAAACATTCTGACTAAATTTTAAACCAGTCATATAAATCCTTTTTTGAGAATGCATACTATAACCATACAATATTGCATCTAGAAACTCTGATCTTCTGTGTACTCTTAAAATGTTTCAACACAAATTGCACATATTGTAGATTTATATATATATATATATATACATATATATATATATATAGTAAAACACCATAAAAGGAATGTGCACCATGAATAACACAATATGGATTCAGGAAAACAAATCACATAACTTGTCAACTCAAATATTACTTGATAAATATCTTAGAATAGTGGTATACAATAAACAACATGAATTAAACTCGAGGAGAGAATCGTGCGTCTTGCGGATTCGAGTGTCACCATGTAAAATGCCAAGAAATGATAATACTCAATGAATATCAAAGTCAAATCATCATTAAACGAATCGCACGTCTTGCCGATTCGTAAACCACAATGTAAATGCCAAGAAATAACAGCTCACAATGAACAACAAGATCAAAGTACAATGAAACGAATCACACGTCTTTTGCCGATTCTTAAGCCACCATGTAAATGGCAAGAAATGGTAGCGCGCAATGAACAACAAAGTAAAAACACCATAAAACAAATCGCGCATGTTGCCGATTCTTAAACCACCATGCAAATGTCAAGAAATGGTAGCATGCAATGAATAACAAGATTAAATTATTATGAAACGAATCATGCGTCTTGCCGATTCGAATATTAACATGTAAATGCCAGAAATAACCCAGAGCATATTCACACGCACAAGATAAAGGGGGTCATTCTGACCCTGGCGGTCTTTGACCGCCAGGGCGGAGGACCGCGGGAGCACCGCCGACAGGCCGGCGGTGCTCCAATGGGGATTCCGACCGCGGCGGTAAAGCCGCGGTCGGACCGGCACCACTGGCGGGGTCCCGCCAGTGTACCGCGGCCCCATTGAATCCTCCGCGGCGGCGCAGCTTGCTGCACCGCCGCGGGGATTCCGACCCCCCCTACCGCCATCCAGATCCCGGCGGTCGGACCGCCGAGATCCGGATGGCGGTAGGGGGGGTCGCGGGGCCCCTGGGGGCCCCTGCAGTGCCCATGCCACTGGCATGGGCATTGCAGGGGCCCCCGTAAGAGGGCCCCTACATGTATTTCACTGTCTGCTGCGCAGACAGTGAAATACGCGACGGGTGCAACTGCACCCGTCGCACAGCTTCCACTCCGCCGGCTCGATTCCGAGCCGGCTTCATCGTGGAAGCCTCTTTCCCGCTGGGCTGGCGGGCGGTCTGAAGGCGACCGCCCGCCAGCCCAGCGGGAAAGTCAGAATTACCGCCGCGGTCTTTCGACCGCGGAACGGTAATCTGACGGCGGGACTTTGGCGGGCGGCCTCCGCCGCCCGCCAAGGTCAGAATGAGGGCCAAAATCTCTCAACATGAAAATTAGGCCCAAGAGCTCGAATGCCTTCAAAAACGGGATCGGGGGCCCAGCCCGACCTCCGTCTTACCGCCCTGATCAAGGATCACCAATGTAAATGAAGGGCAAAAGGCCTGGAAGATCAAAGTAGGCCTTTGGAACAGGAGCTCAGGAAGTTGCTGCTGCTCTGCACCAGGACCTCTGAATAGTGAGCACTTGGAGCTGGGCTGGCTCCTTTTTATAGAGTCTTGGCCCAGCCCACAACCACACCCAGGCATGTTGCAGGGAAAGTATCTAGAAGGCCCTGGAAAGGGACCACACCCTAACACACTCTGAAAGCCTGCAGCAATACATTGCAAATGAACAGCATTTGTAAGCACATTAAAAATAAGTCTTGCAATGCAAAAGGATAAACAACAACATATCAGCACAATGCATAAATTACGTTGTTTTGAGAGTGCTGGGTTTTTGCATTCTAGTCGCCAATAGAGCGCGCACTGGCCTGGTGTTTACAACAAACTACTTTCTCCTTGGTGACCTCAACCACCACATCAACAACTGCAACAGCATTAACCGCGCTTCCCTGCTTGAGAACCTTTCCACAAAAGATATAAAGAAACTGGTCACCTAACCAACACACATCGCTGGACACACACTAAATGCTATCTATTCCACCAGCAACAACATCACTGTCGACAACACCTCCATGCTTCACCGGACTGACCACCACTGCATTCATTTCACCATCACCACACTGACCATCCACCTCCGCACACCCCGAGACCCAAGCTGAAAATGGAACCAGATCACTGAGTGTTAGAGCTGGGGTTCCCCCTGTCCAACAAAGGACCCTCACTCTATTCAGGGTAAGTCACACACAATCCAAATTATCCTGTGCCCACCCTCTGTAAGATTGGCACTGAGCAGTCAGGCTTAACTTAGAAGGTAATGTGTAAATTATTTGTGCAATAAATCATGCAATAACACAGCATATCACCACAAAAATGCACCACACAGTGTTTAGAAAAATATAGAATATTTATCTGGATAAATGCAGGTCAAAACGATCAAGATTTCATATGTACACGTTGAAATATCACTTTAGAGAAAGATAAAAAGAGTCTTTAAAAAGCAACAAGTGTCCCTTGCAAGCACAAAGTACCTGGTTTGTGTTCAACTTCTCCGCAAGGAACTGCAGAGGAGGAGATGTTTGGAAAACGGGGAGGTGTGCGTCGGTTTCTCCGGGTGCACACAGACGAAGCATTGATAATTTTCCATGCAGGGAAGGCTTTGTGTTGATTTCTGGCACGCTAACTTGGATCCTCTTCAGGTTGTGGGGTATTCAGGTGCCCTTGGGCTGATGCAGAGAAATCCTGGGCGTGCAGGATGAAGTCACAGGAGCTACATCAATCCGGTGGGTGATGCAGGGAAATTTCTGTCGCTCGGCAGGCACTGCGTAGATTCTTCGAACAGGAAGTCGGGCTGTGTTGTTCTGACTTGGCTATGAGTGGATCCAGTGGGCCATGCGTCGAAGTCGAAGTCCCTGGTCGATCTGCTCTGGGGGAGCCAGGCTGCATCGTTCCGGTTCGCCGTTTGGTGATCTTCTCACTGCGATGCAGGCAGTGTGTCATTTCTGGCAGGCTGTGCATAAAATTTTCACCACACAAGGAGTTCTTTGCAGGATGAAGTCTTTTTGGCCCTGAGACTTCAAGGAATAGGAGGCAAGCTCTATCCAAGCCCTTGGAAAGCACTTCTCAGCAGAGCCAGAGGGCAGTAAGGCAGTAGGGAAACAGCAGGGCAGCAGTCCTTTGCAGGAAAGCAGTCAGGCGAGTCCTTCAGGCAGCCAGGCAGTTCCTTTTGGCACGTTGCAGTGTCTGATTCAGAGTTCCTTCACCAGGGGTATGTTGTCCAGAAGTGTCTGAGGTGGTAGGGTCAGATGCCCTGTTTAAATACCCAAATGCGCCTTTGAAGACAGGAGACTTCAAAGAGTGGCTTAAAAGTGCGCAAGGTCCCCTTTCAGTTCCATCCAGTGTCCGAGTAGGGGGTTGGGCAGTCCATTGTGTGAGGGCAAACCACTGTCCTTTCAAATGTCAGTATCAGGCCCTCCACTCTCCCAGCCCAGGAAGACCCATTCAGTATGCAGATGTGTGCAGGTGTGACTGAGCATCCTGCGTTTGGGATTGTCTGGATGAAATGCACAAAGGAGCTGTCAACTAACCTAGCCAGACCTGGATTGTAAGTTACAGGAGGATTTAAGTGCAGAGAAATTCTCACTTTCTAAAAGTGGCATTTCTTAAATCGTAATATTAAATCCAACTTCACCAGTCAGCAAGATTTTGTATTACCATTCTGGTCATACTAAATATGACCTTTCAGATTAGAATCTACCACTCAAACAGTATATGAGGGTAGCCTTTTTCATCATCATCAGCTTTATTCGATCAATTGACCATAAAAGCAACATAAAAAAACAATAAATAGTACATGAATAAATAGTCACTTTTTAAATACATCATCTACACATCTATGAATTAGTTTAAAATCATTAAAACAATAGTAAGATCAAATTACACATAAAACTCTGAAACTTATCTATAAAAATGGAACCTTAAGTTGCTTTTTGGAGATGCTGCCGATAAGTACTTGCTTACTGGAAGAATTACATCGACTGAGTTGTGACTTTTTAGCACCCGTAAAGCCAAGGAACAGTTCTTAAATCCCATAGCCCTACAAGTATTGCGAATCCATTTTGATCGCGGAATCGCATAGGCTGGACAGAAGAACATAAAATGTTCGATGGTTTCAAAAGTACTGCCACAGGCGGGGCATATATCAGGAAGGCTGATCGGCCCCCACCTATTAATCAATTACATCAGAGGCAAAGAGCCGAACCGAAACCTTGGATATAAACTTTTGCCCTGCAAATCCGGTATAATGTCCAGGTAAGATTCAAACTTTGGAGACCATTTAAGATCAATAAAAGAATTATGTAAACGACCGTGTGATTTACAGGTTATATTGTTATCCCTAACATAAGACCAATAAGTTCGCTTTAAAACATTTTTATGCCGTCTCTCTAGTTTGTGGGGATTTTCCCAGTAATCACCCAAACCTAACAAACCAAACCAGTGAGACACATGACGAATCCAGGGAAGAGTATTGGCATTTTTACATTTTAATAAGTCAAGTAATGAGGTCTTATGTATATCTAATTCAGGGGTAATCCATAGCCTGATCCAATAAAGGAGGGGTCTTAAGATACCTAGATCTGCTACTCAACTTAACCCCAAATCTAAGAACAATGGAAACAGGGGTGTGGTGCGTGGACACGCAATCAAAGCCCTTGCAAAATTGTTTTCCCCCACTGAGATCTTGTTACAATTGGAGAAACCCCATACTTCCGCTCCATACAGGGCTGCTCCTTGTGCCTTAGCTATATAGATTTTTATTGCTGGGGATACAACTTTTGTAAAGGAACTTTGATAAAAGCGCAGTATGGATGAAGCTCTGTGTTGTAACAGCCCTGTGCTTTTTATGATCTGCTCTTCCCATGATAGTTTACTAGTTAGCCTGACTCCCAGGTAGTCTATAGAGCTAAGGGCCAGATGTAGCAAAACTCCAAATTGCGACTTGCAATTTGCGAGTCCCAGCGACTCGCAAATTGCAACTCACAATTTGGAATGCAGAAAGGTGTCTCAGACACCCCCTGCGACTCGCTATGGGGTCTCAAAAACCCACCTCATTAATATTAGTCTGCCCACTCACCGGGATGGTGGCCTGCTGGAGACAGCAGACCACCATGTCCGTGACTGCTTTTAAATAAAGCAGTCTTTTTTTTTCAAAGTGTAGTCCGTTTTCCTTAAAGGAAAACGAGCTGCACTTTGAAAAAAAAAAGTAACATTTTGTTTCGGATTTTTTCAGGGCAGGTAGTGGTCCCTTGGACCACTGCCTGATCTGAAAAAATATTTTCATGTCCAGTCACAAAGGGGAAGGGGTCCCATGGGGACCCCTTCCCTTTTGCGACTGGGTTACCAAGCGGTCGCAAATGGAATTGCATAGCATTGCGAGTCGCAAATAGGAAGGGAACACCCCTTCCTATTTGCGAGTCGGAAATGCATTTTGCGAGTCGGATCCGACTCACAAAATGCATTTCTGCATTCCGGTGAGGCTTTTGCGACTCACAAACGGCGTTTTTCGCCATTTGCGAGTCGCAAACGCTTTGCTACATCTGGCCCTAACTTCCTTCAAGGGGACTCTGTCAATGTGAATGGAACATCTTTTACTAGGTCCTTTGGATAACACCATCAATTTAGTTTTGTTAATGTTAACCTCTAACCCATGATCGCTACAGAATAGATTGAACCGGTCAACAAGGATTTGCAGCCCCATTGGTGTCTTAGACATGAGGAGCGAATCGTCAGCGAAAAGGAGGATAGGAATCTTTTGTGTATTCAAGGAGGGAGCACAATTCTGGCATGTTCACACAGCCTTCACTACTTCATTGATAAATAAAGTAAATAGTAAGGGGGCTAGCACACAACCTTGGCGAACTCCCCTTCTAATTGGAATCTGTTCTGTCAGTTCGCCTTGTTCACCCAACCTCACTTGGGCATAGGTATTTTCATGTAATTGTTTTAACAGGAGTAATAAGTCCTCTGAGACTCCCAATCTACCCAGCACTTCCCACAATTTAGCTCTTGGGACCAGGTCAAAAGCAGATTGCAGGTCTATAAATACTACATATAGACACTGATTGGCGATAAGAACATATTTCCAATACAATATGGCCAATCGAAAGACCTGGTCTACCGTGCTGGTTTTAGCACGGAACCCTGCCTGTAGTTGGGAAAGAATTTGGTGCTCCTCAACCCAGCTAGTTAGCCTCTGTAGAATTTGTTTAGCAAAGATCTTTTTTAAGTTGTCTATAAGGCTAATTGGCCTATATTTAGCTGGAAGATTAGCATTTCCTTTTTTATAGATAGGTATAATTTCAGCCCCCTTCCATGTACCTGGGATTTGTCCCCCTGCAGCTATACTGTTTGAAATGACATTAATGTACCAGGACCAGATATTTGGTTCCGATCTATAAAGATCTCCAGGAAGTTTATCCGGTCCGGGTGCTTTGCCAGGTTTCAGGCTGTTTATAACCTCATGGGTTTCTTCTATTTTGAAGATGAGGTGACCCTTAAGGACACACTGAGCCCCCACTTGGAGGGGCGTGCTGGGCTTCAGATCCAATAGCATTGGTGGAGAGTGGACTACATTAGTGTCCATTAAGCCCTCTGGTAGGGCATCAAGGGTGGAAAAATGCTCTACCCAGCTTTCTGGTTGTATGTGATTGCTAGGGCAGCTCCTACCTCCCTTTTCTCTTTTAGACAGAAGTTCCCAAAAATGTTTGTTATTCTTCTCTCTAGAGGCATATAATAATTCCTGCCACAGGGAATCCTCCCACTGCTTTTTCGCATTGGACAGGGTTCCTTTATATATTGACCTAGCTTGTTTAATCTCCCCCTGGGAACCAGACATTACTACTGCTTTTAGCCCAAACATAGCCTTTGAACACCTCTCGTCAAACCATCCCTTACGTGCCCCTTTTCCTTCACAGGACTTTGACCGCCTTGCTTTATAAAAAAAAACCCTGTAGCTGAATAGCCATGCTGTCATGTATTTTAAGAATCTGAATATTCCCCACAGCCTGGTCTTTGTACTCAGCCAAACTATTTAAAAAAAAATGGTATATTGCTCTAATATGATATGGGTTGGACATCACTTTTGGCCAAGTAATTTTAGTGAATTTATTGTTCCAGCATGGTGGCGGGATTATTGTGACATGATTATTAAGTGTTCTCCTGAACATTTCTCCGGACAAAGTAAGAAGCAGGGGGAAGTGATCGCTATCACATCTCACTTCTACTTTCATGTCTTCCAAGTGGGGCCACAACCTAACATCAACCAAAAAATAATCAATAGTGCTTGTGGAGATGCCCCTTTTAAACGTTGGTGCAATATTCATATCAGATGGTGTTCTGCCATTGCAAGCCCTAAGGCCGTGTTTTAAACATAGTGTAGCTAATTGCATGGCCACCCAAGATTTTTTACAGGGCCGAGTAATAGATAATTGTGGGAGCCCCCACAACTCATCCTCTTCGTCGGTTAGGCCACTAATAAGGGTGGAAGGTTCGAAGGTACAATTACAATTTCCAGCTATAATTAAAATAGTCGAGGGGTGGAGGCTTTCTACGAATTCGGCCAAAATAGCCAAGGTGTGGGACTCAGAGCTACATGAGACTGATCCTATATAAACATTAACAATAACAATTGATAAACTTCTTTTAAACGTGATGCACATAGCTTTTATATCTACAGAGTCAATTTCCAGAAGCTTATAGTCACACTGCAGATTCTTGTTTACAAGTAGTAACAGCCTACCTTTCGCCCGACCCAACCCCTTCTCTGGAGGTATAGCAGGAACACTGAATGAGAGAAATCCATCTATATTAATAACATCCTCTACCCAAATTTCCTGAAACAAAAAAATATCTATATCTTTGATAAAAATGGCCCATTCGCTATCATCCAATTTCTATTCCAAACCAGCAATGTTCCAAGACATAAGTTCTAACGTGCATTTGCCTTGGTTAGTCACCATAGTTGAACAGCCGGCATCCACCAGGCCCAAATCATTACTACAGATGTCTAATGATGGTAACTTATCATTCCCCTTTGAATGTAAGACCTTGGAGCAGGCCACCACATGAGTCACTGATTCAGTAGCCAGTCATACAGGACCAGGCAATGACCCAAGATCGGTAGCTACCTTACATACAACGCCTCCACAGGAGCTAGTTGAACCATCTAGTCCATCTGGTCTCACATCTAGTCCAAAATTGTGTGGGTCTAGCATAAGGCTTATCCCCCCCCTAGTTGTTGCACTGTTCGAATGGGTACGAGAATCAAAATCCATTAATTGAGTCACCAAGGTCTTATCTTCAAAATAAATAGTAATTATATCAAAATTGGTTCCTGGGATGCTACTTCTCTCAGCCGATGTTATACCAGAGCGAATGACAGAGAGGCAACTTCGTCGGGAGCGTATCCAGTGTATGACTTTATTAATCAAAGAGGCTTGGTTCTCAGCTGACCCTGGCGATAATTTTGGAACATTAGTCAAATAGATTTTATTTGTTCCATAACTTGTGCACAAATACTGTTCATTGATAGCTATGTTCTCAGTGTTGTTACGGGAGGAAATTTTGTTGTTATAGGAGATTTTATATGGCCTGTTGGGGGATTGTGTAGAACTGTCCTCTTGAACAGTTTCCGGGAGGTCAGATCCGCTAATCCTACTTCTGGCTCTGTCACTAGTTGCTCACCCAGTTTCCTTGACGGTCTCTGTATCTGGGTGCATTTTCAAACTTCCCTTTGGGCCTCAAGTTATCTTTGATTGTGTCACAATGGTAACCTTCTCTCCCTGATGGAATTGTCCCCCCTCTAATGGGGAGATGAGAATTATCCCTTGTCTCAGCCCCCTTAATTGGGACAGTAGAGGAGAATACATCTTTTCCCCTGGCCTCCCCACAAACCCTGCAAACCCCTTGACAAGCACAGTTACTTCCATGCTGGTGCACAAGGTTGCTCTTCATAAGATCTATTAATACTAGGACCAACCCCTTGACTTCATCGACTCTCTGGAGAACTGTAGCCAGGTTGTCTCTACTAGCTACAGATTCGTTGCCTTGCGGATCAGGCTGGGAGGTCAATGGGATAACACTAGGATTGGATATTCCAGCTACAGGCTTGGGCACACTCATAAACCCGGGCGAATCCTCTGTTACCAACAGTGGTTTAAAGCGATTAGTACACAATAGACTTGGAACCACCTTGATCACCGGACTCAACGGAAGGAAAGTCGGTGTATATGGTACATGTGGGGAACCGCCCTGGGATACTGAAGGACCTACTATACTATGTATGGGGTTTGAAATGGGGTCCCTATAATTATGCAGGCCCCCATCCCCGTCAACCTCTGTTGTTACATCTAGAGGATTCCTCTTCTCCTTCTTTTTAAATATCTCTGGGATTTTCCTATCCTTAGGGAGGCCTTTCTTTGGGTTATTTACCTAACATAGACTCAACCTCTTTGACTAAAAGATCTATTTCGTCAAGTGGATTTGACCTATTAGATGGACCCAGATTCAGAGGTCTACTTTGGCGGTTTATCGCTATTTTTATTCCTTTGGTTTGCGCTGGTAAATCTACAGACTTCCTTTTGCCCACAATAAGAGATACTCCGAAAATCAATAAATACAGAATACAAGGAAAAAAAGGATGATTCCCTTAGTTGTATATTGAATATCCTGCCACTGGAGTATCTGGCCCTGCCTGCCAAGCCTCTTCTGGATGGTAGCAGCGTCCCACTCATCGGCTAGATGCTTGTTTAAATACAGCCCTCCGAGTAGTAGCCACCCTACCTTGAGAGCACTACACTGGTTACCCGTTGCCAGAAGATGCACTTTCAAGCTGCTTTGTATCAACCACAAAGCTATACATGGAACAGGACCACTTTTTATCAGAAAGAAAATGACCAAATACATCCAACAAAGAACACTCCGCTCAAGATTGGCACCCCGCCTTAGAACACCACCATACAAGAAAAAGACTATAGGTGGTACATCTTTCTCCGTCCAAGCAGCCAAATTATGGAATTCATTACCCCCAACTATATGAGCCACAGATAACTTTCTTGTCTTCAGAAAACTACTCAAGAGTTGGCTCTTTCCTTCATAACCACCTCATTCAAACAACTATGAACTGCATATGCCTATGTTGATAAATATTTTTTCAGATTATATGTATATTTCTATTTATTTATAGTTTCTTTAGAAAATATGTATTACTACTATGTCTTAACAATAAAATACACACACACTCTTCAAACCTGTTTGACTAAGTATTTTTTACCCATGGTTCGAATTATGTATTGTATGTGCTTATGTGTGTGTATTCATGTATATGTGGGTGTATATATATATATATATATATATATATATTATATGTGTATGTATGTGTATATGCTGTTTCTGTGCTTGGCATGTTCGTAGATCATTGCATGGCTCCTGGGTGGGTTGTTATACTAGATATCTATGAATTCCTGCTCTCATCTTATCACACTTATCTACTCATCACTCTTATGTCATGTCTCTATCAAACTATCCTCCATTCTCACTCTGACTCATCCCAAATCCCTTCTACCACTTTCATCTCCTAAATATCTCTGCCTAAGCTCTTCCCTCCGCTTCCACAACTAACTCACCAAGCCTCACTCTACTACTGTGACCTCCTACACAACCCTACTAAATTCTCCCGCATTTATCCCTGCTACTATGCTCTCCCTAAACCTTCCACATACTCTTCCCCCTCCGCCCCCCTTTACTCCTCCCAAGCCTTTGGGTTGAGTAAATGAAGAATATACTCCCAATTAACATTTCTGGATTTCTTTCCTCCTCCACCCCTCCATTACTCCAGTCGATCTAACTAACAAACTCTCATATCCGCGGCTCAAATTAACTCATAATTATACTAAAACTGTACTCATTATTTAACGATACTAATCCATCACTAATTCTTGTTGGGTTCCAGAGCAGCGTGCTACTCATCGAAAAGCGCTTTGACGCCTCGTCAGGGGTAGTAAGCGCTATATAAATACGATTACAATACAATACAATACAATACTTGGGCAGAAGTACCAAATTACTGATGTCAAAAACTCCACCTAGCTGTAGTGCAACTTAGTTGAGGTGGAATTACTGTCCCTAAGCAGGTGATAGTGAATTAGGGAAAGATTAGAGAGACAAACAAAATTCATCAAGTCGATAAGCCCTTAACATCTGTTGTAGAAAAAGATGGTAATTCAGTTAACAAAAGCAAAACAGTTCCTCAGTCTGCAAACTTCCAAGTTATCAAATCAATTTGTGTTACTCGTGGCTTGAAAACTGCAAAATAGGGAGGACCCACAAGGTTACAAAATAGTTGTAGTTAGTTATGAAGAGAACAATGTTACCCTATAGCAATGGAAGATACATCTGCATTCTTATCGCATTGTGCTGGGTGCAGGGATGAACTAAAATCTGAAGCACTATGGGCTTCATTTACAAAGTTTTGGTACAGGCAGCATCACAAGCCTTTTCACAGCACTGCCCTGTGTCAAAATAAAAGGGCAGGAATGCACTGTATCTACAAGATAGGGCACATTGCTGTCCTCGTCCCCTGCGCTGGCACACAAATTGCTGCCATGCACCAATCCAGGCACCCTTGCGCCATGGTGCAAGAATGTCTATGTTGTGGAGATTACTGTTTTTGTGCAGGAAGGGAAATCTTCCTGCACAAAAACAATCATGAGAGGTGTTTTCCTCCTTCTGTGTGTGCTGCAGAATGAGGAAAAACAGGTAGAAATAATGTTATTTCTCCCTGTTGCACCTTCCTACACCACACCTGGGTGGCATAAGAAACTGACTCATTCCCAGGATTACAAAACCTTGTAAATCCGGGAATGCATCTGATTCCATGAGTGCTACATGGAAACTCGCACAGCAACACCCTGGAACGGCCCTTTCACACAGAGTTGTGGATGAAAGTGGGCCATATTTACAAGGCCATGGAAAGCCATGCAAGGTGGCTTTGAGTAGCCTTGTAAATATGGCCTGCACTGCTGGTGCATCAAAACAATGGCACACCGTTGGCGCAGGCTGCTTGTAAATGATGCCCTACAAATCGATCTTCTTTTAGACAGGGTGGCCTGTGGGGTACAAAATAAAAAATTCAATTTTAGAGAGTCAAGGTAGGCATGATGGTGCCTGAGGAGCAAGAGAGCATAGGCTGCTACAGTGGTGTGTCCTATTGACTAACAAGTGAGAAGAACCAATCTCATACCACCAATCACAGGCAACTAGTTTCATGTTCCTGGTTGATCACTCTCACAATAACAAGGTTTTGCTGTGTGCAGTAAAGAACACCACAAGTCAACCCCTTAATTAGAGTTTGCTATATAAGCCATTAGTCTGAATTTTCATAAACAACACATCTCTTAAATCCACAGTGGAAGGCCCAGTTAAGTCTTTACTTCCTATTGAATCAGATTATACCCAATGATCTTCTTCTGGTCGTTGTCAACAGTGTTTTGAATTTGTTACAGCTGAAAAACATAGGTGTGTAATGTTAATTAGAAAATGAAAATAATTTATGGATTCATAGTTTTAGTTTAGTCTTCTTGATAAATAAACTGACAGGTCTCAGAAGAACCTGGAGATGATGGACTTAATCTAACAAAAGGAATATCAATTTATATATCCCATTATGTGAAAGGCAAGCAATGACGCAGAAGTATCTCCTAAATAATACATTATCAAGTGAAGCTTAATAGACCCTCTCATCCATAACTCACATGATGAACTTTTTATTTGGTAATGCTCATTCAAATAAGCACCTGTTCTAAGCATGTGATGTCCCTATATCTCTGCTTCTGCACGGAAGAGATACACAAATAAAGCAGTCTCAGTTTTTAAAATATTTATTGGCATTCTAAGAAGGGATGAAGGAATGACAGGATAGGCATGGAAGACATCTTGTTCTTTAGTTTCTTTTTAGGGAAAGGAGTCTTTCCATTTCAGCCGACTGTCTCTGTTTGCTAATTTAAAAATAAACAGTTGAAATTAAGGTTAAATCAGTCTTTCCCTGCTCTCACCACTCAGCCTGCTTTGACCAAATAATTGCTGTAGCCTCCTTGATTGACTATTTGTGCCATCCACAGTGGACCACTCTATTTATTATTTACAATGTACTGTCTATTTAAGTAAGCCACACAACACATTTATATCATTATATATGTTTTAGGAAGTCCTTCTATTTAAATTCTGATGTATTAGTCTGGAAAGCAAACCTCGTCCTTAAACTAAGGGGGGTTATCCAGGGTATAATCACTGACCAAATTTGAAATGTCAGACTAATTGGTCTCGCTATCCCCCATTGTTTCAGGATCACTACAATCTTTGGAATGATGTATTTGTTCCCATAAATCATCACCAGTCTCTCCACATTTTGAGGCGAGAGGCTGTTCTTTCTGAATGTGATAACTGCGCCAGCTGCACTAAAAACATGCTCTGAAGAAAGACTGGCTACCAGACATGCAAATACTTTATTGCAGGCTACTGACCTCTGGCCACTGTGCTCTTTTTCAATGCCAGTAGAACAATGGGTTTTCATCAAATACACCTATGTTGAATTATTCAGGTAGTCTTGGACCATCTCCTGAATTGTCATGCTGCTGCCACTTGCTGTGCCTCTGCCTCTGCACTTGACTAAAATCCTACTGAATGAAACCAACCCATTATCAAAGTGGGATTTGAACCTGATGTTTTGGGTTCTGAAGAAACTGGTGGCAGTACCGGTTGCTGATGCAGAGACTGCAAACCAACAGCACTGCCCTGTTTGAACATTGAAGGCTGTACTTCACAACTTTTGCTACAGCCTTGAATGTGCTGTCATTCATCTCTCTACTAACAATCCAGGTCTTGCAAACTAGGACATCTGTTTCAATAAAAGGAATGAAAGTGGCCAGCGCTTTTTTGTATCTTGGATCCAGTATTGTTGCACAGACATACTCTTTGGAGGACACAATCTCTTTACAGTCTTTGATTAGTGTTCAAGCAAAGGACTAAGCTGTCCACAAAAAAAGCTGCTTCTTCATTGACACAGGCAAACGTTTGTTCCACCTTTTCCAATTGCTCCTTTAGCTGATACAATAATGAGACTGCTTGGCTCATGGGACTACCTTCTTTGTTGCAAGGAAGTAGCATTTATATCAGGCACTCCACTACCCCCCATTTGTCCACCTCCATTGTCATTCTTTGGCAGTTGCAACCCCTCTCCTATGAATTAAATACTAATTTATAGATTTGGACTGCTCAAACAGGTGTTTCAGCATGCAGTATGTTGAGTGCCAACGTTTTGGCATCTCCTGTATGAGTGATTTTATAGGTAATTTATCTAGCAGGCTGAAGCATCCTCACTTCATCCTGGGCTTTGAATGAATGACTGAAATGAATGAATATTCTTCGGCAGGTGACCAGTATGTTGCTGACTACCTCTTCTTTTTTGAGAATGTCCTGCACATTGATTGAGGCAATGCACCAAACACAGGACTCTGAAATATCCACTGGCAGCTGTGGCTTTAAATATATTACTGCCATTGTCAATGTCAACAAATCCAATTGAGGATCTCTGGATTTAAGCTTTTCATAGACTTTGGTATTAAACTCACCCAAGATGTTGGTAGCTATATGTGATTTCTCCATGACGAACATTGCAACTGTTACATAATGCTGAATGTCCTGAAAAAACATCATCTGCAGTGATGCTGAATGTCCTGAAAAAACATAATCTGCAGTGACTTGAGTGGCTAGCCTTTGCCTAACTCCCTGTAAAGCTACCCAGTGTGCTGTGATGCAAGTAATCTTTTGCTTGACAGCTGTCCACATGTCCGTTATGAGGTGGCTAGACTGAACAGTACTCTGCTTCACAGTGTTGCCAACTGATTGCAGCACTCCATGATGCAGTACTCCCACAGCCAGTGTGGTGCAATAGCTACAACTGAATGGCTGGGAACCTGCCATTTTGGACAGAGTATCTACAAATTCTGGAAAACAATGGAGAAAGGTCAGGAGCTAACATTTAGTCAGCATCCTGCTCTAGAAACAGGTTTTTACATAGTTCTAGTGGTATGGCATCTCCTTGTTAAACATAGCCTTAATGGTAGGATGTTTTTCTTGTGGTACTACTGTCACAGGTGACCTATGGGGAACAACAGAAAGTAGGGTACCTGGGCGCTTTGGGATGCTTTGGGGTGGGAGTTGCTGTATCCCGCCATGCCTTGTGCCATGTAGAGGCTGCTGCAGGTGAGGATTGTTTACTGTGGGGAAATCTTAGAGCACTGCTTTACCTGATGCTGCTGCAGCCATAATCTTCTTTCTCCTCCTCCTCCTGACTGCCTTCTTCCATCACCTCAGCTGTTAATTCTAACTTAGCCCCAGCTGCTTTGCTCTTAAGGTGCCCTTCCCACCTGATTCTGTGTTGCTCTTTCAAATGTTACTGTAGGCCTCCGGTACCACATTGCCCACGTGGTTTACCATGATGAAATTTCTTGTGGCAATTGGAGCATATTGCAATATTATCCTCATGTGGGTTAAGCATAAAGAAATCCTAAACTGGGGGGGAGAGCTTTATTATTGTGCCAAACCCTAAGGAACTGGAGGAAAAGCTACGTGGTTGTGCTAGTGTTGCTGTTTGCTGTGATGCAGTTGTGATAGGGGTGATAATGGCTGCAGGTTTCCGCTGGGGTCATGGAAATATGGGAGCTGGTGGTGTGGCTGAAACCACTTGACTCAGAGCAGGTTGAATAGAGGTGATCTGTATGTCCTGTCTGTCACTCTCCACACTGATGATCACTGGCTCGTCGTCATGATTGCCACCATTTTCACTTGCAAGGCTTTAAGGAAACTGCTTTTCCCTTTTTTCTCAGACTTGGCCGTGGTCCAATCAATATCCAGATCATTAAAAGTAGGTCTTAGGGAAGATGGGGGAGTACTCTTTCTTTTCTTTCTTGGATATCATGAAGCTAATGGGGAAGAGCAGTCTTCTCAACAATATTTTGCTCAGCAAGAACCTCAACTTCCTGTTCTGCTCCTATGTACAAAAGATCTATTGCTGACTGAGGTTCCTGTTGTCCACTTTCCTGTGATGTTGCTTTTTGTGACTTAGAACATTCCAATTCAGATTCAATGTGGTCCATAACTGCATGCACTGCTGTGCTGAGAGATATGGTGTTAGGTTTTGGTGATGGCAGTGCCATTGATGCTGGAACTGCAGCAGGTATGTCATGTTTCCTGAAAAAGAATGAGGGCTTTATGTCAGTGGTGGCACTGGCAACTTGCTTCTTCTTCTCTCCACTGGCCACTTGCTTGGCAGGAACCTCCTTCTTTGGGGTCATCTTCTTAGCATTAGCAGTTAGCATTAGCCCCAGGTGAAAAAGCACTTAGACATGGAGAACTCCAGTGTCACTGTTATCTGATTCCTCTGAGAACTTGAGCACTGTGTTTGATGTCTTCTGCAGCAAATCAACAAAAAGAATCAGTGAAACATGGGTAATAATAAGAATTTAGTCAATGTAATGCATGTGAAGTTGTAATCATCAACCCAAAGGCTAAACAGCAGGGTACTGAAAAACTTGGATAAAATATTTTTTCACCTGACAACAACATTACACAGAAAAGGTTATTGATAGCCATGGTGGTAATTTGAATCTTATAGGAAGGAGGAAATGAAAGGACAAATTATATCAAATAATTGCTTTGATTGACCGACCAGGCCCTAGGTCCTACAGGGACACTAGAGGAGTCAGGTAAAAATAAAAATACATGAAATAACTGCTGGTGACCTACCAGGTCATAGGGCTTATGGGGACTCCATGGAAGGCAGGGGAGGCAGTCAAAAGACATTAAATAATTGCTGGTGAGAGACCAACAAGGCCCTAGGTCGGATGGGGTCTCTTTGTGAAGCAGGCAAAAATAAAAATAAATACATTAAATAATTGTGAATGGCCCACCAGGCCCAAGGGCCTATGGTGAATTTATAGGAAGCAGGAAAACAAATTGTAAACATGATTTAAGAAGCGACAACACACTTTACCACAATCAGCCACAAGTACAAATAAATATGTTCAGAAAAAAGAAAAAAAAGAACAAAAATGTCATAGGCCTCATTTATCAATGGTCCTAGAAAATGGCTTTTAGAAGTGGAATAAAGAGATCGAAGCACACACTGGTTGCACAAAATGGTGGAAGCTAGCTCATCCCCCACATGGCCACTGAAGGAGAAGGCATGGAGGACAAAGACAAAATGTCTAGCAAGCACACACACACTCACCAGCTCCACAAAATGGTGGTCACTACCTGGCCAGAAAAAAAGGAAGCACAGAGAACAAAAACAAAAGTGCTACTGTGACCTCACACACACTGGCTACACAAAATGGCCACCACTGCATGGCAAGAAAAGAAATGGCATGGAGTAAAAAAGAATACATGGCAGCCTATGGCAAACACACACTGGCTACACTATTTGGCCAGCAAAACATGGTCATCAAAGAAAGAGCATGGAGAAAATTTGCCGTTCCCCTGCCTGATGCACTTCTCTTGTAAAACATCTTGGAACTTTCCAGGGAAAGGATTGCAACACTATTATCAGCAACAGGCACATGCAGAGAACAAATTAAGGGGGTCATTCCGACCCTGGCGGTAAAAACCGCCAGAGCCACGAATGACGGAAGCACCGCCAACAGGCTGGCGGTGCTTCCTGGCCCATTCTGACCACGGCGGTAAAGCCGCGGTCAGAAAACCGGGTCCGGCGGTTTCCCACTGGATTTCCCCCGGCTGGGCAAATCCGCCATGGCGGCGCTGCAAGCAGCGCCGCCATGGGGATTCTGACCCCCTTTCCGCCAGCCTGTTTCTGGCGGTTTTCACCGCCAGGAACAAGCTGGCGGGAACGGGTGTCCTGGGGCCCCTGGGGGCCCCTGCACTGCCCTTGCCACTGGCATGGGCAGTGCAGGGGCCCCCTAACAGGGCCCCAGCCTGCTTTTCGCTGTCTGCCTAGCAGACAGTGAAAAGCGCGACGGGTGCAACTGCACCCGTCGCACACCTGCAACACCGCCGCCTCCATTCGGAGCCGGCTTCAGTGTTGCAGGCCGCCTTCCCGCTGGGCCAGCCGGAATGGCCCCAGCGGTCTTTCGACCGGCCGCACGACGGGGTCAGAATGACCCCCTAAATATCCTACTTTTTGCTTTTAATCCACAACCATCCAAAGCCCCTAAATTGTTTTCAAAAGCATATAGCATCGCAACAGTGAGCAGGTGAAACATACCATTTATCAAAAATACTCCAAAGGCCTAATGCAGGGTAGACTAGGCCCCAAATAGTGAAACAACATCACTGTAAGATGGTAAACAAGTCAATATAAAATTAAAAAACACACACACACAAAAGTTGTGAAAATGTATATTTGACGTTACCCTAGGCCTCCACCATCACAAAAGTGCAAACAGTTCTATTTCACCTTAAAAAGACTTATCCTTATCCTACATGGGCCGACTACTCTAGCCCAAACCCCAGGCCATCTACCAACAAAGATACAAAATTACAAAATGAAAAAAGCAGCAAAGGGTAAAGATGTATCCCCTCCTTCAAAAAAGCAACCCTTTTCTCAAACTCCTGGATTGAACTTACTTGATTTCACCCCAAAAGTTAAGGTTTTGAAAGATATGTAAACAGCAGGACTTGCAGACAAAGAGAGAGAGTGATGTTTTCTCTCCAAAATCCAAATTAAAAGTGACTAGGGGGTTATTACAACTTTGGAGGAGGTGTTAATCCGTCCCAAAAGTGACGGTAAAGTGACGGATATACCACCAGCCTTATTACGAGTCCATTATATCCTATGGAACTCGTAATACGGCTGGTGGTATATCCGTCACTTTACCGTCACTTTTGGGACGGATTAATATCTCCTCCAAAGTTGTAATAACCCCCCAAGAACTGGTCAATGCAGAAAGATGGGTCTCCAAAACGTAAACAAGAAATTGCCACTGTCTCTACAGTAGTCTACACGTTTCTATAGCACTTTTTTCCTGTTTAAAAAAAGTGGTACATTTTGGACTAAACAATACCCAAACGGTTCATTCAGGTAAAATTTCAACAAAAAAGATAATTTCTGGTTGATTTCCGGCTACTCCAGTAAAAAAATCTACTCGGAATCCTGCCCCACGACCATCTGTGTTACATTTCTGCTGTCTGAGTTCTAGAAATTACTGCTGAACGTTCGTCAATGTACCTGGTCATTCGTGCTCTCAGATCTTACGCTCTCGATGGTCTGATTCTTCCTGAATCGGAGAATCGGTTGCACAATGTGGTGTCATGGCATTACAATCGGTAATTCCGTGTCATACGAGTTACCAAATCACGTCAATTATGCTAGAGTAATTCAAATTACTCCCAGGCCTATTAAAAAACACAGTGCTTTCACCATTTCTCAGTGTACAGCACACAGCTTTACAGACAGACTTGTGTTAGTCAAGGGGTATGCTTTTGGAGCTCCCCCCTTAGCCTGAAAACCATGCTTTTAGGTGCAGGGTCAGTTTTCAGGCCTAAACCTTAAGGCACATGTAGCATTCTTTGCAGTGATGGCTGGACTTTGGGCATAATGGGGGTCATTACAACCCTGGCGGACGGTGTTAAAGGTGCGGTAATACCGCAAACAGGCCGGCGGACAAAAAAAGGGAATCATGACCGTGGCGAAAACCGCCAACATAGACAGCCACTTTAACACTCCGACCGCCACGGCGGTACAGACAAGCAGCGCGGCGGTCACCGCCAACAGACAGGCGGAGGACAATATACCGCCCAAAGTATCGCAACCCGCCAATCCACCACCTTTTCTGGGGCGGATTCACCGTGGATAAAAACGCGGCGGAAACAGCTTCTGCAATGGGAAAACGCTCACCTTCTACACATCCCACGAGGAAGGAGGACACCATGGAGCCGGAATTACAAATCCTACCTGCCCTTGTCTTCCTGCTCATTTACGAACACCAGCAACGGCGGAGGCGAAGACAACGGTGAATACTGCACCTACGACATAGGGGAGTGGGGAGGCAAAAGTCAGGGGGACACACACGCAACACCCACACCCCCACCCTCACCCTCGCACATCACAACACACACACCAATGCAGTTAAAAACATCACAGTAACAACCCACAACCCCCCCGGAAGAATGCAAAGACCAAAGGAAATCAGTTCCAAAATTGTGATGTATCAAAATACAGTTACCAAATATATACAGATATATACATATACACATTCAAAAGTATATACATTACGAGAAGTAGTGCAGGTATGCACATATCAATGTCCGTGCACCACTGGTCCAAAAATGCATGGGCGAGGCCCACAATATATACCTGTCCACAAACGGAGAGAACACTGCTGGAGCATCAGATAGAAATACAACAGGCACCTCAGGGGGAAGGGAAAGGGGGGAACCTCAGCCGGATTACAGCACCACGCCAGATCCACGACGGGGCTCCATGCCAATTGATGTATCCTGGGGAGTGCAAAGCCACAGTCTCCCAAGTCCATACAGTGGGTGGTTTGCCCACTGTTCCATCCTGGGGAGTGCAAAGCCACAGTCTCTCAAGTCCATACAGTGGGTGGTTTGCCCACTGTACCATCCTGGGGAGTGCAAAGCCACAGTCTCTCAAGTCTCTACAGTGGGTGGGTTGCCCACTGTTCCATCCTGGGGAGTGCAAAGCCATAGTCTCTCAAGTCCATACAGTGGGTGGTTTGCCCACTGTACCATCCTGGGGAGTGCAAAGCCACAGTCTCTCAAGTCTCTACAGTGGGTGGGTTTCCCACTGTTCCATCCTGGAGAGTGCAAAGCCACAGTCTCTCAAGTCCATACAGTGGGTGGTTTGCCCACTGTTCCATACTGGGGAGTGCAAAGCCACAGTCTCTCAAGTCCATACAGTGGGTGGTTTGCCCACTGTACCATCCTGGGGAGTGCAAAGCTATAGTCTCTCAAGTCTCTACAGTGGGTGGGTTGCCCACTGTTCCATCCTGGGGAGTGCAAAGCCATAGTCTCTCAAGTCCATACAGTGGGTGGTTTGCCCACTGTACCATCCTGGGGAGTGCAAAGCCACAGTCTCTCAAGTCCATACAGTGGGTGGTTTGCCCACTGTACCATCCTGGGGAGTGCAAAGCCACAGTCTCTCAAGTCTCTACAGTGGATGGGTTGCCCACTGTTCCATCCTGGGGAGTGCAAAGCCACAGTCTCTCAAGTCCATACAGTGGGTGGTTTGCCCACTGTACCATACTGGGGACTGCAAAGCCACAGGCTCTCAAGTCTCTACAGTGGGTGGTTTGCCCACTGTTCCATCCTGGGGAGTGCAAAGCCAAAGTCACTCAAGTGGATAACAGTCTCCACTGGTTCTGGAGGGGGAATCGTGCCCACACTGCATTAGGCTCCCAGTTTCGGTTCCTGTTCCGTCACAGTCCCAGCTGTACATGGGATAACGATGCTTGATGTGGCGGTGTTTCCTTGTTCAGCGGTGCTTTGCCATGGCAGTCTCTGCCCTGTTCAGCGGTTCTCTGCCCTGTTCAGCGGTGCTTTGCCCTGTTCAGCGGTCTTCACCATGGCGGTGATTCCCTTGTTCAGCGGTGCTTTGCCATGGCGGTCCCTGACCTGTTCAGCGGTTCTCTGCCCTGTTCAGCGGTGCTTTGCCCTGTTCAGCGGTCTTCACCATGGCGGTGATTCTCTTGTTCAGCGGTGCTTTGCCATGGCGGTCTCTGCCCTGTTCAGCAGTGCTTTGCCCTGTTCAGCGGTCTTCACCATGGTGGTGATTCTCTTGTTCTGCGATGCTTTGCCATGGGGGTGTCTGCCCTGTTCAGCGGTTCTATGCCCTGTTCCGCGGTGCTTTGACCTGTTCATCGGTCTTCACCATGGCGGTGATTCCCTTGTTCAGCGGTGCTTTGCCATGGCGGTCCCTGACCTGTGCATTGGTGTGTGGCATGACGGTCCCTCATTGCCCAGTGGGGCTGTGGCAGCCGGGGCCCTTCTGGGCACTGACTCCGACGGTGGTCTCCTGACCAGTGACGATACTTCTGGCCTCCTGGGCAATGACTCCGGCGGCGTGCTCCTGACCAGTGATGATACTTCTGCCCTCCTGGGCACTGACTCCGGCAGTGGTCTCCTGACCAGTGACGATACTTCTGCCCTCCTGGGCAATGACTCCGGCGGTGTTCTCCTGACCAGTGACGATACTGCTGCCCTCCTGGGCACTGACTCCGGCGGTGGTCTCCTGACCAGTGACGATACTTCTTCCCTCCTGGGCAATGACTCCGGCGGTGGTCTCCTGACCAGTGACGATACTGCTGCCCTCCTGAGAAATGACTCCAGCGGTGGTCTCCTGACCAATGACGATACTTCTGGCCTCCTGGGCAATGACTCTGGCTGTGGTCTCCTGACCAGTGACGATACTTCTGGCCTCCTGGGCAATGACTCTGGCTGTGGTCTCCTGACCAGTGACGACGGTGCTGGCGGTGGCGTCCCGGCCGCCGGGGAGGATGCCGCCCTTCTCCGCTGTGCTGCTCTCACCAGACTGTGCAGACTTCTTCTGGCACTTCACCACCTTTGGAAGAGTCACAGCTGACTCTGCAATCCCCCTGGGACCCTTGTGAGCAGTTTTGCCGCCAGGAGTCTTCACCCTGTCCCGTTGGCCACTTTCCAACTTGAGATGCTTTACAGGGGGTGGACTGGCAGTGCTTTGGCTCTGTGTCACACTGCCTGCCCTGGTGGCAGGCGCACTCCACACACCTGTAACAGGCACCACTGGTACTGGAGTCTTTTTGGCTGAGGCGCTACCACAGGACTTATGAATTGGAGGGGTGGGGATGAGGGCAAAGAGGTCAACGTTGCTGAGGGAGAGTTTCTGACAAACAATGGGATGGGTAGCTGGAGGGGGTCTAGGAGTGGAGGAAGAGGAGGTGGTTGTAGGAGGTGTCACTTTAGGTGTTTTGGGTGCAGGTGCAGGTACTGGAGGCTGTCGTGAGGTGGATGGATGTTGGGTGTATGGGTGCCCGCGTTTGTGTTATTTAGAAGGGGGCGTCACAGACACACTGGGAGAGGACACAGGGGACGTGTAAATGGGAGTGGGGGTGGTGAGTGCAGGTGAGCGGGGTGTGGTGCTGGGTGTTCTGGTGCGAGTCCTAGTGCCTGCAGATGTAGTGCATGCAGGTGAGAGTGTAGACGACACTGGGAGGGAGGAGGGAGACGACGACGAGGGGGACACAGTGGAGGCAGTGGATGTTGGTGTGTCTGGATGTGTGTGATGCTTGTGTGAGTGCCTGTGGGATGTGTGGTGCCTGTGTTTGTCTGAGCTACTTTTGGGTGTTGAGGTGTATGCATGCTTGTCTGATGGTGTGCTTGGGATGGGCTGGGGTACAGTGGATTGGGTCTGGGTGGAGGAAGTTGGAGGGGGAGGCTAGACACAGGGACAATGGCTGCCATCAGTGCTGAGGCTAGAGATTGCAGGGTTGGATGAAGGGCAGCCTGACCAGAATGAATGCCCTCCAGGAATGCATTACCGTGTTGCAACTCCCTTTCTACACCCTGGATGGCATTCACAATGGTAGACTGCCCAACAGTGAGTGACCTGAGGAGGTCAATGGCCTCCTCACTGAGGGCAGCAGGGGTGACAGGGGCTGAGGTGCCTGGGGCGAAGGTGATGCCCACCCTCCTGGGTGAGCAGGCACGGGGCGAACGCTGAGGGGCTGCTGGGAGGGCGGTGCTGGTAGGGGAGGTGGCGGCTGTACCTGTAGAAGTGTGGGGCACAGATGGTGCCGCCACCACAAGGGAGCTCCCATCGGCGGACGAATCCGTGTTGCTGGTTGGTGATCCGGTGACCGACGTGTAGCTCCCCTCGCCCTCTGTCCCACTGGTGCATTCTGAGTCTGTGGTGTGGCCCTCCATGGCCATGTGGGATGCAGCTCCCTCGTGCTCCGGTGCCACTGTACCTCCGCCTGATGATGCTGATGCACAAAAGAACAGGGAGACCACAAAAAAGGGGGGGACGACAGAAGAAAGACAGGTTGAGTGCATGGCTTACCGCTACCATTGGCGGACAACACAGACACAGCAGCCCCCTGCACTACGCCGTGCTCTTGGCCTCTACAGATGCAATTCCTGGGATATAGCCTACATCGCTATGGTGGACATCTGCACACAAGGATGCCACAGGGGCATGTATACCTGTACTTGGCACTCTACTGCGGTGGGGTGGAGTGGCACATGGCCTGCATTACGGAGGGGCCTAGCCTATGGAAGTCGCTGTGGCCTAGGGAAACCCACAGCCCTCCTCCCACACCCAGACCCCTCAACTGCGCGCAAAGTCCCCAGAATGAGGGTGTACTCACCCCCTTGTGTCTGCTGTGATGCCCTCAAGGGCCCATCCAACTCCGGGTAGACCACCGCCAGGATCCGGAACATCAGGGGGGTCATGGGGCGACGGGCAACCCTCTCACGTTGGGAGGCCATCTCCAGCTGAGCCTCCGCCGTCTTCTTGCTCCAGCGGCAAATGTCCTCCCATCTTTTCCGGCAGTGGGTGCCCCGTCTCTGGTGGACCCCCAGGGTCCGGACGTCCTTGGCGATGGCACGCCAAATGTCCTTCTTCTGGTGGGCGCTGACCTACATGACATGCACAGGGGAAGAAGAGAAGTCATTAGCAAGAGCACGTCGAAGTGAGTGGCCCACATCCCTGCCCTTGCCATGTGGCACATGCATTCACAGTCCTTCATGTTCACTGCACTCTGCCCCCTTCCCTCTTACAACTAGCCCTCTCCACCCAGGCATAGCCCATACAACGTGCTCCCTGTGTACTTACTTGTTGGTCTGGAGGACCGTAGAGTAGCGTGTACTGGGGTGGGACCACGTCCACGAGCTTCTCCAACTCCTGAGCAGTGAAGGCAGGGGCCCTTTCCCCAGATGCAGCAGCCATTGTCTCTTCCAGACCGAGGTCACAGCAGCACTTGCAGTGTAGGTCCTCTCCTGTCGAAGATCAGGTATCGAGTGATTGAACAGATAGAAAATGGCGGTCACGTCCGCGATGGTGACGTCCGCGGCGGTGCGTCTCATCACCGCCGGCGCACTTCATCATTGGCTCCTGGGACCCATAGGGTCCAATGTTAACAAATGCAGCATTGCGCCGCGGTCTTCGACCGCCTACTGCAACGGTGTACAACGCCAGCGCAGTTACCTCACATCCCATTGTCCCAGTTTAGAGGTCAGGCAGCCGCCATTTCAGGGGCCCACATGGCTTCATTTACAACTGCGTCACACATACCTAGGCCTACACTCGACACACATACAGGAAGATTTTTGTCTTTGGTGTCGTGTTCTGTGTATCTGTGGGTACATACCTGGGATTTTGTTGACTCTGTGGTCGCTGTTTTCCTTCCTAGGCAAAGTCAGCTGGGACATTTGAGAAGATGTCGGAATCCTCCGGTGTACCGACCGCTGGTGGACCTGTTGACAATGGAGGAGCGACATTTACTCATCACCTACAGGTTTGACCGTGCCACTATCCAGGAACTATGTACCCAGTTGGAGCCAGACCTGATGTCACCAATCCGCCATCCCACAGGAATCCCCCCTCAAGTGCAGGTGCTGTTAGTGCTCCATTTCCTTGCAAGTGGATCTTTTCAGACAACAGTGGCCATGGCATCAGGGATGTCCTAGCCTATGTTTTCAAACGTGTTGTCCAGAGTGTTGTCTGCCCTGCTGAAACACGTAAGGATCTACATCGTTTTCCCTCAGGTGGAGGATTTGGCTACAGTGAAAGGTGACTTCTATGTCCTTGGACATATCGCCAACATCATAGGTGCTATTGATGGCACCCATGTAGCTCTGGTCCCCCCCCACAGGAGTGAACAGGTGTACAGGAACAGGAAGAGTTATCATTCGATGAATGTACAGATGGTATGTTTGGCAGACCAGTACATCTCCCAGGTAAATGCTATGTTCCCTGGCTCAGTGCATGATGCCTACATACTGCGGAATAGCAGCATCCCTTATATGATGGGTTAACTCCAGAGGCACCGGGTGTGGCTATTGGGGGACTCTGGTTACCCCAACCTGTCCTGGCTATTGACCCCAGTGAGGAATCCCAGGACCTGGGCAGAGGAACGCTACAATGAGGCCCATGGGCGGACTAGGATGGTGATGATACGCACCTTCGGCCTCCTGAAGGCCAGGTTCAGGTGCCTCCATATGACAGGTGGCTCCCTATTCTACTCACTGAAGAAGGTGTGCCAGATCATCATCGCCTCCTCGATGCTTCACAATCTTGCTTTGCGAAGCCAGGTGCCTTTTCTGCAGGAGGATGGTCCAGATGGCGGTATTGTGGCAGCTGTGGAGCCTGTGGACAGGAATGAGGAGGACGCTGAGGAAGAAGACATAGACAACAGGGAGTCAGTCATACAGCAATATTTCCAGTGACACACAGGTGAGAACAGTTTTCTTTTTACCATTACATTCACTTTCACACTTCTACCTCTATCCTGTCTGTCATTTCATAGCAGTATTTGGTCACTGAGTTGTACCTTTCCATTACGGTTCCACAGGTGTGGTTAGCAATGTGTGTCAACTGCTTGCATCCTTCAAGGACTTGTGATGTGTGACATAGGTATGTTCTCTTTACAATTGGAAACGCATGTTGACACTGTTATTGATTATACATATTTACCAAATCACAGACTGACTCCAGATTGTTTTGTGGTTCAAGGGTGTTTATTTAAGTGCTAAAAAATGGAGGAGGGTAGTAATATGGTGATGGGGACGGTGGAGGAATGTCCATGGCAGAGTCCAGTCCATTAGTCACACAGGTGCACTGCCCGTATGGGCATAGGAAGTGGAGCTGGGGCAGTTGCAATCTGGACAGGGTAACAAAGTGAGACAGTGGGAGAACAATCAGGGTGGTCTCATTTCCTGGCGGGGTCTTGCCATCTTGCTCTGTCCTGTTCCTGGTTCTCAGGGACCGCTTGCGGGGTGGTTCTCCGTCTGCAAGGGGGTGGGGTGCTGGTGTGGTGGTCCTGTGGCAGGGCGTCCTGTCCACTAGTGCCTGCGGAGGTGGTGGGCAGTTCATTGGCCATGCTAGTGTCAGGGGCCCCTTGGAGTACCACGGTGTCCCTCATGGTTTTTTGTATGTCCTTCAGCACCCCTACGATGGTGCCCAGGGCGGAGCTGATGGTTCTGAGTTCCCTCCTGAAGCCCAAATACTGTTCGTCCTGCAGGCACTGAGTCTCCTGAAACTTGGCCAGGACCGTCGCCATCGTCTCCTGGGAGTGGTGGTATGCTCCCATGATGGAGGAGAGGGCCTCGTGGAGGGTGGGTTCCCTTGGCCTGTCCGCCCCCTGTCGCACAGCATCCCTCCCAGTTCCCCTGTGTTCCTGTGCCTCCGTCCCCTGGACCGTGTGCCCACTACCACTGCCCCCAGGTCTCTGTTGTTGTTGGGGTGGTGGGTTATCCTGGGTTCCCTGTAGTGGTGGACACACCGCTGATTGACGTGTCCTGGGTACGGAGGTATGGGCCCGCTGGGTGGGTGCTGTGCTGGTGTTACCAGAGGGTGGAAGGTCAGTGTTGGGCTGTGCCTGTGCAAGGGGAACCGACTGTCCCGAGGCCCACAATGGTCCGGGCTGGTCATCAGGATCCAGTAGGGCAGAGCTGCTGTCGTCACTGTGGGCCTCTTCTGTGGGTGGAGTGGAGTTGTCTGGACCCTCCTGTGTGGTGACGCTCCGTAGTGGTCCTGCAGGGATATCAGAGCATGATTATTGCGTGTGTGTGTAATGGTGTGCAATGGGTGGGTGTTTGTATACCCCAGTGCAAGCATTCCTGTGTGTGGGTTTGTGTGATGTTGGTTAGGGGGTTGTTATGGGTATGTGCAGTGAGCATGCTCTGGTGAGGGGTGACCATGCTTTGTTTTTGCATGCGGGGCTTGGTGTTGGGATGGGTGGTTTGTGTTATGTGTACATTAGTGAGGAGTTGGAGTGATAGGGGAGGGGGTGAGGGTGGGGGTGTGTGATGGCATGCAGGCAGGGTGGGGGATATGATAGTTGAGATTTAACTTACCAGTGTCCATTCCTCCACCGACACCTCCCAGGCCCTCTGGATGCATGATGGTCAAGACTTGCTCCTCCCATGTTGTTGGTTGTGAGGGAGGAGGTGGGGGTCCGCCGCCAGTCCGCTGTACCGCAATGTTGTGCCTGGAGACCACTGAACGCACCTTCCCCCGTAGGTCGTTCCACCTCTTCCTGATGTCCTCCCGATTTCTTGGGTGTTGTCCCACAACGTTGACCCTGTCCACGATTCTTTGCCATAGCTCCATCTTCCTGGCTATGGAGGTGTGCTGCACCTGTGAGCCAAATAGCTGTGGCTCTACCCGTAGGATTTCCTCCACCATGACCCTGAGCTTCTCCTCGGAAACCCTGCGGTGTCTTTGGTGTGACATGGGGTGGTGTGGGTGATGTGTGGGTTGGTGTCAGTGTTGATTTGTGTGTTGATGTGTAGTGGTGTGTGGTGTTTTGTGCGTGTAATGTTGTATGGGTGATGGTGTTGTGTGCCTCTGTGTGGTGGGGTTCTCAGTTGCTGTGCTCTCTGTCTATCTGGCCTTCGTCCGTGAATTGTGGTCGTAGGTTTTTGTGGGTGATGTGGGTGTATGTTTTATATTGAATTGGGTGTGTGGGAGTGGTGTTTGTATGTGTATCAGGTGTGTGTATTTGTAATTGTCCAATGTGGCGGTGTTTTGGAGATGTGTGTGTATTTTGAGCGCGGCGGTGTGTACCGCCAATGGAATACCGCGGTTGAAAGACCACCGCTTGGATTCGTGGGTCATGATAGCATGGGCGTATTTCTGTTGGCGTGACGGTGGAGGTTTTGTTTTCGCCAGTTTATCACTGACCTTTGGTGTGGCGGTCTTGTGTGGGTGTCTGAATTTCGGCAGATTCCGAGATGTGGGTCATAATAGCTGTGGCGAAATTCCGCGGACGCGGCGGTGTTTTGGCAGTCTTCTGCACGGCGGTAAGCAGCTTTTACCGCCAATGTTGTAATGACCCCCAATGTGCTTACCAACTTCTTCACCCTACTCTGTCCTTTCTCCCATACAGTCCAGACCGATTTAAAACAAACAGGCTTTATTGAGCTGTCTGTACCTGGAAAGCTAATTTAGTAAAAAGACATACCCCCTGCAGCCAAACGTCTTACTCCCTCCCTCGTGACGCTGCCATGAAACAAAGAAGTAGGTGGAAAGGCAAGGCTGGTGTGGGAAGGTGGCAGGCAGAATGCCACACCTGGCAGCTATACTGTGGAAGGGTTTCAGTAGCCATACATCGTCAATGGGGAAAGATGATGTTTGCCGAAAAATATTGTCAAAGGGGAAAGATGATGTTTGGTGAAAAAGGGTCATCTTTGTGAGGAGGTGCAGTAGCGAAGCCACGCATGTTCAACAGAGAAAAGTGAGCGAGGGCAGCACCAGTGTTAAGAGGAGGGATGGGTTGTCTACACAAATCTACCAGCTTGAGCAAGAGAGAGGTTTGCTGCACATGACCAAGAGGACCAAGAAAGTTTAGGGGGTGGGTTGGATTTTGGAATTGGCTTACAGACAACGGGAGGTGGGGAGGTAGTGAGGATTATGAGAGCTGCTGCCAGGTCTTAAGCTCACCAGGCAGCACTCAGCACTGAGAGGTGTAATGTGCTCTTCAGCAGGTAGTTGTGAAAGAGGGACTTCTTTATGAGCCACTGATGCAAGTACATCTGGCGTGGAGTTTGGCATAGAACAGCACCAGAAATACTGCTTCAACACTTAGGGGCATATTTAAGAAAAGTGGTGCTGAACCACTTTTCTTGCACCCCTTAGTGCCTCCCTACCAACACCATGTGTGTGCCCTATTTAAAATATGGTGCACCATGGCACAGGGTCGGGGACAATAGCGTCAAAATTTTTTACTCTATTGATGTACTGTATTGTACAAAATGTTGGCGCTAACCCCGAACAGTACATAGGGGCCATTGTAACCAGTGGTGTGCCCCCTTTTAGCACCTGCTCTGAGCAGATGTTAAAAATGCCATAAAAAATGCAAAGATGTTCGGAAGGCCCCCCTTGCATTCATTGTGCCTGTGCCAAGCATAATGTGGTGCAAGTGGTTACAAAGTGGCTCAATGCATGCATTGCACCACTTTGTAAATCTGGTGCTTCGATTTTGGCTTCGTTGGGCCACATTAGCGTAAAAGAAATGATGCTAATGTGGTTCAATCTGGGCTTGAGTGTCATAATGATGAAATCTTGTTCTTGGGTAGCACCTAGAAAATGTTCAGCCCTTTCCTTGAGTTATAGAAAGCACATTTGTGTATGTTGAGTACAAGTTATAGTAGTCCACATCTGCAAAATGCCAGTGGCTGAAACCAGCTCCATTGTACAACTCAGAAAGCTAGTGCCTAAAACCAGCTGAACCACAATAATCCAAAGGTTATGTCTAAACGCACCTTTCTCTAAGATAGAGCCAGGCAGTAAAGCTAAATACACAAAAAGTGCCATGTGGCACTGAAATTAGTCGGCAAAACACTTTTGGCACAAAGTATGTGAAATTTATTCAGCAAATGTTAACAAAAAATCCATTGCTGTTGAAGACCAAAGCAAACCCATAACAATTGGGAATTTAAAACCTGCGATTTGCAGTTCAGAATTATGGAGTTCATGTTTTTTTCATGGAGCCTCTATTCAGGTTCTGAATAGGTAAAAAGCATCTCCTTGCATTCATAAAACATAAACTGGTTTGTTTCTGTTTTGCATTTGCTTTGGTTTTAAAGCATACACATTTTCTTTAGAAATTTTTTATTCATCATCCAACAGATGTTTTTACAAAGTCACCAGGGCCTTGTTGAGACACATTTCAAAAAATATTCACATACCAATGAATCATATAGAGCGTATTCTGACAAGCGTGTTGAAGAATTACCTAAATGTCTCTTACGTTTGATGCTGTTTATTCCACTCATATGAAAGAGCATTTCAAGAGTGCGTTTGGATCGCTTTTCATCTATAATTCAAGGTCAGAAGACGTTAACCGCGCATAAAACAAAGA
The DNA here is from genome assembly GCF_031143425.1 of Pleurodeles waltl. Classification (NCBI taxonomy): domain Eukaryota; kingdom Metazoa; phylum Chordata; class Amphibia; order Caudata; family Salamandridae; genus Pleurodeles; species Pleurodeles waltl. The sequence goes on along the minus strand of NC_090444.1, from coordinate 581,887,302 downwards.
ACGAATTGTCGAATAGTTAATCACTTTCACTCAATGCATGACGAACAGATTGTTTAGTAAAGAAGCTGAGCAAAACATTGCAAATTTAATGTATGACAATATGTATCTTGTCTTCGAAGTGCACAGGTTCTCAAGGTGAAAATGAATACTAAGAAAATGCATGTTTCTTTTCTCAGTGCTGACTAAAAATGAAATGGCGTAGTAATGCAGAAATAGAAAGGCCTGTAGTGAAATTTTGAGATTTTGTAAATGTTTTGCACCTCATAGAGGATGGTACGTTCGAGTCAGTTATATGTCAGTTTATGCCTAACATGTGACTTTGGGCCTGATAAATATGTAGGTGGTATGTATAGTCCGTTGGGACTAACATAATGGTCCACCTGCATGATTTAGTTGTATATGGACCGTAGGACTGGTTACGGCATTGATTACTCTGTCACTGCCATTGCAAAACCTCTCCAAAAGCCCACTTGAGGGATTATTTCCAAATGCCGTCTATGCTGCACGTCACCTCGCTGCAGAACTCAGTCTTTGTGTCACCACAGAGTCTGACCTAGGGACCTTATTCCAAGGTAATGAGGTTTGGGGGCATTTCTCATGGACATGGTACTGGAAGATTAGGTTTATCATACCTATCTCTCATTAGGTTAGGGATTAGACTCTCTTTGTAGGAATTTTACATCTCATGTTTATTGTAAGATGGTGGGTGTTTTTGTATTCTTAACTCTGATCTACACAATTATGCTTCTTTTATTGTTCGTTATCCTAATCATTGCAGTTCATGCATTTTACTGTGTATTACAGTCTTTTCAATAAACCTATAGAAAACTTTCCTGCATCTCCTTCATTGCCTGTGTGTGATTGAGACTTGTTGCTAACATGAGAAGAGGATAACTTCCATTCCACCACGACTCCCCTGAGATGTCGCAATCTAGAGTCCATGCGTAAGGCTGCCAGAAATCAGCTTATACTGTTTGGGATTTTGGTGAGGTACTGCTTGTATACCCCCAGGCAAACCCTGTTGGTGAGGGACAGTAAAAAACAAAGCAAATATTGCTCCCTCCACCATGGGAGATGACTCAGATGGTAAGGGGAGCATTACTTTTTTATTTAAAAAAATGTAGGTCCTCATTTCGACTTTGGTGGTCTTTTGCAAAGACCGCCAAAACCGCGGACCCTAGAAGACTACCAGTGCTGGCGGTCTTCCGCCTACCAGATAACGAGTACTGAAGGATTTCTGCCATATATAGGGAGGAAGTCCTCCAGTAGTCGTGCTGGGAGGCGAAGGCCCCACCCTGCCAAAAGGACTCCACCAGCAATATTACTATCAGTAATACGGCCTGGTGGTGTTCTGATGGCGGTGCGCTGCTGGCGGTGGAAGTGCCTGTTCCTGTTCCCTGCCGGACGACCTCATAGCTGTACAAGGTAAGTCGGGAGTCCAAGGGGGTGGGGATGGCAGGGTGGGGTGTTGTGTGTGTGTGTGTGACTGGGTGTGTGTATGTGTGTGTGTATGGGTGTGCGTATGCATGATTGAATGTATGTGTGTATGCTTGGTTGAATGCGGAAATGGATGTAGAAGTGGGTGCGTGTGTGGATGCTTGTGAGTGAATGTGTGTATGTCAATGTTGGTGTATGAGTGTATGCGGGGTACTTGTGGGTGTCTGTGTGAGTACATGTGGGGGTGAGGGGAGGGGTGCTGTTCTGTTAGGTTCATCCTCATTCAAACCTCTCACTTGATGAACAAAAGAAGTAGATCAACGCATCTTTCTTCTTTTTCTCCTAAAAAAGTGTTTGTTTTTCTTCCAAGAGATTACTTCAAAATGGCAGTTGAAACCTTAGTACTCTCCCAAACATATCGAGGTAATACCCTACTAAACAGCAACTCAGATCCCACTCTCTCTCCCCGAGAGGTATCCTGAAAGCAGCAGCTCCACTTATCACACATCTGAAGAAATCCAATCAAATTACCTTGATCTGTCTCTCCCTGCAATTTGGGATCATTTTTAGGATCAGCATCATCAAATATACGGCCCTATATTAGAAGATCACTGTATACCCAGCCAAGAAACTAACAATATCCGGATGCCAGTGCTAGGCAAAGACCTATGATAACACCAGTTTAGAGACTAAGGGCCTGATTCTAACTTTGGAGGATGGTGTTAAACCGTCCCAAAAGTGGCGGATATACCACCTACCGTATTACGAGTTCCATAGGATATAATGGACTCGTAATACGGTAGGTGGTATATCCGCCACTTTTGGGACGGTTTAACACCGTCCTCCAAAGTTAGAATCAGGCCCTAAATGCTGCAGGAAGCAAGAAAACGCATCTTCTCATCCTCTGGAACCAAATGCCCTCTGACATCTAAGCAACACAAACTGCCTACAATTCTAGAAGAAGCTAAAACCTCCCCCTCCCTACCTCAAAAAGACTCAATTCTCACCTCTCCCACTAGCTCTATAGGCACTATCTGTACCCTATCGATGTATTCCCCACTGGGCTTGCCTGCTCTGCAGTTCTCCATTGCAGGCCAACTAGATTTACACTTTGGAAATGCTAAAATATATGCACATACATATTACATGCATACACACAGTGGGGTGGTGCTTTGTCTGGTCTTCATGGGGCTATGAGTGCTATGATGAGAAGTCTGTGGGGTCCATTTTTCTGTTCAGTGCCAGCTGGCAGGCGTTAAAAGTGGGCATACCATTGAATACAATGGGCCACTAGGAACTCTGCAGGAGTAGTGCCAATATTTTGGAGCTACTCCTGCAGAGTACATCAATAGCGTCAATAAAAATTATGCTATTGCCTCCTACCCTGTACCATGGTGAGCCGTATCTGAGATACGGTGCAAACATGGTGGCAGTTGGGGGAGTGCTAAGGGGCGCAAGGAAAGTAGTGCTGCACAGGGTGCTGCACCACTTTCCTCATATAAGCCACTGAATGGTTAGGACAAGAAAAGGCCAACTTCCTGAAAGTGGCATTTTCAGAATTGTAACTCAAAATTAGACTTTACCATCAAAGAGGATACAGTATACCCTGACCCATGGGCTATTTAGGGCCTACTCTAGGAGTGACATGTATTAAAAAAGAAAATTTTGCACAGCAGAGGGGATTATTCTACCAGGTCGAAATGGCAGTTTAAACCTATACTGATAGGATGCAATGGCAGGCCTGGAACATGTTTTAAAATGTTAGTTAAGTGGGTGGAACAATCCATGGTGGCACCTGGTGGGAGCCTTATGGTATCAACACCACAGGGCTGGACAAGAGACAGCTGGAGTGCTCTGTCAACATAAGTGTAAGAATTTGGGAGACGTCCTCCCTAATTTAGGCACTCACTTTGTCTGATAACATGTAAAATATATATTTTTAGAGGCATGCTGTCCCCAGTATCATTGTCATGGGGACACAGGTGTGTAAGCCCAGGGCTGAGGGAGAACAGAGAGGCAAACAGTTAACACAACTGGTGACAGTCCCTCTGCTGTTCTACAGTCACAGTGGGGAGAGACTGACAGCCTCAACTGACCCATCTTGCTCCTTGGAGGATAGGATGTCATGGAGAGGTTCACTCTCCTCTTCTACCCCATCATCTCTCACCAGGAGCGAGGTGACCTCAGACCTTTCATGGTATGGTTTCAAGCGGTTGATATGGAGCACCCATAAGGGCTTGCTAGGGGTCTTAAGGTGCACCAGGTAAGTGACTTACCCTGTTCACTTCTTCACCTCCCAGGGCCCAGACCAGCAAACCTGAAGGGACTTGGGTTCCACAGGGTTCATAACCCACACTTTTTGGAAAAGTTGAAACTCATCCAGAATAGAAGAGCTCAATAAGCTCTTGGCTTGCCTCAAGGTTCTCTTTCGCCTTCTTCCAGTAGAACTGCATCTGCTTTTGCATAGCCAGCAAGTAGGTGACTATATCCTGGGAGGCTTCCTGGGAGCTTTCTCCCACCCTTCCTTCACCAGGTGAGAGTTCCCCTAACAGGGTGCCCATATAGGAGTTCAAATGGGCTAAATTCAACTTCCTTCTGTGGTACCACCTGGTCGGCAAAGAGCAGGCATGGTAAGAGGACATCCCACTTTCACCTCATGGGGTTAAGCAAGCCCATAATCATGCCCTTGTGGGTCTTGTCGAATTTCTCATCAAGCCCTTTTTTTTGTGGGTAATATAGTGTGAAGAACTTGTAGGTTACCCCATACGAATCCTACAGGGACTTCATATACGTCGACGTGAAATTACTGCCCCTGTCAGATACCACTTCTTTGGGGAACCCCACTTGGTGAAAATCCTAATCAGGTTCCACTGCAGGTGCAGATGCATACCTTAGAGGGATGACCTCTGAGTATCTAATGGCATAGTATACCAAGACCAGGATATACCTGTTTCCCAAGAAAGTTTTGGAGTCCAGGGACCCAACAAAGTTGATTTCACCCTTTTAAAGGGAGTGCTAATGCCAATGAAAAGGAAAGAGAAATAGGGCAGCCTTTAGGTTCTTTCCTGGTTTGAGGGTTAAGCACAGATTACATTTAGTGACTTCTTGGGATTTACCCTAATAAGGATTGTGATTGTTGTTTGTGCAGAGTTTCACATCTCTCAACCAATTTCTCACATTGGTAGCAGTGGTTGGATTTGTTATCTGTGTTTGTGTAGTGACATAAAGTGATTTCTGTAACACTAAAATCCAATTATAAATAATTTATTACCAGATGTGACCATTAAAAAAATATATATCTTGATTGGCCTCTTTTGCTTTTTCCAGATTAACTTCCATTCTACCTGCCTTTGTGCTTCTGTGGCCATACTGGCAAGCATGGAGTATAAGCTCGACAACCTGGAGAGCTACATTGTGGCTTAGCTCAGGGGATTCTACAGTGAGAGGGGGCTGCCAAGTCCTCCAAGATGCAAGAGCTCCATAAGGCCCTCTAGGTGTTGTGGGAGTCCTGCTAGTTACAGGCTACAGACAAGGAGGAATACGAGGTGGAGTTTGAGATGGAGCACTTTCCCTGATTGCATCAAACGCACCTTATAACTATACAATACTGCCACCAGTAAGGTCCTGTTTAGAGGGGACTAAGTTGGCTACCTCCTTTAAAACACAGGGTAGGGATCTTTCTCATGGCATACCAAGGAGAGTCACTGAGGGCAGCAATTTGCGGTTGTGACGGGGTGGTCGTCGTGCATGGTCCATGGACTCACAAAATGCTGAGTACATATAGGCCCAAAAGAAACTATTTTGGGTATGGCACACCTGAACAAGGGGTAATTCCAAATTTGCAGATGCTCCACCTTTTACATCTGGTTATGCAAGTTTTCTGGTGCTCAGGATCAGGTAATGACTTCTAGCAAAGCTTAAGGAGTCACTGTGTTCTACTAAGAATGTTGTATTTGTATTGAGAACAGCAGCGTTTCCAATCCATTAGTGATCTCAAGCATTATACATTGTGTCTCTCCTTTGCCTATTAATTATCTGAATGACTTTGTGTTCAATTGTTACTTATTTGTTTTTGTGTGATTTTCATTGACTGGTTACATTTTCAACTGTACGTGCATTTGTATATTTGGAGCATTGAAGCCTTCTTTTATTTCTCAAAGTGACAGCTGTGGCAGACATTCCCATCTTCATTAATACTATCATAATTGTGCTCTACTGTTACACAAGTAAACCTTACCACCACTTCTTTAGAGCTTGGCTGCCACTGCATGACTCAGCTACCCACATAGTTAAGCAGGCTTAGAAGTCCAATTTTCCATGGCGTGACAATATACTCAGGATCATACTTAATGGGAAGGTCCTGAAATCTCACATTAGATATTTCTTATTTGTCTCTGCAACTGGAAATATCAGGGCAAACTCCTGACAGGTGTTGTATGATTAATGGAAACCACCCACAAATTCACCCTTTGTATTATTTAATTTTCTCTGCAAGGGTCAGAGAAAAATACTAACATTTGTTGAATAAAATGTTCAATCAACTTGCTAATCAAAAAGTTACTTGCTAGTAACCATGAAGGATTTTTTTTTCTCTGACTTATGTGGGTTCTGCCATTAGATGCCCTACAAGGGAGTATCCCAGGCTACTGCTGGACACACGGTCATCCAACAAGTGGCAGAAGATCCCGGTGTTTGGTGAGTTCAGGCAGTAGGGTGGTCTACATTGCAGATAATTACTACTTCTAAGAGATGGAAGCAGCAGATCAAAGGTGCAGTAAGGAAAAAAAAACTTTTGACACCTTTAACGACTCACCCAAAACAGAACTCTAAACCTGGGGGGCAAGAAGGCCATATATGAATACTTCTGGGTTCTGGAGAGCATACAAAGTAACAAGATACCACCAATCCCACTTAGCCCACTGAGTTAGAGATATTTGAATTTAACTTTGTTGATTGTGTGCAGTATTTCCATGAAATCTATTGGGTTTCCTGGAGGTTGCAGGTGGTACTGGGCACATAAAACTATTACCATGACCAGCAGTTTATCCAATTTCCCCTGGAGAGCCTGTGATCCTTTGGTTCTCTCTGTTGTTGTCATTGCAATTAAGTTATCCACATCACTTGCAGATAGGGTCACCCCCCGAAAATCTTCATGAGCTGCAGGGCCCTGCAGGTCTGACAAGATTCCTTAGTATGGAGACACCCCCAGACAACAAACACACCATCCCTTTCTCTCTCCACCTCACTCCCCAAGCTAGAGGCTAGGCAAGGTATACCTAGAAGACGCAGGATGGGGAAAAAAGAGGAGCCAGCTCTCCTGACGCTATTGAAGAACAAAGTGCTGTTTCTGTAAGTTTGGCACCAGCAGGCAAAAGAAACAGCCTGTAATGCAGAATTAAAATGTGAAATTCAGTCACCAGTGGCCCATGTTAATGAATCAACCAGTGTCCAGAAGAAACACCCCATAAGCTCCAGCATGGACTTTATCACCAGAATAGGTTTGCTGTGCTGGGCAGAGGTATGCAATTTCATGATGAATGCCAATATGATTGGCATATTTTACCTCCCTGAAGTCCCTGGTATATGGTATCACAGTGTACCCAGGGCTTGTAAGTTACATGTCGCTAATGGACTGTAGCACTCATTGTGCCATTCACAGTAGTGACAATGTAAACATGGCGGCAGGTCTGGCACTGGTATCCTGGTTGTGCAGCCTTAAGCTACAAATTTGAAATGTCAGAATAATGCAGGTCTAAGCCTACCTTTTAAATATTAATAAGTCATGCCTAAGTTTGTCTCACATGCCCATAAGTTGAAATCCATGCTATTTAAAAGTAGGACATGTAAAGGTCGAGGGCTAGAGGTACGACACCTTTTTGCGGTCACAAAAGATGAAAATCACTGTTTGCGACCGCAAAATGGCCTTGTACAATGTACCATTCCTATTTTCCGAGTCTGTATCCAGTTACCCACTCACAAAATAGGGACTGCGTTTCACAATTAGAAAGGTGTGTCCTGAAGTGAATGGTGGAAAAAATGTTTTTTTTCAGGGCACTCTGAAAGAATGTAAAGAAACATTTTCCTTTTCATTTTGGAAATGCATGCCTTTTTCCTTTAAAGAAAACAGGTTGCATTAAAAAAATTGCTTTCTTGAAAAACAGTCACAGACATGGCAGTCTGCTGACTGTGAGTGGGGCCATTTCCAAATGGGTGGCAAATTGGATTTGTAATGAATATTTTAGAAAAGGTGCTTTTGAAGGTTGCCTTCCTAAACCCTCTAGAAGCCATATGCATGAGCTTCAATGAGCTTCCAACTGTCACCCAGGTGCTGGAAACCTCCTGAATGAAGTGTGAACTTGTCCCCAGAGCTGAGACAAAGGCACTGGGTATGAGGAGGTGTTCTGTTTCTCTAGGAGGCTGACCATACAGGCTGTACCAAGGAATTTAAATAAATCCAAAGGGGGTTACCCTGTCACAGGCAGGTGTAGGTAACACTTGAGGCTGTTCTATTTGAACCATTCACCTGAAATGCTGGTATTCTGCAGGAGCAAACCCCTGACTGCCTGAAGGAGGCAAACATTACTGTGCAGAGTCCAGAAATCTTAAAGAATTCATTTGTGTCGTCTTTTACTTAGTCATTTAATTTGAAGTGAAATGATGAGTAGTTAGCTTTATTTCTTCTTCTTGTTTCAGGACTGGGAGACAGAGTCATAGAGAGGCATCGCCACCAGAAGTGGAGGATAATGGATTCTGAGCAGGAGCCATGGAGCAGGACCACAGGTAAGAGTTGTTCAAAGGAGCTTTAATGTGGGTGGGAGCAGCAAAACCAAGGAAAGGGTGGTGGCTGATGTGTGGTTCTTATACCCACCGAAATTAAGATGGCCACCCGGTCACATGATCCAGCGTGATCTATCAAGGCTGCATACTTTCAAGGAACACTGTGTGGTAGACAAACATTCTCAGAGGAAGTCAGTTCTTGCTAACAGCTCAAGCACTTGCATTATAATCAAATGGCAACAGTGATATAGCCTTACTGGGAAAATATACAACATCATTTTACAATATTCTCATACTGTAATCGCATTACTAGGAAAATGTGCAGCAATGTTGTATGGCAATATCCTCATATAAGAATGGCAACAGTATGCAACCATAAATACTGAGCGCAGCAACAATGCAAACACATTCACAAAAGTGGGGTTGGTGCCCTTGCAGAGCCCTGATGTTAAGAGATACCCTTGGGGAAGGTGATAGAGAATGCAGGACACTACGTGTCTCCTGACATGTCACCATCCTTTGTACCCTAGCCAATCAGGAACCATGGTCTACTGGGAGAGAAACTGCCCCCTGAACCGGCTTTGAGTAACAACATTTTTATTTCAAATGTTTTCATTTTATTAATTTTTATTTGATTTTTAATGTATTTTTTATTTTTTTTATTTTTTTGCATCTTGCCTCTACCCACTTCATGACTGTCAGAGGTGCACATTTAATTTATTTTTAGGTATTATTTCATTTCCGCCTGGACCCCATTGCCTGCCATGGGTACACACCAGCCTTCATTTTTTTCGGAATTATTCTATTTGCCCATGCCCCTCCCTGACTGTCACAGGTGTTTCCTTTAGAAGAGATGCACATAAAGCAAAGTGTTACATCTGTATTTTGTCATCCTTATTAGAAATTACATTTTATGTTTTGGTGGTGTTTAGACTTTAAAATGGGTTGATATCTTGCTGTTAATTATTTAGGATAATAAGTTAAGTAACCAACTACACTAAACTATATTGTCTCAGTCTGTCAGGCTAGAACAATGTTGCATTTCACTAAGGGCCAGATGTACGAAGCATTTTTCAAGTCGCAAAGGGGCTGATTCGCAGAATCGTCTAGTTTGTGACTTGAAAAATGCTTTTTGGGATGTACAAAGCCCAAACTGTGAATCAGTTACTTGCTACCGATTTGCAGTTTGGGTTTTGTGATTTGGTATTAGGAAGGGGCGTGTCTAGGGCGCCCCTTCCTAATACTAACTCCAAATGGTATGTATGATTGTTTTGTGACTGCGAATGCAGTTGCAAAACAATTGCAGTTAGCACCAGTTTCAAACTAGTGCTAACCCATTTGCAAACGGGAAGGGGTGCCCATGGGCCCCTTCCCCTTTGTGAATGGCAGAGAAAATATTTTTGCAGAGCAGGCAGTGGTCCTACGGACCACTGCCTGCTCTGAAAAAATTAAAAGAAAACTTTCCATTTTTGTTTTTGAAATGCATCTCGTTTTCCCTTCAGGAAAACGGGCTGCATTGAAAAAAAACTAAATTGTTTTATTTAAAAGCAGTCACGGACATGGTGGTCTGCTGTCTCCAGCAGGCCACCATCCCTGTGAGGGCGGCCATTCCCAATGGGGTCTCAAATTGTGACCTATCTCATGAATATTTTTGAGGTAAAGTACACTGTTGTGCATCCGGTTTTGCGAGTCGCAAATTGCGAGTCGCTAAGACTCGCAGTTCGTGAGTTGCAAAACCGGATCTTTGTACATGTGGCCCTAAATGTTTTTCTTGTTTGTTTGCTTTTATGTGCACAAAAGAAGCTACATCATTCATAGTACTGTCAGACAGAGGGCCTGTACAAAGAGACGTGACCACATAACAATTGACGTCAGTCCTCAAATCTCTTCTGCTTGTAGAGTTCAGCACCACTGCCCACTAACAGGCAACTGGCAGCATTAAGATGGCCCCAAGTAAAGGTGCTGCCAAGAATGTGGCTAGTAAGAAGCAGTTTTCCACCACAGGCGTGACAACCAAAATCTTTTTGCAGAAACACGGGTCTGCCTCACCGGCCTCCAGGAATGAAGCTGGGAGCAGCACTCTTGCAGCACTCCTGCATCAATGGCACCAGCCCAGCCTAAGCCCAAATCCATGTCTGTCAACGAGGCAGCCTCTGCAACCATGATGACGGCAGGAGTGCCCATATGTTTGTACAATGGGAAGCTGGGTAAAATGATAGCACTGAACTGCCTCCCTTTTTCTTTTGTGGAACGAGTGGGAGTTTTAAAATTTGCTGTGGCCATCTGCCCAAAATTGAAGGTTGTTATTTGGACCTTTTTTGCTATAGTTTCGATTCCAGCTCTCCATCATGATGTGCTGTAATTGGATAGACAAACTTTGCATCTAAGTGCTGTTCCAATGATCCACTGCACAACAGACATGTGGGCCAGTTGTCAAACAACTAATTATACGTCACTCACACTTGATTTCTTTGCTCATGTTGGGCAACAGCTATCTACAGGTCTCAGCAATTAATATAATTTTAAGGATTTTCGGCTGCATGTTACAGTAGCCATGTTTGCCTTTGAGAAATTACATACATCTGCAAACATATTGGAAGGCTTTAACAGCTAAGTGTTTGAATGGCTGTGACCCAGAGGTCTCAGAATATGATTTGTTACAATTGACTATAGCAGTAATATAGTCAAGGCCATGACAGATGATGGCTATTTCTAGGTCCTGTATTTCGCGCATTGCGTCAACCAGGTTGTGCAGAACTTTCTCAAAAAAGAAGACATAGGGGGTCATTCTGACCCCGGCGGTCATGGACCGCCGGGGCCAGGGTTGGCGGGAGCACCGCCAACAGGCTGGCGGTACCCCGCAGGGCATTCTGACCGCGGCGGTTTGGCCGCGGTCAGATGCGGAAAACCGGCGGTCTCCTGCCGGTTTTCCGCGGCCCATTAGAATCCTCCATGGCGGCGCAGCTCGCTGCGCCGCCATGGGGATTCTGACAGCCCATACCGCCATCCTGTTCCTGGCGGTTCTCCCGCCAGGAACAGGATGGCGGTATGGGTTGTTGTGGGGCCCCTGGGGGCCCCTGCAGTGCCCATGCCAATGGCATGGGCACTGCAGGGGCCCCCGTAAGAGGGCCCCACTTTGTATTTCAGTGTCTGCTTTGCAGACACTGAAATACGCGACGGGTGCCACTGCACCCGTCGCACCTTCCCACTCCGCCGGCTCAATTCTGAGCCGGCGTCCTCGTGGGAAGGGTCTTTTGCACTGGGCTGGCGGGCGGCCTTTTGGCGGTCGCCCGCCAGCCCAGTGCAAAAGCCAAAATACCCTCAGCGGTCTTTCGACCGCGGAGCGGTATTTTGGAGGGGGGAACTCTGGCGGGCGGCCTCCGCCACCCGCCAGGGTGAGAATCACCCCCATAGTCAGCAACATACTGACCACCTGCTGAAGAATCTGCACTGATGTCAGCAATCCTTTTATAGCCAGGAAGCAGTTGGGGATTATTTAGTGTGCTAATAGAGTATCAATTAAAGCCCTGATACAGGAGGGGAGTCGCCAACATAATGTTTTTTGACCTATTACATGTTGCAACGTTTGTTTGAGCAGTACAAACAGATCTGACTATGTCATTCAAAGAGGAGGGGATGCAATTGGGAAAAGCAAGACCATAGATGCTGACAAATGTGGCCTAGTCAAATGCCTGATACAGATTCTCCTTCATTTTGAGGAATAGTTAAAAAAGGTGGCTAAAGGGTTTGAACTTGCAGGTGTGAACGAAAACACAGAAGTGCATGCCTTGGTTGAGAGCTTAATCCTTCGCTTGGCTGTTAATGCAAAGCTGCAAAAAAATATCATGTTGTCCAAAAAGCATATATGTGTCACACTACTTGATCTAGGGTACAAAAACAATCTGTTCATTTTCATTCCTTTTTCCGAAGGTGATGTCTCAAAATACAAGACATGGATTGTTGAGCAAGCCTGAGACCTGGAGGAAGAATGACTGGAAATTAGAGTGCCACTCCTAAGTTCTGAGGAGCCTTTAACTTCCAAAGAAGGCAGTCCTGTTGTCTCCCTGCAGCCAACACCAGCAACTAGAGAACCGGCAAACAAAGCAACAACAGGAACTGAAGAATCAGCGTCCAACCTCTGCAATGGCTTGCTATCAAGTGTCAACTCTTAAATCCAGTGCAGAGGTGAATGGAAAAGAGGTGGAGCAAGTTGCAGCACCAATGACCATTCAGAGGATGTTCCAGGAGTATCTGGATGAACCTAAAGAGGTCTATGTGGATCAAAACGTATTCGTGTATTGATATGGGAGGATTCGCCAAAGGCCAGAGCGCAGTAGGCTGGTAATAAATTATCTGGCTTGCTTGGTAGCCAGAGTGTCTACTGAGTGTGTGTTCAGTGCAGCTGCCACATTTGTCTCAGTGAGAACGACCAGTCTCTCTCTTCAATATGTGAAGAGGTTGACCACAATCAAAATGAACCAACACTTCATACAACACAATTAAACTGTTCCCAAAACAGTACACAAGGAGGAGGGTGAATGGTCAGACTCATGTGTGTTAGCTGACTAATTTCTGAGTAAACCACTTGAGTTTGTGTATGAACTCTACTTCCTTGAGTATGCCACCATAGTACTTTTTAATTATTTATCTTCAAACGTCTTTCTTTGCCAACAAATACAGATATAGCTAGTGGAACATTATGTTTGTGTCCGAGTTATGTTGCCCCTCCATCTTTAGTCATATGTATTGCCATACTGGAGTTGAACCAGTGTGCAATGAAGAAGCCTCCCCATTCTCTTCAGGTTATTGGAGACAATGCCTGCCTCCATCTCATGTCTTCTTTCATCATCTAGCAGGGCTGCCCCAGAAGATCACTGATTAACAAGACTGCCAAATTCCAATGTGTTGCTTGCATCAAAGAGGAGATACAATTGGGAATCTACTATTGTGCTTTAATTTGAAGAGGTAACTACTGCACCAATAAGTGATGATATATTATTGAATGATTGTGAGTGATGATTGATGATTGATATGGTGGCAGACAATAAGGGAGGGTGTTCAACTAATTAGTAAACTTGACTTCAATAATTTTCAATGTTAGGGCCCTCACAGATGATATTTTTTTCCTGAAGGCTGAAGGTCATTGTTCCTTTCAAACTTAGTGAAATTTACCTGCAGAGTGAACTCCTTTTTTATGGTTCTTTGAAGACCAGACCAGTCACTTTAATTAACAAACTCAAATCTACACAAATACTCCAGTTCTGTTTCTCTACTTGTTTATCAGCAGCAGTGGCCTACAGGTCTATCTCACTTGGGTTGGGAGGGGGACAGAATTACTTGTAATAGGAGAAGGATGGAAGGATTCAGGATCGGTCTACATCATCAGCCAGAAGAAGGAGTTATCAACTTCAAAGGGAGACCATAATGATGATGACTCTGAGGCCTAGTACTGAGCTCAGGAGAATGAAGAGAGTTGCATTGATATGGGAAATGCTGCTGAGTGAGTGTGCTGCACAAGTTGCAAACGTGAAACTTCTGTTGTTCTTGCTCTGCCTCTCTTTCTTCTTGGTACACACCTCATGAAGCTTACCTACCATCTGTCTTTCTCTTTCGCTCTACAGTACAGTTTCTGTTTTACAATCTGCAGGCTTTCCCCTCTCCCGCATGAACAAAAGGTGAAAGTTCAGCCAGGCACCCAAGAGTGACAGACATTCCGAGAAGAATACAGATGCTTCGTCAATTTGGCAATAGAGAATCATTTTGCTTTTGAAAATCATAAATTTTAGAACTGGGTGGGTTCACTTTACTCCAACATAATTTGTAGCTTTCAAATCTAAGTAACAGAACATATAGATATATAATAATAACTTGGGTCTCTGGGATGAAGGACTGTTTGCAATGTATTTAACTCAACTGTGCCATACATATTTCTTCATTTCCCTCTGCAACAGACTGATGTTGGTGTGGTGCTCATCATCATGATGAATATTGTTGTTGTGTTTTGTTTAGTGTTTGTCTTTGTCACACCTGTCCCCAAATCCCCCTTCCTATCCATTCATAAAACCCCCAGCCCTCTTCCCCTGGATTGTGTGATTTACTGAAGTGACTTAATTTACACCATGAATGGATCACAAACTTGGTGGGGTAGATATGATTAAATACAACACCAACTCACTACAGGATCTTCTATTACCTGGGCAATAGCCCGCACTAGTCCCACTTACCAAACCACGCATAAAAAAGATTCATGTATTTTAGATGTCAAAGAACATAATTCGTCAACATCATCAGCCAGGTCTTGTGCTACATAAATGCTTATCTTTGTCCACTCCAGACTTTTCCTGACTCTAGCATTTCATAACTTTAGTTTTCATTAAATTTAATGCTGCCCATAGCTCAGAATAATTTACTATTATTAGTTTTTGTCATACTATCTGGTATTCTCTGTTGTGTCATGGTGGTAGTAGTCTGGTCCCAGTCTTTCTAAAGCTATAATATAAATGTATAACTCACTAAATTTGTGTTTTTCTTTCAATTGAGTTGCCTATGATGGATAATCCTTTTGATTTATCCTACAGTTGGAGTTCACCTAGCTGTGAGTGGGACCACACTTGCGATGACTTCCCTATTACCACCACCATTAGGAAGGCACCATGGGAAACCCTCCAGTAAGGATTTGGAAGATTGGGAGAGGTAGCAGACTTCACTTCATCTCTTCATGTAAGAGAACTATGAAGTGAAGTGAGCTAGTTTAGTTAGTAAGTAATTAACTTCTACTGTAGATAAGTAATTGTTGTTGATGTGGATGGAGGATAGAGGTGCAGGTGGCAGGGTGGACGAACTGGGGCTGGGGGCAGGGGCATGTGCTTCACCCTCTTCCTCCTCATGCTGATACTCTGCCCAGATGGCCTCCAACCTCTGCCGCCACAACCGGGCTGCTATCTCCTCCTGTGTTAGTGGTGGATGAGCAAGAGTAGCTATATTAAGAAGGAAAAAATAAAAAAAAGACAAATTGTGAACGATACTCTGTACAAACAATTGTTTAAAATTATACAGTGGGACGGTAGCAGTACATTGTTAATCCCCTAGGGCCATTGACATTTTTTAAGTTATTAGGAGAGTCCATGGACATAATTTTACCACACATATCTCATATAAAAGCACTGACTGGCTGTGCATAACACCACAGCATAACACCAGAATCTGGACAGCATAACACCCTCTTAAAAAAATCAGTGATTTTCTTTTCTTATAAAGGATTTCCTAAAGAAGCAACAGACAGTTTGTGTGGAAAAAGAAAAATACCTCTGATGAATGCGTAAGGCATCATCCACATTGGAGTACAAGTATTCTTTGTGCTAAATTAATGGAGGTATGCTAGCAAGCATAATGGATACTGCTTTGCCACTCTCTGCAGTCTGCAGCTGAAACAGTTGCACTGCCTGTTTATCTTACTTTGACTCCAATGGCCCTGCCCTTCTCCAAATGTCTTTCAATTCTACCTTGCCTCCAAAGAGGCACATGAAAGTATAAGTCACACATGTCATGTTTAATATACAGATAATAGATATCCTGTGTGCTAAATGTAGACAGTGGGAAAAAACAATGCACTGCAGTACAGGGAAAGGAAAGAGATATATACTTTTGATTGAACATGTTCCAAATACAGTAATCCATCTGCAAAACATGAAATCCTAGACACTTAATCCCACTTTACTTCCTGGCCTTGTCTTCAAACACAAATTATTTCAAACAAGCACATTTCCTTGGCAGTAAGGAAAGGAAATTGACTTACTCAACTGCAGAATAAGTGAGAGGAAACAGACTGGCTAGGTAGAGGTTTTGCTATAGAAAAGTGGGGTGTCACTGATCAGCATGTGCCTAAGCTTTGGCTTAGTCAGACACTGTAGTTAAAAGTTGACAAATATTAAAAGGGAAAAATTTGAACAGGCATAAATCCATTGTAGAATCCAATAAATATATAAAGCACTTGGCCAGAAAAAGTGTCCTATGCCACAAATGGATTTAAGTTTTTTTTTTGGTAGGCTTGGGAGAGAACTTAAGAAACAATTAAGGTGAAGTATGAGTAGGTGACTGTGTGGGAACTGGGAGGAAAGGGAAACACACCTTGTATTTGTTTTGGTTTGCAGTGCATTAAAAACTTTGTAAATGCGATATTACCTGAAGTAGACGCACACTGCACAGCCAACAGTGCTGTGCTTAATTGAACCACGCTGCAGTTATAGGTTATAGGTCACAAAACACCATGGTCAGGGAGGTCATGAATGATGATGGGTGAGACCTGCCTTGTTTGACAAAAAGAGTAAGTATTCTAGTAATTGTCAATAACCAAGCAATGTGACTTACCACTGCCCTCCTGGCTGCCGCAGGGGCTTCCCCTCCAACCAGCACTGCAACTGGTGCATTGGCACTGGTCCTGGGACTAGTGGTCTGTGTGGCTGCAAAAAACATTACACATTTTAAATGTCAGATGAGCCTCCCTCTTTTATTTGTTTAAAAAAATACAACCACAATACATAGCTACAGCTTGGTTTGCACTATCTTCTCTTCTATCGAAAATATCACTTTGGGCATGTTGTTGGTTGACAGTGTTAGAGAGGCCAGGTGGTCAAGTCAATCAAATCTCAACGGAATGGAGGGCCAGAGACATGATGACCATGAGTCATTTAAAGTGCAATGAAGGAGTGAATACATTGGTCAATAAAGGGCATATGGTTTTGAATTTCATATTAATTTCCTGCCATGCTGCACTGTCATCGAAACTGTTGGTATGCTGAAAAATACATACAGCACAACATTGGGGGAATCACTATAACCATTGCCACTCTCTCGTTTTACTGTTTGGGACAGTACCAGTCCATAGGATATAAAAGGTAGATAGAAAAAAGCAAAATGCAGGGAAAACAAGAATGAACAAATATTAAATAGAATAAAGAGTATTTGAATAAAATATGGAAAACATATTCTAAATGGAGAGAGGTGAAAGTTAGGGAACTAAATAATATTAACTGGAGAACTTACTGGGGCCAGCAGACCCGTCAGCTGCAGCTGCAATGCTCGTGGTGGTACTTTCATCTGCTGAATCAATGGTGGAGGCAAACTCGGCTTGACCCTTTGATGCCCTCTTCTTGTGCTTTCGTGCTGATGCAAGAACTAAAGAAGATAACAAAAATAGATTAGTGGTACAGTTAATCTCCAAGAAAGTATGTTGACAGGTTATGGCAAAGGTGGTGACATATTGACATTGTACTTTTCTAAATCAGATTGCCTATATTACTAGTATTGAGTCGCCCTGTTCCTAATTTCCTAAACCTAACTCGTCCTCCAAATTTCCTAAACTACATTTGGACCTACTAATGCATTGCAATGAATGATCTTTGTTTCTCAACCCCTTTAATGAGCCAACTCAGTCAGTTTCCCTTTTCAATGCATGGATGCATATCACACATCACTGGGAGATTGAGTGGGAGTGTACGATCTACATTAAAAGAAAAACACATAGAAGACTAACTCACTGATATTACCACTACCATTATCTTAGTGATGAAACAGAGGAGTCTGCGTGATTTCTTAAATAATCAACCCAAGTGAGTACCCACAGCAACAAGTACAATTAGGTAGTACTGAGCACCTGGCTCACTCAAATTGAATCACAAGTGAACTTAACTTACCTCTTAATATGAGCAGCATGGTATTTGAAAAAAATATATTAGCATTGAAGAATACAACAAATATATAATTACACACCGAGCCACAGAAACTAGACGCACAGCAGGGCTAGCAGGTCCTGCTCCGAGTCGAGAATGTCAGCCCAGCAATGCATTAGCTGCTGCTGGGTGCACCTGACTCTAGTTCTCCTCCGCACACACTGGCACACCCTCCCGCAGGCCGAACCGACTCCCGGGCCTGCCTCCTTCTGTCATCATGGAGGTGAGATGGCTCTGCACAAAAAAAAAAGCTGGGCCACCTTTGCCTCTAAGAAAATGGTGTGGGCATGCATCGCTTGGTGGTGCCGGTTAGTAGCCGCCCTGGTGCACCTTCGCCCATGCATATGGCGCTAGGTGGGGGGAAAAAGAAATAGGAAAAAGGAAGGAATAGAAAAGAAGCAATAAGGAAGTAAAGGAAAAAACAAAAAAGTCACACAAAAATAAAAAATGACAAAAATGTAAAATACTTAAACACAAATATACACACTAATATAATAAAGATAAAAGAAGGGTGGATGAGTGGGATGGGGAGGATAGCAAATATTTAGGTTAGAATAATAAATTGCTCTGGCACCATGCACAGAATAGGAAAAACAAAATGTGCACATGTGCATGTGACCATGTGGTGCCATTCACACTCGGTTTACAGTGCAGAACGCTCTACTAGCACCAACCAGTGTGAACGGGTGGCCGAGCACAACTCTGCCTGCTTGCAAAGTGAGGAGTAATTTTTGGGAGTTTTTTTGGCACTGCATGGAATTCCGCATATCAGAACTCTGCCAGGTCCGTCCACAAATAACATTCAGTGGAACCTCACAGAGAACATATCCAGTATTGTGGGGCCCTCTTTGGCTACGGCCTAAAGCCCTGCCCTGCTGGAAGAATCTGAGTACCAAAAAAGTGACTATGTCAGATGGTAGAAATCTTCACTAAGTGAAGATGTGAAAAGTGTCCAGCTGAAGAGGGGCCTTCTCTGGGCACAAAATTCCAATTTCAACCTCTCCTGCAAAAAGTTAATGGCTTCACTTAGACGTTGTCCAGCAGCTACTGGACAATGTGGAACCTTAAACCTTACCCTTGTTCCAGTCAAGCACAACCAGGTGACTGCAGTTGGTGCTTATCGCTTTGTGGAGCTATTTTGAACCTTAAAACGTGCCATAGCTACCAGGGGGTTGAGCTCAAGTTTATTTACTGACTTTAGTAGTTCACCTTGACAAAGGCTGTGGCTATTATTATTTGAAGAGTGTGTCCACCCCTCTTAAAGAAAAGTGTAAACATTCAGTGGCTTGTAGTCCCATCAATGAATCACCCAGTGACAGGAGAGGACACTCCATAAGCCCCATCATTGACTGTACCAGCAGAATAGTTTTTTTGTGCTTGGAGGTTTCCAAGAAACAGCACAAATGCCCCCCATGCAGCAGTCTTCAGGGAATCCATTACTACAGAAGACCTTTCTTCCATTCTTTCAAAGGCTCACATTTCTGTGCCTTGGGAGGGCATGATTCCACTGAGTTTCATAGGCACCCTATTTTAAAGGTCGGATTAGGGCATTCAGTGAAATATTTACTGTTTTCTGTTTTTTACTACATACGTGATGTCAAAGTTGATAGGGTTGGCTTTTTTTGTAATGAAAAACAAAATAAGTGCTTTTCTTAATGATATTCAACAGTATTTAATACTGGTGAAATGTTTATTTTCATACTTTTCAATGCATGATGATGCCTTATGAAAAAGGCATTTTAAAATTGAATACCACAGGTTTGTTATAAGCTTATGTATTGGGATATTGTTATTTTAGAAGCTAAGGTCTCTGGCACACAAATTATCAAATGTTCCTACTATGCATTTTTGGAGTTATCTTGTGACTGTAACATTTCTTTAATGTGAAAACTCTGTACTTGCAAGGACCCTGTAGATGGTGTTCCCAATGTTTTTCCTACCTGCCATTGTGAATACATTTGTACTTTTGTGTGTAGTATTTAGTTTGGTGTACATTGAAGCATTTTTTCATGTTAAAGAAAAATCAATGACTTGACATTAATTTATTGAGTGTTATTTGTTGCCTTGCTGAGTTTTGAATCTCTAGCCCACTGTGTCTCCCTTACAACGATCTCACTTCCCTGAGATTCAAGTGCTAAAGGGAGTTGTTGATTCTCAGTTTAGGGATCCACCAAATGGGGTCCCAAGGACACCTTAAGTGAAGGACTATGGCCCAGATTTAAGAAGGCCTAGCTCCAGTTTAGTGCCACCTTAGCCTAATGTATTTGACGCTAAGGTGGCCTTTTCCCCGTGCTATATTTACAAAGTGGTGCAATGCATGTATTGCACCACTTTGTAACTTTTTGTGCTACATTATGCCTGTTCCAGGCATAAGGTATGCTAACGGGGCGTTCTCCCTTTAAGGGGGGGTGAAGAAATGGTGAAAAGAAATCTAAGAGTGTAATTTTTTTCAGCATTTTCAACGTTTGCTCAGAGCAGGTGTAAAAAGGGGGCACACCATTATTTATAATGGGCCCCTATGTACTGTTCAGGTATATGACCAACAACTAAGGCACGCAAGAAAAGTGGCGCACCACTTTTCTTAAATTTGCCCCCTATGTTTTTTTTAAACCTTTATTTATTAATACAGTAAGAGAACACCAAGGTTTGACTGATATGACAGTCACAGTAGATAGTATGTCAATCAGAACATAGCACAGTGAATAAGGTACAATTTATAATAAATAGGAAAAAAATCAGCAATAATAAGCTCGTCCAACAGATTTGATGCAGCCTCACCTTTCAATGTATATACCATCAGATTTACCGGCCAGTTGTCATTATGGTGAAACTACCCCTCCTGTGAGCTAACCCCATCCAGTCCATGAGAGCATGATTCCCCCCCTCCTGTTCTCTATTGTCATTCTGCTCCCTTCCGGAAAGGTAATTTCTTAGAGGACGCTAAGAGCCTTATTTTTACTTTTTGGTGCAAAACTGCACTAACGCAGTTTTGCACCAAAAAGTTTTGAACTGGCTTGCACCATTTTTTAGCACCAGCTGGGCACCATATTTATGGAATGGTGCAAGCCGGTGCAAAGGGTAGGCTAGCTTAATTCTTTTTTACATTAGGCAGGTTTGAGTCAAAATAAATGATTCTGACCAGATTAGCATCATTTTTTGACGCTAAGGGGCATATTTATACTCTGTTTGCACTGAATTAGCGTACTTTTTTTACTCTAATTCAGTGCAAAACTAACTCCATATTTATACTTTGGTGCTAGACCCGTCTAGTGCAAAATCTATGGAGTTAAAGTCATTTTTTTGAAGCGGAAACCTACCTTGACTTAATGAGATGCAAGGTAGGCGTTCCCGTGCAAAAAATGACTCTATGGCCTTAACGCCATATTTATACTCCCATGCAAAAATGGTGCAAGGGAGGGAGGAGGGGTCAAAAAGTGGGGCAAAGCTTGCTTTGCCCCATTTTTTAAAGCCTGGGTCAGGGCAGGCGTTAGGGGACCTGTGGGCCTATTTCCATGGTGGAACACCATGGAATAAGCCCACAGGTGCCCTCCCCAGATCCTAGGGGCACCCCCACCAACAACACAGGGACTGCAGAGGATGGGGAACCCTATCCCAGGTAAGTACAGGTAAGATTGCATTTTTTTTTTCAAGTGCCATAGGGGGCCCTGAAATGGGCCCCCATATATGGCACAGGGTGCAATGGCCATATCAAGGGGACCCCTGTCTTCTGTGCTAGCCATTGGGGTGGTGGGCATGACTCCTGCCTTTTCTAAGGCAGGAGTCATGTGGCATGGTAGGTTTAGCACCATAAAATGACGCTAATCTGGTTAGAGTAATTTTTTTTACTCTAACCTGCCTAAAGTCATTTTTTGGTGCTAAACCCTCTTCTTCTATACTGCCAGCCCCACCCGACTAAAGTCATTTTTTTTTTACTCCCGCCTACCCTTTGGACCGGCTTGCACCATTCCATAAATATGGTGCCTGGCTGATGCACAGAAATGGTTCAAGCCGGTGCTAAACTTTTTGGTGCAAAACTGAGTTAGTGCAGTTTTGCAGCAAAAAGTATAAATAAGGGCCAATATTTTGTACGTTTGTGCAACTTTTGAACTCAAAAAATGACGTTAATGCGCCACAAAAAAAGTATAAATCAGGGCCTTGGTGCTAGACGTGTCTAGCACCAAATTGTAAATATGGAGTTAGATTTGCACCAAATTAGAGTTAAAAAAATGTCGCTAATTCGGTGCATACAGAGTATAAATATGCCCCTAAATATGGCGTTAAGGCCATAGAGTCATTTTTTGCACGGGAACGCCTACCTTGCATCTAATTAAGGCAAGTTAGGTTTCCACTTTCAAAAAATGACTTTAACTCCATAAATTTGGTGCTAGAGGGGTCTAGCACCAAAGTATAAATATGGAGTTAGTTTTGCACCGAATTAGAGTAAAAAATAAATGACACTAATTCGGTGCAAACAGAGTATAAATATGCCCCTAAATGTCCCTAGACATGATCCCAAAGGCAAAGGTGCACAGTATAATTCTCAGTTTGTGCTGCAAGACACTAAAGCACAGATTTAAGAGGGCCTATCGACACATTAGCGTCATTTTTTTATGCTGATGTAGCGTTAGATGGCCAAAGACGCCGTGCTATATTTACAAAGTGGCGCAATGCAAAATTTTGACACTACTGCCTGCCCATGGTGTGTTGTTTTATTTTTTATACAGCTCACACATGATGGTTGTAGGGGGTGCTAAGGGGTGCAAGGAAAGTGGCCCTGCACTGGTTGCAGTTTTTCATAAATATGGCCCTAAGTCTCCTAGTCATTTGTCCACAGTAGGCGATGGGCCCATCACCAATGCCTTAGCCACTTGACACTCACCCAGGAACAAGGCCTGTCTGGAGAATTCCCTACTGTGCTTAGGTATTAGTTTGATAGCCCAACAACACTGTTAGGACCTTAGGTTGCCTTATCAGGCCCATATTATTCTTTAGAGTATAAATGGGTCTACTCCAGTACTTGGAAATCATCATGCAGTCCCATGCCAGGTGTAAGAAATCAGCCACAGGAGAGCTACATATTTCACATGCACTGTTATCTCTCCCCCTAAACCCATACACCCTTGCAGGTGAAGGAAGTTGTAATATAGTACTCTATGTCTAACGTTCATGGAGTCCTCATTTATACTTTGACAGCAGTATTCCCATTGGGTATCTGTCAGTTGCATATGCAAAGCCTCCGACCATTTAGTCCTGGATCGATGCCCCATCTTTCACATGTCTTTCAGGGTTGTAGTGTACTTTATGGTGATTGTTTTTGTAGTCAGGGTGCAGGATGCCCCAAGTCTCAGCAACCACCATTCTGCTGGTCCTTGGGGATAAGTAGGAAACTGTTCTCTCATCGTTGCTCGGAGCCTGATATGGGAAAATGTTGCTAATGGGGTACAGTGTCCTTGCAATAGCTATTCCTCCAAGGTAAGTGAAGGACCTTGATTGTTGCAACTGGGGCCCAGCATTGTCTGGCTGCATGGGGATCCTTGAGCAGGGTCCTTGAATATGGGTGCAAAAATGAGTTAAAATTAAGTCATTGTTTTGTTGACAAGCCAGAAATTAAGTTGCAAAGAGCTTCTTTTGCCTATACATTTCACCCATTGTGATGGTAGCTGAACATTTCTCCTTGCATTCTTTTAACTAGTGTACAAAATAAAACCAAGGAGTTAATTGATTAGCAGCTACCACAATGAATATGTGGAAAATTTTAACAGCAGTGATCAGAAACTCCTGCAACATTTTTCTGAATAATGATCCATCTTGAATGTAATGAATAAGGCATGTTAGCAACTGACCTGTAAATTTATTCAGCTGACAACGTGCATGTTCTGTGTGTAAAGGTAATATCATCTAGCTGTCAGTATAGAAAAGACATGCCATTCAAGACTCCATGAGAGAGTGAGGGACTATGGGCCAGATGTATCAAGCTCCGGTTTGCATTTCTTAAATAGCGAATTGTAAAAAATCGCTATGCAAAATGGGATGTATGAAAACTGCGAGTCGGTAATAGCGATTACTTAAAATTCGCAAATGCAATTTGCTAGTTGCAAATACCGAAGAGCAAAAAAAATCGAATCGGTATTTGCAAATTGCGAAAATGGCAAATCGAAACAGCCTGACATCACAACCAGTAAGTGAATCATCCCATGCTATTTCCAGAAGCCACACCCAGAAGAGCAGGCAGAGCGACACAACCCAGCACCAGGGAGGCAGCCTTGTGAGCCAGCCAGGACCAAACAGGAACATGGCCACTGATGGGAATGTGAAGGAGAAAGGTGACAGGAAGTGCAAACTCAAATTCAGTGAGCAGGAATTGGAGGTGCTCACTGAGGAGGTGGTCAGTAATCATGACAAACTATCTCGGAAGAACTCACTCCAGGTACCTGAAAGTGAGAAGAGGAAACTGTGGTCAGACATCCAGACCAAAATATGTGCAGTGGGTATTGCGCAGCGTTCCGTTGAGGAGATATGCAAGCGATGGTACGACTTGCGTTCCCATGCCAAAGAGAGGGTAGCCAGCAGGCTAAAGGAGGCCAGGAGCACCAGAGGAGGACCACCCACCCAGAAACCATCCACACCAATGGAAGACATCTTGGAGTCGACACTGCTTCCTGAAGCTGTCAGTGGTGTCACTCACATTGACACCTCAGGCACACCCAGCACCAGCAAAGGTAAGGGCAGTAATGATGTCTTTCTTCATATGTGCATGTACAAATGCCCCTTAGAAAATAGCTATTGGAACTATGCAGTGTGATAAGTGGTCCATGGCACATCTTACATACAACACAACAATGCCTTATGGGAGCGGTAGTCCACACCCCTAAAGTGCAAATACCACATAAATAGTAAGATAGTGTTAAGCCAAATAGAGAAACAACACAAAAGACTCTTAGTGATACTATGCCAGTGTACATTTAAGACTATTATGCAACTATTTGTGTAATTATAAAAAATGACATGCTGCACATTGTCGTTGTAGATGTTCCGGGGCCTGACGCAGCAGAAGGTGGAAATGTGGAGGATAGCGAAACACAGCCACAGTCCGACACCAGTGAGTCCTTCATTAACGCACCAACTAGACGCAGGGCAAGAGTGCTACCTCTCCCAGAGTATAACCTGGACTCTGATGAAATGCCGGATAAAGAACCCACACCACATCCAGAGGCTAGAAGCACAATAAGACAGCAGTCCTTGCCCCAGCGTCAGTCCACCCCCCTCAGGAGGCGTCACGAAGCAGACAGACAGTGCACTGAGGACGGTGAGGGCCCATCACTCTTTGGCGGCCTTGAAGCTTCCATGCTGCAAGTGCAGCACCTGCAATGTAAACACATGAGGTCAATGCACAGGCAGTTGGTGTCAATCAATCATAAAATGGGCACAATGCACAGGCAGTTTGGGTCTCACAATGACAACATGGGAGTAATGCACAAGCAGTTAGAGTCTCTTAATGAAAACATGTGCAATCTGCATGAGGGACAGCTAACAGCAGCAGAAAACACAAAGGAAATGACAAACACCATTAGGGAACTCTGCACTGTGATTCAGCAGGAGCCTGTCAGCCTCCGTAGGCGCCATCACCAATTGATGGGCAGGTTGAATGGGTTCTGCAGATCTGCCAATCGTCTCTCTACCTCAACTGCCTTGATATCAGTGGAGATGGCACATTGCAGTTGGGATGTTGCACAAGGATTGGTGCAAATAACCAATGTTTTGGAGACAATGCAGACAGCACGGAGTGCTACAAACAGCAAACTGGGTAGTGGGGATAGTGAGGAGCTCTTTAGCATCAGCAGTCTCACAGCCCCTGTGATGGATCCTAGACATCGCAGTACCAGACACAGTACTGTCTTTGAACCAGCTACAAGAGGTGCCACTGAGGCCATTGAGCACTCAAGTGGAGTGTGTGGACGTAGGAAGTAATGTTGAGGTGTACAGGGGACTAGCTTAACACTTAACAAAACAGTTCTACAATGATGCTAATAGTGTGACACTGTTACTCACACCTGTTTGTGTATAGTGCATAGCTATGTCCTAATCACACATATATTACCTGAAGTCAAGGCAATAAAGATGCTACGTACAGCAATACATATAATGGACGTGATATTGTCATTACTTACATCATAAATGGTTGCGCGTGATCTCAGCACGTCTTTGTCTGCCCTCTGCTACTCTGCTTCTGTCTACTGGGTGAAGGCAAGGGATCACCATCCTGATCTGAGTTTGGGTCGGTGGGTTCCACAGGTATGCCTCTCGTTGTAGCAATGTTGTGCAACATAGCACATGTAGCCACAATTTTGCATGCTGTTTCAGAGCTGTATTGTAGTGCACCACCACTCTTGTGTATGCATCTGAAACGTCTCTTCAGCAGGCCGACGGTCCTCTCTACAATGCTGCGGGTTGTCCTGTGAGCAGCATTATACCTCCTTTCGGCTGGCGCTGCAGGATTCACATAGGGCGTCAGTATGAATGACCGCACTGCGTAGGCACCGTCTCCTGGAATGACAGGAGAGTAAAATGAGTACTTGTTATACATGACATCACATTTACATAAATGCGACATTGCCAACTATTTCATTACCCAGTAGATATCCTCCGCCAAACTCCCCAGCTAGTAGTCTTGTGTAAATTCCACTGTGCCAAAAGATGTAGGAGTCATGTGTGCTACCTGGATATCTGGCCACGAGATCGGTTATAATGTTAGAGGCATTGCTACTTACTTGTATGTTCATGGAACGTGAATTTTTACAATTCCGATAAACATACTCCGTGGCCAATGGCAGACAGATAGCTATATGTGTCCCATCGATAGCGCCTATTACATGTGGGAATCTGGCAATCTGGTAGAAATCAAATTTTGTCTGTAGTAGATCCTGTGGTGTGTTGGGGAATCTTATGTGCTGTTGAATTTTGCTCAGCATGGCATTGAGAAATGCATTGAAAAATCGTAAGAGAGCACTCTGTGAGACCCCTCCGGCTGCTGCTTTAACCCCTTGATAGCTCCCTTATGGAACAGGTGCAGGGAGCATAATACCTGCACATGGAGGGGTATATTATTGGTCCAGTGTGTGGTGCGCTGCAGTATTGGTTGTAGATCAGCTATCAGGTCATGGCTGAGCTTAACCTGTACTTCTCATATATCTCCTCCTCTGTCTTGTCAAAAAGGGTAATGCGCACTCTAAACATGCGCTCATGTCTCCTCCTCCCTCTCCTCAAACCTGCCAAGATCCTCATTCTCCTCGCCATGACGTAGAGTGCAGCCATTGTGGAAAAGAGGCTTGTTTATATAGGTTGCACCTGGTTACCACCTCATTTCATTCCATGGTAAATTGCACGTGCAAAAGGCTATTCTGCGAATGATCGCTATTTGTGAATTGTTGATGCATTGCATTGCGAGACGGAGTTTGCGAATCACATTCTGCATATTACAAATAGAAACATGATTTTGCGGGTCGCAATCTGCAATTCACTAATGCAGGTCACAATTTGCAATACGCAGATTGCAATTCACAAAACAGTTGCAGTTGCAAGGAATCGCTATTTTAGTGATTCCTTATATTTGCACTGCGAATGCCTTTCATAAATTGTGAAAGACATTTTTGCATTCGCAAACGGCCAAATTTTGCGATTCGCACCGTTTGCGAATGCTAAAAGGTTTAATACATCTGGCCCTATATGCTTAACCAAGACAGTACCAAATCAGTGTCGGAATGGCCACATGAGCATTCAATATAAATACACTCATACATCTTAAATATCCCATAGCTAATTGCTTGTTTGGCCTCGAAGCAGAAAACAGACATTGGCATAAGGTTGGGTTAGAGTGGAAGGAACATTAAACATGCCTTTTGAGTGGCTAAGAAAGAAGCAAAGATATCCGACAGTTGCATATCTCTAATCGTAAATACCTATATTACCTTCAATTACATTGGGGCTATTACTGCGTCACAATTCTATTTTTAAAATGTCAATATATTGTAGGTGTTTTTGTATATTATAATTGAAGTATATTTTGAAGCTACTAATAATATATTATGTTAGAGTGTGTGTTGTTGCGTTTTATTTTCTAAAAAAAACATACATTTAATTGAGCCATAGTAACAGTTGTATTGGTATTTGAAACTCCTGCTAAAATAACTGAAACTGGAATGAAACACTTCAAAAGTATTTCCAAAAAGGAAACAATAAATGTTTCACATTTTCCAGTGAGAAATGACTTCTAAGTGAAAATAATGCAAATGCATATTCTTAGGTAGAGTGCAGTTGCTATTTATATATCCTAAATAGTAAAAAACATACATCTCTTAAGAGGTCACACAAAAGAAAGACAGCGTCAGAGCAGAGGTGCCATGAAATCATGATCATCAAAGTAGAGGACCAGTGCTTTGTGCCTCATAAAAAGTGAAATAAAGTCAGAACAACAATATATATATTAAAAACTGAAACCAACTTGGGGTCTGGTTTAGAAATTTTACAGATGAGTTACTTCGTCACAATGGTGACAGATATTCCATCTGCCAATATCTAAATCCCATTATATACAATGGGCCTGGTTTAGATCTTGGCGGAAAAGGTCACACTCTCGGTTTTCCGTCTGGAAACCCATCCGCTGCTTTGCTGGTCCGCCCTCCTAATTTAGATGTTAGCATTCCCATTGACGATAGCCCATATTCATCCCCCCTTCTCTAACAAGAAACTCCACCCGCGATAATGGCACCATTGGAAACAGTGGCTGCTGGCGGGATTCCAGCCACCTTTACCTCTGTGCAGATTTCGATGTGCCTTACCCTAAAATCAAATGTGGCGGTCCAACCTCCCCACCAGAGATGGCAAGTTGGAGGGGAAATGAGGTAAAAACATACTTTTTTTCATGATTGAGTGGGCACGACTCGACAGGACCTGCCATTGCTGCTTCCACTGACAAAACATGACCCACCCCATTGCCGGATTCGAAGGTAGGGAACCCACAAATGCAGGGTACATTGGGTTGGCACCGCTCTTGAGCATGAGCTTGGAACCACTGCAGTGATATACATGTCATTTTAATTGCTGGGACATGTATATGTGCGGAACATGATTGTGTCAGGCACAGATGGAGACACAATGGTACAAGACACATATCGCACACATAAACAAATGTCATTTTGGTGTTAGTATTCATCGCCGAACGAACGCTGGCACCACAATGACGTGACATTCACACTTGTCAACTGTGTCCATGTGGGCATATGTCAAGGAGACCAGTACCTCTGATGTGTTGCTGCCCATAATGTGTGTGAGTCTGAACGTGTATGTAAGTGTGCAATGCGATTGGTTGTTTGAGGTGGAGGGAGCTGGAGTGGTTGATGTGGTTGTGTCAGAATGTGTGCCACATGCATATGGGTCTGATGTGTATTGTTGGTTGCGTGTTGCGTTGCTGTGTGCAACATTCAGGTGAGTGTCACTGTTGTTTGGACGATGTTGGTGTGATGTGTGTAGTTGTGCATCGTGTGACTGTGTTTGTGTAGATGAGTGTGTAGTTGTGTTGGTTGTTGTGGTTGTGTCATGTGTAGGTGCAATGTCAATGGTGTCTGTATTTTTTGCCATGGATGTATGGCAATGTGTGTTTGCAGCATGTACTGGTTGTGTGGAGTTGGAATGGCAATGGATGATGGTGTGTATATGGTGTGTTGAGTCATGAGTTGTGCAGGGGGACACATACGGATAAGGTACAGTGTGTGTGTGTGAGTGTGTGTGTGACTTACCTGTATTCCATAGCCACTGCTATGATACAATGTCCATTGGGTCCAGCAACGGGCTCCCACTGTCAGCAATCCGCAGGTATGACACCGCCTGCAGAGTTGTGACATCTGAATATGGACAGCAGGAACACACATCTCTGACAGCTAGGAAGAAGGATCTGTCATGGCGACCTTCAGGTCAGGCACAATAAATATGAATATGGCAGGCAGACCACCGTCTACTTGATGGTGTGCTTGGGTCCGCTGCCACTGTGGATTTGCGGTAATACTGTCAAGATCTAAATCAGGTCCTTAGTGTCTTAATTTTATAATTGTTTTCACAGAAAACATAGAGAGGCAGCTTTTGTGGCCACAGCTGAGAAACTTACAAGTGAAACATTTGTGTGAACGATGAATACAAAACGAAATATTGACTGTTCTGAGACCTCAATCAACCACAAAAATAATCTTACATAGAAAAGATGGTTTATTGAACTTAATATGCAAAATCCCAAAAAAGTGTCAGTGTTTTAACTAACAACACATGTGTATTTAGTTAATTTAAAATGCAAATATTAATAAATCATTACAAATACATTTTTGTAAACAAATATGTAACAAAAATTTGTAAAGTAAAATAGGCTATTTAGAAGGTATCAAAACACAACAAGTTTCAAAAAACCCAAAGTAAACAACTCAGCATCTCTTCTGAGAGCACCTACTACGGGGGAATAAAGGGAAAAATAATTATGTAATAAAATACTAAAGAAATGAGAACTAACAACACTTTTTCCTGACAGATTAGCAATGTCAGTTGTTGGACCTGGCATCCTTTGTATCTTTTTCTGTGACTTTTGCCTTCTGACCTCCTGTTTAGCTGACCTTATTTTTACTGCCTTTAGGACTCTGGGCACTTTACCACTGCTTACCGGTGCTAAAGTGCATGTGCTCTTCCCTTAAAACATGATAACATTGGCTTATCAACAATTGATATGTTTAATGTATTTATAAGCCAATAGTAAAGTGCACTACCTGCCCCCAAGGTCTGTAAATTAAATGCTGCTAGTGGGCTTGCAGCACTGATTGTGCCACCCACTGCAGTAGCCCTTCAGACAAAGATCAGGCCTGCCATTGCTGAGCCTGTGTGTGCAGCTTTACACTGTCATGTCGACCTAGGAATTTAACCCTTGTTAGAGCAGGAATTTTCAGGAATGTTCATAAATATATTAACGAAAATTCATGTATTATGAAGAATGGATTTGCATAGATAATGTATTAATATAGATGAAATAATGCACGCATTTGAAAATATGTCCACATGAGTGGCCGCCAATGTTCATGAAGTGTACTTATTAATGGCTTATTAATATGAAATATGGAGCTTTTGTTTTATAAATGTAGTAATATGACATATTAAGGGTTATGCATTATGTCTTAACTTTATTAATTGTAGGCCTTAACTTAGCAGAGGTCTTGGCCTAGTTGCACGACCTCATGTCAAGCTGTATTTCTTCGGCGTTCAAACGTGCTCATATTTCTCATCAGAAGTGCTTGCTAGAAGATGCTGTTCTTGCAAAATGTAACATTGTAAATGTAAATGTAACATGTGTAAGACTGACTCTCTCAGGAGAGAACAATGACCATACTGACTGGAGTATAAGCTGCAACAATATTGTTACCTGACGAGCCGGATGATGAGAACAGGACAAGAGGAGCCTATCATCGACATGTGAACTGTGTACTAGCAGAAATTAAGGTTTGAAGTGTTAGTTTTATTGGACAAAGTGTGACCATGCGATCCCTTGACCAATAGGGACTTGGGAAGTCGTTTTAGGAAATCTAACTTAACCGGACTGCACAGAGAGAAGATGCGCCATTCTCACAATTCTTCTTGAGAGTTTACCTCTATTCTTTTGATTGCTTAAAGACTTTGGCACTCATTATAACCCTGGCGGACGGTGATAAAGTGGCGGTAATACCGTCAACAGGCTGGCGGTAACAAAAATGGAATTATGACCACGGGGGAAACCGCCAACACATACAGCCACTTTAACACTCCGACCGCCATGGGCGGTTGCAACAAAGACCGCGGCGGTAACCGCCAACAGCCAGGCGGAAGACAATGTACTGCCCACTCTATTATGACACACCAATCCGCCAGCTTTTCCGGGGCGGTACCAACGCCATCAAAAGCACGGTGAAAACAGTACACAGAAGGGAAATGAGTCACCTCTCGACACTCAAGGAAGAACCACGATGCCATGAAGCCCAAACTGCACATTTTTCCAATGCTGGTCTACCTCTTCCTACACCAGGAACACGAACACCGGCGAAGACGACCACGGTGAGTACTGCACCTAGTCCACAAGAGAGTGACAGACACACGCAACACGCAACAACCCCATCCCCAACACCATACACACAAGCAGATGCAGTTACATAACATATTGAGCCCGTAGCCCTCAGGAATAATGCAAGGACAAAAATAATTGATTAAACTGAGTGTAATATTAAAAATGGAGATAAATACATCCATAAAGCACTAAACAGTCTGTACAGTATATACAAATGGACGGACAATGCCCACTCCAAAATGTCCGTGGTCCACAGGGCCATAACACATAGGCAAAGGCCACACTTGACTCCTGCCTCAATACGGAGAGAACACTGCAAGGGCATCAGGTCGAAAAACACAGGCACCGCAGGGGAATGGGGAATGGGGCATCTCAGCCGGAAGATGGTACAACGCCACTGCTCCTGGAGGGGGCTACATGCCCTCTGCGATGTCCTGGGGAATTGCAAGGCCACAGTCTCTCTAGTGGGTGGTTTGCCCACTGCTTGGTCCTGGGGAGTGCAAAGCCACTGTCTCTCAAGTGGGTGGTTTCCCACTGCTTGGTCCTGGGGAATGCAAAGCCACAGTTTCTCAAGTGGGTGGTTTGGCCACTGCTTGGAGTGTAAAGCCGCAGTCTCTCTAGTGGGTGGTTTGCCCACTGCTTGGTCCTGGGCAGTGCAAAGCCACAGTCTCTGAAGTGGGTGGTTTGCCCACTGCTTGGCATTGGGGAGTGCAAAGCCACAGTCTCTCTAGTAGGTGGTTTGCCCACTGCTTGGTCCTTGGGGAGTGCAAAGCCACAGTCTCTCAAGTCGGTGATTTGCCCACTGTTTGGTCCTGGGGAGTGCAAAGCCACAGTCTCTTAAGTGGATGGCTTCTCCACTGGTTCTGGAGGGGGCCTTGTACCCAGTGTACTTCATCCTGGCAAGGAGGGGATGAGTGGATGCCTTCTTCCACTGGTTCTGGAGGGGGCCTTGTGACCAGTGTGCTTCATCCTGGCAAGGAGGGGGTGAGTGGATGCCTTCTTCCACTGGTTCTGGAGGGGTCTTTGTGCCCAGTGTGTTTCATCTTGGCAAGAAGGGGGTGAGTGGATGCCTTCTTCCACTGATTCTGGAGGGGCCATTGTGATGCTGATCCTGGATGGTGCAAGGTCACAGTCTCTTACTTGGGTGTCACACCTACAGGTGTTGCAGGGGCCAGGATGCACAACAGCCCATGTAGGCACGACTACACACTGCTCGCCGGCGGTGACGGCTGCTCAGTGGATGGCAGTAGCGGTACTGGCGGCGGTGCTGTCAGTGGTGAGGGGAGGCTCCAGCCCTTTCCCTGCAGCCTCAGGCGGCTGCTCACTGGGGCTGCTGCTGCTGGCAGTGGTGCTGCTGGCGGTGCAGGTGGCGGTGCTGGTAGCGGTGCAGGTAGCAGTGCTGGAAGCGGTGCAGGTGGCAGTGCTGTCAGAGGTGGGGGGAAGCTCCAGCCCTTCCCCTGCAGCCTCGGACAATTGAAGTGCCATGGCTGGTGTTGTATGGCCAGATGCAGCACCTGCCCCAGGCACAAGATCTATCCTGCCTGCAGCGTCAGTTCCTGTTACATTGGCCTTGGCAGCTGTTGTCCCCTTCCTGCCCTTGGCAGATGGTGGTGCCTCCTTGCTTCTGCCAGCTGGTGTTCCCTTCCTGCTCTTGCTGGCTGGTGTTCCCTCCTTCCCGTTGCTGGCTGGTGTTCCCTCCTTCCCGTTGCTGGCTGGTGGTGCCTCTTTCCCTTTGCTGGCTGGTGTTCCCTCCTTCCCCTTGCTGGCTGGTGTCCCCTTCCTGGCCTTGCTAGCTGGCGGCCCCTTCTTGCCCTTGGCAGGTGGTGCAGGCACACAGGCTGTGCTTACGGGTGCCTCCTTGGAGCCTCTCACACCTGCAGTAGCTGCAGAAACTACAGTGGCTGTGGACTGGGTGGCTGAGGTGCTGGGCTGGGTTCTGGCCAGCCTGGCCCGAAGTGAAGGACAGTGGTGGGGAGGGGCAGGGAATAGGTCAATGGTGGAGATGAAAAGCCTTTTAGGGACACTGGGGCGGGAAGACGGTGAAGGTTTGGGAGTGGAGGAAGAGGGAGTGGTTGTAGGAGGTATCTGTCTGCTGTGTTTGGGTGCAGCTGCATGGGCTGGATGCCTTTGTGAGGTGGATGGCTTTTGGGTGTCTGAGTGCTTGTGTTTGTGTACTTTGAGAGGAGGGGGCACAGACATTTCAAGAGGACACAGGGGACATGTGCATGGATGTGGGGGTGGTGACTGCCAGTGAGGGGCGTGTAGTAATAGGGGTGCTGGTGATGGGGGTAGTGGATGAGGATGTGATGCATGCAGGTGTGAGTGGAGATGCTACTGGGAGGGAGGTGGACGAGGAGGAGGTGGGGGACACAGTGGAGGCAGTGGATGTTGGTGTGTCTGCATCTGGATGGTGGTTGTGTGAGTGCCTGTTGGATGAAGTGTGGTGCTTGTGTTTGCCTGAGCCACTTCTGTGTGTTGATTTGGGTGCATGCAGGTCTGAAGGTGTGCTTGGGATAGGCTGGGGTTGAGGGGAATGGGACTGGGTAAAGAAAGTTGGAGGGGGGAGGCTAGAGACAGGGACAATGGCTGCCATTAGGGAGGAGGCCAGAGCCTGGAATGCTCTCTGTTGGACCGCCACGCCAGAGTGAATGCCCTCCAGGTATGCATTTGTTTGTTGCAAATGCCCTGCTAGGCCCTGGATGGCATTCAGTATGGTTGACAGCCCAACAGAGAGGGATCTCAGGAGGTCAATAGCCTCCTCACTGAGGGCAGAAGGGCTGACTGGGGCCTGAGGTGCCGGGGCGAAGGAGATGCCCACCCTCCTGGGTGAGCGAGCATGGGAAACTCACTGAGGGGCTGCTGGGAGGGAGGTGCTGGTACGGGGGTGGCGGCTGTACCTGTTGTTGGGGTGGGCACAGAGGTGTCTCTGCCACCACCAGGGAACTTCCATCGGAGGAGGTGTCGCTGTCAGAACTGTCCCCTCCTGTCTCTGTTGTGGTGCTCCCCTCGCCATCCGTCCCACTGGTGCCCTCACGGTCGGTGGATTTGGCCTCCAGGCCCATGTGGGATGCAGCTCCCTTCGTTGCAGGTGCCTCTGCTCCTCCGCCAGATGATGCTAATGCACACAAGTACAGAGTGACAACACAAAAAGGGGGGGAGAGGCAGAGGATACACTTGGTCAATGCCAGCAACAACACTACCGTTGGCGTACACAACTCACAGGGATCAGCCCTATGCACTAGGCCATGCACTACCAGTTACAATGCTAGTCACCAGGGCCATTAACTGTACACCTGAATCCCACAGGACCCTGCCCAGTAGTAGATGCCCATTAGCAGTATTGGGGTTGGAGTGCATCTGAGCTTGCCCATCATGGAACGTACCCTGCCATGTTCGCCCTGGCCTAGGGGCACCCACAGACCCACATCCCCCACCCAGGTAACACCTTAACGCGTGCAAATTCATGAATCTGCATCTGTACTCACCCCTTGTGGCTGCTGTGATGTCTTCAAGCGTCCATCAAACTCCAGGTAGGCCACCGCCAGGATGCGGAACATCAGGGGGGTCAGGGTACGACCGGCACCCCTTCCTCGTTGGGAGGCCAGCCCCAGCTGGGCCTCCACCGTCTTCCTTGCCCCCCATTGTTTGCGACAGCGGGTGCTCCGCCTGTCAAAGACCTCCAGGATCCGCACCTCCTTGGCAATGGCACATAAAATACCCTTTTTCTGATGGGTGCTGACCTGCAGAAAAAGACATAAGAAAAGGTATTATTCATACCGTCCGGACTGTTATACTCATGGCTCACCATATCCCTCCCATCCCCTTACTGTAGGAAAGTACCATCTTGCCTAGCATGTTACCCCCATATTTCAATGTATATATGTTGTTTTAGTTGTATGTGTCACTGGGACCCTGCCAGCCAGGGCCCCAGTGCTCATAAGTGTGCCCTGTATGTGTTACCTGTGTTATGACTAACTGTCTCACTGAGGCTCTGCTAATCAGAACCTCAGTGGTTATGCTCTCTCATTTCTTTCCAAATTGTCACTAACAGGCTAGTGACCAATTTTACCAATTTACATTGGCATACTGGAACACTCTTATAATTCCCTAGTATATGGTACTGAGGTACCCAGGGTATTGGGGTTACAGGAGATCCCTATGGGCTGCAGCATTTCTTTTGCCACCCATAGGGAGCTCTGACAATTCTTACACAGGCCTGCCACTGCAGCCTGAGTGAAATAATGTCCACGTTATTTCACAGCCATTTTACACTGCACTTAAGTAACTTATAAGTTACCTATATGTCTAACCTTTACCTGGTAAAGGTTGGGTGCTAAGTTACTTAGTGTGTGGGCACCCTGGCACTAGCCAAGGTGCCCCCACATTGTTCAGGGCCAATTCCCCGGACTTTGTGAGTGCGGGGACACCATTACACGTGTGCACTACATACAGGTCACTACCTATGTGTAGCTTCACAATGGTAACTCCGAATATGGCCATGTAACATGTCTAAGATCATGGAATTGCCCCACCAATGCCATCCTGGTATTGGGGAGACAATCCCATGATTCCCCGGGTCTCTAGCACAGACCCGGGTACTGCCAAACTGCCTTTCCCGGGGTTTCAGTGCAGCTGCTGCTGCTGCCAACCCCTCAGACAGGTTTCTGCCCTCCTGGGGTCCAGCCAGGCTTGGCCCAGGAAGGCAGAACAAAGGACTTCCTCAGAGAGAGGGTGTTACACCCTCTCCCTTTGGAATAAGGTGTCAGGGCTGGGGAGGAGTAGCCTCCCCCAGCCTCTGGAAATGCTTTGATGGGCACAGGTGGTGCCCATCTCTGCATAAGCCAGTCTACACTGGTTCAGGGATCCCCCAGCCCTGCTCTGGCGCGAAACTGGACAAAGGAAAGGGGAGTGACCACTCCCCTGTCCTGCACCCCCCCTGGGAGGTGCCCACAGCTCCTCCAGTGTGCTCCAGACCTCTGCCATCTTGGAAACAGAGGTGCTGCTGGCACACTGGACTGCTCTGAGTGGCCAGGGCCAGCAGGTGACGTCAGAGACTCCTTCTGATAGGCTCCTTCAGGTGTTGCTAGCCTATCCTCTCTCCTAAGTAGCCAAACCTCCTTTTCTGGCTATTTAGGGTCTCTGCTTTGGGGAATTCTTTAGATAACGAATGCAAGAGCTCATCAGAGTTCCTCTGCATCTCTCTCTTCACCTTCTGCCAAGGAATCGACTGCTGACCGCGCTGGAAGCCTGCAAAACTGCAACAAAGTAGCAAAGACGACTACTGCGACACTGTAACGCTGATCCTGCCGCCTTCTCGACTGTTTTCCTGGTGGTCCATGCTGTGGGGGTAGTCTGCCTCCTCTCTGCACTAGAAGCTCCAAAGAAATCTCCTGTGGGTCGACGGAATCTTCCCCCTGCAACCGCAGGCACCAAAGAACTGCATCACCGGTCCTCTGGGTCTCCTCTCAGCACGACGAGCGAGGTCCCTTGAACTCAGCAACTCTGTCCAAGTGACTCCCACAGTCCAGTGACTCTTCAGTCCAAGTTTGGTGGAGGTAAGTCCTTGCCTCCCCACGCCAGACTGCATTGCTGGGAACTGCGTGTTTTGCAGCTACTCCGGCTCCTGTGCTCTCACCGAGGATTTCCTTTGTGCACAGCCAAGCCTGGGTCCCCGGCACTCTAACCTGCATTGCACGACCTCCTGAGTTGTCCTCCGGCAGCGTGGGACTCTCTTGTGCAACTTCGGGTGAGCACCGATTCACTCCACTTCATAGTGCCTGTTCCGGCACTTCTGCGGGTGCTGCTTGCTTCTGAGTGGGCTCCTTCTCTTTCTGGACGCCCCCTCTGTCCCCTCACGCAATTGGTGACATCCTGGTCCCTCCTGGGCCACAGCAGCATCCAAAAACCCTAACCGCGACCCTTGCAGCTAGCAAGGCTTGTTTGCGGTCTTTCTGTGGGGAAAACACTTCTGCACAACTCTTCACGATGTAGGACATCCATCCTCCGAAGGGGAAGTTTCTAGCCCTTGTCGTTCATGCAGAATCCTCAGCTGCTACCATCCGGTGGCAGCTTCTTTGCATCCACAGCTGGCATTTCCTGGGCATCTGCCCACTCCCGACTTGATCGTGACTTTTGGACTTGGTCCCCTTGTTCCATAGGTACCCTCGTCTGGAAATCCATCGTTGTTGCATTGCTGGTGTTGGTCTTTCCTGCAGAATTCCCCTATCACGACTTCTGTGCTCTTTGGGGAACTTAGGTGCACTTGGCACCCACTTTTCAGGGTCTTGGGGTGGGCTATTTTTCTAACCCTCACTGTTTTCATTCAGTCCCAGCGACCCTCTACAAGGTCACATAGGTTTGGGGTCCATTCGTGGTTCGCATTCCACTTCTAGAGTATATGTTTGTGTTGCCCCTATCCCTGTGTGCCCCCATTGCATTCTATTGTGACTATACATTGTTTACACTGTTTTCTATTGCTATTACTGCATATTTTGGTATTGTGTACATATATCTTGTGTATATTTGCTATCCTCATACTGAGGGTACTCACTGAGATACTTTTGACATATTGTCATAAAATAAAGTACCTTTATTTTTAGTATATCTGTGTATTGTGTTTTCTTATGATATTGTGCATATGACACTAGTGGTACTGTAGGAGCTTCACTCGTCTCCTAGTTCAGCCTAAGCTGCTCTGCTAAGCTACCTTTTCTATCAGCCTAAGCTGCTAGACACCCCTATACACTAATAAGGGATACCTGGGCCTGGTGCAAGGTGCATGTACTCCTTGGTACTCACTACAAGCCAGTCCAGCCTCCTACACTTACGCACAGACATTGACCACCAAACATGCAGCACTCTACCCATGACCCCTCATCCCCCCCTATGCGAGGCTTACACACACAGCACTCAATACATTCATGCCCCACATATCGTGCTCACAGTGTACTCACCTATTTGTATGGAGGACCATAAAGTAAAGGGTACTGTGGTAGGACCCCATCCACTAGTCTCTCCAACTCCTCGGAAGTGAAGGCAGGGTCCCTTTCCCCAGACACTCAAGCCATGGTCACTTCCAGACAAAGGTCACAGCAGCACCAGCAGTGTAGGTCCTCTCCTGTTGAAGGTCAGGTAGCAAGTGATTGATCAGATAGAAAATGGCGGTCACATCCGCAGCGGTGCATACGGTCTCCCGCAAAGGCACACAACATCAGCAGAATGACCTAATTTCCACAGGCGGCCACCAATTCAGGGGGGCATAGACCATGGCACCTAACTGAGTCACAGCAGGCATAGGCACACACACGTTCACATTAAGGCCCATAATTATACTTTTTGACGCAAAACTGCGCTAACGCAGTTTTGCGTCAAAAAAATTAGCGCCGGCTAACGCCATTCTGAAGCGCCATGCGGGCGCCATATTTATTGAATGGCGTTAGCCGCCGCCGCCGTCTGGTGTGCGTTAAAAAAAACGACGTACACCAGGCAGCGCCGGCATAGGGGGATATGGGGCTTGGGCGTCAAGAAATGGGGCAAGTCAGGTTGAGGCAATTTTTTCGCCTCAACCCGATTTGCGCCATTCTTTTTCACTCCCAACCCCCATAGAAATGACTCCTGTCTTAGCAAAGACAGGAGTCATGCCCCCTTGCCCAATGGCCATGCCCAGGGGACTTCTGTCCCCTGGGCATGGTCATTGGGCATAGTGGCATGTAGGGGGGCACAAATCAGGCCCCCCTATGCCACAATTTTTTTTTTTTTTTAAACTTACCTGAACTTACCTTAATGTCCCTGGGATGGGTCCCTCCAGCCTTGGGTGTCCTCCTGGGGTGGGCAAGGGTGACAGGGGGGGTCCCTGGGGGCATGGGAGGGCACCTTCAGAGCCCACAGGTCCCTTAACGCCTGCCTTTTGCAGGTGCTAAAAAACGGCACAAAAGCGGGCGTATGTCATTTTTTTTGACCCGCCCACTCCCGGGCGTGAATTTTGCCCAGGAGTATAAATCCGACGCACATGCCTCGGAGTCGATTTTTTAGACGGGAATGCCTACCTTGCATATAATTAACGCAAAGTAGGTGTCCACGCAAAAAAATGACGCTAACTCCATGGACTTTGGTGCTAGACGCGTCTAACGGCAAAGTATAAATATGGAGTTAGTTTTGCGTCGAAATTGCGTCAAAAAAAACGACGCAATTCCGGCGCAAATGGAGTATAAATATGCCCCTAAGTATCTGTAAAAAAACAAGGCATATTAATCTGAGTATATGTTTGAATATGACCATCTGCTCACCGTTTTTCACCCTAGAGTTCAACCGCTAAGGATAAATAGGAGATGGAGACATACCCCCGTGTACAGACCCTTGGTGGACCTGGCGACAATGGAGGACAGGCACATTATCCTAACCTACAGACTTGATAGGGCCACAATCCAAGAGCTGTGAGCCCAATTGGAGCCAGACCTGATTTCAGTAATCCGCCACCCGAAAGGTATCCCCCCTCTAGTGCAGGACCTGTCAGTGCTCCATTTCTTGGCAAGTGGTTCCTTCGAAGCAGCAGTGGCGATGGCATCTGGGATGTCACAGCCTATATTCTCAAATGTGCTGACCAGAGTGTTGTCTGCCCTGATGAAACACATGCGTAGCTACATCGTATTCCCCCAGGTGGAGGATTTGGCCACAGTAAAGGCTGACTTTTATGTAATGGGATATTTCCCCAACATAATTGGTTCTATTGATTATACACCCCGGAGAAATGAACAGGTGTTCAGAAATCGAAAGAGCTTTCACTCTCTAAATGTGCAGATAGTGTGCCTGATGGACCAGTACATCTCCCATGTCAATGCAAAGTATCCTGGCTCTGTGCATGATGCCTTAACCCTGAGGAATAGCAGTATCCCATATGTGATGTCTCAACTCCTGAGGCACCGTATGTGGCTAATAGGTGAGCCCATGGTCCCCACCCAGTGTCTGTTGGTTTATGGGTGTGGGTTTGGCCCTAAGAGTGAGTGTCTGGCTAACAGGTATCCCTCAATATTTACAGGTGACTCTGGTCACCCCAACCTCTCATGGCTACTGACCCCAGTGAGGAATGCCAGGACAAGGGCAGAGGAACGTTACAATGAGGCACATTGGTGAACAAGGAGGATCATTGAGCACACCTTTGGCCTCCTGAAGACCAGATTCCGGTCTCCATCTGACAGGTGGATCCCTGTGCTACTTACCCAAGAAGGTGTGCCAGATCACCGTTGCATGTTGCACAACCTGGCCTTGACACGCCAGGTGCCTTTTCTACAGGAGGATGAGGTTGGAGATGGTCGTGTGGCAGTGGTGGACCCTGTGGACAGTGACGAAGAGGAGGCAGAGGAAGAGGATGTGGACAACATAACTACCATAATTCAACAGTACTTCCAGTGACACACAGGTAAGACACTGTAACTTCACCTTCCCTTGCAGTTGTGTGTTGGACATTGTACATGGCAGCATGCATTTTCTACATCTATAGCCACTTACTGTACCCTTTGGCATCTCCATTTTCAGATATCTGTGCCCCCCTCTGGCTCCTGGTGTGTTTACTGCTGCCCACTACAGGTCGCACCTCTGTATATACAAATGTACATTTGAATTGCAATGTTTACAGCTTGTTAAACTACTACATTTTTCAATCAATTGTCAGACTCCATACTTGTATTAGCTCCAATGGTGTTTATTTCTGTGATAATAAGTGTAGGGGGTATTGCAATGGGCTGGGTTGATGGTGGAAGAATGTCCAGGATAGAGTCCAGTCTATTGGTATCACAGATGCATTGTCCAAGGGGGCATAGGGAGTGGGGCAATGGCAGTTCAAGACATGTCTATTTACAGATATATGCGCCCCACTCTGGCTCCTGGTGTATTGACTGCAGAAAACTACAGGTCATACCTATGTATACATTAATGTACAGTTCAATTGCAATGTCTTTGTAAACAAATACATTGTTCAATCAATTGACATACTCAATACTTTATTATAAAATAGTATTTTTTACAAGGGTGTTTATTCATGTGCTAATAAGTGGATGGGGTATTGCTATAGGCTGCGGGGGTGGTGGAGGAGAGTCCAGGTAAGAGTTCCAGTCTATTTGTATGACAGGTGCATTGTCCTAGGGGGCATAGGAAGGGGAGCAATGGCAGGACAAGGTGGAAAGGGTGACAGAGTGGGACACAAGGGTGACATTCACGGGAGTCTTATTTCCTGGTGGGGGTCTTGGCAATGTTCTCTGGCTTCTGCCTGGATCACAGGGACCTATTAAGGGGTGGTTCTCCTTCTGCAGGGGGAGGGGTGCTGGTGGCCTGTTGTTCCTGTGGTGGGGCTTCCTGTCCACTAGCGTTGGCAGAGGTGGAGGGCTGTTCATCGGTGTGGCTAGTTTCAGGGGCCCGTTAGTGTGCCACTACCTCCCTTATGGTGTTGGCCATGTCAGCCAGCACCCCTGCAATGGTGACCAGGGTGATGTGGATGTCCCTCAGGTCCTCCCTGATCCCCAGGTACTGTCCCTCCTGCAGCCGCTGGGTCTCCTGCAACTTGGCCAGTATCTGGCCCATGGCCTCCTGGGAATGGTGGTATGCTTCCAGGAGTGCATCATGGAGAGTCGGTTCCCTGGGCCTGTCCTCCCCCTGTCACACAGCAGTCCTCCCAGCTTCCCTGTTGTCCTGTGCCTCTGACCCCTGAACCATGTGCCCACTGCCACTGACCCCAGGTCCCTGATCGTCCTGTGTTTGTGGAGTTGCCTGGGGTCCCTGTAGTAGTGGACACACTGCTGATTGACTTATCCTGGGGACGGAGGGATGGGTCCGCTGGGTGGGTACTGTGCTGGTGTTTCCTAAGTGGGGAGGCTCTGTGGTGGTTTGGGACTGTGGCTGGGTCACAGACTGTCCAGAGGTCCCTGATGGCCCAGGTTGGTCATTCTGATCCAGGTGTGCAGAGGTGCTGTCATCACTGTGGGCCTCTTCTGGAGGGGGACTGGATGTTGCTGGCAC
Source organism: Pleurodeles waltl (assembly GCF_031143425.1). Lineage (NCBI taxonomy): Eukaryota > Metazoa > Chordata > Amphibia > Caudata > Salamandridae > Pleurodeles > Pleurodeles waltl. Next base: position 581,844,231 of record NC_090444.1, on the reverse strand, counting down.
CTCCTCTCCGGTGACGTTGTGTGGGGGTCCTGTGGAGATATAAATGCAGTGTTATTCTTTCTGCATGTGACATCTTGTGCATGGGTATCTTCCCCTCTGTGTTTGTTATTTCCAAGGCAGCATTGGCTTATGTGAGTTGTGATTTGGTTGGCTAAGTGATTGTCACTAGTGTGCATGCTGTGGTGATGGGTATCCATGCAGGTCTGTGATGGGGGTCCATGCATTGGTGTTGCAGGCAGGGATTGGTATTGGGATGGGTGGGTTGTGATGGTGGGGTATATGTGAGGTGGTGGAGTGATGGGGGTGATGGTAGGGGTAGGAGTTTGTGATGGCATGCAGGTAGGGGGATGAAAGTAGTAAAGATGTGACTTACCAGAGTCCATCCCTCCTTCTACTCCTGCCAGGTCCTCAGGATGCATGACCGCCAACACTTGCTCCTCCCATGTTGTTAGTTGTGAGGGAGGAGGTGGGGGTCCATTGCCAGTCCTATGTACAGCTATCTGGTGTCTTGCAGCCACGGACTGCACCTTCCCCCGTAGGTCATTCCACCTCTTGTCATCCCTTGTTCTGGGGTGCAGTCCCAAGGCATTGACCATGTCCATGACTCTCCGCCATAGCTCCATCTTCCTAGCAATGGACGTCTGTTGCACCTGTGATCTGAATAGATGTGGCTCTACCCAGATGATTTCCTCCACCATGACCCTTGGCTCCTCCTCAGAGAACCTAGGGTGTCTTTGTGGTGCCATGGGTGTAGTGTGAGTGGTGTGTGTGAGTGTGTGTGGGATGATGTGTTGTGGTGTGTGCTGTGAGATGCATGGATGGTGTATGGGTGATAGTGTTCTGTGGCTCTGATTTAGTGAGTGCTCCTGGTGTGTCTCTTTCTCAGTTGTAAATGTTTTTTAAGTTGTAAAGAGCTGTGGGTAGTGTGTGTGTGTGTTTTATTATGGTGTGTGGGTGTGGTGTGTGTATGTGTGTCAGGTGTGTTATTTAAATTGACAAATGTTGTGTTGTTTTGTATGTGTGTATGTATTTTGAGCGTGGCGGTATGTACCGCCAATGGTTTACCGCTGTTCAATGTCTGCCATGGTAATTCGTGAGTCATAATGTTGTGGGCATATTTCTGTTGGCGTAACAGTGTGGGTTTTGCTACCACCATTTTATCACTGACCTTTGTGCTGGTGGACTTGTTTATGTGTCTGTATAGTGGAGGATTTATATGTGTGGGTTCTAATATGCGTAGCGGTATACCGCCGTGGTATGTTGGCGGCAGTCAGCATGGCAGTAAGGGGCACTTACCGCCAATGTCATAATGAGGGCCTTTGTGTCTTCTGAACTGTAATGCTGAATCCTGTTGTCTTGATGACGATTTGCTTTTCTTTCTAGGAACCAACTGAGCTATTTTGATAGAGCCATAGTTAGATGTTTTTCCAAATTTGTGTTGACTAAATTGTTTTGCATGAAGCCCAACATGCTGATGCTAATCTGGTGTTAGTTAGGATCCTCACTAATGAAAGTTCGCTATATGGTGTAACAATGGATGTCTTTTCCTTGCTGAATCTAAATGTATGTGATATTGGTTGTGCAATTGTTCTTGTTATTAATTTGCACTGTAACTTTGGAATGTGTAGTAGCTCAGACTTTGATTAGACTGTGTTTCTTTCGCAGATTTGGTCAGTCAGTGTTGTTCTTATATGTTTATGATTTGATATTGAAATTATCTTATGTGACATTAACATTGTTAATATAGGGAAATAAATATTTTAACTTTTACCTAAAGGTGTGGTCATTCGTGACTGAAAGGTCATGGTGTGTGACAATTACTGGCTCCAATTGATTACTAATGCTTTTGATTATCATTGATTATAAAGGTTATTTATTGGTTATTAATTATTGATCTGCATGTACTGGATATATGGTGGGAACATCTTAAATGCGAGTGAAAAGTTTCATTGACCTATTTGAGTCCCCTTGTCAGTTCACTTATTAAGGTCAGATGCTCCAACACCCTCTTGCCAGGTCAAAAAACCTTCTTTTTCAGTACTGTTAGAAATTGGGTCTCCAATTGGCAGTGGCTTGCATCCTGTCTAAGTAGGCACCCTCATTACAATCAGGGTAGGAGAGCCACCCAGCTAAGATAAACCTTGCTCACCCCCTTGGTAGCTTAGCTCATGCAATTAGGCTTATTTCAGAGGCAATGTGTAAAGTATTCGTACATAAACACACACACACACAAAAACACAGAGTAACACAGTGAAAACACCACAAAAGTACTCAACACCACTTTAACAAATTGCCTGTCTTTCTCTGAGTAAAACAAGACCAAAACAAAAAAAATCCAACATACACTAGTTAGGATACAAATCTTCAAAGAGAAATAGCACTTAGTAACACAATAGCTCCAACTGGGGCTCTTAAAACAGCTTTACGAAGTGGCTTCCAGCAGTCCAACACCATCTGCAAAGGAACACGGCCGGCCACAAAGTTGTTTTACAGTATTTGGAAAACAATGAGGAAACAAAGAAGTTGCACAGAGTCAGGGAGGTGAGGCGTCACTGGAGCTGGTGCATCATTGGTTCCTTGCTGCCACCAGGGAGTTGAGGTGTCAGTTCCTCACTGCTAGGAGGTGGGGTTGCAGAGGAGGTAAACCGGCATTGGCAGCAAGGCCTTGGTTCCTTACGACAAGGCAGGGTTGATAAATCCAGCAGGCTAAGACACAGGGTGTCGACTTTGTGGCGTCAAAATTACACCACAGGGCCACAGGGGCTGCGGCGGAGTCATATCATGGGTGTCGGTGACACACCACTCTGTACTTATGCTGTGGTGTGCGTACGGAGGCACGGCATTGAGCCTGCATTGTAGGACATGGTCGTTGCACTCAGCGGGGACCACAGCTCTGATGCAGGCAGCGGCGCTGGGTCAGGGAGCGGCATCAGTTTCAAAGTCGTTCTGGAAGGCAATGTACCTGTTTCTTCCAGGTTTCACCAGAACTCACTCCCAAGGGCCCAGGAATTGGATTTGGTACCACATGGCAAGTCAGAGCTCTCAGTAAGAGAGCCCAGGTGCTTGCAGATGAAGTCTTTCATTGCCCATAGACTTCTTAACAGGAGGCAAGCTCAGTTCAAAGCTTGTAGAAACTCGGAAAGCAGGATGTAGAAAGCAAAGTCTAGTCCTTTCACTCCCAGGACAGAAGCAGCAAGCAGCAGGCCAGCACAACAAAGCAACAGGCAGAGTGGCAGTCCCTCCTACAGCATCCAGCTCTTCTTCTTGACAGAATGTCCTCAGTTAAGAAGCGTTCAAACTATGTGGTGTCAGAGGTCCAGTACCTATACCCAGTTTTGTCTTTGAAGCAGGCAAACTTCAAAGAGAAGACATTGTAGTGTAAAATACCTTGCCTTTCCCTGGCCCCAAACACACTCCAGGGGTTGGAGACTGCTTTGTGTGTGGACAGGCACAGCCCTAGTTAGGTGCAAGTGTCAGCTCCTCCCACCACTCAAGCTCAGGAAGACCCATCAGCCTGGTGATGGGCCATCAGGAAATGCAGTACACATCTCAGATCCCTTTTTGTGACTGTCTAGAGTGAATGCACAAACAGCCCGACTGCCATCCTGACCCAGACATGTATTCAGCAGACAGGCAGAGGCACAGCATGATTAAGCAACACAGTGCCCACTTTCTAAAGTGGCACTTTCAAACTTACAATTCAAAAACCAACTTCACCAAAAGATGTGTTTTTAAATTGTGAATTCAGAGTTCCCAAACTCATTATCTCTATCAGATCCCACTGGGAAATTACCCTTAAAAATATTTCAAGGTGATCCCCATGTTACCCCATGGGAGAGATAAGTCTTGCAATAGTGAACAATAAAATTAGCAGTATTTCACCATCAGGGCATGTAAAACACACGAGTACATATCTTACCTTTTACATATACTGCACCCTGCCCATGGGGCTGCCTTGGGCCTACCTTGGGGGTGATGTACATGTGATAAAAGGAAGGCTTGTTCCTGGCAAGTGGGTGCACTTGGCAAGTTGACATAGCAGTTTAAAATGCACAGACACTGCAATGGCAGGCCTGAGACATGTTTGTAGGGCTACTTATGTGGATGACACAATCAGTGCTGCAGGCCTACTAATAGCATTTGATTTACAGGCCCAGGGCATGCCTGGTGCCCTGTACTAGATACTTGCTAGTAAATCAGATATATCAATCATGGATAAACCAATCACCAATAAAATTTAGACAGGAAGCACTTGTACTCAAGTGCCCATTGTCCTAAAACCATCAAAAACAAAATTCAGCACAGGATCAAAACAGGAGGTCAGAAGCAAAAAGACAGGGGAAACCACACCAAGAGCTGCCAGGTCTCACAAATACATATGTCACACCTGGGTTAAGCCCTGAGCAGCCCCAAGTTAAGAGTACAGTGTATTCAAAAAGTTGGACATGTACTTTTAAGTTTTACAAGTCCAGGTGGTGAAAAACTTTTAAATTCAACTTTCACTACTGCAAAGCGTATGTCTCCCATAGGATACCCTTGGGATTGCCTTATTTACTTTTATAAGTGCAATTTACAATTGGGAAGAGATGGGACCCCCATGATTGGTGTCACTGGAATCACAATTTAAAATCACAACTTATGGCAAAGTCAGATTTTAAATTGTAATTCTGATAATGTCACTTTTAGAAAGCTGACATTATATTACTTTAAACCATCTAGTGCATTCTGTCTGGCTCTGGATACACGTCTCGGTGTGTGATAGCTGTTCATTCCCTACAGACAGCCACACGCAAAGGAACCTTAGGTGTAACTGAATGGCCATCTGCATGTTGAGGCCCTTTCTGGGCAGGATGGGAGGGAGGAGCTGACACACCTGAATGGGCTGAATCCTGAACCCTCAAAAGTGTGACAAAACCCCTTGTAGTGTGTCTTGTGCCAAGGGCAGGAAGGCCAGGGACTTTGCGCACTCCAAATGTCTCTCTTTGAAGTCTTCCCACTTCAATCACTATAGCTGTGTTAGACTTTTCATCCTTGGCGTGGTCTCCCATAACTTTTTGCCTCTGTTCACCAGGTTGTTGATGTGTGCTGGACTCTGATTTTATTGTGTTTGTTACTCTGGGCACTTTACCACTGCTAACCAGTGCTAAAGTGCAAGTGCTCCTGTTTAAAATGTGTACGTAATTGGTTCTCCATGATTGGCATATTTGTTTTACTGTTAAGTCCCTAGTAAAGTGCACTAGAGGTGCCCAGGGCCTGTAAATCAAATACTACTAGTGGGCCTGCAGCACTGGTTGTGCCACCCATTAGCTCTGTAATCATGTCTCAGACCTGCCACTGCAGTGTCTGTGTGTGTATTTTTACACTGTAAATTCGACTTGGCAAGTGTACCCACTTGCCAGGCCTAAACCTTCCCTTTTCTTACATGTAAGGCACCCCTAAGGTAGGCCCTAGGTAGCCCCAAGGGCAGGGTGCAGTGTATGGATAAGGTAGGACATATAGTAATGTGGTTTATATGTCCTGACAGTGAAATACTGCTAAATTCGTTTTTCACTGTTGCAAGGACTGTCTCTCTCATAGGATAATATGGGGGCTACCTTTAAATATGATTAAAGCGTAGATTCCCCTAGAGAGTAGATGGACATGTGGAGTTTGGGGTCCCTGAACTCACAATTTAAAAATACATCTTTTAGTAAAGTTGATTTTAAGATTGTGCGTTTGAAAATGCCACTTTTAAAAAGTGAGCATTTTCTTGCTTAAACCATTCTGTGACTCTGCCTTGTTTGTGGATTCCCTGTCTGGGTCAGTTTGACAGTTGGGTTGTTTTTCACCTCACCCCAGACAGTGACACAAAGGGAGCTGGGGTGTAACCTGCATTTCCTGATTAGCCATCTCTGCTAGGAGGGAGGGGTGGAGTGGTCACTCTCATCTGAAAGGACTGTGCCTGCCTCTAACAATGCCGGCTCCAACCCCCTCGTGTGTGTCTGAGGCCTTGCCTGGGCAAGGCAGGATTTCACAAGTAGGTGTGAGTCCCCTTTGAAGAAAGGTGACTTCAAAGACTAAAATGGGTATAAGAAGGGCACCCAAATCTACAGACTTTAGAAACACTTCTGGAACCAAGAGGAACCTCTGCCTGGGGAAGAGCTGAATAGCTGAGGAAGAAGTGCTGCCCTGCCTGTGACTGTGCTTTGTGGAGCTTTCCTGCAGTGCTGCTTCTGCCAGAGTAAGAGGGCAAAGACTGGACTTTGTGTGCCTTCCATCTTTGAGAAGAAATATCCAAGGGCTTGATCTAGAGCTTGCCTCCTGTTGTTTGAAGTCTCAGGGACAGCAAAGACTTCTCTCTGCCAGCACCTGGAGTCTCTGGAGAGACTCCTACTCTGCCCTGTGGTGCCCATCCAGTTCCTGGGACCCTGAAAGGAGAAGCTGGCAGCCTAAAGACAAGAAAATCCACGCACAGAGCGCCGTGCGGGGAAAAGATCGACGCAAATCCGATCTGCGGCTGAAAAACGACGCGCCGCCAGCTCCGCAGCTGAGAAACGACGCTCGCAGGAAACGCGACCGAAGAATCGACGCACGGAGCAGGAGAAATGACGCGCAGCATCGCTGACGGAGGCTGGGAGATCGCAACCTGCGCGGCGGGATCTTCAACTCATCGTGCGGCTGGATTTTTGACTCGAGTACCGCTGTGCGGAGTTATTTTCGACGCACACCCGCCCGTGCGGGGTTATTTTTGACGCACACCAGGTACATTTTCACTCTAGCAGCGCTAGTGTGTTTTTAAAACTACTTAAAGACTCTTTTTGATTTTTAATTAATAACTTGACTTGTGTATGGTGGATTTTTGTCGTTTTGGTCTTATTTTGTTTAGATAAATATTTCCTATTTTTCTAAACCTGTGTTGTGTCATTTTGTAGTGTTTTCATTAAGTTAATGTGTGTGTTGGTACAAATACTTTACACCTAGCACTCTGAGGTAAAGCCTACTGCTCTGCCAAGCTACCAAGGGGGTAAGCAAGGGTTAGCTGAGGGTGATTCTCTTTTGCCCTGACTAGAGTGAGGGTCTTTGCTTGAACAGGGGGTAACCTGACTGTCAACCAAGGACCCCATTTCTAACAAGCTGGGTATAAGAACTAGACTTCTGACCCCACCAAATCAGTACATTTCAGGACTGGAGGACATTTGACCAGGAAAAAGGACTGCTGTGCTACTGAAGGGACTGTCACTCTGCTGGACTTTGCTTAGCTCCTGTTCTGCTTGCCTGCTGCCCTTCTTGCCTTGGAGTGAAGAGGACTGGCCCTGCATCTTTACATCCCCAGAACCAAAGTGACAACAAGGGCTTGCTGGCTTGTTGGCTTATCTCTTGCTCTGAAGAATCAGTGACATCAAAGACTTCACTCAACCCTACTACAGCCTCCAGACTCTGCCAACTCTGAGTCCTCCCCTGCCAAGCGGTGCCAATCCAGTACTGAGCTTTTGGAAGTGGGATCTTCAGCTGTTTCTGCAAAAATCCACACATCACGGTCGTTGACCCAGTCCGAATTGATGCATCTCCTTCAACGTGGATGCATCACCGCTTCAGGAGACTGCATCGCCAGCAGCACAGTTCAACAGCAGCGCTTCTCCTACTTATTAGGTGTTTGGCAGTAATACATCCTGGATTGCGTGGTTGAGAACCAATGCATTGCCTTCTTCGCCATGATCAACGATGACACATTTACTCTGCTGCTCCTCGCAGTGCTCCTCGCTTCCTCCTTCAACGCAACCCCAAACCAAGATACTGAGTTCAGTGGGCCAAGTATCCAATGCACATTTCATTGTGGTTGGCTTGACTTTTCCGATTTGACTAGTGTAGCACGACAAGATGGCTCCAGCTAGTGCTATATGCTTCTAAGTACTATATTTGCAGATACTCATTAAAAAGTCATATTTTGACTTCTACTTGTTGGATTCTTTTTGTTTTGTACTTATTTTGTTCATTACATTATGCTGTATTGTTCCAATTAGGTATGGATTACTTTTGCGTGGTGTTTCAAATGTTTTACTGTTAAAATTGCTGCACAAATCCTTTACACATTGCCTTCCTAAGTTAGGCCTACCTGTTCTGTGTTAAGCTACCAGAGGGTGAGTACAGGTTAATTTATGATGTGTATCTGACTTACCATGACTAGGACTGTGGTTGGTGCTTGGAGAGGGTGCATACCTCTGCCAACCAGAAACCCAATTTCTAACCATCAACAGTTCAAAATCAAAATAAAGACTTTCAGAAACTGAAAGCAATAATGTTAGACCACCAACTGAAATGTGTCTTCTTTACTGGTTTAAATGCATACACAAAATGTAGCGGAATCCGTTTTTTTAATTTCGAGACGTTTCAAGAATAAAAAATAGTTAAGTCAGAAAACACCAATGAAATTAACCGAATTAACTAAAACACTCCAAATATACGCTTTCTGGTAAAACAAATATACTCCATAAAGATTATCTGTGGTTGTAATGAGATCGTCTTCCAAAACTCTTGAGGCAGAAATGGCAAATTAAAGGTAGTTGTTGGTTTATGCATCTTAGATGTCTAAAAGAATAATATTGGATTGAACTATTGGATACGTGGACAAGAGCCATGTCATGTTGGGCTTTGTGGACAAGACAGAGTGCTTTGAAATGCGTGTGTCTTTTACTGGAAGCTGTTGGAGGGCTTTCAGGCTCCGTGTAATATGGTCATGAAGCTACAGGAAAAACAGAGGTTGGGCTACATAGTTTTGAACCCTTTGGAGTTTAGTGAGATTAGCCAATAAAGAAACTGTTGCTGTCGCACATTGCATTGTATAACATCAGTTTGTGAATAGATAGAACTATTATCCGAAGGACTCAAAAAATCTGAAATGTAAAATCCAATCTAATGTTAAAGTTTTAAATTACTATTTTGGAAATACCACTTTTAGAAATTTGTTATTTTCCTGTTTAAAGCTACAGTAGCCCTTTTCAAGATAATCCCTAATTGTCACATGGCATCCAGAGTAGATTGCTCTAAGAAAGGGAACAAATGTTTTTTGGTTTGGAGGAAGTGTGATGTTCTCCTGAAAGGATAGCCTGGGGAGTATGGCCATCAAATGTACAAGCTTCAAAAGAGAGAATTATGTCACCGGCAGTTGTAAGTGCATTCAAAGCCTGTCCCTGCTGTTCACTAAATTGCTAGAGTGGCACCAATCTCAGTAACCCTTAGGATGGCCTTCCCCCAAACGTTTTGCCTTAACCCTCCTTTTTTGTTGATATCTTTTTTGCTGGCCTTATAACTCTGTTCAGTTTAACACTACTATCCAGTGCTAAAGTGTATGTGTTCACTGCTTGAGCCATGAAAACATTGGCCTATCCCCAATTGGCATATTTCATTTACTTGTAGGTCCCTAGTAAAGTGGTACTACATGCACCCAGGGCCTGTACATTAAATGGTAGCAGTGGGCCTGCATCACTTATTCTTCCACGTAAGTAATTCTTTCAGTCATGACTCAGGCCTGCCATGGCAGCCTATGTGTGCAATTTTACACTGTCATTTCAACCACAAAAAAATATTTTTTAATACATATAATTCATCCCTAGGGCAGGCCCTAAACAGCCCACACTGCATGGTGTCATTTATTTAAAAAGCAGGGCATGTCATTTTGAGTTTCACCTGTCCTGGTAGTGAAAAACTCTTCAATGTGTACTGCACAATTGAAAGGACTACGGGCCAGATGTATGAAATATTTTTGCACTTGCAAACGGTGCGAATCAGTAAATTCGGCCGTTTGCGAGAGCAAAAACGTGGTCTGCGATGCATGAAAGTCAATCGCAGACCAAAAATAAGAAATCGCAAAAATAGCGATTTTTTGCGTTGCGACCTTGTTTTGCGAGTCGCATTTTGCGATTCGGTATTTCCAGTAGGAAATTGCGAGGTGCAAAATGCGAATCGCAAAATCCCAATCGCAAATAGATGCAGCAAAAAATCGCAATTAGCGATTATTCGCAGAATGGCATTTTGCACATGCAAAATACCACTAAGTGAAAGCAGGTGGTAACCAGGTGCAACCTATATAAAGAGGCCCAGAATGCCTCAAACTCTGTTCCACAATGGCTGCACTCTACGTCATGGCGAGGAGGATGAGGATCCTGGCAGGTTTGAGGAGAGGGAGGAGGAGACGGGAGCGCATTTTCAGAGTGCGCATTACACTTTTTGACCTGACAGAGGAGGAAATATATGAGAGGTATAGGTTGAACTCAGCCATGATTCTTGATCTGATAGCTGAGCTACAACCCAAAATGCAGCGCAGAACACTAAGGACCCATAGCATACCCACCCATGTGCAGGTAATATGCTCCTTACACCTACTCACCTCAGGGAGCTATCAAGCGATCATAGCAGCGGCTGGGGGGGTGTCACAGAGCACCCTCTCCAGATTTTTCAATGCATTTATCAACGCCATGCTAAGCAAACTCCAACAGTACATCAGATTCCCCCACACCCCACAGGAAATACAGCAGAAAAAAATTGAGTTTTATCAGATAGCACAGTTCCCCCACGTCCTAGGTGTCATAGATGGCACACATGTGGCAATATGTCCACCATCTGTCACAGAGTATGTGTACCGCAACCGTAGACACCAACATTCCATCAATATGCAGGTGATATGCAATGCCTCCTACATCATAACTGATCTCGTGGCCAGGTACCCAGGGAGCACACATGATTCATACATCTTTCGTCACAGCGGCATTCACACAAGACTGCTAGCTGGGGAGTTTGGTGAAGGATATCTACTAGGTAATGTCACTCTTTACACTGGCGCATAGATAACAAACCCATGTCAGATGGCTGAGGTACTCATCAAACATTCTGTCCCTTCCAGGAGACAGTGCCTACGCAGTGCTCACCTACATGATGACTCCCTACCTCAATCCCACAACACCGGCAGAACGGAGATACAATGCAGCACACAGGGCAACCCGCAACGTGGTGGAGCGCACATTTGGCCTCCTGAAGAGTTGCTTCCGTTGCCTCCACAAGAGTGGAGGGGCACTACAGTACAGTCCAGAAACCACATGTAGAATAGTGGCTACTTGTGCAATCTTGCACAATATAGCTGCAACCAGGGGCATACCTATAGAAATCAGTGACACTGAATCAGATGAGGATGACGATCCCATACCACCTCTACAACCAGCAGACAGGACCAGTGCAGCAGAGGGAAGGCAATGGCGTGCTGACATCACACACAACCATTTCAGACGTGAGTATGAATGACAAAAATCCACTGACAACTGTACCTGTAGTGATAGAAATTTATTACCTTACGTCAGGTAATTAATTGTGAAAAATGAAGTAAACAGGTGAATACGAAAATCGAACAGAAACAAAAGAACTGAGTCCCACACTATTACATCATAGTGGGAACACCAGTGTCAATGCGGCAACAGTCACTTCCTCCTCCCACGCACACCACTTGGGTGCCCAGTTGAATCACTGGCACCCTGAATGTCACCCTCAGTGGCAGTGCTGCGTTTGGCACTGCGCCGTCTGGTGTCTGAAGCAGGTACTGCCACACTACTAAGGCTCGAACTGTCCTCAGTGTCCCCCAGGGCAACCTCACTGGGAGTGGCCGACCTCCGTCCCATGACTAGTTCAATCACATAAGTGATTTGGACAAGGCCATGGACCACATCCCTGCTGGTGTGTGCAGACTCCACTTGGGCCGCCACAGAGCGACGGGCGATGAGTGCGGTGGAGTTTGCCATCCTATTTGAGGACCTGCAGTAGTTCGCAAACATGGTTCTGAAGCGGTGTTCATGTCTGCGTCAACTCACCCTTTCGTGGCGCAGCTCCTCACACAGGTCACACACTGCACTGGTAAGCTCCCTAGTGTCCTGAGATGCCTGCACCTGTCCCTCACGCAGCTGGGTGATATTGTTGTTCAGGGTGTCAACTCGCCGATGCAGGCCAATCATATGTCTGTTGTGGACTCTCAGGTTCCTGTCCAGACTCAAAATTCTCCTGTTTTGCAGGTGCTGTTGCTGCAACATAGCAGCCTCAAGTCCCCCGAATAAGGATGAACCCTCAGCTGCCTCCTGCGGTTGCTGCTGGGACACTATGGCACTTCTGCGATGTGCGGAATGACCCCTGTCCTCTGGTATCTGGCTGCGCCTATCTGGTGCAGATGGTGTGCTTGGCCCCTCCTGCTGCACATCGGAGTCACCACTGAGGTCTGGAAGTGGCAATGGCCTGGGCCTGCGGCGCACAGTGGAGACATTGACGGACCCACTGGTGTTGGTGTCAGAGGGCTGCTGTGTGTCCGTCTCCCCTACACACGGAATTTCTGTGGCTGCTGTGCCAGGCCCACCTGCAACAACAATATGCAGCATGTCAGTTCTGTATGTTACATTTTCTGTCCAGAAATGGCAATAAAGCTACAGGTTATGCTCTACATGGTGTAGTGTGTGTTGTGTTAACTTGGGTGTCACTATGCTTGCTTACATTGTCATGCTACTGTCTGTACTAGTTTGTGGACCACTACTCCCATAATGCATTGTTGTGATGCTTCTAAGATGTGGAGTGGACTACTTCACACACTACTTCACATTACATGCTAATTCCTAAGGGGCTTTTATGCATGCACATATTGGGTTCACACGACAACAGTGCACTTACCTTGGCTGGTACTCGGTTGAGCGGAGGTGTCTATATCTGTAACCCAGGTCACTGCTTCCGGGAGGAGTGTCGATTCCACCAGGTCCTCCAGTGGTGTAGCTCGGTTGGTGGTCCTCCTCCTGTGCCCCTGGCCTCTGCAAGTCTTCTTGCCACCCTCTCCTTTGCCCGGGACCGCAGGTCGTACCAGCATTTCTTGATCTCCTCAATGGAAGGCTGTGCCACTCCAATAGCGAAGATTTTACCTTGGATCTCAAGCCATAGCCTTCTCTTCTCGCTCTCAGGCACATGGAGTGATGATTTGCCAAACAGGAGGTCATGGCTCCTCACCACCTCTTCTGTTAGTACCTCCAGCTCCTGTTCACTGAACTTGAGTTTGCGCTTCCTCTCCTGCTTCTCCTGTGATGTACCTTGGGGCTCCATTGTGGCTCAGGTGATGCTGCTCCTTCAGAGTGCTGCTCAATGTGGCTGGGCTGCTCTCACTCAGGATGCTGGTTTGGGTGTGGCACCTGAAACTGCCTGGGGTGACTCATTTCCTGCTGGTGATGTCATCAGGCTCCTCCAGGTGTGCATTCTCGAACTTTCTTGCATTTTGCGATTTTTTACTGAATCGCAAAAAAATCACAAATTGCGAGAATGCAAATTGCGATTCGGTAAATGGGCCTCGCAAACCACAAATATTGATTTTTAAGAAATCGCTAATTCTGAATCGCAATTTTGTTACATGGCCAATTGCGACTCGGAAATAGCGATTTCTTAAAAATTGCATTTTGCGATTCGCAGACCCCAGTTTTCATACATCTGGCCCCACCTCTCTTGTTGGATAACATTGGAATTCCCATATTACATTTAATATGCTGTAACATCCAAATGGGAACATGTAAGCAGTTCTTGTTTGATGCCTTTGGAATTGTAATGAAACATCCTCTTTTATGATGAAGTCAGAATTTGAATCACAATTTTGAAAAGGCCACTTTTCTGCCTTAGTCATTTAGTGCCTGTAGCCGGTCTCTGGGTCACATGACTAGGTGTGGCCGACAGTTGGGCTTTGTGTATTCCTCCTAAACACACAATAGAGAGCTTAGCTGTGCCTTAATAGGAAATCACTGGCAGGATAGGAGGGCAGAGCTGGGCACAGCCCTCCTTACACTTTAATAGGCTGTGTTGTGCCTTGACGCAAATGGCTGTATACCATCTGTTGTTAGACTGGAGTCAGGGCAGGGGAGACACTTCAAAGGGAAATCTTCAGAAGCTTCTCCAACTTCAAAGGTAGCACCTGGTATAAATATTGGACCTCAGACACCAATGCTTCAGTACATTTCTGGACATGTGGACTGTGCCTCGGAAGAAGGACTGCTATGCTGCTAAAAGGACTGCAACTGTGCTGGACTGCTACTCTGAAATACACCTGTCCTTACCTGCTGCTCATTACCCGTTTGCCTGGGTGAGAAAGAATGGACCTGTATCTGTTGAACTCAGGGCCCCAAAGTAACTCCAAGGACATCCTCAGAGACAGAAAGACAGAAGGCTCTAACAGTCTTGAACCCAACATTTGCACTCCGACATCTGTGAGTCTTACCCTGCCAAGTGGTGCCACCTCAGTCCTGGACCCTTGGAAGTGGGCCTGAATGGGCTCTGCCATCCCATCTATGGGTCCAGCAGGAAGACGGATCTCCTCTGCTGCGGGGACTTTCCTGATGCATGAACATTGCATTGCAGCCCACAGCCTCATTCGATCCATTGCTGTGAGATGCATCTCCAATGCAGGTCCTCACATTGCAAGCAACTCCTGACGAGATCCTCGTCGATGACGCAGGACCTCACATTCCTGCCCTGAAGCTCATCAGACCTGACACATCACCTCAGCTGTGCGAAGCATCCTTGATGCAGGACTTTGCAATGCAAGGACTTGTCAAAATGGTCCTCAATGACAATGCAGGATCTCGCACTGCAATCTCTCAGCTCCCAGAGCTGATACATCATCTCGGCTGCATGATGCATCTTTGACACAGGGCTCCGCAACTCTTCACAATCAGGTTGGATTTGTTATGGTCATAATTTATTTATTAAAATGTACTCTACTTTCCTAAATTGGTGTGGGATTTGTCTTGTGTTGGGTTTCACATTCCTACTGTTGAAGTGCTGCCTAAATACTTTACACATTGCCTCTAAATGAAACCTGATTGCTCTGTGCCAAGACACCAGAGGGCTGAGCACAGGTAAATTTAGTTTGCTTGTGACTTCAGCCTTACAAGGATTGTGGCTGCTGCTTGTGGACGGTTTTTGCCCCTCTCAACCAGTAACAATTTCTTACAGATAGAAAACCTGTTTCACAACTGTTTTGCTGGGGGAATTTCTAATTTCCCCAGGCAGTCAGTGCCCTAAGCCTTGGCTAGGGGAGGAAAGATTATGCCATTTTAGACTTTGGCAGAGCAGGGCACGGTAGGATTTAGATCCAAATCCACCCCCAGCAAATGGTGAGAAAGTGGGTCAGAGTACCCTAGAGCACTTTTTCTCTGTTGGAAAAGGGGTTTCTCCTTCCACAAGCTAGTGCCAGACATAAACATGGCACCCCTGGATACCTTCTTCAGACCACTGCTGAACCTGAGGAAGACAAAAGAAGGATTCCACCTGCTAAACCCTAAGTTCAGAAAGAGGACCAAACTTACTGTAAACCGTGGACCACAAATGCTGGACCTGCTCCGTCCCGTACCCAGGACAGAAGATTGGATTCCAAAAGCTAGTTGGCTAGCCTTTCCTTAAGCTACATGGTCACAAAAAGCTGCAGAAAGCCCTCCTTCCTGAAAATCCAGGCTCTTCATTTTCAACTGAATGTGTCCTGGACACAGCTTCTGGCCTTCCCTGGAGTGAGCCCTGACTCGAAGTGATATCCCTAAGGTTATGAGGCCCATGGATAAATGTCAGTTGTGTACTCCTCCTGCCTAACTCTAAAAGTGGGACATTTCCAAGGACTTTGTCAAAAGAACAAGAGGCTACCACTGGGCAGCTACTGAGCCACAGCCGCTGGTGTTGAACTCCCAGTCAGACTTAGCTTGCTGGTTTGTCCTTTCGCAAAGATTGACTTCTAAAAAAGTTTCTAAGTCCAAAGGTATAAATCTTCACCGAGCAAAGGCACCAAAATTATCTGGCAGACGAGGGACCTTCCTTGGGTGCACATTTCAAATTTCTCTCTCTCTCAGACCTTTCCTGCCAAAAGCCATTGGCATTCACCGGGACTTTGTCTGACAGCTATGCAGCTTTGTGGAATCCATCTCGGCCACAGCCTTCTGCTTTGCCCCACTGACAATTTTCGATTTCCATTCCAGAGACTAAATTAGAAGGGAATATTTACCACAGACTGAACCTTGAACCTGGTCCATGTATCTAACCCACACTCCATTGCATTCAGCCTTAGATTTTGAAATTTGTCGCAGTTTTGCACTATCTGATACCTGCAGTTGACGCTTTGTGTTTTTTTGACACTAGAAACATATAGAACTTTGAAAAATCATATATCTGGTTCCCTATGAGCAAAAAAAGTTATTAGTTTAGGTCCCTGAGTCAGTGTTTTACAACTCCTGCAGAAACCTCTGTTTTTGCAGGGGTTGGAATTCCACAATATGTGGTATTGACTGCACACAGAAATTATTACTAGGCATGTAAAATATCTCACCCTTTGTGAAATTTCGACAGGTCAAATCTACCAGCATTTAACAGTGGAAAACAGTATGGTATTTAACATAACATGCGGATACCCTAACGTGTGCCATGATGCGCTGTTTTGTAAATACAGAGATACCGTGGCGTTGTTGGGGGGCACAGGGCGATGCGAGGAAACTGGTGCATCGGAGTCGATGCACCAGTTCCTTGTAACTATGCCTCTTAGTGAACCCAAAATATTAAATAATTACAGTTCTGTCAATGACCTCATTATGTGGTACTTTTTTAATATATTGCGTACATTTCAATATTTCAATACCGGAGCAAGTTACATATTGGCGAGAAGTTGGGGTGCAACATAAACTATGGGCTCTTTTGCAGTCCCCAGTGGACCAGTGTATAACTTGAGCCAATGGCTACAGGCAGCGCTCAATGGCGCTCAGTTTTGGGGACCATAATGTGTTTTGATTCACCGGACATTGACCCTGACCAAGGGAGGGAAAATATACACGGGGAAAGAAGTAGGAAGAGAAAGACTGAAATGTTGTTGACACATGGAGAAAGCCGACACTGCAAGAGTGAGATAAATAGGCAGGGATTGTCTTGTGATGGATTTAGAGGCATAAGGTGGAATCAAGGCCACACAGCTTTGGTATTTGGCACTCCAGTGCACAGTAGAGCCTGCCGCGGACTTCGGACCAAAGTTTCTGCCCCAGCACTTATTCTTTTACAGATTAAGCAACGCACTGAACAGTGGTGATATTTAATCAGGCTTCATATTGTAGGACATAATTTCACTTATTTTGGTGAATGTGCTGGTAAGTAGGTATTTTCACAATGCTGAAGTGTATAAAACACATTGGCCTGATTAGAAGGCTGATTATCTCCAGACCCCCAGCTTCTCGGTGACAATCGAACTGCCATGGCAGTGGCAGTCCAACGGCCACATTACAAGGTTGGCTGGTTGACATGCCAACCTACCACAATCACCACCAGGATCTCTGATCCTGACGGTGGTCTGGGTTGTGATGAGCCAGCGGGGCACTGAAGTCAATACCTCCTAGCTGATTAAAACCATCTTCTCCACCAACCTTTTCATGTCAATTCAACCTCTATGGAAAGGCTGTCGGAGGACACGTGCAGGGATCCATAGGGGGGCATGTGCATGGGCAGTGCAGGGGTCCCCCTGCATAACACCCTTGAAATGTGCACTGTGGTGTAGACAGAGCGCATTTCAAGGATGCTGGTGCACCCTTCGTGCAGGAGCATTGCCGCTTGCTCAATTATGAGCTGGGGACAATGCTGCTGCATCTTTCTCACTGGTTTCTGCTGGTCAGCTCAGTGGGAAAGTGGTAATTGAGAAGGTGGGGAGACTGCCAAGTCCGCGGCAGTCTCCTCAATACAGGTTTGGTGGTCAGGTTTTCTGACCATCAAACGCGTAATCAGGCCCTTTGTGCCTTTGTGAAGCACACTAATACAAATTTCTCTAGCTTCATTATAATAATTTCAATCATTTTGACTATTTACTCTTTAGAATATACATGATCTGCAGTTGTAGCCTTTCTGTCAGCCGCTCTACTTTAAATTACTTTTATTGAAGTGTTCACTTTTGCAGAAATGTTTTTTTTTTATAAACATTTTTTATTATTTTCAAAGGGAAGGGAAAAAAGAAAAGGTACAAAGCAAAGGACGTATGCATCTTAGAAAAGTTTGTTATAATTTCCATTTTCATAGTAATGTTTAGACACAATTGTTGTTTGAGGGGCTGACAATTGTTGTAGTAGCCTTCCATGTCTCCTTACCATATTACAATCATATAACAATACAGTATTTTTAGCTATGTGATCTTTCTGGTTTATGTCAATAATTCTAACCATCGTCCCCAGATCTTTCGGAATTTTTGTGGGCATCCTCTAGATTTGAATACTATTTTCTCCTGGTTAGCACACCATTCCACCCCCCTCTTCCATTTGTTGAGAGATGGGCCCGCAGGGAGACTCCAGGCCGCTGCAATGTCTCTTTTGGCAACTAGTAATGCTGTAGCTACTAGGGTGCGTTTTGCGCGTGTTCCATCCATTTCTTCCATTATTGCTAATAAAGTTAATTTCGCAGATTTCTGTATATCTTGTCCCAGGGCTCTTTTCAATTCCTGAAATACCCCATTCCAGTACTTCTGTATTATTGGGCAGGTCCATACCATATGGAAGAAGTCTGCTGGGTCACTCAGGCATCATGGGCATCTGGGAGAGGGGCATGCTCCCATTTTGTGAAGTCTGGATGGTGTCAGGCATGCTTCGTATAGGTAATAGAATTGTATTACATGGAATCTAGTTGACACCGCCAGTACCTTGGGTGCCATCAGGGCTTCTCTACATTCCGCCTCTTCCAGGGTTCCCACCCAGGTTTCCCACTTTGTCCTAATTGGGGCTAATTTATCTGGGATATTATTAATTAGTGTCTTATAAATTTGAGAGATACCTTTCCCCTCTAGGTTTCCCATGAGTAGTTTGGCTTTGAGTGGGTTAGATTCTGGCATATGGCCTGTGGTGGGCAAGTGTATTCTCAGGGCGTGTCGTAGTTGGAGGTATCTGAAGAATTGTGTTGAGTTTAGTTGAAATTCTGTTGGGAGTTCCTGAAATGATTTCATGGATCTCCCTTTCCATATGTCTCCCACCAAGCACCTTTGCAGAAATGTTAACACATGCAGCAGTAAAAATCAGTATTTGTCAGAACCTTAAAAAGCTCTCTCTGATGTCAACAGCTGAAGAATTCCTTTCGGAAAAAGAGAACCTCTGAAAAAAATCGCAGATAAGGTCATACAATTTGTAATAACTATATTTAAAAATACGAGTGGCGGTTAGCGCCAAATCATCATTACTTCCTCTTACTGAAGCACAAAACTAATGAAAATAAGGTCTTTTTGCTTGGTGTGTGCTGTTTTTGGTACTCTCATGCCCAAAAGATGTGACCAACAAACGTCTCATTCAACCAAGAAGTCCCAGTTTAAATTTTAATTCATTATACTTCTTTTCACAATATTAGGGCATTTATTTGTTTCATCTTAAAAAGATGTAAAAATGTGCCCTGATGTGCCTGAGGAAATATGTATTGCCAAGTACAAAATGGTGATAGGCAATGCCCAGGTTGTTCTAAGAGGTAATTCCACTCTAATACTTCATATGCCAGGGAATGACATAGACCTAGTACACTCCTTCAAATCAGGGTCTCTTGTGAGTTAAAGTTAACTTTGTATCCACGTAGTCATATGTCTACCTAACAGATGAAGATGGGCTGAACCTTTTTTAAATGATTATTTCTAAATGCCAGAACAGGGGATCTGTGATGAAAAATGGCATGGGCTCCTGTGAGGACTCCAGCTACCCATCGTGTACAGTCAAACATCGGGCAATTCTTTGCATGTGATCATTTTAGCCCAATATATTTGTAAGTAGTCATGACTCCAAACAATTCATTTTGGTGGACCTCCTCACACCTACTCGTAAGCAGATGATATATGGTTTGTGTTTTTTAGTTCATTTTGAGATAATGTGCATATCATTCCAAAAAGTTCAGACCCCACTGAAAACCCATTGGTGCCCATCAAGACTCACAATTTCAGCAGCATAGATTAGTACTGCAATGTGTTTGCTTCCAACTTTGGTTTAAATCTTGTACATCGTTTTTTAATGATATGACATTAAATAGACTTCTCTTGTGTGAGCAGCTTATTATGATTTATTTGCTCCTGCAAACCTGAAGCCGGCCTAGGTCTTCCCATAAGTATCATTGATGAGATTGATGAACTCTCAGGGATCACTGCAAACATATATCCCCCCAGGCTTTTACTGTTGACAGTGTTGAATGCTGTGAAGTTAATAAATACAAAAAAGCAAAAGGTCTACCTGCCCCATGAATGACATGACTGGCCCCAAGGTAAGAGCTGCTGAATTTTTCATTGTGGACATCCCAACATGAAAGCCTGTCTGCAGTTTGGGCATCAGTGCACAGCTTTCAACCTCATTCTACAAATGACCCCATTAGTTTTACCCTTTAACTACAGGAATTTGCCCCCCACAGTACTGAGCCCTTTTTTGAGTATTTTGAGGTAGTTTGTCCTTAGGCCTCCATACCTTTTTGTCCACATAAGGTACCCACACCAAATTTGTGTCCTTTTTCCCCAAATCCTGGGTTTCTAGAGATACCCAGGGTTTGTGGGTTCCTCTAGAGGGGACGAGAAAGTAGCCAAAATATAGCAGCATTTTGAGTTTTTTTGGCAAAAATAGGAAAAACAATTCTGTATAAAAGTGTATTTTTTTCCTTAAAAATGGCATCAACAAACTGTTTGCTGTGCTAACCTCACCATCTTTCCAGCTTTTAGGAACATGCAGAGCTGAACCAAAAAACCTAATTCTTTTCCACATCTTTGTCATTCTTCAGAGAGGTAGGCCATTTCCCTATTTTGTGTGCTTTCAACTTACTTCCAGTTTGTGGTGGAAACCAGTGTGAAATCTATGAATGATGCAGGAAAGCTATATATATATATATTATATATCGAAAAAATCCGGAATTCAGCAAGAGGCCATATGTGCAGACCCCTCAAGGGTTTCTCAAAGAAGCTAAGGGCCACATGTACAAAGATTGTTGCCCGTCACACACAGGCCGATTCTCAGGATCAGTCCATTTGTGAAACCAAAAAGGCTTTTTGGGATATTACCAAATCACAAATTGGGTTTGCGATTCAGTAATAGTAAGGGGCACGTTTAATCCATCCCTTCCCTATACCGAATCCAAGTGGATTGTGTGAATGTTTTGTGACCGAAATGCGGTCAACAATTTCAGTTACAATCACCATGTAGCTCAGCCACAACCCTTGATCAGAAAGTGCACCACCACAGACCAATGCAACCATCCGTCCAAACAGGAACACGCACAATACCATATGTAAGTCTGATACACCACTCCACTCAAAATAAATACGGGCCATGGCAACTAGCAATTAATTAAAGTGCATGATTGACACATGTTCTCACATTCCTTCGCATCTGACCAAGGTTACGACATCCAGCCATGGGGCATGACACCTTTTAGAAATCCTACAATGGATGCAGAGTGGACATACAATGAAGCCCACAGAAGAACCAGAAAGGTTGTGGAGCTGACATTAGGCCTCGTTAAATCAAGGTTCAGGTGCCTACACCTCACAGGAGGAGGATAGTTATATGCTAAATAATTATTGTGTGTGCCATTTTGCATAACATTTGTCTACTCACACATGTCCACTGGGATGAACAAGTAGATGTTCCCAATGAGGAGGATGACAACAAAGGTGTATAACTAGAGGAGAGGGAACAACAAAACCCTGCTGCAGGAGTATGCATAAGAGAACTAATAGTGTAAAACATTTTCACATAGAGCTGTACTCCAAGAATCACCATATAAATAAATCAATAAAATCATGTAGACTCAGAATGTATATGACGTATTAATTTACATCATCACATACCAATTGTAACTTGCCCATATCTCTGAGAGCATAATTACACCACAACAGTTGCAAACTGCTTTGGAACATAGGCTCTGATTTAAGAGGGCCCAGTTCTACTTTACTGTCAAAGATCGTACGCTAATGCGGCCCAACTAGGCAAATATCTAAGCAGTAGAAACTCATATTGGCGCAAGTCATACATTGGGCCAATTTGTAACTCTTTGTGTCACAAAATGCCTGTGGCAGGCATTACGTTTGCAAGGGGGGTTTAGAGCCGATGGAGGGGAGCCAAAATGGTGCAGTGGAATCTAATTAAAACAACTGTGCCATATATTGCTGCTACTTTAAAGACGTGTTCAGAGCAGCTGTTTAATGGAGGCACACCATTGGCACCAATTGGACCGTGAGTACCTGCCAGCATAAGGGCCAAAATGTTAGCTCTGACCCTGAACAGTACATCAATTGCATCAAATACCTTACACGCTATTGCCCCCTACCCTGTCCCATGGTGCGCAGTCTATAAAAGACAGTGCATATATGGTGGTGGAAAGGGGAATGACAAGGGGGGAAAGAAAAGTGGCCCTGCACTGGTTGCTGCGCCACCTCACTTTATTCTGCCCCATAGTCAGGGGCTTTATACATCTTTAAAATAATTCACTACCACATGAATGTGTTGGTGGAATGTAGGCATTGTCTGTAGCTAATTCATTTTACATTGTCACACACATATCACACAAGTGTGTTTGCTTGACATACGCCGGAAGCAATCCAGGAAACATACATGAAGACTTCTGTACAGATGTATGAACTAGGTAGGAAAAGGCTAGCAAGTACATACAATGGTAGGTTTGTGTCTGCTAGGTAACCTAGCTAAGTCTGAATGACAATATCAGGCGTGAGTACTGATAACATACTTCTCAGTGCCACTCACATGTATTAGAAAGAGAGTGACATACAGGGAGCAATGCACATAAATATCCAGGTGTATCACACCCAATCAACTTGGAATGTGCATGTAAGTAAAGCAATGTATTAACAAGTCAAAGACCCTTGGCAAATTGTATGTGCAATGAATAACATAGAAAGCTTGATTGTGTCATTCCCTTTACTCATAGCCATCATGAGTCATCACAGTACCAAAATACACTCATTGCAAATGTTACATACGTTGTGCAATGCAAATGGCAGCATTTGTCCATGTATGACAAATAATGTGAAGCTATGGCAGAACAGTTGTGAGAGAAATTGGAAGATTTGGAGGGCTGGCCCTGCAGAAATAATGTATGGATACTAGTGGTACCTCTAAATACCAAGGTTCTGGCCATGGACCTGTCTGTGGACGATCCCATCCTGAGACAGCTGCAAACCTGTGGACTTCCAAAAATCTTATAGCAGGAGGGAGCCCACATCATCTCAGGTGCACCATGAAAATCTGGAGCACACCCTTGTCCCATCAAAGCATGATTCATAAATGTCCGATACCGCGACATGATTCTCCAATCAGCTCGCAGTGTCCCTCCATTGCATATAGGCAAACCTCAGGTTACCTTCTTTCCCAATTTAGGTCTTTGGGTCCAGAGGCTGTGCCGCAATTACCTCCAGGTGAAGCGGCCTTGAGGGAATGGGACCACAAGTAAAGAAAGACTTATCCGGCGCAGCTATGATTAGTTGCAACATGCAAAACTCACTGTTTATCAAGCCCAGAAGATGGTCGTGATTGGCTGGATTGCTTGTATGTGGCAGAAGGATCAAGACACTGCGATCACCTTCAGTGGGGCTGGGGTGGCAGCATGTCAAAGGAGAATAGTGAAACACTTGAAGTGGAGGTGTGGGCAAACACAAATTACACCTAGCCTGGGGCATCGTCGTGATCACTCAAATGGATATTGAGACTCATGGAGAGACGAGAGGGGCATGTGGGATTGTAAATGTGGCATAGGAGATGCACCCTGAGCATCACGTGGGTGGGCTGGGTGCAGCCCACAATAGACCTAAATCAGTGATAGGGGCATAATTGAGACAGAGGATATGAGACACCAACTTGATAAAGACATTCCAGTAAAGGGCTGGGTCGGGCCAGAAGGTTGTAGTGACACTTACCAGATAGTATCATGTTTGTTTGGGGCAACAGGTGCTATGCAAAGTTGATGAAGTGGGCAGTTTGGATTCTGTAGGGCAGTGTAGCAATGTGGGGGGAGTGATGATGTTATTGGACAGATGTTGTAGTTAATGTTCATGCCATAAACACATGGAAAGTCAACATAGCTGACGCACGCAATATTCACTCTCAAAGTCTGAAGCCCAGCCAGCTTTGGACGCACCCCCGTGTATGGTCCATTAACCATACAGTGGGATGTCCAAAGTTAATATGCCAACCCTAAGGATAGTATCCTGGAATGTCAAAGGCCTAAGCAACAAAGTCAGATGGGGAGTGGTGTTCCAGGATATCAAACCAGACTCCTCTGATATGGTTCCCCTACAGGAGACTCACCTCCTAGGTAATAGATGGCATGCCTTTGACCACTGGGGAAATTAAAAGGCTGCTAATGTGGACCATACCACCTCCTCTAGAGGAGTAGTAATCTCTGTGAGGAGATGTTCATTTGCTGCCATGTTCATTTGGCAAATATGGCCTTCTCCACAGGTTCCCTATGTGGTGCTCTTTGGGACCTAGGGAGGGCATCTTAAACATACACTCAGTAGATATCACAATATAAATTTGTGGTACTACCAGCCCTGACCACTCTACTACACAATCTTCCAGATGTGGGAAATGATGACATGAGGGGACCTCCACGCAACGCTGAGTGATAGCATTCACTGACATCCCCCCAGGCACTTGGACTCAGTCAGATAACTATTAGCAGACTACCTCACTACCCAGGGACTGGTAAATGTATTGTGTACCCTTAACCCAGCAACCCAGCACTTCATCCTTTTTACTTGGAGGTGCATGATACTCTCTCCTGAATTGATCTCTTTCTCATGCCCACGCCCCAGATGTTAAAAGTCAGTGATGCCACAAGCTTAACCAGGGGTATTTCTGACCATTCTCTCCAAGGCTTGTGCATGGTCGGGCTTAGAGACCAAACACTACCCCCATCATATTGAGCTCTTGGGAGCTTAAAGAGCCATCAATTTGAGAATGGATGTTAGCCGCAAAAGACCATTATTTTCAGAGAAACAGCACTTTAGTGTCTCCACTCACATTGTGACCAGCCTATGAGACAATAATCAAGGGGCTGGGTCTCACCATGATGGCACAAGGGAAAAAACCTCAAAAGGTCCAAAATGAAGGCTCTTGATGTGAGTTATTGTCCCTTTAGGCCAGCTTACCTGATGAGGTGAGATCTGAGAGAGCCCACATCCTAGTGCTGAAGCAAAATGAATACTGAGATGTGGCCCAGGAAGCTGCAAATATGCAACATAGGGCAACACAGCATCACATTAATGTAATGGGGAGAGGACAGGAAAAATGATTGGCTTGCCTGGACAGGTTTGGGGCAACGGATAGATGGGTTCCTGGGATCCAGAAGGGGTCAGGGGACCTTGCTAGTAGTGGACAAACCATAGCCTAAATGCTTGCCCACTACTATGGAAAATGTGATTAGACAAGGTATTTTGCTACAAAATACAAAGCAGGCAAGCTCCTGGGTGCCATCCCCCACTGAAGCCTCACTACAGAGGATAGGGAAGCCTTAGAAGATGCACTTTCCCTTGAGGAAATAGTAGGAGCCCTCAGCAATGTGAAGCCTGGCAAAGTATCAGGGCCCAATGCGGTAACAATGGAACCCTATAAGTTGAAAGCCACTTAGCTTGCCTCACATCTGAAGCAGATGTATGAGAAGAGCCCGAAAGGGAGAGTAGTCCCGTTAGACCGGTGTGAGGCTTCCATAGTGGCCTTCTACAAAGAAGGGAAGTGCAGGGAGGATTGTATCTGTACCCTGGGTCTACAGAAAAGACCCAGTTCCATAAACTATCAATGACCTAACCAAGCATCCTATAAATAACCACACAGATTCATGACAAATCATGTGTATCCATGGGAATTGATGAGACATGTCCTATACAAACAAGCTACCAGTCCCCAGTATATGATAGGGCAAGCCTGACATCAATTACCCATAAAGTAACAACACATACTTACCCATGGGATCACAAATGTGCAGGTGTATATCTGTAGGGGACTGTGCATCGCAGTGCTGATGATCCATCATGAGGATGGCAGATCACCATCCAATGCCCCCTCAGACCCCTGAGTAGGCTGCATTGACCCTTGACACAGTCAGGGGCCTGCTGATTGAGCATAGTGAACTGAGATGAGGTGACCACAGTCAACCGGTATTCATACATGTAAGAATGGCCCTGTATGGCCATTCAAATTACCACTGGAGCAATGATGACTAGGGTGCCATCACTGCATGAGAGCACCCCTGCCATACAGAATGTATTTAATTTCATCTATCTGCCAATAACATCAAAGTTTACATAATTGAACATAGAAAATGAATGTTGTTAACACATAGGGGGTCATTAAAACATTGGCGGTAAAAGCCGCTTACCGCCGTGCAGAAGACCGCCAATACACCGCTGCGGCCGCGGAATTCCGCCACAGCTATTATGACCCACATCTCGGAATCCGGCGAAATTCAGACACCCACACAAGTCCGCCACACCAAAGGTCAGTGATAAACTGGCGAAAACAAAACCTCCACCATCACGCCAACAGAAACACGCCCATGCTATCACGACCCACGAATCCACGTGGTGGTCTTTCAACTGCGGTATTCCATTGGCGGTACACACCGCCGCGCTCAAAATACACACACATCTCCAAAACTCAGCCACATTGGACAATTCCAAATACACACACCTGAGACACGTACAAACACCACTCCCACACACTCAATACAATATAAAACACACACCCACATCACCCACAAACCCCTACGACCAAAAATTAGAGATGAAGGAGTGATAGCACAGCAATAGACAACCCCACCACACAGAGGCACACAACACCATCACCCATACAACATCCACGCACAAAACACCCCACACCACCACACATCACCACACTCATCAACACATACACCACCCCACACATCACCTACACCACCCAATGGCACGCCAAAGACACCCCAGGTTTTCCGAGGAGGAGCTTAGGGTCATGATGGAGGAAATCGTACGGGTAGAGCCACAGCTATTTGGAGCACAGGTGCAGCACACCTCCATAGCCAGGAAGATGGAGCTATGGCGAAAAATAGTCAAGAGGGTCAGCGCTGTGGGACAGCACCCAAGGAATCGGGAGGACATCAGGAAGAGGTGGAACGGCCTATGGGGGAAGGTGCGTTCAGTGGTCTCCAGGCACAACATCGCGATTCAGCGGACTGGTGGCGGACCCCCACCTCCTCCCCCACAGCTAACAACATGGGAGGAGCAGGTCTTGACCATCATGCATCCAGAGGGCCTCGGAGGAGTCGGTGGAGGAATGGACACTGGTAAGTCAAATCTTAACTATCAGATCCCCCACCCTACCTGCATGCTTTCACACACCCCCACCCTCCCCCCTCCCCTATCACTCCAACTCCTCACTAATGTACTAATAACACAAACCACACATTCGAACACCAAGCCCTGCATGAAACAACTGAGCATGGACACCCAGCACTAAAGCATGCTCACTGCACATACCCATAACAACCCACCAACCATCATCATACAAGCCCCCACACAGGAATGCTTGCACTGGGGTACACGCACACCCACCCATTGCACACCATGACGCACACACATGCAATAATCATGCTCTTATACCCCTGCAGGACCACTACGTAACGTCACCACACAGGAGGGTCCAGACATCTCCACTCCACCCACAGAAGAGGCCCACAGTGACGACAGCAGCTCTGGCCAACTGGATCCAGATGACCAGCCCGGACCATCGTGGGCCTCGGGACAGTCGTTCCCCTTGCACAGGCACAGCCCAACACTGACCTTCCACCCTCTGGTAACACCAGCACAGCACCCACCCAGTGGGCCCATGCCTCCGTACCCAGGACACGTCAATCAGCGGTGTGTCCACCACTACAGGGAACCCAGGGTAACCCACCACCCCAACAACAACCGGGACCTCGGGGCAGTGGTAGTGGGCACACGGTCCAGGGGACGGAGGCACAGGAACACAGGGGCACTGGGAGGGCTGCTGTGTGACAGGGGGCGGACAGGCCAAGGGAACCCACTCTCCACGAGGCCCTCTCCTTCATCATGGTAGCATACCACCACTCCCAGGAGATGATGGCTACGGTCCTGGCCAAGTTTCAGGAGACTCAGCGCATGCAGGACGAACAGTATTTGGGGTTCAGGGAGGAGCTCAGAACCATCAGCTCCGCCCTGGGCACCATCGTAGGTGTGCTGAAGGACATGCAAAAGACCATGAGGGACACCATGGCACTCTAAGGGGCCCCTGACACTAGCATGAATGATGAACTGCCCACCACCCGCACCGCGCTAGTGGACAGGACGCCCCGCCACAGGACCACCACACCAGCACCCCACCCCCTGCAGACAGACAACCTCCCCGCAAGCGGTCCCTGAGATCCAGGAACAGGAGAGAGGAAGATGGCAAGACCCCCGCCAGGAAATTAGACCACCCTAATTGTCCTCCCACTGTCTCACTGTGTTACCCTGTCCAGATTGGAACTGCCGCAGCTCCACTTCCTATGCCCATATGGGCAGTGTACCTGTGTGACTAATAGAATGGACTCTGCCATGGACATTCCTCCACCATCACCCATCACCATTTTGCCACCCCCTCCAATAATTAGCACTTCAATAAACACCCTTGAACCACAAAACAATCTGGAGTCAGTCTGTGATTTTGAAAATGTGTATTAGCTATGACAGTGACAAAATGCGTTTTCAAATGTAATGCCAACATACCTATGTCACACATCACAAGTCCATGAAGAATGCAAGCAGATGACACACGTTTGTAACCACACCTGTGAAACCGTAATGGAAATGTACAATTCAGTTACTATATACTGGTTGAAATCGACAGACAGGATAGAGGTAGAAGTGTGAAAGTGAATGTAATAGTAAAAAAATTGTTCTCACCTGTGTGTCACTGGAAATATTGCTGTATGACTGACTCCCCGTTGTCTATGTCTTCTTCCTCAGCTTCCTCCTCATCACTGTCCACAGGCTCCACAGCTGCCACAACACCGTCATCTGGACCATCCTCCTGCAGAAAAGGCACCTGGCGTCGCAAAGCAAGATTGTGAAGCATCGAGCAGGCGATGATGATCTGGCACACCTTCCTTGGTGACTAGAATAGGGAATCACCTGTCATATGGAGGCACCTGAACCTGGCCTTCAGGAGGCCGAAGGTGCGTTCGATCACCCTCCTAGTCCACCCATGGGCCTCATTGTAGCGTTCCTCTGCCCTGGTCCTGGGATTCCTCACTGGGGTCAATAGCCATGACAGGTTGGGGTAACCAGAGTCCCCTAATAGCCACACACGGTGCCTCTGGAGTTGACCCATCACATACGGGATGCTGCTATTCCGCAGGATGTAGGCGTCATGCACTGAGCCCGGGAACATAGCATTTACCTGGGAGATGTACTGGTCTGCCAAACATATCATCTGTACATTCATGGAATGATAACTCTTCCGGTTCCTGTACACCTGTTCACTCCTGCGTGGGGGGACCAGAGCTACATGGGTGTCATCAATAGCACCTATGATGTTGGGGATACGTCCCAGGGCATAGAAGTCACCCTTCACTGTAGCCAAATCCTCCGCCTGAGGGAAAACGATGTAGCTCCTTACGTTTTTCAGCAGGGCAGACAACACTCTGGACAACACGTTGGAAAACATAGGCTGGGACATCCCTGATGCCATGGCCACAGTTGTTTGAAATTAGCCACTTGCAAGGAAATGGAGCACTGATAGCACCTGCACTTCAGGGGGGATTCCTGTGGGATGGTGGATTGGTGACATCAGGTCTGGCTCCAACTGGGTACACAGTTCCTGGATTGTGGCACGGTCAAACCTGTAGGTGATGATCAAATGTCGCTCCTCCATTGTTAAGAGGTCCACCAGCTGTCGGTACACCGGAGGATTCCGCCATCTCCTCAAATGTCCCAGCTGACGGTGCCTAAGAAGGACAACAGCGACCACAGAGTCAACAAATTCCCAGGTATGTACCCAAAGCTACACAGAACACGACACCAAATACAAAACTCTTCCTGTATGTGTGTTGAGTGTAGGCCTAGGTATGTGTGACGCAGTAGTAAATGAAGCCATGTGGGCCCATGAAATGGCGGCTGCCTGACCTCTAAAGTGGGACAATGGGATGTGAGGTATCTGCGCTGGCGTTGTACACCGTCGCAGTAGGCGGTCGTAGACCGCGGCGCAATGCTGCATTGGTTAACATTGGACCCTATGGGTCCCAGGAGCCAATGATGAAGTGCGCCAGCCGTGATGATACGCACCGCCGCGGACATCACCTCTGCGGACGTGACCGCCATTTTCTATCTGTTCAATCACTTGATACCTGATCTTCGACAGGAGAGGACCTACACTGTAAGTGCTGCTGTGACCTCGGTCTGGAAGAGACAAGGGCTGCTGCGTCTGGGGAAAGGGCCCCTGCCTTCACTGCTCAGGAGTTGGAGAAGCTAGTCAATGGGGTCCTCCCCCAGTACACGCTACTGTACGGTCCTCCAGACCAACAGGTAAGTATACAGGGAGCACGTTGTATGGGCTATGCTGGGTGGAGAGGGCTGGATGTCAGTAGGAAGGGGGCAGAGTTCAGCGACCATGAAGGACTGTGAATGCATGTTCCACATGGCAGAGGTTGGGATCGGGGCCACTCACTTTGACGGTGCAGTTGGTAATGACTTCTCTTCTTCCCCTGTACATGTCATGTAGGTCAGCGCCCACCAGAAGAAGGACATTTGGCGTGCCATCGCCAAGGACGTCCGGACCCTGGGGGTCCACCAGAGACGGGGCGCCCACTGCCGTAAAAGATGGGAGGACATTCGCCGCTGGAGCAAGAAGACGGCAGAGGCTCAGCTGGGGATGGCCTCCCAACGTGGGAGGGGTGCCCGTCGCACCATGACCCCCCTGATGTTCTGGATCCTGGCGGTGGCCTACCCGGAGTTGGATGGGCACTTGAGGGCATCACAGCAGACACAAGGGGGTGAGTACACTCTCATTCTGCGGACTTTGCGCGCAGTGGAGGGGTCTGGGTGGGGGAGGAGGGCTGTGGGTTTCCCTAGGCCAGGTCGAGTTACGTAGGCTAGGACCCTCCGGAATGCAGGCCATGTGGCACTCCACCCCACCTCTGTAGAGTGCCAAGTACAGGTAGACATGCCCCTGTGTCATCTATGTGTGCAGATGTCCACCATAGCCATGTAGGCCAGATCCCCGGAATTCCATCTGTAGAGGTCAAGAGCACGGCATAGTGCGGGGGGCTGCTGTGTCTGTATTGTCCACCAACGGTAGCGGTAAGCCATGCACTCAACCTGTCTTTCATCTTTCGTCCCCCCCCCCTTTTTGTGCTCTCCCTGTTGTTTTGTTCATCAGCATCATCAGGCGGAGGTACAGTGGCACCGGAGCATGAGGGAGCTGCATCCCACATGGCCATGGAGGGCCACACCACAGACTCTGAATACACCAGTGGGACGGAGGGCGAGGAGAGCTTCTCGTTGGTCACCGGATCACCAAACAGCGACACGGACTCGTCCGCCGATGGGAGCTCCCTTGTGGTGGCGGCACCATCTGTGCCCCCCACTTCTACAGGTACAGCGGCCACCCCCCCTACCAGCACCGCCCTCCCAGCAGCCCCTCAGCCTTTGCTCCGTGCCCGCTCACCCAGGAGGGTGGGCAACACCTTCGCCCCAGGCACCTCAGCCCCTGCCCCTGTCACCCCTGCTGCCCTCAGTGAGGAGGCCATTGACCTCTCAGGTCACTCAGTGTTGGGCAGTCTACCATTGTGAATGCCATCCAGGGTGTAGAAAGGGAGTTGCAACACGGTAATGCATTCCTGGAGGGCATTCATTCTGGTCAGGCTGCCTTTCATCGAACCCTGCAATCTCTGGCCTCAGCACTGATGGCAGCCATTGTCCCTGTGTCTATCCTCCCCCTTCCAACTTCCTCCACCCAGACATAGTCCCCTGTACCCCAGCCTATTCCAAGCACACCATCAGACAAGCATGCACACACCTCAACACACAAAAGTAGCTCAGGCAAACATAAGCACCACACAACCCACAGGCACTCACACAAGCATCACCCACATAAAGACACAGCAACATCCACTGCCTCCACTGTGTCCCCCTCCTCGTCGTCTCCCTCCTCCCTCCCAGTGTCGTCTACACTCTCACCTGCATGCACTACATCTACAGGCACTAGGACTCGCACTAGAACACCCAGCACCACACCCCGCTCACCTGCATTCACCACCCCCACTACCATTTACACGTCCCCTGTGTCCACTCCCAGTGTGTCTGTGACACCCCCTCCCAAAGTACACAAACGCGGGCATCCATACACCCAACATCCATCCACCTCACGACAGCCTCAAGTACCTGCACCTGCCCCCAAATCACCTAAAGTTACACCTCCTACAACCACCTCCTCTTCCTCCACTCCCAGACCCCCTCCAGCTACCCATCCCAGTGTTCGTCAGAAACTCTTCCTCAGCAACGTTGACCTCTTTCCCACCACCCCCACCTCTCCAATTCATAGGTCCCGTAGTAGCACCTCAGCCAAAAAAAGTCCGGTACCAGTGGTGCGTATTAAAGGTGTGTGGAGTGCACCGGCCACCAGGGCAGCCAGTGTGACACGGAGACAAAGCACTGCCAGTCCACCCCCTGTAAAGCACCTTAAGTTGGAAAGTGGCCGACGGGAAAGGGTGAAGACTCCTGCTGGCAAAACAGTTCACAAGGGTCCCGGGGGGAGTGCCGAGTCAGCTGTGACTCCTCCCAAGGTGGTGAAGGGGCAGAAGAAGTCTCCAAAGTCTGGTAAGAGCAGCACGGCGGAGAAGAGCGCCATCCTCCACGCCGGCCGGGACGCCACCGCCAGCACTGTCATCACTTGTCAGGAGACCACCACCAGAGTAAGTGCCCTGGAGGGCAGCAGTATCGTCACTGGTCAGGAGACCACCGCCAGCGTCAGTGACCTGGAGGGCCCCGGCAGCCACAGCCCCGCTGGGCACTGAGGGACCGTAATGCCACACCGCTGCACAGGTCAGAGACAGCAAAGGCAAGCACCGCTGAACAGGGCAAAGACCGCCATGGTGAAGACCGCTGAACAGGGCAAAGCACCACTGAACAGGATAAAGACCGCCATGGCAAAGCACCGCTGAACAGGTCAGAGACAGCAAAGGCAAGCACCGCTGAACAGGGCAAAGACCGCCATGGTGAAGACCGCTGAAGAGGCCAAAGCACCGCTGAACAGGACAAAGACTGCCATGGCAAAGCACCGCTGCACAGGTCAGAGACAGCAAAGGCAAGCACCGCTGAACAGGGCAAAGACCGCCATGGTGAAGGCCGCTGAACAGGGCAAAGCACCGCTGAACAGGACAAAGACCGCCATGGCAAAGCACCGCTGCACAGGTCAGAGACAGCAAAGGCAAGCACCGCTGAACAGGGCAAAGACCGCCATGGTGAAGACTGCTGAACAGGGCAAAGACCGCCATGGTGAGGACCGCTGAACAGGGCAAAAACCGCCAAATCAAGCATCGTTAGCCCATGTGCAGCTGGGACAGTGACGGAACTGGGACTGTCATGGGGAGCGTGATGCACTCTGGGCACCAGTCCCCCTCCAAAACCAGTGGAGACCTGCATCCACTTGAGTGACTGTGGCTTTGCACTCCCCAGGATGGTACAGTGGGCAAACCACCCACTGTAGAGACTTGAGAGACTGTGGCTTTGCACTCCCCAGGATAAAGCAGTGGGCAAACCACCCACTGTAGAGACTTGAGACACTGTGGCTTTGCACTCCCCAGGATACAGCAGTGGGCAAACCACCCACTGGAGAGACTTGAGAGACTGTGGCTTTGCACTCCCCAGGATATATCAATGGACATGGAGCCCCGTCGTGGATCTGGCGTGGTGCTGTAATCCGGCTGAGGTGCCCCCCCTTCCCTTCCCCCTGAGGTGACTGTTGTATTTCTATCGGATGCCCCTGCAGTGTTCTCTCCGTTTGTGGACAGGTATCTAGTGTGGGCCTCGCCCATGCATTTTGGGCCCAGTGGTCCACGGACATTGATATGTGCATACCTGCAGTACTACTCGTGATGTATGATTTTCGAATGTTTATATATATCTGTATATATTTGGTTACTGTATTTTGATACATTACAATGTTTGAACTTTTTTCTTTTGTCTTTGCATTCTTCCGGGGGGGTTGTGGATTGTTACTGTGCTGTTTGGAAATGCATTGGTGTGTGTGTTGTAGTGGGTGAGGGTCGGGTTGGGGGTGGGGGTGTTGCGTGTGTGTCCCCCTGACTTTTGCCTCCCCCCTCCCCTATGTCGCAGGTGCAGTACTCACCGTTGTCATCGGCGCCTACATTGCTGGTGATCGTATTGGAGCAGGAAGACAAGCGCAGGGAGTATTTGTAGTTCGGGCTCCATGGTGGCCTCCTTCCTCGTGGAGTGTGTTAAGGTGAGCGTTTTCCCATTGCAAAAGCTGTTTCCGCCGTGTTTTTCTCCACGGTGAATCCACCCCGGAAAAGGTGGCGGATTGGCGGGTTGTGATACTGTGGGCGGTACATTGTCTTCCGCCTGTCTGTTGGTGGTGACCGCCGCGCTGCTTGTCTGTACCGCCGTGGCGGTCGGAGTGTTAAAGTGGCTGTCTATGTTGGCGGTTTCCACCACGGTCATAATTCCCTTTTTTTGTCAGCCGGCCTGTTTGCGGTATTACCGCAGCTTTAACACCGTCCGCCAGGGTTGTAATGACCCCCATAATAATACCTAAATGTATCCACACGTGTCCCAGCTAGGTGAACTAGGCTTGGTGTTGTCAATTTGCGCATGGACAAATGAGTACAATTGACATCATAATATGTGTATGGGTCGCATGAAAACTTACAATTTATCATGACCAGTACAAATGTCCCCCCATTGTAAAACATGTTTATACAGATCTGAGTATACAGCTTTGGGACAATGGCCTACATATAAGATAGCTGGAATAGAGATTTTGTATGTGTCCAATCCCTAAACACACTACTGTATCATGCAGCACTTGTCAGACATGACACTTATATGTCCACAAAAAAGTCATATAGATACCAAGAATGACACACCATTGCCAACATTTTACATGCATGGGGAACCACATGTTACATGTGTTGCTTTGCATCATTAAGTCTGCTCACACAGGCACTCACATAGAAATGGCTTAAAGGAACTTATCCCGGCCTTAGTCAACAGCATCCTTTGCTAGAGATTTGTTAAGGGTATGATATGCCTAAACATGTATTGTACATGACCCTTACCATCTTATGTTGTGTATAATAACATACAGTTAGAATTCAGGCATGACAATGTGGTAGACCCACAACATGAATAGCATCACATACGTACATTCAGTACACATGTGTAAACATGTATGTGGCAAAGAGTCTTCATACACAGGCACATTTGCAAACAGTATCAGTCCTGAATGTGAATGTGGGCGCACTGTCAGCCTTTCCACCAAAAGCCACGCATGGCCGTCATGCACCAAAAAAATGTGTTGCATATGGTACATCTCCATACATCGCAAACCACTAAAATGCTGCTTGTCACCATGTGCGTCTAAACTGTCTTGCGGTCTCAGACTTCCCTATAAAACCCACACATGGCTGGTATGCATCCAAATTGTTGACGCATAACATTGTCCTACAAACATTGCACAAGCCAAAAATTATGCCTCTCCCCTTGAGTCAATTGCAAGTCGGAAGGCCTTGTCAACCTTCATGGAAAAAATCCACCCATGGATGTTATGCGTCAAAAAAAACAATGCATATCAGAAAACGCGATGTATACGCCCAGGAAGTAAGGGAGCAGGACTTCCTTGCTGCACACATGGAAAAGTGAATTTACTTTCACTTTTACTTTACAGTCTTTTTCGTTGTGCTTGAGAGTGAATGTGTGGAGTTGATGCTGGTTGAGGAGTGGTGGTTGCTGAGTTTTGTGCTGTGTACTGTTGTTGTTCATTCCAATTTGTTATATTTGTAATTTTTGTGTGATGTTATTGTCCTGTTATTGTATTTGTATTGTCGGATGTTTGTCTTGGGGTAGTGTAGTTTGTTGGGGTTTTGGGGTTAGGTGGGGTTATTACGTACATTTATTTTTGTGGGTTAATGGTTGCTGTGGAGGGAGGTGCTGTTCTAGCTGCACAGGATCTTCATGGTGGAACTGAGAGACCACCAGATTAAGCACCGGTGGGCAGACCTCATTGCCAGGGAAGGGGATCTCCTGGATCACCTGGTGATTTGGGTTGGGGGAACTGTTGGTATATAATCCGGTAACACAACAACATCCTCCTTGGCATGTGCATGACATTAGAGCATAAGGATAACTTTAGCATGCCATGAAAAAGGTGAAGACATCAAGGGACATATTTAAGGAAAGTGATGCTTAAAGTGCAGCCCACTTTCCTTGCACCCCTTAGCAACCCCCTACCGGCATCATGTGTGCACTGTATCTAAGATATGGTGCCCCATGGAGCAGGTTAGGGGGAATTGTGTCATAATTGTTTATGTTATTGATGTACTCTTCATGGTTAGTGCCAAGATTTTGGCCCAGCCTTGAACAGTACATAGGGACCCATCAAAATTAACGATGTGCCCCCTTTTGATACCTGGTCTGAGCAAGCATAGAAAATGCAAGAATGATTTACACAAGGAATTCTTTTCTTTTTCTTTTATTCTTTTGGCCCCCCTAACGGTGGAATGCCCCCCTTGCTTACATTATTCATGGCATAGGCATAATGTTGCCCATAGGCTCACTAAGTGGTGCAAATCATACATTGTGCAACTTTATCAGCCACAATGTATTCAAAGTGGGCATTTAGCCCGTAGGGGGGGCTGAAGACATACACATTGAAACCGAAAGGAATATTTGGCATCATTTTGTTCTGCACATTTTGCTGCCTGCTCAGAGCATGTGTTAAAAGGGGGTACACCATTATATTTTATTGGCTCACCATGTACTGGTCAGGATTTTTGGCAAATTTATGGCAGTAACCCTGAACAGTACATCAATAGCATCACAAATTATGATGCCATTGCATCCTATTCTGTGCCATGGTGCACCTTTTCTTAGTTATGGCACATACATGGTGGCAGTAGGGGGGTGCTAAGCGGCACAATGTAAGTGGTGCTGCACTGGGTGCTGTGCCACTTCTCTATTATCTGCCCCTAAGCTTCAATTAACAGTGTCCTGTCCACCAGTAATTTTGACAAATGAATCAGAGAGATGTATGTATGGGTAAGTCACTTTGCTATATATGTTTTTGGGTGCTACGTATGTCTGTCTGACTGGCATGTTGTAGATGGCAGTGGATCATTCCTAAGTTGACTAGGTCATTCAGCTAAACAGGTGCAATGTGTAACGATTGTCCATACTAATCTTTGTTCACAAATCACAAGGCTATGTTTTCCAGCCATGTCTTACAGGCAGACTGCCACTCTACATCATAGGCGAGGTTTCCACTTTTGAAGACCACAACACAACCAGTAAGTGTCACCTTGTGTGTCACATGTGAACATACAGTGTTGTGTCTGAGAGGGTTTGATGTGTATCAAGCCATGTACAAATGGCATGTATGTTTAGACTCCGTCATCTATCCTTGGGTATCAACCTCATGTCTGAAGGTATGCTTAGGAAGTGGAATAATTTGAATGGTGCACAGGTGCCAACATGTTCTGCCATGGATTAGAGGGTCTCAGGAAATGATTTGTATGCCCACAAACACACTGTCAGTCATGATATGTGCCAGATGTGCTGGCTTTCTGCAATGCATGGATGTTCAAAACATATATTTTCACAGCACCTGTTACTGCTCTGTGTGCCACACTTTTAACAAATGTATTCAGGACATGGTACAATATATGTACATGGGTAGAGCTCTGCAAGGGCCTTTCGCAAGGAGACACTTGCACTACCAGTGCTTCACTGTTCTTCAATAATGAAGTGAGGCACCGGACGTGCAAAGAACTCTTTTGAGAAGGGCAACAGCTAGTTGACTATACATAGTGTTTTGCAGTCTTCTCCAGATGGATGCGGGACATGTTCATGGATTGTAGGAAATACGATGTGTGCAGATGAAACAACAGGTTTCAGCCATCATGATAGTTGTGAGCAAGCATTATCACATCATGTGTCTATGAAATGTGCATGATGAATGTGTACCTGGTAGTTAGGAGGTGTATCAAGTTTGTGCACACATAGGGGCAGATACAAGTAAATAGGCACTGCACCCGGTGTGCTGTGCCACTTCTCCTGCAGTCCTTAGTTCGCCCCTATCCGGCACCATGTGTGTGACTTATTTGATATACGGCACACCATGGCATTGGGTATGTGTCAATTGTGGCTAACATCTTGATGGAAATGATGTACAATTCAGGGTTAGGGCAAGAGAAGGTAATGCTAACCCGGGACTGTACATAGGAGCCCACTTTCTTGATATTCTGCTGACCATTTGGCCTTGTTGTGGCTTATTAGTGTCATATTGATTATGACACTAATGTGGTGCAAAGAGGCCCTAGACCCTCTCACATCTTGGTCCTAGTGTGCAACTTTGGAGAGCCAGTATCCCTGTGACATGTACAAAATACTGTAGATGCTTGCTAGGCAGATTTGTATTGACTTGGGTATTGTCCTTGTTGGCTTATTGGTTGACAACATGTCTCATCAGAAAATGCTGTTTGCAATGCATGCTTGTTTTTCCTCTACCCAACCCAGTTACTGATGACATGTTCTCCTCATGTGTTAGCTGCCACAATGACTCCAGCCCAGAAACAAAAATTCACAAAATGTGTTGAACGTTTACGACATATTTGCAAGGTCCAGGCTGGTTACCGGAAGATGGCAAGGAACCCTCAGGGCCCGATGTAGGTAGGAAAATAATTGCGAGTCGGAAATTGCGAGTCTTTGCGACTCGCAATTTGCGACTTGCAAACAGGTATCCAGCAAGAAGAAGCGACTTAATTTTGCGGCTCGCAAATGAAGTCGCACCGCAGATTGCGAGTCTGCTGTTTGCGAGGTCGCTTTTTGCGACCTCTCTAAAAACGAACACGCAAATTGCGAGTGGGTGTCGCAAATGAAGTTGCACCGCAGATTGCGAGTCCACTGTTTGCGAGGTCCCTTTTGGCGACCTCGCTAAAAACGAACACGCAAATTGTGAGTGGGTGTCGCAAATTGCGACTGTTCCGCAAATTGCATGCAGGTGCAGCAGAACACTCTGGAAAACACTTCCTGGCTCTTGATGATGACATCACAGCCAGGAAGTTTCAAAGACACCTGGGAGGAGGGAGGACCACACCCATTTTCAACTGCTGAACAGCCAACAGGAAGAACAGCAGCAACAATGGAGGAATCAGCCAGAAAGAGGAAGATCAAATTTTCTGAAAAGGAACTGGAGGTGCTGACGGATGAATGCTGCCAGCGCCATGATCAACTTTTTGGAAGAGCAGCCCTCAGTGTGCCTGAGTTGGATAAAAGGAGGATTTAGACAGAAATCCAGGAGAAGGTGAATTCAATGGGGGTGGGCCACAGGAGCATAGATGAACTTAAAAAAGATGGTATGACCTGCGCTCCAGGACCAAGGAGAGGGTGGCAGAGCACCTCCGGGAGATGAGGGGCACTGGAGGAGGCCATCTACCGTCCCACCACCCACACCCATGGAGGAAAGAGTGCAAGAGACCCTGGAGCCAGAGGCAGTGTCTGGAATAGGAGAGCTGGGCACATCAGCGCCAGGACTATCAACCAGTGAGTACAATGAAACATGCATGTACACCCATATCTGCCATACCCCCCCCCACCTAGTACACAGCAGCATGCACAACCAAAATAGCTCCATTTCAGAGTAGCAACCACCAGAATGGTGCATTATGGGCAATGTAGTCCAGTAGGCAGCTGATAGGCAATAGTTTATTAGGAGGCATAAAACAGATGGTAGATACTGACAGTGTGTTCCCTATGTCCCACAGGTCTCCCACAAGACACCACCACCAGCCACATCGTCCAGGGTGCAGAGGTCATCCACCAGGCAGCACAGGACCGAGGAGCAGCCACCACAGGGACCTGCACCACCCGACCACAGTCCCCTCCAGATGCACCAGTGGCCATAGTGGAGATAGACCCAGCACCCGGTCCCAGCCACAGTGCCAGCCAACAGGACACAGATGCTCCACCGCGTCGCAGGCGACGTGTCCATGTCCTTGCGGTGTCCCAGGGAGATGTAGGGGACTCCTCCATGTCCGTCGCTGAAGCAGCACTCATCGAAGGTCAGCGCCTGCAGACAAGGCACATGAGAATGATATCAGGGGCCATGCGGCGAATGGAGAGGAATCAGACAACAGGGCTGGCACAGGTCCAAACAGAGCTACAAAACCTGAACAGTAATGTAGGTGACCTTGCGCTCTCCATCAGGCAACTAGTGACTGAACTTGTTACGGAGAGAGAGAGTGCAAGGCGCCGTGACCGCCAACTAATCCACCGACTAGACCGCATGGCTGCCTCCATCGTCCGCCTGACTGTGAATACCACAGGGCTGTCACGCCGCACAGTCAGTTTACAGGTCGACATGGGCCACTTTGCCAGCGATGTGGCTCGCGGCCTGGGATGTATAAGCCAAGCTGTGGACATGATGGAGGCACGACAGGTGGCTAGGGGCGCGGCAGACACGCCGCAAGACAGTGAGGAGGGCTCTACTATCAGTAGTGCATCTGCCACAGACACCAGGGTCTTGCGTAGTGGAAGTGCACGGCAGGGATCTGCAGACGCTCCAGGCACCAGCCATGCTGGGCGTCCCAGGCGTAGGATGTGAGCTACGCACTTACAAACAATGGAGGCACATGAGGTTAATGTGTCCTCGTAGCAGGTGGACATTTACAGCCCCTGATCAGTAGTTAATTTCTATAGTTTTTTGGTTCACTTCATTAAAGTTCTTGTTTGTTCCACTTCACACCTGGGCTCTTTGTGTGTGACATTCGTGTGTGTGCTGACAGTTACCACGTACCATCCAAAGTATTGGTTTGCAATGTGGTTCCGTCTCTGTCTGCCTTGATTTGCAATGCTTCTATCCCCATGATGGCGATGTGGTAGCTCTTGCTCGTCTTCCTCCGAATCTGGGTCTTCAGGGGTGAGATGTAGCCCATGTCTGGTGGCAATGTTGTGCAGTATAGCGCATGCGCCAACGATCTTGAATGCTGTTATTGGGGCATACTGGAGGGCACCTCCACTTCTGTGGAGGCATCTGAATCTTGCCTCCAACAGTCCAAAGGTCCTCTCTATAACATTTTGGGACCTCCTATGTGCACTGTTGTATCGCCTCTCTGTCTCATTGCTGGGTGTTATGTACGGGGTAAGTATTCATGGTCGTAGTGCATATGCACTGTCACCTGTTTGGCAAAAATAAACAATGTTAGCAGGGCATGGATGGTTTCCACATTGACCTGTGTGTATGTCTCAAGGTGTATTCAGCAATACCTAGGAGATATCCATCTCCAAACTCCCCACGCTCTAGGCGTTGGTGTATCCTACTGTGCTTGAAAATGTAAGAGTCAAGTGTACTCCTTGGAAATTTGGCTACCATATCAGTTATAACATAATGGGCGTCACATACCACCTGGATGTTCAGTGAGTGGGTACACTTCCGGTTGCGGAACAGATATTCCAGATTTGCAGGAGGGCATATTTGTATATGTGTCCCGTCTACACACCCTATTACATGTGGGAAGTTGGCAATCCTGTAGAATTCCAACTTGGTGCTGTTGATTTCGACCTCATTCCTGGGTAGGTATATGTATCTGGACATGTGTGTGAGAATGGCATCTAGGAATGCTCTGAAGAACCGTGAGAGTGCACTTTGAGATACCCCACCTGCCACAGCAATGACCCCCTGATAGCTACCCAAGGCCAAGAGGTGCAGTGAGCATAGCACTTGCACATGTGTGGGGATGGCGCTGCCGCGCACAGTCTGGCATTGAAGCTGTGGATTGAGTAGATATATTAATTCTAATATTGCTGCACTGCTGAGTCTGTATTTATCATAGATCTCCTCCTCAGTTTGTTGGAAAAGTGTCTGTCTGGTTTTGTATATCTTCTCCTGTCTCTGGCTCCTCCTCCTCATCTGCTGTGTGGCGTGGGCTCTCCTCCTCCTTGCTATCACATATATCTCCGCCATCTTGAGTAACCCAGGTGCCTTCTGGGTCTCCTTTTATACTTTGGTTCTGGTTACCACCTGCTCTGAGTTATTGGTAAATTGGAAGTGCAAAATGGGCTTTTTGCGACTAGTCGCAATTTGCGAGTGGCTATTTCATATGGTTTGCGACTCCCAAATTGCGACTTCCTATTTGCGGGTCGCAAAATGGGGTCGCTATTTTTGCAAGTCGGTAATGGCTCGGCCTCCCCCAGGGGCACAGATCAGGGGTAATTCCCCACCTACCCTCCAGGGGAGCAGAAAGGCTGTTTCCCCTTTTTTTCGGAGCAGGGGCATGGCCAGGCCAATGCTAGGCAGCCCCACTCCCTAAATATCTATACATGATTAATCCTTAGTGGTTAGTGTGCTTTCTGCCCCTCTGGGGCCAGATCAGGTGTTATTCCTCCATCTGCCAACCAGAGGGGGCAGAAAGACTGTTGCACACTGTCTTATATTTGGAAGGAAAAAATGTAAAGAAAGACAAGGGACAATAACACTTGTTTTGCTATCCTATGTTCCCCCCAGTCTCCTGATAAAAATGGTACCTCACTTGTGTGGGTAGGCCTTGTGCTCGCAACAGGAAATGCCCCAAACCAATATCTGGACACATCAAAATTATGAAATACAAAACTACCTGTTTTGCGGGGCACCTGCGTTTTTGGTGCTGGGCTCAGCAGCCATCTAGGGAAACCTACCATACCCAGACATTTCTGAAAACTAGGCACCTGGGGAAGTCCAGGGATGTGTGACTTGCGTGGATCCCCCTAATGTTTTCTTACCCAGAATGCTCAGCAAACCTCAAATTTAGCTACAAAATCAAAATGTATCCCACATTTCTGTGTGGGATCACCGCACCGGGACAAATTTCCTACCACCCAACATTCCCCTCAGTCTCCCAGTAAAAATGATACCTCACTTGTGTGGGTGGGCCAAGTGTTTGTGACATGGAAGAGCCAAAAACATGTCAAAATTGAGGGGGAACCAAATGGGGTCCAAAAGGGCAGTTTGAAAAAAAACTTTTTTAGGCTGACAAGTGCTGCAGAAATCTTATCGGTATAGAAGAGACAATGCTGGGTGGTAGGAATTTTGTGGATTCCTGCAGATTCCAGAAGGTTCCATCACAAAAATTTGGGAAAAATGTGTGCTTTCCAGCAAAGTTGCAGGTTTGCAGGGCATTGCGGTGAAGGAAATGGTGCAGGGTGCATGTGCAGCACACCGCCCTAGAATCAACTAGATGTTTAGTTTTCAGATGTGTCTAGGTCTTGTGGATTTGCCTACATGGCAGTGTCCCAAAGTTAAAAAAAGTGCAGCCTTCACCATTCCAAGTGGGACGATTGTGAGAGTTACCAAGCTGTCATGGCCCAAATGTAAAACAAAAACTCAAAATAATCAAATGTCCTCTTGCTTGCCATGGGATAAGATGTTTCAGTGTGCGGGGGAGAGCTGAAAGACTGTTAGCCCCTTCAGTTCGGGTGGGGGTATAACCAGGCCCATACTGGTTGGTACCCACCACCCAACTATTTTCTTTTATTTTGTATTCCCTGGCATCTAGTAGACTTGCTGTCCCCCCGGGGTGTGGATCGGG
The DNA here is from genome assembly GCF_031143425.1 of Pleurodeles waltl. Classification (NCBI taxonomy): domain Eukaryota; kingdom Metazoa; phylum Chordata; class Amphibia; order Caudata; family Salamandridae; genus Pleurodeles; species Pleurodeles waltl. The sequence continues at coordinate 581,800,407 of NC_090444.1, read as the reverse complement.
AGTAATTGCCCAATCTGCCCACGGGTGGGCAGAACAACTTTGGCCCCATTTATTTGTGGTGGGGTATGGCCATACCCCCAACCTCTTCTTTTGAAAAAAAGATCTTCCCTGGTTTCTGGTGGGCTTTCTGCCCCCATTGGGGCAGATGGGCATTCCAAAAATAGGCCAATCAGGAGCAGTTATGGCCAACAGTAATGTGCCCCCATGAGGAGAGACCCTTGTCCAATGGGCTGCTCCCCCAAACAAAACACACACATACACACACACCAATCCATGGTGGCTAGAGGTTTCTTTGGGGGCAGATTGGCCTAACAAAAAAAGGCCGATCTGCCCACCAGGGGGGTTGAAATGGCCTAAATACAATTTGCCCCCCAGGGGAGCGACCATTGTCTAAGGGGTCGCTTCCCATACATAAAAACATAAAGTAAAGAAAAAAATATATATATCCCTGGTGTCTAGAGGTTTCTGACCCCCTGGGGGCAGATCTGCCTAATTATATTAGGCTGATCTGCCTCATGGGGGACAGGAATGGCCTAAAAATAGGCCTAAAAATATTTTGCCTCCACCTGGGGAGTGGCCCTTGAAAAAAGGGGCCGCTCCCCTTATGCGTTAGTAAAAAAAACAAAAAAATCTGTGGTGTCTTGTGGTTTCAGCCCCCCCGGGGGGCAGATCGGCCTAATTATAGGCCGATCTGCCCTTGGGGGGGGGCAGAAATGGCCTAAAAATAATCCCCCCGCCCCCGGAGCGACCCTTGCCTAATACACAATTTTTTTTTATCCCTGGTGTCTAGTGGTTTTCTGCCCCCACTGGGGGCAGAAATGGCCTAAAACTAATTTGCCCCCCTTGGGAGGGGCCCTTGCTCAAGGCTGCTCCCCTTATGCGCAAGTATGAATAAAATAAATAATCCCTGGTGTCTAGTGGTTTCTTCCCCCATCGCAATCGGGCAGCAGAAATGCTCAGAGAGACATGAAAGGAGAGGAATGGCCTTTCCTCTACTTTCATGCCTCTTGGCCCCTCCATAGGCTTTAGCATTTCTTCTCCAATCGGCGATGGAAGCTGAGCTTTCAGCACAGAGGGGAAGGCCTCTGATGAGGTCAGCACGCTGACATTATCAGACGCCATCGGGAGGTAAGTGGGGGTGGGGGTTGAAGGGGAAGTGATTCCCCTTCCATCCCTGCCCAGGGGAGGGGGGTGCTTGGCCATTGGGGGGAGCATTAGCGCTCCCCCCGGGGGCCCAAAGCAGGACGAGCTGGTCTTGTCCTCTGCACCGGGCAACCGTTGCCGAGGGCGAGACCAGCTCATCCTGGGCACCCACAGGGTTAAAGAAAAATTCATAATTCTTGCTTACAGTAAAATGTATTTTTATTTAATACGTATTATTGAAGTTCATGTGTTGAATAAATTTCAAATATTGTTAGTTTTGTAAAAAAAATTTAAAGTTTAATTGAATGTCATGCAAAGGGAAGATTACTATTGTAATTCATATTAAAAATATTATACAAGGGTGTAGCTTGGGACATCAAGATGGTGGGCTGACTCTGGGAGTGCTATGGACCCCTCCCTTATCCACCACCATCTGCTGCCCTTTATGACAGTCCCCTGCCTGTACAATTAATGCTGCTGTGCCACTGACACTGGGTCTGCTGCCCATGAGTCATGAAAACGAGACTCAGCCTGTCACTGCAGAGGGAGGTGGCGAGACCTTAGCCCACAATAAGATGGCGGCCATGCCATGGTAAAAATGTAAACACCCGAGCAGAGAACCTGCAAGCTCTGAAGGGGGAGAAGAGTTAACCACACTCTAAATAAACGTATAAACTTCATACTTGTATAGCCCACTACTCACCCATTAGGGTCTCAAGGTGCTGTACACATACCACTGTGGAACCCCTCCTGGCTCTTCCCTGTGAGGTGCCCACTCCTGGGCAACCTCCAAGGTGAAGCCAGGCATCCCAGTGCTGTTGGGACCATTGTGGAGATTAAGCAAGCTATTGCCCAGAGTGGGACCCATGAATTAGATTAGGCACTGATGCGAGAATTATCAGGTCTGAGGAAATTGAGTCCAAGACTCGCCAAGGTGGGAATTGAACCCTGGTCCAAGGCCAGATTTCTACATACAGGGTCTGCTGCTCTAACCATTGAGCCACACTTCTTCACTCTACTTGGTGACCTGCCGTGCCTGGAGGCTCTGGAAACTGTGGGGAAGCTGAGAGGGCTGCCAAAAACAGTGAGGGTGATCGGTGAGGACACAGCTCTTTGTGTGTGCAGCTGAGATGTGCTGGAGAGTAGTGCAGCTGTGCCTGCATCAGGATGGGCTGCTCATGCTTGGTGCTAGTTGCAGGGGTGATCTGCTGCCTTGCACTGCCTGGACCCTACACCCCTATTCTCAGCAGAAACCTGCCCTGTGAGCCCTGCTGTACCCCGAAACCTATTGACAGTGCAAGGCTTCCTCCCTTGTTGAAGGACCTCAGCCTCACATGGGACCCGGGAGAGAGGCTCCCACAAGGCTGCCACATACCTGCTGGTCACCTGCGAGGAGGCGGCTGAGGTGTAATGATTAGCCCCCCTACTTAACTAGGGTCTGCCCGGGCTGCCAGGCAGGAGCAGGACCCCTGAATGCCCCATATGCATACAAACCTGAACTCCGGGAGAGAACTGCTGGGCTCACCACCTTGAGTGGGTGGTTCACTGCTCCTGGTCACTGTGCCTACATGACCCCCTATTGAGCTGAATAAGGTGAAAGCCAAAGAGAGGTTGCGACTACTGACTACTATGGACTTTTAAACCCAAATGTCAACCCTGAGGCTGTCTGCTTGCCTACGGGGAGCCATCTCCAAATCGGGAGGACCGCTAAGCACCAGCTACCTGAGAAGGCGACGAGGAAGATCCTGATCTACCTTTCTCCAATGCTCTCCGCTCCCCATCCTACCATGGCTTAGGTCTATACTGTGGAGTGGTACTTGCTACTGGTGGCTGGCTGCTCATGCTGTTGTATGACTGGCAACAAGTGAGCTGGGCCCTGGTATCCACTAATAACCACGGGTCCTGGGCCAATGGGGGGGCCACAACTGACAGGATGATGCCCGGAGAAGGAGACCTGGCCACAATTCTGCAGGCCATTCATACATCCCAGGCTGTTGTTGAGACTAAAATTTGTGAGGTTCATGTCGATGTGGCACTCATGTGCCAATATTTAGGCATTCCAAAGATAGGTTTACTGAGGGTGAGGGCCGTCTTTCTGCCATGGAGCATGAGGTGTCTGACTTGAATGCAAAGGTCTTGTGCCTACTTTCTTGGATGGCTGAGCTTAACCACTGCACAGAAGATGGCAAAAAAAGATCAAGGTGCAATAAACTTCGATGTATGAGGTTTCCAGAGGTGCAGAGCGGACGCAGGTTGCAGAGTGCCTGGAACACTGGTTTAAGTCCTGGATGCCGTCTGACAAACTTTCATCCTGGTTTGTTATTGAAAGAGCACACTGAGCCCTGACACCTAAGCCACCAACTGGAGCCATGTATAGGCCCATGATTGCCCTCATCCTCTATTTTAAGGGCAGGGACTCCATACTGAGAGAATTCAGGTCCCTCCCAGACTTGAGATATCAAGAATCTAAGATACCCATCTTCCTGGACTACACTAAAAAGGTGTAGATGCAGCTGCGCTCTTACACTGCAGCTAAGCAGAAACTCAAGGCACCCAATCTATCCTACATGCTCCTGTTCCAGGCTTGACTCAAAGTCATCTATGTCAACAACACACACTAGAGACTGCCTGGGACTGTCTTACTGAGGAAAAGCAGCTCTGTCCTCAAGGGCAATCACCCCTCCCCACTGAAGCAGCCATGGCGACGGCCAACAAAAGTGCTACCCAGAAACAGAAGAGAGTTTGGATTCGCTTCTGCTTAGGCAGCGGCACCGCATGGGCGAGTTCACCCTCCCTGGGTCCCAATGGAGCAGAGCCACCAGTTCAACACTTGAGCCTGCTGCCAACCAATGGTAGAGTCAATAGACTAGCAGACCAGGAGGAAGAAGAACTGCGGGTGCTGCCACCCATCCCGCACCTGCGGTTGATTCTGAGCTATCCTTGAGCCCCACGTTATGAGGCGTTGTTAAAAATATGGTCTCTGCCAAAAAGGGGACCCTTGTTCATCTTGTTCACTTTGTAATATTGTTATCTATTGGGTGTCGTATATTCTGCACTGAGGGGGAGTCCTCCACTCCACACCTGTCTTCATGTTGGTTTTTGCTTTAGTTAGAAATTTAGGGGTGACAGATACTTCTGGGGAGGTAGTATGGGATGGGAGTTGCTGGAGGGAAGAGGGGTCTCTTTTGTATCATTTGTTTGCTCATTGTTTGTCACCACACTCAGCTACATGGCTGCATCATACCACTTTGATTACAACAGTAGGTACACTAACACATTGCAAAGGCAATGTGCAACATCCTACAAGTGGTCCCTTGGAGTATCCATGGCAGCTCCCGAATGCCTGACCTCGCTTCACTGTCTGACTCAGGTGTGATGGCCTTTCACATTATGTCATGGTCAATTGGACCATATGAAGTCCTGCATTACACCCGATGGTTCCTCTACTTCATCCTGATGCCTGAGGAGACACACCAAATGGGCAGGCACTGCCCTTTCTTGCTGCTTCAAGGCTATAATAGAGTTTACTACTCTGGGTATGCTAGTGGATCCTGTGGAGTGGCGATCTTAAAGAACCACTCCTTTCCCATGGCCGTCACTCAAACAGTGATTGACCCTCAGGGCTAATATCTTGTCCTTACTGAGAGTGTGGAAGGCAGGGCAATAACTCTTTTGTATCTATGCTCCCCCCAACGGCCCTGGACTCCTTCTTAATCACACTTACGGCAGTGATACTAGCGCTCCCTGGTGGTTTTATCATGGTGGGAGATTACCTCCTTGTGGTCCCTGCCCCAAAGTTGGACTCCACCTCAATTCCTTCCATGCAGCACCGTGATGACACTCAACACCTTTTGAGTTGGGTGACCAGTTTGGGCCTCTGTGACACCTGGAAACTGTGGAACCCCGGACAGCAACACTATACTTGCACCTCTGTGGCATACCACTCTCACTTGCGCATCGACCTACCACCGACTGCCTCTTGATATCCCAAGTGCAGATGCTCCCACACAGGATCTCAGATGATTGCTTTGTCCTCCTCTACCTGGGAACGATCAGTAATGCTCTGCACCCATATGGAGCTTTAACATCTGGCACCTTCAGGACAAAACTTATACTCAGGCACTTGAGGATGGGCTGAATCCTATTTCCAAACTAATATTGGCACTGTGTGGTCTTCTGGTGCCCTGGGGGTGACTGGTAAAGCCACCATTAGAGGCCATGCTAGAAGTAAGCTTAGCAATAAAGAGTGCTCTTGGAGTCAACACATGATCCAGTGGAAGCCCATGCCCTTTGCCTGAAATGCAACTTCCCACTGATCCCCAGGGTGAGACATTCCAGAAGCTCAAACTTATCCATACAGAGATTCACCTCAAATCACTTGACGTAGCAAAACAGATTTGGTGTCCCTCAATAACCAGGGTCTATGGCTGGAGCGACAAGGAAGGCAAACTGCTGTATTTTCTAGCCACCCATCCCCAGGCGAATCAGGTGGTACCAGAGTTAGTGGGGAGCAAAGACTGACTTCAGCTCACCACTCATGGCATAGTCCAAACCTTTGCTTAGTACTACAACTGCCTTTAGGGTGCAGTCTTTGCCCAAAGGCTGAAGCAGTCTCTCACTTTTTAGAGGAGGTTCCCCTTCCTTGTCTGCCTCACTTTAAAATCAAAACACTTAATGGCAGAAGAAGTGGATGCCTCATCTCTGCTGTGGCATCTGGGAAGACCTCCAGACCCAACAGGAATCATGCAGAGTTTTAGACCAAAATCACAGATATTCTCAGCCATCCCTTGCTTGATCTTTACAAGGAGGCAGTTAAAACTGGCTCCTTCCCACTGGAATTTGACACAACAACTATTATTGTCACACCAAAATAACAGCACCCATCTACCTCCTTCACAGCCTACCACCCAATCTCTCTAATCAATGGAGAGATTAAGATCTTTGCAACAATCTTGGCCACACATCTTGGATGAGTCCTCCAAACCCATATACACCGGGCCCAATGCAGCATTATGCCCACGAGAAGCACAAGGCACTGTCTCCAATGTCTCCACATTGCCCTCACCACATACTCACTCCCAAACTGGTTCTGATTTTCATAGATTATGAGAAAGCTTTGATACGGTGGATTGGGGATATCTTGAGCTGGTCCTGTGGAGGGCATGGATTGAGCCTTGCTTCCCTGGCTTCTTTCAAATGCTCTACTCTTATCCAACTGCACAAGTACACATCAACGGAATGGTCTCTGATGGGTTCCCCATACACCGTGGGACTTGACAGGGCTGACCCTCACTCCCCTCATCTTTGCTCTGGCAATAAACCCCTAGCACGGATCCTTGGATGCAGCGGATAGGGATGGGGTGGTACACAGGATGCAAGTACCGAATGGTGCTTTATGCGGACAATGTCCTCCTTTTTCTCGCCGCTCCTAAAATGAGTGGCCTCTACTGTTCCCAGACACTCCAAATCTTTAGAGAGGCATCTGGCTTGCAAATTAAACTGGCCAAATCGGTGTTAGTGCCCTTATCACTGACGTGGGACAGTATGGACTGGCAAACAATGATACCCATCCATCGGCTGAGCTTCTGCTGTCTGGGGATACAAGGAGCCCTACACTCTGAGCTAAGTTCGTCCCTTAACCTTGCTCCATTGACCTGCCAAATTAAGGAGGACCTCAGGAAATGGCAATCCCTTCCACTAAATGTGATGGGTATGATCGCCCTATACATAATATGGTTTTTGTACATCTTTGAAAACTTTCAACATCTGATGCCCGGTGGCTGGTTCCAAGAAATGGACTCTGTCATGATTTCATTTCTGGTGCAACTCCAGACCATGACTGGCACTTACCCAGTGTCAACAGGCACTGTACGATGGTGGCCAATATCTATCTCTACTATGCCTCATCACAACTCCTGGTGATCATTGTCTGGTTTAGTGGAAGGTGGTCCAATCCAGCCAACCGAGTGAAGCTGGCTTGGAATGGGTTCCCTTGGGTCATGGCTATGTTATATGGCACTCCTGTTCCCACTGCAATGATGGAGGTAACTCATGTGGACTTCCTTGCCTGACTAGCTGGACTCCATTAAACTGGATGGGACTCCAAGCTCACTCTCCAGACTCCCCTGTGGAGGGTACATGGCTAAGGAGGTGGCAGCGGGTGATATATGGTCTAGCACACACATGGGCTCCTTTCAGGAACTCCAAACCGCATACACGCTATCTACATCACAATTTTACAAATATCTACAACTACAACACATGCTGCATACCCACATAGCACAAGAAACACTTTTTCCTGAAATTAATCTCCTGGAGATTAAGCTTCTGACGGGTGCACTGGGGAATGGGGGCAACTTCCAGATATATCACTCCTTAGTTATCAATGACCCTGACATATTTGAACACCATTGGGCCCGATGGGAGGGCTGGCTGAGACCTCGGGAACATGAGGACTGGTGAGATGCGGAGATGCCCTCCGAGTTATCAAGATCTCCTTTAGCTGTGCCTAGCTATGCCTAGTACAAACCTACTACCTCTACTGTGGCTACCTCACTCCAGACTGGTTGTATGGGGGGCCTCCTTCCCAGTCCCACAGATTTTCGCTGCCCACATGCTCCGGAACATTTCTATCACATGGTTTGGCCATGCCCTAATGATCATACGTTATTGGACTGATATAGTGCAGGATCTAACAAAGATACTGGGATGGGAGGTGGAGCTTTCACCACGGATGTTGTTCCTGGGTGTCTTTGACAGTGTCAGAGGATAAAGGGTGGTCCAGGTGCTTCTGGGGATGGCTACTAAAGTGGCCAAACAGGATATTGCAACCCGTTGGAAGACTCCCAAGCTTCCTATGCTGTCACAATGGTGATGTTAAGTTGTAGTGAATCCTAGTTTGTTTTAATGGGATAACGGGAGTTAGCTTAGCCTTTGGTTTGAAGACTCATGCCCCGGTCACCTAGTGGCTTTTAACCTACTTAGATTGCTCTTTCTTCACCTATTTATTCAATTAATTCTTTTAAGATGGCTGCCTTGCTTATAGACAGGCCAGTTGTTTAAGTTTATGTTATCAGTGCCACTGTGCTAAGGCGTCAAATCAAGCGACAAAGACAAACAAACTGTAGGTGTTTCCATTAGGTACTTTCCCTCTTCACGCGTATTGAGGCAATTGTTTATATTAATTACCGTCCCAAGCATGCTGTGTTATCTATTGTTTGGGAACAACCTCTGTCAGGGGTCCCAGTAGATCTGTATAAATACACCTCGCTTTAAATAATCAGAGGGATTCCGACCAGGTACCATCACTGCTATCGATGCTGCACATCGCCTTGACTCTGACCCAGACTTTGTGTTCCTATGGAGTCTGAGCTAGAGACCTCATTCCAAGGTAACAAGGGTTTGGGGCTCTTCTCAGGGACATGGCATTGGCAGATTAGGTTTAACATACCCAGCTCTCCTTTAGGTAGATGGATAGGTCTATCAGAATAGGATAATAGGACATATTATGCACTCTATGTCTTTTCATGTTACTGCACGATGGAGAGGGTATTTATAATCATGACTCTTGTCTTTATAATTCTGTCTTTTGCACTGCTCATTATCCTAATCATTGCAGCCCATGCAATTTATTGCAGATTGCAGATTGTGTTGATTAAAAACTATTGAAACCTTACTGCATTTTCGTTATTACCTGTGTTTGGTTGAGACATGATGTATCTGTGAGGAATGGGTCATCTCCGTTTAACCACGACACTCCCTGAGATGTCATACTCTTGAGTCCATGTGTAAAGGCTGCCACAAATCACCTTTAAATGTTTAGGTTTTTGGTGAGGTACTGCTAGTGAGCCGGAAGGGTTAGGACTACAGTTGCGACTTGTTGTAGGATAGGCATAGTCACCTACAAACATACGTACTGTCATCCTTAAACCAGCAGTCTTGCCTAAGAGCAAGAGTCCAACTACGACAAAGTGGACTGGTGCGCGCAGCAGGAGAAAGCAGTGTTTGAAACCAGAGGCCACCCCCCTTAGCATGAATGGATTTGGGGTAAATGGGGGGGACATTTTGGTTTGAATCAGCCACTGTAGTGCAGTATGTTTGACACCTTGTTTCTGGTTTTGTTTGTTCCATTGTATTTTGCCATACTAATTATACTCCAACTGCAGGCTGTACCAGTTGTATTACCATAACTGTGTTTGATGCACTTTTCATACAGAAAATCAAAACAAGTGTTTATTAAAAAAATGAATATATGCAGGTATAGGGAGAAATATGGAGAACAAAACAAATTATTCAATTTCCATGTGAATTCTCATATGAAAAAGTCACAGCTACAGAAAAAGAAGTGAACGATATTGGACAAAATTTTGAAAAAAGTTAGAACTTTACTCAGAAAGTGTGCATTTAGTGATCTGGTGTAAACCAGTTCTGCTGTTTTCAAGAAATGTACTCTCCAAGAGGCGCTTGGAGTGGGCTTGCAAGGGTTAAACAAAAAGGATATATCTGAACAGCTGGTCTCATAGAAGTCCTGCAGGGCCATACTTTAAAAAATGGGGCCTTTTCATTGTCCCAGGGAGCTTTTTCTCCCTTGGGCTTTTTCAGTACAGTTGTACCTATACCTGTACTGTGGTAGAGAGGAAGTTGATTGGCTGGCTGCAACAATAAACAAAGGGGCATATTTATACTCCGTTTGCGCCGGATTTGCGTCGTTTTTTCGACGCAAAACGAACTCCATATTTATACTCTGGCGTTAGACTCGTCTAGCGCCAAAGTCCATGGAGTTTGCGTCACTTTTTAGCGTGGAGACCTACTTTGCGTTAATGATATGCAAGGTAGGCGTTCCCGTCTAAAAAATTGACGCCGAGGCATGTGCGCCGTATTTACACTCCCGGGCAAAAAACACGCCCGGGAGTGGGCGGGGAAAAAAAAATGACGTCCAGCCGCTTTTGCGTCGTTTTTTAGCGCCTGGTCAGGGCAGGCGTTAAGGGACCTGTGGGCTCGGAAGGAGCCCAGAGGTGCCCTCCCATGCCCCCAGGGACCCCCCCTGTCACCCTTGCCCACCCCAGGAGGACGCCTAAGGATGGAGGGACCCATCCCATGGAACATAAGGTAAGTTGAGGTAAGTAATTTTTTTTTTTTTTTTGTGGCATAGGGGGGCCTGATTTGTGCCCCCCTACATGCCACTATGCCCAATGACCATGCCCAGGGGACAGAAGTCCCCTGGGCATGGCCATTGGGCAAGGGGGCATGACTCCTGTCTTTGCTAAGACAGGAGTCATTTCAATGGGGGTTGGGAGTTTTAAAAAAATGGCGCAAATTGGGTTGAGGTGAAAATTTTGCCTCAGCCTGACTTGCCCCATTTTTTGGCGCCCAAGCTCCATATTCCCCTACGCCGGCGCTGCCTGGTGTACGTCATTTTTTTTTCACGCACACCAGGCAGCTCCGCCGGCTAACGCCGGCTAACGTCATTGAATAAATACGGCGCCCGCATGGCGCTTCAGAATGGCGTTAGCCGGCGTTAGATTTTTTGACGCACAACTGCGTTGGCGCAGTTGTGCGTCGAAAAGTATAAATATGGCCCAAAATGTTGTTACAGCCATGAAATGAGGGGAAGCACACAGATAATGCAGGACTGGCGGGAGGAACTGGGGGAGCACATAGACAACAGAGGGTGAGTGGGAGAGGGGCAGGGGCCGTGAGCTACCCTTGGAGGGCAGGCCGGATAGGACAAGCCAGCAAGCTGATGGAAGGAGTTAAAGCCAGCACAAGGAGAATGGAGAGAAGTTGGGGCATGGGTAGCAAGTCAACAATGGAGAGAAGGCCGGATGGTGCAAAAATACCAAGCTGACCATGGAGGGCAGGGGAAGCAATGGGATATGAAAGGGCAAACAGCCTGACCAAGGAGTGCAGCAGGATTCCTTCTTACATTTTCTACAAAGTAGCAAACTTAAATGTATTGAGATCTTCGTATAAACAAGTTAAGAAAGGCAGATTTGGAAATCTCCACTAGTAGGTTTGTGAGTTGCATTTTTATAGCAAGCAAGTAATACTACGGTTGTACTAATTTACATTATACAAAAAGGAGCTTATAAATTGGACCCATGAAGGGGACAGATCATAGCCAACACTCAGTAATTGTGAGACAGATCACATTCTATTTCTTACAAACATCATAAATACTGTTCTCTTCTATATTTCTGCACTTTTATCCATTTCACAATTTACACAAAATACTAGTATCAGCAGGGTAGACGACCAATCTACCTGGCATGTAGGGGCCAGCCATTAGGGCAAGGTGAACTTCCTTTCCTGCATAACAATTTCCCCTATCTCACCTGGATCAGCTCTAGGGGACATGGGTAAATGGTTTCATGTTCAAAACCATCAGATCTTTATTGTACTTTACAGAATCTGAGCATTTCATCCAACTTATGCTAAACCCTTTCACTTAGGCTTTCCAAAGTAGTTATTCTTGCAAATAATGTGCACCATGAAAGATAATTTCCTTTCAGGGCTGAATGCTCTCTGTCTGAGCTTAGTATGTCTTAAGCCAATTTACAAGTGGCATGGCAGTTGCTCTTATAAATGCACATTTCTCTCAGGCATGCCTTTAAAAAGCTCAGGGGCATATTTATACTCTGTGTGCGCCGAATGTGCGTCAAAAATGTTGACGCACATTCAGTGCAAACGTTGCCCCATATTTAAACTTTGACGCCCGACCCCGTGGACGTCAAAATTCCACTGTGTGCGCCATTTTTGGGAAGTGGGAAACTGCCTAGCGTTAATGATATGCAAGGTAGGCGTTCCCTTCAAAAAATGACTTTAAGGCCTGTGCGCCTTATTTATACCCCAGCGTCATTTTGACGCACAGGAGGGGGTGGGCCTTAAAAAATGGTGCACAGCCTGATGTGCGCCGTTTTTTAACGCCTGGGTCAGGGCAAGCGTTAAGGGACCGATGGGTTCAGAAGGAGTCCAGAGGTGCCCTCCCCTGCCCCCAGGGACACTCCCTGCCACCCTCGCCCACCCCTGGAGGACACCCATGGATGAGGGGACCCATCCCAGGTAAGTAGAGGAAGTTCAGGTAAGTATTTTTTTAAGTTTTTTTTAAGTGGCATAGGGCGGCCTAATTTGGGCCCACTACATGCCACTATGCCCAGTGACCATGCCCAGGGGACAGAAGTCCCCTGGGCATGGCCATTGGGCAAGGGGGCATGACTCCTGTCTTTGCTAAGACAAGAGTCATGCCAATGGGGGTTGTGCGTAAAAGAAAATGGCGCAATTCTGGTTTGAGGCCTGATTTTTGACTCAGACCTGACTTGCACCATTTTTTGATGCACAACCCCCATTTTTCCCTACGCCGGCGCTGCCTGGTGTGAGTCTTTTTTTTTTTACTCAGAACAGTCCGCAGCGCCGGCTAACGTAATTCCTTAAATAAGGCGCCCGCACGACGTGTTGGAATGGCGTTAGCCGTCGGTAAAATTTTTGACGCACAACTGCGTTGGCTCTGTTGTGCGTCAAAAAGTATAAATATGGCCCTCAGTTCGGTATCAAACCAAGATGTATTTGAGTTTTTTGTAGAAGAATCTCTATTTCCCATCCTCATGAGGTTATGCTTGGCATTAACATTGTTGCAGTCATTAAAGGGATGAATCTTATTGGCTTTTCCATCATGAAGGATGGGTAGGTTTCAGAGAGCTTCACAGAAATATTGACACACCTCCCCGGTCTTTTGGCTTCAGAAGGGTGGTTATCTAACTTCTGACCGTGTTTAACTAACTCATGCTTTTTTGAGTTGTTGGTGCTTGGTACTTACTTGCCAAATGATAGCAGCAGAAAAAATTTCATGAATTGATTTTTATTGATGAATTATGCAGAACTGTGATGTTTCTCTTTCATTCACACACAAGCAAATTAAGAACCCTGCACATACCATTGTGTCATTAGAGTGCCATCCATCCAGTATGGGTCTAATTCCAAAATTGAAAGTTGATAAACTAAAAGAAATCAACCAAGGTTGGTAGTACACCAATATATTTGGTAGCTGTTATGTCTAGTATGATATTAAGGGTATATGCTTTAGTCAAACAAAAGAGCCCTGAACTTCATACAGTACCTAGTAACACATTAGGGTCTCATTGGACAGGCAATGTACTGTGTTTACCAATGGAAAGCACTGTTTATCATTGATCTCCCTTCCTCATTTCCAAATCACCTAATGTAAGATACTTGTGTGTTTTATTTATATTGAAGATCAATGTTAGACCTGACTTCTTTAGTGTGATATTCCAACCAACCTTTTGCCTTCACACCTCCTATTTTGCTGAATTTATTTATGTTGGCTTTAGACCTATGTGCACTTTACCACTGCTAACCAGTACTAAAGTGCTTGTGCTCTCTCCTTCAAATGTGCTACACCTCATTACCACATTTAATCTATGTGTAAGTCCCTTGTAAATGGTGCTACTTGTAACCAGTAAATTAACAGGACCTGTAAATTAAACGGTGCCAGTGTGCCTGCCACACTCATTGTACCATTCAACAAAGAGCACTCAGGACTGCCATGGCTGCCTGTAGTGCAGTATAACCTTCCATTTCTACCTGACAAAGTAAACTTTTTACCAGGCCTAGACCTCCCTTTTTTAATACTTGCACATCACCATTAAAGTAGGCCCTAACGGCTCATAGCATAGGTTGTATTGTCTTTGTCTTTGTCTTTAAATAGTAGGACATCTGTACTGTTACATGTCCTAGTGGGTTAACACCTCATGAAATTGCTTTCTCTGTTGTAAGGCCTATCTCGACCATTGGCTAACATTGGGTTACTTTAATGCATTTAATAAGTGCTAACTATGGATTTGGAACATATAGAGCTATGCTGTTCACACTCAAATAAATTGAAACTTAGAATCCTCATTAATAGTAAAATTGAATTTGATGACACAATTCTGAAAAAGGTGCTTGTGAAAAGTTGGTGTTTTCTTGTTTTTCTGTGCATTCAGTCAGTCACCTGAGTACATTGACTTAGAATGACTTTGCTGTTGACGTGGGTTGATTGCTTCCAGACAGTATTATAAGGAGGCATAGGTGTAGACAGGATAGCCCCTTCTTGAATGATGACTGAGGAGAGGTTGTACCCAGCCTCTCTTACACTTCAAAGGGATTTGTCTCCTGCACACCCACAAAAACTAAAACAAGGCCTGGGCTGCTTTCAGTCACCCCCAGACAGTTTGGAGCCTTGATGGGGGAAGACTGGATATGAGGATAGGGCAGGTAGTTCCCTCACACAAAAGATGACACGTGGTATTAATAGTGGAAGAACTTTCCAGAGCTAGATGTGAGGGTAGGGCAGGTAGTTCCCTGACACAAAAGCTGACACGTGGTATTAATAGTAAACCATCAGAGCCGCACTTCAGAATACTCTAGAATACTCCTAGACCTGTGGAAGATACAGAAAAAAGCACTGCCCTGTTGCAAGATGATTGTCCTCTTATTTAAAGGACTAGCGTGCTGTCTGATATGTGAGATTGGACCTGCTTGCCTTGATCGCAGGATAACATTAGTGACTGCAAGGATCAGTTGGCTGACCTCCTGTGTGAGCTACAGGGATATAACAAGCTTCACAGGCCTCCTTGCAACTGCCCAGCTGACCTCCTGAAGTTGAACCTGCCTAGACCAGAAACTGGACTTGCATGAGCTCCACTGGCCTTTGCGGGAGAGAGTGCTGATGCCCAAGAATCCTCTTCCCCGGTCCGGGACTCTTGGCTGGCTTCAGAGGATACTACTCTTAAGGAAATGTTGAAAGTCCTGGAGACTGGGCTGCATGCATCCTTAAAAGGGCCCAAAGCTGATCCACCCATGATG
This sequence comes from Pleurodeles waltl, assembly GCF_031143425.1. Lineage (NCBI taxonomy): Eukaryota > Metazoa > Chordata > Amphibia > Caudata > Salamandridae > Pleurodeles > Pleurodeles waltl. The sequence goes on along the minus strand of NC_090444.1, from coordinate 581,785,404 downwards.
ACCACCAATGTGAAGCCCCAGTGAAACCTGCTCTTTGTGCGGGAAACAACAGACCATGTCGACCAGCAATGCGAGACCAGCACTTCATGCTACAGCAACGACAGCCCACAATAACCAAGGAGAAGCCACAGTAAAGACCATTTGCAGTGACAAACTGGCTCTTTGCATTACAGTGACAACCGCCTGTGATGGTTGACCTTCTCTTTATGTTAAAGCACTGACCATCCACCTTTTCAGTTCTATTTTAACTTAAGAGTTCTACCAATTGGATTTTTATCTTTTTAATATATTTTTTATTCAAATTTACTCTACTTTTCTAAATTGGTTTGTGATTCTTCTTGTGTTGTATTTTCACTTTATTAATGTTTGTGTGCTGCAATAATATTTTACACACTGCCCCTAAGTTAGGAATTTAGACCTGGCTGCTTTGGAGCCAAACTACCAGAGGGTTCAGTGCAGGATAATTTAGTGACTTTTGTGGTTCATTCTGACAAGGGTCCCGATTGTTGCCCATTCCACTCCTTCAACCAATAACCAAGTTTCTTACAATCAAGAAAATATGCAGTGGATTAAAAAATATTGGGGTCAGATTAATTTATTTTGAGCTCTGTGTACCCTACCAGATGAAATACAATCATAAATTACTCAGTCTTGTGGTTCAAACCTTACATCCACCATCAGAAATATTTATAAAATATTCCTGATGGGTAGCTTACATTTTTAATTTTTAGGAAGGTTTGATGGCTCTCTTTATCATTTTAATTATTCTTTATTAATATAATTACCATTATATGTGTGATGTATTTTGTTTTATTTATTTACAAGATTTGCATAGTGACTAGCCACTTGGACAGTGAAGCAATTTACATTTATTCAGAAATACAATAAATAGTGGGAATAGATTAACAAGAGGGGAGGACACTAAAACAATCAGGTTATTGGGATGGAACTAGGGAAACTATGGGCATATTTATACATTTTGATGTAAAACTGTGCTAACGCAGTTTTGCATCAAAATGTTTAGCGCCAGCGCTAAGCTTCGGCTAGCATAAAAATAAAAGTTGCTAGCTGGATGGGCCTGGCAGTAGAGGAGATGGAGGTTGAGTGTCAAACAATGACACTAGGCTGGTTAGAGGCAAATAAAATACCGCTAACCATCCTAGCATAATTTCTTGACTCACACCCATCCATAACAAATGACTCCTGTCTTATAAGAGACAGGAGTCATGACCAACACCCAAATGGCAAGCACAGGGGACCAGTGTCCCCTGGGCATAGCCATTGCACCCAGTGACATTCAGGGGGTCCCATATCAGGGCCCCCAATGGCACTTAAATGTTCTTTTTACAAATACTCACCTTTATTTACACTACATACCTGGGATGGGGTTCTCCATCTTCTGGTGTCCCTCTGGTGAGGGTGGGGTTGTTCCTGGGGATTGGTGTGGGCACCTGTGGGCCTATTCCATGGCGTTTAGCCATGGAAATGAGTCCACAGGTCACCTAAAGCCTGGTCAGACCCAGGCATCAAATAACAGAGCTAAGGAAGCTTAACCCCATTATTTGGATCCACCTCCCACCCTGCGTCATTTTAGCACAGGGTGATAAATAAGGCGCTATGGGGATAGCGTCCTTTTTTGGATGGGAATGCCTTCCTTGCATCTCATTGATGCAAGGTGGGCTCACCCATCAAAAAAATGATCATAACTCCAATAATTTGACCCTACACGGGTCTAGCGTAAAACTATAAATATGGAGTTAAGTTTGCACAGTTTTTGCATTTAAAAAAATGACGTACAAATGACGCAAACAGAGTATAAATATGCCCCTATGAACTGTACAAGTAGATTGTGAACCAGTGAGTTTTCAGGTTCCTCCTGCATTGTGGAATGTTATCACTGCAACCTGCATCAAATTAATGCCATACACACTAGGACCCTTGTGGTTCTAGGCCCACTCTCCACATGAACTATGTGATATGTGTGGGAGGTGTCAGGGTGTGGTTCTGGGAAAAATTATGCAATGCACAGTGTGTGAATGGAGTGTTGTAGATTAAAGACATGATCAACCACAGCTCCTGTATGTGGCATAATCTATTTGCCTGCGCCAGGGCTGGGGAAGATGCTGAAATTGGCAATGAGAGTTTGATTACATCCCTGAGAAAAACAAGACAGCTATCCCTTAGAAGTTGCAATGGTATGGAAAACTGCTCATGCGTGCCATATGTGCCCAGAATTGGCGCAAGCAGTTTAAGACTGGCACACGTGGAGTCAAAGCCCTGCTCCAGCCCATACATGGCAGCAGAAGCAATCAAAGATCATATTCAAAACTCCCACCAATAACGCCTGTGAGGTTGTCGGCAGAGACACTGCACTGCACCTCAAACATAGAGCAACTAGTCAGACAAAGAAAGAAAACAACCATAACGCCAACAGGGTACAAGAAACAGAGAGCATACTCACACTCAGGGGTGATTGAAGCATACTGCAATGTAGGTCTCTGTACAAAACTCATGCCTTTAGACGTTGTCAGACTCAACCTGCACAGCAAAATCAGTTGACCAACATAGGTTAACACAATGGCATGAGAAGGGAGCATGAAATGCAATTCAACCATGTTCTTGAAGCCACCAAAGCAGTTGGACACACACAAAAAACAGAACATGGGTGCCAGGTCGAGTGTGTGGATTGAAACATTTGGGGCCACACGTACGAATATTTGGAATTTCGATTTCCTAATTGAGATTCCATGTGAATAGCAATTAGGAAATCATCGCAATCACAAATGTAAGAAACTCCATTGAGTTTAATTTGTGATTCCCAGTGGGTCGCAAATAGACCTGTCTCATTAATATTAATGAGGTAAGTCGCAATTTGAGACCCACCGGGAATCGCAAAAATCACAGGGATGGTGGTCTGCTGGTGTCAGCAGACCACCATGTCTGTGATTGCTTTTAAATAAATCTATATATTTTTTTAAATGCAGTCCATTTTCCTTAAAAGAAAACAGGCCGCATTTAAAAAGAAAAAAAATGAAACATTTCAGTTTCATTTTCTAAGAGTAGGCAGTGGTCCGTGTTACCACTGTCTGCTCTTAAAAATGTTTTTGCATGCATTGACAAACGGGAAGGGGTCCCCGAGGAACCCCTTCCCCTTTGCAAATGGGTTAGCACCAATTTGAAGTTGGTGCTAACTGCAATTGTTTTGAGACTGCATTCACGGTCACAAAACAATCATATATACCATTTAGATTTAGTATTAGGGAGGGACACCCTGACACGCTCCTACCTAATACTGCGAAACGGTCCATTTGCGACTAGAAAAATGCTTTGTACATGTGGCCCTTGATGACTTCATAAAAGCACTAGAGGAAGAAAATTATAAGAAAATCATTAAATATTTGAATAACCTTGCATGTAATTGTGTAACATCATACTAAAATGTGATAGAAGCGCTGGAAGCCAAGTTAAATCCAATGCTGAATGTGGATTATGAAACGTATGGCTTCAACAAAATACCACAGCAGACTGGTGAAACAATGGATGAGATTTTTATAGACTTGACACACCTATTCATCACTGGCTACATTTCAGATTCTTTTAAAAGGTACATGTTGAGCGAAACACTCTGTCTAGAGAAAATGCTGACGACTGCAAAAGAAGAGGAATGAGCAGAATGACAAGCTGCTGACATGGAAGCATGGACAGTGACAATGAATAAGCATTGACCATGAAAAGCAAGAATAAGCAAAAAACAGATGCATGTCAGTCAATGTCATTGAAGAAAACAAAATTGTGGATTGTCATTTCCCCATGAAGGCAAATGTCTAGTTCTAGGGCAAATCTGTAAGGGTTTTGGGAAAGAGAGCGACTTCATAATTGCATGTTGAGCTATGGAAAAATCAAGTGTGACATGATGGAAAGAAAAGATGGACTCAAGAACGTACCAGAAGCACTCTCACCACAAAGAGTTGCTTTTAGTCTGCTTGAAGCTGTAGAGAAAGAGTTGGAAGCACTTATGAAACTGTGGATGTTCCACAAGCCCCATACCATGAGTTTCGACCAGAACAGCAGTACCTAAAAAGGGCAGTAGTGAAACTGTGCACATTTGTGTTGATATGTGCCAGTCAAACAGAGCCATTGAGAGGGAAAGACACCCGGGCCCCATATAGCGGACATGATCATGCAAATGAATGGAGCAAACGTTTTTTCCCATCTTGATCTAAACAAAGGGTACCACCAACTCACGTTAGAAGAGAACTGCAGATATATTACTGATTTTTCCATTCATGTTGGTTTATTTAGATACAAAAGACTGAGGCCCTCATTTAGAATTCTGTGGTCTTTTCCAAAGACTGCTGAAGCTGCCAGTGCTGGGGGTGTGCGGATCACCATATTTGGAGTCATTGGAGGACTTCTGTTGGAGGAAATCTGACTCCTCCTGGCCGACCGAGTTGAAGAGTTGGGTGCATAGCCAGCACCACCACAGCAGCAAGACTCTGCTGCTGTATTACGAGCCGTAATATAGCTTGGCGGAGTCTTGCTGGTGTGGTGGTGCAAAACCACCAGGACCCATCTCTTCCCAGACGATCAGCTTGCCAAAAAAGCTAAGGTGATTGTCATCGTCCAAAAAGGGGGGGTAGGGAGTGTGAGGTGCATATGTGTGGTGTGTGCATGTATGTGTGCAAATGGGGGTGTATGAGTGTGTGTTTGTGAGTGAGTGAGTGAGGGTGTCTGTGTGTAAGTGCAAAGATGAGGGATTGCGTATGTGTGAGCGCGGGTGCGTGAATGAATGTGTACAGTTGGGGTGTTTTTGGGTGCGTGTATGCGGTGCAGGAATATGCGGAGGGAGAAGAGGGGCTGTGAATGCGTGAGTGTATGTGATTGAAGATGAATGTGTGTGTGTGCACATGAATGGGGTGTTCATGTGCATGTTTGCATGGGTGTGCCTAAGTGTGCGTAAGTGCGTGAATGCGTGTTTCAGTGTGTGTTTGTGAGTGTGTTTTCACCGAGTGAATGGGGTTGTATGCAGCGAGTGTGTGGGTAAGTGGGGTGCGTGTTTGTAAGAGTGTGGATGTGAGCTGCATGTGTGTGGACATGTTGGGGTGCATGTGCCAGTGACAGGAATGGGGATTACTGTCACCGGGTGAGTTTCTGCCAGGGATTTTGTGGCGGGGTGACCCCCATGGAAAGCCTGGCGGTCTGCAGCCTTGTAATCCACCCGGCAAGCTAAGGCCTGCTACCAGGCTTGAGGTGCTCACTGCCGGCCGCGTCGGTGAGACCGCAGCGGTGGGCAGGCAGCGTTGTGTAGGTTTGGCTTCTGCCAAACCTCACAACTTATAATTGGGAGGTCTTTGCCGCCAGCTCCTAGGTGGTAAGATCACATAAGCGAGGCTGGCGGTCATCAGACCTCCTGCCCCGTATGGAGGGCCTGAGTTTTGGAGTATCTTTGACTGCTGAGATATTTCAGGATGTTATCCGTAGAGTAATTCAAGCTGTTGCACATGCTTTCAATTAGAGTGACAACATACTGGTGTTTGGGATAACCCAAAAAGAACACAGCAAAGCCCTCACTCAAGTGTGCCAGTTATTTGCTGATGCAGGTTTTAATTTAAATGCAGCAAACTGTCAATTTCACAAAACCAAACAAGTTTTTGAGCAATATTTTCTGATAGGGGAATGACAGACAAGGTGCAAACACTGTCATCCACTTGCCCCCCACCGCACCCGCACAATGTTACCATACTGCAATCCTTTCTAGGCATGGCCAACTACTGCTCAAGATACACTTGCAATTTTGCCACAGTGAGTGCCCCATTGAGAGACTTGGGAAAGTCGAATGTTCCTTTACAGTGGTCTCCGAATACAATCAGAGTTTCAAAGAAATAAAACAGGCAATTGAGAACACAACTGAAATGGCCTACTTCGACCCCAAGCTGCATATTGAGGTCACGGAAGATGAGAGCCAGGTGCGGCTGTGGGCAATTCATGCTCAACACAAAGACCATCTAATTGCTCAGAGACACATTGGCCCTCATTAAGACATTGGCGGTAAGTCCTGCTTACCGCCATGCCGACTGCCACCAACATACCACCACCGCCCCGGTTTACCGCTATCCATATTATGACCCACACATAGCAATCCGTCACTATAAAAACACACACACAAGTCCGCCAGGCCAAAGGTCAGTGATAAACCGGTGGTACCACAACCCACACCGTTACGCCAACAGAACTAGGCCCACGGCATTATGACCCACCAATCACCGCGGCGGACATTCAACCATGGTAAACAATTGGCAGTACATACCATTGCGCTCAAAATACACACAACCTAACTAAACAACACCACATTGGACAATTTAAACTACACACACCTGACACACATACACATATCACACACACACACACACCCACACCAATATAAAACACCCCCCCACATTACCCACAACCCTTTACGGCAGACATCCATTGCTAGGAAGGTAGAGCTATGGCGGAGAATCGTGGACAGGGTCAATGCTGTGGGACAGCACCCCTGAACAAGGGATGACATCAGGAAGAGGTGAAAAGACCTAAGGGGGAAGGTGCGTTCCATGGTTGAAAGACGCCAGACAGCTGTACAGAGGACTGGCGGTGGACCCCCACCTCCTCCCCAACAACTAACAACATGGGAGGAGCAAGTCTTGGCAATACTGCATCCTGAGGGCCTGGCAGGAATAGCAGGAGGACTGGACTCTGGTAAGTCAATTCTCTATTACTATCACCCCCTACCTGCATGCCATCACAAACCCCCACCCCTACCCTCACCCCCATCACTCTACCACCTCACATACACCCCAAAAAACACAACCTACCCCTCCCACTACCAAGGCCTGCATGCAACACCAATGCATGGACACCCATCACAGACCTACATGGACACCCATCACCAAAGGATGCACACTTGAGACAAACACCTATCCAACCAAATCACCACTCACACAAGCCAAAGCTGCCAGGGCAATCTCAACCATACAGGGCAACACACCCATGCACAAGACGGCACATGTAGAAACAATAACACTGCATTTACATCCCCACAGGTCCCCCACACAAAGTCACCAGAGAGGAGGTGCCAGCAGCATCCAGTCCCCCAACAGAAGAGGCCCACAGTGATGACAGCAGCTCTGCACGCCTGTATCAGGATGACCAACCAGGCCCATCAGGGATCTCCGGACAGTCGGTTACCCAGGCACAGTCCCATACCACCACAGAGTCTCCCCCCTCAGAAAACACCAGCACAGCTCCCACCCAGCAGGCCCATACCTCTGTCCCCAGGACATGTCAATCAGCAGTGTGTCCACCACTACAGGGACCCCAGGCAACTCCACAAACACAGGACGATCAGGGACCTGGGGTCAGTGGCAGTGGGCACACAGTTCAGGGGACAGGGGCACAGGACAACAGGGAAGCTGGGAGGACTGCTATGCGACAGGGGGAGGACAGGCCCAGGGAACAGACTCTCCACGAGGCACTCACCAATATCCTGGGAGCATACCACCATTCCCAGGAGATGATGAGCCAGATACTGGCTAAGTTGCAGGAGACCCAGCGGCTGCAGGAGGGACAGTACCTGGGGATCAGGGAGGAACCGAGGGACATCCACACCACTCTGGTCACTATTGCAGGGGCACTGGCAGACATGGCCAACACCATGAGGGAGGCAGTGGCACACCAAGGGGCCCCTGACACTAGCCATACCGATGAACAACCCTCCACCTCCGCTGACGCTAGTGGGTAGGAGGCCCTGCCACAGGAACAACAGGCCACCAGCACCCCTCCCCCTGCAGAAGGCAAACCACCCCGCAAACGGTCCCTGCGATCCAGGCAGAAGCCAGAGAACATTGCCAAGACCCCACCAGGAAATAAGACACTCCTGATTGTCACCCTTGTGTCCCACTCTGTCACCCTGTCCACCTTGACCTGCCATTGCTCCCCTTCCTATGCCCCCTAGGACAATGCACCTGTCATACAAATAGACTGGAAATCTTACCTGGACTCTCCTCCACCACCCCCGCAGCCTATAGCAATACCCCATCCACTTATTAGCACATGAATAAACACCCTTGTAAAAAATACTATTTTATAATAAAGTATTGAGTATGTCAATTGATTGAACAATGTATTTGTTTACAAATCTGAAGACATTGCAATTGAACTGTACATTAATGTATACATAGGTATGACCTGTAGCTTGCTACAGTCAAAACACCAGGAGCCAGAGTGGGGCGCATATATCTGTAAATAGACATGTCAAAGGGTACAGTAAGTGGCCATAGTAGTGGGAATATCAGCCTGACAGTCACAATTTCCAATACAAAACTGCAATGGAAGGTGAAGTTACAATGTCTTACCTGTGTGTCACTGGAAGTACTGTCGTTTGATTGATGTTCAATTGTCCATATCCTCATCCTCTACCTCCTCTTCATCACTGTCCACAGGCTCTACCGCTGCCACACGCCCATCTCCAGCCTCATCCTCCTGCAGAAAAGGCACCTGACAACGTAAGGCAAGGTTGTGCAACATGCAACATGCCACGATTATCTGGCAGACCTTCTTGGGTGATTAGCAGAGGGATCCACCGGTTAGATGGAGGCACCAAAACCTGGGCTTCAGGAGGCCAAAGGATTGATCTATAATTATTTTTGTTCACCCATGTGTCTCATTGTAATGTTCCTCGGCCCTTGTCCTGGCATTCCTCACTGGGGTCAGTAGCCATAAGAGGTTGGGGTAACCAGAGTCACCTGCAAATATCGAGAGATACCTGTTAGCCAGACACCAACCCTTAGGGCCAACCCCATACCCATACACCAACATATTTTGGGTGGGGACCATGGGCTCACCTATTAGCCACACCTGGTGCCTCTGGAGTTGAGCCATTACATATGGGATGCTGCTATTCCTCAGGATTAAGGCATCATGCACAGACCCAGGATACTTTGCATTGACATGGAAGATGTAGTGATCCGCCATGCACACTATCTGCACATTCATTGAGTGAAACCTCTTTCGATTTCTGAACAACTGTTCCCTTCTCCGGGGGGGGGAGGGCAAATGCAATATGTGTACCATCAATTGCCCCAATGATGTTGGGGATATATCCCATTGCATAGAAGTCAGTTTTCACTGTGGCCAAATCCTCCACCTGGGGGAAAACAACGTAGCTGTGCATGTGTTTCATCAGGGCCAACAACACTCTTGTTAGCACTATTGAGAACATTGGCTGTGACATTCCTGCTGCCAAGCCCACTGTCACTTGAAAAGAACCAGTTGCCAAGAAATGGAGCACAGATAGGACTTGCACAAGAGGGGGGGGATCCCAGTGGGGTGACCGATAGCAGAGATCAGGTCTGGCTCCAATTGGGCTCACAGCTCTTGGATTGTGGCCCTGTCAAGTCTGTAGGTGAGGATAATGTGCCTGTCCTCCATTGTTGCCAAGTCCACCAGGGGCCTGTACACGGGTGATGTCTCCATCTCCTATTCATCTGCAGCGGTTGCAATCTAGGGGGCACAACGATGAGCATCTGGTCAGTATTCAACATTTCCAAAATGTACAGAGCATTGCATGTTGTGACTAAAACAGTATGTTGTTATATAGGCCCAAATGGTGCCTATGTGTGCTGTGACGCAGTTAGGTGCCATGGCCTGCCCCCCACTGAAATGGCATCCACCTGTCCTGTGTGGATGGACATGTGGAAATGAGGTAATGCCACTGATGTTGTGCACTGTTGCGGGAGGCAGTCGAGTACCGCTGTGCAACTCCTCATTGGTTGTCATTGGGCCCTATGGGTTACAGAAGCCAATGGTGATGTATGCCGGCGTTGACTGTACGCACTGCTGCAGACGTGACTGCCATTTTCCATCTGTTCACTCACTTGCTATCTGACCTTCAACAGGAGAGGACCTACACTGCAAGTGCCGCTGTGACCTGTGTCTGGAACCGACCATGGCTCGTGTCACTGGGGAAAGGGACCCAGCCTTCACTGTGGAGGAGTTGGAGACACTGATGGATGGGGTCCTACCTCAGTACCGAATGCTGTATGAGCCTCGAGACAAACAGGTGAGTACACTGTGAGCACGATGCATGGGGCATGAATGCATGGAGTGCTGTATGTGAGGGCCTCGTGTAAGGGGAGGTGGTTGAGGGGTCCTGGGCAGCGTGCCTTATGCTTAGTGGGCAAGGTCTGTGCATAAGGGGATGTGAGGCCTATGGTGGGCCATGAGTGTAACAGGCCAGATGGTCTGACTGATACATTTTTCTATGTGTATTTTTCTGCAGGTCAGCGCCCATCAGAAAAAGGGTATATTGCGTGCCATCGCCAAGAACGTGCGGACCCTGGGGGTCTACGGCAGGCAGAGCACCCACTCTCGCAAACGGTGGGAAGACCTGAGACGATGGACAAGGAAGATGACGGAGGCCCAGATGGGGAAGGCCTCCCAACGAGGAAGGGGTTCCCGTCTAACCCTAACCCCCCGATGTTCCGCATACTGGTGGTGGCCTATCTGGAGCTGGACAGGGCGCTTGAGGGCATCACAACAGCCACAAGGGACTACAGTTTCATATTATACTACTTGTGCATGGTGGAGTGGCCTTCGGGTGGGGGATGTGGGCCTGTTGGTGCCCCTAGGCCAGGCTGGACATTGCAGGGTAGGTTCCATGTTGGGCAAGGGCTGATGAACTCCACCTCTAACCAAGTTAGTGGGCATCCACTACTGGGCAGGGCTCTGTGGGTCTCAGGTACGCTGCAATTGGCATTAGGTATTACTGTCCATGGCCTGGTGACTAGCATTGTGACAATTAGTGCATTGCCTAGTGTGTAGGGAGGTTCCCTGTGTGTGTGTGTGTGTGTGTGTGTGTGTGTCGTGTACGCCAACGGTGCTGTTGCTGCTGCCATTGACCAAGTGTATCCTCTGTCTCTTCCCCCTTTTTGTTTTGTCATCCTGTTCTCTTTATGCATTAGCATCATCTGGCAGAGGAGCAGGGGCACCAGCGACGGAGGGAGCTGCATCCCACATGGCCCCTGAGGCCGAATCCACTGAAGGTGAGAGCACCAGTGGGACAGAGTGCGAGGGGAGCACCACAGCAGAGACAGGAGGGGACAGTTTGGAAAGTGATACCTACTCTGATGGAAGCTCCCTAGTGGTGGCCGACAGCTCTGTGCCCACCCCAACTACAGGTACAGCCCCCACATGTACCAGCACGACCCTCCCAGCAGCCCCTCAGCGAGTTTCCCGTGCCCGCTCACCAAGGAAGGTGGGCATCCCCTTCACCCCAGGCACCTCAGGCCCTGCCCCAGTTAGCCCTGCTGCCCTGAGTGAGGAGGCTATTGACCTCCTGAGATCCATTTTTGTTGGGCAGTCAACCATAGTGAATGCCATCCAGGGGCTTGCAGGGCATTTGCAACAAACAAATGCATTCCTGGAGGGCATTCACTCTGGCATTGTGGCCCAACAGAGATCAACCCAGGCTCTGGCCTCCTCCCTGATGGCAGCCATTGTTCCTGTCTCTAGCCTCTCCCCTCGAACTTCCTCTGCCCAGTCCCATTCCCCTCAACCCCAACCTATCCCTAGAACACATTCAGACCAGCATGCACCCATGACAAAACATAGGAGTGGCTCAGGCAAACACAAGAACCACACATCACCCCACAGGCACTCACACAAACACCATCCAGATGCGGACACACCAACATCCACTGTCTCCACTGTGTCCCCCTCCTCCTCCTCGTCCACCTCCCCCTGATAGCGTCTCCACTCACACCTGCATGCACTACATCCACATCCACTACCTCCATAACCATCACGCCAATCACTACATGCTCCTTACTGGCAGTCACCACCCCCACATCCATGCACACGTCCCCTGTGTCCTCTCCCACTGTGTCTGTGCCCCCTCCTCCCAAAGTACCCAAACGCAAGCACTCAGACACCCAACAGCCATCCACCTCACAACAGCATCCAGCCCATGCACCTGCACCCAAACACAGCAGACAGACACCTACAACAACCACTCCCTCTTCCTCCACTCCCAAACTTTCACCCTCCTCCCGCCCAAGTGTCCCTTAGAAGCTTTTCCTTGCCGCCGTTGACCTCTTCCACCCCTCCACCCCCAATCCTTCACGTCAGGCCAGGGTGGTCAGAACCCAGGCTAGCACTTCAGCCACCCCATCCACGGCCACAGTAGTGTTGGCAGCTACTGCAGCTGTGAGAGGATCCAAGGAAACACCTATCAGCACTGGCAGTGTGCCTGCACCAGCTGCCACGGAGAAGGGCAAGGATGCACCACTAGCTGGTAAGGGCAAGGAGGCACCACCAGCTTGCAAGGGCAAGGAGGCACCGCCAGCTTACAAGGGGAAGGACAAGGAGGCACCACCAGCTGGCAGGGGCAAAGAGGCACCCCAAGCTTACAAGGGGAAGGGCAAGGAGGCACCACCAGCTTACAAGGGGAGGGGCAAGGAGGCACCACCAGATGGCAAGGGCAAAGGCAAAGGGCCTGCCCCTGCAGGTACGAAGGACAGGAGGCCTGGTGCTGGGACTGTTTTTGAGCCCCCACCACCAACCATGGAGCTTCAGCCGTCCGAGGCTGCAGGGAAAGGGCTGGAGCCTCCCCCCGCCACTGCCAGCCCTGACACCAGCACCACCACCTGCACCACCACCAGCACAGCCGCCTGCAGCAGCAGCCCCAGTGGGCAGCCGTCCAAGGCTGCAGGGGAATGTCTGGAGCCTCCCCGCTACCACTGGCAAGCCCCGACACCAGCATCACCACCAGCACTGCGACGACCAGCACCGCCGCCAGCACCGCTGCCAGCAGCGCTGCCAGCAGCAGCAGCCCCAGTGGGCAGCCGTCCGAGGCAGCAGGGGAAGGGCTGGAGCCTCTCCCCACCACTGGCAGCACCGACACCAGCACTGGCACTGCCACCACTGAGCAGCCGTCACCGCTGGCGGGCAGTGTGTAGTCCTGCCTTCATGGACTGTAATGCATCCTGACCACTGCAAATCTTGTGGGTCGACACCCATGTGAGAGCCTGTGACCTTGCACATCTCAAGATCTGCATCACAGGGCACAAAGCCCCCTCCAGAACCAGAGAAAGAAGGCATCCACTCACCCCCTCCTTGCTAGGATGAAGCACAATGGGCACAATGCCCCCTCCAAAACCAGTGAAAGAAGGCATCCACTCTCCCCCTCCTTGCCAGGATGAAGCACACTGGGCAAAAAGCCCCCTCCAGAACCAGTGAAAGAAGACATCCACTCACCCCCTCCTTGCCAGGATGAAGCACACTGAGCAAAATGCCCCCTTCAGAACCAGTGGAAGAAGGCATCCACTCACCCTGTCCTTGCCAGGATGAAGCACACTGGGCACAAAGCCCCCTCCAGAACCAGTGGAAGAAGGCATCCACTCACCCCCTCCTTGCCAGGATGAAGCACACTGGGCAAAATGCCCCCTTCAGAACCAGTGGAAGAAGGCATCCACTCACCCTGTCCTTGCCAGGATGAAGCACACTGGGCACAAAGCCCCCTCCAGAACCAGTGGAAGAAGTCATCCACTCACCCCCTCCTTGCCAGGATGAGGCACACTGGGCACAATGCCCCCTCCAGAACCAGTGGGCAAACCACCCACTAGAGAGAATGTGGCTTTGCACTTCCCAGGACCAAGCATGTCATTGGTACCGCCCCCGAAAAGGTGGTGGATAGGCCTCTTGTAATACTGCGGGCGGTATATTGTCTTCCACCTGTCTGTTGGCGATTACCGCTGAGGTGCTTGTTGCTACTGCCGTGGCGGTCGGTGTGTTAAAGTGGCTGTCTGTGTGGGCGGTTTACACCTTGGTCATAATTCAATTTTTTTTACCGCCAGCTTGTTGGCGGTATTACCGCCGCTTTATCATCGACCGCCAGGGTTGTAATGAGGGCTATTGTTTCCTATTCCAGTCGAAGCTTGTCTGAAACAGAACATGCCTTCTCTCAGCCAGAGAAGGAGAGCTTGGCTGTGGTATAGGCCTGCAAGCATTTTCATGTTTCCCTTTATGGGACACGATTTATTGTCATCACAGAGAACCAGGGTCGCTCAATGATTTTAGGAACCAGAAGGCTAAGATGCCTTCTCACATTGAAAGGTGCGGTTGAGGCTGAAAGAGTACGACTGTGAGATTATAGGCAAACTGGGAAGGATCAGAACCCAGCAAATCTCTTTTCATGAGTCCAGCTACGTGGTCGTAGTTTGACATCTAGGACGGCTGAAGAATTTGTCAATTTTTTATTGTGAGGTCTAGCACACCAGCAGCTCTGTGAACAAAAACATTGCTGCCACCAACACAGACCAAGACATGATTATTGTCAAGCAACTCATTGAGACACAAAAATTCCAAAAGTTCAAAAACATAGCAATCACACAAGAAGGCATAATACTGAGAGGCTTGAGAATCATTATACCTTAGAGCCTTAGGCAACAGGTCATTGAGTTGGACCATGAAGGACAACTTGGCAATGTAGCCAACAAAAGAGCTTTGAGAAAGAGAGAGAGAGTGTGGTTCCCTCTACTAGATGAAAGAGTAGAAGAGAAATTGAAAGCATGCCACACCTGCAGTTGCCTGTCTCCCAAGGTGATGCATCACCCAGTGACCATGTCTGATCTTCCTGACCATGCCTGGGAGAGAATTGCGGTTGATTTCTTTGGAACTTTAGGAGGTGGACAGCATCTCATGGCAGTCATAGACAAATATTCCTGTTTTCCTTTGGTGGAAACACTGTCCTTGACAACTCATGGTAAAGTCATAGAAAGGCTTGATGACATCTTTGCAACTTGCGGTATCCCTGAGATCCTCGAATCCGATAGTGGCCCATCTTTCAACAGCAAAGAGTTAGAAGAGTTTCTTGTGTGTCTCACCATCAGACACCAAAATAGCACACACCTCTTGCCCCCAGCCAATGGTGTAATCAAAAGGTATAATGGCATCCTCAAGAGGGTAGTTCAACAAGAATCCATGAAAATAATTGATTTGAGGCAAGGTATGTCGAGGCCCTCTGGACTTATCACTCATCTCTTCACTCTACAACAGGTGGAAGCCTAGCTAACTTGCTGTTTGGGAGAGCCTCAAGGGACATCAGATTGATCAGTGGACCCTGACAATCTTTGTGACACCGCTGCAACTCATAAGTGAAAATGAAAGCATATGCTGTTCAGTGACAACACCCCCAGGAAACAGTCTTTGACAAAGGACACTACATACAGGAAAAAGAGCAAAAGAAATGAAAGATAGACATCCCTTTTGCCACTAACCCTTTACAGGTGGTGGTACGCAAGGAACACATGGTGACAGCACACCATCCTGGGAAGTCCATTACTCGTGACACATCACACTTTAAACAGCTACCTCAACATTTGTCAGCTCCTGCAATGACAGTGGAGGTGACTACACTCACAGGTCTGGCTCCTGAGCCTGTATTGCCGTTGCCTGATTCAGGTGCCCCTTGATCACCTCAGATCACACAGGCCGGCTGACAGGGATTTCAAACAATGCCTGCCACCTTTTATGTAACAAAAGGGGAGATGAAGGATATTGATGATCGCCTTGAGGTTTTGGGCAGAGTCTGAACAGAAACTACCTGATATGCGGGGGAGGTGTCTGGGTGTGGTTCTGGGAAATATTGTGTAATGTGCAGTGCATGAATGGATGTAGAAGAATAAAGAGATGATCAACCATAATTCCAGTGTATGCATAATCTATTTGCATACTCCAGGGCTGGGAAAGATACTAAACAACCCACTATTAGTCCATTCAGATAATGTATCTTAATGATTGCTTCTGATCATCTGTGATTGATGGTTTTTAAAAACTGAATGTTGCACAATTTATATATGTGTAGTGTTTGTCTTTCAAAGCCAATTTCCAGACTTTCAATTGAAAACAATGATGACTCCCAAGAGAAAGGGATACTTCACAACATTTTGACATAATCTCAAATACAAGATCAAAATAAATGTTTACCTGACACCAATCTTACATTTAGTGATATAACTACAGGGCTTAGATGTGTAGGTTACTCTAATGTAGTAAATTTGAATGATTATAGGAATCTGGTTTGTTAAACTCTGAGAAATGCAAATAGGTTTTTGTGAGGAACCCATGGTTTATCCTTGGCAGCTTAGCACACTCAGTGAGGCCTTTATCACAGAAAACTTGCATGTGGTACATTAAAAGAAACACCAACAGTACATATATGAAAATGGCAAATTACATGTCCTCCAGTCATTGCCTCACTCTGAAGACCTAGACAAAATGAAGAAAAGAAAGAACATCATTTGAGAAGCTATGCTACTTCAAAAACCTTCACAAGCCTGATGCTCGTGATTGGACCAGAGATACAGGACATTTATTTAAGCTTGCTAAAAAACAATAAGCCAACCAAAGCGTATCTGACCCACTGAGTTACACTTATTCTTTTGACCCACTTCTCAAAGGCTCATTACCCATTGCTCTCCTAAGATTATTTATCCAATGCTCCCCTGAAATGGAGTGCTAGCGCTCCACTGGTTCATATTACCCTGTGGCTATGTGGTGAGCATCTAGGTCTCCTCGCCTGCTATATCTACCTAGGTCCTTCTGGTGCACTTCAACATGTGCTCCTAGCTGCACTTTGTACAGTCTTACATTAAAGCACATCACCCTTGCCTCTTGATGTAACAGGTTACTGGAGGCAGTCTATCTATTCATGCCTCAATGTTTGCATTCATCTGCTAGACTTTATGAAATGGAGTCTTCAATGATTTTAGCTTGCACTAGGCCCTAAGTGGGTATTTCTCATGTATATTTTGAGCTAATGGTTCTACACTATGCAAAAGTCAGACCTGTCGGCTATGTCAATGGTTGTTTTTATTTTATTCAATGTTGTTCTCGTCCTTCCCTCACAACGTATTAGTATGTATCACTCTGGTCAGGGGAAGCAATGCTGTAATACTACTGACAGTCACTAGATGCTCTTGTAGTTGTTTAGAATGGGAAGCAACACAGCAATACCCCTGATATTATTGAATTTCTCTGTAGTTGTTTTATATATAGTAAATAAGCAAAGCTTCATTTTCAGTCACCATGACTAGGTGTTCTGTTACTTTAGAGAAACAAGGCAGCAGTGTATCTGACAGTATCTTGAATAGGTAGTGAAAGATTACTAGATGATCTACATCATGTGTCAAAAATGCATTCCAATATGTTTTACATTGTGAGTTAACATTTTTAAATTTCTTAATCTCATAACAAAATATACTAATTATCAAACTACTATTGGCATGAATTTTTGCATCTGTACAGAAACATCATTGTTCTTACACGTGAGAACTGGGTAGATGAGTATTATCTGTCATGTCAAAAGCATTTTTTGTACTCAAGTGATGGCTTCTTCTATTGGTCAGTGGCACCCCAGCCTTATGTAGCCATATCATACCCAATACAGAGGGACATTTGTCATTCTATGTGCAGTCATGAGCACTGCATAGGAAGACTTATGATTGTCTAATTCACTATAACTGTAAAACAATATTTTTATTATACTTCTAACAATAATTTTCCTTTAGTCAAGGTTCTACTTTGTTCAGCATTTTTTAAATTCTTCATTAAATTGGGCAAGTTACAGTTGTTAGAAGCTAGTCCCAATCCTTTGTAACATGAGTTTTTTCATCAAATATTGTTTCTTCAAAATATTACCCACTTTGTATACACAGTTATCACGCTCCCAGATCCCTCTGGGCATAGAACCCCCAGGTAGTACAAGTACTTAAGTTTGGTATTATGTCACATGCTGTTCCCATGCCCTACTTAGGCCTGGGCGGAGTGACCAAAAAATTGTGTTGCACTGCACAGAGTGCAGTAAGCGGTGGAGTGCATTAGGTCATGTGTTTGTGCTTATTTTTATTACCAGGTGTTTGTCCCACGCTGAAAAATCAGCATGAACAGCACCATGCGCGGCGCAAGAGCGTGCTGCTTCATTTCTGATGCTCGAGTAGATTTTTTACTCAAGCAGCAACTTCCTCAATTCAAGCAGAAGATTTCTCAACTGGGCGGTAGCAACCATCCACAACTGTCCGGGCTGAAAAATATCACTGGAAGGTGGTGATATTCCTCCCTTGCGCTCACCAACTTAACGTTGGCGAGCAAGGAAAAAGCTCTGCCCGCTGAGTTTTTCAGAACTCTGCACCTTCAAGCGGAGTGTGGAGTGGGAAAAACACCACAAACCCTGCGAGCGGAGTGGAGTTCAAAGCCCACTCCTAATCCTGCTACAACTTTTTCAAATCCAATTGTCTCTCGCTGAAATTTTGAAAGATTCCCTGATCGGGCTATAACTGTATAGTAGCAGTATTTTCAATACTTTTAACACAAGAGAACATTCAAGATCTGCATGGGTCTAATATCAGTTTCTTCGTAAACAGTGCTTTAGTAAAGGCCTGTTTGAGCTCTTTTAGCATTTTCCCCTAGTTGAGGGACTTATTAATGAATTCCACAAAGAAATGAGCTATTTGTTTGACGGACTCATGAATCTTAAAAGACAGGGTTCAACTGAACATGCTATAGTAGTCTTACTTTTTAAAATCTATACATATTATCCTATTATGTCATTCGAAAAGAACAAAAACACCCATCAGGAGTAAATCTCATTTCCAATTCCTTTTATCCTTTGTAACGACGTCAACCTCCTTCCTTCAACCTTGATTTAACAGTCTTCATATTAAAAACATTCTGCAATCTTGTGCATCACTCCTCCAATAGGTTCACATCAAGTAAAGAATTATGGTCTGAAATCACTTTAACTTTTCGAATCAGCTCCCTTTTTGATTTGTCTCCTTCCAGGATGTTCCAAAATGTATATTTGCATTATCTGTATGTCTAAACATTGAAAGAATGGTGCCTGACTTCAGCGATTGACCAATCTTTATAATATATATATATATATATATATATATATATATATATATATATATATATATATATATATGTGTAAAGACAGGTAGATAGACATGGATAGCTGTCAAATAAGTGTCTTTTGCCAAGGGATATGAAGTGACATCAGATAAATGACAAGATGACAACAGCACAATTCAAGTATTTTATTATGTTACTTGGAACCCCAAGGTGGAAAAATCAGTTTTTGTTTTACATTTTCTTGTATTCAAACAATCAAATAACAAATATAGAAGGAAGAAGGAAAGCGTAAGGTGAATACATGCAGAGCTTTTAATTTTGCATGTCAATTTTGGCTTTAGTATGTAATAATACCTTCAGGATGACTTTAAACTTTCATTGTGTGGTATTAGATGTAGTGTTCCTCTTAGGTATGCAGATTGAATGGAGTGTAGCAGGTTTCAGGGTAGAACTTGAATCCTCTAAAAAGAATAAAAAACCTCTTAGACTAAGTCACGTTTTGACACAGATTGAGGAGAGTGGGGAAGGAGGCAACACACCTGAGTAATTTGCACAGGTTGGCTATTGTATGCACCCTCTCCTATCTTAAGGTATCCAGGGACCGCCACCACCAAATACCTTTATTCTTGCAGTTTGGGGTTGAGGAGGGTTACTTGTCATTCTTTTCATTCTTTTCAGGTAGATTTAATAAGATTGTGCCCTGCTAGTTATTTGGGTATGGCTATGTCAATGCTCCTGTTGGTGTGCTAGTGTGTAGCATTCTAGTCCATTGTTCCCTTATAAGGGGATCAGCAGTATTTTACTTCTGGGCCAGGGGTGTTTTGCCTAGCATGAAAGACAGGTCACTAAGCCTTGCCTCCTATTTCTATTTATTGGGGCAGGCTATCAAACCAAATAGAGACACTTCTCTATGGATAAGTTGGTTACACTTTGTATTGTGTTTTTAATGCACTCCTAGAATGATTGTATTTTAATAAATGTCAAAAACATATGTAGGCCCTCCACTGTACTTGCTCGACATCTTGGACAACTGTTTGGGATATTGCAAAATATTCTGTTTAGTTGGGCAGTGGTTAGGTATGTAGAGTGTGTCAGTATATATTGTTTTACTTTAAACCAAGCATTTCATTATACTGTTTTACTGTTAAAAAAAGTTGCTCCATTTCTGTTCCAATGTGTCAATGTTCAAGTCTAGCTCATATGTTCAATTTAATAGTCCGGTCTGGTCATCTGTGTAAAAGTGGTATATAATATGATGATGACCTTCTTGGCTCTACCAATGTTGAGCATGGTATTCAGCAAAATATTGGTCGGGGTTGGTTTTATGCTCTGTGAGTAAATGTTTTCGGCAATAATTGGTTATTGCTTTAACCTGTGTGAATTGCCATGTGGGAATGGGATATCTCCTTGGGAATGTGTGGAAGGAGTATCATGCTCTATCATAGTACAAATTCCCTATAATACTGACCTCAGTCCAAATTAATATTTTTACAGCCAAAGGTACCCTTCTGAACTCAGGAATGCTCCACATGTATGAAGTAGGGATAGATGCAACTTTAGTTTCTGTTTTCCTCAATACTGCTCTCCAACAGTGATTTGCCAATACTGAGAGAGTGTGTTTCTCCATCTCACAAGTCTGGATCACAATCACAGTGATTTCAATCTCAAATTTTCTGGATCTTGTACATCCCCTGTAGGGACAGGGTCAGCCAACCAACTTGCGGCCCATTGCAACTGGGCTGCAGGATAATAGTTTTCAAAATTCAGGACCACAAGGTCCCCCTTCACAATATAGAACTAGTGGTAGTTTTTGTCTACATCCTCTCCTACATAGATGTCTCAAAAGTATATTGAGTTCCACATAATAATGAGTCGGTACATAAACCAGAATTGTTGTGAGCAGGCCAAGAAAACACAGGAATAAAACCATTTTAGATATGGCAATCCTTCTCACTACTGATAGTGGCAGTTTCCACCAGAAAGTCACAAATACTGTAATATTTGAAAGAGAGCACCTAAAACTAATCTTTAATAGTCCGAGATCTGGTTGTATCTTCTGTCCCCTAGATATATGAAACACCAAAACTCTCATATCACTGGCAGTTGGGGTAAATGATACATGCCTGAAAACACCACGCTTTTGATACCAACCCATCTACAATTGTGTGCTATGTATTCCTCCAAATCTTCTTCCTCTGCTCAGATCAGTAGTGCAGGGGGAGAACAGTCACTGTCAGGAACTGAATGACATGGTCTCAACTACTTAAGTCACCTGTTTAAGTATCTAAAATCCTGCCACTATCCCCACCACCCTCAGGAGAACTCTCCCCCTGCCATGCCAAATACAAAAACAATTACCACTATCCTACCACCTTTCTTATCCATCAATAGCAATAGCCTCCCCTCACCCTATTTGTCGAGTAACTAGCGTCTGCCTCCATACCTGTCTACCCATGACAGTACCTTAACCTAACCCTGTCCTTTTCAAAACAATACCTGGTGTCCTTCTACCCTCCCCATTCACTCTTGGCATTATCATCCTTGTCACCTTTACCCTACAATATAAAAAGTGTCTGGCATTTGGCCTATACCCAACACCACCATCTGACCATTCTCCCCCATGTCTGACCAGAGTCATGCTGTTTGCTCTCACATTGAAATCAAACAGCAATGCTGTGCTGACAGTGGTCCATGAGAGCCACTCATCTGTCCTGTCTGCTTTTCTCTATGACTGTATTACTGCAGTGACTGCCAACTGACTGGTGAAAAGGCTGCTATGGATGTAGAAGTACAACCAGCATTATGTGGCTGTCTGGTGTCTCCAGAGACCTGGGGGGATAGGATATCCCTATCAGTCATAGGGTTAGATTTACAAACATTTTGTGCTGTGTTTGTGTCACACATGTGATGCAAACCAGCATAAAATGTTGCCTAAAAGTAATGCAAAGTAGCGCAAAGTGGGTGTTTCTATGCAACAAGCCATGCGTTTCGATGCTACCCCTTATCTGCCAAAAATTTGAGACAGGGTTGAGCATAAAAAATAAACACCATTTGAAAGCAGTCATTAAAAGGAGCAGTGTTTTCATTTCTCCTTTCTTTTCTAACTTTGCATGTGTGCTTCACTGTACAGTACCCATACAAAGTAGGAAAAGTCTCAAAAGTTGTCTAGGCATAGCATTTTGTCCAGGAAAGGAACCCTTACATTACCAAACTATGCTACACTCAAGCGCACATTCTTGCACCATGGTGCCAAGGAGTGTGTTTGGCTTCTTGGCAGGAAAATGCTGTGCTTGCACAAGGTAGAGTGGAGGAGAGAGCCGTATCAGTGCAGATATGACACTCTCCTGCTCTCTCCTCTTGCAATGCAGCACAGCATTTTTGGCTGCTGCACAACTTTGCGTGAGAATTGCGTACTCTGGCATCAGGACAGTAAAAGACTAAGGGACATATTTAAGACCCCTAGCGCCTCCCTGTGCCACATTAGCATCATTTTTTTTGCCACTATTGTGGCATAACGAGGCCAAAATCCCCATGCCATATTTACAAAGTTAGAAACCTACCAAACTTGTGCATTTTTCCTCACATTTCGGTGACAGAAAGTTCTAGAATCTGAGAGGAGCCACAAGTTTCCTAGGGAAACCTACCAAACCTGTGCATTTTTGAAAACTAGAGACCTAGGGGAATCCAAGATGAGGTGACTTGCGGGGCTCTGACCAGGTTCTGTTACCCAGAATACTTTGCAAACCTCAAAAAGTGGCTAAAAAAACAAGTTTTCCTCACATTTCGGTGACAGAAAGTTCTGGAATCTGAGAGGAGCCACAAATTTCCTTCCACCCAGCGTTCCCCCAAGTCTCCTGATAAAAATGATACCTCACTTGTGTGGGTAGGCCTAGCGCCCGCGACAGGAAATGCCCCAAAACACAACGTGGACACATCCCATTTTTTGACAGAAAACACAGCTGTTTTTTGCAAAGTGCCTGCCTGTACATTTTGGCCTCTAGCTCAGTCGGCACCTAGGGAAACCTACCAAACCTGTGCATTTTTGAAAACTAGAGAGCTAGGGGAATCCAAGATGGGGTGACTTGTGGGTCTCTGACCAGGTTCTGTTACCCAGAATCCTTTGCAAACCTCAAAAAGTGGCTAAAAAAACAAGTTTTCCTCACATTTCGGTGACAGAAAGTTCTGTAATCTGAAAGGAGCCACAAATTTCCTTCCACCCAGCGTTCCCCCAAGTCTCCCGATAAAAATGATACCTCACTTGTGTGGGTAGGCCTAGCGCCCGCGACAGGAAATGCCCCAAAACACAACGTGGACACATCCCATTTTTTGACAGAAAAAACAGCTGTTTTTTGCAAAGTGCCTGCCTGTACATTTTGGCCTCTAGCTCAGTCGGCACCTAGGGAAACCTACCAAACCTGTGCATTTTTGAAAACTAGAGACCTAGGGGAATCCAAGATGAGGTGACTTGCGGTGCTCTGACCAGGTTCTGTTACCCAGAATACTTTGCAAACCTCAAAAAGTGGCTAAAAAAACAAGTTTTCCTCACATTTCGGTGACAGGAAGTTCTGGAATCTGAGAGGAGCCACAAATTTCCTTCCACCCAGCGTTCCCCCAAGTCTCCCGACAAAAATGATACCGCACTTGTGTGGGTAGGCCTAGCGCCCGCGACAGGAAATGCCCCAAAACACAACGTGGACACATCCCATTTTTGGACAGAAAAAACAGCTGTTTTTTGCAAAGTGCCTGTCTGTACATTTTGGCCTCTAGCTCAGTCGGCACCTAGGGAAACCTACCAAACCTGTGCATTTTTGAAAACTAGAGACCTAGGGGAATCCAAGATGGGGTGACTTGCGGGTCTCTGACCAGGTTCTGTTACCCAGAATCCTTTGCAAACCTCAAAAGTGGCTAAAAAAACAAGTTTTCCTCACATTTCGGTGACAGAAAGTTCTGTAATCTGAAAGGAGCCACAAATTTCCTTCCACCCAGCGTTCCCCCAAGTCTCCCGATAAAAATGATACCTCACTTGTGTGGGTAGGCCTAGCGCCCGTGACAGGAAATGCCCCAAAACACAACGTGGACACATCCCATTTTTTGACAGAAAAAACAGCAGTTTTTTGCAAAGTGCCTGCCTCTACATTTTGGCCTCTAGCTCAGTCGGCAGCTAGGGAAACCTACCAAACCTGTGCATTTTTTAAAACTAGAGACCTAGGGGAATCCAAGATGGGGTGACTTGCGGGTCTCTGACCAGGTTCTGTTACCCAGAATCCTTTGCAAACCTCAAAAAGTGGCTAAAAAAACAAGTTTTCCTCACATTTCGGTGACAGAAAGTTCTGGAATCTGAGAGGAGCCACAAATTTCCTTCCACCCGGCGTTCCCCCAAGTCTCCCGATAAAAATGATACCTCACTTGTGTGGGTAGGCCTAGCGCCCGCGACAGGAAATGCCCCAAAACACAACGTGGACACATCCCATTTTTTGACAGAAAACACAGCTGTTTTTTCAAAGTGCCTGCCTGTACATTTTGGCCTCTAGCTCAGTCGGCACCTAGGGAAACCTACCAAACCTGTGCATTTTTCAAAACTAGAGACCTAGGGGAATCCAAGATGGGGTGCCTTGCGGGGCTCTGACCAGGTTCTGTTACCCAGAATCCTTTGCAAACCTCAAAAAGTGGCTAAAAAAACAAGTTTTCCTCAGATTTCGGTGACAGAAAGTTCTGGAATCTGAGAGGAGCCACAAATTTCCTTCCACCCAGCGTTCCCCCAAGTCTCACGATAAAAATGATACCTCACTTGTGTGGGTAGGCCTAGCGCCCGCGACAGGAAATGCCCCAAAAGACAACGTGGACACATCCCATTTTTTGACAGAAAACACAGCTGTTTTTTGCAAAGTGCCTGTCTGTACATTTTGGCCTCTAGCTCAGTCGGCACCTAGGGAAACCTACCAAACCTGTGCATTTTTGAAAACTAGAGACCTAGGGGAATCCAAGATGGGGTGACTTGTGGGTCTCTGACCAGGTTCTGTTACCCAGAATCCTTTGCAAACCTCAAAAAGTGGCTAAAAAAACAAGTTTTCCTCACATTTCGGTGACAGAAAGTTCTGTAATCTGAAAGGAGCCACAAATTTCCTTCCACCCAGCGTTCCCCCAAGTCTCCCGATAAAAATGATACCTCACTTGTGTGGGTAGGCCTAGCGCCCGCGACAGGAAATGCCCCAAAACACAACGTGGACACATCCCATTTTTTGACAGAAAAAACAGCTGTTTTTTGCAAAGTGCCTGCCTGTACATTTTGGCCTCTAGCTCAGTCGGCACCTAGGGAAACCTACCAAACCTGTGCATTTTTTAAAACTAGAGACCTAGGGGAATCCAAGATGAGGTGACTTGCGGGGCTTTGACCAGGTTCTGTTACCCAGAATACTTTGCAAACCTCAAAAAGTGGCTAAAAAAACAAGTTTTCCTCACATTTCGGTGACAGGAAGTTCTGGAATCTGAGAGGAGCCACAAATTTCCTTCCACCCAGCGTTCCCCCAAGTCTCCCGACAAAAATGATACCTCACTTGTGTGGGTAGGCCTAGCGCCCGCGACAGGAAATGCCCCAAAACACAACGTGGACACATCCCATTTTTTGACAGAAAAAACAGCTGTTTTTTGCAAAGTGCCTGTCTGTACATTTTGGCCTCTAGCTCAGTCGGCACCTAGGGAAACCTACCAAACCTGTGCATTTTTGAAAACTAGAGACCTAGGGGAATCCAAGATGGGGTGACTTGTGGGTCTCTGACCAGGTTCTGTTACCCAGAATCCTTTGCAAACCTCAAAAGTGGCTAAAAAAACAAGTTTTCCTCACATTTCGGTGATAAGAAAGTTCTGTAATCTGAAAGGAGCCACAAATTTCCTTCCACCCAGCGTTCCCCCAAGTCTCCCGATAAAAATGATACCTCACTTGTGTGGGTAGGCCTAGCGCCCGCGACAGGAAATGCCCCAAAACACAACGTGGACACATCCCATTTTTTGACAGAAAAAACTGCTGTTTTTTGCAAAGTGCCTGCCTCTACATTTTGGCCTCTAGCTCAGTCGGCACCTAGGGAAACCTACCAAACCTGTGCATTTTTGAAAACTAGAGACCTAGGGGAATCCAAGATGGGGTGACTTGTGGGTCTCTGACCAGGTTCTGTTACCCAGAATCCTTTGCAAACCTCAAAAAGTGGCTAAAAAAACAAGTTTTCCTCACATTTCGGTGACAGAAAGTTCTGGAATCTGAGAGGAGCCACAAATTTCCTTCCACCCGGCGTTCCCCCAAGTCTCCCGATAAAAATGATACCTCACTTGTGTGGGTAGGCCTAGCGCCCGCGACAGGAAATGCCCCAAAACACAACGTGGACACATCCCATTTTTTGACAGAAAACACAGCTGTTTTTTCAAAGTGCCTGCCTGTACATTTTGGCCTCTAGCTCAGTCGGCACCTAGGGAAACCTACCAAACCTGTGCATTTTTCAAAACTAGAGACCTAGGGGAATCCAAGATGGGGTGCCTTGCGGGGCTCTGAGCAGGTTCTGTTACCCAGAATCCTTTGCAAACCTCAAAAAGTGGCTAAAAAAACAAGTTTTCCTCACATTTCGCTGACAGAAAGTTCTGGAATCTGAGAGGAGCCACAAATTTCCTTCCACCCAGCGTTCCCCCAAGTCTCACGATAAAAATGATACCTCACTTGTGTGGGTAGGCCTAGCGCCAGCGACAGGAATGGATCACACAAGGGTCAATGGTAGTCCTTGCTTGTGGTCTACTGTTAACCCTGGAGTGATTCATTCCTGAAGCAGGCACTAGGCGCAGGCACACAAGCGGGGTTGTGTTTTTATCAGGACAAGTGGGGAAACACTGGGTGGTAGGAATTTTGAGGATCCCTGCAGATCCCTGGACTTCTGCTCATTGGAATGCAAGGAAAATGTGTTTTTAAGCACATTTTGTGATTTCAAGGGGATTCTGGGTGAAGGAAAACTGGTGAGAGCCACGCAAGTCCTGCACCCTTGGACTCCCCTGGTACTAGTTTGTTAAAGTTAACGCACCACTCACACTGGTTGGTTTTAGCACCTCCAGAAATTATGGTTTCAAAGCATGATTACTTGTCAAAGTATCTGAATATTGAAACCAAGCCTTCTGAAGGTGGGCCATAAAGCCGCGTCCAGACACCAACCTCTTTATGGTCCATTCACACGCCATTCACGCACAACAAACAACCCTTTCATATCGCCAGTCACGGGCCCAATCCAACCAATCACTGCACTCACATTAACTTACCGCTGCCAGACAAGGGCCCATCACATTCACACGCCACAGACCGGAGTAAGTTTGACTACATTTTACCATCTGGCAAGTAACTGCCTCCTTCTTCCTTAACATTACCAAATGCATGCGTAACAAACCTTTACTAATGACTCCTGTGACAACCACCTGAGGCTCAGGAAGACATGTTT
Organism: Pleurodeles waltl; assembly: GCF_031143425.1. Lineage (NCBI taxonomy): Eukaryota > Metazoa > Chordata > Amphibia > Caudata > Salamandridae > Pleurodeles > Pleurodeles waltl. Next base: position 581,757,994 of record NC_090444.1, on the reverse strand, counting down.
TTCATGCACCTTTAACGCACTCTCTGTGCTAAATCCAACTCCTTCCAGTTTGTGGATGCAAGTTGGGGGTGTCCGAGTATGCCGTACAAAGCGATTCCTCGAACTGAGTGAGCATATCTACCTTTGAAACTAAGGGAGACATGCTGGGGATTTCTCATGATGCTACCTAAAGAGAAGGTCATAGGCTAACTGCCTCCTTCTTCCTTAACATTACCAAATGCATGCGTAACAAATCTTTACTAATGACTCCTGTGACAGCCACCTGAGGCTCAGGAAGACATGTTTTTCATGCGCCTTTAACGCACTCTCTGTGCTAAATCCAACTCCTTCCAGTTTGTGGATGCAAGTTGGGGGTGTCCGAGTATGCCGTACAAAGCGATTCCTCGAACTGAGTGAGCATATCTACCTTTGAAACTAAGGGAGACATGCTGGGGATTTCTCATGATGTTCCCTAAAGAGAAGGTCATAGGCTATGAAAAAGGGTAGTGTTTGGTACATAGGGGAGTCCATGAGAACGTAGCATATGTCCCAGCCAACATTATGTGCAGTGATGTGACTATAATGCACTTATACAGCAAACTGAACATCTACTAAGTTCTGATGGAGGATGAACATGAAAAGCAGGTCAAACACTGACCTATACAAGTCATTCTCCTTCAGTGCTGGGATGGCACCAATGGGTTTGAATCCATAGGTGTAGATGATGTACATCTGTACTACCTTTACTATCTGCCTTCTACCTGTGCAATAACCCTGTGAAGGCACTCCTACCATAAGCTTTCCTTACCCATCCATGTCTCTGTTCTCATCAGAGTCCTGGCTAATCCTGTATAATAGCCAAGTGAACCTATACTAGTTTGTGGAAGCAAGTTGGGGGTTTCCAAGTATGCCGTACAAAGTGATTCCTCGAACTGAGAGAGCATATCTACCGTTGAAAGTAAGGTAGACATGCAGGTGAAGAAAGGGTACTCTGTGGCAACGTGGCATATGTTCTGTCCACTAGTATATGCAGTAGGGGGAATATAATGCATGTTAATTGAACAGAACACCGACCACGCCAAAAGGAAGTCCATGATGAAGTAAAATTATGTGGCTCCTTGCCTAACGAAGCAGTGGCCCATGGACGTTCGGTATCCATGCACTGCCACTGAAAGGATTACCCAACAGCAGCTCAACGTCAGTCGATTTCCCAGAACTTTGCATTAGTATGATACAACGTAAAGCAAGTAGGGATACAGAGGCCTGGTTGTGATGGACACTGGGGACAGTAATACCGACTCTCCTGCCGCTTTCCATGCTTTGAGCACACTTTACAGCGACGACATGGACGATCCTTTTTGGGTGTTTTAGGAATGCGATCAGCAAAGTGTCGCTCCTGCAGCCTTGCCACATCCTCCAGAACATATGAGGTGGAGGCTGCTGCTTCTTCTGTAACAGCAGTGAGGCTTTCAATTACAGACAACTGGAAGTCAAGGAAAGTCATGAGTCTTCCTGTGGTTGTCTGACGGTAAACAACATACGCATTATATGTTGCCATCTGAATCAGGTGGGTAAACAGTTTCTTGTACCAAGTGCGAGTTTTACGACACGCATTGTATGGTTGAAGAACCTGGTCGTTCTTGTCCACTCCACCCATGTACTTATTGTAATCGAGTATACAGATGGGCTTGTGGACTTCGGCCATCTGACCCCAAACCGGGATGGGAGAAGTGCTCTCATCATGAATTGTAGTGAGCACATATACATCACGCCTATCTAGGAACTTGACTGCGAGCAGTTCGTTAGAACGCAATGCAGTACTCTGTGATTTCTGGAGCTTCTTGCAAACAAGCTCCCGCGGGAATCCTTTGCGGTTACAACAAACTGTACCGCAGGCCACAGTGCCAGCTTTGTAGAGCTCACTGAACAGCTCTACTCCTGTATAGAAATTGTCCACATAAAGGTTATAACCTTTGTGAAGAAGTGGCTGGACAAGTTCCCATACAATCTTACCTGTGAAACCTAACGCGGGAGGGCAACCTACAGGGTTTAGGGTAGAATCCTTCCCTGTATACACTCTCAAGCTGTACACATAGCTAGTACAGCTCTCACACAGCATGTACATCTTTATGCCATAGCGAGCTCTTTTGCTCGCAATGTACTGTCTGAAAAGCAGCCGTCCTTTGTACAGGATGAAGGGCTCATCGACTGCTATATTCTTTCCAGGAGTATAGATCTCTGAAAACCTGGCAGACAAATGTTCCACTACAGGCCGAATTTTGAACAACCTGTCATTATCTGGATGGTCCCGGAGCAATGCAGCAGAATTGTCATTGAAATGCAGCATGCGCTGCAGTAGCAAAAAACGATCTCTGCTCATGTATGGTGCGAAGATGGGAGTTACCCAAACCGTGCGAGTCGTCCAGTAGGACTGCAAGGTGGGTTTCTGCACTAACCCCATTTTGAGCGTAAGGCCCAAAAATATCTTCAACTCTGCCAGCGAAGTGGGAGTCCACTGGCGTGCCCTAGAACGGGGCCCTAGAGTGCCTCCGCGCTCCCTCAGAAATTGGTCTGCACGCAAATTTGTTTGCTGCACAACTTTCTGAAGAAAGTCAACATCCAAAAATAGATAGATGTAGTCGACTGGCAAAAAGTTAGCTGTATCGACTTTACATCCAGCGTCACCAGTAAAAGGTGGAATTTGGAGCTGAACCAAACAGGGGGGCTGCCAAGAAAGCACTCTCTATGTGCTTGCGGCAGCAAGCACGTGCTCTCTGGGGTCGGCTAACCCAATGTGGTCCCGCTGCCCAGAATGTGCTTGCGAAGGGACAGCACGGATGTCATCATTGTCTCCTTCAGACTCACTGGAAGAGGTGTCGTCGGATGGGACTCCGCCGACTGAAAAATCACTCCCAGAATCTGCCCCATTTTCCTCTCCCTCAGATGCTGTCTCAGTGTCTGCTGTCTCAGTTTCTGAGCCTACATCAGAACTGTCCTCCATAACCCGAGCTAGGGCTTCATCAGCAGTCATCCAACGAGACGCCATCTCTGCAACTGGCTAAACTGTCCCTCTAAATTACTAGCCTACGTAGAAGGCAGATAGTCACAAAATTGCTTGTGGGTATGTTTGTTGTGTACAACAGGAAATGTCGTCACCTTACCTTCGCTTCTTCTCCAATTCTGCAGATTCTCTGAAAACACTGAAAAAAACTAAAAAGAATGTATTACTTCACCTTACCACACACCCTGTGCAACAGTCATTTTTGGTGCTCTGCCTCCCATTAACTCCTCTTCTAATTCCCTCAGTACTACCCAGCAAAAGTGCCACTCATATGTCCATAGTCCCCCTGGCATTACATTTGTTTTAAAGCGCAGGTAACGCTTGCCTTTACTAATCCACTCAGCTACTTTATGGCAACTGCCACCACAGAAAAGACATGCATGCATGCATATATATATATATATATATATATATATTGTGTGAACAAGAATCTCACCCCACTCCACGAGGTTCAAATTGGCATCTTTTATTTATATATATATATGTTTAGAAACAAAGTGGTTGAAGGGTTGCTGGGCGGCACACTCCACTGCCGGTGCCCAGTGACAGAGAAGACCAATCTAGAAATTATGTAATGCCGAAAAATTTCACCGCACTCCACGAGGTAGAAATAAACGTGTATTTTATTGCAGTCAATAACCACCAACGTGTTTCAACTCACCAAGGAGTCTTGATCACGGTCCTCGTGGAGTGCAGTGAAATTGTTCAACATTATAAAACAACACACAAAAGAAAAACAACCATTTACAATGCAATGGGTCTCGCATCTGCTCGAGTTAGAGCTATTAGCGTTATAAACTCCTAACACAACTTTTCTTGCCACATAAATTGATAATTGAAAGTTAAACTCTTTCACATTAGAGAGCCGATTCACAGCTCCACGGCCACCATGAGCATCAGGTGAAGAGATACACAAAAGGAAAAGAAGTTCTCTCGCAGTTAAACGTAACAGCAAAAGTGCAATTAGCCATGTACCAGGGGCAATGGCCAAGGCGGTAACAAAACCTCCCCAAGGAGGGACAAAGGTAAACCATTTTCCAATGTAATCAAAGGATTTTTGAAGGGCAAGCCCACGAACGAGTGGTAGTGATGGGCGTGAGTTGGGCGTTGTTAGAAGCCCAGATACACACCAACAAGTCAGAAAAGCAGCGCATTGGCGCTGCAATGCTTGTCCTGAAGAAAAAAAAAATATATATATCTATCTATATCTATATATATATAGAGAGAAATAGATATATATATATATATATATATATATATATATATACACACACATATATATGAGAGAGAGAGAGAGAGAGAGAGAGAAAACAAGACACTCATGTCACAAACCTTTTTTTTTTATACATGTGTGCTTGCCCTTGGCAAAGCACACATGTATAAAAAAAAAAATGGCCCCATGGATGATCACCCTAAGGGCTGACCACCAACAATTACTTTTTTTTCCCTGTTTTTTACCCTGGGGGGGCGATCGCCCCCCCCCCAGGCAAAACTACACATTTTTTTTTGCCCCTGGGGTCGGCCCGTGTTCTAAGGGCCGACCCCGCCATTTTGTTTTCTTTTTTTTGTTTCTTTTTATATTTTTTTTTTAATTTTGGGGGGCGCGATCGCCCCCCAAAACAGTGGGAATAAAAAAATATTGCCCCCTGGGGGGGGCGGCCCTTTTACAAGGGGGCTGACCCCCCCAAAGAAGATCCCTGGTGCCTAGGGGCGTTTCCTGGCCATGGATCGCAGCCGCGCTGTGATCCATGGCCAGGAAACGGTGCCAGGGAGGCATCGATGAAAAGGGGAGAGCCTCCCTTTTCCATCGATGCCTCCCTGGCATCTGGGGAGGCCGTTTTGGCCTTTTTTTCCCCACCGGAGAAAAAGAGAACGCTTACCTTCTTCTCTTCTTCTCCGGTGGGGAAAAACTGTGACGTCAGCGCACCTCGCGGCGCGCTGACGTCATAAGGGGGCGGGAGGGGATCGGATGGAGACGCGGAAGTTCTTCCGCGTCTCCGATGGGAAAAAATAAAAATAAAAAATCCTCCGGTGCATTGCACCGGAGGATTTTTAACCCCCTCCCTGGTGTCGCCACTGGTCGTGACCCGCACCAGGGAGGGAGTGTGGGCGTCGGCCAGTGGCCGACACCCGCACTAAAAAGGATAAGAGCTGATCTGCCTATGGCTTAATATGGGGGGACATTTATAATTAATCCTATCTGTAATAGTGGATTGCAGTGGAGCTGTCTCATCATGTTTACTATCATTAGATTCCTAAAGACTAAACCTTTCCAATGGTAAAGGTGGTTTTGTTGGTAATACCTTGGAAACCCCACTTCTAGAAAGTGGGCATTTCCATGTTCTAATTTCCTTTTGTGTGCCTTTTCAATTCAAGCTTCCTTTCACTTGGGGCTTGGGGAAAACACATCTGTGCATTCCTCAGTGACAACTATAAAAACATTAGAAAATCAAAAACACAGACATCTGCCATCTGAGGCCCTGACTGGATAGATTAAAGGGAGAGGTTTTTACACATTCAGGGGCTCCATGGCAGGCAGGACTGAAATTTAGGGAAGACATCTGTGTTTCCAAGGGAACCGTTTTGAACCACCCCCAACTTCAAAGACCCACTTCTACATAACTAGGAGAGGCACACCAGCAATTCAGAGAAACACTTGTAGGAGCACAGGACAGAGTCTGTTCACTCTGTAGTGCACATTGCCAGAGGAATCTGTTGCACACAGAAGTAATCACTGTCCTGCAAAGGAATTGTGCACCTTTCTTGTATTGTGGCTGGTCTGTTCACACTGCCTGCTACAGTATGACACATTTGAGTGTGCTCTCCAAGGACTTGTTGGCTTGCATCCTATTCTGCAAAGAGGTCTGACGGACATCAAAGACCTCCTGCACAGGGCCTACACTATCTGCTGTGTCATCTGGAAAGCAATGACCTCTGACACATCTACATCGTCTGCTGGATTCCATCTGGTAGTATAGGTGTGAGCCTTGATCTAAGTATTGGACCTGGAGACCAGATTAGCCTTGTGTGGAGCTGGAATACCACAGCCTGCATTCAAGGAGTGTGGCCCTTCATCATAGGGCCATATCACACATAAGCGTTTGGTGGGTAGTGAATGAATTACCAGTGGCAGGACCCCACATGGCCTGTTGCAGCCAAGTGTGCCGCAGTTCTCTTGTGCAACCGCCAACTGCACGTTAATAGCATGAGGTGTCTTCGTCACTTGTTGTGGCCCTTGGAGGTGGGGTGTACCTGGACCAGTGCAGCATTCTACCTCAAGCAGTGCCACTGAACTGGCATCTCTGTGTGTGACTGGATTTGTCTGGTGCAAGACATCATCACGCACCAGACATTCTGCCTTATTCCAGCGAGATATGGAACAGGAACTGATTGTGTGGTCAGAAGTGCCTGGTGTAACTCAAAGCATCATGCACCAGGCAGGGTATCTCATACCCAGGAGACACTGCAGTAGTAACCCTTCATGCAGCAGGATTGTCTGGTGAAACTCAAGTTATCGTGCACCAGATGTTGTGTTTCATTCCAGGAAGAAACGGCAGTGGTAACATTTCATGTGCAAGCGGGACTGTCTGGTGTGACTCTAGTCTTCGCGCACCAGACGTTGGGCCTCATCCCAGGGAGGCACTGCATTGATCACTTTGCATTGGTGTTCAGAAGTGTCTGGTGCGACCCAGGTCATTACTCACCAGATCTTGTGTCCATACCAGGAGGGCACATCTCACCAGGTCAGGGATCACCACCGAGGTGTTTTGGGTATGTTCCAGTAATGATCGGCCAGACCTACTCACAGTGTCAGAGGTACTTTATTGAAGTAATACTATTTGATAGCGTGCTTGCTTATACCTAAGTAAAGCTAGTGCATGTGACAGTTCACACTCCATCTTCTCCCGCTTGTTTAGTCTTTTCTTTCTTATGTCCTCTGTTCTCTTCTAGATTTTTGCCCCCTCCTTGCCCTTGCTCACTCTCCAGGATTGGACCTCAGAAGGAGAGGACAAGAAACAGATGCTCAGGTCAGGTCCTTTTATCTTTAGGAGATTTTAAAGGGGTAGAAAGTATTTGCAAGGGTGACCCCAGGAATCACCTGTACTGAAACATTAGTGTATGCAGCCTCTTGAGACAGTACGCTGCTTCTGGTGTCACAAATGAGGAACAGCCTTCTACTTATGTGTAAACTAGTGATGCTTCCCCTTTTAGGGAAGTAATGCTCCTGTGTGCCATTGCGTGCCTCCGCCCCCCGTTTTCACCGCATGGACCCGGTCTCACCACTTTCCTCAGGCCTCTACCCTATCCCTGACCCACCGTCCCTTCAGTCAGGACTGTACTTGCTAAAGCCACATTCCGCCTGGAATGTGGTGGGTATAGGTTCCTTCTTGTTGTCCTTGGCGTCACACGACTACCTCCTCTAGGCTTCCCGATGGGTGTCCCACATCCTGGGGTTCTACTTCTTCCACTGTTGAGTCCTGCGGTAATCGTTCTCATTTCCTCTGGTCCGGTGTCTTCTACTGTGGCGTCTCCTGTCTTCCTTATCTCCTCCTCGCTCTGCTCCACGCACGTACTCACACTCGTGGCTGGCCTTGCTCCAGAAGCTTTGAGCTACTTCGCCTCTCCTCTTGACTCCTGTGTGACCTGGACATCCTCTGCAAGTCCAGTTGGCAATTGTTCCAGTGTCCCACCAGGGCACTTTGAGGTGTGGACGGCCTCTCCTCTGGTTGTCTCGACTTTGGGTGCAGCGGCTGCCACCTAGCACCAGCACAGAACTGGGTAAACTCTTTGTGTGCAACCAGAACACCTAGGACAGTCCAAGTCATCTCGCCCAGCCTTGGCACCTCTGGTCCTGGGAAGTGCCAGATTGGTAACTATCTGCGCAGTGGTGTGTCTAGCTTGTTTGGGCACCACCGTGAACATCGTGTCCAAAGGCTACCTTCCCACAGTGCTCTGTAGACTGGGGCCTCTGCCGGGAGGGTGGTGTGGATACCTTTGAGTGAACTTCCCAAGTGGGAACCAAAACCACCATTTGTCGACTGTTGCCTATTCAGCCAATCTCTCCTTCTTCTCCTGTATGTTTCCCCCGGGGCTCTTGTTTGAGTGTAAACACTGGCCACAAGCAGACTAGTTTCCAGGGAAAAGGTTGCTGCATTTCTAAATCAGAGGGGGAGATGGAAAATGGTTGGAGGCTGGAGGTGAGTTTGCCAGAAGGGTCTGCCATGCATTTACATCTGACCTGCCGGTTGGCAGAGTACTGCATTAGGGTGTTGGAAGAAAGTGTGTGTGAGGGTATTTAGACAAGCATAGCTGACATCCACCGCATAGCAGTGTAGAGTTAGGGTGCAGGACCTAGTGTCTCGTGTTGATTTCACCGCATGGCTGCATAGCTGTGCACGTTGTTTACTATCAAGGTTGGAATTGATGTTTTCTGGTGCTTGGCCACGGAGCTGCACATGTGGGTGCAGGAATGGCAAGTATTTGTTTTCTCATGTATTAATGCTGTTGGTTTTGTATTAACACTGTTGGGCCTCAAAATATTAGTGATATTTTCAAATGTGATTTATGCCCTGATTTACATGGCATTCATGTAGTGTAGATTTATGTGTGGGGTGAATAAAAGCTTTATTTACATACACCTCATTTGAAGTTTTGTTAATGATGCTCAGTGTACCTATTGCATGGACAGGCTGTGTTGATGTTTTGCACATTGCCTCTGTGATAAGCCAGACTGCTTTGTGCCAAGCTTCCTAAGGCTAAGGGTGAACACAGGTTATACAGTGAGTGTAATCACCCACTCCTGATGGGAGTGGAAGGCCCTGCCTGTTTAGGGCCTCACCTCAGCCAAACAGATCATGCCAACTTCAATAATCATACGTAAAGAAAAGTCTGCACCTGAATGCAAAATGTTATTTTTAAATTGAACAACATTTATTGATAAGTTCATATATAATTAAAAATTATTTTACTTGCACAGCTTTTTTTAAACGTTGAGATAACTATAAACTTAGAGAAGCAAATTTGAACGATTGGTGTAGTGCATGCTAAGGCCCTGATTTAAACCTCAGACACAAATCTTGTGTGGTCAATGTGGCAATTCGTGGGTACACAATTACCACAAAATTCCAAGTTTTGGATCTGGGATGGATGATATTGTGTTAAGTACATGTTTTCCCTCTTCTAAGGAGGGCAAATCAATAATTTGTGTTATTTACCAACACCTAGCCCAGGCAAGCAACAGTGGAGGGTGCAATTCCCAAACGTCTTGCAATGCAGATTTTGGCAAACACAGTAGTTTTGTCCAAAATAAGATTAACAACAAAAAAGTTGGAGATTACCAAATACTGATTAGGGCAGCCTTTTGGGAATATGTTTATTTCTGCAACTATAATATCGTTTTAGTGGCGATTATTTTCAAGAATCAAATCAATTCTTTACAAACTTCGGGGAGGTCCCAGTTATTGCCTAGTGCATCATTTTACTTATATATTAATGCAATAAGAACTAATAAACTAATGATTGACCCATATAATACTACTAAAAAAGAAACTAGTCTTTTACATTTGAGTTCTTGTACAGATTGTAAATTCATAATTTACAAAGGGCATAAAATGATTGAGCCTAGTATTTTTACCAGTGTAGTCTTATTGAAAGGTATGTCTCCCAAATATTATGTATGGAATATCATAAGCCCTTCATATAGTAGGCAGAATATCAAGGGACAAAATATAAAAATTTAAGTATGTACGGATTTTCTATACTTAACTCCACATATGTATACTTTCATGACATATATATCTTTAAGGTATGTAGATGTGGAATTAAGAATAGTAAATCTATATTTGCTCTATATGCACTTGCCTTCCGATATTTTGCCCCTCATTATTTTGTCTACGATATTATGATACGATGATATTCCCACACTCGATATTGTGCGGTGCGTTGTCTTGGAACAGCAAACATGGGAAAATAATTAACATTTGTTATATCCCAGATATTCGAAATTGGAGACCTAGGAATAGATCTTTTTTGTTTCATGTGATAATTAAAGTTGAAAACTCATTTGCTAGAAAAAGATGTGGCTTTATGTATGTAGAAGTGAGTGAGGTAGGACTGATACAACCATAAGAAACTGGAAAGCTTTAATGAAGGTAGTTCCATTGGAAAATGACATTATGTACAATATTATCATTACAGAATAATAACAAATCTGGAATTTTCAACATTAGTTTTACATGAAAGTGTAGTATGAAACCTACATCTAGCTTTCATACCCCATTCTGTGCCCAGGACGTAATGGTTACCTCCTGAGGCACAGTGCTCGTGTGCCCAGGACGTAACCATTATGTCCTGGGCACAGTTACGTCCTGGGCACAGAGCCCAGAGGGAGCGCTAGCACTCCCTCTGTGGGGTTCCCCCCACCCCCTCAAGGCAGGGATGGAAAGGGATTGACTTTTCATAAGGAAATTAGCATGAGGGAGCGACCCCTTGGGCAAGGGTCGCTCCCAGGGGGGGCCTTTTTTTTAGGGCCTTTTCTGCCTTTAGGCACCAGGGATCTTTTTTTTTTTGTTTTTGTTTTTTAGAGGTGGGGAGCGACCCCTTAGGCAAGGGTCGCTCTCCTAGGGGGCAAATTATATTTAGGCTGATCTGGCCTATTTTTATGAGGCCAATCTGCCCCCAAGGGGGACAGAAACCACTAGACACGAGGGAGATTTTTTTTTTTCTTCGTGAATTTCACACAAGGGGAGCGACACCTTAGGCAAGGGTTATTCCCCTGGGGGGCACATTTATTTGGGGCCATTTCTGCCCCCCTGGGGGGCAGATCAGCCTATTTTAATAAGGCTGATCTGGCAGAAACCACTAGGCACCGGGGATTTATTTTGTTGTTGTTGTTTTACAGATGGTGAGCGACCCCTTAGGCAAGGGTCGCTGCCCTGGAGGGGCAAATTGTATTTAGGCCATTTCTGCCCCCTTTGGGGGCAGATCGGCCGATTTTAGGTCAAAGGGCAGAAGCCACTAGGCACCGGGGATCTTTTTTTTTTGCACCAATGTCACGCAAGGGGTGCGACCCCGTAGGCAAGGGTCGCTCCCTGGGGGGTGTGGGGGGGGAATTTATTTTAGGCCATTTCTGCCACCCTGTGGGCAGATCGGCCTATTGTTATTAGGCCGATCTGCCCCCAGGGGGGCAAAAACCTCTATGCGCCAGGGCTAATTTTATTTTATTTATTTTTTTGGTTTGTTTGTTTTTTTAGTGGTGGGGAGCGACCCATTAGGCAAGGGTCGCTCCCCTGGGGGATAAATTGTATTTAGACCATTTTTGCCCCCCTTGAGGGCAGATCGGCCAATTTTTGTTAGGCCAATCTGCCCCCATGGGGGCAGAAACCACTTAGGCACCAGGGATTGGTGTGTGTGTATGCGTGTGTTTTCTGTAGGGAGGCAGCCCCCTCGGTAAGGGTCTCTCCCCATGGGGGCACATTGCTGTTGGCCATATCTGCCCCCCATTGGGGGCAGATGGGCCTATTTTTGGAAGGCCCATCCGCCCCAAGGGGGGGGGGCAGAAAGCCCACCAGAGGCTAGGGAAGTTTATTTTCCAAAAATAAGAGGGTGGGGGTATGGCCATACTCCCACCCCAAATAAATGGGGCCAAAGTTGTTCTGCCCACTAGTGGGCAGATGGGGCAATTACCCCTGATCCACACCCGGGGAGGGAGAAAGTCTACTAGATGTCAGGGAATTTAAAAAAAAAACAAATATTGGGGTGATGGCTACCAACCAGTATGGGCCTGGTTACGCCCCCACCTCAACTGAAGGGGGTAACAGTCTTTCAGCTCTCCCACACACTCTAAAACATCTTATCCCACAGCAAGCAAGAAGACATTTGATTATTTTGGGTTTTAGTTTTACATTTGGGCCATGAGAACTTGGCTTACTCTCAAAATCGTCCCACTTGGAATGGTAAGGGCTGCACTCTATGGACTTTGGGACGCTGCCATGTAGAAAAATCCACAAGACCTAGACACATCGGAAAACCAAACATTTGGGTGATTCCAGGGTGGTGTGTTTCACATTCACCCCGCACCATTTTTGTACCCACAATCCCCTGCTAACCTCCAACTTTGCTGGAAATCACACATTTTTCTCACGTTTTTGTGATGGAACCTTCCGGAATCTGCAGGAATCCACAAAATTCCTACCACCCAGCATTGTCTTATCTATACCGATAAAAATTCTGCTGCACTTGTCAGCCTAAAAATGTTTTTTTGCAAACTGCCCTCTTGGACCTCCTTTGTTCCCCCTCAATATCGACATGTCTTTGGCTCTTCCCTTTCACAAGCACTTGCCCCACCTACACAAATGAGGTATCATTTTTACCGGGAGACTGAGGGGAACATTGGGTGGTATGAAATGTGTTCCAGTGTGGTGATCCCACACAGAAATGTGGGGAAAATGTGATTTTTTAGCTAAATGTGAGGTTTGTTGAGGATTCTAGGTAAGAAAACATTGGGGGATCCACGCAAGTCACACCTCACTGGACTCCCTCGGGTGTCTAGTTTTCAGAAATGTCTGGGTTTGGTAGGTTTCCCTAGAAGGCTGCTGAGCCCAGGACCAAAAACGCAGGTGCACCCCTGCAAAAACAGGTAGTTTTGTATTTGATAATTTTGATGTGTCCATATAGTGTTTTGGGGCATTTCCTTTCGTGGGCGCTAGGCCTACCCACACAAGTGAGGTACCATTTGTATTGAGAGACTTGGGGGAATACTGGGTGGAAGGACATTTGTGGCTCCTCTCAGATTCCAGAACTTTCTGTCACCAAAATGAGATGAAAAAGTGTTTTTTGGGTCAAATTTTGAGGTTTGCAAAGGATTCTGGGTAACAGAACCTGGTCGGAGCCCCACAAGTCACCCCATCTTGGATTCCCCTAGAGGTGTCTAGTTTTCAAAAATGCACTGTTTTTCTAGGTTATCGCAGGTGCCGGCTGAGCTAGGGGCCAAAATCCACAGGTAGGCACTTTGTAAAAAACACCTCTGTTTTCGGTGAAAAAATGTCATGTGTCCACGTAGTGTATTGGGCCATTTCCTTTCGTGGGCACTAGGCCTACCCACACAAGTGAGGTACCATTTTTATTGGGAGGCTTGGGGGAACGCTGGGTAGAAGGAAATTTGTGGCTCCTCTCAGATTCCAGAACTTTCTGTCACCGAAATGAGAGGAAAGGGTTTTTCTGTGGTCAAATTTTGAGGTTTGCAAAGGATTCTGGGTAACAGAACCTGGTCAGAGCCCCACAAGTCACCCCATCTTGGACTCCCCTAGGTGTCTAGTTTTCAAAAATGCACTGGTCTGCTAAGTTTCCCCAGGTGCCGACTGAGCTAGAGGCCAAAATCCACAGGTAGGCACTTTGCAAAAAACACCTCTGTTTTCTGAGAAAAAATGTGAGGTGTCCATGTTGTATTTTGAGCCATTTCCTTTCGTGGGCGCTAGGCCTACCCAAACAAGTGAGGTACCATTTTTATCGGGAGACTTGGGGGAACGCTGGGTGGTAGGAAATTTGTGGATCCTCTCAGATTCCAGAACTTTCTGTCACCGAAATTAGAGGAAAAAGTGTTTTGTTTGGTCAAATTTTGAGGTTTGCAAAGGATTCTGGGTAACAGAACCTGGTCAGATCCCCACAAGTCACCACATCTTGGATTCCCCTAGGTGTCTAGTTTTCAAAAATGCACTGGTTTGCTAGGTTTCCCCAGGTGCCGACTGAGCTAGAGGCCAAAATCCACAGGTAGGCACTTTGCAAAAAACACCTCTGTTTTCTGTGAAAAAATGTGATGTGTCCACGTTGTGTTTTGAGCCATTTCCTTTCATGGGCGCTAGGCCTACCCACACAAGTGAGGTACCATTTTTATTGGGAGACTTGGGGGAACACTGGGTGGAAGGAAATTTGTGGCTCTTCTCAGATTCCAAAACTCTCTGTCATTGAAAAGAGAGGAAAAAGTGTTTTTTTGGTCAAATTTTTAGATGTGCAAAGGATTCTGGGTAACAGAACCTGGTCAGAGCCCCACAAGTCACCCCATCTTGGATTTCCCTAGGTGTCTAGTTTTAAAAAATGCACTGGTTTGCTAGGTTATCTCAGGTGCCGGCTGAGCTAGAGGCCAAAATCCACAGGTAGGCACTTTGTAAAAAACACCTCTGTTTTCTGTGAAAAAATTTGATGTGTCCACGTAGTGTTTTGGCCCATTTCCTTTTGTGGGTGCTAGGCCTACCCACACAAGTGAGGTACCATTTTTATCAGGAGGCTTGGGGGAATGCTGGGTGGAAGGGCATTTGTGGCTCCTCTCAGATTCCAGAACTTTCTGTCACCGAAATGAGAGGAAAAAGTGTTTTTTGGGGCAAGTTTTGAGGTTTGCAAAGGATTCTGGGTAACAGAACCTGGTCAGAGCCCCACAAGTCACCCCATCGTGGATTCCCCTAGGTGTCTAGTTTTAAAAAATGTGCTGGTTTGGTAGGTTTCCTCAGGTGCCGGCTGTGCTAGAGGCCAAAATCCACAGCTAGGCACTTTGTAAAAAACACCTCTGTTTTCTGTGAAAAAATGTGATGTGTCCACGTTGTGTTTTGGGCCATTTCCTTTTGTGGGCGCTAGGCCTACCCACACAAGTGAGGTACCATTTTTATCGGGAGACTTGGGGGAACGCTGGGTAGAAGGAAATTTGTGGCTCCTCTCAGATTCCAGAACTTTCTGTCACCGAAATGAGAGGAAAAGGTGTTTTTTTTTGGTCAAATTTTGAGGTTTGCAAAGGATTCTGTGTAACAGAACCTGGTCAGAGCCCCACAAGTCACCCCATCTTGGATTCCCCTAGGTGTCTAGTTTTCAAAAATGCACTGGTTTGCTAGGTTTCCCCAGGTGCCGACTGAGCTAGAGGCCAAAATCCACAGGTAGGCACTTTGTAAAAAACACCTCTGTTTTCTGTGAAAAAATGTGATGTGTCCACGTTGTGTTTTGGGCCATTTCCTTTTGTGGGCGCTAGGCCTACCCACACAAGTGAGGTACCATTTTTATCGGGAGACTTGGGGGAACGCTGGGTGGAAGGAAATTGTGGCTCCTCTCAGATTCCAGAACTTTCTCTCACCGAAATGAGAGGAAAAAGTGTTTTGTTTTGTCAAATTTTGAGGTTTGCAAAGGATTCTGTGTAACAGAACCTGGTCAGAGCCCCACAAGTCACCCCATCGTGGATTCCCCTAGGTGTCTAGTTTTAAAAAATGTGCTGGTTTGGTAGGTTTCCCCAGGTGCCGGCTGTGCTAGAGGCCAAAATCCACAGCTAGGCACTTTGTAAAAAACACCTCTGTTTTCTGTGAAAAAATGTGATGTGTCCACGTTGTGTTTTGGGCCATTTCCTTTTGTGGGCGCTAGGCCTACCCACACAAGTGAGGTACCATTTTTATCGGGAGACTTGGGGGAACGCTGGGTAGAAGGAAATTTGTGGCTCCTCTCAGATTCCAGAACTTTCTGTCACCGAAATGAGAGGAAAAGGTGTTTTATTTTGGTCAAATTTTGAGGTTTGCAAAGGATTCTGTGTAACAGAACCTGGTCAGAGCCCCACAAGTCACCCCATCTTGGATTCCCCTAGGTGTCTAGTTTTCAAAAATGCACTGGTTTGCTAGGTTTCCCCAGGTGCCGACTGAGCTAAAGGCCAAAATCCACAGGTAGGCACTTTGTAAAAAACACCTCTGTTTTCTGTGAAAAAATGTGATGTGTCCACGTTGTGTTTTGGGCCATTTCCTTTTGTGGGCGCTAGGCATACCCACACAAGTGAGGTACCATTTTTATCGGGAGACTTGGGGGAACGCTGGGTAGAAGGAAATTTGTGGCTCCTCTCAGATTCCAGAACTTTCTCTCACCGAAATGAGAGGAAAAAGTGTTTTGTTTGGTCAAATTTTGAGGTTTGCAAAGGATTCTGGGTAACAGAACCTGGTCAGATCCCCACAAGTCACTCCATCTTAAATTTCCCCAGGGTGTCTAGTTTTAAAAAATGTGCTGGTTTGCTCGGTTTCCCCAGGTGCCGACTGAGCTAGTGGCCAAAATCCACAGGTTGTATACACCTCTGTTTTCTTTGAAAAAATGTGATGTGTCCACGTTGTTTTTTGAGCCATATCCTTTTGTGGGCGCTAGGCCTACCCACACAAGTGAGGTACCATTTTTATCGGGAGACTTGGGGGAACACAGTATAGAAAAACAAGCGTTATTGCCCTGTGTCTTTCTCGAAATTTTTTCCTTCCAAATGTAAGGCAGTGTGTAAAAAAGACGTCTATTTAAGAAATGCTCTGTAATTCACATGCTAGTATGGGCACCCCGGAATTCAGAGATGTGCGAATAACCACTGTTTCTCAACATCTTATCTTGTGGCCATTTTGGAAATACAAAGGTTTTCTTGATACCTATTTTTCACTTTTTATATTTCAGCAAATGAATTGCTGTAGACCCGGTATAAAATAAAAACCCATTGCAAGGTGCAGCTCATTTATTGGCTCTGGGTACCTAGAGTTCTTGATGAACCTACAACCCTATATATGCCCGCAACCAGAGGAGTCCAGCTGACGTAACGGTATATTGCATTCAAAAATCTGACATCGCAGGAAAAAGATACAGAACAAAACGTGGAGATAAATGGCTGTTTTTTTCACCCCAATTTCAATATTTTTTATTTCAGCTGTTATTTTCTGTAGGAAACAC
This sequence comes from Pleurodeles waltl, assembly GCF_031143425.1. Lineage (NCBI taxonomy): Eukaryota > Metazoa > Chordata > Amphibia > Caudata > Salamandridae > Pleurodeles > Pleurodeles waltl. The sequence continues at coordinate 581,741,241 of NC_090444.1, read as the reverse complement.
TTGCAGGATCTACACAAGTGACCCCTTGCTGAATTTAGAAGTTTGTCTACGTTCCAGAAATGTTTAGCTTTCTGGGATCCAGCATTGGTTTCTCATCCTAACTGTAAGGAGGTTGAAAGCACAAAAAATAGTAAAAATGGGGTATGTCCCAGTAAAATGTCAAAATTGTATTGAAAAATTGGGTTTTCCAATTTAAGTCTGCCTGTTCCTGAAAGCTGGGAAGATGGTGATCTTGCCACCGCAAACCCTTTGTTGATGCCATTTTCAGGTAAAAAACCACGAGCTGCCTTCTGCAGCCCTTTTTTCACATTTTATTGAAAAAAAAAAAAAAAAAAACACTGTATTTTGGCTAATTTCTTGGTCTCCTTCAGGGGAACCCACAAAGTCTGGGTAACTCTAGAATTCCTAGGATGTTGGAAAAAAAGGACACAAATTTGGCATTGGTAGCTTATGTGAAGAAAAAGTTATGAGGGCCTAAGAGCGAACTGCCCCAAATAGCCAAAAAAAGGCTTGGCACAGGAGGGGGAAAAGGCCTGGCAGCGAAGGGGATACACAAGCTTAAAATAGATTGTACAAAATGAAAGACGAACAAGTGAATGGCAGGATCTTCAATTATTGATAAATAATAAGTCAGCCATCATGACGCACTTTGACAATAACAAGTGCTCAAACTGTTCTGTTTGCAAGGATACTGGACTAGTGAAGCATAGTTTTAATTTATGGAGATTAAAATTTCTCAAGCAAATTTCAACTGGCAACAAAAGTACAGAAATCATTGGAAAATGTATCATTGAAATCTAATTTATGACATCAAATAAAATGTCAGTTTAAGTCTGTCATTCAGTTATATGTCAGTTTCAGTCAGGTAATTCTCATCTTTCTTTTTATTACATTTAAAATTGTGAAATCATATGTGAATTATAGAAAAGGTATTTTGAGACTCTTGTGTAAAATAAAGAAACCTTTGAAATATTTATGAGTAGACGTATATACACCTGCATCCATCATGCTGTGGGCAGAGAAATATTTTGTCAGTCTACATTGAAATCCTATCAAAAATAGGAAACCTTGATTTACCTTACAATTACATCTTGATGGTTCAGTCCGTACCATCACGCACCTATCTCTTTATGGAGTGGTTGGAGGACAAGATACCATGACCGTGCTGTTGTTCAAATAGCAATAGCACGAAATTAAATGGTTTTGCTTCCGGTGTGATGTGTTATCCTATGGAAAGGTACTGCTGTAAACATAGATTAAGGTATTGAAGGATATAAATCTTTGTTTTCTTGTACATTTAGGTATAAGTATTGTAACAATAGATGAGATAACCGTAACATTATTACATAAAAATACTGTAACAAATAATATTTTCCAAGATAGTAGGATTCAAATATTTCACTAAAGGTGTCAATACAAAACAGGAAACTTGTTGCAGTGTATTTAGACTGTTCCTACAATATAATGTACTAAAAACAAAACCAATTGTGGTAGCTATATTTGCATAGCAGGGTAAGAATGGATATTTTGTACAGCTGCAAAAATAAGCAACATTTATTGCAGAAAGAGATTGAAACACATTGTTGATGTAGTTCAGTCGATCACAAAATTCAGTCACGAATCATTAATCTGAGGAAGGCATTATGGACAAAAAGAGGAATTAGGCAATAGTTCCATACTTTCATTTTGCAAAAAAAGTCACCAAATTTGGCATAAGTTAATAAATTGATACATTATAACATTTTGAGGGATCTCTAAAGAAAACTAAATATGAGGTTATTCTACATATTTAGAAATATCCCAGATATTGGCACTGAGGAGAAAATAGGTCCTGTGGTACATTTTTACTCCACGATGTTCTCTATTTGAAACCAGCCTCCTGTGAAACAAAACTGGCCAACATTTTACAGTCACAAAATTGTGGATTTTAAAAAATTGCAATCAACTTGAAATCTGCACATTTCAAGAATGTAATTAATGTTTTACATAGGTCATGTGCTAATAAAAGGGAATTGCTTTATAGTATGTCAGTCTGAACAATCCTAAATGTCATCAAAATTTAGCTAGGCAATACTGTATGATAGATAAGACTGAGGCGGTCATTCTGACCCTGGCGGTCAAAGAGCGCCAGGGCGGAGGACCGCGGGAGCACCGCCGACAGGCCGGCGGTGCTCCAATGGGGATTCCGACCGCGGCGGTAAAGCCGCGGTCGGACCGGCACCACTGGCGGGCTCTCGCCAGTGTACCGCCGCCCCATTGAATCCTCCAAGGCGGCGCAGCTTGCTGCGCCGCCGAGGGGATTCCGACCCCCCCTACCGCCATCCAGATCCCGGCGGTCCGACCGCCGGGATCCGGATGGCGGTAGGGGGGGTCGCGGGGCCCCTGGGGGCCCCTGCAGTGCCCATGCCACTGGCATGGGCATTGCAGGGGCCCCCGTAAGAGGGCCCCTACAAGTATTTCACTGTCTGCTGCGCAGACAGTGAAATACGCGACGGGTGCAACTGCACCCGTCGCACAGCTTCCACTCCGCCGGCTCGATTCCGAGCCGGCTTCATCGTGGAAGCCTCTTTCCCGCTGGGCTGGCGGGCGGTCTGAAGGCGACCGCCCGCCAGCCCAGCGGGAAAGTCAGAATTACCGCCGCGGTCTTTCGACCGCGGAACGGTAACCTGACGGCGGGACTTTGGCGGGCGGCCTCCGCCGCCCGCCAAGGTCAGAATGAGGGCCTGAGTCCCTCATTACGAGTTTGGCGGTCCAAGGAGCGCTGTGGTGGAGGTGGCAGTCACATCACCATGGGCCTGGCGCAGGAGACCAAAATATTGTGACTAAGGCAGTGTTCTGACCAGCCAGTGTGGACGGGCCACTGCAGCCGGCAGTAGGCATCTCCAGAATGGTGGGGAGCATGTTTCCACCATCCACCTAAAGAGATCGCACACCACCAGGATATCTGCCGAAGTTGCCCTGCCATGAAAAGCCTGGCGGAAATTAACTACATAAAAGGGGACACTCACCTTCGGGAACACAGGCATGTCTGCAGCTGCCATGCAATCAGAACTGGAAGTCTTCCCAGTGCTCCTGCTGTCCATACAACTCCAGAACCAGCAACAGCAATGAAGACACTAATCATAAGTACACCAACCTAGCACACAGTGGAGGGAAGGCCCTTGGTACACATACATAAAACACACTCTCCCGACATGGCTAGGGGCTGCCACACATACACGCAACCAAACACCCGTGTCAACACACACATACACACACAGTTGGAAAACGGGTTATTGGTAAGGGCAGGTAGGTACCTACTTTAGCAATAGGCCACTAACCTCCACTTAGGTCCAGTTAGGTCTGAGTAAATTAAACCTAGCTCAACCGTTGGTAGCTTGGCAACGAGCGACAAGGCCTAACTTAGGAGACAGAGTGTAAAGCATTCAAATATCACAAAACAGTAAATAAATAAAACACAGGAAACAGTTTAAAAATCGAAAACCAATTTATAAAAATAGATTATATGTTTATCTTTAAAATGACACAGAAATTAATACTATCGGATAGGGGGAACTGGAGATATGAATTTTTAAACAATTATTGTTTTCTAGCGCCTAGAAACAAAAAGCGCCAATCTGGTCATCTGGTCACACCTCGACCGGGGCAAAGTCAAAGTTTAAGGCTGACTGCGATGGAGCCCCGCTTGGCTACAGCCCGCGGGAGGCCTCGGTCAAAAGTTTACTTTCGCACTTAGTCGTTTTTCTGAAGATTTTCTTCAGCGGGACGAACCTGCCAGCCCAATCCGACCTCCTGGAACTCTTCTCCGGATACGCGTTGCGGGAGCCCTTGTGGAGATTTTTACCTTCGGACGTAGTCATTTTTTCGAGGTGAAAATCCTTTGACCAGGGGTAAACCTGGATCTTGATCTGACGTCCTTGGAGCCCTCCTTGGATACTCTGACTGGGAGCTCCCGGTCAACTTTCTACATTCGGACTTAGGGGGTCATTCTGACCTCAGCGGTAAAAGGCCCTTACCGCCAGTCAGAAGACCGCCATAACACCGCCGCGGTGACCCGCAACTGGCAAACCGCCAAAAACCCGACATCAACAAAAGTCCGCCACACCAACGGCCAGCGAAAAACTGCCGATGACCAAACCTCCACCGTCACGCCAACAGAAATACGGCCATTCCATTCCGACCCACAAATCCCCGCAGTGGTCTTTCAACCGCGGTATTCCATTGGCGGTACACACCGCCGCGCTCAAAATACTCACACCTTTACAAAACACTACCACATTGGACAATTCAAAATACACACACCTGATACACATACACACACCACTCCCACACACCCAATACAATATAAAACACCCACCCACATCACCCACAAACCCTTACGACCAGAATTGCGACTGAAGGCCAGAGAGAGACAGCACAGAATAGAGTAGACCATCACACAGAGGCAAATCACTACATCACCCACACAATATCCACGCACAAAACACCACACACCAACACACTCACCACAACCTACAACACATACCCCACCCCACACCTCATCCACACCACCCCATGGCACCCCAAAGACACCCCAGGTTCTCTGACGCAGAACTCAGGGTCATGGTGGAGGAAATAGTTCGGGTAGAGCCCCAGCTCTTCGGGACACAGGTGCAGCACACCACCATTGCCAGGAAGATGGAGCTATGGCAAAGAATAGTGGACAGGGTCAACGCTGTGGGACAGCATCCACGAAATCGGGACGACATCAGGAAGCGGTGGAACGACCTACGGGGGAAGGTGCGTTCCATGGTATCAAGGCACAACATTGCGGTGCAGAAGACTGGCGGCGGACCCCTACCTACTCCCCCAGAATTTACAGCATGGGAGGAGCAAGTCTTGCACATCCTGCGGGCCTCGCAGGAGTAGGCGGAGGAATGGACTCTGGTAAGGCAAATCTTAACTACTTCATTCCCCCCACCCCACCTGCATGCCAAATCATACCCCCACCCTCACCCCCACCCCCATCACACCAACTCCTTGCAAATGGCTCACCATCACAACCCACCCATCCCAACACCCAGCCCTGCATGCGTCCACAAAGCATGGACACCCATCACCAAAGCATGCCCACTGCACATACCCATCTCCCCCACAAGCCACCATCACAACAGCCCCCACAAGGGAATGCCAGCACTGGGGTCCACGGCCACCCACCCATTGCACACTATGCCACACACAGAAGCAATAACCATACTCTTATACCCCTGCAGGACCCGAACGCCACCACACCACCCAGGAGGGTCCAGAAATGTCCATCCCACCCCCAGAAGAGGCCCCCAGTGATGACAGCAGCTCTGTCTCCCTGGACCCAGATGACCAGCCCGGCCCATCGGGGACCTCGGGACAGTCGGTTCCCCTCACACAGCCACAGGCCACAGCAGACCTACCCCCCTCTGGGAACACCAGCACAGCTCCCACCCAGCAGGCCCATGCCTCTGTCTCCAGGACACGTCAATCAGCGGTGTGTCCACCACTACAGGGCACCCAGGTTGACCCACCACCCCAACAACAGCAGGGACCTGGGGGCAGTGATAGTGGGCACACGGTCCAGGGGACAGAGGCCCAGGGAAACAGGGGAACTGGGAGGGCTGCTGTGCGACAGGGGGGGACAGACCCAGGGAACCGACTCTCCACGAGGCCCTCTCCTCCATCATGGGAGCATACCACCGCTCCCAGGAGACGATGGCTACAGTACTGGCCAGGTTCCAGGAGATCCAGGTACTGCAGGAGGAACAGTACATGGGGTTCAGGGAAGAACTCCGAGCCATTAGTTCCGCAATGGGGACCATCGTCGTGGCTCTTACCCAGATTGTCACCACATTGCGGGACCATGTGGCACCACAAAGGGCCCCTGTCACTAGCATGGACCAGGAACAGCCTACCACCTCCGCCGGCGCTAGTGGACAGGAGGCCCCCACACAACAACAGGCCACCAGAACCCCACCTCCTGCAGAGGAAGAACCACCCCGCAAGCGGTACCTGAGATCTAGGAAGGAGACAGAGTAGGATGCCAAGACCCCCGCCAGCAAAGGATACCCCCTGATGTCATCCCACTGTCCCACATTGTCACCCTGTCCAACCTTGAACTGCCCCTGCTCCATCCTTCCACAGGCATATGGACAATGCACCTGTGAGACTGAAAAGCTGGACTCTGCCATGGACATTACTCCACCATCACCCATCACCAATTTTCAACCATGTCCCTAAATTTAGCACTTTAATAAAATCACTTATTGCACTAAAAATATCTGGAGTCTGCTTGCATTTTGAACAAATGTATTAGACATAATGGTGCCAAAATGTACAGTTACATTGTGATGACAACATATCACTGTCACACAGCTGTAGTCCATGGGGAAACAAAGCAGAGGTCACGCAGTGGGGCCCACATCTCTGAAAACGGAAGGGAAAGTCACAACTCAGTTAACATAAACTGGGGGGAAACACAGACAGTAGAGAGGCAGGAGACTGTAAGTACATGTAAAATGGCGGTGTTGATTCGTACCTGTGTGCTATTGAAAATACTGTTGTATCACTGTGTCCCTGTTGTCTGTGTCGTCCCCGTCGTCTTCCTCCTCTTCACTCTCCACAGGCTCACAGCTGCCACAACACCACCATCTGGACCATCCTCCTGCAGGAAAGGCACCTGGCGTCGCAAAGCCAGGTTGTGAAGCATACAGCAGGCCACGATGATATGGCACACCTTCTTCGGTGAGTACATTAGGGATCCACCTGTCATATGCAGGCACCTAAACCTGGCCTTCAGGAGGCCAAAGGTTCTTTCTATAATCCTCCTAGTTTGCCCATGGGCCTCATTGTACCGTTCCTCTGCCGTGGTCCGGGGATTCCTCACTGGGGTCAGTAGCCACGACAGGTTGGGGTAACCAGAGTCACCAATTAGCCACACACGGTGTCTCTGTAGCTGTTCCATCACATAAGGGATGCTGCTATTTCGCATGATGTACGCGTCATGCACTGACCCAGGGAACTTGGCATTTACATGGGAGATGTACTGGTCAGCCAAACAGACCACCTGGACATTCATTGAATGATAACTTTTTCTGTTCCTGTACACCTGCTCACTTTCACTGGGGGGAACCAAAGCCACATGGGTCCCATCAATGGCACCAATGATGTTGGGAATATGTCCAAGGGCATAGAAATCACCCTTCACTGTAGCCAAATCGTCCACCTCAGGGAAAACAATGTAGCTCTGCATGTATTTCATCAGGGCAGACAACACTCTGGACAAAACCTTTGAAAACATAGGCTGAGACATCCCTGATGATATGGCTACTGTTGTTTGGAATGATCCACTTGCCAAAAAATGGAGTACTGACAGCACCTGCACCAGAGGGGGAATCCCTGTGGGTTGGTGAATGGGTGACATCAGGTCTGGCTCCAGCTGGGCACACAGTTCCTGTATAGTGGCTCGGTCAAGTCTGTATGTCAGTATGACATGTCTTTCATCCATTGTCGACAGGTCCACCAGCGGTCTGTACACAGGAACATTCCTCCATCTCCTCGCAAGTCCCAGCGGACGGTGCCTAGGAAGGACAACATGGAGCACAGAGTCAAGCAACCCACAGGTACGTAACCACAGCTTGCACAGAACACGATTCGCTATGCATTGAATGGCTTGTATGAGTGACAATGCAAGGCCTAGGCCTGTGTGACGCAGTAGAAATTAAGCCATGTGGGCCCTTGAAATGGCGTCTGCCTGACCTGTGAAGTGTGACAATGGGATGTGAGGTCAATGCGCTGGCGTGGCACACCGTGGCGGTAGGCGGTCGAAGACCGCGGCGCAAAGCAGCATTGGTTAACATTGAACCCTATGGGTCTCAGGAGCCAATGAGGATGTGCGCCGGCGGTCGCGGTACGCACCGCCGCGGTACGCACCGCCGTGGGCGTGACCGCCATTTTCTATCTGCTTAATCACTCGAGACCTGATCATCCACAGGAGAGGACCTATACTGCAAGTGCTGCTGTGACCTCGGTCTGGAAGAGACAATGGCTGCTGCGCCTGGGGAAAGGGCCCCTGCCTTCACTTCTGAGGAATTGGAGAAACTTGTTGATGGGGTCCTCCCCCAGTATGCGCTACTCTACGGTCCTCCAGACCAACAGGTTAGTACACTGGGAGCATGCTTTGTGGGCAATGCCTGGGTTGAGTGGGGTGAATGAACGATGGTGCGAAGGGGGGCGTATGAGGCATGCATCAAAGGACAGATGAGAGCATGTGCCACATGGCAAGGGTGGGGATGGGGGGACACTCACATCGAGCATGCAGAAAATGATGATATTGTATTTTCTCTCCCTGTACGTGTCACATAGGTCAGCGCCCATCAGAAAGTCGACATTTGGCGTGCCATCGCCAAGGACGTCCGGACCCTGGGGGTCCACAACAGACGGGGCACCCACTGCCGCAAGAGGTGGGAGGACATCTGCCGCGGAAGCAGAAAGACCGCGTAGGCTCTGCTGGGGATTGCCTCCCAACGTAGGAGGGGTGCCACACGTCAATTGACCCCCCTGATGTCTCAGATCCTTGCGGTGGCCTACCCAGATTTGGATGGGCGCGTGAGGACATCACAGCAGACACAAGGGGGTGAGTACACTCTCATTCTGCTGACTATGCGTGCAGTGGAGGTGTCTGGGTGGGGGAGGAGGGCTGTGGGTATCCCTAGGCCAGGGCGATTTCTGTAGGCTAGGCCCCTCCATAAGGCATGGCCCTGTGCCCCCGCCCCCCACCTCTGCAGGGTTCCAAGTACAGCTATCCATGGCCCTGTGTCACCTATGTGTGCAGTTGTCGTCCATAGGCTTGTAGGCCAAGTCCCAATGATTGAGTAGTGTACCCCAAGTGCGCAGCGTAGTGCAGGGGGCTTCTGTGTCTGTCCTCTCGGCCAACTGTGTTGCCAATGCATGCACTCAACATGTCTTTTTTTCCCCCCCCCTTTTTTGGTCTGCTCTTCCTGTTCATGTGTGCATTAGCATCATCTGGCGGAGGAGAAGTGGCATTGGAACACGAGGGAGCTGCATCTCACATGGCCCGGAGGGCCATGCAACGGACTCTGATATCACCAGTGAGACGGAGGGCGAGGGGGGCTCCACAACGGGGACACGTGGAGACATCAGCGACACCGACACGTCCTCGGAAGGGAGCTCCCTTGTGGTGGCGGCAACATCCGTGCCCACCGCAACAACAGGTACAGCCGCCACCCAGCGCACCAACTCCGCCCTCCCAGCAGCCCCTCAGCGTTCGCCCCGTGCCCGCTCGCACACCAAGGCGGGCATCTCCTTCGCCCCAGGCACCTCAGGCCCTGCCCCAGTTACCCCTGCTGCCCTCAGTGATGAGGTCATTGACCTTCTCCGGACGCTCATTGTTGGGCAGTCTACCCTTTTGAATGCCATCCAGGGGGTGGAAAGGGAGGTGCATCGGAGCAATGCATACCTGGAGGGCATTCATTCGGGTCAGGCTGCCCATCAGCGATCGTTCAACGCTCTGGCCTCAGCACTGACGGCAGCCATTGTCCCTGTCTCCTGCCTCCCTCCTCCAACTCCCTCCACCCAGTCCCACTCCCCTGTTCCTCTGCCTATCCCAGACACACCTACAGACCAGCCTGCACACACCTCAACAACCAAGGTCAGCTCATCCAAACATAAGCACCACACATCACAGAAGCATTCACACAAGCAACATCCACATGCAGACATGCCAACAGCCACTGCCTCCTCTGTGTCCCCCTCCTCCTCGTCTCCCTCCTCCCTCCCTGTGACGTCCCAACTCACACTTGCATGCACCACTTCATCAGCCACTACGTCCATCACCAGCACACCCACCAGAACACACGTGCAGTCACCACCCCCACTGCCATTTACACGTCCCCTGTGTCCTCTCCCAGTGTGTCTGTCACCCCCTCTTCCAAACCACACAAATGCAGGCAGCCACCCAACAGCCATCCACCTCACAACAGCCTCCGTCACAAGCATCTGCACCCAAAGACAGCACACTTGACTCTCCTACAACCACATCCTCTTCCTCCACTCCCATACCCACTGCACCTACCCTTCCCATTGCTCCTAAAAAGTTTTTCGTCTCCAAAATTAACCTCTTTCCCTCACCTGACCCACCCCCTCCATCTCGTAAAAGTCCAATCTGCACCTCAGCCACCACAACCCCTGGACCTACAAGGACCATAGTCCAGGGATATTGGAGTCCCCCACCTTCGAGGGCAGCCACATCGGCCAGCAGCAAAGGGACAGCCAGCCCACCCCCTGGGAAAAAATCAAAAAAAGCCAAGGGCCGGCGCGAGAGGACAGAGACGGCAGCCTCCACAGGCACCACCCTGGCACCGTCAGGGAGTGGGGTGCCACCTGGCACATCTCCAAAGGGAGGCAAGTGCCACAGAGGATCAGGCAAGGATGGCAAGGGCAGCACGGCCGACAAGTCCGGCAGCAGGCGAGCTGCCCACGAGGACCCCACCAGCCCCATTCCGGGGGTGAAGGAGGACACCCACGGGCACGGGACACCAGCACAGGAGGGCCCAGCAAGCGAGAAGTCGGATGGCGAGTGAACACCATCTATTGGCCGGATCTGGTGCCCTGGAGACACATGTGAGGAACCGCTGAACAGGGCCCCGCCGTCTCAAGAACCGCTGAACAGGGCCCCGCCGTGACAAGCACCGCTGAACAGGGCCCTTCAAGACAAGCACCGCTGAACGGGGCACCGCCGTCTCAAGAACCGCTGAACAGGGCCCCGCCGTGACAAGCACCGCTCAACAGGGCCCTTCACGACAAGCACTGCTGAACGGGGCACCGCCGTCTCAAGAACCGCTGAACAGGGCCCCGCCGTCTTAAGAACCGCTGAACAGGGCCCCGCCGTGACAAGCACCGCTGAACAGGGCCCTTCAAGACAAGCACCGCTCCGCTGGGCCCTTCATCTCAAGCACCGCTCCGCTGGGCCCTTCATCTCAAGCACCGCTCCGCTGGGCACCGCAGTCTCTGCACCGCTCCGCTGGGCCCTTCATGTCAAGCACCGCTCCGCTGGGCCCTTCGTCTCAAGCACCGCTCCGCTGGGCCCTTCATCTCAAGCACCGCTCCGCTGGGCCCTTCATCTCAAGCACCGCTCCGCTGGGCCCTTCATCTCAAGTACCGCTCCGCTTGGCACCGCCGTCTCTGCACCGCTCCGCTGGGCCCTTCATCTCAAGCACCGCTCCGCTGGGCCCTTCATCTCAAGCACCGCTGACACATTGGCAGAAGGGGCAGGCCCGGATCGGTGTCGGACAGGGCTGCAGGATACACTCTGGGCACCAAGAGTCCTCCAGTACCGCTGGAGTCTGTCATCCACTTGAGAGACTGTGGCTTTGCACTCCTCAGGATGGCACAGTGGGCGTGGAGGCCCCTCGTGGATCTGGCGTTGTGGACTCATGTGGCTGAGGTGGCCCCCCTTCCCTTCCCCCTGAGGTGCCTGCAGTTTTCCTATCTGATGCCCCTGCAGTGTTCTCTCCAATGGATTCGGGTCTCATGTGTGGGCTTTGCCCATGTGTTGAGGACCATTGGCCCACGTACAATGACAGAAAGCCAATTCTGACGGGACAATATACATATGTGTATATAGTTATGGGGTGTTCAACTTACTTATTTACTTAGCCTTACAATATATTTGTATTCCAATAACATATTATTTTGTCTTTGCATTCTTCCAGGGGGTTTGGGGGGTGTCACTCTGAGTTGTTCCTCTGCATTGGTGTGTAGGTAGTTGGGGGGGGGGGGTGTCGCGTATGTGTGTGCCCGTAATCTTTTCTCCTCCCCCCTCCCCTGTGTCGTAGGTGCAGTACTCACCGTTGTCTTCTGCGCCGGCATTCGTGCTCCTGGTAGACGAGCAGGTAGACAATTGCTGGTAGGATGTGTAGTTCTGGTTCCATGCTGTCCAGATTCCTCGTGGAGTGTGTATAGGTGAGCGTTTTCCCGTTCGTAGTCTGTTTCCGCCGTGTTTTTATCGGCGGGGCTCCCGCCCCGGAAAAGGTGGCGGATTGGTGAGTTGTGATAGGGTGGGCGGTACATTGTCTGCCGCCTGTCTGTTGGCGGTGACCGCCGCGCTGCTTGTCTGTACCGCCATGGAGGTCGGAGTGTTAAAGTGGCGGTCTGTGTTGGCGGTTCCCGCCAGGGTCGGAATTCCATTTTTTTGGCCGCCTGCCTGTTTGCGGGTTGGCCGCCGCTTTAACACCGACCGCCAGGGTTGGAATGACCCCCTTAGTCTCTTTTTTGGAGATTTTCTTCACTGGGACGAACCTGCAAATCAGGCCGGGTCGCAGTTGAGGCAAGCCGGCTAGAGTTGCCATGGCGGGTCGGTCACTCACAGATGTTCCTTTAAGGTTCTTTTGGCGTCCACAGCTCACCCCAAGGTTCCAGAAGGTCTGAGATGATCCTTGGGGGTGTGTACTACAACTCCCAGAATGCACCTGGCACAAACTTCTTTTTGGCCACTGGACAGTGGTCAGCTGGTTGGTTTCTTCAGGAGTTGGTGCAGGGGACTCTGGTTAGCAATTTTTCACCTGTAGCAAACAGGGAGTTCCTCCTTGAACCAGTTAAAGGCAGGCAAAGTCCTTCTTGTGGTGAAGCCCAAGTGTGCAGCTGGTGCAGTCCTTCAGAGTGCAGGTTACAGGTGCAGGCCAGGGGTCCAGCAGGGCAGTCCTTCTTCTCCTTTGGTTCTTCCTTGTTGGAATCTGATGGGGATCTGAGGTGTGGGTGCAGGTCTGCCAGTTTTATCCTTGCTCCTGGGTGAAAAACAGAGGGGTCTGCTTCTCCAATCAGGGGCAGGGTCCTTCCCCCTGTGATGACCACGTCCTGGACCGTGTGACAAAAATCAATCCCAGGAGGCAACATTCCTCAAAAATCCATCATGGCTGAAAGTGATTTTTGGAGGTTACATCTGGCTGAGCCCACCCACTGGTGTGGCTAAAAATCCTAAAGACACCCCTCTCCTGCCCTCTCCTAATCTAATCACGGGGGCACCTAGTTGTCTGGGGTTGCAGGATGTGGGGGTGTAGCTGGGTTGCTCCAAATGTCCTTCTCTGCCTTTGAAGACCAGTTTGGCAGCCCTCCCCTTCCTGCCTCCCCATCTGCTGAGGGGAGATCCCCTCCCATAGGGACATCTCTTTGTGTGAAGCCAGGCCACTTCACACCTCATCAAGGCAGCCTGGCCAATCAGAGCACAGAAGCAAAAACAATGCAGGGCTAAAATTAGCAATTTTCAGGTAAAGTTTAAAACTCTTTACCTGAACTAGTTATATTAAATCCAACAACGGGAAGTTGGGGGATTTATTATAACAATTCATTTGATACCAGACTCTTCGTTTCTGTCACTTAAGGTGCTTTTAAAATTAAAATAAAGGGGGTCATTCTGACCTCGGCGGTAAAAGGCCCTTACCGCCGGTCAGAAGTCCGCCATTCTACTGCCGCGGCCGCGGTAAACCGCCACGGTCATTCTGACCACCAACTGTGAAACCGCCAAAAATCCGACATCCAAGGAAGGCCGCCTCATCAGCGGGCCGCGGAAAACTGGAGATGACCAAACCTCCACCGTCACGCCAACACAAACACGCCCATGCCATTCTGACCCACGAATCCACGCGGCGGTCTTTCAACCGCGGTATTCCATTGGCGGTACACACCGCCGTGCTCAAAATACACACACAGCTCCAAAACACAGCCACATTGGACATTTTGAAATACGCACACCTGAAACACATACAAACAACACACCCACACATCCAATCAACTATAAAACACACACCCACATCACCCACAAACCCCCACTAGTTGGAAATCGGAGCGAAGGCGAGAGCGAGAGAGATAGAGATAGAGAGAGCGAGCACAGCAATAGAAAACCCCAACACACACAGGAACCCAACTTCATCACCCACACCACATCTACGCACACATCACCACATATCACCACGCACATCACCACAAACACCACCCCACACCTCATCCACACCACCCCATGGCACCCCAAAGACACCCAAGGTTTTCGGACCAAGAACTCCGGGTCATGGTGGAGGAAATCATGAGGGTTGAGCCCCAGCTCTTCGGCACACAGGTGCAGCACTCCACCATAGCAAGGAAGGCTGAGCTATGGCAAAGGATCGTAGACAGGGTCAACGCTGTGGGACAGCATCCCAGAAATCGGGAAGATATCAGAAAGCGATGGAACGACCTATGGGGGAAGGTGCGCTCAATGATCTCCAGGCACAACATCGCTGTGCAGAAGACTGGCGGCGGACCCCCACCCACTCCACCCCAATTCACAGCATGGGAGCAAGAGGTGGTAAACATCCTGCATCCTGATGGCCTCGCTGGAGTACACGGAGGAATGGACTCTGGTAAGTCGAATCTCAACTACTTCACCCCCCCCAACCACCAGCATGGCAACCCCCCCCCTCACCCCCAATCTCAACCCCCCAGCACACAACCTCCCTGCCAATGTCTCACCAGCACAACCCGCCCTAAACAACACCAACCCCTGAATGCCAACACAAACCATAGACAGCCACCACCAAAGCATGACCATTGCACATACCCATACACCCCCCCCCCCCCCAAACCCTCACAACACCTCCCACAAGGGAATGCCAGCACTGGGGGACAAGGGCACTCAAAATGCACGCCATGGCACACACAGAAACAATAACCATACTCCTTTACCCCTGCAGGGCCCGAACGCCAACATACCGCCACGGAGGGTCCAGATTTGTCCATCCCACCCCCAGAACAGGCCCCCAGCGAGGACAGCAGCTCTGTCGACCTAGAACCTGACGACCAGCCCGGACCATCGGGGACCTCTGGACAGTCGGTTCCCCACACACAGACACAGGCCACAGCAGACCCAAACCCCTCTGGGAACACCAGCACAGCTCCCACCCAGCGGGCCCAAGCCTCTGTCTCGCGGACGCGTCAATCAGCGGTGTGTCCGCCACTACAGGGCACCCAGGCTGACCCAACACCCCAACAACAACAGGGACCTGGGGGCAGTGGTAGTGGGCACACCGTCCAGGGGACAGAGGCCCGGGGAAACAGGGCAACTGGGAGGGCTGCTGTGCGACATGGGGGGGAGGACAGGCCCAGGGAACCGACTCTCCAAGAGGCCCTCACCACCATCATGGGAGCATATCATCACTCCCAGGAGACGATGGCGACGGTACTGGCCAGGTTCACTGAGATCCAGGCACAGCAGGAGGAACGGTACATGGGGTTCAGCAATGAACTCCAGAACATAGGTACCGCTATGGGGACCATAGTCCAGGCCCTCAACCGGATAGAAACCACATTGCGGGACCATGTGGCACCGCAAAGGGCCCCTGTCACTAGCCAGGAACAGCCTACCACCTCCACCGGCGCTAGTGGTCAGGAGGCCCCCACAGAACAACGGGCCACCAGAACCCCACCTCCTGCTGAAGAACAACCACCCTGCAAGAGGAACCTGAGATCTCAAAGGAAGACAGAGTAGGATGCCAAGCCCCCCGCCAGCCTAATATCCCCCCGGATGTCATTCCAATGTCCCACAGTGTCACCCTGTCCAACCTTGAACTGCCCCTGCTCCATCCTTCCACAGGCATAAGGACAATGCACCTGTGCGACCGAGAACTGGACTCTGCCATGAACATAACTCCACCCTCACCCATCACCGTTTTAATATCATGTACCAATATATAGCACTAAAAATAAATCACTCATTGCACAGAAATCATTCTGGAGTCAGCCTGTATTATTTACAAATGTATAACACATTACTTATCAATAATGTTCTGTTATTTATGTGTGGACAACATACCGATGTCAATAAGCATTAGTCCATGGGCTAACCAAGCAGAAGTCACGCAGTGGGTCATACAGCACTGAAAAGGGAGGGGAAAATCAAACTTCAGTTTAAAAGAACTGGGGGGAAATACACAAAGTAAAGATGCAGGGGGCTTTCAGTAAATGTTAAATGGCGTGGGTGATTCCTACCTGTGTGCTACTGAAAATACTGTTGGATAACTCTGTCCCTGTTGTCTGGGTTGTCCTCTTCGTCTTCCTCCTCTTCACTCTCCGCAGGCTCCACAGCTGCTTCAACACCACCATCTGGACCATCCTCCTGCAGGAAGGGCACCTGACGTCGCAATGCCAGATTGTGAAGCATACAGCAGGCCACGGTGATCTGGCACACCTTCTTCGGTGAGTACATCAGGGATCCCCCTGTCATATGCAGGCACCTAAACCTGGCCTTCAGGAGGCCAAAGGTTCTTTCAATGATCCTCCTAGTTCGCCCATGGGCCTCATTGTACCGTTCCTCTGCCCTGGTCCGGGGATTCCTCACTGGGGTCAATAGCCAAGGCAGGTTGGGGTAACCAGAGTCACCAATTAGCCACACACGTTGTCTCTGTAGCTGTTCCATCACATAAGGGATGCTGCTATTTCGCATCACATACGCGTCATGCACTGACCCAGGGAACATGGCATTCACATGGGAGATGTACTGGTCAGCCAAACAGACCACCTGGACGTTCATCGAATGGTAACTTTTCCTGTTTCTGTACACCTGCTCATCGTCTTTTGGGGGTACTAAAGCCACATGGGTCCCATCAATGGCACCAATTATGTTGGGGATATGTCCAAGGGCATAAAAATCACCCTTCACAGTGGCCAAATCAACCTCCTCAGGGAATACAATGTAGCGCCGCATGTGTTTCGTCAGGGCAGACAACACTCTAGACAAGATTTTTGAAAACATAGGCTGAGACAATCCAGATGACATGGCCACTGTTGTCTGGAATGAGCCACTTGCTAAAAAATGGAGTACTGACAGAACCTGCACTAGAGGGGGAATTCCTGTGGGTTGGCGGATGGGGGACATCAGGGCTGGCTCCAGCTGGGCACACAGTTCATGTATAGTGGCTCGGTCAAGTCGGTATCGTAGTATGATGTGGCGTTCTTCCATTGTCGACAGGTCCACCAGCGGTCGGTACACGCGAGGACTCATCCTTCTTCTCGCAAGTCCCAGCGGACGGTGCCTAGGAAGGACAACATGGCGCACAGAGTCAAGCAAATCACAGGTACGTTCACCACTGCATGCATAGCACACGATTATCTATGTATTGAAAGGCGTGTATGTGTGGCAATGCAAGGCCTAGGCCTGTGTGACGCAGTACAAATTATGCCATGTGGGCCCTTGAAAAGGCGGCTGCCTGACCTGTGAAGTGGGACAATGGGATGTGAGGTCAATGCGCTGGCGTGGCACACCGTGGCGGTAGGCGGTCTAAGACCGCTATACGAAGCCGCATTGGACAACATTGAGGCCTATGGGTTTCAGGAGCCAATGACGAGGTGCGCCGGCAGTCGCGGTACGCACCGCCGCGGTACGCACCGCCGTGGGCGTGACCGCCATTTTCTATCTGCTTAATCACTCGAGACCTGATCATCCACAGGAGAGGACCTATACTGCAAGTGCTGCTGTGACCTCGGTCTGGAAGTGACAATGGCTACTGCGACTGGGGAAAGGGCCCCTGCCTTCACGTCTGAGGAGGTGGATGGGGTCCTCCCCCAGTATGCGTTACTCTACGGTCCTCCAGACCAACAGGTAAGTACACTGGGTGCCCATTGAATGGGCTATGCCTGTGTGGAGTGGGGTGGATGCTAAGTTGGTGGGGTGGGGGGCGAATGAGGAGTGCAAGGCACGACAGATGAGAGCATGTGCCATATGGCAAGGTTGGGGAGGGGGGTTCAATCGCATCTAACATGCAGAAAAATGATGATT
Source organism: Pleurodeles waltl (assembly GCF_031143425.1). Lineage (NCBI taxonomy): Eukaryota > Metazoa > Chordata > Amphibia > Caudata > Salamandridae > Pleurodeles > Pleurodeles waltl. The sequence continues at coordinate 581,723,411 of NC_090444.1, read as the reverse complement.
TTTCCTTCCCACCCGGTACATGTCAAATAGGTCAGCGCCCATCAGAAAGTGGACATTTGGCGTGCCATCGCCAAGGAAGTCCGGGCCCTGGGGGTCCCCGTCAGACGGGGCACCCACTGCTGCAAGAGGTGGGAGGACATCCGCCGCGGGACCAGGAAGACCGCTGAGTCACTGCTGGGGATGGCCTCCCAACCTAGGAGGGGTGCCAGTCGTACCCTGACCCCCCTGATGTCCCGGATCCTGGCGGTGGCCTACCCTGATTTGGATGGGCGCTTGAGGACATCACAGCAGACACAAGGGGGTGAGTATCAGCACATTCTGCTATCTCTCTGCGCAGTGGAGGCGTCTGGGTGGGGGAGGAGGGTTGGGGGTGACATTAGGCCAGGGCGCTTTCTGTAGTGTAGTCCTCTCCTTTAGGCATGGCCCTGTGCTCCCGGCCCCCACCTCTGTAGGGTGACAAGTACAGCTATCGATGGTCCAACATCACACATGTGCGCCTTTGTCGTCTCTAGACCTGTTGTCCTAGTCCGAAGTACTGAGTAGTGTACCCCGAATGCGCGGCTTAGTGCATGAGGCTCCTGTGTCTGTCCTCTCCGCCAACGGTGTTGACATTGCATGCACTCAACCTGGGCTTCGTTTTTCTCCCCCAAACCTTCTTCTTCGTCTTCTTGTGCATGTGTGCATTAGCATCATCAGGCGGAGTAGAATTGGCATCGGAGCACGAGGGAGCTGCAAGTCACAAGGCCCCGGTGGGACCAGGAACAGATACCGAGGGCACCAGTGATCCGGAGGGCGAGGGGAGCACCACAACGGGGACCGGTGGTGACACCAGCGACAGCGACACGTCCTCGGATGGGAGCTCCCTAGCGGTGGCGGCAACATCCGGGCCCCCCGCCTCTACAGGTACAGCCGCCACCCAGCGCACCAGCCCCGCCCTCCCAGCAGCCCCTCAGCCTACGCTCCGTGCCCGCTCGCCCAGGAAGGCGGGCGTCTCCTTCGCCCCAGGCACCTCAGCCCCTGCCCCTGTTACCCCTGCTGCCCTCAGTGAGGAGGTCATTGACCTCCTCAAGACCATCATTGTTGGGCAGACTACCCTTTTGAATGCCATCCAGGGGGTAGAAAGGGAGGTGCATCGGAGCAATGCCTACCTGGAGGGCATTCATTCGGGTCAGGCTGCCCATCAACGATCGTTCAATGCTCTGGCCTCAGCACTGACGGCAGCCATTGTCCCTGTTTCCAGCCTCCCTCTTCTGACTTGTTCCAGCCTGTCTCTGTCTCCTGTTCCTCAGCCTATCCCATCCACACCATCAGACCAGCCTGCACACACCTCAACACCCAAGGGCAGCTCATCCAGGCACAAGCACCACAGAACCCACAAGCATTCATGCAAGCAACACCCAGATGCAGACATTCCAACAGTCACTACCACCTCTGTGTCCCCCTCCTCCTCATCTCCCTCCTCCCTCCCTGTGACGTCTACACTCACACCTGCATGCACACCACCATCAGCCAGTGCTTCCATCACCAGCACACCCTCCAGTCCAGTCCGCACACGTGCAGTCACCACCCCCACTACCATTTACACGTCCCCTGTGTCCTCTCCCACTGTGTCTGTCACCCCCTCTTCCAAGACACACAAACGCAGGCAGACACCCACCCAACAGCCATCCACCTCACGACAGCCTCCAGCACAAGCACCTGCACCCAAAGACAGCACACCTGACACTCCTACAACAACATCCTCTTCCTCCACTTCCATCACCACTTCTCCTACCTTTTACCTTGGTCCTAAGAAAGTTTTCCTTGCTAATCTTGACCTCTTTCCCTCCACTGACCCACCCCCTCCATCTGCAAAGAGTCCCAAGAGCACCTCAGCCACCACCAGCCCAGCTTCGAGTGTCACTGTGGTGCATGGGTTCTGGAGCCCACCCTTTGCCAGCAGTGACACTTCAATCAGCAGCAAGGGGACAGCCAGCCCCCCACCAGGCAAGAAGACCAGAAAGCTAAAGGGCCGCCGTGAGAGGACTGACACGGCTGCCCCCAAGGAGCAAAGTTCGCCCACTTCACCAGCCACAACATCTAGGGGAGGCAAGGGCCCGAGAGCCCCATCTAAGGATGAAAGGGCAGCAGGGCGGAAAAGTCAGCCAGCAGGAGCGCGGAGCAGGAGGGGCCCACAAGCCCCATCCCTGGTATTAGGAAGAACACCAAAGGGCCCAGGACTCCGTCACCGAAGGGTCCAGCAACAGCACGGTCGGAGGGCGACTGAGCAGGGAGTCCAGGCCAGGTCTGGCTCCCTTGACCTACTGGACGAGCACCGCTGAACAGGGCCCCGCCGTGCAGAAGAGCACTGCTGAACAGGGCCCCGCCGTGGAGGAGAGCACCGCTGAACAGGGCCCGCCGTGCAGAAGAGCACCTCTGAACAGGGCCCCGCCGTGCAGAAGAGCACCACTGAACAGGACCCCGCTGTGGAGAAGAGCACCGCTGAACAGGGCCCCGCCGTGCAGAAGAGAACCGCTGAACAGGGCCCCGCCGTGGAGGAGAGCACCGCTGAACAGGGCCCCGCTGTGCAGAAGAGCACCGCTGAACAGGGCCCTGCCGTGCAGAAGAGCACCGCTGAACAGGGCCCCGCCGTGCAGAAGAGCACCGCTGAACAGGGCCCGCCGTGGAGGAGAGCACCGCTGAACAGGGCCCCGCCGTGCAGAAGAGCACCGCTGAACAGGGCCCGCCGTGCAGAAGAGCACCGCTGAACAGGGCCCCGCCGTGCAGAAGAGCACCGCTGAACAGGGCCCCGCCGTGGAGGAGAGCACCGCTGAACAGGGCCCCGCCATGCAGAAGAGCACCGCTGAACAGGGCCCCGCCGTGCAGAAGAGCACCGCTGAACAGGGCCCCGCCGTGGAGAAGAGCACCGCTGAACAGGGCCCCGCCGTGCAGAAGAGCACCGCTGAACAGGGCCCCGCCGTGGAGAAGAGCACCGCTGAACAGGGCCCCGCCGTGCAGAAGAGCACCGCTGAACAGGGCCCCGCCGTGCAGAAGAGCACCGCTGAACAGGGCCCCGCCGTGCAGAAGAGAACCGCTGAACAGGGCCCCGCCGTGGAGGAGAGCACCGCTGAACAGGGCCCCGCTGTGCAGAAGAGCACCGCTGAACAGGGCCCCGCCGTGCAGAAGAGCACCGCTGAACAGGGCCCCGCCGTGGAGAAGAGCACCGCTGAACAGGGCCCCGCCGTCTCAAGCACCGCTCCGCTGGGCCCCTCCTGTCAAGCACCGCTCCGCTGGGCCCCGCCGTCTCAAGCCCCGCTCCGCTGGGCCCTTCATCTCAAGCACCGCTCCGCTGGGCCCTTCATCTCAAGCACCGCTCCGCTGGGCCCTTCCTGTCAAGCACCGCTCCGCTGGGCCCCGCCGTCTCAAGCACCGCTCCGCTGGGCCCTTCATCTCAAGCACCGCTCCGCTGGGCCCTTCCTGTCAAGCACCGCCCCGCTGGGCCCCGCCGTCTCAAGCACCGCTCCGCTGGGCCCCGCCGTCTCAAGCACCGCTCCGCTGGGCCCCGCCGTCTCAAGCACCGCTCTGCTGGGCCCTTCATCTCAAGCACCGCTCCGCTGGGCCCTTCCTGTCAAGCACCACTCCGCTGGGCCCCGCCGTCTCAAGCACCGCTCCGCTGGGCCCCGCCGTCTCAAGCACCGCTCCGCTGGGCCCTTCATCTCAAGCACCGCTCCGCTGGGCCCCGCCGTCTCAAGCACCGCTCCGCTTGGCCCTTCATCTCAAGCACCGCTCCGCTGGGCCCTTCCTGTCAAGCACCGCTCCGCTGGGCCCCGCCGTCTCAAGCACCGCTCCGCTGGGCCCTTCATCTCAAGCACCGCTCCGTTGGGCCCCGCCGTCTCAAGCACCGCTCCGCTGGGCCCTTCATCTCAAGCACCGCTCCGCTGGGCCCTTCCTGTTAAGCACCGCTCCGCTGGGCCCCGCCGTCTCAAGCACCACTGGCACAATGACAGTGCCGGATCTGTCTCGAGCTACTGTTCACGGTTCACTGTGCCCACCATGCCTCCACCTTGACCGGCTGGGCCCCGCCGTCTCAAGTACCGCTTCCTTCATCTCAAGCACCGCTCCGCTGGGCCCTTCCTGTTAAGCACCGCTCCGCTGGGCCCCGCCGTCTCAAGCACCGCTCTGCTGGGCTCTTCATCTCAAGCACCGCTCCGCTGGGCCCTTCCTGTCAAGCACCGCTCCGCTGGGCCCCGCCGTCTCAAGCACCACTGGCACAATGACAGTGCCGGATCTGTCTCGAGCTACTGTTCACGGTTCACTGTGCCCACCATGCCTCCTCCTTGACCGGTGGAGACTGTTATCCACCTGATGGACTGTGGCTTTGCACTCCCCAGGATGGCCGAGTGGGCAAGCCACCCACTGTAGAGACTTGAGAGACTGTGGCTTTGCACTCCCCAGGATGGCACAGTGGGCATGGTGGCCCCTTCGTGGATCTGGCGTCGTGGACTCATGTGGCTGTGGTGCCCCCCCCTTCCCTTCCCCCTGAGGTGCCTGTAGTTTTTTCATCAGATGCCCCTGCAGTGTTCTCTCCAAAGGACTCAGGTCTCCTGTGTGGGCTTTGCCCTTGTGTTGATACACTTTGGCCCACGGACACTTGGAATATCGTTAGATGTGCAGGACTTATTGCCTCGGTTTATCGTATGCACTGGATATTGAATTGGTATTTTTGAATTGTTGTTGCTATTTGACCGTGACTTATCAGTGGTTTTTATATCCCATAAATTTCGAGTCACAATTTAATTATGTCCTTGCTTTTTTTACGGGGGTTTGGGTGGTTTCACTGTGACTTGTTGCTCTACATTGGTGTGTACATGGTTTGGGGGGGTGGGTGTATCGCGTATGTGTGTGCACGTAACCTTTCCTCCTCCCCCCTCCCCTGTGTCGTAGGTGCAGTACTCACCGTTGTCGTCTGCGCCGGCGTTCGTACTCGTGGTAGATGAGCAGGTAGACGAGAGCAGGTAGGATGTTTAATTCGGGTTCCATGCTGTCCTCCTTCCTCGTGGAGTGCGTAGAGGTGCGCGTTTTCCCGTTCGTAGTCTGTTTCCGCTGTGTTTTTATCGGCGGTGCTCTCGCCCCGGAAAAGGTGGGGGCGGTACATTGTCTGCCGTCTGTCTGTTGGCGGTGACCGCCGCGCTGTTTGTCGGTCCCGCCGTGGCGGTCGGAGTGTTAATGTGGCGGCCTGTGTTGGCGGTTCCCGCCAGGGTCAGAATTCCATTTTTTGGACCGCCGGCCTGTTGGCGGGTTGGCCGCCGCTTTATCACCGACTGCCAGGGTTAGAATCTCCCCCAAAGTCTTTCCATTCTAGCCTATGAAGGCCATTGAATTTGGCTGTTTTTACCTCACCAGGGCTTATAAAACTATTTTTAAAAGGTCCCTGCTTATAGTTACATGGCACCCAGCCCTAGGGGCACATAGTGCACACCTTAGGTGTGACTTATATGTAAAAATAAGGTAGTTTAAGACTTTGGAACTACTTTTAATTCTGAGGTCAAATTTGCATATAACTTTAATTTAAAAGCAGCCAGCAAGGCAGGCCTGCCTTTAAAATGACACTGGGCACCTAAGCAGTGCACCTATGGGTGCACGACCTATGCTGGGGTCCCTAAACCTACATGCCCTACCATATACTAGGGACTTATAGGTAGATTGACTTAGCCAAATATAATTAACCTAATTTGCATATTGATTTTACACAGAGCACAGGCCCTGGTACTGGTTAGCAGTAACCAGGGCACCATCAGAGTCAGGAAAACACCAGCCAAAAGTGGAAAATGGGGGCACAAAGTTAGGGGGCCTCACACACAAACCACAAACAACAAATCACACATATGCAACACAAACATGTCGAAAGAAAGACAGGACAAGTATGTTACCCTCAACACCAAGGGGTCACTGGTGCAGTTATATTAAAGAGCATGGCAACATATTAAAAAACTATATACAACAGAAACCTACTGGCCAGTCCAACTATAGTGTGTGCCTCAGACACACAGGGCAATGTCCATCGACCCAACTTGACTCCTAACTGCAAAGTGGCTTCCACATGGCATGGGCTTTAATGGGGCATTCAGGCACCTCAGGGGTGATGGGGGGGCGAGTTGGGGGCTTGGGTTTTGAGGAGGGCCCTTAGGTCTGGGTTTGGAAGGGGTGTCCTTTGGTTTGGGTTGGGGATTTAGGTTTGGACTTTGATTTTGGGGATGGGGCTTGGATTTGGCTTTGGGAGAGGTAACCTTGCCCTTTGTGGGGATAGAAGTCTTAGGTGGGGAAGGGGCATGGCTTATACCAGGGGAACCATGGGAGGACTAGAAGGAAACATTTTTAGATGCACAAGGTTGGTAATGGGCTAAATGTTTCGGAGCAGAGGGAGAGGTAGTTGTTGTGATGTGTGTACGGTGAGGTGCAGGTGCGAGTGTTGATACACTGTGTGCCTGTTGGGTGACTGTGGTTATTCAGGTGTAGTAGTGGGAGGAGGGAGGATATGCAGGGAGATGGCACAGTAGATGTGTGAATGTATGTTATGGTGGTGCCTGCAGGTAGGGTGGATGTGCTGCATATGGTGGTGTTGACAGGTGTGCTGAGTGTGTATGTGGTGTATGAGGGTGAATGTATGGGGGTCTACTATTGTGGTGACAGTGGGAATGTGTGCACTTGTGCCAGGAACTGAGAGTGATGATGTGGTGACCACAGGTATGAGTGGTGTGGTGTCTGTGAGGGGGGAGGTGCTGGGGGAGTCTGTGTAGGGAGTGGATGCTGTTCTGTCTGCATGAGTCTGTTGTGTGTGTGTGCATGGCGTTGGTGTCTTTTGTGGTGCTTGTGTTTGCCCTTGCAAACCATGTCTGTTAATGTGGATGCATGTTGGTATGAACGTGTGCTTGGATGGGTGAGAGTAGAGGGCTGTGGGATTGGGAAGCAGTAGTTGCAGGTAGGTCAAAAGAAGAAGGGACACTGGCTGTTGTCAATGAGGTGGCCAGAGCCTGAAAGGATCTCTGCAAGGCAGCCAGGGCACTGTGAATGCCTTCCAGGTAGGCATTGGACTGCTGCATCTGTGATTCCAGTCCCTGGATGGCATTCACAATGATTGACTGCCCCACAGAGATGGACTTCAGCAGGTCAATAGCCTCCTCATTGAGGGCAGCCGGGCTGACTGGGGCAGGGGCAGAGGTGCCTGCGGCGAATGAGATGCCCACCCTCCTGGGTGAGTGGGCATAGGCAACTGGGTAAGAAGCTACAGGGAGTGGGCTGCTGATAAGGGGGCATGGTGAACAAGGATGGTGCTGGGTCCGCCACCCCGAGGGAGTGTCCACCAGAGAAGGAATCCAAAGATGTTGTCATTGATCCTGTCTCCCCTGTGGCACTCCCCTCGTCCTCCGTCTCACTGGTCCCCTTGGCCTTCTTGGTCCTGTGGGCTGCAGCTTCCCCAATCGCCGATGCCCCTTCTCCTTCACCTGATGATGCTGATGCACACAAAGACAGAGAAGGAGAGGGAGGGGGTAGCAGAGAAAGACTGGGTACAATGGGTCAATATCAACCATACATTCAAACAAAGTAAAAACATCATTATCTGCTGCTATGTTATGGCAGGTTGTGCCGTCACCCATACATGCTATAACAGTAGGACAACATGGAGGAAACTACAGCAATGCTGATGTAAACTGCTGATGGTTGAACAGTAGCACTCATGAACTTGATGAGGGTCATACTAGTCACACTTGCCCAGTGCCTGGCACATTCTCATGGTCGTGCAAGGAAACATTTCCTGTACTCCTTACTCAACAGAATCCTGCATGGGAAGGTAGCATGCCCACTAATCTACTGACAAATAGCACAATGACATCTGGGCCCACTCTGCCTATCTACACATATAGTACATTACAGCTGATTGAGGAATCTCTAATTACCTCTGTCACAGTGGTAGGCTGATACTGATGGAAAAGCCCTGACACCTCAGGTGTACTGATGCTGATGGTAGGAGCTGGGCTCTTAAACCTTGTTGAGGGTGACCACACAAATCCCAAATTGGAAGTAAATACCCTCATAAGTCACTGTCTGCATGGTATGGGCACACATCTATGAAACCACTGCTGCCAGGGTGGCTGATATCCAAAGTCTGCGTGCAACTACCAATGTTCTACGCTACATCTTCCCACTAGTAGTCAACCCAAAGCCATACAACCGTATCATTATGTGTGAGTGTGTACCTACCCCCTTGTGGCTGCTTTGCTGCCCTCAAGCACCCATCCACCCAAGGTAGGCCACTGCCAAGATGTGGGCCATTAGGGGGCTCAGGGTCAGACGGGCACCCCTCCCTCTTTGGGAGGACATCCCCAGCAGGGCTTCTAGGGTCTTACGTGCCTAGCTTCTCAGGTCCTCCCACTGCTTTCTGCAGTGGGTGCTTCATCGGCTTTGGACCCCCAGGGTCCGCACTTGCTTGACGAAGGCACGCCCAATCCCTTTTTTGGTGGGCTCTGACCTGCATGGGTGACACAGACAGAAGGACAAAGTAATGTAGAGTGGCGTTACAGGGTCAGCAGTGGTCATCACGTCACTAGCACTCAGACTCCTCACAGATCTCCATGCATCAACTCCATCTGCCTTGTCCCAATACCTTTCATCCTCACACACATCATTATCAAACAGAACGGTGACAAAGACTCACCTGCTGCTCTGGTGCCCTATACAACTGTCCAATCAGGGGTAGGACCCCCTCCACAAGTTTATCCAGCTCCTTCTGGTTGAAGCCTGGGGCCCCGTCTCCTACAGGACATGGCATCTTGGCTTCCAGAGTCAGAGCACAGCAGCACATGCAGTGGAGGTGTTGCTTGCACCAGTGTCAGGAGTCAAGTGATCTGTGCCACAGTAAATGGCCGCATTCGCCACATACATGACCATCACCGCCAGAAGTGATCACCATTGGCCCCAGTCTCCCATAAGCAACAGTGTTATCCAATGAGGAGTTGCACAGCGGGTGAAACCGCCTACCACCATGACGTCCAGCTGCCATTTTACATGCAATAAGTGATTAGTAGATGAAATTTAGGTGCATCATAGATTAAATATATTGACTACTGCATATATTGACAATGTCCACATATTGAATACATCAAGTTTTGACTTCTCCTCTCTCCTATTCCTAGAAACTGTGCCATGGTGATGATGAGACATGCCCCTGTGTACCAGCCCTAGTCAACCTTGCTACCCTGGAAAAGAGACACGTCACACAGACCTATCATCTGAACCATCAGACCATCATGGAGCTGTGTACCCAGTTGGAGCCTGATCTGTTGCCTGCCAAATGTCATCCCTATGCCATCCCTCCCTTAGTACATGTGTTGTCAGTTCTCCACTTCCTTGCCTCAGGGTTCTTTCAGATGACAGTGGCTTGGCAGCAGGGATGTCACAGCCAATGTTCAGCAATGTGCTGAAGGATGTACTGTCTGCTTTGCTCAAACATCTGCCCTGCTTCATCAGATTCCTCCAACGTGCGGATTTGGCCACTGTTAAAGCTGCCTTCTATGATGTGGCACATGTTCCTCATGTAATAGGGGCCAAAGATGGCACCCACATTGCCTTGGTTCCACCCACGATAAATGAACAATTGTACAGGAACCAGAAAAACCTTTATTCCATAAATGTCCAGGTGGTGTGTCTCGCTGACCAATATATCTACCAGGTTATGGGCAAGTCCCAACGTTATGTGCATGACTCATACATTCTGCGTAACAGCAACATCCCACACATGATGGCACAACTACAGAGGGACCATGTCTGGCTCATTGGTATGTGTCCAACAGTATGTGTGCCCCTGTAATCTCACCTCTCTTCACGATCTGCCCTGTGTCCCCACCAGTATTGAGATGTGACCTACCTCTGTGCACTCTGGCTACCCTAACCTTCCCTGGCTGCTGACACCTGTGAGATACCCGACTACAGATGGTGAAAACTGTTTCAATGAGGTCCATGGCAGGATCAAGTGTGTCATCGAGAGGACCTTTGAGCTACTGAGGGCCAGATTCCGCTGTCTCCACATCTCCAAAGGTGCCCTACTCTACAAACCACTTAAATTCTGCCAGATCGCTGCTGCATTCTACACAATCTGGCCCTGAGGCGTCACATTCCATTGCTGGAAGTAGAGAAGGTGGCAGCTGGACCAGGGGACATAGTGAGTGATGAGGAGAAAGATGATGAGGATGCAGCTGGCTCTAGAGCAGAACTATTTCAACAATACTTCCCATGAGAAACAGGTATGTGTTAAGTGTTTTGTATGTGACCTGTACTCCTGTCTGCCTTGTGACATGGCTCCTCCTGGTGTCTGTCATCGATGGAGGTGTTGTGTACAGTTCTCCCCCCTGGTGGGTTGGCGTGCACATATTGCCCATCAGAGGAGGTGTTACTATTCAAATGTCAGTGCTGTTTTCACTCTGCTGTTGTGTTGCTTCACTCATTAAATTATTTGTCCATGTGTTATATTCCCTTTACTGCTTTGTCAACTGCAGTTGTAGTGCCAAACATAGTGGTGCCATCAGTATAGATATTTATCCTCACAGTGCACAATGAAGGAATGTGTAACCCAACTGTTCCTGACTGTGGAACATGCCTTTAGTTGCGTTTTGTCAGCTGTGAGGGAAGAACCATTGGGTATGGATGTCTTGGAAATGTGGATCTGATGTGGGCATCTGATTTAAGATTCCACCTGCCAAAACACACTAGGGATTGAGATATTGTACTGCATGTGTGCTGAGTGGCCGACATTGACTCATATTGTGATAGTTGTCCCTGTCTTGGTCGATTTGCAGGGCATTCATGAGGTGCAGCTCTGGTTCCTGACTTGCCTGACAAATGTATCCAGAATATGTCTGCACTACTAATAACCTTGCTGCATATTGCTCCCCCTTCGGTCTATCTCACAAAGTTTTGCAAGGCAATGGATTGACTGTCATAACAAGTTTTACAACAGAAAATATTTCTTATCACAATAAAGACACATAGGCAGTAGCTGTGCTCAAAGGTGTTTGATGTTATTCACAAGTGCAATGGGTGATGAGTGGGGTAATGGAGGGCGAAATCATCAGAGTTGTTGTTCTAGCCGTTGGTAGTCCAGGTCCAGTATCCAAGGGGCCATGGAAACAGGGAGTGTCAGGGACAGACAAAAGAGAATGTTCATAAGAGGGTCACTTACTGACAGTGGTCTTGGCCTTGGCATCAGGTCCTGCTGGATGTCTATATGGACAACCTCGCTTGCGTGGGGATACTCAGCTAAGGGGGAGGGATGCTGGTGGTCTGTGGGTTCTCTGGCTGGTCCTTCATTCCACTAGCTGCTTTGTTGGGTTGTGGCTAGTGGAAGGGGCCTTCTGGTGGGTGGAGGACACACTCAGGATGATGGTCAGTTCCTTCAGTACCCCTGCAATGGAGGCTTTTAGAGTCTGCCACTGCTGCATGGCCTCCTGGTGTTAGTCCCTCTGCAACTTCTGGTTCTCCTGCACGGTTGCGAGGATCTTGCCAATAGTGTCCTGGGACTGGTGGTATGCTCCCAGGACTTGGGAGATGGCCTCCTGGCCAGTCATTTGGTGTGGGTGCCCCATCCTTTAGACCGGAGGTGCCCTCCCACTGCCCCTGGCCCGCTGTGCCTGTGCCCCTGGCACAGTGTGGCCACTCTCAGTTGCACCAGGACCTGCATTGTCTTGGGTGTGAGACCTTGACTCTGGGCCCTGTGCTGTGGGGCACACTGCTGATTGGCCTGTCCCTGAGACACAGGTTTGGGTTTGAAGGGTTGGCTGTGCTGTAGTTGCCACATGGGTGGGAGACTCCGATGTGTCCAGGGTGGGGCTGGTGGTGATGGACTGACCAGTTGTCCCAAATGGCCCGTGCAAGTCCTCAATATCGAGGCATCCACCGGGGTCTTCACCCTGGGGAGGGCTTTCTGTCTCTGGCATTGGCTGACTGGTGGCAGCGGCAGCAGAACCTATGGATGAAAAGGTAGGGAGTTACATTGTGGAGATGTACTTGTTCGTATCATTGTCTGGTGCATGGAGTAGCTTGATTTACTTCTTAGTGATGGCAATGACAGCTGCAGCACTGCAGACATTGTTGGCGGGTGACATATTGTGGCATTGTTTCCATTTTCCATTGAGGGTTGAGAATTGTGGATAGCATTGCTGTCATTGCCATGTGTTGGAGCGCAGTTGAAGCATCCAGTTGGTGTCTGGCATGTGCTATGGTTTTCCGTGCAGGTGTTCCACTGTGAAGTGGGACTGTGAGCTTTTTATGTGTAGGGAGTGATGTATTGTGGGAGTTGTGGTACTTGGCATTGTGATTGGTATCTGTGCATTATAGAGGGACTGTTAGCGGATAGTGGCAATGGGGTGGTGTGGCATGCAGGGAAGGGGCATGGGGTGACTGGGGGGGTGCGGAAGTGTGAGATGGTGTGGATTAGGGAGTGATAGGTAGTGGGGACACATCCTGGATGTGAGTGGTTGGTGCCTGGGGAGTGTTGTTGACTTTCCAGAGTTGAGTTCTCCGATGATTCCAGTCAGGCCCTCAGGATGCATGATGTCCAAGACTTTCTCCTCCCATGATGTGAACTCAGGGGGAGGAGGTGGGAGCCTACCTCCTGTCTTGTTGATGGGACTCTGATGATGTGATGCCATGGAACGCACCCTCCCCTTTCCCCTGCAGCTCGTTCCACTTCTTCCTGATGTCCTCTCTTGTGCATGGATGGTGACGCACTGAGTTGGCCATGTCAATGATCCTCCACCATAACTCCATTTCCCTGGCTATCGAGGTTTGCTAGAAGTGAGCTCCACACAGTTGTGGCTCTATCCTGATGATTTCATTTACCATGACCATCAGCTCCTCATCTGTGAAACATGGGTGTTTCTGATGAGATATGGAGGTTATGTGTTGTGTGTGTAGAGTGCAGTGTAGGGTGCTTCGTGTGGTGGGGGTGTTTGGTTGTGTGTGCTGGTGGTATCTGGTGTATGTGTGCAGTGGTGATGTGTGCATTGTGTTGCTGGTGCAGTTGTGTGGTGTGTGATGAGTGGGAAGTGTGTTGGTGCCCATGGTAGCGATGTGCAGTGTTCTCCGTAGGTGTGTTCCTCAATGTCTCTGTTAATAGTAGTGGTTGCAAAGGATTGTGGTGGTGTGTGAGGGTGTGTTGTATAGTGCACTGAGCAGGTGTGTGTAGTGTGTGTTAGGTGTTGGGTATTTAGACTGTCCAATGTGGTGTCAGGTTCTGGTGTAGGTGATATTTAAACTGCAGCAATTCGCACCGCCAATGGTTTTCCGCCATGCAATGACCACTGTGCTGATTTCTGGGTTGTAATATGTAGGGCAGGGTGTTGTTGGTGTGGTGATGCTGGTGGGGGGACTGTCTCTCTCTCCCGCCTTCGCTCGGCCTAGCGGGTTAGGATTGGTGGCTGTATTTAGGCAGTCTTCAGTTTGTGACTCATAATATGGCAGTCAGTGTACCACCATCACTAGCAGTATTTTGGCGGCCACCTGCACCACGGTCTTGCCAGAAGACCGCCAGACTCGTAATGAGGGACTGAATGTCAATTGGTCTGGTTGGTTATTAAGGGAGAGCTGCTACAGCCATTAAAGCGTTGTCATCTAATGAGGGAAATAAAGGAGCATTGTAAGAGATGTATAAAGAAATAAGAAATGAGAGTAAATCAAGATCAAATAATTTTAGATTTACTAGAAGAAGGGAGCATACAAATGTTGCTGGAAAGCCTCAAGGAACATTTAAACAAATGCAATGAGCTACATCATATCATCTGGGAAGAACAGAATATTAATATGGGTAGGCATCACTCTTGATACAGGTTACTGGTCAAATTGTGTAAAACATATCTGGCTATTCTAGCCTCTAGCTTGCTAGGTGTCTATAATGAGGCTTTGAAAGATGGTATGTTACCTGTTTCCATGAGGAATGTAATTGTGTTAGTACTAACAAAGCCATAAAAGGACCCTTTGTAGTGCACCCGCTATACATGATAAGCTTGGACAAAAAACTATTAGATGAGATAATATCAGGTATCAGCTATCTAGATTAATCAAAGAAGACTAATCTGGATTCCTCATTAAATGAGAGACAACCTCAGTCATTAGTTTTATTTTACCACTAACGGGTGAATTGCTAAATATTTGCATCTCTCATACCATTTGGTTATTTGTACACCCAGAGAGCATTTGATACTGTGTATTAGACATATTTATTAGAAAACATGAGATATTCTACATTAAGGGATAGATTGCCTGGGTCCCTTTACTGTACATGGATATCACAGCAAAAGTTGATACATAAGGTCTTAAGGTGCATAAGGTTCATAAGGTGCCAAAATGGCAGATATGTACAGGAAAAAAAAAACATGCACAACTACTTGATCCACAGAAGAAAGGATAAAAGTAGGTAACAGGTCAACTATTATATCCCTGTATGCTAATGCTGTCCTATTGCATCCAAAGTAGCCTAACAAAGTATCTCACATGATGCCAGTCACTGAGCTGTATGTAATGTATTCCAGCTTCCAGCTGAATAGAGGAGAATCTGTGATTTATCTACAACCTAATACTACTGAAAAACACTTTATTGGTTTGCACATAGAAATTAGGAGGCAGCCCATTTAATATCTGGGAGTACACATAGGTCACAATATGAACAAATGTATTGTTATACTGAAATGTAGATACCTCAGACAACTCTTTGCTGATTTTAATGGTGCTGCTGATATGTCTGATGGGGTTACTATTGCCAGCTCCATCAAAGGCATCATTCTTTGCATTTCTGTATAACATTTACTGTCAGCAGAGAGTGAGCTATGAGCTTCAGTGGGTCCCATGCTCAATATGCCACTGCAACCACGCTGCACCAACTAGAACAGCCCCAACTAGAACAGCCCCAACTAGGATGAAACCTATCGATAATGAAGCAGTTCCCTGTGCTGTATACTTAAAAAAGATAGTACCTAGGCAGTCACAAATGATAACGGTAAGAAGACATGTACAGCTCAAACAAAATGGAGTATCTAATACATGTTGAAATTTTAGAATGCATTATACAGAAATGTATCTCTCAGAATGTTTTTTCACATGAATAAACAAGATATCACTCATAGTTTATGAGAAGAAATAATCAGCTTAAACTCTATCCAAAGTGTATGCAAAGCATTTTAATAGCAACATTCAGAAGACTACCCTTGGTTTTCATTCTTTAAAAAACAACAGAAACATAGCCGAGTTACAACTCCACTCCATTAGTTCCTCCTAAGCTTGACTGTTAGAAATTGGGTCTCTAGTTGGCAGAGTTTTGCACTCTATTCAAGGAGGGAGCTAAGATCAACTGTGGGCCTACTTTCTGCAATATGTCCAAAGAGGAACAGTTGGCTTTACAATCCCTTGCCCATGACACCCAGAGCACAATAAAACCTGCTTACAAGGGAAGGACCATTGTAATCATGTTGACTATGTTTTTGAGTGTCAACGCCAACTCTCGAATAGAAATGATTACACTCCCATCACGCAGGGCCCCACCATAAGACTAAGAACTAAGATCAACACTTTAGTTGCTTTGGCTGAAGCACAGGGGTCGTTAAGCAAACACAAGGCTGAGTCCTTGGTGAACATGACTCCCAGGACTCCTTATTTTTATGTCCTCCTCAAAATTAACAAGGGGACTCCCCCCCACCTCTACTTGACCCCATTTCAAAGTTTTGTGACCATTTTTTGCAACCTTTTACCACCAAAGGTTCTTCCTTTCTCAAAGACAAAGGGACGTGCTGAACCCTATTGAAGAAACCCATGATACTGGCCAAATCGACCTCTTAGTTACCCTGGATGTGCAGGCTCTCAACACTAATATCCACCAAGATGCCACCTTAGAAGTGATAGAGCACTCATCGGTCATAGGTCTGGACATCACCCACCCCAGTTGACTTTATTCTGGAATGTGCCATCTTTGTGCTGAAAGAAAATTTCTTTCAATTTCTAGACCAGCTATACCATCAAATGCAAGGTACATCTATGGCCAGCACATTCGCCCCAAGCCTGGCATGTTTATAAATGGCCCACTTTGAAAAGGAGATGATCTTCAGTGTTGGCAATCCTTTTTCAGCCCATATCAAGATATGGTGCTGATACATTGCGGGTCTTGTGGGATTTCCAATGTCACTGAACCATCCAAGGTCATTCAGCTTGATCACATGCATACCTGGACATAAAAATCACACACTAATTGCAACTCTAAAAATTGTATTTACATGATCACTTGCCCCTGTAATAAATGTTACATAGGCATGACAACCCATGCAGTAAAGATCAGAATCATTGAACATCACAGCGATATAGGCTGCAAAAAGACTAAATGAATGATTACTCATTTACTTGAAAAATAACACCCTACTGATGATTTACATTGGACAGTCTTGGAAGTATGCCCCCTTATGAATAAAAACATCTTATTTTATAGGGAACAGAAATGAATCTTCCATTTGTGAACACATAAAAAAGGTGCTGAATGATGATATCCCCTGGGGTGAACAGGCTATTTGAAGAATGATTGGACTCTCTATATTAGGTAAGATAACAGTTGCTATTTTGACAAAGAATTAGCCCATTCTGTGATTCATCTAGACTGGGTTTATGCACACACCTCATTTTAGTTGGATGGTGCTGGTGTTACACCTGTGGGTATTGTTATGCACTGCTGAGATCGATAGTTCTAGCTTGTGCAGACTCTTATGGTGTGGCATTTTAATGAGGCTTGCCCCTTTTTTTGGGCACTTTTCATCTCTTTTGAAAACTATGAAAGATCCAAAAAGAACTTTTAAAATATTTTTTGTATTGTGTTAAGTTTCTGTCTCTTCATGACATTATGAGCAATGAGCAACACTACTGTTACCTATTTCCAGATGGCTATACAATTCTAAACTATCCTGGCCTGAGTTTTTGACATTGTTAGTGCTTGTTGCCTTCACCCTCTAGTGCTTCCCTGATATTATGGTTCGTGCTTTGGCCATTGGTAACCTGTTGAGTGTTTTTGGAGGCATACTTAATCGGTTGGACTTTTCCTGCTTTGCATTGCATTTCCAGAATTGGGAACTGTAATATAGTTTCACATATGTTATGCGTTTGTGTCTTGTTTGTGTAAACACACTGTGGATATGAGGCCTGACCTGGGATGAGGACCTAACGGAACTATGAGCGTGACCCTTTCCCCAGCATGTTCTTTACGTAGAATGATGTATTTTGTTTTGTTATGTGATTTTCTGTTGTGTCGAATAGAGATAAGGAACTAGGTGTATATAAGAGTTAGTATATGAATAATACAGTGATGTTGAAATAACAGGTTGGAGAACAGGTAAAATGAAATGAAAGAGAAAAATATTATAATAAATACAGTGTAAAGAAATGAGGTTGGTTTCAGGTGAACAATTAAAGTGTCACTGTGTAAGTAATTGATGTATATATATCTGCACTATATACGTGATATGATAATGATTTGATATCCAGCCCATATATATTAGTGTTATAAGGACTGGCCCCTTTAGTTTTGTTGTAGTCTTAGGTTTTAGCAGCACGTCCCATTAACCTACAGGTGCATACATGGTCAAACCGAGAATAAATTCATTCTAGACAGCCACCATATAAAGACTGTGACATCTATGTTTCAACCAAGATCTTTGCATTATAATGTGTGACTACAGGGTGATATTCCCCTCATTTTCCAGGCAGAAAGCAATAACCCAACGCTAGAGTATGACTGCATGCAACTGAATGTAAGCACTGAATATGGTGATGCACGCCCAAACACCTTCCATCCAGTATACTGTTTATTGTATTCATCACCTTGATTCAAAGATTTAACAAAAATGCGCATGAAACAACCCACATCCCCAGCATTTTATATATATATATATATACATATATATACAATAATACAAATGAGCAATAATTTGTATTTCTAACTGATGTGGAAATGACAAAATGGCTATGCGTAACTTATTTAATATCATGCATGAATAATGCATACAAGAATGCTACATGTAAACCTTCTTTGGCTTTATACATAGGGAAAATTCTGAAAATGATAAGGTATTTAGGGTAACCAGAGACCAATAATGTTGCAACGAAGGCCACTGACCCAGAAGGCATGAAAAATGATGGCCAAAATATGTTGGTAAATCCAGACATTTGGGAAATAACAACCTGTATTGGTTGCTAATGCCATAGGCTATATTTTTAATTCAGTCAGGGCATCCCAGATAAAATATGTTAAGTGGATAGTCCTTGACTGTTGTAACCTATCATTTACCTGGCCCAGTAAACATCTTTACAAAAAAAACTTGCTCCTACACCAGGTTGAAGAGCTTAGCTTACCTGGACCAACATGAAGTCCAGGTGTGGGAAGCTCAATGATGAAGTATGCTGCAATATGTGGTTGGGGGTCTTGCTTTTTCCAAAATCACATCTCTCGTAATTTACAGGTAGGTGTATTTTATGTTAGCCATACTCTTTGTCAACAGCGTCATGATAGATTGACCTTGGAGGACATTTTAGCTGGTGCGGTTAATTAGGCAACTCAGCTCCTACAATGTTCTTTGGCCTGAGTTCAATTCATTTGAAGGGCATATGTGGCTACAAACCATGCAATTGCCAGAGGAATAGTGTTAGAAATCGGGTCTCAAGTTGGCAAAGGTATCCATCCTGTCCAAGAAGGGACCACAATCCTAGTCAGGGTAAGAGACAACACAACCCAAATTATCCTGTGCTCACACTCTGGTGCCTCTGGTTGCTTGGCACAGAGCAGGCAAGCTTCACTTAGAAGGCAATGTGTAAAGCGTTTGTGCAAAAGCTCATACGGTAACACAGTGGAAACAGCACAAAAATACACTGTATAGGTTTAGAAAATAGATAATAATTATCAGAATAAAATAAGATCAAAACAACATAAATCCAATATGCACAAGTCCAGATATCACTTTTTAGTGGTTTAAAAGAGTCTAAGGGCCAGATGTAGGTAGAAATAGTTTTGCGACTTGCAAATTGCGAGTCGGAGCAACTCACAATTTGCGAGTTGCAAAACCATATGCAAAATTGTGTCCCTGACACCTTCTGCGAATCGCAAGTGGGTCTCAAAGACCCACCTCATTAATATTAATGAGGTGGGTTGCAATTTGCAACCCCCTTGCGATTCCCTGCACTCACAGGGATGGTGGCCTGATGGAGACTGCAGACCACCATGTCTGAGACTGCTTTTTTAATAAAGCAGTTTTTTTTTTTGTATTGCAGGCCGTTTTCCTTAAAGGAAAACAAGTTGCAATACACTCGGGAAAATGAAACAATTTGGTTTCATTTTTTCAGAGGAGGCAGTGGTCCATTGGACCACTGCCTTCTCTGAAAAAATATTTTTGGCGTCATTCACAAAGGGGAAGGGGTCACATGGGGTTCGTGGTCTCAAAGCAATTCTGCATTGCGGTGCAAATTGCAAATAGGAAGGGGAACACCCCTTCCTATTTGCGAGTCACATTCCCATTTCGCGAGTTGGTACCGATTTGCAAAATTGGAATGTGCATCACGTTGCGCGTTTTGCATGGCGCAAACTGCGAATTTCACAGTTTGCCCCATGCAAAACACGTTGTACAACTGGCTCCAAATCTTTAAGAATCAGTGGTTGTATCTTTGCAACACAAAGTACTTCAAATGCATCAAAATTAACGAAGCACAGGGCTGCAGAGGAGATGTGTTGAAAAATAAGGTGCTGCGCTGGATTTTCCGGCGTGACACAGACAATTTGTTGTTTCTTTCTATGCTTCAAGGTGATGCTTTGATTTCCAGGGACACAGCCTTGGTTCCTCACTGCGAAGCGGTGATATTTTGGCACCCAGAGACAGTGAGTTGAAAATCCTGAACACGCTGGTAGGAAGGAGCAGGTGGTGTGTCGATCTGGTAGGCACTGCAGTGATTTTTCAGCCGCAAAGTAGGTGCTGCATCAGATTTCCTGTTGCGAGACCGGTGCTGCATTGTTCCGATCGGCGGTGCTGCAATTTTCCATCCACGATGCAGGGGCTGCATTGATTTCTTCAGACATTGCATCATTTTTTCAACGCACAAGGACTTCCTGAAGGGGTGAAGTCTTTGTTGGCTCTGAGACTTCAGAAACAGGAGGCAAGCTCAAACCAAGCCCTTGGAGAGCACTTTAGGAAGACAGCAGAATCATTTTAGCAGAGTCAGGAGCACTAGGCAGCAGGGCAACAAGCAGAAAAGCATTCCTTCAGCAAAGCAGGCCAGATGAGTCATTTGGGCAGCCAAGCAGTCTCTCCGACAGAGTCCAGGTGTAGGTCCAGAAGTGTCTGATTTGGTGGGGTCAGAGTTCCAGTTTATATACCCAAAAATGCCTTTAAAGCGAGGGAACCCACTTTCCACTGGTTTTGAAGTACATAAGTTCCCCTTTCAGCCCAGTCCTGTCTACCAAGGTCCCTGTGGGGGGTTATCAGTCCATTGTGTGAGGGCAGGCCACTGGCCTTTGAAGTGTAAGAAAGAGCTCCTCCACTCTTCCTGCCCAATGAGACCAATTCAGTTTGGAGATGAATGCAGATGTGACTGAGTGTTCTGGGTTTATGGCTGTCTGGGTTGAATGCACCAGGGGAGCTGTCAATCAGCACAGAGCAGACAGGATTGGAGACAGGGCTGCAAGACATGGATGGCAGTATGTGCATAGAAATGTCCACTTTCTAAATGTGGCATTTCTAAAATAGTAATATTTAATCTAAGTTCACCAGTAAGCAGGATTTTCTATTAGCATTCTGGCAATACTAAATATGACAGGGCTATGCCTTCCAGATCAGAATCTACCAATGCAAAGTATATAAGGCCAGTTCTAATGCTAGACTATGAGAGGAGCAGGCCTCACAGCAGTGGAAAATGAATTGGTGAGTTTTTCACTACCAGGACATGTAAAACACATAAGTACATGTCCTACATTTTATTTACATGGTACCCAGCCCTGTGGGTTACGTAGGGCCTACCTTAGGGGTGACTTACATGTAGAAAAGGGGGAGTTTAAGGCTTGGCAAGTAGATATAAAATGCCAAGTTGAGGTGGCAGTGACACTGCACACAAAGACCTTGCAATGGCAGGCCTGAGACATGGTTAAGGAGCTACTTACGTGGGTGGCACAATAAGTGCTGCAGGCCCACTAGTAGCATCATATTTACAGGCCCTGGGCACATGTAGTGCACTTTAATAGGGACACACAGGTAAATATGCCAATTGGGTAGGAACCAATGTTACCATGTTCAGTGGAGTGAGCATATGCACTTTAGCACTGGTCAACTGTGGCAAATTGTGCAAAGTCCTAAAACTAGCAAAATCAGGGTAAAAAAAAAGGAGAGAGGCAGCCAAAAAGTTGGGGGAGGACCACCTCAAGGCTGTCAGGTCTAACGGATAGTGTCCTGTGACCTTTCAGAGATTCAATAATGTGTTACATCAATATTTTCTTTATTTTGCTAATGATAGTTGATAGTTGAGATGCATATTGTTCTGTTTTTGACCATGTCCACTCTCCTAAATTCCAGGTTCCTTGGGAGCAAAGAGAATAAAATCCTCACCCCTAAACACTATTCTATTGTATCGGAAATGAACAGGGAATGAGCGAATAGCCTGAGGGGGAAAGAGATAGGAAACAAGGATTTGGGAAGGGGAAAGAAACAAAACACTGATTGGCGAAGGAGCGTCACTGTTGTTCTAAGAAAGTTGCAGGAATTCTAAGACCAAAAACACATCAAAAACAAAAGAACTACAAATATCACAGAGTCTTTCAGAAAAATAACAATAATTATTATCATTTGATTGAGCAATCACCTAGTCTTTCAGCAAAGTCACAGTAATTATTAGCGCTCGATTGCTCAACTTTTAAGCATGCTTTTGTAACTCACAACAAAATTGTTATAAAATCAAACTTAGGAATTTGTCTTTTGCTTTTCGTTTTCACACAATAGACTTGCTCCAAGACAATCAGAATAAACATTTAAGTTTGTATAGATATCAAGCGATGATTTCAGGAGTTCACAACACTTAACTTGAATGCTGCTTTAAAAAAAATACTTCTTAAGCCGTCTTTGGCAAATAGTCTTGTATCACGGGTTTCTCAGCATCGACGAATGTCTTTCATAATGCACCAAAAGGACAGTAACCTCAGGAAGGCTGAAAACAGGGAGAAGGGAGGGGAATTACTCACGAACCAACTTCTCCTGGAATGTTTTGATTATTTGAGGAAGATGGAATACTGCTCGTAAATTCTCCAGCTGCTACGAAAGTAACCCGCTCCAGAGAGGGAAGCTCCGATGAAGCCTCACATTGAAAAGACGACTCCTGAAACAATCACGGAACTCCAGCTGAACTGGGAACACCTGCGAGCGAAGGAAGACTCGAAGCCAAGCACAGGAAACAAATTGGCAGTTCAATTTATAGACTGGTGTGCTGGTGATGAGTCATCAGACACATGCTGATGATCAGTCATCAATCATGAGAGGTGTGGATGTTGTGCTGGTGATGAGTCATCAGACACATGCTGGTGATGAGTCATCAAACACTTCTGAGGATTCATATGAAGGAATTCGATAGCTCCATAAACCTCTTGCCATACAGTAAACAAACATGCAATGTAATATTCGGTCTTCAGACGGAAGATAATTTTCCTCACAAGTTACAGGGAAATGCTGTGCTTTAAACATATTCATGACATGTTTCATCATTTTTTTCATACATGCTGATTTATTCTGTGAGGGAGCAGCTAGAAGTGCGAGTGTGTGAGTGCAAGTCCCAACAGTTTTCAAATGGCTTCTCATGCTTCCAGTAAGTAATTTCTATTGTTATTCTAGCACATTCCTATGCCCTATGTATTATATTGTGAGTATGTCCATGTTCTGCTAGTGTATTGCTCATGGTATGTGCATGACCATTTTAAATGTTTAAAAAGTTCCCTCTTAACCGAAGCTACCGATCTGCTGGTAGGTTTTCACATAATACCTACGAATGAAAGCTGCCAAACCTCAATTGAAAGTTACTGTTGCTTGGTTTGGTGAAACATGAGGTATGTAAATGTGCATTGCCAGCCTGCATCTTTAGACCTTAGAAAGTCAGTTAACATCTATTGGTATTCGTCATAAAATTGAATTGTGCTCTTTAGAGTTGAGCCATGTTAGAAAGTGTTCTACACTCAATTCATCTCCTTCAAAATGTACAAAATGTAATGTAAATTTTACCACCTGAACTTGATGTTATTGCAGAAAGGGCTGGGGATATTGTATAATGTGAAGGTCTCAAAAGGATGTTAATAAAGGTTGGCCAGACTGGATTCACATGCACGCCCCACACTAGTAGAACCTATTTGTACAAAAAGTCCTTTTCCAGTTGAATTTGTTATTCTTAAGAACTAATCTAGCACATTCCAGAACAAATTCAACTGTAGTAGTGTATGGCCATTCAGAGTTCCTGGCTAATTTATCATTTCCGTTAAGACGTGCCTCAGCCTCCAGATGTATCAGCGTATGCAGTGTAGATCTAGTAATGCATTCAGTGTTATTTTCTTATTTCATTTACATGTGATGAAGTGAACCGGATGAGGGATTGTAGAAAACATCTCAGCATCGAGCCACTGGCTTCAGCTGTGATGCAATACCCAATACATCAAGTGAAGAGAGGGGCAGGGAATTGAGACCTATTCTTGTTTTTTGGGAGTAGACAGTAAAAATATAAACTATTTTGATGTACTGTAACAAAAAATTCACTGTCTTGTTTGAGATCAAATCAACTACTCTCCTCCTTTCCATCAGTCCTGTGGTTTCTTTTATAATTGATTCATTAAGGTCACCTCATAATTTCTGATAGCTATGTTCAATGGACAGATGTGCACGCATTCGTTTAAACAGGTAATTTGTGTTGTGCCACAATAGCGGCCCCCTTGCCTGTCTGCTTCTATATTACATTGTTTTCTTTCAGGGTTTTCAAGGCTAATCATATAGCTTTAGGTAGGTTATCAAAAATGCTTGTGTTCAAGTCTTTCAATCTCTGATAGTTACAAATGGCTGCCTTTTCAATAATTATTATTTGAGATAGTGCTATGCTCTCTGGGGGAGCTAACTGTGATTTCTTTTCAAAATCATGTTTTAGTGTCACTGGTCCCACGTACAGGATGATCTAAGAAAATGTAATGTAGTCTAAATTCTACATTTAAAAGGGTCTTGTTGGTTAGTAGGGAGTAAACTAAGATCCACATTGAAGACTTTAGTTTCTAGGGTTATCAATGGTACATTGGAGCAGTTGACCACTCTATTCAAGGCTTGTTCTTCTGCTGGCCTCTGCCCCTGCTCAGGGTCTTTATTTGGGAGGTGCCTAAAAATAGTCTTTCTTTTCAAGGTTTGTCTCTCTGCTTCTTCCCTAGCCTCTTCCTAAATAGAAGTCCTAAAGGGAGGGTTGAAAGGGAAGTAGATCAGCCGCAATTCAGATTGGATGTCTCCTCTCTACTGCTTTCATCACTAGAGCCGAATGTCCAGCTGGTTAAACCCTTCTGCTCCGTGTACCTCTGTTAGGATTTTTATATGATTCAGAATTGGTATATTCGTCCTTCTTAGCAGTCAGTCATTTCATGAGTGAATTTGTCTACATCTTCTTTTTTAAATTTGACACTTTTGATTAGTCAAGTATTCTTTGAATTCGGACATCTCATTGTTAATTTCATCTCAGCACTTCTTAAATATGGTTACTTGCACCATGTATTTAAGATGCCTCCTTTTCAGGAATGTCCACCCCCAAACTGATATTCTCTTACCTGTTTTAATAATTAACACTAACCAGTCCCTGGGACACTTCCAAGAAACATGAACCACTACTTCCTAAAAAGCAGGTGAAATGAATCATTGGTAACAATAAGGTCCCTAGGAGCAGCTGTTTTTCCCTTGCCTATTCAGTGCTGATGGTACCATCTAGAGCTGCTTTAGTCTGTTTTTTAAGTGTTGACAGGTTGGCCCTTTCCTCATGGTGAGTCATGATCCGAACAATATAGGTGTCTCCTAAAAGTGAGGGTGTTGAAATAATGAATGCAACCATTTTATCTGTGAAAGTGAGAGTATTTTCCTTCATTCCAGCTCTTCTTTACATAGATAGGTTCAATGTACTCTAGGGATAACAGGTTGTGAGGAGTGTCCACAATCTCATTGGTGCAGTTAACAGGCTAAACCATGCGGAATAATGATGACTAGAGAAGAGGGGTCCTGATAATAGAAAATGTAGGTTTTTAATATTGTAAGAAACATACCTGAATGAAAGTATTTGACATCTCTGTTACTTACAATTATAGATTGATTCAATACTCCTGAATGTCTCATGCAAAAGATTTAAAAAACAGCTCTTTGTGACCTCACGTAGCAGCATTCCATTGCTGGCAAGAAGAGACCTCTATGATGAAGCATTCCACCTAGAGTGAGTGAGGGCTCTGCATTCTTTTTTGTTCCAAATATTTTGTTGATTTTTCAGGTAAAACACAAAAGCATAAGAAAACAAAAATACAGTACATGGAGGTGTGGGGAGCTCAAAGAGCACATCAACTACAACAGAGCAATAATGACTATGGAGGTGATATCAAAGTACCTCATTCATATATTGTTGAGCCAAGATGTTGGGACAAAAGTTTGAGAGTTTAGTCACTGCGAATAGCGGAAGAGATTAACATCATTCCAAAAACAAACAGAACAACAGAGGGTTCTGCATTCTTTTAAAGTAAAATTACAGAGACAAAAAAGTCAGATCAGTCGGTTCTTAGAACGTGGGGGCAAAAACAGGTAATTTCCCGTCTTTCTTACAGGGTGTTAAATGGGACATACAGCAAAAAGTGACAAGTGTGCAGAGGCAGCCACTTGTCAATTGGGGTGACGGATGGTGGAGTTATTAAAAAATGTAAAAGAAAAAAAATAGAAAAAACGTACCTTTATGTTGGGAGAGATGGCTCTGTCTCTCGTTCCTCCTCAGATTCCCGAAAGCACAAGGATTCCAGATTCCCCTCCATTCTTGACGCTGCAGTCAACAGCATGACAGCAGCATTGTGATTGGTCTGAGAGTCCTGTTTCAGTGCTCAGACAGGGAGTAGGGCCCGTGCACTTTCTCTTCCCGGCTGTTCAATACATTGGGGAGGAGAAATACAAAGTGGGTATGTGCACATAGCCTTAGCCCAGCTCAGCACAGCCTGCTCCACCCTAACCTTGCTCCAGAGGAAAAATAAAAAGATAATTCATTTACATTATTATCATTTTATTTTTTCCTTTCATCCACTGAATAAAGCAATAGGGCAATGCGCCCTCTTATCCAGTCTTGCAACATCAACAATTACCAATATTAGGGATTCTGAATGGCTATTTGTATGATGACATGTGGTTCGCTTGTGAAAGATGGCATAACTGTCACAACTATGTCTTCTGTCTAGAATGGAGGATGTTTTGCTTCACCTCAACTGGGTTATAAACTGTGTAATATTCTCATCACAGTGACGGCAAGTCATGTGTGATACCATGACCTTTCTGTGCACCCCAACTTAAAGTTGAACCCACCACATATGAACATTAGCCATCTGTTTCATGGAAAAGTATTGGCTCTTCTTGAGAAATACTGAATTAGAATATTATAAATAGAAGGTCTGTAATAACACTCTTCCACACTTGATTTTTTTGGTTGGCATTAGACCATACATGTTACTGATTTGATGGCAGCATGTGTGCACTTCTACGTGTGTCTTATAAAGCGGAAGAATGTTATTTTTTCAAAAGTGCTACAGACTTAATGATTCTTTTTTAGCTATGTTGATAGCTTTGATCCACACGTTCATTCTCGTAATCGCCATGTCCCTCTCAATAAACTACGCTAGAGTCCCCAATATTGTTTAATTTCATTTTTGACTTCGAGGTGGAGTGCCACAGTTTATTTTAGACATACTTCCATGCTTTTGATCATCCCAGTCTCACCTTTGTGTGATTCCGAAATTGAATTTCCTAAAACATGCATAGTATTAATTGCATTAGATGCAAAGGCACCAGAGCAAACTCTGGCTGCAGCTGTCCAGCTCACATTTAATCTGCCTCTCAATACTTCAGTCTCTGACCCGTAGGTTTGCTAGCTGTATAATTAATTACAAAACTCATTAAAATCCTGATGCAATATCACTATAGCAATTATGTGCTCCACACATTTCTGCCATGAATATTTACTCATCCCTAATATTTTTCTCATTATTATGTTCAGCCGACAGATTTAGAGCTGTACTATAATCCGAAAGGAATTCAAGGAGTGCACTTTTCTACTAATTTCTCGTGCAATATTCAAGCGTTCCGTCGCTTTTAACCAAATTTCCTGCATCTAACTTTATCCGTTTGATTTCAAATCTTGGTCTACTAAGGTGAGACCTAAGTAGGACAGCTCAGGCAGCTACGTGTCCGCAAAAAAGTTCTGTGTACAGCCCATTGTACAAACAGGCTTTCCTCTATCAGCAGCTATTAAGGAGAGAACCAGTAAACTCTTAAAAACAGCACTTGAAATAAACTTATTGAAAAACGATTACAAACAAGAAATAGTGGCCCTTGTACAATAACAATGCTGAATGTCTGTGTAACGTCGAAAAACGTCGTCGTGATAAAGCCATACAGATACTCCTAATATGTCCCATTTTACTGAGCCATGGCAAAACGTTCCATGGTTTACCTATAACAGGAAATCATGACGGTCAGAAGCCCAACCAGTTAGTTAGAAGGGGGAAGGGATTGGGCAGGGTACAGGATGCAGGGTGTCTGAAAATTATTTTGCCTTAAGTGCGTGATGGCTGCGTCTCGGTTCACGCCACAGACTAGGTAGGGGTAAAGCTCAGATGTGCCAGGTGATGTTGGTGCAGGGCGGAGGGGGAAGGATGCAGAGAAACCTTTGAGGGGTCACTCATTGTCAAGGGCTCTGCTTCACCAAGCAGTGATGGTGATATTTCAGTGTTGCTGGGTGTACATCTTGGTAGTGTCCTAGCTGCGTGAGTAAGGGGTTCAATGTGATGAATGACTGTCAAGTGTGCTAGTTTACCTGTTGCTCTGGTTGGCTCCTTCTCGAAGCAGAAACATGTATTTCTTCTACAGCCCAGTTCTCTGAAGCTGAACTTTTTAAAATACTTTTGAAGCTTTGTAATTCTGAAGCTTGGAAGATTCATAAAAAACAACATATTATGTGTCAGTGGCCTTTACACACCCCTTGACAATATAGTCCCGGCACAAACACTAACCTTGGTGTTTCAAAGGTATCTTGCAGGATCGACCTGGATCCCTATTTCTCCTACCTCTCATCAAAGGCTCCACATGACTAGATGCCCAGGGTACAGTGAGGCCAGGATAGAAGAGAGGAAAGACTACAGATTTTGTTCTCGGGCAAATGTACATTTTTCACTCTGCACTGAGCCCAGTTCTCCCAATTGCTTTTTCCCTCCTCTAATATCCTGTATAGCCTTCCTTTCATTGGTGGTCTCCTGACTTTTTGAACCAGCTTGATGACTCACACTTGACTCACTCTTTGCACCTGTGCTTCTCTCCTATGACTCCAGCTATTTCTACCCTGGAGGCTTAGTATACAATGGCTCTCAACAGTCTTTTTTCTGCTGTCCCCCCACCCCTGTTCTGGCTTTGTTTTGTTGGCTTTGTTAATAAATCACCCACATGCAATAATTTGTGATTAAAACCAAATTAATCTACAATCATAACAAAATGCATTCTTTGATACCCATTGACATGCTTATTAATACCATTTGTCAAAAAGGATGTTAAATAAAGCACTCTTAATCAAGCCACCCATAGACATGCATTTGAGTCTTTCTTTTAAACTCTTCAGACCACATAATGCAGGTATAGAACCAATCATAAAGGGCCCACCTACCCCAGCTGAAGAGCATACAGCTTCAGCACGGAGTGCTTTAAAAATGTTGAAAGGGGGCGTGGCCAAGATGGCGGCGTGAGCAGAAGCGCTCGACTGAGCTACGCCGCCCACGTCCCAGTAAAGGCTTGCGGCCCTGTTTTCTGCATCCCCAGGCCCTCCTGGCCAGTTGAGGGGGATCAAGAGACGGCGGACGCCTCGAGGGAGAGCCGGGTCGCCCTCCGAGGAGAGCTACGGCAGTGTTGGGCCTTGCGGCCTGGGCCGTGCTGGTGATCGGCGGCCGCGGCGCGTGGCGGTTGAGCCGCGTGGGGCAGCTCAGTGCGCGGAGGCCGGCCAGCACACCCAAGCAACGCAGAGGCTGCCTGGGCTCACGTAGGAGTGGCGGGGTCCCTGAACCTTGCAGCAGAGGTCCCCCGATGCGGGGCGGGGGTGCAGTGGGTCTCCGTGGCCCGCGGTGCCAATTTCACTGCGGGCTGGAGGTCCCGGGCACGACTTGGCACAGCACTGCATATTAGCGCCCCTGCTCCAGGTTGGTGGAGCGTGGACAGGCACTAGAGGGTTGGGCCGCCCATCGGCGGTGCGGTCGGCCCACGGCGGCCCAGCCCAAGGTCAGAGGGAGCTTGGGGTCTGCAATGGACCTAGGAGCTTTGGGCTGCGGTAGAGGCAGGAACTAATGGCCAGAACCTGAAGGACATAAAGTGCAGGAGCTGGCAACCCGACCTGAGGTGGGCAGTACGAAGAGGTTCTGGACGTGAAGGACACGGGCCCCAGAGAGGCACTTGGGGCTATGACGTCCTCCAAGCCCAAACAAGATCAGTCGGTGAGAGAAATGTTGACCAGATCCCACCCGGTACAAGGCAAACCGGCTGAGGTCCCCCGAGGTACGTGGGGAGCTGGAGGAGGACAGGGAGGCCCCGGTCACAAAGGGTTTCCTTACCTCTCTGTTTGATTCACTGCGGAGTGACTTGCAGGAACTTCGTAGAAACATTTTCCTAGAGGTGAAAGAGCTACGAGTGGAGGTCACGTCTCTGGACGAGCGGGTGGCCCAGATTGAGGATGGCGAGATCTCTCGCGGCGAGGAGTTAGCGAGCATGCAATAAGAGGTCATACGCCTGCGTGACCAACAGGAATTCCTCCAGTCTGCGGTTGAAGACTTGGAAAATAGGTCACGACGGGATAACATTCGCATTAGGGGTGCGCTACTTGGAGCAGAGAAGGAGGACATTAGTGAATTTGTGGTGGCGCTGTTTGACTCTGTGCTTGGCCTGGAGGGTGCCCGGGAGATTACACTAGATAGGGTCCACCTGGGGAGCGCCCACCTGATATCCTGGCATGTGTTCATAACTATGGGCTTAAAGAAAGCATCTTGTAGAGGGCCCGTAATCTCCCACAGATTCAGTTTCGAGGACACACGCTCCAATTATATCAAGATCTCTCGCTGCGGACCCTGCAGAGGCGACGCAAATTTAGGCCCATCACGGAGCACCTGCGGGTGCACTCGGTGTCTTATTCTTGGGGCTACCCATTCCGCCTCATCTTTCGTTGGGAAGAACAGCTCCACCAAGCGAGGTCAGTGCCAGAAGCAAGAAAGATCCTTTGTTTGGAGGGAGACACTCAGGAAGAGGGCACATCAATGACTATGGCTGATGGGGATTGACCACGATGGCGGCGTAAGGAGAGAAAGAGGAAACAGCAGCGACCTACAACATCGGAACAGGCTCAGGAGCGGCAATCTGTACTTAGTAGCGTGGCCGCTGGAACACATGCTTAATGGCTGGAGGGCTGGGTTGATGGCTCGGAGGAGGGCCGCAAAATTTCAGGTCATGTGACTGTTGTGACGGGACCTGGGCAGCGGAGTCGTTGGATGCTACACGATGAACTTGAGTGATTGTGCTACCCCTGTTTAGACTTTGCCTCATAGGAGATGAGCGGTAGAATACTTTGTGGTTATGAGCACCTGTTGTGCGTTATGGTTGTAAGTTGGTGTGCTTCCTCTGGAACGTGTATACAGGTTGTCCTGGCTGTTGGGCCCCCTGGTCTGGACTGGCCTTGGGGCTGGTCTTGGCGCGGGCTCCCCTGGTGGGCCCTCCCCATGAATGATTATGATGCTGGGTCATATGAATCTTAAGTGTCTAAGCTTGAATGTTCGTGGTCTTAACAGTCCGGCTAAGAGATTAGCGATCCTGTCGACGCTTGAGCGCTATGGTAGTCACATTTGCCTCTTACAGGAAACGCATCTATTGGCTAGGGACACATATTGTATGCGTTCAAAGTGGTTTCCTAGACAGTTCTGGTCCTCGTCCTCCACGAAACATGCTGGGGTGGCAATATTGCTCTCGAAGACTTTCTCTGGGGAAGTGATAGCAAAGATACATGAGGTACAGGGCAGACTCCTGGCCCTTAGACTACGGGTGGGGGCTTTCTGCTTTACCATTGCTTCCTTGTATGCCCCAAATGCGCAGCAAGAATCTTTCCTGAAACAGCCAATTGCCCCGGCGCTTGCGACACCCGATAGTGCTGTTTTAGTGGGGGGTGATATTAATCTGGTAATGGACAATGAGATGGACAGATCAGGGCACCGCTATGGGCAGACAGGAGCGTTGACGACGGCAGGGCGACAATGGTTGACCGAGTGTGAATTGGAGGATGTTTGGAGGAGTACTCATCCCTCGCTTAGGGACTACTCCTTTTACTCGGCGGCTACCAAGACATACGCACGGATTGACTTCTTCCTGGCCTCACGATAACTCGCTTCTCGAGTTCGAGAGACCACAATAGAGCCCAGGGCACATACAGATCATGCGCCTATCACTGTGGAGGTTGGGGTGGATATGGGTCGGGTGGGCAAGTCGAGCTGGCGTTTTAGGGACGCGATCTTGCAGAATAGAGAAATGGAGGAGTCGCTATGGCGCGCAATTTCGGATTATCTTAGCCACAATGATGACGGCACAACCAGTTTGGAGACTTTGTGGGAGGCTCTGAAGGCGGTGGTGCGGGGGGAGGTAATGTCGCTATCAGCAAGAGATAATAGGGTAAGGAGGGAGCAGAAAGCGGCGCTAGAACAAAAAGTGGCAGCATTGGAGCGATCTCATAAGTCCACGGGAGCACCAAGAATTTGGGGGGAACTGGAGAAAATGAGGCAGCAGTTAAGGCGGTTGGACTGGGATAGGGAGGAGTATGCGATTGCGTGGCTTAAGCATAAATACTACATTGGGAGCAATAAGTGTGGCATGCTCTTGGCGCATCGGTTGAGAGCTCAGCACGCGGCATCAGCGATGAAAATGGTTCGCTCACCTTCGGGGAGGGAGGCCCACACAGATGATCATATTGCAGAAGCGTTCGCCGAATATTATCGAATATTGTATACGGCTGATGCTCAGA
The DNA here is from genome assembly GCF_031143425.1 of Pleurodeles waltl. NCBI lineage: Eukaryota > Metazoa > Chordata > Amphibia > Caudata > Salamandridae > Pleurodeles > Pleurodeles waltl. Next base: position 581,691,056 of record NC_090444.1, on the reverse strand, counting down.
GCGTTTCGAATCCAGCCGCATTCCTCGCAGGGATAGCAATTACTCCGCTTGGTGAGAGGGAAGCGTCTTCCTTGGATCAGCCTATCAGAGTGGAAAAGGTTATCTTGGCAATATCAAGGCTAAAGGTGGGGAAGTCTCCTGGCCCTGATGGTTTTACGGCGCTCTTTTATAAGACTTTCTGCGCGGAGCTTGCACTGCTTATGGCATGTCTCTTTAACTACTTTCAGGAGTCAGGGGTTCTTGTACCCAGTATGTCCGAAGCGACTATTGCGGTGATACCCAAGCAGGGGAAAGACCCTGAGGAGTGTGCTTCATATAGACCAATCTCGCTTTTGAACATAGATGCTAAGCTCCTTACCGGAATGCTGGCCCACTGCCTTAATACCTATATGCCGGGCCTTATAGATCCAGACCAGGGTGGCTTTATACCCCATTGTCAGTGTAGTGATAATACGAAGCGACTCCTACATCTGATAGATAAAACTAACAGATCTCGTAGGGAGACGCTGCTCCTCTCTATTGATGCTGAGAAGGCATTTGACAGGGTCCAGTGGCCTTACTTATTCCGAGTCTTGGAGTGTTATGGAATGGGCCCGGGCTTCAGGAGGTGGGTTCAGTGCATTTATCGCTCGCCTGGGGCTGCAGTCCGGGTTAATGGTACAGTCTCTTTGCCGTTCCCGATTGGACGGGGTACTCGGCAGGGGTGCACTCTTTCCCCCCTTTTGTTTGCGCTTTATATGGAGCCCTTTGCGCAGCGTCTACGCGACAGCCCCTTGGTCTCTGGGGTTAAATTTGGAGGGGATCATCATCTTATCACGCTGTATGCAGATGATGTGATTCTTACCCTTGTTGAACCTGCAACCTCACTGCCTGAACTAATGGTGATAATGGAGGAGTTTAGCCGGGTCTCAGGGTTCCGGGTAAATATGCAGAAATCTCAAGTCCTCGGTTTGTCTATGAACCCGGAACGTGAGCAAGAGCTGAACACTCGATATCCGTTTCTTTGGTCTTCATCACGACTCCCTTACTTGGGTATTGATTTGGCGTCTTCGGTTACGAGGATGGTGAGCTTGAATTATGCGACATTAATCCGGGAGGTGCAGCGCGATTTTGAGAACTGGGCGAAACATAAACTTTCCTGGCTGGGCAGGATAGCGGCGGTGAAGATGACCACATTGCCGTGCATATTGTACGTCTTCCAGGCGCTCCCTCTGGCTCCTCCACCTCGTGCGATAGCGACTCTCCGGTCAGCAATCCTCATGTTCATCTGGGATGGACACCCTGAATGGCTCCCTAGGAGACTCCTATACCACTCTAGAGCGGAAGGGGGGTTGGCGGTCCCCTGCCTTCTACGATATTATCAGGCAGCACAGTTGCGCTTTCTCCTGGAGTGGAGCTGTCCACTTACTGAGAAGCATTGGTGTTTCATGGATCAGGCGGTTGCGGCATCTCACATTTGGAAGGAACCTAGGCTTCGACACTGACATAGGGCGAGGGGCCTATACTTCTCCCCGATTACAGGATCGACGTTATGTGTGTGGGACGCAGTGGCGTGTCTAGCGGTGCTTACGTCGTTCCCGTCCCCTATGACCTCAATAGGGGTGAACCCCGATTTTGAGCCTGGGCTGGGCCTGGACGGCTTGGCCCGATGGTATGATGGGGGCTGTAAAAGGGTGGGGAATCTGTTTGATGCACAGGGAGTCGTTTCTTTCGATCAGATGAAGGAAATGTATGGCCTGACAGAGGCAGATAGTTGATGTACTACCAGGTGAGGCACTGGGCTCTTCAGCCGGCGAACAGAGCACTGATGGATAGGCCGCTCACACCGTTCGAAAAATGGCTGTTGACAAAGAAGGACGACAGGCGAGTCCTTTCAGAATTGTATAGACTCTTACAAGGAGGGGAGCACCTGGCTAAGTCTAAGGGGCAACTTAGATGGGAGAGGGAGCTGGAGAGGGAGCTCTCTGATGAGGAATGGGACAATATATACTATAGAGCACATCATACAGCTTTTAATGCAGCGGGGACGGAGACGGCGTATAAAGTGGCTTCCTATTGGTACTACACTCCGGCTAGGATACATTCATGGGACCCCACCAAGCCTAGCCTCTGCTGGAGGGGGTGTGGTAATACGGGTAATACTTCTAGGCCTGCCCAACCCTCTCACCTTTCTGCTACGATCCTTAAAAGGGCAACAGATGGCGCTGGCACTTAATGCGGCTGTGCAGTTGATACTAGCCTTGTGGGGGACTGACAGGGTACCGACGTATGCGACCTGGCTTCAGAAACTGGTTTATTCTTGCAATGGAGAAGCTTACTCTGGTTTCTCTGCAGAGAGTGGGCCACCTAGCTAAGTTATGGAAGCCGTTTCTCAAAATACTATAAACAGAGTTCACGGAACTGACATGGCCGACGTATTTAAGGGTTCTGGGACTGACTGATTCTTATTAGAAAATGTTTGGCCTGTTGGCTGGGTGTGACCTAGCAGGATGCTATCCGGCAAAGAGGGGGGGAGTCCCGGAGGTGAGGAGCAACATTTTGTACGGAGGAGGCACAGGTTTTTCTGTTATACATTTTTTACATGTTCTGTTTGATTAGGTATGAAGCTCTGAGGTCATTAGATAATTGTCTTTACCTACCTTGTTCTTCTAAATGTTTGGAAGTGGATGAAAAGGGAGATTTCCCTTGGCAATAAGATAGTAATCATGTGCATGCTTCTTGGATAGCAGATTGAAACGCAGTAACTAGGTGGTTGACTTGCTGGCGACTCAAACAATGTGCTTCGTACTTTAGTATGTTAAAACCAATAAAAAGATTTCATCCATAAAAATGTTGAAAACCTCTCTTAGGGTCATGTATTCAGTGTCCAGAAGATTTACTGCAAGCTTTTTCCAAGTGTTCCCTGTAGCACCTATAACACACAAATAAATTGTCAGTGGTGCACCCCATCGCTCCTTGGGACACCACAAGGAAGTAAAAATGCACAAAGTCCTCGAGGGGCATTATGGGGTACTCCACTCTGCAGTAATGAATATTTTAAGAATGGTTAAGCTGCTCTCGTCTTTCGGCATGGCCCCCATGGATTTTGCTTTTGTTTTGCCTTTTTTTTATTTTGTGGGTGATCCGGTCCTTCCTGGGACACACACACTTCATGATATTTTGTGGCCATGTGGGAAGGCCAAAGACTGCATAGCCCTGTCAGATCACCAGCCAGCATCCATCCTGTGGTGCCACCACAGGAGCCAGCCACAATTTCTTTCATGAACCTTTCAGCCAGCACCCACCCTCAGGTGTTGATGGGTGTCGGCCACAATTGTATGGGTCTGATTTGCTATGGGAGTAATACAGAGTTCCCTGCCCATGATCTTGTGGGCAGGGAACAAGACTGCCTTCTACAGTGCCTCAGTATATGTGTTCCACTGGGCATTGACTTGCAGTGAGGCATGGGGTTTCCAGGGGTATTACCTAGTTTGGGGAAGGGATGCAAAAAGACACAGCCTCCACAATATATAAAATTTTAAAAGTGAACACTCACATCAGGCCTTGTTGGGTGGGGTCAGTGGGCCAAGAATTGGCTCAAGGAGGGGGGCTGACTTTTATTATTTTTTTAAATGCACCAACTCTCTACTCCCTGGTCTATCTGGGGGAATTTTAATAAAAAAGGGCAGGGAAACAATTTTTTGATTTTTTTTTTTAATCGAAATTAAAAAATTTGCCTTCGGGGTCCCACTGGGGTAAGAAGGCACGGTATCCCTATCTTGTCCATCCCCTGTTATTTTAATTTTCATAGACCACAGGGACTGAGTCCCTGAGTCCTAAAATCGCAGCCCAACATTTCTGTGTATGTTTATGCCAGCCAATCAGATCTTACTGTTTGATCTGCATGACTCCCGAAGCGCTAGGTATCTGTACATTTTGAACATTTAACTCTCAAAATATACTGAACTGATTTACACCAAATCAAAAAAGATATAGTATCCTGCCAAATGTGAATCCAGAATTGCTCCTCGATTGCTTTGTACCATGGTTTCACTTTAGTCCTTGCTCACAAGTCCTTGCTTTGTTACTTGGTCTTCCTTTTTCTCTGATCCTTGTCATTGCTGCTTCCCTGTCCTTGATATTTTAGTTCTGTCTGCACATTCCTGTCTTCTTGTTGGTGTGTAGATTCTGAATCTTGGATTATTGTTCCAGACTGTGTTTTGCGTCTTTCATCCCTATGTTCGTTTATAGCTACTTTTTCTTGACTTTCAGTGTTCCTGTAGCTGTAAACTTTGAGTTGAGTCCTATTGTTTTCTTTAATCCAGTGCTACTTTTCCTTGAGCTTGGTTCCTCTTTTAAGTGTTCATTGCTCTATTCCCTTTTGTCCTCTCTTTTGGTTGTGTTTGTAATTTATATATTTTTTCCTGAGGGTGTCATTGGCATTCCGAGGCTTGGCAACACTTGCACAGAAATTCACCCAGCACCCTACTCCCATAAGAGCTGCTGGGTGTGTTCCCAGACTCCTTGAGAGTAGCTGGTCATTGACTTTTATATGATCTTCTCTCACAGAGAGGTCACTCCCCAAGGAGCATAAACTATTGTTATAGTAATTTGCCACTTGTGCTTCTGTTTGAGCCTTCATATTTCCTTATTAAGGTTTATTGTTCAGAATATATCTTGTTGGAATGGTCTTGTCTTTTCAGGCATTACTCATTTGAGTTCCTGTTCTGAGCCAGCTCTAGCCCACAGATTCTGCCTTGTGCATTTCCTCCCCCATTTTAAGTGTTGCCTTTTGTGCACTGAACGCCTCCTACACAATTACCTTGTCAATGCAGCAGTCAGAGTCACTTTGTTTAATAAGTTAACTCCTGATCTCTGCCGATTTCCTGACACAACTTATCTAAATACATGGTCTTGGGGTTAGTTTGTCCCTTGTAACTTATTCTTATAGTAATGGAGAATCGTATTGACTTTCCGACTAAGGTGACTTCTCAGGTTCCTGGAACTCTACAGGTGAGGCTCTGAGAGTGCTACCAATGGTTTTATTTTATTTATGCTAACTTCTTTAAAGCTTTCTTGTTTTTTTTAGATTATATGTTTCAGGAGCTCAAAGGTAGCTGTGTTAGCATAACTATGGTCACAAGCAAAAAAGGGGTTGTTACAGGCGCTAATCATTTCAGATGGAATAGGAAGATCAGTTGCTCACAGTAATTATGTTTTATTTCTGTTACACTTCCTTAACTCAAAACATTCTTCATCTATCTCAAATTAAAGTTGCTTGAAATAAATATAACTGGTAAACTTCAGTAAATTTCTACATTACTTTAATATGAAGTACAATATTGTCTACAATTTCTATTTATAATATCTCTTTAATCTTTTAGTGAATTTCTATTTTTTTCAAAGTAAAGTAAGAAGTCCATCACGCTGCATGCATTGCTCCGTCACCCATCCTCCATTTGCTCCCAATCGCCTAGTGCGCACAGGCTTTATCTGTATGTGGTGTGGGGTTAGATGCCCTACCCCCACCCCTTAGCATATGGGCTTTGGCCATGTGCATTGTGCGGTTGGGTGCAGGGCCAGGCCTTGTGTGCAACCCTCCGCAAGTGGGCATGGATGACTATGTTAGAAAAACAACATATAGGGTGTCATTTAAAGTAAGACCCACAACTGTCTTTGTCAAAGGTCACAACATACAAATATAAAAAGCAGATCTATTGGCTTTATCAAGGAGTCAGCACATCAAGTTATATAAAGCAATCCTATTGCCTTTGTCAAAAAGTCACTAATAAGTATATTCAAATGTACAGTTTTATAAATTCACACATTACAATTGTTAGACCTTTCATCCTTGGTATGGTTTCCCCTCTATCTTTTTGACTCTGCTTCCTATATCTTTGACTGTGTGCAGGACTTCATTTTTGCTGGTTTACCCTGCTAACCAGTGCTAAGGTGCAAGGGCTCTCTTTGTAAATTGTATTTGTGATTGGCTTTTCCGTGATTGGTATATTTGGTTTACTAGTAAATCCACAATAAAGTGTACTAGAGGTGCCCCCTGTAAATCAAATGCTACTAGTGGGCATGTAGCACTGATTGTGCCACCTGCATGAGTAGCCCTGCAAGCATGGCTCTGACCTGCCACTGCAGTGTATGTGTGTGCAGTTTTAAACTGCAATTTCGACCTGGCATGTGTACCCACTTGCTAGGTCCAAACCTTCACTTTTTGTACATGCAAGGCACCCCTTAGGTAGGCCCTAGGTAGCCCATAGGCAGGGTGCACTATATATAAAAGGTAGGGCATGTACTGGTGTGTTTTACATGTCCTGATAGTGAGATACTGCCAAATTCGTTTTTCACTATTACAAGGCCTATTGTTCAATAGGTTAACATGGGGACTGCCTTTACATATCTTTTGAGTGCAGCTTCCCATTGAGAGCAGGTAGAGATGTGGAGTTTGGAGTCTCTGAAGTCACAATTCAAAAACACATCTTTTTCATAAAGTTGGTTTTCAGATTATCAGTTTGAACATGTCATTTTTAGAAAGTGGGGATTTCTTGCTTAACCATTGTGTGCCTTTGCCTACCTGTGGAATCCAAGTCTTGGTCAGACTTACAGTTGGGCTGTTTGTGAATTTCCTCTAGACAGTGACACAAAAGGGGTGGGGAGTGTCCTTCATATGTCCTGATGAGTCTCCTGGGCTAGGGTGGGGAAGGAGGAGCTGACAGCTGCACTTGAAAGGGCTGTGCCTGTCCTCACACAATGCAATCTCCGACCCCCTGGGCAGGGCAGGATCTTGTCAACAACAGAGACTTTCATTTGAAGTTTGCCTACTTCAAAGGCAGAAATGGGTATAAGTAGTAGACCCAAAACCGCAGACTTTTAGAACCCTTCTGGATCAAGAGAAACCTCTACCAAGGAGGAGAGTTGAAGAGCTGGAGGAGGAGACCTGCCCCTTTGCTGTGTGTGCTTTGCTGAATTTGGCCTGCAGCTGCTGCTTCTGCCTTAGATAGGGCAAAGACGGGACGTTGCTGTGTATCCATGCTTGTGAAGTTTCTCCAAGGGATTGGACTGGGCTTGCATCCTGTTAAAAAGTTTCAGGGACAGCAAAGACTTCACCTACCAGCCTCTGGATTCACTTGTCGTGAACCCTAACTCACCAGGTAGTGCCTATTTCAGTTTCTGGGCCCTTGGTAGTGAAAGCTGGTTGAAACCAAGAAAAACCAAGTGCAACTATGCTTGACGATGCCTGGACTGACACCACTGCCCAACCCTGTGATGCTGCCCGCAACCAAAGATGTGGTCCCCGCTGGAGTGCAATGACCCCGGCTTACATCGCAGGCCTGACACTGCCACAGCCCCGTTGATGTCCCGTGACTTTGTAAGTCCAGAGTGCAGTGTCACAGACATCCATGTCACCCAACTATGCCAAGGCCCTGGCAAACCTGTGGCATGACCCCAGGAGTCCACCCTACTGTGTCTTGATCCGCCAGACATCGATCCCACCTGAGCATAAGGACCCGACACACCCATGCCACCTCATCTCCACTGCTCCGCAGCAAGGACCCAATGCTTTGCACCGGATTCGACACCGCATCAGATACAGCAATGCCTCGCTTCTTCGACTCCAGCTTGTTTCCGCACTTTCAAAATGTACTGTTTCTGGCGGTCCATGCGACTCCGTGATCAGCGCCATTGGCATCAGATTGTTGGGAACGACTCCGTCACAGTGGCGTGTTAACACTGATTGAAGCATTTGCGTTTCTAAGCAATATATTCAAGTTTAATCTTAGAAAATTCATAACTCCGCTTGTGCAGGTTGGATTTTTGTTGTTTTGGTCTTGTTTTACTCAGATACATATTGGCTACTGTTCTAAACTGATGTTGAGTGCTTTGTGGTGTTGTCACTGTGTTACTGTGTGTGTTGGTACAAGTTCTTTACACATTGCCTCTGAGATAAGCCTGACTGCTTGTGCCAAGCAAACAAGGGGTGAGCAGAGGTTATCTGAACTGTGTATCTCCCTTACCATGACTACCGTGAGGGTTTCTGCTTCAATAGAGTGCAAACTGACCGCCTACAAGAGACACCATTTCTAACAGCAATGCTTAAGAAAAGTGATTGTCATAAAATATTTTCAATAAATACTTATTAAACAAAATCATGTGTTAGATTATTGTTTTTAACATTTTTCAGACCACAAAATGCAACCCTTGACCCATCACATGAAGTCCCTATACTCCAACTGAAAAGAATAGATCTCCAGCTCGGAGTGTTTTAAAAATGAGATAAGCTCTCCTGGGGTCATAGATTGAATGACACAGGAGACTTTCTGTGTTTTATTACTTGTCGGTGGTGCTGACCTTCCAGAAGCCCCAGAATGTTAAAGAAATAGTAGAATGTTGTCCCTGATTTCAGAATAACAGTACTTTTTTCACAAAATTATTTACCGCATCTGGCAAGCTCACCCTTGCAGTCCTGTCCTTGATACAATCATCTACCAATGAATCCTCCCACCTGTGTGAAAATAAACATTGTAAAATCAGAACCCTGTAAGCCAACCATGTTACTGACCTACATTGCACTTTATTTTGTCTCTTAATATATGGCTTGTTAAACCTACACTATGTGGATTTAGTAAAGCATGAAAGGGGCCCATTTTAAAATGCACATTTTCAGCTAGCATTTCTTTAATGACTGTGTCCCTTTACATGGCTTTTCACTCATACGATAATGTATCCAGAAGTCACCGTACATGCAGCCTGTTTCTTGAAAGCATTGATGCCATCTAGTCTGTACATACCATTCAAGACTAAGCACACACAAATCCACGTCCTAAGTATTCTGATTGTCCATAGAGACAGCTCCACATTTTGCTGACATATCGAGCCTGCACCTCTGACACAGTGTGACACAAATGGTGCTGGTATTATTAAAAGTGCTGCTGTGCCACATTCTGTAGAGGAGTACTTCCGCTAGGGTTATCCTGGAACACAGCACACCATGCCCGAGATGCAACTTTGCTCACTGTGATGCTGATCCTGACCTTTACCCTGCACAGGACAATAGTCTGCACTACACCAGACTGACTTCCTGACATTCCTCGCAGGGTTGGGCATCACAATTGATCTGGCAGAGGGTACTCCCACTATGCTCTTGATAGCATAGGTAGTAACAGATAGGAGTGTGCCAAAATAATAATACTATAGTGGTTAAAGGTTTATCTTTTTCACCATTTTCAAAGTGTAGTTTACCATGCTTTGTCTTGTTTTCCTAATAATCAAAACTCATATGTTTATGCAAGAATAGGATTGTTGCAATACATGCTGTAAGATACATTTCTGCATCTTTTTTTTGCCTCATTTTGGGTATGCAGAGTGACAATGAAAGGATATATCTCTTTCCATGATTTCCTTGAGAATCTGAGTAGTCATGTTTGAGGTTGGAGATGCCAACTTGTACCCTGATGTCTCTAGGAGTTCAGATGGGGCACTGTGAGCTACCTAGGAATCATGTCAACATTTCCTGATGGTATATATGGAATGAGTCCCCATACACTGATGTTTATGTTGACCAGAAACACAGTCCTGCTTGATTCCAGGCACAAAAAAGATGAGAAACAGCAGGTCATGTCTGCGTTGAATGAATAAGACTCATGCACACCTTTGCTTTGTTTTTTTCCAGCTCCAAATGTCCTGTTTAGTATCAGGTGAATTTTTCTAGATTGACTCCTTTTGCTGTGTCCTTGGCAGTCTCTGCACTGGAAATGTGTTTGTGACTGCCAAAAACTCCTCTGTAAATTTCTGGCAGACGTAAAATATATAAATTCTGTTGTAGGAGTACATATATCACTGAATTTATCTTTGGAACTAAAGTCTTCAGCACTTGGTATAAAGTTTTAACTACTTTATAAATAAAGCTAAACCATATCAATTTTTACTGATGTGTACAGACAAACAATCTATTTTCCGGTTAGTATTTATTTTTAAATTTAGGAAAATACAAAAAAATGTTTTCTTCTGGACAATCCCCACTACTGTCAATTATGCATGTTGGGTCAAAATCTGTGCAGCCTGATCTGTAGGGGGGTTGAACATATTTCCTAATGAAGATTGAATAAGTGCAGCAATACAGCTGTTTAAGCTGTTCTGCAGTACAGATTACTTCAGGTAACTATTTCACTGATAATGGCTAAATTTCATTGGACATTCAAACACAAGTAAAGGTTTGTTGGTTAAATGAAAATGGAAATCTACCTATTGCAGGCTCATTTTCTACACTAAGCACAAAATAAATATGAATAAAGACAGATAAAATGGGCAAAAAATAGATATGGATAGACACAAATTGAAATGTCAACAAAATAAATGCCATAAAAGCAGGAGTCCTGTTTATAAGGTATATTAGCCTGATTTAGAGTGCGAGGGGCAGAGTATTCAATTGTAAACAGTATAGAATGCCCTGGCCGCCCACCATTGTTTACATAAAGCTTTCTCCAACAAAGTATTGGCCATGGCAGGAAGGCCATTTCATTGGCCACCCTGGTTTGAGTGGATAGTGCACTTCTTGTTCCTTGTTCCAAACTATGAGCTAGAGCCTGATGGTGAGGGACAGACAAAAATAAATAATGACCTGCAAAACTCTGTGAGTAAACTCCCATCGTTTGGGGGGTCATTAGTCAGTTATTTTTCAGAATCAAACTCCCACTTTAGTAGTTTATTTCCAAAAAACAAACAAAGTCTAAATGTGTATTGGGTGGTCGTCAAAACTGACTTCATCCATCTACCAAAATGTTTGCGCATTAAAGGGAACTGTGATCGTAGTTCCTTTCAAGGAACTGAGGTATCTGCTTGGCCCACGGTCATCTCTAAATATAAAGAATGGATTACCATTGGGATGGCAGTATTAATGTCCTTCTCCATCTTGGCAGACACTACTCAGTCCATCACAATCTAAATCAGGCCCAGTCTATTTTGATAGTTTTGTTTTCAATTGTTTTTAGTTGTGCTTTTTTCTGCAATAAATATGTGTTTTGTATTTTCATATGTTTGATTTGTATTGTAATGATGTTGCTTTTTAATTGTTACATGTTTTAAAATTTGATTTTTCAAGTTTAAAACAAAAGCCCCACTCAGGCTACAACACAAAACCTTTTCACGGTGTACCACAAAAGTAAAAAAAAAAAACCTGTGCATAATTCTCTGTTAGCTTGGCACAAAGCAGTCAAACTTAACGTAGGCCCAATCTATAAAATATTTTTGCAGCACACAATGAGCAATAAAGTGAAAACACAACACCAGAAAGATCCCAAACCAATTTAGAAAAAATAAAGACAATTTTAATAAATAAAATGATACCAGAGCACAAATTCAGGTAAACCAGAGATATTCAATTTAAAGGTTTTGAGATGAGGGGAATATCACAAGGTCAGGCGGACCTTGATGGAACACCACTCAGATACAAGGACCTCTGAAAGAGTTATCTTCTCAAAGTCCTGTTCTTGGTGGAGGCCACAGGGAGAGCATCGCAGATGGTTGTTGGTGTAGGGAGGAGAGCAGGCTGGGCAGCTTGGGCTGTCAAGGCTGCAGCGTGAAGAACTACTTGGGACTCAAGAATGGTTGTTGATGGGGCTTTACTTTGACAGTAACCAGGGGCTGTCACTGCTGTAGATCAAAGTGAAGATCTTGCATTGCTAAATGTTGCTGATAGTCACTGTAGTGCAAAGAGAAGGTCTTCACTGGAGCTTTTTGTTGATGGCCATTGCAGGCGGTAGAGTCCCAGGTCTCAGCGCCCAGGGGCCCATTTGCTGTTATGAGGAGCCCAAACTTCAGGATTTCACCTTTTCTTCATGGGAAGACCTCAGACCGATGTCAGTCAAGGGTCTAGGACCTGGGGGGCACCTCATGAGGATCATGAACTCACTCCAGCAGAAGCCAGCAGGGCTCAGGCAGGTCCATTTGTAGGTCCAGTTTCAGTAGGCCAGCGTGGCATTTGCAAGGAGGCCACTGGAGCATTTTATGTCCCTGTAGCTCAAACAGGAGGTCAGCCACCTGACCCTTGTAGTCACTCAAGTTAACCTGGGAGGAAGGTGAGCAGATCCAGTCACCCTTTTCAGATAGCAGAGCAGTCTCCAAGAGGCAGGGAGGTCCTCTGGCAGCAGGGCAGTGCTTCTTCTGAGTGTCCACAGGTGCAGGAGAGTTCTAAAGAGTTATTGCGAGAGTCCAATATGTATACCTGGCACCAGCCTTTGTGTGGGGGGATTCCCTATACTAATCCCACATGCTGTTCTGGAAAGTTCTTTCTCTTTCCCTGTCAAAGCTACAAAAAGTCTGGGATGGCCCATTGAGGTTGCTCCTTGGGTTAATAACCTTGGGTGATTGGTCTGGGGCATGGGTGAATCTTAAAGGTGAAACGATTTTGAAGTACCTACTTTTTCCAAACTTTCTGGAGTAGCTCCTCTTCATCATTTCTAAGACACCTATAACTGCAGAGGCACCATTCAGGGTCCATGAAGCACTCTTGTCCAGGCCACTTGTCACTGGTTAGTCATTCCAGGAGAAGCCCTCTAACAGCTTTTTATATTCCTGTAACCATACAGGAGAGAAGCCTATTGACTCATGGAGTCTACCTTCTAGTCTTGGGTTGATGTGGGATCTGTTCCAGCCCTTCAGATCTCAACATGGGTCACAGACAGAGGCTCTAGCCTACTTCTTTTGAGGACCCACTAGTCCAAATGTCTTCTGAGGAGCTAGGGTTGAGGTACTACTATTGTAAAATCCACTAGCCCCTTGGTGAGGGTGGCTGCAACAATTGGCTAAAAGTTGCCAAAGGTAGACCTTCCTCCTTAGGTAGCATATCCTGTTTACCTCACTGCAAACTATTTCACAGTGCTCTATTCTCAGGGAAGATCAAGATATCAGAACCTTTCTGTACCTGGATGAGGTTGATGGCTTACCCAGGGATATGTCGAAGGAAATCAGCTGTCCCCTCTCCTCAACCAGACCAAACCATTTCAAGGCCCAGTTGCTTCTTCCATTGGAACAAAGCAAAGTGAACTTCAGTTAGCCCTTGAATCCAAGCACCCCTCTTCACCTGGTCTCACTTGATAGTTAACTATGAATGGACAGGCTTCAACCAAGTCCCTTAAAAGTTAATTGAAGTTCATGTACCCCCACTAAATGCCTTTTGAGAGACGGGATGAGTCACAAACCTCACATGCATATGTTCCTGTCAGGATGCCAAATTGCTCAAACCTTTGTCTTTGCTCTGGGAGCAGTTTTCATACCTCATAAAGGGGAAATGATGGCAGGCTGAACTCCTAGTGCTTCAGGTGGAGAAAGTCTAACTTTCTAAAAGCTACATTTCCTATATATTTATAAAAAACATGAACTTTACCTTTTAATTGGGTTTCTAATGAATATTGAAAATAGGGGTTGAATGGACTTATTCCAAACCAAAGTTACCAAAACTATCATTTTAATTGCACTTTTTTCTCATAGAAACAATTTTAGCCATTCACAGTGGAAATAGTGTTTTGGGGGTTAGGCACTGTTAAAACAGTTATTATCCTACAAGTACCACTTTTAAATAGTAAGTACACTATCTTGGTTGGGTATAATGCCTACTTAGAGCTGACTTATTTTCCATTTTAAAAGTAAGTTTAATTTTGTAAGGGTTTTTATATTTAGAGGTTTGTCTGCAGGTTTAAATGCTACAACAGTCAAGCTGCACCCTGTAACTTTGTAGCCATGTTTTCTTTGCTAGACTTGTGGATGGCACAATATAGCTAGCAGTCCACATGGATATTTAGCTTCCATACCATTGATGTATTTCCTGCACCACGTACTATAGCCTTCCTGGATTGTTAACTGTGCCATATGGGCATTAGCCAATTTTACCATGTCTTAGAGGACAACGAATACACACAGGGAACTGGACAGCATTGCCCCAGTGCAGAGAGTTTAAAAAATATTAGTAGTACCAGTCAGCAAACTTTAAAGGGTGACCTCTCAAAAAGAGAGATTTTCTAAAACTGATCAACAGTAATTTGCATTAGCCTCTCGCTACAGCTCTCTGAGTGCTCAATCCTTCAATGAGGTTTGAAACTGCCACCAAAGCTGAGACAAAAGCCTGGGTGAGGGAAAATGTTTATGTTCTTCTTGCAGGATGATCATTTGGGTACTGCCCAGGAACTTAATTAACTTCAAAGGAGCCTATCCTGTCAAAGGCAGATGTCACATGACACCTAAACAAGCTGCTTCTTTCTTCCCAGTCAGCCAGACACCAATCGCAGTGTGGAGGGATCTGCCCCAGAATTCATTTGAAGTGACCACAGTGGAGGGGTTGCTCATTTCCGTAACCACACCTCTGGTGTGCGCACAAAGGATTTGCACAAGGGTAAAGGTTTAGCACAAGGGACACTTAGAGATGGTTTCCAGTCAAGCAGAAAATGCTGCAAAGTTGGGTAGAGTAACTCCTGGGAACGTTTATCCTATTAGTTAGGGAGGAGCCAGGAGTCAACTCCCATCAACAAGCTGGTGCAGGCATAAATGTGCCACCCCAGTACTCACCTCAGTGCTCAGTCTGCTAGACACTTGGACCTGAAAAAACACAGAAGAGGCCTGGACTGCTGTAGAAGACATGAGTGGAACCCTAAAGGACCAGACAAGCTCTCTATCGCTTGTACTCAGGAGAAAGAAGTAGACTTCAAGGGTCATGAGGATGGCAAGCTGCAGGAGCATGACAAGCTAAAAGAGGCCTCTTTGAAGAGTCCCAGCTGGCCTGGCCTCTGCTAGAGTGAGTCTGACTCCCCTATTGCTGTTCTGGAGGTCCTGGTACCCTTGGCTGTGTCTGGTATTTTTAAATGCACAAAACTGATATTGCTACTCAGTAACATGCTACCGAATCACAATTTGGATTTTAGAATAAATAAATTATTGGCATTTGGAAGTGTCATGTAAAGGGCATCCCTGCCGAATACAGATTCTTCAGCTATGTATTAATGTCTTACTGCTAAATCAAACTTGGTGGCAACAAGTCGCAAACAGAGCTGGGTGGACAATAACGTTTTTAGGAGCAGGCAGTGGTCCCTAGAACCACTGCTTGCTCCTAAAAAATGTTTACAAAAGTATTCAGTTTCTTATTTTTAAAGGTATCATATTTTCCTATTAGGACAACAGGCTTCATTTAAAAAGACTGCTTTATTTAAAATCAATCACAGACATAGTGGTCTGCTGACCCCAGCAAGCCACCATGCCTGTGGCTCAAACCCATCATAGAGGATCTCAATTTGTGACCTACTTCATGCATGTAAATGCGGTAGGTCAGCTTTGTAACTGACTAACACTCAGCATTTTTTTATCCAATTTCTTAATATATAAGTGTGTTCACAAAATACAAATGCACTTAGTAGAAGCTGGTGTGAATATTGCACCCATTTCAATTGAATACATTTTTACAGACCCCTGTTTCCTAATAAGAAATCACAAATTGCAGATCATTATTTGATGCAATTTATGATTTCTTAAGAGGAATCTTAATATCAGGCCCTAGTTTCCACGGTAAAGCATCCAAATGGGTTAAATCTGGCTTCTGAATCCGACCCCTCCTCCATCACATTTGTCCTCAAATCAGGTCTAAATCAGATTCCTTCGCCACCCCAGGGGTAGCCTAAGAGTGGTGCAATAAGGAGAAATGCCTTTATTTCTACTTGTCTGTTCCACTTTCTATGTGTACTGTAATTTGCAGTACACTAGAAGGAGGAAAGCACCATTAATGATTGTTTATGTGGCAGAAGGTGTCTCTTCCGGCACATAAACAATCATCACTTCAATGCAGACACCCTTGCATCATGATGCAATGGTGTCTATGTTGGCGCTAAGCTGTTTGCTGTAAATGCTGTGTATCCCTGCACTTTCCTAATACCACATTTTGGCGTTGCAAGATGGCTTGTGGTGTCAGGCTGCGTCAATATTTTGTAAATATGCCCCCAAGTTTTGCCACTGACCAACACCAGATTCACCGTGTACACAACCCTCGAGAGAGCTTACCTACCCATGGAGGCTCTCCATCATGTGCCACGTTCCATGGGATCCCTATTGCCAAATAGACTGATTAGTCTCATTTACCAGGAGTCCGACTCCAAATGAAAAATCAACTTCAAAAATCAATCCAGAATTAAATTGTATTTTTTTATACTTTCTCGATTGTCCTTGGGGGCTCTCGATCCCACCACAGGTGGACTCTTTCCATGTCTTGTCTATTTTTTATAATGCACAGTCACCAAATTCAGGACGTAATTGAGGAATAATCACTGTAACACATAATCTAGTCATTATCCTAATGCGACATTTAATGCACCTCTAATGCAAATTAGGTACTTATAAGCATAATTAAACCACCCATTGGTTTTCACGTTAGCTAAATACAAGCACGTTGCTCAAAAGCTAATTTTTTTCATAAGGTTTTCCAAATTTATGGGAGGTAAACTTTTAAAATCGACATAGCAAATATGTTTGTTTTCAGAAGTAAGTTAAGTAATGGAGTGCTTTAGCTTCAGCTACAGAACCTGCCAAGCATGTTAGCAAATGCTAATGTAAATGCTTTAACAAAACTAGCCCAGGCTGTGCAGTCTTCTGTAGAATGCTGTACTTTTCAGATTTTTGTCTGGAATCATTGAAAGAATGTCGGGTGGCTAGCCAATATTCCATGAGGCCTCCCTGGAGAATATGTGGAGGTAAATTTTAAATACCTGAAAGCATAACAAAACATAGAATAACAAAACATACAAAATATTACATACCATAACGTATTATAAAATAGGACAAGGGCATTTATGATTATGTGAAGTATTACGACTGTAGTACTCTTTTACATCATCTTCCATACCCTTGTGAATTGTCCCCATAGATCTAAAATGGGAATATTCATTAACAAGTAATACAAAGAGAAAGGACATCAGATTGGAGGAATTATCTACTCGGGTTGGAGGAACGTGGCACTACTGGATTCAAGGTTGTGAGTTTGAAGGAACCACCTATATATGTGTTTTGTCACTGTAATGTGTTTACTTTGAGTGGAACATTGACAGGAATTGTAAGACCTGCAGTGTTTATTCACTGTTTGCTTTTGATTTTGTTTTATTTGTTATCATAAGAGAAATCTATTTAAAATAATAAGACTGCTCCCTTTTGCAATCCTAGTCAGAAGGATTCTGCAGCACAAATAGAAAGAGAAAAACACCTCTTGTGATTGTTTTTGTACAGGAAGGCATCCCTTCCTGCACAAAACAATCATCCCTGCAACAAAGGCATCCTTCCACCATGGTGCAAGGGTGCCTGCATTGATGCTAGGCAGCAATTTGTGCATCAGTGCAGGAGGAGAGGACAGAAATGCATTTCTGCCCTTTCCCGGTCATGCAGGATGGTACAGCAAGGCACTTGCTGTGTCGCCCTGCACCATGGGCCTTGGAAAGGTGGCCCCCAGTATTTAAAACTGGAACATGTAAGAATGTTATGTTGACTTTACTTTACTTTACTTTATTCGGTGCAAAAAGACCATAAAAGACATAAAATAAATAAATAATGCATAAATAAATAACATACAAATTTCATGTTATGTTGACATGTTCCTATATAGACTATCCTCCAAAAGCTATTTTCACTGTGCATGGATGTAGGTATTCCTATGAGCAAAATTATAAGGGAGTTGATGACTATTTTACAGACTTTGGTCTCTAATAAGCTGCACAAATGTGTCAACAACTGTTTTGGATATTCATTAAACGTCCAGTTTAATGATGAACTTGGATTTGTGATACTCATGTAGGAAAAGTGCCTTTTAAAAATTTAGACTTTGCCTGCCTGAAGGTCCAGGATTTGAATTAGCATTGGCCTGTCAGCAGTTGCCCATGCTGGTGCTTTGCCCTTAGTAACTCATGAAAACTGCTCAAAGAGAAGAGAAAATGGTCTGGGGCTTTTTGAAGGGATCCCTGGGTGTGAGGTATCCAACTTATCTCCACTCAGGAAGGGCAACTGGGAGGGTTCAAGAAATTAGCTTGAAAGGGACAAATGCAATGGCTGCCAATCCACAGCTGTAAGAAATTGGATTATTGTTTGACGAGGGTGGAAGTCCAGCTCAGGCAACAATCACAATCCTTGTCAGGGTGAACCCCAAAAGTCACTAAATTAACCTGTGTTTAATCCACTGCTAGCTTAGCTCAAAGCAGTGAGGCTTAGCTTCAAGGCAAAGTGGAAAGTATTTATGCAGCAGACAAGCAGTAATAAAGTGAAAACACAAGCAAGTAAAATCCCAAACCAATTTTAGAAAAACACCTCCAGGGTCAGTCTTTTCTTCTCTAAGGCCTTCTGTTTAGCAGCCTTCTCCATTTTGAGCTTCTGATGACCTCCTCAAAGGCTCAGAGAGCTATCTGGAGATCCACTTTGGTAGCCTTCCTCATACATTCAGCACTCTATCCTTACAGAGCATCTGCAGCTCCACCTCAATGAGACTGTCAAAATTACTCGGATCCAACTCCATTGTAGCAAGAAGGATGTAAGACAAGTCTTAAGTTTGGAAAATAAAAAAATGGCCAAATTAGTAACTATGTAGAATATAAAAATATGTTGAATTGATGTCAGATTATATACATGGGATTCTAGTGCTACACAAAACCCCTGAGTAGCACTACCCAAACACAAGTACTGTACCCCACCCCTGCAACCAATGTAAGAAATCAGGTTATTGATTGAGGGGGGGGGGGAAAGTACCAGTCAGGCAGCAGCCACAATCATTGTAAGGGTGAACCTCAAAAGTCACTAAATTAACCTCTACCTAACCCTCTGGTTGCTTGGCCAAAAATGTAGTCAAGCTTAATTTAGAGGCAATGTGCAAATTATTCATGCTGCACACAAACAGTGATAATGTGAAAACAAACCGCAAGAAAAAAAACAATACCAACTTAGAAAAGTCAAGAACAAATTAAAATGACACCAAAACAATACTGCAGGTATCCGCCATGCGATACTGCGGCAAAGTAAAAAATTAAGACTAATGACGATAGAGTGTGGACCAAATGAGGTCCCTGTCTCGGCTTACCTTCAGAATTGGAAATTCATCATAAGAAAAGTTCAGGAAAAGGTTAGAGCAGCAAGGCAGCAGACCCTGTCAAAGGAGGTGGCATCATCGTTAGGGAGCCACTGGATGACGTCTCAGTGATTCCATTGATGATGGTGGTAAAAGGCATTGTGGGAAAAGCTGGATTTCCAGGCTGAGAAGGACATCGTGTTGGTAGGGAGCTGGTCGCTGTTGAGCCCAGTAAAGACTTTTACCTTCGAACTTAGACAACATTTTGGAGGTTGAAAGCCTACAGTGGGATGGAGCTGCAAGTTGTAGCTGAAGAGGACTTCACAGGTCTGAATACTATCACTGAAGGGACCAATTGAACGGGATTTGCTGCTGCAGGGAAGAACTTGGAGGTAGCTACCACAATGTCAGGCCAACCAGCAATGCAACCTGGACTGTTCTGCTGACTGGTAGGTCCCAGTTTTCTTTTGGTACTTCTGGCATTTTTTGGTGAAAGTCCCAAATGTCAGGTTTAGGGAGGACTCTAGCACTACTTCCAAAGGGACAGGCCCCGGGTCCATACCACTTGAGGGGTTACAACTCATCCCAGAAGAGGCCTGGTGCAAGGTCACAGACTCAGGAGCTTTTCATGCCCTTGTATCTCACACAGGAAGCCAACTAACTAGCCCTTGGAGTCACTTCTGGTGGTCCTAGGTTGAAGACGAAGGTCCAGCTCTACTTTAAGCAATGATGCAGGCCTTCTAGCAGCTGGGCAGACCTCTGAGGAAAAAGCAGCCGGTACTCTGGTAGCAGCAGAATATTGCTTTGGGGTACAAGGCAGACCCTTTCAAGTCTTCCACGGATCCAGAAGTGTAATGAAGAGTGACTCTGGAGAGTCAGGACTGGGATGACCGAAGACTTGTGGCAGGTCCCTGTGTGTGTGATGGAGGCAAGTCCTTTGAAAAGTAAGTGGGGCCATGAACAACTCCGCCCCAATCATCTGGCCTGATGGTCCATCCTGCTAACACTTAGTCACGTTTTATTTCACTGTCTGGGAGGAAGCCACAAAGGCCAACTGCCAACTTTTCACAGTCATGTGACACAGGGAACTGGCAGAAGGCACAAATGTTTAGGACAGGAAAGTTCCAGTTGTCTAAAAGTGGTATTTTCAGAATTGTGACTTAAAATCCAACTTTGTTATTAAAGAAGATTTGAAATTATAATTAATTTGAATTTAAACATAATATTCCTAACCACTCCCAATCAAATGTTAGCATTTAGTAAATTCAATAAAACATCCAAATGTAAGTCTATGGGAGAGGTAGGCCTTTCAATATTGAAAAAGAATGTAAGGGTTTTTCACTACCAGGACATGTAAAACTTAAAGCTGCATATCCCGTTTTTAAATTCAAAAATCCCCCTTGACCTACTGGCCTTTAGAGCCTACCTTAGGGGTGACTTATATGTATTAAAAAGGAAGGTTTATGTGAAACGGCAGACTTGGAAGGATTTACACAGTGGGACGTCATCAGTATTTCTCTACCTTGAGACATTTGGTCTGGCCCCTGACTGAGCTCTTTTCAGGAACTCCAATCCACCTAAACCCTATTGCAAACACAACTTAATAAATACCTCCAGTTGCAACATGCACTACAAGCACACATCTCTATGTACCCGACACTCCCTGATTTTACCCTTCTACAGGCCAGAATTCCAATGGGATTTTATTGAAGGGTGGTGTTTCTCAAATATACTGTATTTATTTATTTATTTAGTTGAGGAGTTGTATATATCATGAACATGACCCGTAAGGGTGCCAAAGTGCTGTACAAAAAGCATACAAATCATTCGTGAACTGAAAAAAGCGAGTTATCTCAACTAAATTAATCAAACAAAAAAGAGAACATTGTAAACAAGAATAGACAAAAATACCACAATTTATATAACGATTCAAGCTCCAAAAGTGTTCACAGGGAGTAGTCCAGCTGATAATACTTCAAAGCAATTATTGTTGAAATCTGTACAACAGAAGCATTTTTTACCTCTTTTTTGAAGGAGGTAGATGAGGGGTTTGATCACATTTCTAGAGGCATTGTGTTCTATAATCTTTGGGCTATACAGGAGAATGAGCAGTTGTAACTTTTCTTTTTGTTGAACTTCTGAGGTGTCAACAGTAGGGAGTTAGAGCTTCATAAGGACCAACAACTGCCAGACAGTTCGAGTTTCTTGGCCAAGTTTATTTGTGTGTTATGGTGAAGTGCCTTGTGAGTCATGCAGGCTATCTTCAACTGGATCCTTGCTTCAAAAGGTAGCCATTTTTTAGTTTTAGGCCAGGTGTAATGTGATCGAATCTTCTTGACCTCATGATGAGCCTAGTAGCTGAGTTCAATGTGTCCCTAAGTGGTGACAGTTTTGGTTTAGGTAAGCCTGTGAGACTAGCACTCCCGTAATCTATTCTGGAGATGACTGGGAATTGTACTGCAAACTGAAAGTGTACTCAGAAGGTAATTAGCTCCCCTGTGGTAACACTGATGTGGTCTTGCATATCCAGGTTTGTATCCAATGTCATACCAAGTGATCTAGTACAGTCATTGATCTGAGGTACACAGTTGAAAGTTGTACGGTATTTGAGCCATTCTTCTATGGGGTAGAGTAATTGTGAGGGGAGTTTGAGGAGAATTTTGAGTGTTGAGCAGAAGTAGTCTGCTGGTTGGGTTTTCAGTAAGGTGGAATTGAGTGTTTTGACATCTTCCGGAGAGGACATTTTCAAGAACAGTTATGTATTGTCGGGGGACATGCGGTACTGAATGTTTGGAATCTTCAGAATTTCAGTAAGGGGTGCTTTGAAGAAGTTGAATAGTGTGGGTGACAGAGTGGATCCTTGAGGCACTCCAATTGAGACTGGTACAATGTCAGAGAGGGATTGGTTGGCTTTGACAGTATGAGCTCTACTATGTAGGAACAAGGCAAAACAGTTTACAACATGACCAGTTAGACCCATCCTATTCTCCAGGAGATTGATCAAGTTGTCATTTTTGACTGTATCAAAAGCTTAGGAGAGATCCAGCAGAATAAGTAGGAAATGTTTGTTTTGATCAAGCAATATCTTGCATCATCTACAATGTGAGCTAGAGTTGTTTCAGTGCTGTGTCCTGTTCTGAAACCAGACTGGCAATTGTCAAGGAGATGAAACTCCTCAATGTGTTTGCAGAGTTGCAGGTGCACACATTTCTCTAGTAACTCTGCTAGTGTCGGGATGTTGGCAATTGAGTGAAAATTGTTAAGGTCAGATAAGTCTGCATTTGTGATTGGGGTGACCTGTCCTATCTTTAAGCAATCGGAAAACAAGCCCTGGGAGAGAGATGCATGAATAATCTTACCTCAAGCGGGAGAATGGACAAATTAAGGTCCTTTCTGAGCTTATCGTGGCACATAATTAAAGTGATTACAGGGTTTTATTGACATTTAGGTTGTGAGCATGTCAGTTTCAACAAGAAGTCTGAAGGCATTCCAAGTAGTATTATTTTTTATAATAAAACCAGTATGAGTGTATCTCTCTAGGTGCTGTACTGTGAGGAGACTGGGTTGAACCTGACTTTGCACATCCTGGGAAGCAAGTTGCAGTTCTAATTCAATCTTCCTAGTTTTTTCAGTGAAATACTTCAAAGCAATGATTGATGGAGAATTCATCTCCACTAGGTAGTGAACCATAATCCAGCGAGTGGTGGTTACATTTGCAGGTCGTTTTTTGTTTGATGTTTTCAAAATGTTTTTTAGGTCTGTTTTTGGCATTGTCATGTTGGGCCCTAAAAGGGTCTGTGTTGCACTGGGCTCTGCCCCAGCAGTATGCCCAGATTTGTTTTTGCTTTTTTGTTTACACGGTTTTTGGACTTTTTACCGTGGGTGAGCATCACTACCAGTGTCTCACCCATGGTAATCACACAGTAAATGGACTGTGCATGTTTACTACCAGTGTCTGCCTTTTAAGATAAGGCCACTGCACTGCAGCAAGGGTAAGGGGCACCTGGCTGCTTGCACGCAAACATGTGTGCACACATGTACAGGCTTCTCTTGGGAGACCTCAGTCATGATCAGCCGGGTAACAGCACACAGGTAGTTTGGTGCAATGGGAACTCTGCAGGGATAGGTATTCTCCGGGGAGAGGCCTCATGAGGGAAGAGTCCCTATTAATGAAAGCCAGTGTGCTTTACTGTTTTAAATGTAGTGGCATTCCATTATATACAGAGAGGGAACTGCCTTAGAGTATAGTTTCCCTTCTCCTTGGCCTACAGAGATCATTGACATCTTGGATTAGAGTGTAACCTGTGCGAGAAAGCCAAATATGCAACTTCCAAAATGATAACTGTACATCTTCTGGGTCATTCAGAGTTTTTTTATATTTTCCTAGCTCAGCTCAGTATCAGCGCCCAGGCCTGTTGGCACCCTGCTATGGCCAGTAGTTACATTTTCTCTGTCAGCAAATTCAAAGTCCACCCCCACACAAAAGGAGCAATTAGCACTAATTCTCCTTGCTCCTGAGGAGAAAAGGGGTGGGGCGGAATGCTGTGTATCAATCATCCAACTGTCACACTCTACCAGAGATGAATCTTCCCAAGCCCAATGAACAAAGGAGAGTGCCCAGACACTTGGAACCAAACCACTGGGGGACACCTTTGAAATTCTAGTTTGCAAGTCCTTGACAGTGAAGTCAGTGAGGGGTGGAGCTTAATCCCCAGGAGCTGATGTGGCTAGTGGCTCCTTGATGACGCCCTTTTATATTGTCCCAACACGCTGTGCAGAAGGGTTAGGGCAGGGATGGAGAGGTGAAGTGGCAACCTAGGATTGGTTGCGGTGCATGTCTTCTGGAACCTTCCTCTCCCCTTTAAAAACTCTTGCATCAGGGGATGACTCTTCCCCTTGTCTGCTGAATTTCTACTATTGTGCTGCTGATTCCTGGGCCTGCCATACAGACCTGGAAGGAAGACCCCCCTAACCCGCACTCAGGATCCAGGACTCTGTCCAGTTGACCCCAGGACCAGTGGGTCTTCCCCAAGGCCAGCCAGGCTGACCCCATTAATTCCCCTGAGAAAGAGATTGGCAGAAGCCATAGACTTTTCTGCGCCCACCAACAAAACCATAAAGGAGAATTGGTGCAGGGAGTCAGGGGACCAGCTCCAGGAAGACTGCACAACTTTGGAGGTGAGGAGGGTTGCTGCAACTACCCCTAGATCAGCTCGCCATCAGGAAAAAAAAAATTAACCTATGATCACCCAAATTGGCCCAAAGGGACCTGAGTTATGGCATTTCAAAGTTTGGCAACCTTTGACCTTCTCTGCTATTGAGCACATGGGGCTCTGCCACAGGTCTCGTAAATTCACCTGGTGTGGACCAAGGCCCAGGGAATGGCGCAAGAAAGTCACATTCCTCATGCTGGAGGAGAGTGTGTATGTGGGGCCCTCTCCCTGTGCTCTCATCTCCTCCGGGGGCCCAACCCAGGCAGACTTATGAAAAAGGGGGCCAGGATCCCAGACCCCCAACACTGAAGAATGTAGGGAAGCACAGTCATGCTTTCCCATCAGAAACGGGAGGGGCCCCGGATCCCAACTCTGGGCCCCGGAATACAGTGGGGGAATCCTCCCCAGCACACGTTTGCCCACTGGAGGGGGCAGACATAAAGAAGGATTGCCTGCTCCCACAACCACACGCAGGAGTGTAGGCCATGTGAGGAGCTTACAATTGCAGCCAGGGGTTGGCTCTCAATGCTGCTCTCCTACAACAGCCAGCTCTTGGGTGTTCGCAACCTTCTCTTCAAAAATAAAAATGGAAAATGCTGTGCAAGGCCTCTGTTAAAAGAACTAACAAAAAGGGAAAATCTCACTGTGGCTGTCCCCGGCACAGAGGGAGATACAATACTACAATACTCAATGCACTCGGGAAACTCGCCACATAATAGATTGCAGGACATTTCATTTGATCTATGTTTTTGCCCATAACTCAGCCTGCGGTGGTTCTAGAATGATGGGACCACCACCAAAACGTTCATTGGCTTTATGGTGGCTGATGGTAAACCACTAAAGTCGTAAAAAATTATATAATTGTTCAAGTTGTCGCACTGTGAGCATATTAGGTTGTAACCAAATGACTAATGCACAGGTAGGAATGAACAAATGTGAAAGTATAATCAAAGGAGTAGTGTTTGAAGGGGGAGAAATGTACTAATGAAGGAAGTACTTCCTAAGCAGAAATGTAACTCGGACCATGAAAGTACTCAGAGGAGGTAGAATGGAGAAGAGCACATGATAGGTCAAGAGATAGACCCATCTAAAGGTCAAATAAAAAGCCACAAGTGGTAACAACTGGTAACAAGTGGTAACTAGTATAGCAATGTGCCAAATTCAGAAACTACAAGCAGTTTGGTATCACAGTTACATGGTTTGCTAGCAATTAATCCTGGGGCATCCTGCTCCACTTAGCACTATTTTAATGTCTGCATCAACACGCAAATTACTGCAAGGATTATATGGAATAACCTGCATTAGCAAACAAACTATTGTCAGGAATAGATGGATATATTCTGAAAGTAGCAGCTTCAGTCAATAATTTTGATTAATCAACATTGACCAAAGCACACCAAAAAGTAGTCCGGCATAGTTCATCTAAGTGGAAAACAGCTGGAAGTCCAAAGCCATGTAGTTGGTGATGAAGAAGTTTTATTCTTGTCAAGAAAAATTAGGTCCAAAATACAGCGTACAGCCAACACGTGTTTTGTCACATTGACTTTATCAAGCCTAATGTATATTAGGTCATCAGAAAAAAGCGTCCAGTAGTGCAGGACAAAGTGTGTGTTCGCAATTGCTGTGTGAATCAGAAATTAGACCATTTTGGGCAAAGAGAATTCATCAACAAACGATGAGGTCGAAGATGCTTTCAAATGTAGATCATTGGAATAGTGGCGATGGTAAGCCTGGTTAATCGTAGACCGTGCTCAATGGCGTCCGGTTCACATCGTATCTATGTACATAGGCAATACTACTGACTAGTTCGAACAGTATTTCCAACACTCTTGGTGGTTGGGTGTTACACCAGGTTGGCAGTGATCTTCTATCCCAGAATACAATACACACATTTGATTGGATGTGCAAGCTTATGTCATTTACCACCCTTTGTTTGTTGTATTATAAATACTTTTGATTAAGACTATTATTCATGCGAGCTTTGAGGATTCCTGAAGGGTATACCTCCTTAATAGGCCTAGCTAACCAACAGTTCTAAGAAGGGTAAGCCCAGTACCAATTGCAAGATGGTTGCCCCTTAGACTTACTGTCTTAATTGTGAGCCTCAGGGTTCTTCTTTAATTATACAGTTCTTGTTCGTTTTCAGTGTCTTAGAGTACGCAAAAGTCCTTGGTCAAAAAAGCTTCACATGATGGCCGCCATTTTAACGACTTAGGCCTTCATACAGGGAAGGAAAGATTCCCCACAATGGAGGGCTAGACAAGCCCCAGAGAATCCCCACAGGAACAGGAGAGTCCGATATAGTAGGGGTGCAACCAAATCGGCACCACCAAGGTGGGCACATAAAGATGAGGAATCAGCCACAATAAAGCCGCTGCAAGAAGCTCAAGCCCGCAATGAGGTCAGGCAGTCTCGGGGGAGAGGCAACAGCTCTAAGGGAGAGCCATGTTTGTGATCCCACCTCTGGATTCTCCTCCGGTCAAGAGTAACCATTCTGAGAACAATGGCCAATGTAAGCAGGACAGGATAATTGGAGGACATCAGGCAGCACATTGCGGTCAGATCCTGGGTGCATTGGAATGTGCAAAATAGGATTCCCACCTCTTGGCAAGAAAGCTACCATGTTGAAGGCAAGTCTGGGTCAGAGGACATCAAGGAATCGCCACAGTAGAGAGAGTCGGGGTCAAAGGATGTCAAGTGCCACACCGGATGCAGATAGCGGGTTCATTGAGAACTGCAGTATCAGTTAACACTGTGCTCAAGAAAGCCTCCAAAATGAGGACTAGTCACAGGAAGCACAGTCAGTCAGCCACCCAGGCAATGAAACATAACTCACCAGGCTTCCTCATTCACAGCAAAAGGAAGCTGACCCCAGCTCCACAGCAACCACACAGGCCGTTGGCGAAGGGCAGATCAGCGGCTGACTACAAACACTATCCTCATCCCAAACTCTTCAGTAGGCTCCAGGCATCATTATCATCATGGTGTCAACATCGATCTTCAAACATGTGAGGACAGAAGGGCAAAACAGAGCCCTGGCAACAATCCTAGGCAACTAGGAGCAAGACAGGCTGTCCGCCACTAGATGAACAGAAAAAAACAGTCCAAATGTTCAAGAATGCATGTGAGTAGAATCAAACTCAATTCAAATAGTTTCCAGTGCGATCCTTGTGCAATGATATGCATCCAAGGGGTGGATGGCAGGGCAAATGTAGAGATATTTACATATTAATGAACCAAAAACCTGGGAGCTACCCTAGGGAACTTCAGTTTGGCAGCCATCTAGTACTCTACATTAGTCATTAACATGCCTGCTACCTTAGAGCACCTGCGGACCTGAGGTGTGGAGCAGGTGGGCCCATTGGAGGATGACGACTGGCATGATACCAAACTCAGATTAGTGCAATTGTAATACCTTAAATGGAGCTCGCCTCACTCCCATTTGCTTACATAAGGCATGCATGCCTTCTTTCAAGCCCAGCCTATTTCTGCTGCTTCTGGGCTCCTGCAGACTCCGACCTTGTGGTTTGGACCTGTCCAGCTATTGTATGCTTCTGATTGGCATAGCTGAAGAACCATTGTCAGTGCTGAACTGGGAGGTGGAACTCTCACCGAAATCACTCTTGCTGGGCATCTTTGAAGAGACGAGGCATAAGTGCCTACGGGAGGTTGCTTGGAGTGACCACCAAGGTGGCAGAGACCTACATTCCCTCAGTGTTGCTGCACAGTGGACTAGTGTGCCCAGCAGTAAAAAACGATCTATGGTTGGATGTCCATGCAAGCATTTCTGGATTTGAGGTAAAGGATGGGATCATTTTGGGCTGGGTTCCTTACTATAAATAGGTGAAAGTTGCTTCCACAGATATTTTAATTTTGAACTTGCTGCTGTAACTGTATACACTGGATATACCATTTGGCTGATGCCCAGTGACAGCTGACAGTGATGTAGTGGTTGCTGTTTCCAAAAGTATAAAGTTGTTTTTTAAAAAAAAGAGGTTTAGGCCTGACAAAAGGTTTTTTTTCTCTGTTTGAAATGGCAATTCTAAAACTGTCTTAAAGTGCCACTTCAGTAAGTAGCAGTTAACATACTGAAGGCCCACTAGTAGCTTTTAATTTAAAGCCCCTGAGTATATGTACTATCATAAACCCAGGACTTATAGGTAAATTAAAGGTGCCAATCAGGTGTAGGACAATTGTACAATATTTTAGGGATGGGAAACACGTACTTTAGCACTGGTTAGCAGTCATAAAGTGCACTGAGTTATAATGCCAACGACAATAAATTCAGAAAATAGGAGGGTTGAAGCCAAAAAGGTTCGGCCTGGATAGAGGACCAGATATATCAATAATTAAAATTGCGCTAGTCACCATCTGGATGCTACTCCCAATGGAAAGAGTATTTCTTACAGAGCAATTGCAGCTGCACATCTAGTACTGCACATCTTCTATGTGACACTGTCAAAGGAATGTCACTACTTCATTAGCCTTGTGAATAATCTTAAGATGAGGTTGCTCTATTGCAGAGGTGCAACCAAATACATTACTTTTCAGACAAGTTAATAACCTATAGTTTATTGTTTCTGCATGCACATTGTGCTTCTTTTATGCCTATCACACTTTGCAAGGGTCAGACAGGTAGCATGGGAAAAATCTAAAAGTAAATCATAAAATAAATAAATTATTTTGATGTGAAACTAGAACATGTATTATTTTACATCCAGACATACATCAATCTCAGTCCACATGGGGTAGCCACTATAGTTGTGCAAAATTGAGTGCTATAATGTGAAATTTCATGACATTTTAGTAGAATTTTGAGATATTATGTTTTTGTGTGAAATGTAGATGATATCTAAAATTACTTTTTTGCATAAGGGCATTCCAGTAACATATATTTCTTTTAGAGCTGTTGGTTTTTTGGGGACTTGGGCAGCTAGTAATATTTATTGTTTCATGGGGTAATGATTTTATATCTTTCAAATGTTAAGTATTTTGTTTAAATCTTCATTATTTTAAATGATGTATTACTTTGCAATTTGGGATTGTTTGTTTTTGGGGGGTTGAGTGGAGTGGGCGGTGTTTTCCTAATTATTTATTAATTATTTTAAATTGAATAATATGTTACTTATGTTAAAAATATTTTAGAATAAGGGACTGGTTAGGATGATTTGGATTTGAATTGGTAGTTGTTTTAAAATAAAAACTGCATAACGTGATATTAATTAATTATTGTATTAAATATGGGATTGTTTATTTGAAAATTAATCAATTGCGTTTATATTGTCATTTAAAAATGTGTTTATATTTTTAGAAAAATTAACTGTTATTTATAATGGTTTGTGTGTATTTGAAGAATGGATTGGTAATTTTGTTTTAATTATTATCTTTTAAACGTGTGTAACATAAAAATAAAATAAATGTGTTTCATTTTGAAAATAATGTTTCAAAATTTATGTTAGCTTCGAGTATTTTATGCATGATTTTTAGTGATACAGTTTATTATCAAAATGTTATGGTGTTTATTTCACAAATGTTTAATAGTTGTTTTTTTAACAATCCTGTAATATGTTTTATATTTTTAAAAATATATTATTGTCTATTGATTTTTAGGATTTAAAAAATGTAAATTTAATTTCATAAATATTTTTTGTTATTGAATAAACATTTTAATCCAGTTTTTGTAAAACTGGAGTTAGAATAATACAACTGGACCACGCCATGTATGTACCTTTCCCAACATTTGCTGGAATAGATCTAGAATAGTTACAGTTACACTTAACCACTGCAGAAACTTGCCACAAAGCATTTTGGGCTGGAGTTGGAATACTAAATCTGCACCCCTTCCTTCAAAAAACAGATATGCACTTTACCCAGTGTTTGTTTGCATGGAATTGCAATGGAAAATCTGACCAGCCAAATATAAACATGTTCAGCAACGTTTCTTTGCATGGAAAATTAGCGCCATCCCACATGTATATGATTTTTTTCCATTTGTTGGGCTGAAGTTAGAATAGTAAATCTGACCTCCCATCCAATGCATGCTCTTTCCACATTTGTGTGACCTACGTTACAATAGTACATTGGACATCCTTAATATCTGTAATTTCCTCAATGCTTATTAGACTGGAGTTAGGAGGTTGTATGATGAAACCATGCATACTGGAAAACATGCATGCCTTTACAACCATATTGTTCCCATGCATGCCTTTACACAGATGCCTTTACATTGAATTTTGTGGTAAAAGCATGCCAAGTAAAGGCATGTGGGTGAAAAGGCATGCAAAACGGCATGAGTGGTTCTCTTATGGAACCCCCTACCCACCCTGAGGCCCAAAACTACCCCCACCTCTAATAAATAAACTACTCCAACCCAACAACAGCCCTGAGTCCTAAAAAAAAATATCCCAACCTCCCCACCTCTGCCCCTTAAAACTAAAGTAACCCAAACCCCCACCTGCCCTGAACCCTAAAAAAAACTACTCCAACCCCCACTCCTGCCCCATAAAACTAAAGTACCCTGACACCCCACCCACCCTGAGCCCTAAAACCTTCCCTCTAATAAATAAACTACACCGACCCCCACCCGCCCCTAAAAACGAAACTAATCAACACACCCTACACACCCTGAGCCCTAATACCTTTCTCTAATAAGTAAACTACCCTGACCCGCACCCACCATAAGTCCTAAAAAAATGATTTCGACCCCCCACACACACTTCTAAAAACAAAATTACCCTGACCCAATCGCCCTAAGAAAAACTACCCCAACCCCCAACCCCCAACCCTTCTCCTAAAAACTAAAGTATCCCGACATCCCCCACCCACCCTAAGCCCTAAATCCACCCCCACTGCTAAAAACTACCTACCAACCATGACTCAACCCCACTTACCTCACTGCGTCCTCTCCTGATCCTTCATTCTCTTCTTTAATCCCACCTCCCGCCCTTCCTTAAAACTTCCCCCACCCCTTTAAAAATAAACTACCCCACCCCTCCACCCTAAACCCTAAATAAAATCATACCCAAACCGCCCATTCACACCCCTAAAAAAATATTCTGACCCCCACCCTAAATGATAAAAAAAGTACCCAAACCCCCACCCCTGCCCCTTAAAAAAATAATTGCTTGCCCGAGTCCCCACCCACCCCAATCCCTTAATCTGTCCCACCCCTGTCCCATCCCCACTTACCTCACTATGCCCTCCACATCCTCTCCAGAACAACGTATGGCTTTCTCTGTGCCTTAACTACACATATGCATAGTTTGGCACATGTGTGATTAAAGCACAGGAAAAGCCATGCGTTGTTCCAGCACGCGTAGTTAAGGACAGTTCCTAAGTTAGCTTGGTAAATCTACTCCCTTTTATGCACTTTCCCAGTGTTTGTTGGACTGGAGTTAGGGTATTAATTATGCTCCTCTGATAAATATATGCACTGTTAGAACTCTCAGCCCTAGCTGGGGGTCTTCCCCCAAACATTCTGCCTCTCCTTCATTTTGCTGGATCTATTCCTGCTGGCCTTAGGACCCTGGGTATTTTACCAGTGCTAACCAGTGCTAAAGTGCATGTTTGCACTCCTTAAATTGGGTAATATCGACTTATTCCCCAATCTGCATATTTAATATATCTATACGTCCCTAGTAAAGTGCAGTACATGTGCCCAGGGCCTGTAAATTAAATACTGTAAATGCTACTAGTGAACATGCAGCACTAATTGTGCCACCCACGTAAGTAGCCCTTTAAAATATGACTCAGGCCGGCCACTGCAGAGCCTTTGTGTGCAGCATACACTGTCATATCGACCTGGCAACATAAACTTTTAGCCAGGCCCAAACCTTCCTCTTTAATACATATGTCACCTCTAGGGTAGGCCCTGGACATCCAATAGGCCAGGGTGCAATGTATTAAAAAAGTATGACATGTACTTTTTTAGCTATTTAGTTTTACATGTCCTGGTAGTGAAAAACTCCTAAATTCATTTTTGACTACTGCAATGCTTATCTGTCCATAGGATACCATTGGAGTTGCTTATTACACCTTATAAGTATAACTTCTAAAATGTAAGAGATGACCGCTTCATGCTTGGTGTTTCTGCAATCGCAATTTAAAATTCAAAATTATGGTGACGTTGGATTTTAAATTGAAAATCCGAAAATGCCACTTATAAAAGTTGTACACAGCTTCTTTTACACCTGAATAGGTTGTGTCCTGTCCACACACAAAGGACTTAAAGACCTTGTATTGTCACTCTAGCCAGCTGTTATCCAGGCAGGGAAGTAAGGGGATTTCATGCACTTCAGAGCCACTGTCTAGGAGCTTCACCCACATTCCAGAACCAGGGCATCAAAGTATAAATACTGGACCTCAGCCACCACCACTTCAGTACACTTCTGAATCTGTGAATACTCTACCAAGAAGAAGGACTGCTGTGCTGCTGATGGCCTGCCACTCTACTGGACTTCTGTCTCACTGACCTCCTGCTTTGTGGTGACCTGTGCCTGTTGCCCTTTTGCCTGGGAATGAAAAGGACTGGACCTTCACCCCAGAATCCAGAGTGACTTCAAGGGGTAGTTGTTGGCCTCCTAATCTGAAATCTCAGGGACAGAAAAGACGTCCAACCACCCTGCTACTGCACCTGGACTCTACTCACTGTGAGTCTGCCCTGCAAAGTGGTGCTACTCCAGTCCTGAATCCTTGGAAGCGGGCATGAGGTGCTTTGCTCCAGTGTAACCAACACATCTTCTGCTATGGGAGCAGAACCAATGCATCACCGCTGGTGCATGGAACAATTGGATGCATCCCCTGTATTGTGTGTCTCTGAACCGGTGCAACCAGAATCACATTGACGCTGTATATCACTTCTCAAAACCAGTGATCTGCCTTCTGAAATCACGGTGCATCATTTTTATGGGCACAAGTTCCTCGCATCTCCGTTGACAACAGGCGCAATGACGCAACTCCGTATCGCTTGTGCTCATTGGAACTGATGTATCGCCTCGACTGCCCAATTCATCCTCGATGTCAATGCATCAGGAAATCTCACTTCAGCCTCACGCTTCTCAAAGCAAATGCATTGCAGCTGTTGCGTGGGGAAAAGCAATGCATCCCCTCCACTGTGTGGTTCACTATCAACGCATTTCTCCACAACCTAAATTTAAGGTACTTTGGTTCACTGGGCCAAACTGGGTCCCTGTAGCTGGCCCACATTTCTTTGCGGTCGGTCTGAACTTTTGACTTTGTCACAATTCAGTGAAAACAGATATCCCTGGTTGATGTTTCTTGCTTCTAAGGGCTGCTTTACAGTTTAATCTTTAAAAATTCATAACTCAACTTCCACTTATTGGATTCTTGCCATTTTGGTCTTGATTCATTTGTTAAACTAAGTCCTATTGTTCTAACTTTGTATGGGATCATTCTTGTTTGATGTTTCACTGTTTTACTGCTTGGAGTATTACAAAAATACTTTAAATATCACCTTCAAGTTAAGCCTGACTGCTCTGTGCCAAGGTCCCAGGGGGTTGAGCAGAGGTTAATTAGCAGTTTGCTTGTGCCTTACCCTGACTAAGATTGTGGTTACTGTTTCATCCGGGCCTCACAACACAGTCAACCAACAACCCAATTTCTAACATGCACTTTCCCCAAAGTATGGTGGACTGGAGCTAAAATAGTAACTTGCCACTCACACAATGTAATTCCTTTCTTTAACATTTATCAAAATGGAACTCAAATAGTAAATGTGCCCCCAAGGTATGCACTTTCCCCAATGATTGTTGGACTTTGGTTAGTATACTAAATCTGGCACACCCCTCGATTACGTCAGTCTCCACAATGCTTAGTAGACTGAACATAAATACAATGAATGCAATTTCAGCAATGTCTGTCAGACTGGAGTTAGAATAATAAATCTTACCATGCCCCTCAGTTACAATAGTACATCAGACTCCCTCAATGTATCCACCTGCCTGAACGTTTATCAGAATAGAGTTAAGGTTGCAAATCTGATCACTAATAATGTGTACGCTTTATTTTTCAAAGATACAGCAGCACTCAGTAATAGTTCGTAATGAACAAATCATCCAGATGAGTTTGGTTGTAGTAGGTTCCTTTTATTTGTAGATAGGGACATCATAGCAATAAGATGAGTGTTGTTCCACATTCACAGCCAACACGTGTTTCAGCACAACAGGTGACTTTTTCAAGGCTGAAAGATGTACAGAAATATGATTACCAAACCTTATAAGCAGATGTTGAGGATGATAGCATAGAGATCAAAGTGTTAAATCTGATGGTTGGGTATGTGCCCATCCAAAACCAGGGGGCAGGTGGTGAAGCACCCCTATATCCGAATAGAAGAAGTCAAATGGTTTTGAAGCATGCAAGACAATTAGTGATAGAGCAGTGATACCGGTGATGAGTGTGCAAGCAAAAAGCCAAATGTGTATGTGACCAATGGATAACAGTGCAATTAGAATCAATCTAGAATGGGCTTAGTTTGCCCAGGCCGAAGTCAGTGGAGTTAGTTTACTAAAAAAAAACATAGAGGGTGGTGGTGATTCATTGTGGGGAAAACCGAGCATCGTTGGGAAAAATAAATATAAATCAAGAAAACCATAGTAGAACACTGAACCTAACTGGGTATGCGAGGTCTGACCTTTAAAAATCACAAGCGTGTTTCTAAAACAGAACAAGTAGTGGTGGCCAATGGCAGACAAACAGCATATACCTGAGAGCTATGTATAGTGAACACCCCAACAATTGACAACTCACCTCTATATATAAAAATGTTACAGAAGTTGGATATGAAGTCAGTCACATGTTCATGCAACAGGGTAACATGATTAGTCTAGAACCTAGGGGGAAGAACAAAAGTGAAGAGCTCAGGCAAGACGAAAATAATATTATTGTGCCCAAAGAAAACCTGGTGTAAACTAATTGTGCATCAGGGTGTGTTTGCAAAGAGTAATAGTATGCTAATGGTAGAAAAGCAATAGTGAACATAGCCAGTGAGTCAGGCTTACTGACTAGTAAGAAGCAACAGTAAACATGGTCAATGAGTAATGCGTACTAACTGGTTAAAAACAAAGTAAGCATGGCCAGTGAAGGTCTAATGGGCAAAACAGCTAAACTGTAAAATAAACCATGAAATCATAGAGTGGTGCTATGTTAATGGCATAGAAGCAAACAGTAAATATGGCAATTGAGTTAAGAGTGCTTACTAGTAAGAAACAACAGTAAGCAAGGCCATTGAGAAATGCGTACTCTCTCAAAGACCAAAGTAAGCATGGCCGGTTAGTGGTCTATGGAGCAATGGGGGAAATTGATTCTCTCATCATCATTTGGCAAGATCAATATTTTGATTAACCAGGCTGAGAGAAGAATGGAAACATTACTATCAGACATATCTAAAGAAGAACAAGAAATTAGGGGGCTAAACCTACCAGAGGGTACTGAGAAGAACTACAAAATTCTGAAAGAGGTTCTTGCTGCACATCAGCTATATTTTAAAGAAAAGAAACTCAAGAAACTGATAAGGGACAAGAGTGTCTATGGCAATGGCAGGGTATTCACTTTTGTATCAAATCAAATCAAATCATTAGCATTTATAAAGCGCACTACTCACCCGTGCGGGTCTCAAGGCGCTAGGGACAAAGGGGGTGGTTATCGCTGCTCGAACAGCCAGGTCTTTAGGAGTCTCCGGAAAGCGGAGTGGTCCTGGGTGGTCCTGAGGCTGGTGGGGAGGGAGTTCCAGGTCTTGGCCGCCAGGAAGGAGAAAGATCTCCCACCCGCCGTGGAGCGTCGGAGGCGAGGGACGGCGGCGAGTGCGAGGCCAGAGGAGCGGAGGGGGCAGGTGGGGACGTAGAAGTTGAGGCATCTGTTGAGGTATTCCGGTCCCTTGTCGTGGAGGGCTTTGTGTGCGTGGGTGAGAAGTCGGAAGGTGATCCTTTTGCTGACTGGGAGCCAATGCAGGTGTCTCAGGTGTGCGGAGATGTGGCTGCTGCGGGGTACGTCGAGGATGAGGCGGGCCGAGGCGTTTTGAATGCGTTGTAGGCGATTTTGGAGTTTGGCTGTGGTCCCGACGTAGAGGGTGTTGCCGTAGTCCAGGCGGCTCGTGACGAGGGCGTGGGTCACGGTTTTTCTGGTGTCGGCGGGGATCCAGCGGAAGATCTTGCGGAGCATGCGGAGGGTGAGGAAGCAGGCGGAGGACACGGCGTTGACTTGCTTGGTCATGGTGAGAAGAGGGTCCAAGATGAAGCCGAGGTTGCGGGCGTGGTCTGCGGGGGTCGGTGCGGTGCCGAGGGCCGTGGGCCACCAGGAGTCGTCCCAGGCGGACGGGGTGTTGCCGAGGATGAGGACTTCAGTTTTTTCAGAGTTCAGCTTTAGGCGGCTGAGCCTCATCCAATCTGCGACGTCCTTCATACCCTCTTGTAGGTTGGTCTTGGCGCTGGCGGGGTCCTTGGTGAGGGAGAGTATAAGTTGGGTGTCGTCGGCGTAGGAGGTCCACTACCAGAACCAGGATGGCGGGAACAGGTGCCGTGGGGCCCCTGGGGGCCCCTGCACTGCCCATGCCACTGGCATGGGCAGTGCAGGGGCCCCCTAACAGGGCCCCACAAAGATTTTCACTGTCTGCTTTGCAGACAGTGAAAATCGCGACGGGTGCCACTGCACCCGTCGCACCCCTGCAACTCCGCCGGCTCCATTCCGAGCCGGCTTCCTCGTTGCAGGGGCTTTCCCGCTGGGCCGGCGGGCGGCCTTTTGGCGGTCGCCCGCCGGCCCAGCGGGAAAGTTGGAATGACCGCTGCGGTCTTTTGACCGCGGTGCGGTCATTCGGCGGTAACCGGATGGCGGGCGGCGACCGCCGCCCGCCGCGGTCAGAATGACCGCCTTTATATCACTTTTCAGTGATATCTTTACAAATTCATATTGCATCTTTGATCGTTTTGACCTGCAAATACCCAGATAAATATTAGATATTTTTCTAAACACTGTGTGGTGTATTTTTGTGGTATTATATTATGGTGTTGTATGATTTATTGCACAAATGCTTTACACATTGCCTTCTAAGTTAAGCCTGACTTCTCGTTCCAAGCTACCAGAGGGTGGGCACAGGCTAATTTTGGATTGTGTGTGACTTACCCTGACTAGAGTGAGGGTTCTTGCTTGGACAGAAGGTAACCTGACTGCCAACCAAAAACCCAATTTCTAACATTGGTGATCAGCGGTGAGGATAGGACTTGTGTTTGTGCAGTGACATACAGTAGCTAAGTATTTCACTACCTACCCACAGTGGAAGGTCAACTTGATTTTTAATCTTTTTTGCTTTTGGTTCTCTGATGTCCTCCTGGATATACTATTGATATTTTGGACTTTGGATTTTGGTTTGTGCCGGTAAGATCTTATCAGAATGGGATTGTGTACCTACTCATTCTTTGTACGTATTGAACACCTCACTAAGACTGACCTAAGGAAGCTTTGCAGAAAATGGGGCCTTCCTGTAGCAAGGAGATCTACTAAGATGAAAATGCTACATAACTACATTGGGGGTCATTCCGACCCTGGCGGTCCAATACCGCCAGGGTCGGGGACCGCGGAAGCACCGCCAACAGGCTGGCGGTGCTTCCAGGGCCATTCTGACCACGGCGGTAAAGCCGCGGTCAGAAAAAGGCAACCGGCGGTTTCCCGCCGGTTTACCCCTGGCCCAAGGAATCCGCCATGGCTGCGCTGCTTGCAGCACCGCCATGGGGATTCCGACCCCCTTCCCGCCATCCTGGTCCGGGCGGTAAATACCGCCAGGAACAGGATGGCGGGAACGGATGTCGTGGGGCCCCCTAACAGGGCCCCATAAAGATTTTCAGTGTCTGCTGTGCAGACACTGAAAATCGCGACGGGTGCCACTGCACCCGTCGCACCCCTTCAACTCCGCCGGCTCCATTCAGAGCCGGCTTCATTGTTGAAGGGGCTTTCCCGCGTCGCCCGCCGGCCCAGCAGGAAAGTCAGAATGACCGCCGCGGTCATTTGACTGCGGTACGGTCTTTTGGCGGTGACCGCATGGCGACCACCGCCCGCCGCGGTCAGAATGACGGCCAAAATCTGGGGGGAAGAAAGATGGGCAGAGAAAGAGGCAGCAAGAAACCAAATGACTAAGTACCCCTCAGATGAGGAGGAGGACTGCTCACATGAGGAGGAAGACTACTCAGATGGGGAAAGAGACCCAGAGAGAGATGAATGGCTCCGAGTTCAAAGGCGGCAGGAGCAACAGTTAGAGGAGTATCTTGAAAGGGTTGAGGCAAAAAGACTCTTAGCCCTGGAAAAAGAAAGGATTGCAGCTCAAGAGCTGAGCTGTGAAGAGCTGAAACTGGAGGCCGGAAGGGCTGAGTCCAGTTCAGATGGTGACAGCAAAAATCTTGCATCCAGTACTGCTGAAGACGGGCACAAGCCCAGAGATGTGGTACCCAACTTGAAGAAGGGAGTCGACACACCCCAGGTGGTTCAAGGATATGAGGTAGTTCCTGTTATGCACAGGGTCCCTGAGAAGGATTGGGGAACTGGCACAGGGAGTCATATTCCTACTGGGGGGAGGGACACTTTACTGGCACTAGCAGAGAGTGACAGAGAAAAGGGTTCCCCCCTGGTGGACGTCCTGGATATAGAGTGTAGAGACATCCCAGAAGAGTGTGGGTTGAGTGTCAGGGACAGTCAGATACTGTCTCACCAGTCTCAGAAGGGTGATGTAGAGTGCTTTTTCAAGGTTGAGTCACTGGATGGTTGGGTGAAGGGTACTGTGGTTAATACATGTGAAGGGCAGAGTGATGTAATTGCTGGAGAGCATATGTCTGGTCCTTATTTTCCAGAGCTACGCCAGCACCAGGTGGAGTGTGAGTTCTCTGACCCCAGGGAACTTACAATGGAGACAGACTTCTGGGTGAGTACCAGAGAGTCTGAAGAGGCATTTGGGGGTGCTCCTGAAGGGAGTGGTCTAGGTGGTTTCAAACCAAGTGAGGTGGGAGAGGATTGTAGTGTCCCAGGTAGGTCCCAGGTCTTAGAGGGTTCCATGAGGGAACACCAGGAGGGAAGCCTAGCCTGTACCGTAGGGCCACCTTTTGAGGGAAGCCCCGCAGTGTCAGAAGAACTTGGGGGGGTGACTGTAGCCAGCATCCCAACAGTTCTGGTGTCTGGCAGTACCACTCCTAGTGAGGGGGTGCAGAAGTCCAGACATAGGGTTGAGAGGGGGTTGCAGACCCCAGTGGAGGACCTGGAGAGTCAGGGGTCAGCTCTGAGAGCAGAACCCCCCAGGAATGACCCAGGTGAAACCGTTTCTGGTTTGGGGGAGACCCAGACTCTGCCGGATGGGCAGAGGTCAGGAGACCTACGCCAACCAGACTCTTTTGTGGCCCTTGGGGACGGTGTGTCCCTTGTGGGGGGTGAGAGTGCCCCCCAGGAAGTCCTGGCATGCCAGGCAAAGATTCAACCTCAGGGTGGTGACTCTGGGTTGGATAACCAGGTTCAGAGGTTAAACTCTGACCTGGTGGGGGGTAGGTGTGTCCCCCAGAAAGTCCTGGCATGCCAGGCAATGGTTCAACTTCAGGGTGGTGATTCTGGGTTGGATACCCAGGTTCAGAGGTTAAACTCTGACCTGGTGGGAGGTAGGTGTGCCTCCCAGGAAGTCCTGCTGTGCCGGGCAATTGTCCAATCTCAGGGTGTTGACTCTGGGTTGGATGGCCAGGTTCAGAGGTTAAACTCAGACCTGGTGGGGGGTAGGTGTGCCCCCAAGAAAGCCCTGGTGTGTCAGGCAGTTGTCCAACCTCAGGGTGTTGACTCTGGGTTGGATGGCCAGGTTCAGAGGTTAAACTCTGACCTGGTGGGGGGTAGGTGTGCCTCCCAGAAAGTACTGGCATGCCAGCCAATTGTTCAACCTCAGGGTGGTGACCCTGGGTTGGAGAATTCAGTTCAGAGGTTAAACTCTGACCCGGTGGGGGGTAGGTGTGCCCCCCAGGAAGTCCTGGCGTGCCAGGAAATTGTTCAACCTCAGGGTGGTGACTCTGGGTTGGATGGTCAGGTGCAGAGGTTAAGCTCTGACCTGGGGGGGGTTAGGTGTGCCCCCCAGAAAGTCCTGGTTTGCCAGGCAGTGATCCAGTCTGAGGGTACAGACCCTGGGCTGGAAGACCAGGTTCAGGGTGTCCCCCCGGACCTGGAGGGAGGGGCTACTGATAACAGTGCCCCTACCATGTTGTCTTCTGAGGAGGCTACTCCTAGTTGGAGGGTGCTGGACCCCAGAAGGGAGGGCAGGGGGAGGGATGCCTCACCCCGGGCCCTAGTCCAACCTGAAGGTACAGACCCCAGGATGGAAGGCCAGTTGCAGGTTAACAGCCCTGCACTGGAGGAGGAATGGTACAGGGCGACTTCTATAAGCACCCCGACCATGTTGGACTTTGGGGGTACCGCTCCAGGAGGGAGGGTACAGAGCCCCAGAGGGGAGGACCAGGTTCAGGCTGTCATCCCTGACCTGGTGGAAGGGAGAGTGGTTAAAGGGTGCCCAGCACCTGGAGCTGCCGCCCCCCACTCTCCACAGCCACAGTGGTGGGAGAGCTTTGAGAGGCCTGGGGCCTGGCTCTCATCCCTGCCAGCTGTCAGTAACCACTGTGGCTTGCTGTCCGGGTGGACAGCGTTATCCCTGGGGAGGGGACAAGTGTCACACCCGGGGGTAGAGTGGGCAACACCACTGTGTTGGTCATGGTGGTACTATCCTGCTCCTGGGATACATCTGTGAGTGAAGCAAGGTTAGGTGCTGCACATATGGGATCCGCAGGTAAGGAGAAAGGTTCCCCATGGGTTGGCTTAGTGGGCCCTGAGAGTATGGACCATGGGATCGAATTGGAGTCAGGAAGACGAAGAACTGTAGCATGCCCCTGCTGTTGTGGGCCTGGGTCCTTGTTCTGTCGCCTCAAACAGGGAAGTACATCAGGATAGTGATTGTTCTCCCCTGGCTTTCGGCTGGTAGGGGGTCATGTTGGACCTGGCTTTTTGACAGGGTCATCCCCAAACTTTTTGCCTCCTTCCTCCTATTTTTTCTGACCTGTTGGCTTTTGACCTCTGGGCACTTTACCACTGCTAACCAGTGCTAAAGTGCATATGCTCTCTGTGTAAATCGTTCTATTGATTGGTTTATCCATGATTGGCTATTTAATTTACTTATAAATCCCTAGTAGAGTGCACTATATGTGCCTAGGGCCTGTAGATTAAATGCTGCTAGTGGGCCTGCAGCACTGGTTGTGCCACCCACTTCAGTAGGCCCTTAACCTTGTCTCAGGCCTGCCATTGCAAGGCCTGTGTGTGCAGTTTCACTGCCACTTCGACTTGGCATTTAAAAGTACTTGCCAAGCCTAGAACCCCCCTTTTTCTACATATAAGTCATCGCTAATGTGTGCCCTAGGTAACCCCTAGAGCAGGGTGCTGTGTGGGTAAAAGGTAAGACATGTACCTGTGTAGTTATATGTCCTGGTAGTGTAAAACTCCTAAATTCGTTTTTACACTACTGTGAGGCCTGCTCCCTTCATAGGCTAACATTGGGGCTGCCCTCATACACTGTTGAAGTGGCAGCTGCTGATCTGAAAAGAGCAGGAAGGTCATATTTAGTATGGCCGGAATGGTAATATAGAGTCCTGCTGACTGGTGAAGTCGGATTTAATATTACTATTCTAGAAATGCCCACTTTTAGAAAGTGAGCATTTCTTTGCAATAAAATCTTCTTGTGCCCTTCAATCCACGTCTGGCTAGGTTTAGTTGACAGCTCCTTGTGCATTCACTCAGACACATCCCAAACACAGGGTACTCAGCCTCATTTGCATACATCTGCATTTTGAATGGGTCTTCCTGGGCTGGGAGGGTGGAGGGCCTGCCCTCACACAAAGGACTGCCACACCCCTTACTGGGACTCTGGCAGACAGGATTGAACTGAAAGGGGGCTTGGTGCATTTCTTAGACACTCTTTGAAGTCACCCCCACTTCAAAGGCACAACTTAGTATAAAACAGGGCCTCTGCCCTACCTCATCAGACACTTGCTGGAGAAGAAACCTGAACCAGAAACTACAACCTGCCAAGAAGAACTGCCTGGCTGCTTAAAGGACTCACCTGTCTGCTTTTCTACAAAGGACTGCTGCCTTGCTGTTGGCCTGCTGCCTTGCTGAACTGCCTGGCTGCTTAAAGGACTCACCTGTCTGCTTTTCTACGGAGGACTGCTTTCTTGCTGTTGGCCTGCTGCCTTGCTGAACTCTTGTCTGGCTGTAAAAGTTCTCTCCAAGGGCTTGGATAGAGCGTGCCTCCTGTTCCCTAAAGTCTCAGGACCAAAAAGACTTCTCTTTTTCACTTGGACACTTCGTGCGCCAAAATTTTCAACGCACAGCTTGTTCCGCGGCAAGAAAAACGTTGCGACGCCTTCGGGATGACCGGAACTTCGATGCACGGCCTCGCAAGGACAACTCCACCCGACTTCCAAGAAGAAATCTACGCAACGCCTGCAGTGAGAGCAAAATTTTGATGCACAGCCCCGCGGAACAACGCGCAGCCAGAAAACAAGCAGGAGAATCCACACACAGACGCGGGACATCTGGTAATCCCCTGATCCACAGAAAGAAACTGTCCGCGTGCCGGAAAACGACGCACGACTTCCCCGCGTGAAAAATAACGACAAGGGTCCGTGTGTGCTGGGGAGAATTCGACGCACACACCATTTTTCCACATATCTCTTCTTCTGCGGCCCTCTGCAGAGATTTTCCACCAGAAACCAGGTACTTTGTGCTTCAAAGAGACTTTGTTTGCTTTTTAAAGACTTAAGACACTTTATATCACTTTTCAGTGATATCTTTACAAATTCATATTGCATCTTTGATCGTTTTGACCTGCAAATACTCAGATAAATATTATATATTTTTCTAAACACTGTGGGCCAGATGTAGCAAATGTTTGCGACTCGCAAACGGGCAGAATCGCAATTTGCGACAGTGCAAAATCGGAAATGGGATGCAAAAAGCCCATTTCCGGCTCGCAAAAAGCGATGGGACCCGTTTGCGAGTCGCATCCGGTGCGACCCCATTTTGCGACCCGCAAATAGCAAGTCGCAATTTGCGAGTCGCAAACCTTATGCAATTGCAACTCGCAAATTGTGACTAGTCGCAAAAAGCCCAGTTTGCATGTCCCATTTACCACTAACTCAGAGCAGGTGGTAACCATTA
Organism: Pleurodeles waltl; assembly: GCF_031143425.1. Classification (NCBI taxonomy): domain Eukaryota; kingdom Metazoa; phylum Chordata; class Amphibia; order Caudata; family Salamandridae; genus Pleurodeles; species Pleurodeles waltl. Next base: position 581,647,562 of record NC_090444.1, on the reverse strand, counting down.
CCAAAGTATAAAAGGGGACCCAGAAGCCATCTGGGTTACTCAAGATGGCGGAGATATACCTGATAGCAGTGAGGAGGAGAGTCTACGCAGCCCAGCAGAGGAGGAGGAGGGGCCACAGACAGGAGAAGATATATAGAACCAGGCAGACTCTTTTTCAGCAAACTGAAGAGGAGATCTATGACAAATACCGCCTTAGCAGCGCAGCCATCCTAGAATTAATTGATTTACTGAAACCACAGCTAGAACACCAGACTCTGCGTGGCTGCGCCATTCCTACGCATGTGCAAGTACTATGCTCACTGCACCTCTTGGCCTCAGGGAGCTATGAGGGGGTCATTGCTGTGGCAGGTGGGGTATCCCAAAGTGCAGTGTCAAGGTTCCTCAGGGCCTTCCTAGATGCCTTAGTCATGCACATGTCTCACTTCATATACTTACCAAGGAATGAGGCAGAAATCCACAGCACCAAGCTGGACTTTTACCGCATTGCCCACTTTCCCCATGTCATAGGGTGTGTAGATGGGACACACATTCAAATATGCCCCCCTGCTAATCTGGAACACATTTTCCGCAACAGAAAGTGTACCCACTCACTCAACATACAGGTCGTTTGTGATGCCCATTATGTCATCACGGACATCGTAGCTAAGTTTCCAGGCAGTACCCATGACTCATACATTTTTAGGCATAGTGGGATACATCAACGCCTGGAACGTGGGGAATTCGGAGACGGTTACCTCCTAGGTAGAGCCACAGACACTTGCAGACATACACACAGGTCACTGTGCACGACAATCTGGACTTCCTAACAGTGTACTTTTTGTGCCCAACAGGTGACAGTGCATATGCTCTTAGGCCTTGGATCATGACTCCATTTTTGACACCCAGAACTGAATCTGAGAGGCAATACAACAGTGCGCATAAGAGGACCAGGAACCTAATAGAGCGCACCTTCGGACTCCTGAAGGCAAGATTCAGATGCCTCCACCGCAGTGGAGGTGCACTCCAATACACCCCCATTACCGCATTCAAAATTGTGGTCGCATGCGCCATCCTCCACAACATAGCCACCCGACGTGGGCTACCTCTCACCCCTGCAGACCCAGATCCTGATGATGAAGAGCAAGAACAACCACATCGCCATCATGGGGATAGGAGTCTAGCTAATCAAGGCAGACTGAGACGGGAACACATTGCAACACAATATTTTGGACGGTACGTGTCAACTCCCACCATACTCACCTATTAACCAAAAACTCCATTTGTTAAGTGGAACAAAAATAACTGTTTTATTACTGTAATTGAGAAACTATATACAAGTTGAAATTGTCCATGGGCAGGGAAATGCCAACCAGTCATGTGGCACATTAACACCATGTGCCACATTTATTGGTCCTGGGTGTCATCTATGTTCTCCTGCCCCTCCTGCCAGCCTGGCTGGTCCCTGCTGCGTCCGTGGGGCTGTGCCTACCACTCCTCAGCACCCTGCTGTCAGTGGCACATACACTGCTCACTGTTGAGCCCTCCTCACTGTCTTGGGGTGTTTCCCCGGTGGCCCTTGACATTTCCCGTGTCTCCATAAGTTCAATTATGTGGGTGAGACGTCCCAGGCCCCTGGCAACATCCCCAGCAAAATGGCCCATCTCTATTTGCAGGCCAACTGTCCTCCTCGACAGGCCTGTTGTATTAATGGCTAGCCTTCCGATCGATGTGGCCATCCTGTCCAGTCGTTGCATTGTCTGGCGATCTCTGCGCCGCCCAGCCTCTGCCTGGCCCAGCAGTCCGCCCGCCAGTTCCCTAATGGCAAGGGCAATTTCCCCAGTGTTCTGGCACATCATGTCCATGCGTCTGTTGAGGTGCTGCATGCTTGCATGGTTGTGTCTAACAAAGCGGTGCAGCACACCACTAATCCTGCCCAATATTCTGTTCTGCAGGCGCTGACCCCGCAGCAGATGTGCCTCACTGCTGGTTGGAGGAAGTATCCCGGATCCAGATGGTCTTGCCCTGCGATGCCTGCACAGCGGTGGCTGCCCTGTGCTCCCACCTGTATCCTCCCTGCCTGTTGCTGGGGCAGCTTCTGGCGTGATTGTTGCAGCAGGCGTTACTAATGCAGGAATGCTGCTGACTGTGCAGGTGGGGGTGCTGGCGGGTCCTGGGGTGTCCTCCTGGGCCTGGGTGGTTGGGGTGTTGGGGGTGTCTTGCTGGAGACCTGTGGGACATGGGGAACACACTGTCAGTGTCTAGTATCTATTGCACAATTCCTAATAAACATTTGGCTATGAACTGCCTATTTGACTACATTTCCCATAATGCATCATTCTGGCTTTTTCTACCCTGTAATGGAGCTATCTTGGTTGTGCATGCACCTGTGTACATGGTGGGTGGGGTATGACATTGATAGGGGTACAGGCTTATCACATGGTACTCACCGGTTGATGTACTGGGCTCTGAGGTGTCCAGGTCCCCAAATCCACACACTGCCTCCTGCTCCAATGTTTCCTCCACCCTTTCTTCCAGGGGTGTGGGTGGTGGCACAGATGATGGTCCCCCTCCAGTGCCTCTCATCTCCCGGAGCCTTTCTGCCACCCTCTCCTTGGTCGGGGAGCGGAGGTCATACCACCTCTTCTTTATGTCCTCAACTGTCCTGTAGCTCACACCCAGGGAATTAATTTTTTCTTGAATGTCCTGCCAGAGTTTCTTTTTGGTGGCCTCAGGAACAGTGAGGGCTGCTCTCCCAAAAAGCTCATCATGGTGCTGACAGCATTCCTCTGTCAGCACCTCCAGCTCCCTCTCAGAAAATTTGAGTTTTCTTCTTCGTGGGGTTCCCTCCATGGCTGCTGCTGCTTGTTCAGTGTGAAGACTGGCAGTTATAAAAGGGTGTGGTCCAGCCTCCTCCCAGGTGTATTTGCTAACTTCCTGGCTGTGATGTCATCATCATGTGCCAGGAAGTGTTTACAGAGTGTTCTGGTGTGCTTTCTGGAGTGTTCTGCTGCACCTGTAAGCAATTTTGAAGGTAGTCGCAATTTGCGACACCTACTCGCTACTTGCGAGTTCGTTTTTTGCACACTCGCAAACAGCGACCTCGCAATCTGCGGACTCGCACACAGCGTTGCGAGTCCGGCTGCGCGTCGCAAAATCGGATCGTTTTTTTTTCTGGCATTCCAAATTGCGACTCGCAAAATGCGAGTCGCAATTTTTATTTTTGCTACATCTGGCCCATAGTGGTGTATTTTTGTGGTGTTATATTATGGTGTTGTATGATTTATTGCGCAAATGCTTTACACATTGCCTTCTAAGTTAAGACTGACTGCTCGTGCCAAGCTACCAGAGGGTGGGCACAGGCTAATTTTGGATTGTGTGTGACTTACCCTGACCAGAGTGAGGGTTCTTGCTTGGACAGAGGCTAACCTGACTGATAACCAAAAAAACCATTTCTAACAAATACACAGAAATGTTCATTAAACTTACCAGATTGGTTTTGGAACATAATGTGTTTCTACACAATGACAAATGGTACAAGCAGATTCAGGGTGTAGCTATGGGAGCTAAATTTTCACCCTCATACACCAACCTATATATGGGACATTTCTAAAAATGCCCTTTATGGATATCCTGCCCTCATGATTTAGCCAACTACATTTTGTATTGGGGTAGGTACATAGATGATATTATCATTATCTGTACAGAAGGTACCAAAAACTTTGAACTACTATGTGACCACTCAATTGTAATGAGTACAATAGACGATTCACCCAGCACATCAATGAGAAACAAATAGAGTTTCTTGATTTCACCCTATACAATGAGAGGAGTAAGATCATGTCCAAACTCTACAGAAAATCCACTACTTGTGATTCGGTACTGCATGCACGTAGTGCACATCTGTCTAATCAAATTAGCGCTATCCCATTAGAAGAAATGACCAGAGTACAATATAATTGCAGCAGTGACCATGTATTCATGCAGGAATTGGCAGTAGTTGAACATTCCTATAAATGGGGTACTAGGGGTCAGGTTCTATCTAAAGCCAAAACTAGAATCTTGAACACTCCACTGGAATCCCTTCTGACCCATGGGACTGGCAAACGGTCCAAAGACATATATGAACATGATCACTGGATGTAATGCACAGAGCTATGCAATACACTGCATCTCTAAACGTCACTGTCACTTACTGCTACTTGACAAGACACTACATAAATTTGTCAACGGTAGACCTCAGATCACACACAGCTGTGATGCTACACTAAGAAATAAGCTTTTCCCCAGCTACATTGGGTCAAACACACAAAACCAATCTATCAAATGGCTACCCCCCCAACCCTATGGTTTCTTTAAATGCACATGCTGCAATGTTTGCAAATTCGCTATGGACAAGCTGGTGAATTTCTAACATAACTCTGTACATATACACTGCATATGGCAGTTTATTGATTGTAATAGCAAATGTATAGTGTATTGTATTGTTTGCCAATGTGGTTTGATTTATGTGGCCAGTACTGTCCACCCTCTGAAAGAACGGATCCAGGAACAAATTAGATCTATTAGGAACAACCACTCTAACTACCCCCTGCAGCCCACTACAACTCTGTGCATTCAAGATCAGAGATCATGGGCATCAGACGTATTACTAATGATGTAAGGGGTGGTAACATGGTCACTAAACTGAGAAGGTGTGAAGCTAAATGGATCATTAAACTACGTGCGGTTGACCTGGGTCTTAACGTGGATAGAGAATTGCATGTGTTTCTATAAATACTTTACACATGACTAGTGCATTGTATGTAAATAATTGCTGAAAATCCAAATTTGTTTGTCATTGTAAAGCATTTAATGGAGCATCACACATGTTTTATCTCCATTTTTTGATGATTGGCTATACAGTGTTGAATAATGAACAGCCTTGCAGGACTTGTGAGGAGGGCTACTATTCATTGTCTTGTATGTGTGTATTGTTACTAATATGATCTTTACACCCCTCTTGGGTCCCCTCAATATCCATGTTTTAAGCTCACATTACCGCACATCGGGCATGTTACTATCTCTTTCTCAGACTACCATATGTTTTTGTAACAGCATGTCCACAATGCAAATGTTTTTTTTCCCATGCTTTCAGTTATTTCTCTTCTACACTTTCCGGGAGTTCCCTTTCCCATCTTTAAAACAGTCTTTTGGGTGTTTTTAGCCATCATTATCATAATATTCTCGTCCATTTTTACACGTTACATGTTTCGTTGGCCTTATAATTAATTATTCCACTCGCTACCACTTTCTTTACACATTTAGGGCCATATGTACGAAAGCTTTTTCCCATAGACACAGAATAAGTGAAACCCTTTGGAACATCTGGCCCTTAGTTGATTATCAAATCAACCCAGCATTTACCCCTTCTCACTGCATGCTCTTATGTTATGTTATTTTATGGATGATACCAAGATGACTGCCATTTCCACTAAGCCTTTTTCTTCTGCTTTCACATGGCTTAACAGCGCTCCATCCAGCATCTCCATACATCGCAGACACTATTCTCTAGTGTCTGCTAAGAAACAAACTGACACTGCAATTTTCGCGTACTTGCTTAATTTTATTTTACACAGCTATCACCGTTTTGACTGAGCTTCCTCTCTGGTCTGTTATATTTAGAAATGGCTGCCACATCCTTCTTGATGCCTTTGTCCCTTTTGTTTCCTTCATTCATTACCACAAGGCTTAAAAGCACTCTGTTTTGATTTCCACTTACTTTGATTGCACCACGATTCTCACACAGTTGCTTTTAGACTACAGGTAAGCGGTTAGAGATTTACAACACACTTTTTTAAATCCTTCTTCAGAATGAGATGTCTTTTTAAAGTCAATACCAATTTCCCCCTACTTTTCTCTTTACGTTGTTTTCTTTTTTCTTTTTTCTTTTTTCCTTTTTCCCTTTTGTTTCTGTAAATGTCTTCATGTATTTTAATTACAGGCTGGCTCTGACACTGTTAGCCGTTCAGTTTGAAGACTCAGTCGTTGTGCCACCATTGTTGTTTCAATCTCATACTGGCCCTGATAGTCTATGTCAGGTTAGCTGACTCAAAGCGGGTTTGCAATCTTATTTTGTCTCTTTCCAATACATTAATGGTTTTACCATCTGTTAGGCTCTGACATTGATAGCCATTCAGTCGAAGACCCAGTTGTTGTGCCACTATTGTTTTTTTAGCTCTCATCCTGTTTTTGATTGTTTACGTTAGGTTAGCTGACTCCTAGCGTTTTGGCATGCCTATTATGTCGCTTTCCAATCTATAACAGTTTTTCCATCTGTAATGCACACATTATTCCCCCCAGGACTTTTCATGCTGGTCACTTCTTGACAGCAGACGTACAGCTTACTGCTCATCCTTTGTTTGACAACAAGTGTTACAGATATTCTTCTCTCTTCTATTCTGTTGTATTTACTGCATAGATCTACGTTTTTTCTTACCGCATGTGCTTTTAGTTCTGCCCATTAGTATGGGTGAGACTTTGGAGACCATGGCCCTCATTGCAACACTGCCGCCTAGCACACAAGGCAGCATGCCCATCACTCTGTTCTCGGGAGAGCAAAGCCACAGTCTCTCTAGTGGGAGGTCTGCCCACTGCTTGATCCTGGGGAGTGCAAAGCCACAGTCTCTCAAGTGGGTGGTCTGCCCACTGCTTGATCCTGGGGAGTGCAAAGCCACAGTCTCTCAAGTGGGTGACCTGCCCACTGGTTCTGGAGGGGGCTTTGTGCACAGTGTGCTTCATCTTGGAAAGGAGGGGGTGAGTGAATGGCTTCTTCCACTGGTTCTGGAGGGGGCCTTGTGCCCAGTGTGCTTCATCCTGGCCAGGATGTGGTAAGTGGATGGCTTCTTCCATTGGTTCTGGAGGGACCCTTGTGCCCAGTGTGCTTCATCCTGGCAAGGAGGGGGTAGGTGAATGGCTTCTTCCACTGGTTCTGGAGGGGGCCTTGTGCACAGTGTGCTTCATCCTGGCAAGGAGGGGGTGAGTGGATGGATTCTTCCACTGGTTCTGGAGGGGGCCTTGTGCCAGTGTGCTTCATCCTGGCAAGGAGGGGGTGAGTGGATGACTTCTTCCAAGGGGTCTGGAGGGGGCCTTGTGCCCTGTGATGCAGCACTTGGGGAGTGCAAGGTCACAGTCTCTCACCTGGGTGTCACACCCACAGGATTTGCAGGGTCCAGGATGCACTACAGTCCATGGAGACAGGACTACACACTGCCTGCCGGCAGTGACGGCTGCTCAGTGGTGGCTGTGGTGGGCTGGTGCTGGGGTTGGCAGTGGTGGGGGGAGGCTCCAGCCCATCCCATGCAGCCTCGGACGGCTGCCCACTGGGGCTGCTGGCGGTGCTATCAGTGGTAGGGGGAGGCTCCACCCCTTCCCCTGCAGCCTCAGACGGCTGCCCACTGGGGCTGCTGGCGGTGCTGGCAGTGGTGGGGGGAGGCTGCAACCCTTCCCCTGCAGCCTTGGACGGCTGCCCACTGGGGCTTCTGGTAGTGCTGGCAGTGGTGGGGGAGGCTGCAGCCCATCCCCTGCAGCCTCGGACTGCTGCCCACTGGGGCTGCTGGCGATGCTGCCAGTGCTGCAGGCAGTGGTGCTGGTGGAGGTGCAGTTGTCGGGAATGCCAGTGGTGGGGGAGGCTTCCCCTGCAGCCTTGGATGGTTGAACCACCATGGTTGGTGTTGGGGGCTCAGAATCAGTCCCAGCACCAGGCCTCCTGTGTTCCTGCCTGCAGGGGCAGGCCCCTTGCCCGTCCCAGCTGGTGGTGCCTTCTTGCCCTTCCCCTTGGCAGCTGGTGGTGCCTCCTTGCCCTTCCCCTTGGCAGCTGGTGGTGCCTCCTTGCCTTTCCCCTTGGCAGCTGGTGGTGCCTCCGTGTCCTTCCCTTTGGCAGCTGGTGCAGGCACACTGGCAGTGCGTATGGCTGGTTCCCTGGAGCCTCTCCCACCTGCAGTAGCTGCAGACAGTACTGTAGCCATGGACTGGGTGGCTGAGGTGCTTGCCGGGGTTCTGACCACCCTGGCCCGATGTGAAGGACGGGGGGAGGGGTAGGGAAGAAGTCAACAGCGGAGAGGAAAAGCTTCTTAGGGACACTGGGGTGGGAAGAGGGTGAAGGTTTGGGAGTGGAGAAAGAGGGAGCGGTTGTAGGAGGTGTCAGTCTGCTGTGTTTGGGTGCAGGTGCATGGGCTGGATGCTGTTTTGAGGTGGATGGCTATTGGGTGTCGGAGTGCTTGCATTTGTGTACTTTGGGAGGAGGGGGCACAGACACAGTGGGAGAGGACTCATGGGACGTGTGCATGGATGTGGGGGTGGTGCCTGCCAGTGAGGGGTGTGTTGTGATAGGCATGATAGGCGTGATGGTGATGGCAGTAGTGAATGAAGATGTAGTGCATGCAGGTGTGAGTGGAGACGCTCCTGGGAGGGTTGTGGACGAGGAGGAGAAGGGGACACATTGGAGGCAGTGGATGCTGGTGTGTCTGCATCTGAATGGTGTTTGTGTGAGTGCCTGTGGGATGATGTGTGGTGCTTGTGTTTGCCTGAGACACTCCTGTGTGTTGTCTTGGGTGCATGCTGGTCTGCCTGTGTGCTTGGGATAGGTTGGGGTTGAGGGGAATGGGACTGGGCAGAGGAAGTTGGAGGGGGGAGGGTAGAAACAGGGACAATGGCTGCCATCAGAGAGGAGGCCAGAGCCTGGATTGATCTCTGTTGGGCTGCCAAGCCAGTGTGAATGCTCTCCTGAAATGCATTGGACTGTTGCATTTGGGCTGCCAGCCCCTGGATGGCATTCACAATGGTTGACTGCCCAACAGAGATGGATCGCAGGAGGTCAATAGCCTCCTCACTCAGGGCAGCAGGGCTAACTGGGGCAGGGCCCGAGGTGCCTGGGTGAAGGAGATGCCCACCCTCCTGGGTGAGAGGGGACAGGAAACACGCTGAGGGGATGCTGGGAGAGCAGTGTTGGTACGGGGGTGGTGGCTGTACCTGTACTTGGCTGTACTTGGCTGTACTTGGCTGTACCTGTACTTGTGGTGGGCACAGAGGTGCCCACCACCACCAAGGAGCTTCCATCGGAGGAGGTATCACTGTCCGAACTGTCCCCTCCTGTCTCCGCCATGGTGCTCCACTTGCCCTCAGTCCCACTGGTACCCTCACCTTCGGTGGATTCGGCCTCATGGGCCATGTGGGATGCAGTTCCCCCTGTCGCCAGTGCCTCTGCTCCTCTGCCAGATGATGCTAATGCACAGAAGGACAGGGTAACAAAACAAAAAGGGGGGAGAGACAAAGGGTACACTTGATCAATGGCTGCACCAACATCACCATTGGCATACACAACACCCTTATACAGGGAACAGGCCCACGCACTATGCAATGCAGTACCAGTCACAATGCTAGTCACCAGCCCAAGCACAGGAATACCTAACGCCAATAGCAGCATACCTGACACTCACAGACCCCTGACCAGTAGTGGATGCCTACTAGCTTTGTAGGAGGTGGTGTTCATCAGCTCCTGCCCAACATGAGACCTACTCTGCAATTGCCGGCCTGGCCTAGGAGCACCCACAGGCCCACATCCCCCATCCAGAGACCACCCCACCACGCGCAAGTAGAATATGTGGAAACTGTACTCACCCCCTTGTGGCTGGTGTGATGCCCTCAAGTGCCCATCCAGCTCTGGAAAGGCCACCACCAGTAAGTGGGCAATCAGGGGGGTCAGGGTTCGATAGGCACCCCTTCCCTGTTGGGAGGCCATTCCCAGCTGGGCCTCTGCCTTCTTCCGTGCCCAGCACCTCAGGTCCTTCCACCGTTTGCGACAGAGGGTGCTCCACCTGCCGTAGACCCCCAGGGTCCACATGTCCTTGGCGAAGGCACGCCATCTACCCTTTTTCTGATGGGCGCTGACCTGCAGACAAATAAACGTAGAACAAGGTATCAGCCATACCGTCCGGCCTGTTACACTCATGGCCCACCATAATCCTCACATCCCCTAATGCACAGACATTGCCCACCATACATACAGCATGGTGCCCAGGACCCTTCCACCACCCGCCCCTTACACGAGGCCCTCACACACAGCACTCCAATTCATTCACGACCCATGCATCCTGCTCACAGTGTACTCACTTGTTGGTCTGGAGGCCCATACAGCATTCGGTATTGGGGTAGGACCCCATTCACCAGTCTCTCTAATTCCGCAGCGGTGAAGGCGGGGGCCCTTTCACCAGTGACTTGAGCCATGGTCGGTTCCAGACACAGGTCACGAAAGTGTAGGTCCTCTCCTCTTGAAGGTCAGGTAGCAGGTGAGAGAACAGATAGAAAATGGTGGTCACGTCGACGGCGGTGCCGGCGTACATCACTATTGGCCACTGTAACCCATGGGGCCGAATGACAACCAATGAGGAGTTGCACGGTGGGTACTCGACCGCCTCCTGCAATGGCACACAGCGTCAGCGGCATTACCTCATTTCCACATATCCATCCACACAGGACAGGTGGATGCCATTTCAGGGGGGGGCAGGCCATTGCACCTAACTGTGTCACAGTACACATAGGCACCATTTGAACCTATTCAACAACATAATGTTTCAGTCACAACATGCAATGCAGTTTACAGTTTGGAAATGTGGACTACTGACCAGCTGCTCCCCGTTTTGCCCTCTAGATTACAACCGCTGCAGATGAACAGGAGATGGAGACATCCCCCCGGGTACAGACCCCTGGTAGACTTGGCAACAATGGAGGACAGGCACATTCTCTTCACCTACCAACTTGACAGGGTCACAATCACAGAGCTGTGTGCCCAATTGGAGCCAGGCCTGATATCTGCTATCCATCACCCTACTGGGATCCTCCCTCTTGTGCAAGTCCTAACTGTGCTCCATTTTTTGGCAACTGGTTCTTTCCAAGTGACAGTGGGCTTGGCAGCAGGAATGTTCTCAATAGTGCTGACCAGAGTGTTGTCTGCCCTGATAAAACACATGCGCATCTACATTGTTTTCCTCCAGGTTGAGAATCTGGCCACGGTGAAAGCTGACTTCTATGCAATGGGACATATCCCCAACATTACTGGGGCTATTGGTGGTACACATATTGCATTTGTCCCCCCCAGAGAAATGAGCACGTGTTCAGAAATCGAAAGAGCTTTCACTCGATGAATGGGCAGATAGTGTGCCTGGCGGACCAGTACATCTCGCATGTCAATGCAAAGTATCCTGGGTCTGTGCATGCTGCCTTTATCCTGATGAATAGCAGCATTCCATATGTTATGACTCAACTCCAGAGGCACCGGGTGTGGCTAAAAGGTGATCCCATGGGTCCCACCCAGTATATGTTGGTGTATGGGTATGGTGTTGGCCCTAAGGGTTAGTGTTTGGGTAACAGGTATCCCTCGATATTTGCAGGTGACTCTGGTTACCCCAACCTCTCATGGCTACTGACCCCTGTGAGGAATCCCAGGACAAGGGCAGAGGAATGTTACAAGGAGGTACATGGGTGAACAAGAAGAATAATCAAGAGGACATTTGTCCTCCTGAAGGCCAGGTTTCATTGCCTCCATCTAACAGGTGGTTCCCTGTGCTACTCACCCAAGAAGGTCTGCCAGATCATCGTGGCATGCTGTATGTTGCATAACCTTGCCTTGAGACACCAGGTGCCGTTTCTGCAGGAGGATGAGGCTGGAGATGGGCGTGTGGCAGCAGTGGACCCTGTGGACAGTGACAAAGAGGAGGCAGAGGATGAGGATGAGGACAACAGAACATCAAGAAGACCACAGTAGTTCCAGTGACACACAGGTAAGACACTGTAAGTTCACTTTCCATTGACAATTTTGTGTTGGACATTGTACATGGAAAGCTGATTTTCTCACTACTGTGGCCACTTACTGTACCCTTTGGCATCTCTATTTTCAGATGCCTGTGCCCCACTCTGGCTCCTGGTGTGTTGACTGCAGCCAACTACAGGTCATACCTATGTATACATTACTGTACAGTTGAATTACAATGTTCAAAGCTTGGTATATGTAGACATAGTTCAATCAATTGACAGACTCTGTACTTGTATTTTTTCCAAGGGTGTTTATTTAGATGCTTATAAGTGGAGGGGGTATTGCAATGGGCTGGGTTGCTGATGGAGGAAAGTCCAGGTTAGTGTTCAGTCTATTTGTATCACAGGTGCATTGTCCAAGGGGGCATAGGAAGTGGAGCAATGGTAGTTCAAGGTGGACAGGGTGACAGAGTGGGACACATGGGTGACATTCATGAGAGCCTTATTTCCTGGTGGGGGTCTTGGCAATGTTCTCTGGCTTCTGCCTAAATCGCAGGGACCGTTTTCAGGGTGGTTCTTCTTCTGCAGGGGAGGGGGGCTGGTGGCCTGTTGTTCCTGTGGCGGGGCCTCCTGTCCACTAGCAGCAGCGGAGGTGGAGGGCTGTTCATCGGTGTGTCTAGTGTCAGGGGCCCATTGGTGTGCCACTGCCTCCCTCATGGTGTTGGCCATGTCTGCCAGCATCCCTGCAATGGTGACCAGGGTGGTGTGGATGTCCCTCAGATCCACCATGATCTCCAGGTACTGCCCTCCTGCAGCTGCTTGGTCTCCTGCAACTTGTACAGTATCTGCCCTTCGTCTCCTGGAAATGGTGGTATGCTCCCAGGATGTTGGTGAGGGCCTCCTGGAGAGTTGGTTCCCTGGGCCAGTCCTCCACCTGTCGCACAGCAGTCCTCCCAGCTTCCCGGCGGTCCTGTGCCTCTGTCTCCTGAACCATGTGCCCACTGCCACTGACCCCAGGTCCCTGATCGTCCTGTATTTGTGGGGTGTCCTGGGGTCCCTGTAGGGTGGACACACTGCTGATTGACGTGTCCTGAGGACAGTGGTATGGACCCGCTAGGTGGGTACTGTGCTGGTGTTTCCTGAGGGGATAGGCTCTGTGGTGGTATGGGACTGTGCCTGGGTAACCGACTGCCCGGAGGTCCCTGAGGGGCCAGGTTGATCATCCAGATCCAGGCATCCAGAGCTCCTGTCATCAGTGTGGGCCTCTTCTGGGGGGGACTGGATGTTGCTGGCACTTCCTCTCTGATGATGTTGGCTGCAGGACCTGTGGGGATGTAAATGCAGTGTTATTGTTTCTGTGGGTGCCACCTTGTGCATGGGTGTATTGCCCTTTATGGTTGTTATTGCCCTGGCAGCTTGGCCTTGTGTAAGTAGTGAGTTGGTGGGCTAGGTGATTGTCTGAAGTGTGCATGCTTTATTGATGTGTGTCCATGCAGGACTGTGATGGGGCTCCGTGCATTGGTGTTACATGCAGGCCTTGGTTTTGGGAGGGGTGGGTTGTGATGCTGGGGTGTGTGGGAGGTGGTGGAGTGATGGGAGTAAAGGTGAGGGTGTGGGTGGGGGTATGTGATGGGATGCAGGTATGAGGGTGATAGTAGTAAAGATTTGACTTACCAGAGTCTAGTCCTCCTGCTACTCCTGCCAGGCCCTCAGGATGCATGATTGCCAAGACTTGCTCCTTCCATGTTGTTAGTTGTGGGGGAGGAGGTGGAGGTCTACCGCCAGTCCTCTGTACTGCTATCTGGTGACTTGCTACCATGGAATACACGTTCCCCTGTAGGTCGTTCCACCTCTTCCTGATGTCATCCCTTGTTCTTGGGTGCTGTCCCGCGGCGTTGACCATGTCTACAATTCTGCACCATAGCTCCATCTTCCTAGCAATGGATGTCTGCTGCATCTGTGATCCGAATACCTGTGACTCTACCCGGATGATTTCCTCCACCATGACCCTTAGCTCCTCCTCTGAGAAGCTGGGGTGTCTTTGTGGTGCCGTGGGTGTAGTGTGAGTGGTGTGTGTGAGGGTGTGTGGGGTGATGTGTTGGGGTGTGCGCTGTAAGGTACGTGGTGGGTGTATGGAGGATGGTGTTTTGTGGCTCTGGTTCTGTGGGTGCTCTTGGGCTGTCTCTCTCAGTTGGCAATATTTTTTAGTCGTAAGGGGTTATGGGTAGTGTGGGTTTGTGTTTTTTAGTGGTGTGGTGTGTGTATGTGTGTCAGGTGTGTGTAGTTTGAATTGTCCAATGTGGTGCTGTTTTGTTTGACTGTGTATTTTGAGCACGGCTGTATGTACCACCAATGGTTTACCGTAGTTGAATGTCCGCCGCGGTGATTCGTGGGTCATAATGCTGTGGGAGTAGTTCTGTTGGCGTAACGGTGTGGGTTTTGGTACCGCCAGTTTATCACTGACCTTTGGGCTGGTGGACTTGTGTGTGTGTCTGTATAGTGACGGATTGCTACGTGTGTGTCATAATATGGGTATCGGTAATCCGCCATGGCAGCACTATGTTGGCGGTGGTCGGCATGGCGGTAAGTGGGATTTACCGCCAATGTCATGATGAGGGTCCATGTCTTTAGTTTCTTTACATGGTTAATGCTGGCTGATGCAAAGGACCTAGATGCAATGATTTTTTGTTCTCTAACACTGATTAACTGTTTTGCCCCATAGACCACGAATTGAACATGCTTACTTTGGTCTTTGAGAGTACGCCTTTCTCAGTGGGCTTGCTTACTGTTGTTTCTTACTAGTAAGCACGCCTTACTATTGCTTCTTAACTTTTGGCATAGCATCACTCTATAATGTCATGGTTTCTTCCACAGTTTAGCTGTTTTGCCAATTAGACCTTCACTGGCCATGCTTCCTTTGGGTTTTACCAGTTAGTACGCCTTACTCATCAGCCATGTTTACTGTTGTTTCTTACAAGTCATCATGCCTGACTCACTGGCTATGTTCACTATTGCTTTTCTACCATTAGCATACTATTACTCTTTGCAAACTGACCATGGCGCACAATTAGTTTACAACAGGTTTTTTGTGGGCATGATAATATTATTTTCCTCTTGCCTGACCTCTTCACTTTTGTTCTTCCCCCTAGGTTCTAGACTTACAATGGTCTGTTACATCAGGGATTACCTGTTACCCTGTTGCATGAACATGTGACTGACCTCATATCCAACTTATGTTACATTTTGATATATAGAGGTTGGGGTGTTCAATATACATAGCCCTCACGTATATGCTGTTTGTCCGCCACTGACCACCACTTCTGTTTTAAACACACTCTGTTTAGATTTTTCCAGGTTAGGCCTCTCATACCCAGTTAAGTATGGCGTTCTACTATGGTTTTCTTGATTCTTTGTTTTGCTGTTTTTCAACAATGCTCCGATCCCCCACAATGAGTCACCACCACCCTTTATGGGTTTTTATTGGCCTGGGCAGCCTAAGCCCATTCTAGATTGGTTCTAATTGCACTGTTTATGCGGTGGGCACATACAACCTTGGGTTTTTGCCTGCACACTCATCACTGGTATTACTGCTCTATCACTAAATTTCTTGCATGCTTCACAACCATTTGTCTCCTTCTATTTGGATGTAGGGGTGCTTCACCACCTGCCCCCTGGTTTGGATGGACACATACCCAACCATCAGATTTAACACTTGGATCTCCATGCTATCATCCTAAACATCTGCTTATAAGGTTTGGCAATCATATTTCTTCTTATCTTGCAGCCTTGAAAATGTCACCTGTTGTGACGGACCACGGATTGGCTGTGATTGTCAAACGACACTCATCTTATTACTATGATGTCCACATCTACAAATAAAAGCAACCTACTACAACCAAACTCATTTGGATGACGTGTTGATTGCAAACTATTTCTGAGTGCTGTGGTATCTTTGAAAAATATTTGCATAATGTTTCTCAGGAACACTATACTATGCTTTTGGGTAGTGGAGCATACCTTGCCGCTTAGCACAGTGTTTTACTCAACTTTAGACAACCATCAACATGATCTATCATTAATTGTACTCTCATAATCATTAGGATGTGCCCCCCTTTATACCACTACTATGCATACTTTTCTTTGCATAAAGTGTACACTTTACTCAGTGTTTGTGGGACGGGAGTTAGAAGAGTATATCTAACCCCCACATGTATTCATTTTCCCCAATGTTTGTTAGAATGACGTCTGAATAGTACATATAACTTCCCTCAATATGTATGTTTTCCCAGGTTTTGTAGTATAAGTAGTATCTTTGAATTTCTTTAATGCCATTGAAATGACATTGATTTGTATAAGATATTTTGAAGGTATTTCATTTGAAATGATAGGTTATTTCCTTTCTTTTAATTATCTTTTACACTATTTTGTTTTCTCTAATTGTTTTATTTAAACTATTTACTATTTTTGTGACATGTTTAAGAATTTAAAAATAGTTTTCCTATGTATTTTAATTTATTTTAATGCTTAATGACTATATAATATGTGTTTAATCTTTCAAAATGTATCATTAATGCACGTTTGTATTGTATTATTTATGTCATATAAAATATTAGGACTTTTATTCAGAATGATTATATAATACATATTTTTATTTATGATTTTACATTAGGATTGTTTATACTAAATATATACACCATTGTTCTGGTTGTAATACATTCATTGTTTATATCGTGTGTTAACATTACTTTAAAGTTAAATACATTTTTAAGAATAGGGGTTGTTAGACCTGACAGCCTTAGGGTGGTCACCCCTAACTTTTTGCCTGCCTCCCTCCACTTTTTAGATACAGTTTTGCAGATTTTTATACTCTGCGGACTTTACCACTGCTATCTAGTGCTAAAGTGCATATGCTCTCTCCCTCTAAACATGGTAACATTAGATCTTACCCAATTGGACTATTTAATTTACTTACAAGTCCCTAGTAGAGTGCATTATATGTGCCCAGGGCCTGTAGCTTAAATGCTACTAGTTGGCCTGCAGCACTGATTGTGCCACCCACTTAAGTAGCCCCTTAACCTTGTCTCAGGCCTGCCATTGCAAGGCCTGTGTGTGCAGTTTCACTGCCAATTCAACTTGGCATTTAAAAGTACTTGCCAAGCCTAAAATTCCCCTTTTTCTACATATAAGACACCTCTAAGGCATGCCCTAGGTAACCCATAGGATAGGGTGCTGTGTACGCAAAAGGCAGGAAATGTACCTATGGTAGTTCACATGTCCTGGTAGTGTAAAACTCCTAAATTTGTTTTTACACTACTGTGAGGCCTGCTCCCTTCATAGGCTAACATTGGGGTGCCCTCATACACTGTTTGAGTGATAGCTGCTGATCTGAAAGGAGTAGGAAGGTCATATTTAGTATGGCCAAAATAGTGATACAAAATCCTGCTGACTAGTGAAGTTGGATTTAATATTACTATTTTAGAAATGCCACTTTTAGAAAGTGGGATTTCTCTACACTTAAATCTATCTGTGCCTTACAATCCACGTCTGGCTAGGTTTAGTTGACAGCTCCTTGTGCATTCACTCAGACACACCCCAAACACAGGGCACTCAGCCTCACTTGCATACATCTGCATTTTGAATGGGTCTTCCTGTGCTGGGAGGGTGGAGGGCCTGCTCTCACACAAAGGACTGCCACTGCTGCTACTGGGACCTTGGCAGACAGGACTGAACTGAAAGAGGACCTGGTGCACTTCTAAGCCACTCTTTGAAGTTTCCCCCACTTCAAAGGCACATTTGGGTATTTGAACAGGGCCTCTGCCCCTACCAACTCAGACACTTCCTGGAGAAGAAACTTGTAACCAGAACCTGCATCCTGCCAAGAAGAACTGCCTAGCTGCCCAAAGGACTCACCTGACTGCTTTCTGTGAAGGACTGCTGCCCTGCTGTTGCCCTGCTGCCTTGCTGCTCTCTGGCTGTGGTGAAGAAGTCCTCTCCAAGGGCTTGGATAGAGCTTACCTCCTGTTCCCTGAAGTCTCAGGACCAAAAAGACTTCATCTCTTCAAGAACGACTCCTTGTGCGTCGAAATTCGACGCACAGCCTGCCAGAAACGACTTACAGACTGCACACAGTGAAAATCTCACTGCATGCCGAACCGGAATGATGCAGCCCAACTTCGCAACGAGAAGATCAATGCAGTGCCAGCGTAGCGACCGGAAATGTGATGCACGGCCCACTGGATTGACGCACAGCCAAGCTGGAACGATGCAGCCCAACTTCCAAAGAGGAATCAACGCAGCGCTTGCCGTGCGGTAGAATATTCGACACAACGCCCACCGGAGCGACGCAGCTCCTGTGACTTTGTCCTGCCAGTGCAGGAAATCCACGGACCATCCCCGGGGCGTCTGAAAACCCCGCAACCCGAAGAGGATGCATGACCGAGCACCAGAAATCAATGCGCAGCCGTCCCTGCGTGAAAACTAAACGATGCATCGCCGTATGCGGCCCGAGAAATCAACACACACCCCTTTGCTTCCACACATCTCCTCCTCTACAGTTCTTTATGGGGATTTTTCACATGAACTGGGTACTTTGTGCTTGAAAGAGACTTTGTTTGCTTTTAAAAGACTTAAGACACTTTACATCACTTTTCAGTGATTTCACTACATTTACTTATTACTGACCTGCATTTACCCAGATAAATATTATATATTTTTCTAAACACTATGGCGGTCATTCTGACCCTGGCGGTCATGGACAGGCTGGCGGTGCTCCCAAGGGCATTCTGACCGCGGCGGTATGGCCGCGGTCAGAAACGGAAAACCGGCGGTCTCCCGCCGGTTTTCCGCTGCCCTGAGGAATCCTCCATGGCGGCGCAGCTTGCTGCGCCGCCATGGGGATTCCGACCCCCTCACCGCCATCCTGTTCCTGGCGGTTCCGACCGCCAGGAACAGGATGGCGGTGAGGGGTGTCATGGGGCCCCTGGGGGCCCCTGCAGTGCCCATGCCAATGGCATGGGCACTGCAGGGGCCCCCGTAAGAGGGCCCCTAAAAGATTTTCAGTGTCTGCCTTGCAGACACTGAAAATCGCGACAGGTGCTACTGCACCCGTCGCACCCTTCCCACTCCGCCGGCTCCATTCGGAGACGGCTTCCTCGTGGGAAGGGGTTTCCCGCTGGGCTGGCGGGCGGCCTTCTGGCGGTCGCCCGCCAGTCCAGCGGGAAACACAGAATAACCGCGGCGGTCTTCTGACCGCGCAGCGGTATTCTGCCGGCTCCCGCCGGCACCGCGGTTTCCGCGGCCGGCGGGAGTCAGAATGACCCCCTATGTGGTATATTTTTGTGGTGCTATATGGTGGTATTGAATGATTTATTGCACACATACTTTACACATGGCCTTCTAAGTTAAGCCTGACTGCTCAGTGCCAAGCTACCCGAGAGTGGGCACAGGATAATTTGGACTGTGTGTGACTTACCCTGACTAGAGTGAGGGTCCTTGCTTGGACAGGGGATAACCTGACTGCCAACCAAAGACCCCATTTATAACAGGGGTATTAAACAGTTAATAGATTAATACCGACATATTTTATATTATATAGTTATAAAATATATTACATTTGTACACAATATTTTTTAAGTAGAATACTATTATTACATGTAAATACATATAATTACCAAAGTAATTTTGGTATTTTTGTCCACTTTACAGTATATCAATGTAAAGTCAGTATTTTAGTTGTTGAAAGTTTGACAGCAATTTCTGTCACAAGCTAATGTTTCCACTAGACATTTGAAATACATTTGATTCTGTCTATGCGAATTACCTGCAATGAAAAGTATGCAGCCATTTAGGATTTATTGGAAACTCCTTTGTATTATAGTATTGAATGCAATACGTATCAGTGTATTAGGACCTCTAGTTGCTTTGTAATCACTATGGGGCTAGAAAATGGAGATACCAACCCCATTACAATCACTAGTTCTGATGTTATTCTACACATCAGGGGCCTTGTGAATAATAGAGTCATGGTAGCACAACTTATATTTCCATCAGCTTTTTTTGGCCCAGGGTAATATGGCATTGCAGTAGGAACCACAGGCACTTGGAATATAGATCACACTGGCACTAATTGTGCGTGTGTGCATTCCCAAGTGAATGTGCCCTCATTTGCATGGGGGTGTGCATGGGGGATTTTTTGCCTTTTCGCCCATGCCACATAACAAAAGTGTTTGCTGAGGTAATGACATTGTCGAGAAGTGCACTGACTGTGAACCACAGAGAGGTGGTACACAATCAGAGTAAATTAATCAATTTATCATTCAATCAGTATTTGTAGAATGCAGCATTATCACCCCGAGGGGTATCTGGGTGCTGGGGTGTAAGGTCTCCTTCGTAAAGCCAGGTCTTGAGTTTTTTTGGCATCCACAAGAGAGGGAGCTGTTCGGAGTTGGAGGGGCAGATCCTTCCATGCCTTGGCGGCAATGTAGGAGAGGGAACAACCACTGCTACAGCTGAGACAGATTCGGGGTGTGTGTGCCTCAGCTACTTATGAGGAGTGCAGGTGTCTGGTAGGTTGATGTAGGCCAATCGTTGATTGTGTATGGCCTTGTAAGCGTGTGTGGGCCCAACTGGGAAGGTCTGGGATTCTGGCTGCAGCCTTCTGTACAGTCTTGGAGTATGTCACATATCATGTTCCTGAGTTCAGAGGTGGAGGGAGGCAGCTGGTTGCTCCAGGTATGCCTTGGCAGGAAGGAGGCCATCCATTTAAGCATGTTCTCTTGTATGCTGATGTTGTGGAGTTTGTTGATTAAGGATTAGGTGAGAGAGCATATCAAATGCTGCTGAGAGATAAAGGAGGATCAGGGCAATGGTGTCCCCATGATCGAGTAGTGCTCTGATGTTGTCTATATTTGCCATGAGTGCGGTTTCAGTGCTGTGTTTGGCTCAGAATCCTCAATGGGGTATGTCAGGCAGGTTGTTTTGTTACAAGTATTGGGGTGACCTGTTGATTGATGGCCTTCTTGAATACTTTGTCAGCGTAGGGAAGCAGGGGGATTGGTTGATAATTGTTTAGTTTTCTGGGGTAGGCGAATGGTTTCTATAGGAAGATTTCCATTTGTTCCATCTGTTTACATTTGTCAGGCAAGACTGTCATTGTGATGGAGGTGTTGAGGATGCTGGTGAGTTCCATGGTGATGTGATTCATTCTGAGGTTGAAAAAGTGGTGGGAACATGAGTCAGAGGGTGCTCCACAGTGGTTGGATGAGATGATGCCCAAGGTGGGTTGTATGGTGAGTGGCGTCCAGGTGATGATCATTTGGTTGTTGTGTGCTGGTTGGTTGAGGCTGCGGAGGTTGAGGACTGTGGGTTGGGGGTCAAAGTTGTTGTAGATAGTGGCAATCTTGCTGTGAAAGTAGTCTGAGTGTGTGTTGCAGAGTTCTTGGGAGGGTGGAATCTGTTCTCTGTAGCTGCTGGGTTGGAGTCTTCTTTGACTACTTTGAATAGTTCTTTTGTGCGGTTGGCTGCTGTGTCAATGCAGGCTGTGATGGCAGCTCTCTTGGCTACCTTAATTTGCTGGTAGTAATCGCTAAGTGCTGCTTTGTAGGCAGTTCTGTTGGAAAGGTTCTTGGTGGATCACCGTCTTTTCTCAAGTTGGTAGCAGCTACTCTTGTTGGTTCTGAGCTATGGGGTATACCTGCTGGCTTGTCTTGAAGTTTTGTTGGTTCTCTCTGGCTTCATCGGGGCAACTCTGTTTGTTCATTTAGTGATCCATGGTTTCAACTGTGGTGGGAGGGCTTTGGTACCTGGTGGTGGTGTGCCTGGTGGTGGTGTGCTGTGTGTCAGAGATGGTAAAGTGAACTATGATGTGATCAGACCAGGGGAGGTCTGTAACTTGGGACAATTTGTCTCTGTTGCTGGAGGTAATGATAGAGTTGAGTGTGTGTCCGGCTTTGTGCATGGCTTTGGTGACCAGTTGGGCGAGGCCTATGTTGCTCATGGTCTCCATGGGATGATGGAGTTGGCGTCGCTGGGGATCAATGACATGGAAGGTGAGGTTACAAGCAGGATGCAGTGGTTGAAGTTAACCGCTAGAGGGGCGAAGAGTTTGGGGATGGCATTGCAAAAGGCAGGTCATGGTCCCCTGGGTCTGTATACGAGGGTGCCTCTTACATTATCTTGGCATTTATTTGTAGTTAGAAGTTGAGGTGTTCCAAGAGAGGTGGTGGGTTGTCGTCAATGGCAAAGCATCAGATGGCTTCCTTGAAGATGATGGGGATGCCTTCTCCATATTTGTTGGTGCGGTCTCTGTGTATCATCTTGTAGCCATCAGTGTATCGGTGGCTATTTCGGGGTTCAAGGAGGGGTTTAGCCAGGTTCAGTGATGAAGGCTACGTCACAGAGAATTAAGTGATAGTGTCCCAGATTTCTGTGGTGTGTTTACACAGGGATTGGATGTTGAGCAGGATGCACTGGAGCGGCTCCAGGTAGTTTGTGGTCTTCTATGATGTTGTGGCATGGGTTCCTGTGTGGACTAGGGGGGGCTGTGTTTCTGGAGAAGCGGCAGAGGGAGCAGGTGAAGGGTCTTTTGGTTGTTTTTGGGGTGAAGAGGCACAGCAGTTGCTGTTGCAGCACCCAGGGTCCATGGCCCCGGGTTCGTCTGTGGTGTAGAGGTGGGAGGTGACAGGGCCAGAGTTCCTGGTGCTGGGCATGGTCCAGGCATGAACAGACACAGACAGGCTTGCCTTTGGCTGCGGCTTCCAAGAAGCTGGTCCTGGTGGGAGCGAGGGGTGCAGGGTGACAGGAGGAGGAAAAGGGTGAGAAGTGGGTCAGAAGCAGGTGGGAAGCAAGGCAGTGAGAGGCAAAATCAGAACAGTGGAAGAAATATCAGAAAGAGGCAAAAGTGAAGAAAGAGGAAAAAAGGCAACAGAGGCAAAGAGGCAAGCATGACCAGAAGGAGGCAAAAGAGCAGAAAGAGGCAAATAGAAAAAAGAGCAGAAAGAGGCAAAAAGGCAAGATAGGCAGAGAGGCACGCATGAGCAGAAAGAGACAAATAGGCAAAAAAGAGCAGAAAGAGATAAAAAGGTAAAAGAGGCAGAGAGACAAGCATGAGCAGAAGGAGGCAAAAGAGCAGAAAGAGGCAGATAGGCAAGAAAAGCATAAAGAGGCAAAAACCGGGCACCAAGAGTAAAGCAGTGAGAGGGTGGCCGACTGTAGCAAGCTGGACAGGAGACTTGTTTCAGGGGAGGGCACTTTGTGACATTGGTACAGGGGTCAAAGAGTCCGCCCCAGGTATTCCCTTCCAGGTGGGAACAGTCATTTACTGCACCCATCTACAGCAGGGTTTCTGTCTGCCTTTTAAATGGAGGCTGGGTGCATTGAAAACAGTGAATTTGTAGTTGAACAGTGCACCCTATGCCTAACATGACCCCTTGTGTCTTCCAGTCAGAGACTCCACCAGTTAAAAGCAAGTAGAGTCGCTAGCTGACAACCTGGAGTGATATTGACTAGCATGTGGAATTTTCGATGAAATTACCTTTTTTAGGTACCGTAACTCCTCACTTTTCAAGGGCCTCTCTGGGTATCACAATACCAGTAACTCTGCTACTGGAGTTACTGATTCCCCCCTATTAGGCAAAAGGCACTCGTCATACAGACCTTAGCAGTTAAGATAATCAAGCAAACAATGGATTGTCTGCAAAGACCGGAATAGAGGCCTCCAAAAGACAGCAGACCACCGTACCTGTCTTTCCATTTAAAAAGTGAATACCTTTTTCTTATAACAGTCTGACTTCCTCGAAGACTGATTTAAAAAATAGGTTTCTCTTTCAAAGAAGTTCCATGACAGTTGGCTGTGGTCCTCTGGATAACTGACTATTGCCCCTGAAATTGCCATCCCAATTTGCAAAAGGGAGGGGGACAAAAGAAGACCCGCCTTCCCTTTGTTAGTGAGTTACCTTCCCAATTTGGGAGTCTGTAATTTATTGGTGGTTTTCAACCAGTATTACAGTTGCAAACCATCGGTACATACAGTATCAAATCACAATTTAGAAGCACTCAAAACACGCCCATTTCATTCCGCGATTCAAAATATTTCTAACCCAATTTTAGGAATCAGTAAATCTTTATGACCCCTAAAATGAGCTCAAGTAAATGTACTCTTGAGGAAGGATTCTCCTCCAACTTTACTCCAGGAATTTAGGTCTATTTTCTTAACGCAACATGCACCATTATGCCCAACATGGGCATCTTTATGACACCTAAAATGAGCTCAGTACATAAAAAACTTTCTACCAGTTGCAATCTCTGTGATTTAGCAAATCAAAGGGTTTGCAACCACTAAAAACATTAGTATATTCGGCCGTAATTGCTCACTACTTGAAAGACAGCACCAAGCAACCAAAACTCGAAATCAACACAGATTCTCCATCTATAAAATATCAGGCACATATTTTCTTTTGTGTGATGGTGTTTCACGAGGGCTACACAGCTCGATGGGTTAAAAATAGAGGTTTCATCTAAACGCCAAGTTATTCTTGCTTTTAGATAGGCCCCACTTAGCCATTTTGGAGTTGCTAAAGGATAGCACTCTCTCGAGGAAGCAGCTAATAAATTTAGGAATGCCAAAACAAGGGATTGAGTTTTACAAGTCGGCAGGTGTGAAGATGGCTTTGATCTTCCGCTGCATATAGTAACAGTTGCCATTTAATTGCCTTTCAACATGGAAAGTAATTACGAATGGATTGCAACACCACATACCAGAGGGTTAGATCCCCATTAACAGTAAAACCTGTTACTATGTGAAGGTGGAAAGAACAGTTTCTTCTGAAACAAAGGACTTCATTTTCTTTACTAAAGGTGATGCGTTTACAAGTCAATTTAAACTAAACGAAACATTTTGCCTCAGTGGAAAATTTGCAAAGAATTGCTTCGTTTTATGCTGTCGTATTTATAAAATGTATACGCACATTGTTCCATAGGAAAGATCTATGTATTAATGCTGTTCGTGCCTGCGTATATTAAACATATGATATTATTTGTATTGCAACAGCATTTTTAACAACATCAATTTAAACGAACGTTATTAAAACGAGTTCTATTGCTCCATATCTGTATTTGTGTTTAACATTTTATATCACTGCGGTTGCAAGAAACAACAGCTAGTAAACAAAAGCAAACACTAGAAAAACAATCAGTAGTGCGTGGATTTCTCTAGTAACGCCTTTAAAAGAAGAATACTGCAGAATGACCAGTAGCAAGAAATTAACAAACATTGGTAAAGCCAATAGTTCTTACTTATGATACATGGGAGTGATCCTACATGTTTTAAATTTTTTGTCAGGGGATTGACGCTGCTATATGAAGTGGCTGTCTTGGTATGCTATCTCTTAAAACGCATTTTAAAATGGCCCCAGTGCATGAACATACAGGCACGCATGTAAGCAGCCATTTTGTGTTGTTTAAAGAAAGCATTAAAGGTAGCAGCCTTCTGCTTTATTGTATGGACACAACAAAGTGGTGCTTGGAGGGGTACCTAGATTGTAAATAAAAAAACAAGAGTGTGAAAAGTGGAGAGAGAAGGGAAAAAAGAAGAAAGAGGGATGATATAGCCTCTCCTGCTCTCCAATGTAAAGTCCTCATATCAGCAGTGGAAGTACACATGTTGTTTAATTAGGAACCAGTGAGTCTGAAATGCTCCATAGGTGGGACCAATGCACATGAGTAGGGAGGACAGCCATTGAATCAGGAGAAGGGAAATGAAATTTACAACAAAGCCATAGCATCTTGAGCCAGGGGTGGACTCAACACCCACTCTTAGTCAAAAATTCTTAACAATAGTGTTTGGCTTTTGGTGGACTACACCAGTAACATGTGCATTTGTTATGACCACTGCCTTATCATGGGCAATGTTAGCTTATTGATCATTCAGTCATGTTTCTAAATTCCATCTTTCTGCTTTAATTGAATCTCTATCTGGCAGTCTTGAAAAAGTGATAGTGAACCACAAAACATGTGCATTTGAGATCCAGTGCGTGATTTAATTTGCCTAATGTCACATGCGATTAAGAATGACATGCTGTAATTTACAGTGATGACATAAAGACATAAGGCCCAACTCCATTTGAGTGGGCCAAAACTCAATTTGCTATAATTTTGCAAAAGCATCATGTCTTCTATTGATGCAAATGTTGTCTTTCTTTAGTTTTCTAAGAACCATGAAAGTGCCAAGTCATTATGATATAGACAACAACAAAACACAATATGCAACATCAGCCTAGAGGAAGTGCCTTGTTATCTCAATTTTAAAGTCAAACAAAGAACAATAGCCAAAACAGTGCTATCTGAATTGTCATACTTTTACTTTATATGTTAGACTAGCATCTTGTCACTCGTTGGTTATATCAGATAATCCTGCCTGGCAGAGATTAAGCCACCATGTCACCCTGTCTACTGAAAGCTGATATTGTGCCTGAGCCTGGCAGGAGTAGATCAAACATTCCTAAGGTGATATTGGAAATTCATTCTTAGATAAGATACAATATTAAAGAACTGCCTCTTGACCACCTGTCAGGAGAGGTCCTTCTCCCTAGATTATTGCGAGCAAGATACTGCCAGACCAGAAGACCATCCTGCCTGCCAGAGATGCAGCCCCAACCTATTCTACTTAAAGATGATATCATGCCTGATCCTGGCAGGACTTGATACTGATGCTGAACACGTTTGTCTTTCACAGGAAAAACTGGAAGGTACGCAGTGCACTCATCCTCCTCAAGAAAATCTTAATGCAAGTTATTCTACTTTCTTTGCTCTGCTAGCAGAGCACATAGAAGTAGGTCTTAGGGTGTAGATGACATTTTAACCATGTTAGAAATGTAAATTTTATTCTTGTTAATAACAATGTTAATTTGTGCTATTTCAATCATATTCTGTGTGATTAATGTATGTGTTAAACAACAGGGTTCACCTGTTGAAATAAACTTGCTTTTTAAATTGCCTTTTTCTTAGCACATTTTATGTGATTGGAGAGAACAAAAAAGGAGTGTTTGATCACGGTGTCCCTGGATCCCTGTTCAGGGACTGTCAGTACCCTAAAATCATTGGTGCCACTTCAACTATGTATTGGATACAGTTCTATGGGGCTATAAAAACATGTCTTTCACATTCAAGCGTTGGTGCATTGTACACTCATGTCACCCGTGGGTGGGAAAGCTAACATTGTAGAGCTGAGCCAGAGACTCAGTTTATGCAACAGTGGGTGCTTAGATTAAGACTTTCATGAAGCAATAAAAGAGTAATTAATTTTATGCTAAAAACTGAGGGGCATATTTATACTCCGTTTGCGCCGAAATTGCGTCGTTTTTTTTGCCGCAATTTCGACGCAAAACAAACTCCATATTTATACTTTGGCGTTAGACGCGTCTAGCGCCAAAGTCCATGGAGTTAGCGTCATTTTTTTGCGTGAACACGTTCCTTGCGTTAATGAGATGCAAGGTAGGCGTTCCCCTCTAAAAAAATGACTCCCAGGCATGTGCGTGGTATTTATAGTCCCGGGCAAAAATGACGCCCAGGAGTGGGCGGGGCAAAAAACCCCGCATTTGCGCCTGAATTTAACGCCTGGGTCAGGGCAGGCGTTAAGGGACCTGTGGGCTCAGAATGAGCCCAGAGGTGCCCTCCCCTGCCCCCAGGGACACCCCCTGCCACCCTTGCCCACCCCAGGAGGACACCCAAGGATGGAGGGACCCACCCCAGGGACATTAAGGTAAGTTCAGGTAAGTATTTTTTATATATTTTTTTGTGGCATAGGGGGGCCTGATTTGTGCCCCCCTACATGCCACTATGCCCAATGACCATGCCCAGGGGACAGAAGTCCCCTGGGCATGGCCATTGGGCAAGGGGGCATGACTCCTGTCTTTGCTAAGACAGGAGTCATGTTAATGGGGGATGGGCGTCGTAAAAAAATGGCGCAAATCAGGTTAAGGCGATTTTTTGGACTCAACCTGACTTGCCCCATTTTGAGACGCCCATACGCCATTTTCCCCTACGCCGGCGCTGCCTGGTGTACGTGTTTTTTTTCCACGCACACCAGGCAGCGCCGGTCGGCTAACGCCGGCTAACGCCATTCTATAAATACGGCGCCCGCATGGCGCTTCAGAATGGCGTTAGACGGCGCTAATTTTTTTGACGCTAAACTGCGTTAGCGCAGTTTAGCGTCAAAAAGTATAAATATGGGCCTGAATATTAATCAGGTTCCAGGTCCAGTCTGTTTGTTGACTAGACACATGTGGAGAAAATGTTTGAAAATGAATACGTCTTATGATTTATTCGTTTTCTGTATTTTCTCAGGAATACAACTGGCAATGTATTAAAAATGGAGTGTACTTCATCCTTCCTTAGTCACACTCAATGTAGGTCCAGGAATGATTTGCACATCTGTACTTCATCTCTGTAAATGCAGAGTGGGCATAAATAAGCAGATTCCATTCAGAGTACTTAGAAATAAATAAAATTAATTCAAATGTTTCTGATTCTAATGTTATGATTTTCTTAGTGAGTTTCCTAATGTGCGTCAGTAGAGCCCAGGTATAACTGCGTAGCTCGTGGGTGACTGATGCTATTGTCACTTTAGGGGCCAAAAATAGATAAATGTGGATGACATGGCATATCATTGTAAAACAGCCAAACCATCGGATTACTAATTTGAAACCAGCAAATGTTGAAGTTCACCTTGGTAAATAGATAATGTCCACAAGGGTCTCACAAATCATGCAGCTGAACCACTGAGTGCACCATGATTGAAGACACATCAGCCATACCATTACAGTATATTACATAACAGCAAATCTTCAAGAAGAGGAGACTGGCCACAAAGCACGTTGATAGCCAACCCCACCTTTCAATCAATAAGGCCACAAATTTTCCAAGAGATTTAGGGACACCAACAACATTTTGCAAGAAACTGTGAGGAAGGGGTCATGATAATGGAAGTCATTTCATTTTAGGTATCAAACATTTGCAAGCAGAAAGCAAATATTGCCGGAAATTGCTCACACAATTTCAGAACATTAGCACCTCAGACAAAGCAGGATCTGTAGGGATTGTCAGTATCTGCACCACTGGCCCAGGAGTGCATTACCATCAGTCCAAAAATTGCAAAATGCAGACATTTATGGCTACTATTACAGAAGATGTTTTACATGTATTGCAATGTGCATGCTTGGCTGCTCAACAATCAAAGTACTCACTTTAGGAATGTGTGATATAAAGACATTTTGACACGTCCATCATCCTGATGATTTCAATCTATTGTTTTGTTACTATGGGCAGATTAGCCTATCTATCCATTTAAGATGCAAGTCTATCCACAGATTTGAATAATTCTCCCTTAACATCCTCCTAATATCTCATTGATCTGAATTAGGAGATATTTAGTCCAAGCAGGCCTCCACTTCAGTAGGAATTGGTACTTAGTTTTGTCAACCATTACAGGAAGAGGAAATATCTGGATTTTGCAAGCAATAATATGGAGGCCAGTGAAATTCCCAACTGTAATCACTTCAGGAACCCCTGGGTCAGATGTAGTCTGGGTTTTGGATACTCAGCATTAAGTCATTGGAATAGTGATGTTATCAGAGATGAACCACCCGGCCACTAATGTACAGACCATGCTGTTTGTGATGTTCCTGGACAACCCAAATCAGAGGTTACACAGCAAGTGTAAAAAGGAGGACTGGGAGTGGACAGCAATGTTTGGTATCTAAGGTTCAGACAACAGTATGATAGCACTCACACTGGCAGCAAAATATATCAGAGGGTACAAATCACTTGTTATAGAAGGATTTTGCCCTACTAGAATGCACAACACACGCTCACATTTGCTTAGAATGCATATTAGCTTAGCAACATCTGATATTGAACACAAAATGATTAGCCTAACTCTTAACAGCCAAGCAAACACTGACTGACACCCTAAAACATACCATATGGATGGTAAAAAACTCCATACAGTCCAGATGGCATTGATATCTGATTACCTCTTTGGCTGACTAAGAGGTACAAGACTTTTGGTCAAGCAACCTCCCAGCGGGCCAGATATCCAAGCTACTATTAAAACAATAACAAGCAAAACTAATATCCATGGAGCAGGATGTGCAGTCACTGAAGGGAACATCGTAACTGGGCAGCCATGCTATGCGTATCAGGTGCTCCTCCAACCTACCCTTTCCAACCTCCGGGTAAATAAATGGAAAAATAACCTGATGAACCAAAGATTTGGGTTTCTACCCCTAAAAGCACACTGTTATGCCCAGAAGGAACATGGTGACAACAGGCAATGCAGTCTATTTGCTAGAAGAGTGGAATCCTTGCCCCAAATTCTCTGCATCTGTGAACCCTTAATCCTGTTTAGGAGATTATTAATGCAACCCATACTTTGAACATTAAATAATCAGACGTGCAACAATGCAGAACAATAGTGCTTGAAAGGTAAATCGAAACAGTTTTCTACTCATTTTCGGACATTTCTTGAAGTTGCAATTTCTTTTCTGCCAACAACCAGCATGGGACATTTGAAACACCCACAACCAGCCAGATGACCGATAATATGACTGCAACCAGCATTCCCTTATTGATCTACAGAAAGGTCGTGTTTTTTTGTATTTAGTATTTGATGCACGTCACTTTAATGAACCCTCATTGAAGGGCTGCCTAAAATTTATGGCGCAGAAGCCATGCATTTCACTTTAACCACATTGTAAATTGATTCCTACTAGTAGGCTAATCTTTTACATATATTTAAAATTGAAGGTAGGTTGTCTGTTGCAGAGTCTTTTTAAAATATGTGTTTATATTTTAAATAAGGAAGCTTTTAACTTTATGGACTAATATTTTAACTAGTTTTTCTGGTGATGTTTTGAGAATTATCATACTATTGTAATGATGTTAATTATTCGCAGAATAAAAACTATTCTGATAGCAATCATTTGATTTTCCAAAAAACGTCACCACCTCACATCCATGCAGCCCTTCAAACATAAAATCCAACTCCAAAGAATCAAACACCTTTTTGGCATCAAGAACAATTGCCACAGCTGAAAGGATTATGCATTTACAAGGCACAGTTTTTTGTATGATGCTCAGCTCTCTTTTTTTACTCCATATACAAATCTGTGATGTGGGTGTCTAACTCTGGAGCCTTATTGCTCTCCAAACCATTGATTACAAACATGATCTCATCCAGTGGCAGTTGGACATAAAGGTGATCACTAAACAGTGTTTCCACCAGTGGCAGTTCTATTTGAAAAGATATTGGGACAGTATAGTAACATAGGTTGTATATAATTGTACATAAGAGTTGCCAAAGTATTGAATAAACAAGGGTTTTGCCTGGTCTGTCACACATGATACACTATTATATTTGTGTCTGTCTACCTAAAAAAAACAAACTTCTAGTTCTTCTGTATCATGAAACACCTAGATTTTGTAGGTAAATTCTATAAAGGTATTACAGGAGATAGAAGCACAAATTCAAACTTCCAAAAGTTCCAACTTATGTGACAAAGCACTTCAACGCCCTTTTGGTTCTCTGAAAGAGCTCTCCTGCTTGAATGGCTTAGGTCTGGGAGTAATTTTAATTATGCTGTAGCACTTGGAGCAATTTTGGTAATGTTTAATTATTCATTCATGCAGAATTAATGATAATTACTTGACTACACCTGCTTGAGCAATTAAGAGTAACTTGGGGGGATTAGCACTGAAACAACAAAAATAGCCAGTGGCTTCTCTTCATTTAGTTTTCTGGTTCCCTGTATTTTCTTAGTGCAAAATGCATCCTTGTGTCCATTTTGGCCATAATGGTGCATGTTGCGTTAAGAAAATAGACCTAAATTCCTGGAGTAAAGTTGGAGGAGAATCCTTCCTAAAGAGTTCATTTACCGAGCGGCTGCTTAGTGCTATTTCTTAATGCAAAATCCATCTCTGCATCTAAAAAGCACTAAATGTAGAATTACTCCTTTCAAGTAATTCTGCATAATCTAGTGGAATTTGTAGGTAATTCGGCATTATTAAACGACACAGAAATTACATGAGTTATGTCCACCCCTACTTGTGAGAAAATGTTAAATATGAAAGTGAAGCTTTGGTGAATTGCGGATTCCGACTTGATTTACCACTTTCTGATCTTTTGAAAATAAGGTGCTATTGGAGAAACAAATGGGTGACGAATTACTTTGAGTGAATATACAGTAGAAGTAGGTGTTTCAGATTGAATGAACATTGGCTTTATGTTGTAAATGTGAGGTCGAAATTCTCTTCATATGTTAACCTTCCCATAAGAGCCCTGGGGAAGAGACAACTTGCAAAACATGTGTTGGATATGGGACTACGTTTGTTGCATTTTTGACAACGTTTGGATTATGTCTGTTGTAACATGGAACTGTATTAGAGATTGTGTAAAATGGATGCATGAAATCAAGTGATCATATTGTTTTTTGGTAACAAAAATAAAAATAATTACAAATTTTAAATAAACATATATGTTCCTTATTATTCTTGGAAAGATTATAATCCCTGGAAAAATTATACTCCCTAAAGCCTTATTTAGTTTTGGAATGTAGAAATCATCCAGGTTGCTGGTCTCTTAAATTGAGTTGGGGATGGTCATTTGGATCCAGAAATCTATTTATCTTAGTTTATTTTATTCACATATCACGTCATTTAAACAATATGACGTAAAATAATCTCAATTACACTACAGATATTGTGGGAGCTATTAAAGGATATATCTAATAGCCTGTTTGTAGCTATGTTATAGGCAAACAAAATAATCAATGCGTATTTACTAATTTAAAACCTTTTAATAGGATTGAGGACCTTGTGTTGAATTTGAAGAAAGTTTATATTTATTTTTCTTCTCCAGGGAATAATAAGCCTGACTGTGTCTATTAGGTTTACGGGGTTCCTCTAACCACAAACAGTTTTAAATTTACCTATAACTTGGTGTGATATCAACTATAAAATTTGTGTTCATTGCTAAAAACTTTAAACTTTAATTCAGTTATGCTGACACGGGTAAACTTAGGGCATCATTATGATTTTGCCGGTCTTTTTGCAAGACCGCCATGGTGGTGGCCGTCGAAAGACCACCATGTGTGCGGTAATCCGACCATTGTTTACGAGTCAAACACTGAAGGCTGCCAAAAACAGCCACAAATCTGACACCACCAGGACACTGGAGGGCAGGAAAGAGGCGACTCCACCACCAGCACCACCAGCCCGACAAACTTCCACCCACCACATTATGAACCACAAATCAGCACAGTGGTTCTTCCATGGCAGAAACCCATTGGCCTTCCCAACCACTGTGCCCAAAAACTCACATCAGATAGAATAAAACACCATATTTGACAGTTTGAATAACCCACATCTGACACACATATACACATAGCAGACACACCTACTCACTACACTATATAACACACTCCTACACAACCCACAATCCTTTGTGACAAAAACCACATACAGCAACAGTGAGGACCTACATACTTATAATTTAGCACATATTCACCATAGGCACACAAACACTTCACACTCAGCACACAACACACAACTGCACGATCAACACTATACACATATCACTACTGCACACAAACACCACAACCAGCAAGCACACACAACCAAACACCCCGCCCCACCAAGCACCCTACACTGCACCCTACACACACAACACCCACCCTCATCCACAACACATCCTCCATGTCCAATCAAAAGCACCCACGTTTCACAGATGATGAGTTGAGGGTCGTGGTCCATTAAATCATAATGGTAGAGCCACAACTGTTTGGAGCACAGGTACAGCAAACATCCATTCCCAGGAAAATGGAATTATAGGACAGAATTGTCAACCGGGTCAACTCAGTGGGCAACCATCCACGCACAAGGGAGGACATCAGGAAAAGGTAGAACATCCTACGGGGGAAGGTGCTTTCCATGACATCATGACACCAAATTGTCATGCTGAAGACTGGCGGTGGACCTGGATCTCCTCCCCCAGAGTTCACCTCATGTACCAAAAACTTTAAAAACTAATAACTATATCTCTACTGATTGGATTATTGTCATTTTGGTGTCATTTCATTTATTCAAAGTTACCTGTATGTTTCTAATCTAGTTTGGGATTTTTATTTTGTTTTGTTTTTTAACTTTATTGCTGTTTGAATACTTTACACATTGCCACTAATTTAAGCCTGACTGCTTTTGTGCCACCCTACCAGCGAGTTAATCACAGGTTTATTCAGTGACTTTTGTGGGCCACCCTGACAAAGATTGTGAATATTCTTTGGAGTGATTTCTCATCCCCTTCAACCAGTAGTCCAGTTCTTTACATATCTGTTTTCATGAACACTACTGAATAAAATAAGTAGTAGTTCAATACCTTAAGTCAATCAAATGCCCCTGTTGGTGAGCTGCCACTGCTTCTCTGCAAAGATTCCTGGAGCCCACTTCACTGCTCTTGCTGATATAGTTCATACCCATCGTCTGCTAGAATCTACTCCTAATCTCCCTGCAGCAGAGAAGTATAGCATTTATAATTAACTGGGCCACCCACACAGTAAGATGCATCTTGGATGCCTGATTTAGGTTAGGGCTGTTTACAGGTGGGTAGCCAAAGCTCTATCATGATATTCAATGTCCACTTGAAAGGTTCCCCCATAAGGAGGTTCTGAGTGTCCGGACACCAGTGAGGTTTTTCATAAAGCTGGCTTGAGATCAGCACAAGGTTGAACAAAATGGTGTTGCACTGCATTCACTTAGACGTTGTGTTCCTTTGCTGAGGCTTCATCGCAAGCTTTCCTGAATGGACAAACATGATAGAATAAATCAGTTCAGAGAAAATTTAAGAATTTAACCAGTTTTAGAGCAGAGTCTGGATGAAATAAGGTTTTTCCTTCTTGAATGTGGCCCACTTTTTTCCTTAATGGGATGAGCCCTGCAACTGTGTTCTAGGCCACTCCTGCAAACAGTTTCCTGTGTACTTTAGCCAAAGAAGGCGTGTGTCTATTCAGGGAGAAAATTGTATTCCAGAGAGTAAATTGAGCAGCTAAACATCAAGAGATGGGAAAACATGTATTCAATGTATTTTGTTGCTATCAGAGATGAGATGCCTTGATAGCCATTAAGTTAATAAATACTCTCCTGGCCATTTTGAACCTGAGGGACAAGACTGTGGGAAAAAGTTATCTTGAAAATACCAGTCTCAGAAACTTTCAGTGATACTTTCAAATAAGTATATGCAAATCGGCATCCTAAAAGGAGGGGGGCATCTGAGTCTAGGGTTAGCCCGAGAAAATGTGTTCCAAAGTAGTAGAACTTATTTATAATTCAGCTATTCCTTTAAATGTTTATTTTATTTGTTTATTGTACTAGGGGAAATTATGCTGCAATACTTTTCTTAATTTCTACAGTTATTGGTCTTCTCTGTGTTTCTACTTTTTTTCTACTAATTATTATCCCTCTCTAGTGTCACTGCAGCTTTGTAGTATCTTTATTTTCAGCTCCTTGCCCCATTCATTTTTTCCTGTGATGTCAGCAGTCTCCTGACCCTTCAAGCGCCTCTTTTATCCCCACTTTTAATTTTTTAGGTTGAGCATAGCAGCGCCCAAGCGCTGCTTTTCTGACTTGTTGGTATGTATCTGGGCTTTTAACTACGCCAAGCGCACACCCATCACTATCACTCGTTCATGGGCTTGACCTTGAAAAGTCCTTTATTTTCATCGGTAAATGCTTTACGTTTGTCCCTCCTAGGGGCGTTTTAGTTACCGCCTGGGACATCACCCCTGTTTCATGGCTAATTTCACTTTTGTTGACACTTTTGACTGCGAGCTAACTTTTTTCAGTTTTGTGTGCTGCTTCACGCTGATGCTGTGGCGCTTTAAATCAGCTCGCTTATGTGAAACTATTACTTTTCATTTTCAATTTATGTGGCAAGAAAAGTCCAGTTAGGAGTTTACAACGCTAATAGCTCTAACTTGAGCAAATGCGAGACTCATTGCACTGCAAATGCTTGTTTCTATTGCTATACACGACCACCATGGGGAAGCACGCTGGGAACAGTCGCCATCTTTCTCCTGCCCTGCCTCCTAAAGGGGTGCATATTGGTGGGATTTGCCATCAAAGTCCGCCAGTTCCTGATGATCGGCACGAGGACATGGTTTGTCAGCTGTCAGATGCCTTTAATTCATGGCATGAGCAGTCTTCCCCTGTTTCTCATGCTTCTTATTCTGGTTTTGCCTGGTCAGTTTTTTCCCCTTCATCAGTGTCCTCCTGGTTGTCTCCTGATTATGATGAGGATGATCTGGGATTTCTAGCTGGTGCCTCTACTAAAGGGAAATATATTTTGAAGGAGGATTTGGAACCAGTGATCTCTTATTTGTCCTCCAATTTCCAGCTCCCTGTGGATTTGGTGCAGCATTCTACTAGTGTTGATTGGTTCCGACAGTTTCAGCGTCATTTGTTCCTCAAGCTTCCTGTTATCCCTGCTTTTCAGTCCTTGTTGCATTGTGAATGGAGGGATCCGGATAGAGTCTTTGTTCCTTGCTTTATGGGTCGCTTTTACCCTTTGTCCCAATGGGAGACTTGTGTTCCTAAAGTTCTCGCTTTGAGCCTTTAATTTCTAACCTTACGCTTAAGCCTTCTTTGCTTTCCAAAAGAAGTGACTTTGACTGATCCTGTTGATAAGAAGGTTGAGGTTGCTCTCAAGAGATCTCATGCTGGTCTTAGTCTTTCTTTGTGTTCTAAGATCTATGGGGTCTATACTTTCCAGTCCCTTATTAAGGATTTTCAGTCGCTTTCCACTGCTAATCAGAGAGGTGAGGACTTCTCTGATTTACTGTCCTGTATGGAGGTTCAGGCAAAGCTTCTCTCAGATATTGCTTTTCACTCTCTTCAGGCTTCTGCGATGGCCACTGCTGGTTCTGTTTCTGCTTGACGTCATCTCCATCTCAGTGGCTGGAGGGTTGATTCCTTCCAGGACAAAGGGAAGAGGTGGCTTTCTAACCTGACCTTGCATTTTCAGAAGTCCACTTTGCATCAGGTGATTTTGTTGGTCTCTCCTGGTGATTTCCTGATGAAGATTGATCTTCAAGAAACCTATCTACAGATTCCGTTGGCTCCCACTTCTCAGAAGTTCCTGAGGTTTGTGGTGAGCTCCAAACATTGGCAGTTCCATGTGCTTCCCTTTGGGCTCAAGTCCTTCCCAGGATTTTCATCAAGGTTCTGGCCCCAGTGGTTGGTCTCCTGCATTCCCGGGGTGTCTTGGTCCACCCATATCTCAACGATCTTCTGATTCATGTGCCCCCTCTGGACAGGTCCTTCGCAGACACGGTCTCCACAGTGTCCCTTTTGGAGGGTTTCGGGTTCCTGGTCCATTCCTCCAATCTCACCTGCCTCCCTCTCAGCAACTGGAATATATTGATGCCTTTTTCGATACGGAGCTGGGGATGGTGTCCCTTCCTGCCTCCAGGGGTGCCCAGCTCCATCAGTCTCTTCTCTGCCTCCTGCAGGTCTGGACCACTTCTGCGAGAGAGTAGCTGCATCTTTAGGGTCTGATGGTAAGATGGGGCTTGATTTCCAATGTTTCTACCCTTCCTTGCCATTGTCTTGGTTGTCCCTGTTGTTGCATGTTGTGGTGCTACTTGGACTTTCTTCTTTCTTTCAGGCAGCAATTTTGGATGTCATCCTGTGGGCGTGTCTCCACTTGGGCCATGTGGTTCATCATATCCTACTTCACTGGACTCCGGCCAGTGGCAACTTTGTGACTCTTATTCTTTTTTCCGCTCAAATTCAACAGGATCTCCTCTGGGGATTGCATCCTCCTTCCCTGGCCCATGGGCTTCCTCTTCAGTCTCTGACACCTGTGGTCCTCACTACCGATACCAGCAGCCTGGGCTGGGGGGTCAGTCTTGGGGGACCTCAATGCCCAAGTTCTCCGGTCCGTGGTGGAGGCTTCAATATCCTCCAACTGAAGGGAGCTTCAGGAGTCTGGCATGCCCTTCAGGTTTGCTTCCCCTCTTCTGGGTCACTTGGTGGTGGTCAGAGTGGACAACCGAGTGGCGATGTCCTACATCAATCACCAGTTCAGCACCAGGTCCTTTTCCCTCAATCTCCTTGCCCGCTGCATTGTGTCCTGAGCAGAGTCCCATCCCCTAGGGTTGCAGGCAGTTCACATTTGGGGTTTGCTGAATCATCAGGTGAATCTCCTGAGTCAGGTGTTCCCATCCTCCCTGGAGTTCGTTCTGGCTCCTTCAATGTTTTCCCAGATTTGCCATCAGTGGGGTGTTCCTTCAGTGGATCTCTTTGCTAATCTCTTGAGTGTCAAGTTTCCCCTCTTCTTCACCAGATTCCTGACTAAGGGTGCTGTGGGGACCAATGCCCTATCCAGACCTTGGCCTCTGGGTCTTCTTTATGCCTTTCCCCTGATTTCCCTGATCCAGCAGTTGCTGTCTCACCTGCTCAGAAGGTGGCGTACGTGGTTGTAGTTCTTTCTTTTTGGCCTCGGAGACCTTGGTTCCCTCTTCTCCATCTCCTGGCAGTGGGGCCGGAATGGTGTCTTCCTCTGACGTCTTCCCCTCTGTTTGTCCCTCTTCTTCCTCTGTGGTCTCTGGCGTGTTAGCGCCTCACGGTCTGGAGGTTGAGAGGGAAGGCCTTATGAGCAGGGTCTTTCTTTGCAGGCTTCCCGTTTCCTCCAGTCGTCTCGGCGGGAAACCACTAACAAGTTTTATGTGCATCATTGTGGTTCCTTTGTTGCTTGGTACAGGACCCACTCTTTATCTCCTGTCTCTGCCTCCTTCCTCTGCGATTTCTGAGTTTCTTCAGGAGGGTTTTGATAGGGGTCTCTCTGTGTCTACTCTGAAGCTCCAGTTATGCTCTATTAAGACTTTTCGGGCTCCCTGTGATCATTTGTCTTCTTTTTGAACGTACCCTTTAAATTATTCCAGGATCTCGGCCTTCTTTGTCCACCCATTTGGTACCCCTTTCCCCCCTGGGTTCTTACTGTAGTGCTTTCCCATTTGAAGTCCCCACTGCTTGAGCCTTTGGAGTCAGCTTTCCTTCAGTTCCAGACTTTGATATGTTTTTTTCTAGTTGCCAGTACCACTGCCAGGTGTTTGGGTGAGCTTAATAATTTGATTTGTCACCCTCCATACCTGTGTATTTTTGAGGACTGGGTCGTCCTTTCCTTGGATCCTAATTTACGCCCTAAGGTGAATTATTCCTTTCATCATGAGCAGGATATTGTTCTCCATGTCCTGCCTCTGGAGGCTTTGGTCTCTGACTCTTCCTTTTCCCTTTTGGATGTTGTCCGTGCATTGAAGACCTATTTATCTAGGTCTTCTAAGTTCTGTCTCTCTGACCACCTTTTTGTCAGCTTTGGGCCATTTAGGAAGGGTGGTAGGCCTTCTTCTTCCATCCTGTCCCATTGGATTAAGGGCCTGATTTATACCTTTTTAGTGCCGCATTTGCATCATTTTTTTACGCAAAAGAGGCGCAAACTTACAAAATTCAATTATATTTTGTACGTTTGCGCCACTTTTGCATCAAAAAATGACACAAATGCAGTGCTGAAAAGGTATAAATCTGGCCCTAAGACTGTTATCTTTTCAGCCTACCAGGCCTTGGTCCAGAAGGTTCCAGGTGGGGTCAAGGCCCATTCCACACGTGGGATGGCTGCTTCCTGGGCTGAGTGGTCTGGTGTTCCTCTCCGGGATATTTGTAAAGCTGCCACCTGGTACTCTCTTTTCACTTTCATTACCCATTACAGGTTACACGTTGCTCAGGAATCTGAATTGTCCTTTGGTTCCCAGGTCTTGGTCGCAGCTGCTTCCTCCTCCTCCTATATCAGCTTCTTGTGGTTGGACTGTTCAGATCACTGGCTGGTGATCTGCGGTGTTCCAGGGTCAACTTTTTTTTGTGTGCCTCATTAAACTTTGCTCTGCACTTATTGTGTCCCTTTTGGTTCTTTTGTGGGGCTGCTGAAAGGGGTCTTGCTTGGGCATTCCTCCATTCGTTCGGAATGGGAGGAGGAAGGGCGATGAGGAGGTAATGCTCAAATTACTTACCTGTAAACTTCAGTACTCCAATTCTTCCTTTCTCGTCCCTTCCCGTATGTCCCTCCCTGTTCTTTCATCAGCCGGTGTTCTGGTGCATGGTGATATATAGATGGTTCTGGGGGAGAGGAGGGGCTATATGCTCCTTGCCCTTCTTCCCTTTCATAAAAAGGGAAGAGGTATTTTTCTAAAAGAGTTGTGAGGAGTGAAGAGGGCACTTCACTCCATTCGTTCGAAATGGGACGAGGAAGGAGGAATCGGAGCAATGAAGATTACTGGTATGCAATCCAAGCAATACTACGCATGGTCACCCATGTTCCTTGTAAACAGCTAGTGAGTTGCTAATAAGGTAGCCACTGGTCATATTCATACTTATCCAAACTTTCAACATAAAAATAAATCAAGAAAGAAAGAAAGAAAGAGTCACCACTCCAACCAATTTATCTGACCACAACCCTAATGCTGTATTTGCATCAATTGTAAATATAGTATAATTCAGTTCAGCAACTAGGACAATTCTTTGTTACAGGTAATTAGAAACGTCACAACATAGCTCTGAAGAAGGAATCAGCGACGAACATTCACACAGGGACTGCAGGCTCCCACGTATTATAGTTTACATTAATGAATCCATTCCATCTTTAATATTTCGTGAATCAGAGAAAATATACTGATTATGTTCGTTTCCGCAGTGGGACACAAATATGATGTTAGAGATGATATGTAAATGCGTAATTACCACAGTAAAGCGATTAAAAGTTAAGGAATGGGAGGAAGCTTTGGATAAACAGATTTGACAGCTGGAGCGTTAGTAGCTCCATATGCATTCGTGATTATGGAATAAGACTGGCAAAAAATGGAGCGGGAAAGAGAAATATGATGTGGCAATCACTCATTTGGACTCAGTGGTGAATGGTTTTGTGCAGGATGCTCGAAAAGATAATGGAATCGATTAGAGCTCGTTAACACGAGAAAATGTCTGTCTCTCTAAATAATAGGTCTGGGATTCGGATGAGCGCATGCCATACATAACCCCGGAGTTGTGATTCTCAATAAGATATGTAAATCATACTGTAATTGCTAGTCATTTACGAAGTTGAATTCGATTTCGAGCTCTAAATTCGCAATCGAGAGCAATAAATGGCAAAACACTAAGAAAAAGGAAATAATGCGAGTTTAAATTGTGTCATGATTACCAAGTGACGCATCTCATACATGTTCTCCTAATGGGATTGCAGCCTGTTGTTGAACTATTATGCAGCCATTGGCATATACTTTATAACACGAAGGCCATCGTTAAAAAGGTCCCCAGGGGCTGCTGAGGGAGTAGCATTGCTTCCAGCTGAAAAACAGGTCTGCAAGAGGGAAGCACCTTAATAGTCACGATCTTGTAACAACACAAATTTGAATATTTTGTGGATTACACGGACACAGCAGCCCTCGTGTTTGCTGAAAACTCATTTTCTGTTTCTAATAAGCCATCAACCGTTTATATCATTTTTTCGCATCCGCTCTGTTTTGGGACAATCGTTTTTTGTGGAATCTAGAACTGGATAGGAATTAGGTGCAGACAATGCATTAACATTCATAATTGGCAAACATTAGATTCAGTTGAATATTACAAACACCAATTACACGTCATTTCATTGCATTTAATTTTTGCATAAATATGCAGTTAATAAACCTCAACTAAAAAATGAATGAAAAAATGCCACCCTATAAATTACGAAAACCCAACTGTCGTTCTATATATTTACATATTTTCCAAGGAGAAACGTAATTGCAAAGTGTCCTTGACAATTTGTCCACGTACATTTTATGGATTTACACAGCACAGTGAAATGTAACAGTCTCCTTATGAGAATTACAGTCTGGGAACATTCTTTCATTTTAATTGGTATGGCCATCAATCTCTGCGAGCACTATAATGGCGAGGAAATACTTCAAAACATCAATAAATGTTAGGGTTCTCGCTTCCTGAAGCTTTTTGGCGTAGAGGACGATTTTTAAGCATTACTAAATCAGGCAAATCCCTGATTGCCCTGCCCTTTTGCTTTCTAATAGGTTCTGTGGAGAACCATTTATTTAATTTTATTTTAAAGCATTTACCTCAGACCGCCTCATTAAATTCTTTATTTAACCATATTTTCGCCATGACACAATTCAGTAGTTTAGTAGGCCCGCAGAAGGTAATCCCTTAGCAAACCTGCCAACCGAAATGCTTTTTTGTAAGGCTTGAAGACGAGTGTAACATTGACTCATTCTTAAAGGGTATGCCTATAAGAGAAAAATGTCACCGTAAAGAGAGTAATTCTCACTCTCATGAACTCCAAGCAGATTATAGCATGCAGTACTGTGTTCTAGATGATGAATAGCATCGCGTCATGTAGTAACTTTACATTTTTTTGGTAGTCACCATTTCCGAGTGTAAAGTAATTTCTAGTTGCAGACTTTATATTGTGGAGTTTCCTACACCAAGAGTTACATATGCAAAGTCATTGCTCATAGCAATTCACATGGAGGGGTAGACCTTTTCCACAGTGAAAGAGATCTCCCTATGAAAAAGTGTGGGGAAAATGATTAACGTTGATTATGGTAAAATATTTTTTTATAAAAATTAATGTAAAATGATTTTATATATTTAATATGAACATAGAATTAATGCAACAAAGCATTATTCTAAAGTGGGCTTGCACACAGTGGAATTGCATAGAGTGGTGTAGAGTAGAGTGGTGCAGCATGGAGTGTCGTAGAATCGAGTGGCTTAGAGTGTATTAGTGTACAGTGAAGTGGCTTAGAGTGGAGTCACACAGAGTGGAGTGGTGTAGAGAGGACTGGCATAGAGTGGAGTGAAGTAGGGTGTAGTGGCATACAATGGACTAGCGTAGAGTGAAGTGGTGTAGAGTGGAGTTTTGTACATTGGCTTTTCGCGCAGTGCATAGCATACACTGGAATGGGATAGAGTGGAGTGGCTTAGAGTGGGGTGGCATACATTGGAGTGGTGTAGAGTGGAGTGGCTCAGAGTGGAGTGGCACAGAGGGGAATAGCATAGAGTGGAGTGGCATGGAGTGAAGCGGAGTACAGTGGAGTGGTGTAGATTGGAATACCCTAAGGTGGAATGTTGAAGAGTGGAGCAGGGTGGAGTGTAGTGGGAAGACTGGGCATACCGTGGAATGGTGTACAATGTAATATCATAGAGCAGAGTGCCATAGTGTGGGGTGACATACAGTGAAGTAGCAAACAGTGGAGCAGTGTACAGTGGAATAATGTTGAGTGGTGCGGCCTACAGTGAGGTCACGTGGATTGAAATTTCATATAGTGGAACAGTGTAGAGCATGGATACTCAAAGTACGGCCCGCGGGCCTCATGCGGCCCCTCTGACCTTTACATGCGGCCCTTTGAGCAACAGGAGCACTGGGCAGCTGTTTGCTCAACTCTGCACTAACAATAAAACTATGAAATACACGCACAATCATTTATTTCAAGCTCAATTGTTCTTAAAGAAAGGAAGTAACTAGGGACTCCTGCACTTAACTTCAGAAACGCCTTCATTTTTAAAGACATCTTGCAACACGTGTAAAACTAAGACAGCCTCTTCAAAATAAAAATAAAGTGTATTTAGTTAACATGCAGAACCTTTTCACCTAAGTACAATTTATTTTATCAGTGCATTGAGATGTATCCATTTAAAAGTGACAGTTTTCAAACATGAATTTGAAAACATAAATTTGGAAATATTAATTATCCCTTACCCTGAGAACACCACCAATAGTAAATTAAAGAGACAAGTCACTTGTTATGTGCGCTTTATGGGTGGCCTGGGTTCCTGTCATACATGAACAACATTACACTTTAATAAATCAAACATAGAAGCAGGTTTTGTGCAGCGCACACCATGAATCATGTATTTCGAGGTCATCTTAAATGTGACAATGCAGAAAAAGGAGGAAAAGTGAGACTAAACAATTGCCTAGGATCACACAATTTGGAAAAGTGGGTAAACCGGGATTAGTTCCAGGTTTTCTGGTTTCCCATTGTTTATTTCAGCCACTAGATGTATATAATTTGCTTTTCCTACACCTACCTTGCCACCAATCCCCCCAGCCACCCCACCCGACCGCCACTGCCCTGGCATCAATGCGGCCCCCAGGCACGTCACAGACCAAACGTTTTGGCCCCTGGGAAAATGTTTGCGAGTACCCATGGTGTAGAGTGACGTGGGATAGAGTGGAGTGTCATACAGTCGAGTAGCATACAGTGGATTGTTGTACAGTTGAGTGGCATATAGTGGAGTGGTGTAAAGTGGAGTGGTGTAGATAGGAGTGGTATATAGTGGAATAGAAAATACTGGAGTGGCTTACAGTGGCGTGGCATAAAGTGGAATATAGAAGAGTGTAGTGTTGTAGGGTGGAATTGTTTACGGTGGAATAGCATAGAGTGCA
This sequence comes from Pleurodeles waltl, assembly GCF_031143425.1. NCBI lineage: Eukaryota > Metazoa > Chordata > Amphibia > Caudata > Salamandridae > Pleurodeles > Pleurodeles waltl. The sequence goes on along the minus strand of NC_090444.1, from coordinate 581,603,266 downwards.
GTAGCACAGGGTGGAGAGGCATGCAGGGGGGTGTCATAGAAAGGAATCACACAGAACTGAGTGGTGAAGAGTGTAATAGCATACAGGGAAGTGGTGTAGAAGGTACTGGCAGATAGTAGAGAGGGGTAGAGTGGAGTGGTGTACAGTGGAATAGCATAGAGTGGAGCAGCATACAGTGGAGTGATTTAGAGTGTAATCGTTTTGTGGTGTGGCATAGAGTGGAGTGGCACAAAGTGGAGCGGCGTAGATTGGAGTTTGGTACTTGAAACACATGTGGTGTGAAAGTGGATGAACAGATTTAAATGTAATGTGATAGAAATATAGATTAAGGTGTAAATGTACATTTTTTGTAGTATGTGTAAATAGTGTAAGTAATGTTCAAGTTTTAAGTGTTAAAGTACCCAGCTATATATGGTGCTGCAGTGTACTGCAGTAACTTCGCGGGATACTTCTGCACATGCCAATGAGAAGGCAGTATCTGATTGGTTAATGGCTGTTGTTACAAAATGTAAAAAGCAGCCATGTCATTTTCAGCTCACTTACACCTTGTTCTGCATTTCACTGATTTCTGGGTTAGGGCCTTAGATATAGGTAAACAGTAGGCTTTGTTTTTGTTCCCTACCTATTACCACTTTAAAGTGGTAATAGCAAGAGTAGCTTATTTATATTTTTCTATATTACTGTATGAAGAACCATGTCTTTTTAAAAACTTTGTAAGTAATGCAATATTTAACTAAAGCAGCAGTACTCCATATACTTTTTTGTGAAGAATTAAATATGTAAGACATTGGAAATAAACAGTAGAATACTATATTTGTAATGTGTAGTACAGTGTGTTTTGTTTTTTTACTTTTTTGTATTACCATAGACCTTCTTTGCAAGTTTACATTCTTTACATTCTTTTAAAGATATATATGTTTTTACCTACCTATTCCCACTATAATAAAGTAGTAATAGGGGGAGAAAAATATAAATCCTAATACTTTACCCATATATAAGTGTGTATCACAAACACAGCCACAGTGTACTGAGAACAACATAGCTGCCTTCTCTTTTTGTCAAGGAAGCCATTAGCCAAACACACAATGCCTTGTAACCACTATGTACAGCAGTAGTTTTGTGAAAATACAGCAAACTTCAATGAAAATACTGCAACAACAGATATCACTATGGTTAAATGCCTTATAACTTAAAAATACTTACCCCACTTACCTGTAGTCCACAAATGGTTCACCTGCACACCATAATGTACAATCCTGCCAAATGTTAAGCAAATCCAACTGGGGGTTTGGCAGCTACATGTGAGTACAAAGGCTCTGAAAAATGTGTTGGTGCCAAATGCATTTTGGGACCCCCCTTTTATCTTTGCACCCCTTTAACCAATCACCACAGAACTTCGCATCATCCACCAATGTAGAAAAAGGAATAGGCCTGCAAGGTTTCATGGAAATTTATCAAATGGATGTAAAGTTATTAATTGTCAAATAACAAAAGAATTCCTGTCTCTTGCTACCCTAACTATAACTACAGAGTGACTACCACCACTCTGCTGTAATATATAGCATTTTTGGTTTACTAATAACTTCGGCGCCGCTTGATGAACATTCATGGAATTATCCCGAAAAAATTCACCCACCTCAGCTCCTTCCAGGAGAGTTTCGGGCTGATCTGGCAAATGGGGAGTGAGAAAAAAGGGGCTCCTAAAATGTAAAATCTCCATGGATTTGTTCAAGACAGGTTTTAGCAGAAACTGCTGATTGGAATTACACCAAATCCAACAGGAAGATGGATCTTGTCCTGCAGACTGTGCTTTTTGTGATTTGGTGTAAATCTGTTCAGTAGTTTTTGTGAATTTCGCAGGATGGTAAAAGAAAAAGGTATGGAGTAAAGAAAATCTGTCTCAAGACAGTTTCAATGGAGAGGTTTGTGTGTTTGCAAACCCTAGTATATCCACCCTTCCATGGAAAGGTGAGATATAGGTTACTGTTTAGGACCTCACGATACTCAAGAGTTAGACAAATACATAGGTGGAGGCAGGCATTCATGTGCTCCCTCTCTCGCAAAAGTCTTGTGTCAGTATCCCAAAAAAGTAATTTACACCATGAAATAACCACATTATGTTGCAATAGGGTGACTCTGACAAGAACCTTTGTGTGTACAGTGTGTAATGATCAGTTAGACATAGAACTGGATGCATTCCTTGATGTTAATAAGGAAGAAAAAGACGAGTTCCTCTCAAGCACAATTTCTCCACAGTCTCACTCAGTCACATACTCAAGACAAATCATATACTAAAAAAGTGACATATTATACAGCACCTCAAAAATAAAAAACATTTCTTTGTTAATTATTCATAATTGATATCACTTAACATAATACATCATAAAACTTTGCTTTAAACCCACTCCATTAAAAAACATTTATATACCATTCAATACCCCCTCTTTTCTTTTTTTTATACGAAGAAGACCAACCTCACCAGGAGACAAAACAGAACAAAATATAGGTTACTCATCACTGATAAGTCTAATTTTACATAGGTTATTGGAAAAAACCTTTTTCTATCTACAACAACAGGCTATAAAAGATATTCAGTGTAATTGGTACGTCAACATGTTTCAGTAGTATCCGATGATAGTCACTACCTTCTTCAGGACACAACAGAATAATTCTCCCCTCCCTTCATTTGTGGACTTTCTTGCGTATATTTATGTACTCATACCCCTTCCATTTGCATCTATAGCCATCAAGGAAGCAGTCATTCTTCTCTTTTGAAAACCATTCAAAGGTTCACTTAAATGGCAATCGTGGTGTGTGCCGCTTAAGTAATCGTTTCAACAAACATCCACATCTACTAGGAAACCTTTCTTTCTTTGAAACAGCATTATTCTGGCGGAAACCATTTGCTGTATCTTATACCTAGAAAACCGATGCCACCAGTGCTGGTTTGATTAATCCTTTGAATAGTTTTCAAAAGAGAAGAACGCCTGCTTCCTTGATGGCAATAAATGCAAATTGAAGGGATGCAGGTACATAAAGATATGCAAGAAAGTCCACATATGAATGGAGGGGATGATTAATGATTGCATGAATTGAGTTAAAGCAGAGTACCCAGGGTTGGAACAGGATAAACCGAGTCCTGGAAAACTTATATTGTGCCAGTGATAATTATTCTGTTGTTTCCTGAAAAAGGTCGTGGCTATCATCGAATACCACCAAAATGTGTTGAAGTAATAATTACACTGAATTTGTTTTGTAGCATGTTGCTGTAGATAGAAAATATTTCTTCCAATGACAAGTGGAACAATTAGACTTATCAGTGACAGGTAACATACATTTAGTTGTGTTTTGTCTCCTGTTGAGGTTGGCCTTATTCATATGAAAAAAGAAAAAGGGGGATTGTGTTTTTTTTGTGTATATGATGGTTTTTAATAGGGTGGGTTTAAAACAAAGTTTTATGATGTATTTTGTTAAGTGATACTAATTCTGAATAATTACCAAGTAAATGTTTTTTTATGTTTTTATACTAGAGTTGTGAGCCTTATATTGTTGTGGTACTGTATGAAAATTTACTTTTGTAGTATACGACTTGTCTTGAGTTTGTGACTGAGTAAGAGTGTGAAGACGTTTTGCTTGAGGGGAATTTATTTTTTTCTTCTGTAGATGTTTGTACCCCAGCCCCTTTAAGAAAGGGGCCCTCTTTCTCTTATTTATATTGGTTAATGAGGAAGATCCTGTTCTCTTCTGCAGTGAAGTGCACTCCCTCTTGATTATAGAAATCTGGCGTATCAAACTGGATGTCGTCATGATATATAGAGCCCATGCCGAGGTCACAAAGAAATGCAGAAACAGTTTTATTAAGAAGCTTTTGGGAGTTCTCAATCTTAAGACAAAACCTTTTATGACTGTTGCCATTTCTGCCTTTGACATATATTAGAATATGTAAAGGCAGTTTGAGGCAAGAGAGACATAATTTGTGAAAAGGTCTCCTTCATTTGGATTTCAAGCTCAACACTTGTAATTGTGTCTATGTCATTTCCACCACAGTGCACTATCATCAGGCCTGACTGCTCACAATCCAAAATGCTATCAACCAAAGGTAACAATTGATGCCACTTCATACCTCTATGGCCAATCCAAGTTATGTCTAAGTTTGGAAATCCAAGATTTTTTTCAATACCACAATTAATGACATGTTCTCTAGCCCAAAGGATGAAGATGTGTCCCAAAGGCGAACCATGGTGATGTATGGTGATCTCAGTCACAGGAGGAGAGCTCAGTAGAAGAGTGAGCTTCTGGAGCAATGTGGAGCTATATAAGGAGAGATAAAATTGAAGGGTGGCAAAATTCTAAAAGTAATTGGTGGGTGTTTGGCAGTTATAAAAGAAGGTTAGGTTGTGATTAAACAGTATGGGTTCTCAAATTGGCTGATTTTGAAACAATCCCATAAGACTCTCTTGAGAGTCACTGGCAAGCTTCTGCTGGTGAAGATTGATAAGTGGGTCCTTGTGCAATCATGTAAGACTCTCCCAGGAATCACATTGAACTTGATTGTGTGACCGTGTCATAAGGTCCTTTCTATCGAGCGAGAGTCTCGCGAGTCAGACTGTAGAGGAGGAGAAAACAATGTGTATTACCATAGTATCGATTCCATTAACTGGTTAAAACAAGCAGAAAGAAATATAAGTAACACACAGGTAATCAAGATGAATTATAAAGCAAAAATAAAAGGTTACAGAATCTATTACAGGGGATTATGATAAAAGTAGTACAGGTACAGTTCATCTGTGAATAATCCAAGACAAGTTAAATTAGGGTCAACCAATAGTTGAATTTCCCTCTTCAAAATTTAAAGACAGTTTTGATGTGATTGGCTAGAAGGCTTGAGGGTTCATATACTTACATGTGTTGCAAAACCTCAGACACCTGAGATTGCCCTTGGCACTTTGGAGATGAAGCAAATGTAATCTCTTTGCTGCGTGTTCATCAGAGGGAATTTGATTTTTGATTAAAATTGATTGGTGTATTCAGCTGCCTTCAAGACACAGCTTTATTTTCAGGTAAGTAAAAATATACTGTAATTGAATTATGAAGCCTCTGACTAAATATTAAAATAATATTGGAATAAAATATATTTAAAAACATGTTTTAGCATATTTGTTTATTATGCCTGTACTAGTAAACTTTGGATATTTAAAATGCTAATTAGAAATTGAAAGTGCTTGCTATTGAATATTAGCTGAATGTATTTTTAAGATATTGTTGAGTTCATTGGTGGCTATGGAGGCAGTTTTGGTTCAAGATCTAGATGTTTCTACAGGATGGTTGATGTATATTCTAAATGTTCAACTTACTATATATATTTTTGAACAGCGGCTATCCTGAACACAATTAAACATATACTGAGTGTTTTTGCAGAAGAGAGTGTGCACTAACTAAATTGAATCATAGATGCAGCTTACTCACAGAAAATGTATTTGGATAAGGATTGGATTGCTTATTAAACTGTTTGTAGACATTAAACAGAAGCAGTCATCATGCAGAGTGTTGTATGTGGTACAGAGAAGGTTTTATGAAATTGCATTGTATTTAATCTGTACACTGTTAAATTGTGTTGTGTTGAGTGCTGTAATCATGTAGGATTATGTTTCCATAAGCAATTATACATATCTTTCACTGAAAAAAAAAACCAAAGAGATGGGTTTCGTGACAACAAGTATTTTACTCCCAGCTGTTAACATATGGAGAGGTCTTAGTAGAGAGGCTGTTTCTTTTAGAAAAGTGTTTCACTGATACTGTTTAAATTATAGAGCAGAGTTGTGCTTGTAGTATTTAATGTGCTGCAATATTAGTATGGAGGTCATTTAGTTATTGAAGTGTTTTACTGGTATGAGATAATGTTGTCATTAAAGGTGTGATAATGGAAGGCCAAGTGTTTGCATAGATCCTTTTACAAACATCATTCTCCTCTTTAGGGGTGTTAACAAAAAGATAGCTGTTTGTGAACTGAACCAAGCACTCTCTTCACTATGTGATAACATCTGTTGAGACACATGCTTCTATTACTAATGAACTTCGCACCCACTGTTTAACCTTAGGAAGGCTGTCTGGAGAAATGGTGTGCCGTTACAAATATGAAGCAATCACTCTGTAAGAGCTTTTATAGCAGGGAGATACTTATTCATGAAACAGAAATCTGATAGGAGAGGGCCTAGTATTTGTGTAAACCCTTTTACACTAACCCTTTCCTCTCTTCCAACATGTCAGTAGATATCTTGCTGTCTGTAAACCCATTCATACATCATATTCTGTCAGAATAGACACCTTCCCGAAGGGGTACATCAGTCACTAAATCAGCTTACACATAATCTATAACCTCCAATAGACCTATTAGTACAGAGAGACTGTGTTCATAGAAGTGAGTCAATCACTCTCTATGCAACTGTACCACAATGCGCTCATTTTAAATTAAACTTAGTTATCTCTCATCTCCCCTCTGGTAAAATGTAGTAGCATAGGATCTAGTGTTTGTTAGAGGACTTTTACACACACCTTTTACTCTGTTTGAAGATATTAGTAGACACATTGCTGTATATAAAACCATGTAATGCAAGATTTTCCAGCACTCAAAGGTTTTCTACACAAAGTAGTTGGTCTCTGTTGAGCTGTCACTTAGACAGACTGCTGTTACAGGGTAGTAGAGATAGGATTAATGTTTAATGAAACTATGCCATGCAGAATGTATAGCATGCGGAAATATAGTGCACAAGGCCTGCTTCATCTCTCAATACTTCTACAGAGACTACCTATTTTGCCCAAATGAATCATTACAGAAGGCAATCTTACTATACTGAACTAAACTCTATATTCACTCAGACAAACATCTGTTCAGACATTTGAGTTTATTACTAAAGGCCTTCACACTGACTGTTTAACCTGTACAGGGCTTTCAGGAGTCACGGTATGCTGTTATAGATGTGATATGTAACAATAAGTTACTGCTTCATGAATGAGAAGAACAAGCAAAGTGTAGCCTGTTTAAGTCTAGTAGCAGAGGACCTAGTGCTTGTCTAAAACATTCTACACTAAACCCTATACTCTCTTCTGAGGTATGAGTAGATACCTTGCTATCTGTAAACCCATTCATACATCATGTCCTTTTAGAAAAGACAACTTTGTGCACATGTGACTTATTTGCTAAACTCTTTTTCATCCTACCTCTAACATATGCACTCCTATAAGTAGAGAGGGAGTGTTCTGATATCAGTGACCTAAATACTCTGTATAGAACTATATTACAAACCTTTGATTTTATATTAAACTTTATCATCCCTGGTCTCCCCTCTGGCAAAATGTAGTAGCACAGGGGTAGTGTTTGTCTGTGGCCTTTTACATGTACCCTTTTCTGTGTTTAAAAAGATATTAGGAGGCTCCTTGCAGTTTATAAAGTTGTGTGGTATAAAAGGTTTTAAGTCAGAAAGTCCTTCCACACAAAAGCAGTTAAACTGTGTTGAGTTGTCACCTAGGGAGACTGCTGTTGCAGGGTAGTATGAGATAGAATCGATGTTTGATGAAACTATATCTTGGAAAGCGAATAGTATGTTAACATGTAAAAATATAGAACCTAGGTTTTCTTTTAACTCTTCTATACTCACTGTTGAATTGGTAGTACGTTTGTAAGCAGCAGAAATAAATGTTAAATGTATCTTATATTCTCTGTAGGGCTTCCAAACATTTGAAAATGCCAACAAAATAACAGAAGGAAAAGAAGATAAGTCAACAGTTCTTCAAAGAGGTCTTGAAACATCAAACACAGTCAGAGAAAAAGAATGATGTTAAAAGAAAATACAAATGAAGTAAGAGTACCCAATCTTTTTTAAATAAGAACATCATATACACTTTCTCTTAAAGATGTGAGCAGAATGCAACATATGTCTACATCTAACAAAAAATCATAATATTGTTTAAAAAGTAGAATGCCACAAAAATAGCCCAACCAGACAGATTTACAAACAATAGATTTAAAGAAATTCATCAGAAGCTCTTTCGTAGAAGAGTAGTATGCAATATTATGAGAAGCATGAAGTAGTAAAATGTATTAGTAGGCTCCTTGCAGTTTATAAAGTTGTGTGGTATAAAAGTTTCTAACTCTGAAAGTCTTTCCACACAAAAGCAGTTACACTCTGTTGAGCTGTCACTTAGGGAGACTGCTGTTACAGGGTAGTATGATATAGAATCGATGTTTGATGAAACTATATCTTGGAAAGCGTATAGTATGTTAACATGTAAAAATATAGAACCTAGGTTTTCTTTCAATTCTTCTACACTCACTGTTGCATTGGTAGTACATTTGTAAGCAGCAGAAATAAATGTTAAATGTATCTTATATTCTCTGTAGGGCTTCCAAACATTTGAAAATGGCAACAAAATAACAGAAGGAAAAGAAGATGAATCAACAATTCTTCAAAGAAGTCTTGAAACATCAAACACAGTCAGAGAAAAAGAATGATGGTAAAAGAAAATACAAATGAAGTATGAGTACCCATTCTTTTTTTAAATAATAACATAATGTACACTTTCTCTTAAACGTGTGAGCAGAAAGCAACATATGTCTACATCTAACAAAAAATCATAATATTGTTTAAAAAAAGAGAATGCCACAAAAATAGCCCAACCAGACAGATTTACGAAAAATAGATTTAAAGAAATTCATCAGAAGTTCTTTCGTAGAAGAGTAGTATGCAATATTATGAGAAGCATGAAGTAGTAAAAAAGCAAAAGAGCTTTGCAAAACCAGAAAAATTTTCTTACATTTCTTTTTGATAAGGCTTTTGTATTAAAAAGACAGTTATTTATTCTCGTTTTGAAGACAATTAGATGTTTAGATAAACTGATTAATTCACTGAAGAAAATGTGTCGCCAAAATGTCCAAGTGAGTAAAGCAAACGTTTGAAGTTAAACATGCTTCCAGGACTGAGTCATTTTTTTAATGAGAGCCTTATGTACAAGAAAATCATTAAGTATTTGCAATTGATAAATATGGCATTAACTGAAAAACAAAAAATGTGTGCCTAGAAATACAGAAGAATAAGTAACTTAATAAGTATTAGGCTAATATCCTCAAAATCCAGTTTGTGAGTGGAAATGTAGAAAGATATGCAATATAAGACAACAATCTGTTGAGAAACATAGGCTGCTCTTAAACAAATACAGAAAAGGAACTGTAAACCAAAAAATAAAACTGCATTAAAGCCTTGATCCTTGTCAAGTAAGGACACTTGCAAACCTTCAAGGACATTAATTGACTTGCTTATCATACCAGATCTGTGACAATACTTTCCACCATATCCGAATGCTGTTTATGTAGCACACTAAAATGTGTAATCAAGTGAGAAGGTTGTATTTTGATAAAAGTCCAGTTCTTCAGCTTCAAAAACGAAATAATATGTGTAGGAAGCTGGCTCTCTATATGGTGCACTAAAAAAAGTACACCCTGCAGAGAGTCCAGTAGATCCCCATTTGGTTTGCAGAGGCAAAAGTAGATACGACTGTTGCTCTATATTGTGGTAGTGTGGACGAGCAGTTAGGCTCATCAGAGAGTTGTGCTAAGCATTTGTTATACTCACAGAATCAATAAATGAGACTCACCCCCAATAAATCTGAGACCAAATTAGAAATTTAGCACTTCTTTTTATATATGTTTCAGACCCAAGAACTTCGTAATCAGCTAAGTACTTTTTCAAGTACAAATGCTTTTCAGATTCAAAAATCAACACATTGCAATTCTCAGAGTTCTTCAATGTAAACCTACAGATGAAAACTATGTTCAGCAAACACAGGTTTAACAATGACTTATGAGGCCAATCTCAGAGAATTAAGGTAAGTACTGGGAACTGATCAGAACCACACCAGCAGGTCACTCTGGGTAACTTTGGTGCAGCTGGGTACAGGGGTGCAGTAAGGTATTGGGTGCTCAATGGTTTTTGATGGGAGTTGGTCCTTGGGACAAACAGGCTGCAGGCTCTGGCGAAGAAGTCAATCGGAGACAACAAGCTGGTATATTGTAGACTTAGGGTGCTTGGGGACATAGTTGCATCTTTGGTCCCTCTTTCCAGGGCCCACCGGTGACGGCTGCAGGGGTGTCCTTAGGCATCGGGTTTCTTAATCGGGAGCACATGCGTTAGGGAGTCCTGCGTGTTGAGGGTGCAGGCGTCATCAGGGATTCCAGAAGGAGGGGACCCATGGAGGACTCAAGCTCAGAGGAGCCAGGGGACTTCATTGGCACTCCTGCTTCCAGCCGTCCCAGTGCTGCCCAGAGTGACCTGCTGGTATGGTTCTGATCAGTACCCAGTACTTCCCTTAACTCTCTGAGATTGGCCTCATAAGTCGTTGTTAACCCAGTTATGCTGAACATTGTTTTCCTCCATAGGATAACTTGAAGAATCTGAGAATGTCACAGTGTTGAATTTTGAATCTGAAAAGAATTTATGCTTGAAATAGTACTTATCTGATTACAAATTTCTTGGGTTTGAAACATACATAAAAAGAAGTGTTATTTTTCTAACTTGGTCTCGGAATTACTTTGAGTGTTTGTCTCATTTCTTGCTTCTATGAGTACAAAAAATACTTAGCACTAACCTCCAATAAACCTAACTGCCCGCCCACACTACCACAAAATAGAGAATTAGTCCTATCTACTTTTCCCTCTGCAAACCAATTAGGGATCTACTCACCGCTCTGCATGGTGTACTGCTTTTTGGTGCACCATAGAGACCCAGCCTCCTATATTGGTGGAAAATCGGTGGAGTCTGCAACTTTGCGCTTGCTACTACCACTGGGTCAATAAGTGACTACATGAGTAAATCCCAAAATTTAATTGCATTTTTGAATTGATTATTTTTATTCTAAAATCTTAAAAATAACTGTTGGGGCCCTGGTTAGGTCCATGTAGCTTAACAGTTTAAAAATCTTAAAAGCTTACTTTAGTTAGGACTGTAAAACTGCGTTAGGATTGTTTCACCAGTTCCAAAAGATCCCAACTATAGAACAAAAATGAGTACCACAGAGTGTGTGGCTTAGGAGCTCAACCTTACCTCTTACAGTCAGCTTTTTCACAAACATTTAAGAGCTCTGTGTAAAGGGTACAACATTAAAATAGGCTTAAACCCTACCTCTCTAAAGTTCCAGGAGCTGTTGGAACAAAATGAGCAGGCCCATTCTACTGATGGAGCCACTGACCCTGTAGATCAGGACAGCTCAAGTGAAGAGGAGGATCTGGAGCCTCCATCATTTGAAAGAGTGGAACCTGCATCCCACAAACATAGCTCACGTTACCCAAGGTCCAGTGAAGAACTCTTTGAGAAAAAGATTCTTCTAGAAAGTTTGGCTCGCAAAATTGCCCCAGTGTATAGGATACTGCCTACAAAAAGAGAAAGAGCAGAAATGGGTTTAATACCCATGAATGGTGGCAGCAACCTAGGGACAGAGTAGGGCACTTTGACTGTAAAATCCCCAAGCTATGTCTCCAAATATGAGGATGGTGATGATATCACAAAGCCAAGGTCATTGAGAGGGCTTGTGCCCAGAGATACTGACAAAACACTTGTGGCTTTCTCCTTTGGGATCTGTTCCCAGGGAAGTACAGGGATAGACTCCTGACACTGACTGAGGTAGATGCAAGGTCCTATGACCTCATGAAGGATACCCTGATTGAGGGATTTTGGCTCACTCATGAGGAGTTCAGAATCAAATTCAGGGAGACTCAAAAAACCCTGAGTCAGTCCTGGGTAGATTTTGAGGACTTCTCAGTGAAGACACCAGGTGGCTGGTTAAAAGGTAACAATGTTAATGATTATGAAGGGCTTTGCAATTTACTGATGAAAGAGCATCTGTTGAGTAATTGTTTGCAGGAGAAGTTACACCAGTATTTGGTACTACTCTAGAGTTGGAGAAGGAGGCAGACCACTGTGTCAAAACAAGTGAGACCAAAGCTTCCACTGGTGAGGGGGACCACAAGAAAGAGCCCCTCACAAAGGAAAGAAGGTAACCAGTCCAAGGATAAAAATAAAGAGTCTTCCAAAGGTCCCCAAAAACCTGCACAGGAGGGTGGGCGACAAGACTCTTCACAATCCAAGGGTGGGTACAAAGGGAAAAACTAGGATTCCAAAGGGCTTGGTGTCATGATTGCAAGACTCTTGGACACCCAACTGGAGAGACCAGACTTGTCCACGCAAAAAGAATGTCTCTAGTGCATCTGCAGTACATGCAGTGGTAAGTCTTCACATGAGATTCCAGGTACGACCTGACCATGTCAGTGAGCCTACTGAGGCAACTTTTATCTCAGAGGGTGATGTAGATGTAGCTGCCCTAGCTGTCTGGCCCATGAGCCTGGAATGATACAGACAACAGACACATTTTAATGGGATTAGGGTCGAAGCACTGAGAGACACTGGTGTCACCATGGTGATTGAGAAACTGGTGTCCTCATATCAGTATTTGACTGGTGACACATACACAGTCCTCAATGCAGATAATCAGGCTAAGATACATCCCATGGCGATGGTAGCCTCAGAATGGGGAGAGGTTACTGGCTAGAAGAAGGTGGTGGTATCTCCTGCAATACCTGTACAATGTTTGCTAGGAAATTATCTGGATTCCTTAGCATGGGCTGAGGTTGAAAAAAAGACCAATGCAGCTATGCTGGGTATCCCTGAATGGGCTTGTGTAAAACCAAGAGCACAGAGGAAGACCCAGGCTGAAAAACTGGAGTTGGAGTCTGGAATAATGGTCCAACCTACCAAGAGGAAAGTCTAAAAGTCTGGGCAGACAGCCTCCAATCAGACACCAGATCAGGTCCCCCTCTTCAGGGAAAAGACCTGCCAGTCCCAGAGGGAACAGAGCCTCAGGAGCTAAAGCCTTACACAACAGAGCTCTTAGGACCAGGGGGACCCTCTAGGGAGGACCTGTGACAGGGACAGAGGACCTTTCCTATTCTTGAAGGCCTGCGACAGCAAGCTGCTGATCAGCAAAAGGGAGATATCAGGTCCCACAGGACCTATTTGTAGGAGAGACTCCTAATCACTGAGGCCAGAGACCCCAACCCACTCTGCGTGAGGAGAGTAGTAGTGCTTCAGAAGTTTAGAGAGCTTCTCCTCGCTTTGGCCCATGGTATCCCCCTAGCTGAGCATCTTAGCCAGGATAAAACATGGAGTAGGTTGGTGAATCACTTTTACTGGCCAGGTATGTTCCAGAGGTGAATATTGTTTGTAACTCCTGTGCTACCTGTCAAGCCAGTGGTAAGGCAGGTGGCCACTAAAAAGGCCGACTTAATTCTACTTCCACTGGTTGGGGTTCCCTTTAAAAGGGTAGGGATTGACTTTGTTGGCCCTCTTGACCCTCCAACAATAACAGGGAAGAGATTTATATTGGTTATAGTGGATCATGCAACCAGGTATCCTGAAGCAATTCCCCTGAGGATTACTACTGGCCTTGCAGTAGCTAGGGCCCTCATTGGTATATTCACCAGAGTGGGATTTCAACATGAGGTGGTGTCAGACAGAGGTACAAACTTCATGTCTGGCTACCTAAACACATGTGGACTTAGTGTGGTGTGACCTATAGGTTCACTACCCCATATCACCCACAAACTAATGACCTTGTTGAGAGATTCTGCAGGACATTGAAATATATGGTTGGTTGGACTCCCTGAAAAACTCAGTGGGAGATGTGATGTCTTACTGCTATGCCTGCTTTTTGCTTACAGAGAATGCCACAGAAGAGAGTAGGTTTTTCCCCCTTTGAGCCTCTGTTTGGGCATCCTATAAGGGGACCACTTGGTCTTGTGAAGGAGGGATGGGACAGACCTCTGAGAGAGCCTAAGTAAGACATTGTGAACGATGTGCTTGGTCTTAGTTCCAGAATGGCAGAGTACATGGAAAAAGCTCCCCAAAAGATGGTTTAGTAGAAGGAGTGGTCTTTTCAGAAATCCTGTTAGGCCAACAACAAATTGACTTCAAGCAAGTCTTACATCAGTATGCTGAGCTCTTCTCCTTGATCCCTGGTCAGACTGCTTGGTGCACACATGACGTGGACATTGGAGAGAGCTTACTTGTCAAAAATAAAATTTACCGGCAGTCTGATCATGTCAAAGAGAGCATCAAGGCTGCGGTTAGCAAGATGTTGGTACTGGGAGTCATTGAGCACTCTGAAAGCCCCTGAGCCAGCCCAGTGGTTTTAGTTCCCAAGCCTCATTCCCAGGGTGGAAAGAAAGAAATTAGGTTTTGTGTAGACTACAGGGGTCTCAATGCCATGCCAAAAACCAATACTTACCACATTCCTAGGATTGATGAGTTAATTGACAGGTTAGGGACAGGCAAATATCGCAGTACGTTTGATCTCACATCAGGGTACTGGCAGATAGTTCTGATCCCTGGGGCAAAAGAAAAATCTGCATTTTCCACTCCTGATGGGCAGCATCAGTTCACTCTTATGCCCTTTGGACTAAGGAATGCCCCTACCACCTTCCAAATGTTGGAGAGCAAAGTCCTGAATGGGTTAGAAGAATTTAGAGCAGCATATCTAGATGATATTATTGTCTTTAGCTCTATCTGGCACGATCACGTAATCTACTGTGAACGTGATCTACTTCCTTGTGCCTCTGAGAACGGCAGGACTCACTATCTAGGCAGACAAGTGCCACATAGGGCAGGGTCAAGTTGTATAATTGGGCTACATTGGCTCATTCCTTGGCTTGACTAGGTACTAGAGGAGGTTTATGAAAGGATATGGCACCATTGTAGCTCCTTTCTGAGAGGTGACCTCCAAGAAAATGCCAAAGAAAGTAAACTGGACAACAAGCTGTCAAAAGGGCTTTAACACCATGAAAGAAGTAATGTGCTCAGCATCTATTCTAAAAGCTCCAGATTACACAAAGCAATTCATAGTGCAGACAGACGCCCCTGAACTTGAGATAGGAGCTGTACTGTCCCAAATCAATGATGATGGCCATGACCAAAGTGTTGCTTTCATTAGCAGAAAGTTATTCTTTAGAGAGCAGCATTGGAGTACTATTGAGAGGGAAGCCTTTGCTGTGGTTTGGTCCCTGAAGAAGTTGAGATCACACTTGATTGGTTCTCACTTCCTAGTTTAAACTGACCGCAGGCCTCTTTGGTGGCTAATGCAAATGGAAGGTGAAACCCCCAAACTGTTAAGTTGGTCCCTCTCACTACAGGGAATGGTCTTTAGAGTGGAACACAGACATGGAACTGACCATGACAATGCAGATGGCCTTTTCAGGTTCTTCTTCTTGGAAGAGGAAGACTCTCCTGAGAAGGGTAAGTTTCGTCCTCTTTCGTTGGGAGGGGGTCATGTTGGAAAGTACCTCTTTTGACCTGGTCAACCCCCACTTTTTGCTTGGTTTCTGGAATAATATAGACTGAAAGAGTACTGGGTTTCTGATAACCAAGTCCTCTGAGCCAGATCTCATTCCCCCAAAACTGCACAGTCATTTTTGCCAACTGGCAAAATCTTTAGCAACCACTGTAAGTGCCTAGTAAATGGTACCCATGGTACCTAGGGCCTAGTGTACGAAAGAGGGTCTCTAAGGGCTGCAGCACAAATTGTGCCACCATAATGGATCTCTCACCAAGCACATGACAAGGTACCATTGCAGGCTGCGTGTCTTGGTGCAGACAAAAGTGAAAACATGACATGGAACACAGCCTGTGTGCCCTGTCCCCTGAACACTGCATGCAATATATGTAAGTCACCCCTCTAGCGGGCCTTACAGCCCTAAGACAGAGTGCATTATAATATACCTCCTATGTCTTTGTTGATTATCAGGCATAGTAAGTGAAAGGGGAAGTCATTTTAAATGAATGTACTGGACACTGGTCACTACAAGTTTCCCAGCACCATGATGGCTTCGCCGAATATAGGGATGTTTGAGATCAAACATCTCAGTATAATAAACCCTCACTGATTCCAGTGAGGGATTTATTTATAACTGCACCCAGAGGGCACCTTAGCAGTGGTTCCCTGAAAACCTACCAGCTACTAGTGTGTTGACTGACTGTCCTGACAATTTCAGCTACCTTAGACATGTTTCTGGCCCCCCAAGGTGAGAGGAAGCACTCTCGAGGGCCAGAGGCAAAAGCCTGCACTGGGCGGGGGTGTTAATACCTCATCAAGGCAGGATGGACATTAGGGCGTGACGCTTTATAGGCCTAGCCGCCTTTATAATTTGACCAAGGTCTCTCCAGAATGGTGGAGTTGACCAACCCCCCTGTCCTGACCCCACTTTTGGTGGCAGAAGTGGTGGGAAAATTACCCAGATTAGGGAGTGTGCCCACTTCATGGCCGTCCCACTCCTAAGATTGAAGAGCTGACGTGGGCACCACATTTGAAATTCCTCCATCTTGCTTGGAAGGAAATATGCCACTAGGGTTAGGGTTATGCCCACTTCCCAGCAGAAGTGGTCATAGAAGGGGGTAGTCACCCTTAAGGTGAGCAGCCCATTGGCTACCACCTGGCAAGTCCTGTAACACCCCTAAATTGGGAATTTAGGTGGTATCCCTAAACCCTAGAACTCAGATTCTGATGACCTAAGAAGCAAAGGACAAAGAAGAGTCACACCTTCAGAAGAGGAAAAGAAGAAACAGCTGATTTGGTACCAGCCCCAGTGGCCTGCCTGCTAGCCTCAACAGACTCTGCCTAAAAGGATTACTCATGCTGCAGCTGAGCCTCTAAGAAACCCAGGAGGACTGCCTGCCTTCCACAAAGAGTCAGACTCCCATGAGCAGTGGATCTGCTCTGCAACAAAGTCTCAAGAAAGGATTCTGCAGCTTTTATAACTGTAAAGACCCAACATCTAAAGTGACCACTGCACCCGACCTCCACAACCCAAGGTGAAGCCAGCCAATGGTGCCAGAAAGGTTTCCCATCTGTCCAGAGTCTGAGTCCACTCAGGTTTTACCACCTTGTACATTCCCAAGTTGCCATCAGCCTCTGCGCTCAGGCCTCCTCTTCTGTGGGCTTGTGGTGATAGAGAGCCCAACACCTCCAGCAGCCACTGCACCTGTAGCCCCTGACCCCATCTGAGGTGGGTCACCAGTGCCAAAGACATCCCTGGCTCCTCTGAGGTTGAGTCTATCCTGGGTCCCCCCTGCTGAACTCCTCGACAATGCCTGCAGCCTCAGCAACCAGGACACCCTGACCATGAGTACTCCCGGATGAAGAAACCCAATGCTTAAGGAAACCCCTGCATCCATCACCCCTGGGCCCAGGAGAAAAGGATCAAAGGTGCACCCTCGTCCACGAGCACCCCCAAATCTATAACCTGCCTGCTTGTTGTCCCTGACTGGCTTCCTAGCCAGAGTCTGCAGTCTGTTTGTCCTTAGGACCAACTCCTATTGAAAATCATTGGGCACCCGACGCCTTACCACACCCCTGCACTACGATGCCCCTGTGCTACCTGGAGTGACCTGCTGGTGTGGTTCTGATCATTGCCCAGTACTTACCTTAACTCTCTGAGATTGGCGCCGTAAGTCATTTTTAATCCTGTGTTTGCCGAACATTGTTTTCCTCCATAGGTTTACATTGAAGAACTCTGAGAAAGGCACTGTGTTAATTTTTGAATCTGAAAAGTATTTATGTTGGAAAAATTACTGATTATGAAGTTTTTAGCTTTGAAACATACATATACCCAATTGAGGATTTATTGGAGTCTGCATGGTGCACTTCTTTTTAGTGCACCATATAGAGAGCCAGCTTCCTACAGTATGCTATTAAGAGCAAATCATTTTGAGTTCAGTTCTGTTATATACGTCATTGTCAATCAGATGCAATACTTTGGGCCTCAAAGGCCAAGTAAAGAGCCTGAGATGTTTTTTTAGAACAACAATGACAATTCTAATACTGGCACAGTGTTAGATAATGTTAAAAAGAAAATGTATATAGTTGCAAGAACAACTGCAGAAATCCCTGGCAAGGTGTTGCAAGTGAACTCAAAACAAATCACAAGTCAAAAAAGTCAAAAACATTGATATTTGCGAAAAACAGAAGACTGTGATCAAGTAAAATTGTTCTTTCTTTGATTGATGAAGATAATTTTGACCTATGCGTAAACTAGATTGTCTGTAAATATTGCTTTGACAAACTGGATGACAATAAAATGCCAGCTAGAGGTATTCAAAATAAAACAGATGTTTTTCAAATTCCTCCCCAGCTTCAAAACCTGAATGTGTATGAGACTATTCTCATTCGAACAGTACATCCATTACAAGCCATTGTTAGGATGGATCTGAAAATCAAAATACCCCCTTTTGATCTGCGAAAAGGTTTGAAAGGTAAAGCTGTGCACTTACCTTTGAATATGAAGGAGATTATTGACAGTATTGGGGTAGATTGAGAAGAAGAAGAAACACTAGTGATTCTTGTGAATGGAGTACCTTCCTAGACAAACAGATTTGGCAGGAACTTCTCTGCATTCATAGGTTTAAGAGAGTTTTATAATGTCTTAAAACTAGAAAATGTATTTTACATATATATTGATTTAGATGAACATGTTACCTGTCATAGGATGGAAAATTCCTTATAAACTTCTGCTCAGTTTCAAAACATTGATTTAGGTGAAGCAGAAGAAATTTTTGAATATTACAGCATTAACCCTCTACATTCCAGAGATATAATGAGTAATGATTTAGAATTACACTAAATAAAGCAAACATGAGAACAAGTAAGTGTGTGGGCAAAGAGTTTAGAAACACAATGTTTTCTGAAGTTGTTTTCTACAGGACAAAGTGGTCCTCAGGATGAACATTCACTCCAGGTTCCTGCATCAGAGTATAGATTCAGTGGATTGTATTCTGAGGATCCCTCCTTTAGGCAAAGCATACCATACATGTTCCATCTTTTGTTTGTATGATGTACTGCAGTACTGGACAGAAATAATGAGCAAGGAAGCTTGTTACTTGGTTGTTGTCTACATTGGGTTTAAGACAGTTCAAAATATCTCATTCTCTTTCTACAACGATGCAGAGCTGTTGGTATCAAAATCAATATTGGTATCACCAACTTTAAAGCTGGTCAGATATCAATCCATAAGAAAACATACACTACTGTGCCTATGGTTTGCATCGTGGATACTCAATAAACTCTTGTCACCACAATCTACCTTAAAAATTCATCTGGCTGGACTAAATGGGATGATGTTTCTCTTACACTTAAGCAGAGATTACCCTGGAAACATGCAAATTCCTATCCTATTCTTCTACAACCAAATTTGAGGAAGAAGCAATATTTAGAAATATGTATGTAGATATAAACAGGCAGACAAACATTAAAGTTAATTTTCACTGTTGTTATGTGGTCAACCAAGTAACAACCAAGAAACTGGCCCCTTGGACTGAGCACAGGGGATTGCCTCCCTGGCTCTCATGAACGATCACAAGAGGCTTTTGAGAGCACCCAATTATGGTGGCCTTCTCTGGCTCTCAGGAGAGTCTTATGAGATTTTTTTAAGAAAGTAAAAAAAGGGAAAATATTACAAACGACATAGATCATAAAAGTAAAGGTTAGCTCTAAAAAGAGCTATCTTTCTTAACAGTTTTCAACAACTATAACATTATTTATGTGTTTTCGATTTTTTTAAATAATATTTTATTTTTTATTTATGTTTGTTTTAAAACAGTACAACAAAAACATACATTTTGTTGTGCTAAGAGGTGCTAAACAAATACCAACAACATTTCCATATAAACAAAAAGGAGAAAAAGCTTACAAAAACATTGATCTAAAAACAAAAAAGCACCTACTGCCTAGGGGGCACGTGTGCTCTTGAACAAGCTTGTCCTGTGCAGACCTGCTTGACTCTGATCAAAAAATGATCTGCTTGCACAAGCAGTGAAAGACAGCTTTATTAAAACAAAGGGAGCTTATTGTCTGCCTGTGCACTTACAATCTATGCAGGCACAGTATTTCCTGGAGCAAATGATGCTGAAGTCCCTGTAGAGTTGCCTAGCTCTGCAACATGAGCCAGCACTGACTGTACAAGCCTTTGCAGATGTATATACATCAGGTCTGCGCACTTACAGTCTATGCAGGCACAGTATTTCCTGGAGCAAATGATGCTGAAGTCCCTGTAGAGTTGCATAACTCTGCAACATGGGCCAACACTGACTGTACAAGCCTTTGCAGATGCATAGACCTCAGGTGTCTCCACATCCTTGTGGTACTCATGCTATATTATTTCTTTTTGTTCTCCCAGCTAAACTCTTTGGTGCAAAGTTTACAGATGATGTACTTTGCAGAAACCTTCATGACACCTGCCCTCAATTAAAAAAATTGCCCCACCAAGGATTCTTTAAATGGCTGAGGTGGCTGAGCTGGTGCCGAAGCCTCTGGCTGTTCATCTGATTAAGATGAAGACTTCTTTCTGTTCAAAGCCAGACAGGAATGGAGAGCAAGCCAAATCTGTCTACGTTCACCAAAGTCCATTAGTAAAATAAAGCAAAAAGGGTGTAATCTTCTTCTTCTAAATAAAGACACCCATATTAACCAATTGGTGTGCTTCCTCTCCTGGGCCTCTTGCGAGTGACTCATGGGGATCTCAAGTCGGTAAAAACGTATTTACTTTCTATTTTCTAATGGACAGTACACAATTAATTTTGATACCATAAACAACAGATCTAGTGTTCTATTTTGTTGCTAATGACAGTAAAACACTGTAATTAACTTAATTCTAAATGGACGATCCTGCGAGTGGGTCGGGAGAGCCAAACAGAAAGTACAGCCCTCTCAGAGTCCATGCAGAAGATTGTGTATCCAGCTCCCAGGAGCATCTTGTGAGAGCCATTACTTTAACAAAAAATACCCAGCCATCTTTTACTCACTACTCTTTTAAAGATTAGCATTAAATAGTAACTGAAAACATAATAATGAACCATATAGACTAGGTGACAATCAAATTTAGCACTTTATGAGCTTGTGAGTCTCCCGCAAGCTTCTTGTGATCCTCTCACATGAGAATTGACACATAAGAAAAATATTGCTGGTGACAATGTAGCATATATTATACAGTCATTCGGTCTTACATACACTCACAAAATAATTAATTGACTTTAAAAAAAACCTCTAAAACCCTAAACATTAACTGAAAAAACAAAGGTTAAAGTAATGTTATAGTTAGATTTAATAAAAATATCTGTTTTCCTTTAAAAGAACCTTAAAAATTCACTAAAACAAACAAAGGTAAAAGTAACGTTATAGTTTGGTGTATTTCTCAGTGACAATGTTACCATTCTGAACGAAAAAGAAACACAGAAATTCAGCAGTTATAGTTAGTAGCATTAACTATAACTTGGATCCCAGCAAAGCACTGCTTATGACCTGACCTGTGACTTCACTCATGACATGTTCTATGACATAATTTATGACATCACCGATGATATCTCAAATTACATCATTGATGGCATCAGTGATAACATCACTGATAACATCATCCATGCCGCTCTATAAGTTAGCATGACATTAGAGGCCTGACAGTAAGTACAAAATAACTCAGGAGAAAATCACCCATTGCTGCTGCCACCACAGATACAACTCACGTAGATGTTGAAATCAAGTATGATATGCAACAGTGAGCGTATAGCACTGCAGTGTTTAGTATCTACACAACTGTTGAGAGAAGCCAAAATAGTGAATGCCAGTTCAAAAAAACAATACATACACCTGTGATCTTTGTCAAATCCATGACACTCACTGAATCTATATAGACAATTAAAGTTAAATATGAGTGGAGAAGTGGGTACTGTAAATAGTAGTCACTGTTGTGAGAAACTGGCACCTTGTTGCAGTACCCCTACATTTTGCCTGGTATCTGAATGCAACCTGAACTGGAGTGCATTGGGATCCTTCTAACCAGGTTCCCAGTGCCAATGTTCTTTCCCTAGAACATTGTAAAAGTAATTGGATACACCTTTAGCTACCACTGTAAGTCCCTAGTAAAATGTACTTAGGTGCCCAGGGCATGGGGTACTATGGGTAGGCCACTGAGGGCAGCAGAACTGATTGTGCCACCCTCTAGGGCCATGCATCCAGATGCACCCAGCACTGCCATTGCAGGCTGAGTGTCCAGGTCAAGCCTAAAATACGAGCTCGACATGGCACACTCCCTGTGCGCCCTGTCCACCCTACACTGCATATGTTATGGGTAAGTCACCCCTCTAGCAGGCCTTCCAGCCCTAACGCAGGGTGCACCATACTACATGAGCGTGCTTAATTTCATGAGCAACATGCCCCCACCGTGTCCTTGCCAAACTTGGGACATAGTGATTGAACAGAGCACCCATTTTAATATATGAGCTGGACACAGATCAATACAAGTTTCCCAGCTACATAATGGCTACTCTGAACCCTGGATTGTTTGGTATCTAACAACTCAGAATGATAGATCCAAACTGGTACCAGTACTGGATTTATTTTAAAATTTACCCAGGGTCACCTTAGAGGTGCTCCCTGCAAAAACAAACTATCCAGGCATGGTCGCTGACTGGTTCCAGCAAGCCTGCCACATCCAGACAGACAATATACAAACTTGGAGGAGAGCCCTGTCTCTCTGGTTTGTAAAACAATGCCCTTCCTGGATGAAGGAGCTAACAACCCTTCCCTCAGGAATGTTCACTGCCCTGGCAGTGAGCTTTAAAAGGCTACCACCCTTGAAACTCAATCCCTAGGCCTGCTGCAGACCCCCACTTTTGGATGGGGCCAAAGGCAGTAAACCACATAAAGGGTAGGAGGAGTGGCCTCACTGAGCATGCACCATTCCTAGGAGCTTGCAGGTGAAGTGAACCCTCCATTAGATTTTCCTCCATGTTGAATGGCAGGAAAATAGCCTATTAGGTTAAGGGTAGTGACCCTTCCCACAGGAAGTGGTCACTGTAGTAGGTGAGGCCACCCAAGGGTAAGTGTCCCATTGGCCACTACCAGGTTCCCCCTAAAATGCCCACTAAATTCAATATTTAGTGGGCTCCCCTAGAACAAGAAATCGGATTTGAAAAGACAAAGAAGACCAGCACCAAAGAAGATCCAAAGCAAGAGAACTGTGGGCCTGCTGCACAAGAAAATGCACAAAACCCTGCTTGTTGCACCCAGGACCCAAAAATCTATGCTGTGCACTGGATTGACCCCAAGAAACCCAGGGGACCTCCTGGATTTAAGAATCACCCCAGATCTCCCTTCTAAGTAGCGTTACCACTCAAAAACCAAGCAAGAACCAACAAGCCATTGAGGGTCACTTCAATGGCTGGCCGATATCTCCACAACCGGACGTTGTTACCAGACCTGACGACACACCAACAACAACCTGGAAGTGAACTACAAGTGTGCCAAGTTTGGTGGCACTGCGCCCTCCAGTGGCCGAGTTACCCTGGGTACTGGTCAGCTGACATCAGACAACCAGAAAATCAGCTCCCTCAGAGCTGAGAAAGGACCAGGAGGAAGCCCCAGTCAAGGGAGTTCGAGAACACCCTGGACCTCCCACCAGAGTGCCCCCATTGTCCTGTAAACAGCCCTCAAAGAGACTCACCTCCAGCTCCAAAGCCCTCTATTGCGTACAGCTCCTGGATCTCCAACTCAACTTGCATTCTGCCACCCTGCAGTCTGAATGGTTAACCAGCTGTGCTCCATGGGTCCCCCACCCCTTGTGACCTCGACAGCCCAAGGAGACCCCCAGACATCATCTTTAAATCTGCAAAGAAGCTCCTTTTCTAAGTGGCCCCTCCGGATGGCCAAAAGTTGTGAAGAAAAGGGGGAAAATTATAGGGATAGGCGCTAAAAAAATATCACCAAAACATTTCTTTAACAATAGATAGTAAATACGGTATTCCCGAACGGAGTGTCCTCCAAGCACCTCCAATGTTTCTCCAATAGGAAAAACCAAACTGATTAAAAAAGCCAGGGCACTCGTATGAAATAAGATAAGAGTCTGTGCAGTTAGGTTCTTGGTCTTCGGAGAATTAATATATAATCCAAACAGAGTTAAAGTTCAGTGTCTTTATTCTTGTGTGAGGTTTTCATACATGTTCATCACATTAGAAAGATTCTATATGTGGTCATCGCAACAACATTCAACAGCCAACACGTGTTTCGTCTCCAAGAAATTAATCTCATTGACTTCCTCAGGGCTGTAAGAAACATAATAATGAGCTTGGTCATAATCTGTAGTTATACATGATTATGGAAAATTAATACCTGGCACTAAAATCGTGGCCAAGTCCTTCACCAGTACCGCGTGAGTGTCTAAAATCATCAAGTGACATTACCAAACGGAGCCACAGAGAAAAAACTGTGATTACAGTCTACCACAAGTGATAAACTAAAAAGTGAAAACACTAAAAAACACTAAAAGTGTTTTTGACTTGCCTATATCTTTGGCACCGTTTGACGAATCTTCACAAAATTTTCCAAAGTAAGTGCACTGGTAAATCTTGTTGTACACTGAGAGTTTTGGGGTGATCCAACAAGAAGCGGGAGCCGAGGAAAAGGGGAGGTTCAAAAAAGTTGTATTTCCCATGTTAATTCCCATAGAGCCTACATCCCGAACCACTGGACGGAATCACACGGAATTTGAAGCTAGCTGTCGGTATGCAGATTGTTCTTTTGGGTGTTTGGTGTAAATCCGTTCGTTAGTTTTTGAGATATTAAAGGGAAAATAAATGTGCATATCTGTGGTTGCAAAAAATTTGTGAATATTAGTTAATTTTTGCAAAAGCGCATGTAAATGTAAGCACTGTAATTGACAGGCCGAACCTGAAGGTTTCGGAACATGGTCCTTAGGGCTGAAAAACAAAATGAAAAGTAGCAGAAGGGGTCAGGGTGGACGTACCCTGAGCCCATGAGTGTGATGTAGGAGTGTTTTATGGTCAAAATACGGGTTTAAAATGATTTTTCTTCACTATGCGCAATATTTCTGATTAATTGAGATTAATCGATATTAATCCCAAATAAGCGTAAAAATATTTTACAAATTCACAGACTCATTCATACAGTACTTCACTAACTAATACATGCACTCAGAGACTCATACACCCACTCACATACCCACTCAGACACTCATGCACCCACTCACCACCCCAATCATACCCTCCTGCACCCAGTCGCAAACCCATTCAGACACTGACGCACCCACTCACAGATCTACTCAGACACTGACGCACCCACTCACATACCCACTCAGACTGTCACACACCCACTCACAGACCTACTCAGACACTGACGCACCCACTCACAGATCCACTCAGACACTGACGCACCCACTCACATACCCACTAAGACCGTCGCACACCCACTCACAGTCCTACTCAGATACTCATACAACTACTCACAAACCCATTCTGACCTTCATGCACCCATTCACAGTCCCACTCAGACACTGACAAGTTTGGATTCCTTCAATTTCTCAGTAACTACTGATCAGATTTACACCAAATAAGTAAAAGCATAATCTGCAGACCAAACTCCTATGTGAATTTACATGGGAAACTGACTTTTTTACCCCCATTTTTCTCAGTTCCCACTTGTCAGGTAACCCTGAAACTTTCTGTGCATTAGAGGAATCAGCGAAACACTTTTAAAAAACAAATTGTGAAGAGTCGTTAAACAATGTCAAAGATAAAGGCAAATCAAAAAATGCTTTCTCTATGGAACCATGGTCCTGACTATAAGTACATATTAGAGATGTGCATAGATAGATAGATAGATAGATAGACAGATAGATAGATAGATAGATAGATGGATGGATGCCCACCCCACCTCAAAAAGAGTAAGTACTCATGCAGGCTCTGGTGAAAGAGGCCCCTGGGACAGCTAAGTGCCTTGAGGAGGAGGACTGCATGCACTGCATGCCCTCCCCCTTTTTTTTTTTAAAGCGTTGGCCCAACGTGCCCTGTCCCAACCCAGGTGGCATCAAAATGAGAAGGGCACCCTTTTGGTTTTTAAATTTTACAGCGCTGCTGTGGAACTATTGTAGTACCATTATGGTACCACAGTGCTCTTTAAAAAAAATATACCATTAGCGGGACCCCAAACAAAGCCTAGGGCTTCAGGATAACCCTTTCCTGCAGTATATGTTTTTTTACATTTCTTTTTCAGGACACATGGACTGGGTCCTCTAGTCCTAATATGTTTGCCAAACATCTTTGTTGCTGTGAGTCAGCAAATCAGAGTTAGAGTTTTGGCAGATGGGGTTATTCCATCCCACCGTCACTCTGTTTGATCTGCTGGACCCGCAATAACATCCTGTGTCTATATATAACTGCTGTTTGAACCTTAATTTCTTAAAAACTACTGAACGGATGTACACCAAATCAAAACAAGCACACTTTCTAGGTTAAGACTTTACAAGAAATTGGTGCATCATAGATGATGTGCCACCTTTCTCTTGCCCCCCGACCAGCACCTAACAACATCATGGTTGCGCTGTATTTCCAATACGGCACACATTAGCGGTCGTTAGCACAATAGCATCAAACCATTTGGTGCTATTGTGGAACTCTGCTACACTAACATCAAAAACTTTGGGGGTTATTCTAACTTTGGAGGAGGTGTTAATCCGTCCCAAAAGTGACGGAAAAGTGACGGATTTACCACCAGCCGTATTACGAGTCCATTATATCCTATGGAACTCGTAATACGGCTGGTGGTATATCCGTCACTTTACCGTCACTTTTGGGACGGATTAACACTCCTCCAAAGTTAGAATAACCCCCTTTGATGCTAGTGCAGCAAAGCACAGGGAGGCCCATTGGACATCATAAATGCAGCGTTTTAACACCTGTTCTTAGCAGGCATTAAAAATGATGCAAAAAATGGTGCAGTGAAATCTAAATTTCACTTCGCCATTTTTTTGGACCTCCCAGTGCCAGAATGCTCACCTTGCATACCATATGCCTGGTGCAGTCATAAGGTGGCGCAAGGGGTTACAAAGTGGCACAATGCAATCATTGCAGCACTTCCTAAATGTGGTGTGTCGGACACACCTACCAACCACCACATTAATGTAAAAAGACTAACGCTAATGTGGCACAAGGAGCTTGTAAATATCCCCATTAGCTTTTTGCCAAATGTAGTGTAATTCCATTCAGCCATTTTTCTGCGGCACCAAAGTTATTAGCAAACTAAAACATCAATTTCCTATGCAAACCCAATCCTATCTAAAAGTACACTATGTAACTAATGGTGACTTTAACGTTCTACTTGAACTTAATGCAGATCACATAGAGGTCATGCAGTCTGAAGATAGTGTATGGAATATCCCTCCTCCTGTGACTTTTCATTCTACCCAGCAAAATTCATATAAACCAAGCGTTAGGGCCTCACAGATAGTGGACCTCATGATATCCCATGGCCTTCGTTTGGGTAATGGCCGCTTTCCAGCGGACATTCCGGCCAGACCAACCTTCTTCAGGGGCTCATATAGTAACAAATTGGATTATATCCTCTTTGACTTAAGACTATGGCACCATATTCTAGACTTAGAGGTGGGTCTTCCCCATACTAGTGATCATGCTCCCCTCCAGATCACATACAAGAGTTCTCTCCTAGTAGGGGTCGCACTTCCCCCTGTCTCCTCTACTGCTATGGAGCTGTCCAGTAATAGGCGTACAGTAAGGTGGGACTCCTTTGTGCAATCAAATAAGCTTCAAGGAAAATTGCGTGCCCTAACCTCTTCTCACCAGTTATTTGATACCAACTTTATTCTGGCTCCATTAGAAATATTGCCTCTTCATTTGGACCTTTTTTCTACTTTGAAAGAGCTGTTTACTAAACGTCCAAGGCCACTGACTATTTCCTGTATTCGACCACATACTAAATGGTTCAACAAGAGGTGTAGGGAGGCCAAAAATACTTTGGCCATCGCGCTAAAGACCAAAGACAGATCAGGCATCATCACTGCTAGACGTCATTATGCTTCCACTTGCAACAAAAGTAAATTCGAGTACGAAGAGGGGCTATGGAGCAATTTACTTGAGGCAGCTACCGTCCATGATTCAAAACGGTTCTGGCTCCTAGTTTCCTGTGGTGATCAGAACCGCGCATCTCACCTGGAGTCTTATATTTCTCCTGACATCTGGCTCTCCTACTTTAAGGAATTGTATGGACCATTGTCGGCAAGTCATATTTCTGACATAATTTCGGAGGAGCCAACAACTTTTGACGAGTCTATGGCTTTCTTGCCCCCTTTTACACTGAACGAAACTGTGTCGGCCATTGCAGCTCAGAAAGCAGCAAAAGCCCCTGGGATGGACGGGATCCCCTCTGATATGTTTAAAGTGGACCAGAACACCTGGGGCCCATATATTAACAGACTTTCTAATGCCATCTTGACTAGCAGAATTTATCCTGACTCATGGAAAGAGGCGATTATAGTGCCCATCCATAAGAAAGGAGAGAGGAACAACCCGGGTAATTATAGACCCATCAGCCTCCTCGACAACCTTAAAAAAAATTTCTGTTATCAGTTGTTGAGCAGGCTGAACAAGTGGCTAGTTGAAAATCAAATCTTAAATCATCTACAAGCGGGCTTCAGAGAAAAAACTAGCACATTAGATCAGATATTTTGTTTTACTTCTATTAAATGGAAAGTTGTCGATGTTGACTTAGGCCACCTATATGTAGCATTTGTAGATCTAAAATCGGCCTTTGATCTAGTACCCCGCCACAAACTGTGGGAAGTTCTGTCTAAAATAGGAGTCCCGTGCTCTATTTTAAATATTATCAGGGATCTTTACACTGGCAACTATGGTAGAATTAGATGGGGCCCACAAGGTGAATTAACAGAAAAATTCCTTACTGCCCGAGGTGTAAGACAAGGTTGTGTTCTTGCCCCTACCTTATTCCTTCTCTTCATAAACGCATGCATCCCTTATCTTATGGAGTGCTCTAACGACTCGCCTAAAATAGGAGGGCAGAAGATCCCCTGCCTTCTTTTTGCCGATGACACCCTGCTGGTTTCTCAAACAGCCACAGGCCTTTCAACCCTGCTTTCAAGATTCATTGACTATTGCAATGATTATGGGCTCGAAATCAACCGATTAAAAACCAAGTGCATGGTGTTTGGCGATAGGAAAGGCAGAATGAGACGACCTATCTATTTAGAGGGTGCCGCGCTGGAAAGAGTCATCGATTTTGATTATTTAGGCCTGAAACTAGAAGACTCGCACAAGTGGCAGCGCCACATCCAGAAGGCAACTTTACGATTGCAACAGCGAGCGAGTGGCATTGCAAGATTTGCAGCTAGATCTCCTAGCTTTGCCATGACGCCCGCAGTAGAAATTTATAAACTACAAGCAAGAGGGGGAGCAATCTATGGAGCTGAACTGTGGGGCCACTGTTGCCTGGATGATTTTATAAAAGTGGAGAACTCTTTCTTAAGGTCATTGCTAAGAGTTCCTTCCAGTACCCCACTGCTCCCAATACGCATGGACCTAAATCTCCCTTCTATCAGCCAGATCGTTGCACTCAAGCCCCTGTTGTACTGGATTCGCCTATGGTCATCAGATTCTCTTGTCCATTATAGATGTGCGCTAGCTAACTTGATGGCCAACAACACTAGCTCCAAAATCAAGTGGTGTGCATATGTAGAAAGGACCCTCTTGCTTCTTGGTTTGGGGTCCTATTGGAAGGAACCATTATCTATCCCTAAGAACGCAACCCAGACTCTAAAGGATGCTTTCTGGCTCCACGTTCAACTTTCCCAATTGTCCGCTGTCTCGTCATCATCCATGACGGGAAACTTTTTATATTTTAAATGTCATTATGAATTTGCACAATATATGGATATAGTATCTTCCCCGTTTGCTCGTTCATTATACATTAGATTCAGGGTGGGCTCTCTTCCTTTGCGTTCCCTCACTTATAAATGGTCTAATTTTAGTTGTTCTTCTAAGATGTGTCCGATGGGCTGTGCCAGAGAAGAATCAGTAACTCATATTCTCTTCCAATGCCCCGCATACTCCAAACAAAGAGCCAGTTGGATTATTCCTCTGTGCAGAAGTAAGGGTTTTAAAAACTGCTTGCTAGCTTTGAGAATTTTTAAATCTGATTCATCGGTTTTAGTGGTTTGTTGTTTGTCAAAATATTTAGACTCAATCTGGCGTATCAGACTGAACACGCTTAAAAAAGCAGAGGGAAATTTAACAATGAATGTGGTAAACAACAATTGATGGATTTATCATTGCATGCACATATCACTTTTATTGGTTCAGATGCATTCCCTACCTGCTGTTTTTATTTTTCTTAGATATTTTTTAAATAGAAATGTCCTTTTTATCTGATATGGTTTGCCAGGCTTGTATCTTATTCTTTTACCTATAATGCGTTTTTACATAACTATAAGGTGCGATTTTCCATGAGGGAACTGCTTATGTGTAAATATTTCTCTTTTCTTTTTTTTTCTCCTTTTCAATCTTTTATGACTTAAATTGTTTATCATGTAGCTTGCCGTTCCTTTTTTGTGTGATGCGCTTTTATGGTATTTATATTTACCGAAATAAAGCTAATGAATGAATGAATGAACTAATGAATAAATATAGTTTGATGGTGCGGTATTGATCACAAGACTCTCTAAGATATTAATTAGCTGTGGGTGAAACATGGGAAGTGTCACTCTGCAGAATTCTGCAAGGTTACATAAAAACTCTGCTAGATTCAGAAGAGTTCTGCGAACAGTTGGAATTCAGGCATGTCACCCTGCTGGCACCAATTCTAATGCCGGGAGATTGTTCTGCACTGTAAAATCAGCACCAACTGCACCACATGACCTGCCAGAGGGCATTGCTTCCTTCTTCCACTCAAATAGATTTCCTACACGAGCAGCAGCTTTCTCAATGCAAACGGTCACAACATGCTGCTATCACCTGCATTGAGAAATCTCACTGTGAGGAATTCTAGAGCTTGAAATTCACACTAGGGGGTGCAAATCCTCTCTCCTTCGCTCTTGTCAACGTTTTGTTGGTGAGCTGCACATGAGAAAAAACACCACTACGCAGTGGATTGTGTTGTTATATCAGAACTCCGCACTGGACGCGGAGTGGGCATAACTCTGCCAACTCTGCCGGTGGAGCGGAATTTTTCACCTACCCCTAATATTAATACATTCTATTTCTGGAAGATGCTCCTCAAACCAAGACCATTGAAAGTCTTTCAAAGATACACTCACAAGAGTGTAATTCCAAATAAATGTATTTGTCGACCACCAGCATCAATCTGTGAACCATTCTAGGTTTTGTTCACGGTTACCATAGTACTATGACTATATTGTTTAAGTGCTCTACTGTTCCCCTTATTATCACCCACAATCATGCTTTAGGCATCTTAAGACACATAGGGGGGTCATTATGACCCCGGCGGTGAGTGTGAATGTGGCGGTAGTACTGCCAACAGGCTGGTGGTATATACCTCCACATTATGAGAATGTCGGCTTGGCTGTAGCCAACCCTCCACTTCTCCACTCATACCGCAATGGCAGTATCAGCCGTGGGCCGAAGAAGTCAATCTCCAGCCCGGCGGCCAGCACTGTACCACCAGTGGCATGATGAGCCAGCCTACCACCATGGTTTTCGTAGCGTTAGCAACGCCACGAAAACCATGGCGGTAGGCCCTACCGGTGTCAGGGAATTCCTTCCGTGTCACCACTAGGTGGCTCCCCCAATACCAACACATACCTGACACCCCCTCCATCCAAAGCCTCCCAACCCCATACACACACTAACCTTCGACATTCAAATACACCCCCATCCCCGATCCAAACACACACACATCCCCACCCCCTCTGATCATCACACACCCTCCCACCCTCTCTGATCATTACACCCCCATACACACACCCACCCACAGACATGCACCACACATACACCCAATCACTCAAACTGGCATACACGCATTCATACACGCATACTTCCAGACATGCTTGCACACATTCTTACACTCAATCACACTCATATGCAGACACGCAGTCACTTCACCATTCTTA
Source organism: Pleurodeles waltl (assembly GCF_031143425.1). Classification (NCBI taxonomy): domain Eukaryota; kingdom Metazoa; phylum Chordata; class Amphibia; order Caudata; family Salamandridae; genus Pleurodeles; species Pleurodeles waltl. The sequence goes on along the minus strand of NC_090444.1, from coordinate 581,571,240 downwards.
CACGCAGGCACTCACACGCATACAACCATGCAAACAACACAACACACACAGACGCATTCTCACACTCACTCACACATTCATACTCACATTCAGACACACACAACACCCAACACCCTCCCACCTCCCTCCCCTGTCGGATGTCTGAATTACATTGAACAAGGAGGTGTGCTAGTGCCAGCAGAGCCCCGCCAGCAGAACACCGCCAGGCCGTATTACTTGTCATAGTATGGCTGGTGGCATTCTACTGGTGTGGCGGTGCTGGTGGTAGCAGCACCATCTTACCACAGTCCACCACCCTAAACACTGCTGGATTTCCACCCTTCTTGTGGTGGAAATCCAGCAGTGCTCATAATATGGCGGACAGATGGTAGCCGTGGTGGTGGTATTTTGGCAGCTGTCACGACAGCGGCAGGCGGTTTTTATCGCTGATGTCAAAATGACCACCATATTCTCTTAAATTGCCAAATAGAAACAAAGTGTTCTCAGTGAAATAAAACAATTGGATAACTATTCTACAATATGAGAGGCAAGGTGTTGGAAAATATAGATTGAGTAATATTGTTGGCTTAGTAGGAAAATTCAAAATGTATCTTTCATATTTGTCAAATGGCTCTACTCCTTCGAACTTTAGTTGTGACCAGTCACTCCCATCTGTGATTTCAAAGTGCAGGGCCACTGGGTAACAGCATTTCTTGCTTATCATTGAATTTATGTGCTTCATTATTGTTTGGCTAACCTTGCATGTCGTGCTTCCAACATAGTCCAAATTGCAAGGGCATACAAGTACATACATAACACGTTTGCTCTTACACATTATTCTTTTATTGATAGTACATGTTCTGCCATCTATAAACGTATACTCTTTCATGTGTTCTGCAACATGACAGACTTTGCAGTGCTCACATTTGTAAAACTCTTTTCCTCTCCCCACCAACCTTCATCTTTTTTTAAAATGACTGTGTGCAATTTTATCTCTGATGCTCCTGGCCATATTAAAGGTTATTGTTGACCACTAATCTAATACTTTATTTATAGTTGGATTGCCTTTTAGGATATTCCAGTCCTTCCTCATTATTTGTTTGATTTATAGGCTTCTTTAAGGTAGCTCATTATCATTCTATTTCATTTTATCTATTTTGTCTGTCGTTTCAGTTTGTGGTTCTTTCCTTGCCATCAAAAATGGCACCTCTTGCATGCTAAGACCCTTGAAGCACTTTCCTTGACAATCCTCTGAGAGTATCCTCTTGTACAAATCTCCCAGTTGTATCTTCTATCCATTTCTGTAATTCTTTCTCTTTGGAGTAGTACCTTGTTATGCTTAAGAATTCCTTGTAAGGATTGTTTTTGTGAATGTTCTCTTGATCGAGCTAGTAGGAGATGGTGGATGGTGGACGTTAGAATACTATGCAGTATAATCTTTATTTTATCATCTTCAACTAAGATTTCTGTGTCAAAGAAGGTTACTTTAGTTTTGCTGATTTCCTATGTACATTTAAAATCAAATCATTCTGATTTAGGATCTTGTTGTATTCCTTAAAAGTTTCTTGACCCATTTTCTTTGTCAAATTAGCACTAGGCCCGTTTGCAAAAGTATGCTCTGCTGGCAGAGTTTTCAGAATTCAGAAACTTCGTGCTACACTGAGTAACGTGGTGTTCACAAATTCCACCAAACAGCGTGGAGCAGTGTTTGTTTTTGTGTGCGGGATTTGATTTTGGCACTCGGACATGAGCATCATGATACTCTTGAGCTTTTGGCTGTGACAGTGGCATAAACAGTGCTGCTCATGAGCGAAAACGCACCTCAAGTAGATTTTGTGATCTAGATGCATCTAAATCTAGTCAAAAAGTGGTTTTTTAATAGATTTTCTTTTCTAATGGAGCCTTCAAGTTGTTTATGAGTGTAAGAAGCCTTTTTTTTGCAAACAAGAAGTAAGTTCCCTGGAGACTCCAACGTCCTGTTCCTGTCCAGCAGGCTCCTCTCACTGCTTTGTCCATCTCCTGATCTCTATTCACTTGGATTTCGAGGTAGAAGGATCACTCTCTTTGTCTCCTGGATATATCTTTGGATTTAAAGACTTTGGGCATATTTAAGTGCCCCTAACACCACCATAGCATAGTTTTTTTTTATGCTAAGGCGGTGATAAAGTTGCTTTTCTGCTGCGCCATATTTACAAAGTGGGACAATGCTTGCATTGCCCCACTTTGTAACCCCTTGTGCCTCATTATGCCTGCGCCAGGAATAATGTATGCAAGGGGGGTGATCTGCCCCCCCAAAAAGTGCAGAGAAATTAAAAAGATTTCACTGCATCATTTTTGGTTTCGTTTTTAATGCTTTCTCAGAGCAATTACTTATATTATTGTCTTCATTTTTTGCATTTTTTATGTTGCTCATCATTTGTTTTTTTCTCATAGTAGGTTTCTTTCTTCTTGTTCTCTTGTCCTCCCATACAAACATTGGCAACTATTGGTCATTGGTCATGTGTTTAATTTAATTTTATATTTTACATTTTTATTTTATTTTTTCATTTTCATGTTTTTATTTCATTTTTTATTTTTTTTATTTTCTGAATGTAATTTCTTAATTCTCTTTAAAAATATTTTTGTTTTTCAATTTTTAATTATTGTCCTAAATTTTTCTAATTTTGTACTTTTTTTATTCTTTCAATGTATTTAATGCTGCATTTTGCATTCATCCAACCATCCATCCAGCCAGCCAGCCAGCCAGCCATCCATCCATCCATCCAATATAGGCACACAGCCACGCTACAGCATTCGGTTTATATAACTGTATAATAATTCCATTTCTTCCTGGACACCCTGGTTACAATGCACTGCAGACACATCAGCAACATAATTCATTTTTAACGATTATTACTTTTCTCCTGGACCACCTTGCCGTTATAGGTTTTTTAAGGATTATTCCATTTACCCATGCATCTCTCTGACTACCACAGGTGTCTCCTGTAAAACAGATGGAGATAAAGCAAAGAGCAATATCTGCATGTTGTTCTGCCTGATTTGAAAGGACATTTTATGGTGTAGGGATGTGTTTGACTTTAAAATGTGTGATTAAATTGGTATTTATTACATAAGTAACCAACCACACTAATTTTGCATTGACCGTTCCACCAGTGGCGTGCCTACCACAAACTTTTTCAGGAAATGTGTGCCTGCCCCAACAGCCCCCGCAGAGCAACCTGAGAGCAGCAATTCCATATCAACAGCACCACCCCATCCTAAGCCCAAGACCATGCCTGTCAGTAAGGCAACAACTGCAATCATGGTCACGCCGATGAGCAGAGATGCTGAATTTGAGTTGTCCCTTTCACAAAGTGGTACCCTATTGTTTCAGGAAACAGAGCAAAGTGGACAGCGCCGCAGCCCACAATAGTAGATCTTTCAGAAGTTGAAACAGAACTGAGCGGTGTGCTTCCTGCCGAGTGGGAACCTCCGCTTTTAGAATCAATGGCTCCCAGATCACCAGCAAGTAAAAGGAAGGGTACTATTTCACCATCTTCTCCAGTCACTGCTCCTGATGATGATGATAGGGACATGGAGTGGATGCCAGCAGAGTCCGAGAGACACCATGAGAATCTAGAGAAAGTGAAAGTTCCAGAAAGCCTTAGAATCATGGAAGGGGGTGATGAGGAGGATGACAATGGTAAGTCAGTCATTGTGGAAGCTAGCACAGATGACTCAGACATTACTATCCAACCTGCTCCGAGGGATGTGGCATACGTACCACTGCCAGCTCCCAAATTTGTAAGGCCCCAGCAGAGGCCTGCACCATCTTGTACCTCAGTAAAGGGGTACACTGCAGAGATGCAATCAACACACCCACCTACCTCCAGTTCTTCTTCAGGCATTGGTAGTGGCCAGTAAGAAAATACTTCTCCCCCGTTTGGGACTTTTTTACAATTAGCAAGGAGGAGGAGAACACTGCAATATGCTCCATTTGCCACACAAGTGTTTGTAAAGGTAAGCCTGGTTTACATTATGGTACAGGAGGCCAGATGACCCACATAAAAAAAATACCTTGCAATCTTGTGGGATGAGCACCTTAAAAAATTGCTGAACGTGGTTGAGGTGGTGAAGGTCAGGAGAGCCAAGCCAGGAAAGAGCAGCTACAACTGGTCAAATCACGGTGTAAGGTGAGGAAGAAGAGGGTGACATTCTCACGCAAAGCAGCGCTGTCCCCAATAGTGCACCAGAATCACCCACGTCAGCGACCTCACAATGGCACAGGAAGCCTCAGAGTCAGATCACCACGGCAGGCAGTGACTTCAACATGATGCACATTGAGTCTACCACCACCTACTTCTCGAAAGTCCCCTGCATCAGTGGACCCAGAAAAGAAGAAAATCCAGGCTAATACTATGGGCATGTTGAGGCAGGAGGGGCCCTACGACTGCAACCACCCAATGGCATGTTTGTACAACGGGAAGCTGGCAAAATGTTAGCGCTGGACCCCCTCCCTTTTTTTGTAAGGAGAAGGATTTTTAGAATTTGTGGCAGCCATCTGCCCGAAATTGAAGGTTCTAAGTCAGACCTATTTTGCCAGTGTTGCTGTTCCAGCCCTGCATTGCGATGTGCTGCAATTGTTTGGGCAAGCTTTGCAGCAAAGTGTTGTCCACACTATCCACCTGCATAAGACATGTGGACTAGCTGTCAGGTGACTGATTACATTTGCATCACAGCACACTGGATCTTTTTGTGGGGTGAAGTGAAAACTATTTACAGGTCTCGGCCCTGAAGAAAGTTTTAAAAGCATTCGGTAGCATGGAACAGTAGCATGTGAATGGCTGTGTCCCAGAGGTCTTCGAATTGCATTTGTTGCAACAGACAATGTCAGCAACATAGTAAAGGCAATGTCAGATGGTGGCTATTTCAGGGTCCTATGTTTTGCACACTGCATCAACCTGGTTGTTTCAAGAGTTTCTCAAGAAAGAGGACATAGGCCCTCATTATGACAATGGCAGTAAATACTACTTACCGTCACGCTGACTGCCGCCAACATACCGCGGCGGCAGCGGATATCCATTCACCATATTATGACACACACACAGCAATCCATCACTATTCAGCCACATACACAATTCCGCCACACCAAAGATCAGTGATAAACTGGCGGTATCAAAACCCACACCATTACGCCACCAGAACAACTCCCATCATATTATGACCCATGAATCACCAACGCAGACATTCAATGGCGGTAAACCATTGGCGGTACATACCGCCGCACTCAAAATACAAACACTCAAACAAAACACAATATTGGTCAATTTGAATAACACACACCTGACATTCATACACACACCACACCCACACCACTACAAAACACACACCCACAGTACCCACAACCGTTTATGACTACAATTCATTGGCACGAGACAGACACCATGACCACAGACAAGACCAGAGCCACACACCATCATCACCAATACACCACCCACGCACCTCACAACACACACCCCAACACATCACCCTACACACCCTCACCCACACTACTCACACAACACAGATGGCACCACAAGAACACCCCAGATTCTACGAGGAGGAGCTAAGGGTCATGGTGGTGGAAATCATCAGGGTAGAGCCACAGCTATTTGGAGCACAGGTGCAGCATATGTCCATTACTAGGAAGATGGAGCTATGGAGGAGGATCATGGACAGGGTCAACGCCGTGGGACAGCACCCCAGAACAAGGGATGATATCAGGAAGAGGTGGAATGACCTACGGGGGAAGGTATGCTGCATAGCAGCAAGACACCAACTCGCTGTACAAATGACTGGCGGTGGACCCCCACCTCCTCCACAACTAACAACATGGGAGGAGCAAGTCTTGGCAATCATGCACCCTGAGGGCATGGCAGGAGCAGGAGGAGGACTGGACTTTAGTAAGTCAACTCTTTACCACTATCACCCCACTACCTGCATGCTATCACATTCCCCACCGTCACCCTCACTCCCATCACTCCTCCACTTCCCACCATCACATATCACTCATCCCAATGCCAAGCCCTGCGTGCCATACCAATGCATGGGCACCACTCACAGACCTGCATTGACACCTATCACAAAAGCATGCACACTAGAGAGAATCAGCTAGCCCACCACATACCAACTCACACAAGTGAAATCTGCAAGGGCAAATAAAACCAAAGAGGGCAACCCACCCATGTACAATATGTCACACACAGAAACAAAAACACTGCATTTACATCCCCACAGGTATCCCAGCCAATATCAGTGGAGAAGAGGTGCCAGCAATTTCCAGTCCCCCCACAGTGATGACAGCAACTCTGGTCACCTGGATCTGGATGACCAACCTGGCCCATCAGGAACCTCTGGACAGTTGGTTACCCAGGCACAGTCACACACTACCACACAGCCTCACCCCTCAGGGAACACCACCACAGCACCCACCCAGCGTACCCATGCCTCTGTCCCCAGGACACGTCAATAAGCAGTGTGTCAAAAACTACAGGGAACAAGGGCACACCTCGCACCACAGAAAATTAGGGACCTGGGGTCAGTGGCAGTGGCCACCCGGTTCAAGGGACAGAGGCACAGGACAACAGGGAAACTGGGAGGAGCGCTGTGCACCAGGGAGAGGACAGGCCCAGGGAACCAAGTCTCCAGGAGGCACTCACTGAGATCCTGGGAGCATACCAACATTCCTAGGATACGCTGGGCCAGTTCCTGGACAATGAGCAGGAGAACAGGCAGCTGCAGGAGGGACAGTACCTGTGGATCAGGGAGGACTTGAATGCCATTAACATCACTCTGGTCTTCATTACAGGGATGCTGGCAGACATGGCAAACATACAACAGTGGCCCCTGCCATTAGCCAGACTACTGAACTGCCCTCCACCTCTGCTGCCTCTAGTGGACAGGAGGCCTTGCCACAGGACTCACAGGCCACCAGCACCCCTCCCCCTGCAGAAGGAAAACCACCCTGCAAACGTCCCCTGTGATCCAGGCAGAAGCCAGAGACTATTGCCAAGACCCCCGCCAGGAAATGAGACTCTCCTGATTGTCACCCTTGTGTTCCACCCTGTCACACTGTCCGCCTTGAACTGCCATTACTCTCTTTCCTATATTCCCTTGGACAATGCATCTGTGCTACAAATAGACTAGAACAATACCCTAGACCTTCCTCCATCATCACCCCAGCTCATTGCACTTCCCCCTTTTCTTCATAGCACTTCAATAAACACACTTTGAAAAGTATGGAATATGTCAAATGATTTAAGTATGTATTTGTTTAACAAGGTTCAAACATTGCAAATCAACTCTACAGTAATGTGCACATAGGATAGACCTGTAGTTGGCTGCAGTGAACACACCAAAAGTGAGAGTGGGGCACCAACATCTGCAAAAAGAGTTGCCAAAGGGTACAGTGAGTGGGCATAGAAGTGGGAAATCACAGCCTGCCAGTGACAATGTGAAACAAAAAAAAAGACAATGAAATGTTAAGTTACACTGTCTTACCTGTGTGTCATTGGAAGTATTGTCAAATCACTGCAGTTCTGTTGTCCTCATTCTCATCCTCAGCCTCCTCATCTTCACTGTCCACAGGGTCCACTGCTGCCACACGGCAATCTCCAGCCTCCTCCTCTTGCAGAAAAGGCACATGGCGTCGCAAGGCAAGGTTATGCAACATGCAGCATGCCACGATTGTCTGGCAGACCTACTTGGGTGAGCAGCACAGGGATTCACCTGTTAGATGGAGGCAATGAAACCTGCCCTTCAGGAGGCCTAAGGTATGTTCAATTATCCTTCTTGTTCGCCCATGTGCCTCATTGTAACATTCCTCTGCCCTTGTCCTGGGATTCCTCACAGGGGTCAGCAGCCATGATAGGTTGGGGTAACTTGAGTCACCTGCAAATATTGTGGGACAACATTTAGTCACACACTATGCCATATGGCCCACACCATACCCATACACCAATATACACTGGGTGGGAACCAGGGCTCATCTATTAGCCACACCCTGTGCCTCTGCAGTTGGGTCATTACATTTGGGATGCTGCTATTCCTCAGGATAAAGGCCTCATACACTGACCTAGGATGCTTAGCATTGACGCGGGAGATGTACTGCTCCACCAGGCACATCATCTCGACATTCATTGAGTGAAAACTCTTTCGATTTCTGAACACCTGTTTATCTTGCCGGGGGGAACAAATGCAATATGTGTGCCATCCATTGCCACAATGATATTGCTCCCATTGCTTAGAAGTCAGCCTTCACTGTGGCCAAATCCTCCACCTGGGGGAAAACAATGTAGCTGCACATGTGTTTAATCAGGGCATCCAGCACTCTTCTCAGCACTATTGAGAACATTAGCTGTGACATTCCTGCTGCCAAGCCCACTGTAACTTGGAAAGAACCAGTTGCGAAGAAATGTAGCACAGATAGGACTTGCACAAGAGGGGGGATCCCAGAGGGGTGACGGATAGCAGATATCAGGTCAGGCTCCAGTTGGGCACACAGTTCCATGATTGTGGCCCTGTCAAGTCTGTTGGTGTGTATAATCTGCCTGTCCTCCATTGTTGCCAAGTCTACCAGGGGTCTGTACACAGGGGTATGTCTCCATCTCCTATTCATCTGCAGCGGTAGCAATCTATGGGGCAAAAGAGTGAGGAGCCAGTCACAAACTGAACATTGTAGCCTTAACAATACAATGCATGATGTAAATTTGAAATGTATAAGTGTCATTTGTCCTGGATGTACAATTGTGAATTGTGACGCAGTTATAACCCAGGGCCTGTCCCCCGCTGAAATGGCTTCCGCCAGTCCTGTGCGGAGGGACAGGTGGAAGTGAGGTAATTCCACTGACATTGTGCGCCGTTGCTGGAGGCGGTTGGGAACTGCCGTGCAATGCCTCATTGGATAATACTGGGCCCTATGGGGTACAGTGGCCAATGGTGATGTACGCCGGCGTTGACGGTATGCACTGCTGCAGACATCACCGCCATTTTCTATTTGTTCTATTTGTTCACTTACTTGCTACCTGACCTTCAACAGCAGAGGACCTACACTGCTTGTGCTGCTGTGACCTGTGTCTGGAACCCATCATGGCGCATGTGACTGGGGAAAGGGCCCCTGCCTTCACCTCAGCTTAGTTGGAGAGACTGGTGGATGGGGTCCTACCCCAGTACCAACTGCTGCATGGGCCCCCAGACCAACAGGTGAGTACACTGTGAGCACGATGAATGGGGCATGAATGCATGGAGTGGTGTTTGTGAAGGCCTCGTGTAGGGGGGGTTGATGGATCTCTCCTGGGCGGCGTGCAGCTTGTGTGCTGGGCCATGTCTGTGCAAATGGGGATAGGAAGGGGTATAGTGGGCCATGAGTGTAACAGACAGGACGGTCTGAATAATACCTTTCCCTGTGTATATCTCCTCTGCAGGTAAGCGCCCATCATATGGGTATATGGCGTGCCGTCGCCAAGGATGTGCGGACCCTGGGGGTCTACGGCAGGCGGAGCCCCCACTGTCAGAAATGGTGGAAGGACCTGAGAAGCTGAGCATGGAAGACGGTGGAGGCCCAGCTGGGGATGGCCTCCCAACGAGGAAGGGGTGCCCGTCGAACCCTGACCCCCCTGATGGCCCGCATTCTGGCGGTGGTCGATCCGGAGCGAGATGGGTGCTTGAGGGCATCACAGCAGCCACAAGGGGGTGAGTACAGTACCCATCATTACTACTTACGCCTGGTGGGATGGTATCTGGGTGGGGATGTGTGTATGTGGGTGCCCCTAGACCATGCCTGACATTGCAGAGTAGGTCCCATGTTGGCCAGGGTTCTGATGTGATATTCCTCCTACCTAGCTTGTAGGCATCCACTACTGGGCAGGGCTATGTGGTCCACAGGTATGGTGCAGTTGGTGGTATGTGTTTCTCCCCTGGTGACTAGCATTGTTACTGGTAGTGCATTGCATAGTGAGTAGGCCTGTTCCCTGTGCTTGAGGGTGCTGTGTACGCCAACAATGGTGTTGGTGCAGCCATTGACCAAGTGTATCCTTTGTCTCTCCCCCCCTTTTTGTTTTGTCCTCCTGTCCTTATGTGCATTAGCATCATCTGGCGGAGGAGCAGAGGCACTGGCAATGGAGGGAGCTGCATCCCACAGGACCCAGGAGACAGAGTCCACTGACGCTGAGGGCACCAGTGGGACGGAGGGCGAGGGAAGCATCACAGGAGAGACAGAAGGGGACAGTTTGGACACAGCTACCTCCTCTGATGGAAGCTCCCTGGTGGTGGCGGATACCTCTGTGCCCACCCCAGCTACAGGTACATCCGCCAACCCGTACCAGCACTGCCCTCCCAGCAGCCCCTCATCGAGTTGCCTGTGCCCGCTCACCCAGGAGGGTGGGCATCTCCTTCACCCCAGGCACCTGATGCCCTGCCCCAGTTAGCCCTACTGCCCTGAGTGGGGAGGCTATTGACCTCCAGAAATCCATCTCTGTTGGGCAGTCAACCATTGTGAATACCATCCAGGGGCTGGCAGCCCAAATGCAACAGACCAATGCGTTTCTGGAGGGCATTCACACTGACTTGGCGGCCCAACAGAGATCAATCCAGGCTCTGGCCTCATCTCTGATGCAGCCATTGTCCCTGTTTCCAGCCTCCCCCCTCCAACTTCCTCTACCCAATCCCATTCCCCTCAACCTATCCCAAGCACACAGGCAGATCAGCATGCACAAAAGACAACACACAAGAGTGTCACAGGCAAACACAAGCACCAAACTTCATCCCACAGGCACTCACACAAACACCATCCAGAGTGAGACATACCAACATCCACTGCCTCCACTGTGTCCCCGTTCTCCTCCCCCACCACCTCCCTCCCAGTTGCATCTACACTCACACCTGTATGCACTACATCCACATCCACTACCACCATCACCAGCACACCTATCAGAACACATACCTCATTGGCAGACACCACCCCAACAGCCATGCACATTCCCCTGTGTCCTCTCCCACTGCGTCTGTCACCCCCTCCCAAGGTACACAAACGCAAGCACTCAGACACCCAACAGCCATCCACCTCACAACAGCATCCAGCCTATGCACCTGCACCCAAACAAAGCAGAAAGACACCTTCCACAACCACACCTTCTCCCTCCCCCACCCCAATGTCCCTAAGAAGTTTTTCGTCTCCACCATTGACCTCTTCCCTCCCCTTTCCCCCTGTCCTTTACGTCTGGCCAGGGTGTCTAAAACCCAGGTAAGCACCTCAGCCACCCAGTCCACAGGCCTGTAGGGTCCACAGCAACTCGTGGTGATAAAGGATCCAGGGCACCAGGCTGACTCACGGAAAGGGTGCCTCCCACAAGTGCTGGCTGGAAGGGCAAGGAGACCTCCCCAGCTGCTTCCAGGAAGGGCAAGGAGCCATCCCCAGCTGCTGCCAGGAAGGGCGAGGAGCCATCCCCAGCTGCTGTGAAGAAGAGCAAGTAGCCATCTCTGGCTGCTGACAGGAAGGGCAAGGGGCCTGCACCAGCAGGTAGAAAGGACAAGGGGCTTGGTGCTGGGACTCAGTCGGAGTCCCCACCACCAATCATGGTTGTGCAGCCGTCCAAGGCTGCAGGGGATGGGCAGGAGCTTCCCCCCACAACTGCCACCAGCAGCAGCAGCACCACCACCACCAGCAGTGGGCAGCCATCTGAGGCTGCAGAGGATGGGCAGGAGCCTCCCCCCACCACTACCGGCAGCAGCAGCACCACCACCACTGCCACCACTGAACAGCTGTCACCTCCGGCCGACATTCTGTAGACCTGCCTCCATGGGCTGTTGTGCGGCCTGCCCCCTGCAAATCCTGTGGGTGTGGCACCCAGCTGAGACACTGTGACTTTGCATTCCCCAAGATCTGCATCACAGGGCATGATGCCCCCTCCAGAACCAGTGGGTAAGCCACCCACTCACCCCATCCTCTCCAGGATGAAGATCACAAGGCACGATGCCCCCTTCAGATCCAGTGGGCAAATCACCCATTTGAGAGACTGTGGCCTTGCACTCCCCAGGACGAAGCAATGGGCATGTTGCCCCCTCCAGAGCCAGTGGGCAAGTCACCTACTTGAGATACTGTGGCCTTGCACTCCCCAGGACAGAGCACAGGGCATGTTGCCCCCTCTAGAGCATGTGGGTAAGTCACCCACTTCAGAGACTGTGGCCTTGCACTCCCCAGGACCAATCACAGGGCATGTTGCCTCCTCCAGAACCAGTGGTGTTGTTTAATTTGCCGGCTGAGGTGCACCCCCCGTTCCCTGACCCCCTGAGGTTCCTGACGTGTTCTCTCTCGGTTGGTGTAGGAGATAAGTGGGGCCTAGCACTTTGCCATGAGGCCCTGTGGGCCACGCACATTGAGGACTGGACAGAGTCCCTTGAATTGGTAATATGTATATACTTTTAGATTGGATGTACGTATTTCTACAGTATTTATATTATTACACTCACTTTCATCTATTCGTCCTGTCCTTGCATTATTCCAGAGGGGTACGGGGTATATATGTTTTCTTACTTCATCTCATTGTGTGTATGGTGTTGGGGTGGGGGTGTTGCATGTGTGTGTCACTCTCTTCCCCCCCCCCCTTGTGTGCCAGGCGGCTGTACTCACTGTGGTCGTCTTCGCCGTTGTTGGTTTTTGTGGTGGAGCAGGACGTAGAAGATCATCGGAAATATTTGCAGCTCGGGCTCCATGGCGGCATGGTTCTTCCCTGTGTCTCGAATGGTGAGTCCTTTCCCTTCTGAGGTCTGTTTCCGCCAGGCTTCTGATGTCATTGGTACTGCTGGTGGTGGATTGGGCTGTCATAATACGGTGGGCGGAACATTGTCTTCTGCCTGGCTGTAGGCTGCTACCGCCGTGGTGCCTGTTCTTTCCGCCCTGTCGGTTGGTGAGGTAAAGTGGCTGTCTATCTGCGCTCTTTCAGCCATGGTCATAATTTGGCGGTAATTACCGCCAGCCTGTTGGCGGTATTACCGCCACTTTATCACCGACCGCCAGGGTTGTAATGAGGGCCATAGTCAGCAACATACTGACCACCTGCTAAGAAATCTGTGCTCACTTCAGCTATTCTTTTAAATACCCGGAAGCAGTTGCGGATTATTCAATGTGATAATAAAGTAGTTGTTAAGGCCCTGATACAGGAAGTGCCAACACATCGGGACTCATCCTATTCTATGTTACAATGTTTGTTTGAGTAGTACAGACAGATGAATGACTATGTCATTCAAAGAGGAGGGGATGCAATTGTGAAAGCTATGACCATGGATGCAGACAAATGGGGTCTAGCCAAGTGCCTGACACAAATGCTGCTCCCTTTTGAGGTCTTCAAGTGGGACATTAGCAAGTAGGTCAGTATTATGGGCCTCTATCCCATCATTGCATCTGCTAAAGGGGCAGTTAAATAAGGTGTCTGAAAGGTTCCCACTTAGAGGTGTGAACAAAAACGCAGATGCTCATGCCTTGGTTGAGAGTCTAAGCTATTGCTTGACTTGAATGCAATTTTGCAAAATGACATTATCTTGTCCAAAGAGTACATCTGTACTACCCTCCTTGGTATACACTACAGAAAAATTCTTTGTATTCTCATTCCTTTTTCTTAAGGGGATGTTTCAAAATACAAGACGTGGATTGTTGAGCAACCTGGAGAACTAGAAGAAGAACAGCTGGGACTTAGAGTCCCACTCTGAAGTTCTGGGGTACCACCTTTAACTTCCAGAGAAGGCAGTCTTGTCACACAGCAGCCAATACCAGCAACTAGAACACCAGCAACAACAGCAACAGAAGAATCAGACTCAGACTCTCCAGAGGCTTGGTTTCAAGTGTCAGGCCTTAAGTCTAGTGCGGAGGCAAAGGCAAAGGAGGTTGAGCAAGTTACAGCATCAATGACTGTAGGAAAGTACTATCTTGCCTGGCATGTTACCCCCATATTTCACTGTATGTATGTTGTTTTAGTTGTATGTGTCACTGGGACCCTGCCAGCCAGGGCCCCAGTGCTCATAAGTGTGCCCTGCATGTGTTACCTGTGTTATGACTAACTGTCTCACTGAGGCTCTGCTAATCAGAACCTCAGTGGTTATGCTCTCTCATTTCTTTCAAATTGTCACTAACAGGCTAGTGACCAATTTTACCAATTTACATTGGCATACTGGAACACCCTTATAATTCCCTAGTATATGGTACTGAGGTACCCAGGGTATTGGGGTTCCGGGAGATCCCTATGGGCTGCAGCATTTCTTTTACCACCCATAGGGAGCTCTGACAATTCTTACACAGGCCTGCCACTGCAGCCTGAGTGAAATAACGTCCACGTTATTTCACAGCCATTTTACACTGCACTTAAGTAACTTATAAGACACCTATATGTCTAACCTTTACCTGGTAAAGGTTGGGTGCTAAGTTACTTAGTGTGTGGGCACCCTGGCACTAGCCAAGGTGCCCCCACATTGTTCAGGGCCAATTCCCCGGACTTTGTGAGTGCGGGGACACCATTACACGCGTGCACTACATATAGGCCACTACCTATATGTAGCTTCACAATGGTAACTCCGAATATGGCCATGTAACATGTCTATGATCATGGAATTGCCCCCTCTATACCATCCTGGCATAGTTGGCACAATCCCATGATCCCACGGGTCTCTAGCACAGACCCTGGTACTGCCAAACTGCCTTTCCCGGGGTTTCACTGCAGCTGCTGCTGCTGCCAACCCCTCAGACAGGTTTCTGCCCTCCTGGGGTCCAGCCAGGCTTGGCCCAGGAAAGCAGGACAAAGGACTTCCTCAGAGAGAGGGTGTTACACCCTCTCCCTTTGGAAAATGGTGTTAGGGCTGGGGAGGAGTAGCCTCCCCCAGCCTCTGGAAATGCTTTCATGGGCACACATGGTGCCCATTTCTGCATAAGCCAGTCTACACCGGTTCAGGGACCCCTCAGCCCTGCTCTGGCGCGAAACTGGACAAAGGAAAGGGGAGTAACCACTCCCCTGACCTGCACCTCCCCTGGGAGGTTCCCAGAGCTCCTCCAGTGTGCTCCAGACCTCTGCCATCTTGGAAACAGAGGTGCTGCTGGCACACTGGACTGCTCTGAGTGGCCAGTGCCAGCAGGTGACGTCAGAGACTCCTTCTGATAGGCTCCTTCAGGTGTTGCTAGCCTATCCTGTCTCCTAAGTAGCCAAACCCTCTTTTCTGGCTATTTAGGGTCTCTGTCTTTGGGAATTCCTTAGATAACGAATGCAAGAGCTCATCAGAGTTCCTCTGCATCTCTCTCTTCACCTTCTGCCAAGGAATCGACTGCTGACCGCACTGGAAGCCTGCAAAACTGCAACAAAGTAGCAAAGACGACTACTGCAACTCTGTAACGCTAATCCTGCCGCCTTCTCGACTGCTTTCCTGGTGGTGCATGCTGTGGGGGTAGTCTGCCTCCTCTCTGCACTAGAAGCTCCAAAGAAATCTCCTGTGGGTCGATGGAATCGTCCCCCTGCAACCGCAGGCACCAAAGGTATGCATCACCGGTACCCTGGGTCTCCTCTCAGCACGACGAGCGAGGTCCCTTGAATCCAGCAACTCTGTCCAAGTGACTCCCATAGTCCAGTGACTATTCAGTCCAAGTTTGGTGGAGGTAAGTCCTTGCCTCCCCACGCCAGACTGCATTGCTCGGAACCGCAACTTTTGCAGCTACTCCGGCCTCTGTGCACTTCCAGCGGAAATCCTTCGTGCACAGCCAAGCCTGGGTCCACGGCACTCTAACCTGCATTGCACGACTTTCTAAGTTGTCCTCCGGCAACGTGGGACTCCTTTGTGCGACTTAGGGTGAGCACTGTTTCACTCCTCTTTGTAATGCCTTTTCCGGCACTTCTGTGGGTGCTGCCTGCTTTTGAGAGGGCTCCTTCTCTTGCCGGGCACCCCCTCTGTCCCCTGACGCAATTGGCAATATCCTGGTCCCTCCTGGGCCACAGCAGCATCCAAAAACCCTAACAACATGACTTGCATCTAGCAAGGCTTGTTTGCAGTCTTTCTTCAGGAAAACACTTCTGCACATCTCACCACAGCATAGGGCATCCATCCTCCAAAGGGGAAGTCTCTAGCCCTTGTCGTTCCTGCAGAATCTTCAGCTTCTACTGTCCAGTAGCAGCTTCTTTGCACCCACAGCTGGCATTTCCTGGGCATCTGCCCATCTCCGACTTGCTTGTGACTTTTGGACTTGGTCCCCTTGTTCCACAGGTACCCTCGTTTGGAAATCCATCATTGTTGCATTGCTGATTTGTGTCTTTCCTGCCGAATTCCCCTATCACGACTTCTGTGCTCTTTGGGGAACTTTAGTGCACTTTGCACTCACTTTTCAGTGTCTTGGGTTGGGCTATTTTTCTAACCCTAACTGTTTTCTTACAGTCCCAGTGACCCTCTACAAGGTCACATAGGTTTGGGGTCCATTCGTGGTTAGCATTCCACTTTTGGAGTATATGGTTTGTGTTGCCCCTATCCCATTGCATCCTATTGTAACTATACATTGTTTGCACTGTTTTCTAATACTATACTGCATATTTTTGGTATTGTGTACATATATCTTGTGTATATTTGCTATCCTCATACTGAGGGTACTCACAGAGATACTTTTGGCATATTGTCATAAAAATAAAGTACCTTTGTTTTTAGTATATCTGTGTATTGTGTTTTCTTATGATATTGTGCATATGACACTAGTGGTACTGTAGGAGCTTCACTCGTCTCCTAGCTCAGCCTAAGCTGCTCTGCTAAGCTACCATTATCTATCAGCCTAAGCTGCTAGACACCCTATACACTAATAAGGGATAACTGGGCCTGGTGCAAGGTGTAAGTACCCCTTGGTACTCACTACAAGCCAGTCCAGCCTCCTACAATGACCATTCAGAGAATGCTTGAGGAGTATCTGGATGATCCAAAAGAGGTAGGTGAGGATCAAAACCCATTGGTATATTGTTATGGAAAGATGCACCAGTGGTCACAGCTCAGCAGGCTGGTAATAAAGTGTCTGGTTTGTCCTGTATTTAGTAAATTCAACAGGACGATCCTCATACTACTTTATTGCCATGCTGAACTGTCATCAAAACTACTAGGATAATAAAACACAACATTGGTGGGGGGGAACACTATTACCCTGGCCACTCTCTCGTAATTTGAGCATGAGCAAGAAATAGAAAGCCTACTCAACAAACAAGCGTAGAAGAGCTTGCTGGTGTGTGCAAACTCTGAAAACTTCACAGTAGACTACCTAATCTAGTGTCTTAGTCTTACACAACCAGTCCACAGGGTATTATGAAGGTTAGTGGAGAGGGACAGCATGATGAGCCCAAACAACACCTACAGCAACAAGCAGAACTAGGCAGCACCAAGAACGTGGCTCACTCAAATCTCATCACATAATATTTGTAACATCACGCTGTGTGAACTTAATTTACCTCTGAGTGTGAGCAGCATGCAATTTGAAAAAAAATAGCATTATTGGATAGGACAAAACAAAATAGGTAAAAATAAATTACTAGTTCTCACCAAGCCCCGCAACGTGGCTAACCAGCAGGTTGAGCAGGTCCCTCTCCTGGTCATTAACGTCAGCCCAGTAGTCCATCAGCTGCTGCTGGGTGGCCTAATCCCAGTACGTTGATGGATGCAACGGGGCACCATTCCACAGCTGGCACTCCCTGCTGCCAGTTTGAAGGGGAGGTGGTGCTGCAGATAAAAATCTAGTGTGGCCACTTCCTCCTCACTAAAAATGGCACGTCTGCACCCATTGGTGATGCTGGTGCCCGTAGGACGTGTGATTTGGGGCACCAGCATGTTCCCCACATTGTGCTGTGGCAGTGGGGGTGATAATAAAAAAAAAATACAATGAGAAAGGAAAAAATTAACTTAGAAGAAGTTGGGGAAAACTAATAAAGGGACAAAAAAGTCACAGAAAATGAAAAAGAGGCAAAAACGTATAATATACAAACACAAATTCACACACTCATGAAATAAATTTAAAACAGGGTAGGATAAATGGGAAAAGTAAGGATTACAAAAATAGTGAGTGGATTTAAAAGTTGGTCCAGCGCCATGCACAGAATAGAAAAAAACAAGATGGCTGCATGAGTGGGCGACCATGTGGTGCAGATTGTGCTCAAGCTTGTAATGCAGAGCGCATGAATTCCACCAATCAGTGCAAATGAACAGCAAGCAGAACTCTGCCTGCTTGTGCAGAGTTAGGTGGATTTCATGGAGTGTTTTACATATTCCGCAGAGTTACTCCATAAACTCTGCTTGGGCCTAATTAGCACCCCATTCAACACTCCTCAAGTTCTTTCAACACTTCTAAAGATACCTGTAAAATTGCTGCCAAAAGATTGAGCAATTACTCACAAAACATCCAGCAGACATGACAAACTGCATTAAAGTATAAAAACCATATGCATCATTGTCAAAATTTAGAGAAACATCACCAAACACAAAGCTGAATACCACAGCTAAAATTCTCCTTTATCTCACTTTTCGGATTCTGTTAAATTGAAAATTCTAAAAGACATCGTTCAAAGATGCAAACAGAATGGATATAACTTTTTTATTTAGTTTCCAAACTTCCTCTTCTAACAAAAGCATCGGAAAGCAGTATGGCAACACAGCTCAAACAATGTATCACTGACAGCAACCTACTAGATGAGTGACAATTCAGGTGCAGGGAAGGAAGCAGCACAGATGTCTTACAAATAGAGCTATTTTCATATTAGGATCTTACAGCTCTTGCCTTCAAATACTCCCAAACCTATCTACAGCATTTGAAAAAGTAAATCATACTGCCTATTTAACCTAAACATTTTAAGAGGAATAATGGGCCTGTAAGATGCTTGATAAGCTGGCTGGCTTGCTTTATATCTGGGAAACAGTGATTATGGTCACTAGATAGTAATATCTGATTCCTTAACATGTCAATACATCGTGTCACTTAATCTCGTCATCTTTAATAAGGAAGTCTTAGGCTCATCCATGCCATTTCTGTGCTGATGCTACAATGCTGTTTATGAAAATTTCATCTCCAAAAGGCATTATAAACCTAGCTCAAATGCTCTAAAAATAGACTAAACCCACTAAAAATGGCTAAACTCTCTTTTCATACTAGACCACAATATGGAGATTAGAAACTACACAAAATCATTAGGTTTCTTCCTAGACATAAATCTCAACCTCCAGTCACACGTAAATGCTCTAGCTAAGGGGGCCCAATACTAAATGATGCTCTGACAAGAAATCAAACATCTCATCCCTATAGAATGCTTCAAATAGGTGATGCAATTGCTAGTACTGTATGGTCTGTATCAAGGCAATTCCCTGCTCTCCAGAATCCGCATCATCATCTGATGAGTCCTAAAGGGAAGTTTCATGTAAACGCCAGATTCATTACACATGTGAAGAATTATATTCACTTTTTTCTACATTTGTGCGGACTCAATGGCTACTAACTGAAGTTAGAAGGCAACTCAAACCAGTGTGCATCAAATACAGAGCTCCGCATGCAGGATCTCCAAACTACTAGGCCCGAAAACTGATAATTTCTGATGGTGAATGCTCAGAAACGTTCAGACCCGCCTTCCCTTTCCAGAAACTCGAGCCCTCCATCAATCAGAACACTGATGCCATACGAAATTTTCAAGATGAAACTAAAATATTACATCACCATTTTGACATGAAATAGACTCCTAAAAGAATAAATCTTCGGTCACACCCAGCTAATGCGATTCTCTCAGTACTGTTCATAATTAGGGAAATAACTCGTACCCCAAAGCTCCTTGGGAAAAGCTTTTTTGATAAGTTTGGTTATATGATCTCTCTATTGCTATGCTATTCATTTGTATTTATATCAGCTAAGTAACTGTCCATTGGTAACTGTCTGTCACTTCTTTTGGTCCTCTAATAAATGTTAAAAGTCAAATGCAGGTCGCTATTGTCCATTTTGGCCCCGTTACATCTCTTGCACATGCAATTTGCATTGTATTTTGTAGCTTTCAATTGTAGGGTGTGAACGTACTCTCTACAATTCAGCTGAAAATAAAGGAGCTTGCTATGTAGTCTTGGGACTTCATGCTGGTCATTTGTGATTTTGTTTTCTTGTGGCTCTAGAGCAGTCACTGGTTAATATCCTGTTTAGGTATTGTTATTTACCAGTGGTGGTCCAGAGCCACAGTAATAAAACACTCCAACTGGTTAACAAAGCTACTTTCTTTGAAACTTTCTACTTTGATACTTTCTACAAAAGGTGACTAGAATATTAGACTACACTATGACACAGTATATACCTCCATTTAACTTCAATGTCCAGTTAGTCCTTTAACTTCAGTGTAACCATTATAATTACGACCTACAACACAAAGACAAAATATACTAGCATCTATACAAAGGTGCAGTTATTTTTCTGTCTTTCACTGGTTCAGTAGAGTTCTGAAGAAGGTGCCCAGGGGTGCTAGATTTATGCCTAGCACTAGCCTGTTGGTACGGGGGAGTTCTGGCTCATTCCTAACCAACAGGAAAAAGTTCCCATGGGTAACCCTATCCACTTCTGCAACAGCTCCTGTTTGATCTATTGCAAACAATCCTACAGTGAAACTCATTACCTAAATCCTACATGGTAAAACTATTTCCTCCTTTGTGCAGAGCTCCAGTGGTCAACCTGGAGTGGCCAAGGAAATTAGTAGCCCCTCCTCTGTAGCCACTGAAAACCAGTTCTGGGGCACTCCCTCTGGTTCTCTCCCACTGGGATTGGTGCATGACTGACTAGAGGGACATAGCAGGGATAAAGAGGCAGGCAGGTCTAGATGTTGGCTACATCTGCACTAAGACAAGATAGGCTTTTTTGCAGTTAATGAAGTTCCTGGGCAATGGCCAGATATTCATCCTGACAGAGGAACAGAGCACCTCTCCACACCTTTGTCCCCGCTCTGGGAGCACGTTCACACCTTATCAATGAGGCCATTTAGCTCCTGGGTGACAGTTGGTAGCTCATGCAAATATGCTTCTAGAGTCTTTAGGCAGGTAAAGTGGGACTTTTTCAAAGTATTTCTTGGAAAATATTTAGTACAAATCCAACTTTACCAGTGATTTGGGAAAGTAGTAAATATTTTTAAAAGCCCAAGAACTAATTTTGCAGCTGGTTCTTAGGGGGGATTACATTAATTTAAATATTGAATCTCAATGTTTTCATATGGAACAGCTAAACCTATAAGAATGAAAATATATTTTAGGGCATTTTCTCTGTAAGGACATGTTTAACATGAATCTGTTACATGTCTTCCTTTTAAATATAATAAACCTGCTTTATGTGCATTTAGGACCGAAGTAGGGGTGACTATTGATATTTAAATGGAGGATTAGGCCCTGTCAAAATTGGTTATTTGGCCAGTCGAAATCACAGCTTTAGACCTGTACAAACTGGCAACAGTGGTAGGTCTGCAGGTATGCTTTGCACTGACAGTGGTGGCACAATGTGTGCTGCATGAAATGTAATTCAAAAGGCTCTGGGTACACTTTGTGATACTCACTTGGGACTTCTAGGTCTGGTAAAAATTCCAGTTAGTATTGTAGCTAATTTCAATGTATTTTAGGTGTCAAAGCATATGCATCGGGCCCTATTAGCAGCAATAAAAAAACAGCAACATTGATATAAAAAAGGTATTTTTTGACAATGTCTCACAGTCATTCTTAGACCCTAAAATCATCCACCCTAAAAAAAAGATATTAGTACACATGACGATCTGGCACTGCAGTCAACGGTGACTTTGTGTTCTATCACCAGTGCCCACTTAGAGCCCAGTCCAATTTAACTGAATTCACAAACTGGTTTTAGGCTAAGCTGGTTTATTTTGTTAGTCAGTGCAACAGATGTCGAACAGTACCAACTGCTGAGACTGAAGCTGTACACCAAAGTTTAGGGTTTTTATTTGGATATATTCTCTTGTGTTCCAAGCTATTCCTGGTAAAACATGGTACATTTCCATTTGTCCATTGACATTGTAAGAATACCAGTTTACTGTACTCAGCAGGGAAAACAGATAGGTATGCCTTGAACCTCTCTCATATTTACCAGGAAAGCATTCATGTTAGGAACAGATATTACCAACCAGAGACAACAGGTATTTTCTTGGTTCCCCCTCAATATTTTTTCTGTAGTAAACACTCAGACAAGTCTACCAGACTGGTCGTATTGCAGAAATTTATTAGAAACCAAATCAATTCAGAATATATACAAACAAAGGCAGCAAATATTACATTAACTGTAAAAAAGGAATTAACCACATATATGAAAAGAGGTAACATTATTTCTATTGTCACCCTTTCCAATGAGTCTCCACTTCTTAGCATTAGCTTCTAGATCCCTGCAATTAAAAGACAGATACAGTACATTATCATGTATGTATTAGGAATGGGCAAGCTGCTCTTTGCTAGGAAGGCTCGAGTCTCTCTGTGAGAGCCTAGTTTGTTGTTAACCAGTGAAGGCCTCTCCTTTTTGATATCGAGATAACCAAGATAATTTACCACTACTGGCATACTGACACAAGGGGCACAGTATTTATCTTCCCATGATGACCCTGGGGTAAACTAATCAACCAAAGGGCTTCTTTATGTCAAAGGTCAAATATGCCGCTGTTCAGTTATCCCAGGTTCTGAGAAGTTTCAGAAGACAGACCTGCTTGTTTGAGGATTGCAGGTCAGAGAAATGTCACCCTCTACTTCCTCCATTTGGGAGAGCAACAATAACAAAGGAACCAACATATACAGCTGGGTTTCACTTGGGTATGGGGATGATACATTTAACAAAGAAACGGACTATCAGTCTCCCTCGCCCACCATGTAGAACATATTTCGAGGTAGGGAAGTAGGAAGAAGTATGTAGTAGCTGGAATATTCTCCCTGGACACAGCCATGTTTCCCAAGGAAGACACATTAGCTTGCAGCACACAGAGGTTGAATTGGTCCTAGCAGTCATTACTATGTCTATCGCAAGCAAAGTAAACCACATGCTTCAAACACAAACAGACACACACGTGATAAAGGCAGAGGACTCTAGTTATGCAGATGGTAATGACCTCTTACCAGGGAGAGCCATTAGGTACTCTCCTCACAGGGTCTATAACCAGATGATCGGCATTGAAATAGCGACCTGATAAAATATTGTGGCCATAACATCTACTTCCATAATAATGTGTAGCTCAGCATCTATACATATGTATAGGTTTTTTATACTTAACTCCAGATACACCTTAACTATATATATCTCAGGGCGTGCAGATGTAGAGTAAAGAAAAGTGTATCTATAGTTACCTATATAATCTTACCTTCATCATATTCTGGTAATTGATCATTTGACCATCCTATTTTGGCAGGTCAAAGGGGCACAGCTCTCATTGCCATTGAAAACGGAAAGGAGAAAGATGGAATAACACCAAAACACTCATATGTTTGCCAAGCTTATTAAAGGAAAAATATAGAGCTTGAATAGGCAGAAATGAACGGTGCAGGATGGCTCCGTTTTTCAAAACGTAATAGAGGATTTTTGCCACAACACCTTATTTCTAAAATTGATAGCCTTTTGGGAGGAAGAGATTATGGGCGGAATTTCGAGTGCATGCACTTTTGGGAGGGATTGCCCCTCTAAACAGCCTGCTAAAGATGAAAATGATGAAAAACGGATAGTTTGCAATCACTATTTTAGCTGAAAAAAGAACCAATGAATGTAATTGCACGAAGCAGATTTTCCTTATTTACGCCATCGATATTTTAGATCAATGCCACACTATCCTGCGATAAAGGGACTGATTAATTCATGACAGAATAAAAATCCCAAAAGGGAAATATTTGCAAAAGGTACTATACGTTAATGGCCATTGTTAAAAGGGTGCATCTCTCTTTTTTTCTTCTTCTTCTTCCTACACTAATGGAAACCAGTAATTTTTTCAGTGAATCTTCTTTTGATAATACTGACAAATACAATCTGAAGGGGCTTTAGGCTGATAACTCTCTGACAACAACAATATCAAGCATTTGAATTATGAGCTCTGCCGAATTCAATAGGAAGATAATTTATCTTGTAAACACAATGGTGAACACCATAAGAAGAGGATATACAATTTGGTTTATGTGAGAAATACAGTAGTCAGGGACTTTACATTGTGAACTCTCTGACAAATGTAATAGGAAGGGGCCTTACTACAGAGGTCACTTTTTAGGTCTGGCCAAAATAGATACTAAGGGCCAGATGTAGCAAGCCTTTTGCGCCTCACAAACTGTGAAAAACGCAGTTTGCGAGGCGCAAAAGGCCAAACACGATGCACAACCGCAAATTGCGAGTCGGTACCGACTCGCAATTTGTGGCTGCGACTCTCAAATAGGAAGGGGTGTTCCCTTCCTATTTGCGACCGCATCGCCATGCAGAGTTGCTTTGGGACTGCGAATGCGGTCTCAAACCAACTCGCAGTTACCATCCACTTGAAGTGGATGGTAACTCATTCGCAAAAGGGAAGGGGTCCCCATGGGACCCCTTCCCCTTTGTGAATGCCCAAATAAATATTTTTTCAGAGCAGGCACGCCTACTCTGAAAAAACCAAAACTAAATGGTTTCAGTATTTTTTCTTTTTGCAGCTCGTTTTCCTTTAAGGAAAACGGGCTGCAAAAAGAAAAAAAAACGGCTTTATTAGAAAAGCAGTCACGGACATGGTGGTCTGCTGTCTCCAGCAGGCCACCATCCCTGTGAGTGCCTAGACTCGCTATGGGGTCGCAAACTGCGACCCACCTCATTTTGCGATCCCATAGCGAGTCGCAGAAGGTATCTGAGACACCTTTCTGCATCTCTTATTGCGAGTTGCAATTTGCGAGTCGCTATGACTTGCAAATTGCAAGTCGCAATTTGATACCTACCTACATCTGGCCCTAGGTGTTTCGAGGTGAAGACTTTGGGCATGACTCCGGTCTTGGCGAAGGGGGACAGCCATTCACATCTGCTATACTATAATCCCATTATATCCTATGGAGATCGTAATACGGCAAACGGGATTGCTGTCATGTTTGTGACGGAGTATTTTATTTGCCAAGATCTAAATCAGGCCTTTTATGTTTATATCAATGTATACTTTTAGGATGCTTAATTTATTGAGGCATCTCTCTATGTGGAGACCACACGTTGATGTTCACGTCAAAGCAAATTGTTTTACTTTTTGAATTCCTAAATGTGGTGTCAAAGGGAAAACATGGCAATGCAAGGTATCTCCTTCATTTTAGGTCCAACTTCACAGTGCAGGTGTCACTTTTCTTATGTGATCTAGTAAAAGAACTAAGAGCTTGCTACAGCCATTAGCCTTACATTTTGCATTGTGAATGACCTGATAACGCCTAACCTAGCAGATCATGTAAAGTTTTATGTGTTGCAATAGTCCATGGTGGGGTTTTGTTAGGATTAGAATCTGTGGTGCACAATTGGTCGCCTCATATCACACAGATAACTGTAAAATATTAGATATGCCAGGTTAGTTCACACTGTGATATTTCTTTGGAGTACATGAGTTTCACAGTGCAATTCACCAGGGACCTTTTAGGAGTGGTTTGAAGGCCTCTTTATTAGGGGTTTCTCATTGCAACTCCACTCGAAATCTTGTAAATGTATGCAACTTTCTGTATAGCATTTAGTTTTGTGTTTATTACTGTACTTTTCCTTTAAAACATATTGGCTGCACAATGATTCATTATTTCTGAGCATTTCTGAGTTTTGATTTTCTGGTGTTCACTTTCTTCTTTCTTATCTATGATACTGAGCACCAGAGTTTTGCATCCTACTTTTGAAATGAAAGAATCATTTCAGTTAATATTTGAGTTCTGCTTGTTTTTTGAGTGACCTAGGGGAGTTTAACCCCAGGTCTGGTTTCAATGTTTTTCCTTTATGCAGCATACATTGCATAAACCGCACAGGTGATGGCTTACTATTGTTGAAAGGCTCTAATTCTGCATTGTTGTTTATCATCCCTTCTCTTTAGACTGGCATGAATTAACATATCTCATAAAGTCAGTCCTTTTGTAAAACCAAATAGGTATCAGTTGTATGCATGTGTACCAATATTCAGTATATGGCAATAATAATTGTTTTCTTTATTAATATGGAAAAAGGGCAACATACAGTTAATTGTCATTATCATGTTTTTTTGTGCGGTTTCCAAGAGAGCCTCACTGTTGTTGTTGCATGCCTCTTTCTTGGCACGTTGGATGATTATTATAGGATATTTCTTTCTTGGAATTTCTGAGTCAGTGGTATGGCTTGATTTTCATACCTGTTGGTCCGGGAGCAATTATGTGTCAATCTCAGAACTAGTCACAAAGCTCAAGGGTATCGACTGATGACTCATAATAGAGCAGTATAATCAGAGTGGCCTTCATGTAGACTGCTGTCATGAGTTATCTTTGTTTGGAATAAGGAGATCCAGCAAGAAGAGACATTATTCTCCAATAGTGCTTCTAAAACAGAGATGAGGATTTAACTTATTAATCCTTTCATACAATTCTGTAGCACTATCGTTATCACCAATCCGAATGAATAGGATGTGGTACCTCACTTCATGATGAGACCTATAGGTGCCGTAAGCTCCCAATTACTGTTCCTTAGGATCTCTTCCTTAAAGAGGGTCAGTCTGTAATATACTGTTATATAAGGCCTCTACATTGAGGCCTAAGAGTATTTCTGTGGTGCAATCAAAGGATACATTCTCCAGTGGCACAAGTACATCCTGAGTGCCCTTCTGTTATGATGGCATATGTTCAATGATTAGGCAAAAAAAATAAAGTCAGAGAACTGTGACAGCAAATCCAAAATTGAGTTGATTCCATTAACAATGGGTTTTCCAGAGGGTAACTGACAACAATTGTGAATCTTTGGCAATTAGTAAAAATAGGGTACCTTGGGATTCTTTCCACAAAGTAGGTAGCTTGATGTCTTGTGATCCAAACTGAGGTTTAAACTCCTGTTACCATGGTCATAAATCTCATGTGTAATACTGATTTGGTTTTCTCTGCAACACTTCCATAACACTTTTAATCAGAGAGGAGTGACATTATTTTTTTCTAGACTGACTTCTTTAGAAAGGACTAATATCACTCCTCCTTTCTTTGTTAGTTTTATAGTGATAGAATTGTCATTTGCAACACACACACATACACAACCATAGTTCAACGTGTGGGAATAAAGCCTTGGACATCTTGCAGTGCCAGTCCTCCGGTGGTAATCACCAACCCTCTTAGATATAATCAAAGGGATTCCATCACTGTCTATAGAACGACAACCAATTTCTGCAAGAATATGAGTGAAGTTTTATTCCATAGCCATCAATCCAATGCTATACAAACAAAGTCCACACTTCGGCAGGGAGGCCTTGATCACAACCAAGTCTGCATACTTTGTGATCACCATTTTGTACACAGAATGAAGACTTTTACGTGAACTTAGAAAATGCATACAAACATTTCCATGGATATCATACTTGCTTTTTACAAATCAATGTAATTCAAAACAAAAATAATAAAGTGCTTTACATACCCACACCACCCAGTTTAAGTGACGATTGATACATTTACCAAATATTTCTTCAACGTCTCATGCATGCATCTTGAAAATAAAAAAAGGTCATAAATACACATGGATATTAAAATTAATTGACACCTATCCATGTAATTATTCCATTAATAATTATTCGAAAGAACCATTCTACTAGACGCATTCCACTAGACTCAATCCAGTAACTGTAACCTCAAACTCATTGAAACTCATTCTCTTCTGCTGCCTCACACTCTAGTGGGTAACTGTATCCCCAATAAATATTGTGAGAAGGCACCAATATGTTAATACAAAGAATTACACTTATCTAGCCTTGGTGGGCAATAGAGATCTATGGATGGGTGACAAATACTTTTCCTAGTCTTGGTAAAGATGCCATTGAACCTGAGTTGTTCATCAGTTGAAAAAGATACCTACAAAGGAAATTGAAAACTATTTGTACAATCATCCATAAGGAACGGTGCTCAAGACAGAAAACATAATATTGTTACCATGTATTAAAAATGAAATTATTTAATTCATCATTCCTCTAGAAAAGATAGTAGCTCTTCACTGATATTCAGACCTTCCGGTTCCAGTGTTTGCATGGATATAATGTAACGTGTGTTGAATGCCCTCAAAGGCAGCACTCAATTGCCACCTCTTACTCTCTTTGTAATCTGATATATCACAAAGCATCTTAAAGCACTGACAATTCTGTGATAACAGGTCTGAAAATGGTGAGCTACTTTGTGAGTTACATAACCATTTCTAATTGCTTGCATATGTGTCAGTATTCATTTGTATGATCGGAAAGTGGTAAATCCCACACACGATTCACAGCACAGGCATAGTACTATATACACAAAATCAGTTCTGCATGTTTATACCTTGTTAATTCCTATTGGTAAATATTAGATCAGAGTGACACATTCCTTAGTGTTCACTCCCACATTCCAAGAGTTGTATTATAGCATTACTTAAATCCCCTTGATTGTTTTAACCAATGTTTTTGAGTCTACCCTTTGAAGATGGCTAGATGTCAAGTTATCTCTCAAAGAACACTTTGGTCTGTCGCTAAATCCAATGCAATAAAAGCCAAAGCTTGTTTAATATATATTCCTAATCTTCCAATGTCGCTGACTATATGTGGTTCTCAATCTATTGGATGTATCAGTCTGTTCTTTCTCCAGATTGCCAAAAAGTAACATGTGCCTACCTAACTTGTGAATCTGTTTTTATCAGTTTTTCTCACAATAGTTGTTTTCTAGCCTGGTGCTTCAAACCTGGAGATTATTGACTACTTCTGTTTGTAGTATAGATTGGGTTTACTACAGATTTTTCTTGCCCTCAAACATTCCCCATGCTGGATGCTTTATTTCAGGGGAGTAGGGTGGAAGCTACTGTAATGTAATGTACTATTACCAGCCGATTGCTTTATGTAACTAATTTGATAGTACCCTTGTTAACCATAAGTTTGACATCAAGCAATTCTATTTCTTTCCTACTGGTACTGATGATTAACTTCATATTCATATTATTGTTGTTCAGTCTCTCAATAACGTTTATTGCTTTATCCTCAGACCCAATTCACATTCTGAAAAAGGTAATCGATGAACCTTAATCATAGAACAATGGTCTTGGTGTAGGACCTCATGCTGTCAATCCAGACCACCTGCTTCCCCCTCCAGCCCATGAATAAATTTGCAAAGCTGGACTGGAGGTGAAGCAGGTAACCATAGCTGTCTCTTGTAGTTGCCGGAATAGAGGGTCATCAAAAAAGAACATGTTTTCTGTGCGACACCATTTCATCATTTGTGGTAGCATTATTGTGTTTCTGAACTATTGTATATTGTGTGGCCTCAAAAAATGTTTACTGGCTTTTTAATTGCAATCATGCTATATGAATGTAACATTCAAAGTACTTAAGATGTACTTGGGTTCCCAGAGTATTGTTGCTACCCTGCCCATAAAATCATTAGTACCTCTTATGTATGATGGGAGAGTCTGTACAAAGGGCAATAAGAAATGGTTAATGTAAGTATACTTTGTTTGACTGAAATTGCTGCTCTGTCCTGGGGGGTTTGTTCTATTCTTGTGCACTTTTGGTAATGAAATTCATTTTGGGAGCATGGGGTTACCTATGTTTGAAGCGTATACTCCACTAACTCCAGAATACCCTTACCCACTATTGTTTCAATTTCTCAAAAATCTCTTTTTAACTTTATTGAAATATTACACGGCTATAGTTATAAAGCATGAGGTATTATTGAATTGATTGTATGCCTCAGCCAAAATCACACTCGCAGAGGTTCTTATTGAAACAGCAATGATGAAATTGACTATTAGCATATCAAGAGTTGCGGTATGTAAATGGCAAATCAAGCTAAGAATTGAAATATAGATCATATTGCCTCCCATGTAAAATTAACATAACTGACAATATGAAACATCTACTTTAGATTTATTAGGGTAATCTGTTATGACTGTGATAAATCAGTGAGTTCATATGGAGGGGGGGGGGGCTCCCAAATCGACATCCATTTGATTAACTGGCAAAAAAATGGTTAATTTGTTGTGGCAGTCTTATGGGACTCAGGAGACATAGGGGGTTATTCTAACTTTGGAGGAGGTGTTAATCCGTCCCAAAAGTGACGGAAAAGTGACGGATTTACCACCAGCCGTATTACGAGTCCATTATATCCTATGGAACTCGTAATACGGCTGGTGGTATATCCGTCACTTTACCGTCACTTTTGGGACGGATTAACACTCCTCCAAAGTTAGAATAACCCCCATAGTTAGCATAGAAATGCATCTTAGTGGATCCCAGACCCTGAGGGTCTTAAAAAGGAGAAAATATAAAGGATGATAACTGATTATAGTCACATAGTAAATTATTTGTTGGTGATACCTACTAAGAAATCACAAAACCTACTAAGTTTAGGAATTGTGTTATGCTGTAGGGTGATTTTACCCTTTGAAAAATGCTGACTCTCTGCTGGGATTTGATAAGCTATGTTTGAAAATATACTATTTTCTCTCATGATTTTCTCATAGATGTTATAGAAGGTGATCTCGAAGCTAAAATGCAGGGATGTGGCTGCATTTTCTAGAAAATAGTGCTTTCAGTTGGGTATAGTAAGGTAAAATACAAATAATCAAAAGGAAGTAACCTCAAAAATGAGATCAGGTGCTCAGACAAATTGTGGAGGACTCAGTTGAAGATCCTCATCCAAGCGTTCAACCTAGACCAGGCTCGTCAGAGGGGTCCTACCAAAGTGGAAAGTCAGAGGATCATGATCTTTCAGAAATTCTCCAGAGGGGTCCAGAAACAACGGGCCTCTTTCCTTGAAGCTAGAAAGTGCCTTCAGAGACTTAAAGATTCCCTTTGCTATGCTGTTTCCCACTCGACTACGAGTGACCCAGGATGACGATGTACACTTTTTCACTGCCCCTACCCTGCTCTGGGACTGGATTGACCATCCCCCCACCAGGAAACAGCTCTGTGGCCCCTCCTCTGCCACAAGACCTCCATACTCATGTGGGAAGGGACTTGTGTGAAGTACTTGGGAGTTAGGATATACACCAACCCTCATGATCTCTTGGATGGCAGCCCTCAGAGAACTTCGTACCAACGTAGATATCTGGACGATCCTGTCTTTGTCAGTGATGGGGAGAGTTGCAGTAGCAAAGATGGTGGGACTACCTTGAGTGCTGTACTTTTTCTCCAAACTGCTTCTCCTTGTTCCCCAGTGGGTTTTCCGGGACCTGGACTCATTGTTGACCGATTTGCAGTGGGAGGCTGGTGACGTTTGTGTGGCATTGACTAACTGCAGTGGTTGACTGAGGAAGGGGGACTGGGAGCCCTGGACTTTGAAGCCAAATATTTACCTGCTCAACTCCAGTGGCTCACTCAGTGGATTCACCCATGCATGGAAACCGTCCTCCACATCTTGTACCAAACACTCCTGCATCCTGAGCACCCACTGTGGAAAAGCCCTAGAGAGCTACAAGTTGTCCAACATTGCTGGCAATTCTTCCTTTAGTGCACGTGCAATGTTAGACCATCTTCCCTTAATATCTCCTTGTGGGGCTTAGAACAGATGACCCAGAGGCTGCACTGATGAGCCTCTCTGAATGAGCTACATAGGGGCTGACTTGTATCAGAGACTATTATAGGGATGGAGAACTTCTACCTTTTGACGATCTCTCCGCCACATTTGGAGCATCAGTATCATCTTCTCCTACTCCTGTCCTGGCTGGGAGTAGGAGTCAAGGGAGTGGGGGGACATCAAATAACCCTCATAGTCCATTGCCCCATTTCTTATAAAGAGTCAGTCTATGGATAACTTTACACTTTAGGAAGAGTAGGCAGCTTAAAGCATGTTGGTAATAATGCATTTGATTACATTTTAAAAAGAGATAATGTAATGGAGCATAACTGCAATGGTTGAGCTATTAAAATGTTTAGAGCTGTCAAGTTAGCATAGTAATTGTAAAATATATATATTAGTCATTCTGAGGCGCCCCATTAAAATTACTATATTGCAAGGGGCAGCACTAAAAAGTTTAAAGACCACTGGCCTAATCCTTTATACCTGTGGTTCATTGAAGTCTATTAATATTTTTCTTTTATTAAGTTCCAATTCCTGATGCAAGTGAAAAAAAAAACGAATCAAATTTTGATACATCATTTACTGGCTATTCTGTTTAATTAAAAATAATTTCATCATCAAGGTTTAAGAAACTGAAAGGCATGGCCTGCAAACTTTCAAAAGTTTTTTTTTCTTTTTAGCATGCAACAAATATTCATACAGGATCACCTGCACCATTCTTCATGGGGTCTATGAACCCCAACCCACACAGGGCCCCAGGAGGAGGCCCTTGGGACTTCCTGCATCAGCAGCCACTTTTAGAACTATATAGCGCTTCTCTTCATCTCGTTGTGTTAGCACACCTGCACCATTCTTCATGGGGACTACGAGTTTAAGCCTGCACAGGGCTCCAGGAGGCAGGCCCTTGGAACTTCCTGCAGGAGCTTTCAGTGCTAGATAGCACACCTCTTCATCCTGCTGCGTGGGACCACTTGCACCATGCTTTGTGGATACTCCAATTCCCTGCCTGCACCCGGCCCCAGGATGTGGCTCTTGGAACTGCCTGTAACTGCAGCTGTTTTCAGTGCTATATACTGTGTGACTTCCTCCCGCTCTGTGGGGCTACCTACACTATGCTTCAGCTGGCACAGGAACCCAGAAGACGACCCTTGAAAGTTCCTGCAGCTGCTTTCAGCGCAATGTAGCGCATCTCTTCATCCTTCTGCGTGGGACCACCGGCACCATTCTTCATGGGGATTACGTATCCCAGCCTGCACAGGGCCCCAGGAGACAGCTTTTGGAACTTCCAGCACTTCCAGATGCTTTCAGTGCTATATAGCACGTCTACTTATCCCACTGGGATCAACTATGTGTAAGTTAAAATCAACCTGTTACATTGACTCAGAGGACCCTAAGGTCTCACAAAAGATTGCATCTATGATTTATTGTCTTACTTCGGCAGTGCGGATCTTTACTGAAGAGATTCAAAGTGCAGAGAAAAAGATAGGTCTAGAGCTGGACAAAGCCTCACAAGGCCTTATATGGGAAAAAGGGGATACTCTGCATTTGGGACAGAAGCAGCTTAAGTATCCCAGCCTACAGAGCAAGCAGACCCTTTGAATATTGAGGCCGCTTGTAGGAAGCTGGCTGTGTATATATTATGTCAAAGTTGGATATAATGTGCACAGAGTCCAGGGGTTCTCCAAGAGGCTTGGCAGAGGCAATAATAGATAATACTAATGCTCTATTTGTGGTAGTGTGGTCAAGCAGTTCGGCTTATCAGAGGGTAGTGTTAAGCATTTGTTGTACACACACAAGCAATAAGTGAAAACACACACTCAGCGACTTAATTCCAGGCCAATATGTTTTTATGTAGAAAAATATTATTTAGTTAATTTATTTCCAGAACCACAAGATTCATTTAGCAGATAAGTACATCAAATAACAGGTACTTTGAATAGTAATACTTAGGACTTTGAACAGATTCCATATTGCACACAGTTTTCTTTAAAATGGCAAAAAGCTATTTTAAAAGTGGACACACTGCAATTTTTAACAGTTCCTGGAGGAGGTAAGTAAAGTATAGTTTCTGAGGTAAGTACCACACTAACGGGTTCAGTCTCTGAAGCATAGGTAGCCCATCATTGGGGGTTCAAGGCAACCCCAAGCATCCAGAACCAGCAACACAGGGCCGGTCAGGTGCAGAGGTCAAACAGGAGCCAAAATAACATGGGTGCCTATGGAGACGGGGTACTCCGGTTCCAGTCTGCTTGCAGGTAAGTACCCGCGTTGTCGGAGGGCAGACCAGTGGGATTTGGAGGAGTACTGTAGAGGCCCCAGGTAGGTACAGAAAACACACTCTCAGCAGCACCGGGTGGCCTGGTGCAGTGTGCCAACAGGGTGTTGGATTCTCAATATAACTCTCTGGAGGGACCCCGGGGTAACTAAGGTGCTGCAGGCAGGGCACAGGGAGGCCACTTGTAGGAGGCTGGCCTGGCTTATAGTGGGTACCTTGTGGTACTTACACCTTGTGCCAGGTCCAGTTATCCCTTATTAGTAGGTTAGAGGTGTTCTAGCAGCTTAGCCTGATAGAGGTAGCTATAGCAGAGCAGCTTAGGCTGAACTAGAAGACATGCAAAGCTCCTACTATACCACTTATATCACTTAGCACTATATCATAAGAAACACAATCCTCAGAGTTACTAAAAATAAAGGTACTTTATTTTAGTGACAATATGCCAATAGTATCTCAGAGGATGTACTCTCTTAGGAGGTAAGTAAATTACACAAAATATACACACAGACCAAAATCAGGTAAGTAATCAGTTAGCAAATACCGTAGAACACAATAGAATGCAATAGGAGACAATAGGCCTGGGGCAACACAAACCATATACTCCAAAAGTGGATTGCAAACCATGAATGGATCCCAGGCCTAGTGTAGTGTGTAGAGGGTCACTGGGAGGGTAAAAAAACACCATGGGTGTCCAAGATACCCCACCACAAGACAGTGAAAAGTAGGAGTAAAGTTACCCTACTACCCCAGAAAGACAGTAAAGTCGAGATAGGGGATTCTGCAAAGGCAACAACTGACTGCAAAGCACTGAAGACAGATTCCTGGACCTTGGGACCTGCAAAGGAAGGGGACCAAGTCCAAGAGTCACGCAAGTGTCCAGTGGGGCAGGAGCCCACTAAACACCGGATGAAGGTGCAAAAGGGCTGCCTCTGGGTGCAAGAAGCCAAAGATTCTGCAACAACAGAAGGTGCCAGGAACTTCTCCTTTGGTCAGACGATGTCCAACAGCGTGTTGGAGGATGCAGAGTTATTTCCATGCAGAAAGACCACAAACAAGCCTTGCTACCTACAAGAGTTGCGATTGAAGGTTTTGGGTGCCTCCAGGGCCTAGGAAGGACCAGGAGGTTGCCCCTTGGAGGAAGAGACAGAGAGGGCGCTCTGAAACACAGAGAGCCCATGCAGAAGCAGGCAAAACCCGCAGAAGTACCTGAACAGGCATTCAGAAGATCTGAGCACAGCAGTCGTCTCAGCACAACAAAAGGGAGTCCCACAAAGTCGGAGTCCTACTCAGCGAGTTGAGCAATGCAGGATGGAATACTGGGGACCTGGGCTAGGCTGTGCACAAAGGAAGTCTTGCAAAAGTGCGAAGAAGCCCTACCAGCTGCGGTTCACGCAGTACACAGGATTACTGTCTGGCGTGGGGAGGCAAGGACTTACCTCCACTAAATTTGGACAGAAGGGCCACTGGACTGTCGGGGGCACTTGGATGCAGCTCCTGTGTTCCAGGGACCATTCTAGTCAAGATGAGAGAGGACCCAGAGGACCAGTGATGCAGATGTTTGGTGCCTGCGTTGGCAGGGGGAAGATTCCGTCGACCCACTGGAAATTTCTTCTTGGCTTCCAGTGCAGGGTGAAGGCAGATAGCCCTCAGAGCATGCACCACCAGGAAACAGTCAAGAAAGCCGGCAGGATGAGGCGCTACATAGTCTGTTTGCTACTTTGTTGCGGTTTTGCAAGCGTCCTGGAGCAGTCAACGGTCAATTCTTGGCAGAAGTCGAAGAGAGGAAGTGCAGAGGAACTCTGGTGAGCTCTTGCATTCGTTATCTGGTGAGAAACCCACAGGAGAGACCCTAAATAGCCCTCAGAGGAGGAATGGCTACAGAGAAAGGTAAGCACCTATCAGGAGGGTTCTCTGACTTCACCTGCTGGCACTGGCCAATCAGAGGTGTCCATTGTGTCCTCACACCTCTGCATCCAAGATGGTAGAGGTCTGGGACACATTTGAGGAGCTCTGGGCACCACCCCCTGGGAGGTGCTGGTCAGGGGAGTGGTCACTCCCCTTTCCTTTGTCCAGTTTCACGCCAGAGCAGGGCTGGGGGAATCCCTGAACCAGTGTAGACTGGCTTAGGCAAGGAGGGCACCATCTGTGCCCTTCAAAGCATTTCCAGAGGCCAGGAGAGGATACTCCTCTCAGGCCCTTAACACCTATTTCCAAAGGAAGAGGGTGTAACACCCTCTCTCAGAGGAAATCCTTTGTTCTGTCTTCCTGGGACAGGGCTGCCCAGGCCTCGGGGGGGGGGCAGAAACCTGTATGAGGGTTGGCAGCAGCGGTAGATTCTGAGATAGCCCCAGAGAGCTAGTTTGGCTATGCTGGAGCCCCAGGGATGCATGGAATTGTCCCCCCAATACCGGAATGGTATTGGGGGGACAATTCCATGATCCTTGACATGTTACATGGCCATGTTCGTAGTTACAATTGTGA
The DNA here is from genome assembly GCF_031143425.1 of Pleurodeles waltl. Classification (NCBI taxonomy): domain Eukaryota; kingdom Metazoa; phylum Chordata; class Amphibia; order Caudata; family Salamandridae; genus Pleurodeles; species Pleurodeles waltl. Next base: position 581,534,792 of record NC_090444.1, on the reverse strand, counting down.
CGCTACATATAGGTATTGACCTATATGTAGTACACGCGTGTAATGGAGTCCCCGCACTGACAAAGTTCAGGGAACTTGCCCTAAATAATGTGGGGGTACCTTGGCTAGGGCCTAGGTGCCCTCACACTAAGTAACTTTGCACCTAATCTTTACTAAGTGAAGGTTAGACATATAGGTGACTTATAAGTTACTTAAGTGCAGTGTAAAACGCCTGTGAAATAATGTGGACGTTATTTCACTGAGGCTGCAGTGGCAGTCCTGTGTAAGCATTGTCTGAGCTCCCTATGGGTGGCAAAACAAATGCTGCAGCCCATAGGGATCTCCTGGAACCACAATACCCTGGATACCTAGGTACCATATACTAGGGAATTATATGGGTGTTCCAGTGTGCCAATCAGAATTGGTAAAATTAGTCACTAGCCTGCAGTGACAATTTTAAAAGCAGAGAGAACATAAACACTGAGGTTCTGGTTAGCAGAGCCTCAGTAATACAGTTAGGCACCACAAAGGGAACGCATACAGGGCACACTTTATGAGCACTGGGGTCCTGGCTAGCAGGATCCCAGTGACAGAGGCAAAAACAAACATACATACAAGTAAAAATGGGGGTAACATGCCAGGCAAGATGGTACCTTCCTATACCACTCAGGCAACCCACCAACTGGGCAAGGGTGAGGGCTGCCTGCTGGTCATTGCTGCAATGGTGGTTGGTTTCTCACGGGCCTGGGGGCTACGGGTGCAGTGATTCTCCAGGTGTCAGATATCTTAGGCCCTTGCAGTCGCGGTCGGGGGGTCCTCGGGATTCCCTCTGCAGGCATCGTCATTGGGGTGCCAAGAGGTCAGCCCAGAATGGTCATGTTGTGGGAGTCACCTGGGGGTCCTCTCAGGATAGTTGGTTTCTCTGGACATGGGCCGGGGGCGTCGGGTGCAGAGTAGTTGGACTCATGCTTCTGGAGTGAGGCGAGAGTCCCTTTAAAGTTGGTTTCTTGGTTTTCTTCTGGGACAGGTCCACTGTCCATGGGAGTTTCTTGGTCCTCGGTGATGCAGGAAGTCCCCTGGAGGCTTTTCAGGGGTCGCTCATCCTGCAGAATGCGTTGCTTCTTTTCTTGCAGCTTTTTTAAGCAGGGGACGGGTCGGTAGGGCTGAGGCCGCATCAGTTCTTGTTTCCTTCTCTTCTCTGGGGGGTTTTCAACTCAGCAGTCCTTCTTCTTTCTTGCGGTCATCAGGAATCTGAAGAGCTGGGTTCAGGGTCGCCCCTAAATACTAAATTTAGGGATGTTTTAGGGTCAGAAGGAAGTAGCCACGGCTACTGTCCCTGAGGGTTGCTATACCCATCTTGTGCCTTCTCCCTCTGGAAGGGGCACATACGTATCCCTATTGGTCCTAATCCTCCAAAGCAAGATAAAGGATTTCTCAAGGAGGGGGTCACTTCGGCTCTGGTCACGTTAGGGGTAGACCTGGCTGGAAGGGTGACTCCTCTTTGTTTTTCTCATTATCCCTCCGGACTTGCCACCAAAAGTGGGGGCTTGTCCAGGGGGCGGGCATCTCCACTAGCTGGAGTGTCCTGGGGCACTATAACACTAGGCTTGAGCCTCACTGCCAGGTGTTACAGTTCCTGCAGGGGGAGGTGTGAAGCACCTCCACCCATGACAGACTTTGATTCTGACCACAGAGTGCACAAAGGCAGTCACCCCATGTGGTCAGAAACTCGTCTGGAAGTGGCAGGCTGGCACAGACCGGTCAACCTTGCACTAGCAGTTGGGCTAACATACAGGGGGCATCTCTAAGATGCCCTCTGTGTGCATTTTTCAATAAATCCCACACTGGCATCAGTGTGGGTTTATTGTGCTGAGAAGTTTGATACCAAACTTCCCAGTATTCAGTGTAGCCATTATAGTGCTGTGGAGTTCGTAATGACAAACCTCCAGACCACATAGTGCTCATGCAGCTATGCCCTCACCTGTGGTATAGTGCACCCTGCCTTAGGGCTCTGAGGCCTGCTAAAGGGGTGACTTACCTATGCAACAGGCAGTGGTTTGAGGGCATGGCACTCTGAGGGGAGTGCCCTGTCAACTTGGTCTTTTCTCCCCACTAGCACACACAAGCTGGAAAGCAGTGTGTATATACTGAGTGAGGGGTCCCTGAGGGTGGCATAATACATGCTGCAGCCCTTAGGGACCTTCCCTGGCCACAGGGCCCTTGGTACCTGGGGTACCTTTTACAAGGGACTTAACTGTGTGCCAGGGCTGTGTCAATTGTGGAAACAAAGGTACAGTTTAAGGGGAATGAACACTGGTGCTGGGGCCTGGTTAGCAGGGCTCAGCACACTGCTAATCAAAGCTGGCATCAACACTAGGCAAAAAGTGGGGGGTGACCATGCCAACAGTGGGTTTTTCCTACACCGCTTCAACAAGGCCCATCAGAGCTGAGGCCAATCTTACTGTTTCATCCCTATCCTCTCACCAAGCTTCACCTGCTAAAAAAGGAAGATGAAGGCCTGTAGGTCAAGGCCTAAATCTGGTGAGATGACCCTGGCCACCAATAAGGAGAACAACTCAACTTTTGAAGTGGGGCCCTTACTTAAAACTAATGTACTTGATCCTACATTTGTAACCTCATTGGGGTGTCATATTCAAGCATCGTTGGATCGCTTACTCAAGGTCTGAAGGTGAAGCTGCCACAGAAGCTTCTGGTGCTCATTTGAATGCATGTTAGTTCAACTTTCAAGGAGGAATGGGGCAGTGCCTCCTCTCTCCCAGAACTTTCTTCCCCACAGGGCTGTGCCATCTCATAACAACAGGGGTATATAGAGGCCCCTGATCCACCCCCTTCCAAGCAGAAAGAGTCTTTGGGTAATAGCATTAGATTGCAGCTCCACACCTCTTGTAGCAGTTTCAGTGGGTGTGCACCACTGAGAGTGGGATTTGTGGAAACTATGCTCAAACTTAATGCCCGTCCTATTGGAGGACGGGCATTATGCATTTCACATATTATTATGGTCAGACGAGTGGGATGGGTAGGAATGAGGGAGAAAACAGAAGAGAGGGAATGTATTGTTCTTAATTTTGATCAACCTGATAATGCAGGATGGCTGTTACAACATAGGTCCAGTACTAGAGCTCTCTTTACGAGAATTAGAGTGTTGCAGCTGGGCTTTTTCTATCCACCCGTGAGCTCCTGTCACCCTCTGAATGTTAGGATCCCACTAAGGGGGGACCTAGAACTGGTAAAAGGGGAACAGGTATCCCACATTCAGTCCACTAATAGATTGCCGCTTTTGAGCCACTTAAATATTAATGATTGGCTGAGCCCTGTGCCTAAAAGCCCTGCAGGCAGGGAACAGCAGGGAGTATGACAGGTTTTCCCTCCTGGCGGAGACAGTAACTAGACTAGATCCTCAGTTAAATGTGGTCAGTTGGAATATGCAGGTCTCAGTAGCAAAAGAGAGAGTGAGAGGTGGCTCAACGCCCTATTAGACCAGCACATAGTGGGCTTACAAGAAACCTAGGATACAGATAATTATTTTTATGTGGATAGGTTTACTTTTTATTTTGCGGCCACCCTACCTTCACACCTGGGAAGTGTTCTGTAGGTTTACCTACTTTACCCTCACTTAAAATTACTTAAACCTCGCAGAACCAAGAAACAGGATCTAGCAACTTGTTGATGGTCCAGTGAGATTTTAAGAATGTGAAGAGTTTATTTATAGTACATTTTTATAATTCTTTTGTGCGGGTAAATTCCACTGATAATTTTTATGTTTAAAATCCTTTCTTGAGTCATTTGGTGAAAAACAGAACTTTCCTTATTCGGTTATCATTTTGGGTGATTTTAACATTCATTTATGTCAAATGGTGTGCCATATATTTGATGATCCTTGTGCAGGAAATCGCAATAGTGCCCACTTAAGCATACTCCTTATGGGGGCCTGCTTGAGGAAATTATTGCAACAATTAGTGATGGTATGGAGGATAAGTTATTCTGATATTTATTGGCTGATGTTTCAATTCTGTAATCGATTACAATTTTACGTTGGCCTTGGTCCAGTTTGTTCGACATTTTGAAGTCAAATGAAATCAGTTTAGCGACCCTACCCCTCTAATTTTGTCCTTTGATGGGGTGTGAGGGAAGCAGTTTGTCCAATAGTTTTCCCCAGGAAAATTGATATTTCGCAATAAGACCAGGTCCGTAGATTGAAATGGAGAAAGGTTCCCCTTGACTCTGTTTTAAATAATCTCTGTATCAACTGTGGGCAAGATATTAGTTTGTTTTTCACAGGCGCCCTCAATGAAGAAAACCTTCTGACCTCTTTTAATAGGATATGTCAACAGGTTGGAAATAACCTTATGAGACCAGTGGGTAGATCCACACCTAAAGGTGAGAGGCGGTTTGACCACAAGTGCTAGGATGCTTACCAAAATCTGCTAAGTGTTTTAAAGCACAATTCTCAGGATAAGGATGAAATCATTATGAGAAGGAAAATATGCAAGCAAGCCCTGGTAGCAAGCAAAGAAGAAATTAAATAGAAAGCATGGGGTAATGTACTTCAGATAAATGATTAAAATACCAGTGCCAAATATTGGGAGAATGTCAACCGGCCTTTCCATATGGGGCTATTAAGAGCACAGTAGACTGCACCATAACATCTGACATATGGGTAACTCATTTTACAGTATCAATGGAAGCCCATCAATGAACTCTTCAAATCGAGACCCAGCACTTTCTAGAGATGACCCTTTTGGTGTTTACTGAGGAAGAAGTAACAGAGGCCATTTTAATTATGTTGAAGGACAAAGAACCTGGCCCTGATGTGGACCACTCTGATTTATACAAGTCGAATTCTTGACTTGGGCTAAAATTTTAACACATTTCCTAAATGCTGATTGTAGAACAGGCCTTCCAACCTCTAGGTCCATTACTATCCCAATCTTTAAGAAAAGGGAAACATCGAACTCATGAAGTTACAGGTCAATCTCCCACATTGACTCAGTAGTCAAGGTCATGGGGAGAGTGATCCTTTCCAGATTGCTCGATTGGCTGGAGCAAAACAACATAATTTCTAACTTGCAATATGGGTGTAGTCCAGGAGAAAGGGCACACTAGACCAGTGCCGTAATTTACAGTTGATTATTGGGAACTATACAATAGCCAAGAGGGTCACGTTATTCCTAGCCTTTATGGATTTAATATCTCTTTTGATCATGTGAACAGATCTAAACTCTGGCACCTGCTTATTAATTTGACAATGGATCATAACATTGTAATTTTTTACATGAACTCCAAATGGACCGCTCTGCAGCTGTGAGATACAATCAGACCTGGAACTTATCCTCACCTTTAAATGTGCATAGGGGAGTAAGACAAGGCTAAGTATTAGCTCCACTTTTATTTACTTTATACATCAATATTCTAGGCCTAAACTTAAGCACAGCATGTAAAGACATCCCTCAGGTTGGTACAAAGCTAATTCCTGCACTCCTATATGTAGACAATTCACTGCTGATACTCAGAATGACAGTAGGGCTTCAGTATCTGCTTATCCCGTTCATAGATTGTTTACATTTGTTGGACATGGGTACTAACTTTTCAAAATCTCATACAATGTTTAAGGGTGCTAGGAAGAAATATCAGAGGAAATGCTTTGGGGATTGTATAGAAATATTCAGGGTGTGTATCTTCTTTTATTTTGGGGTCCTTTTTGATGATAAGGGCTTGTGGGTTCCGCTAAGGAAGGTCAAGAGAAACAATATCAAGAGCTATAGTTACGATGTTTGAATTTGCTAAAAGATTGGGGGGCAAAATTGCACATGCTTTTTGAAAGTTTATCAAACTAAATGCATCACCAGTTACAGGCGTGATATTCAGGGATTTAAGGATGCTATGGACTTACAAATAGTGGAAAATAATTGTTTGAGAAGGCTGTTAACTGTACCATAATCTGTATCCTCCCATATAGTCCATTAAGAGCTGGGGTTGGGGTATATTTCTGAACTGTTGGCTCTTTCACCATTGTTAAGATGGATCAGGACCTAGCTCAAATAGGAACAGGATTTGAACACGACAATTATAAAAGATTATCTGTCTTTGGGGAGGGTGAAAGAGCACCCCCTGGCTTAGTTACATAAATTTCTTAGCAGAAATGTTGGGTCCTAAGTTGTGTGTGTCTCCAAAAATGATTGCAAGGAAAGATCTGAACTGGGTCAAGTCTAATTGTTTCTCTATCTCTGATAGAGAAGCAAGAGATGCTATCCAAACCATTAGTGCAGGCCTGTGTTTTATTAAAATCTTGGCCTTCAGTAGAGCTCAACTTAGTATTGGTTACAGTACCTCATCATCATTTTCTTTTGACAATGTTCAGGTTCACCCTTTTGCATTGGTTATTTGTAGTACTTTAGGGGCAGAATAAAGTGGATGAGGTGGGCCCCTGTACCTGTGATAGTTTTTCTCCGCAAGACACCATGCATTTTGAGATGTTCTGTGATCCTTATTGTTCCTTTTGACAACATTTTACATTGCTATTGTTAAAAGGAATATGTTTTTGCAAGTAAGACTGGCCCTAATTTACCTCCAGATGCTGGTGAGTCCCCTAGTGTGTTTTAATGCTGCAAGCTTCCTGGTATTTGCCCTCAGAATTAGAAAGAGAAGACTGTTTAAGTATTGGGCTAATGTAAATTGTCTATGATTTGGGTCTGTGACAGGGGTGTTCATCATCATTATTTATAATGTAATTCTAATATAATGTTATTGTTTTATTGGAAATCTTTTTAGAATGGTGTATGATATTGTATTCTTGCTTATATGTGTGTGCTTTTATGGTTTTAATTAACTGAATAAAGTATGTCTGACTTGATTTTATGGACACAGTTTTTTATTCCACACTGAGATAACGGGCAGATTTGCTAAAATTCACACCAACTAACAACATCGAGGAATGACTGCAAAGGTTTCTTAAATGTAAAATCAATTTTGTAATTAGCATGCTAAAAAAATGATAAACGCTTTTGAAACAATATTGTGCTTGAAAAAATACTGCAACTGCACCTAGCAGTCTTTCAGTAAAAAAATAAATTATGCACCTATATGTTCAGTTCAATAAAAAAGGCATGGCCTATAGCTTTACTAACGATTGCTAGATTTTTTGTTGTTGAGAATATTCATGTGGTTAGTCAAGAGACTGGAACATTGCAATAATCTATTAAGACATCAGGCCTTTTCCATCTATGCACCCACGATTGGGAACACTATCCCAATATTCATCAGGACTCTTCCAACGCTGCTCCAGTTTAGGAAAGCGTTGAAATGTCACCTCTTTAAAACACTATTTCACAACAAATTAACCATCTACAACCCAGCTTTCTCCCTTCTTACTTACTGACTCTGTGTTTTTATTTGATCACGTACAGTGCTCTGCTCTCTTTGGCCAGGTTAGTGATATACAAATACCACATACAAACAAACATATAGACACACACACATACATACAACATATATGCATACATGCATACATTCATCAGTAATTAATTGGATATTTGGTGAACCCTAAAAACTTGATGTTTGCTTCCTTTGTTCCTAGCCCATTGTACTATGCATTTGCACTCCTTCCATTATTTTACTAGTTAATAGTAGAATGTTTAGCCATACATTTGCCACCATTTACGACCGTGGATATGACGATGGATGCATTTCTGATGGTGGAAACAGTGGTTTGCCACCCCTCAACAAGTTGGGGTGAAAGATAAGTAGACAGGGGATTTGCTGATTTTCATCAGATACCCTGTTACTATTCACCTCTAAATAAGACTCTTAGAATCCATAAGAATCCACAAAATCCCTACCACCCATCATTGCTCACCTTCTGATAATAACAATGCTGCACCACTTGTAAAGGTGGGCCAAGTGCAAGTGCCAGGAATTAATCAAACCAAGGAAAATGGGAGCCCATGCATCGGGACTTCAAATGACCTCAGTTGGATCTGTTCCTGTCACTGTCACTAGGCCCATGCACACAAGTGTTGCAGCATGTTTATTGGCAGAAGAGGGGCAATGCTGGGTGGTAGGAGTTTTGTGAATTCCTGCAGATTCCAGAGATTTCCATCAAAGAAATGTGAGGAAAATATGTGTTTTATATAAATGTTTGAGGTTTGCAGAGCATTGTGTGCAAGAAAATGGTGTGGGATCTATGCAAAACACACCAGACTGGACTCCCCAAATGTCTAATTTTCAGAACTGTCTGGGTCTGGTAGGTTTATCCAGTTGGCAGTCTACCAAGCCAAACAAGTGCAGCTTTTCACCATTGCAAATGGGATAATACTGGGGGTTAGCTTAACTCTCCTGGTCCATTTGTAAACACAACTCCCAAAAGAATCAAATTTCATCTTGCTTGCCAATTGGGATGAGATGCTTTAGTTCGCAGTGCAGCAAAAAGACTGTTGAGATTTTAGGGGTGATGAGGGTGATGTTAGGCTGGGAAAGACCCACACCACTATTTTATTGAAAATGTTAACTGCTGCCATACAGCAGGATCTCTACCTCCATTGCAGGACAGATCAGAAGTAATTACCCCATCTGCCCCTTGGGGGTTAGAAACACTCTTTTCCCAGTTTGTATGGGGCTGGGGCTCCCAACTGCCCCCAAGAGAGTCAGAAACACTGATTCCCCATTTTTCAGGGGGTGGGGGCATGCCCATGCCTATGCTTATGCTGAACAGCCCCACCCCTACAATTAAAAAAAGTAATCCCTCATATATAGTCTTCTTTCTGCCCCCAAGGGAGGCAGATGAGTCTAATGGCCCACATCTGCCCCCCCAAAGAAGTCAGTAAGAATGTTTCCCTTTTTTGGGGGGCCATGCCAAAGACGGGCAGCCCCCACCCCTACAATTAAAAAATAAATCTGTGGTATCTAGTGGGATTTCTGCCCCTGAGAGGGCAGATAGACTCTGTTCCCATGTTTATAAGGTGGGGGCATGGCCATGCCCAAACTGGGTGGCCCCCATCCCTACAATAAAAAAATGTAATCTGTTCTATCTAGTGGGCGTTTTATTCCCCATACGGCAGATGGGGGTAAATGTCCCCATCTGCCCCCCGGGGTGACAAAAACACTGTTTCTCTTTTTTCAGGGGGTGGGGACATGGCCCCACGCCTAAAATTATAAAAAAAGTACTGGGCATCCCCCACCCCTACAATAAAAAGGTAATCTCTGGTGTCTAGTGGGCTTTCTGCCCTCACCTCCCCCTGGGAGCAGATGTGGTAATGGGTATGGGAATTTCTTGCCTCATGTGGTAGGACAGCTCAGAGGTGTCCGTGACACATGAGCACCATGACTGAGGATGGCTTCAAACCGCCATCCTCAGCACAGAACAGGTTAGGCATGGACATAAATAAATTCATTTTACTAATTTAACATTTAATCTGATATTTTGAGAGTTCAGTGCAACAATAATAGCCTGCCTACATGTTCAAACTTTCAAGGAGTTAAACTCTGACCATAGAACCTGCCTGAGCACTTTTACTAGCAAGGTGCATAGGCAAATTACATGATCAACTCTTTTCACTGCCTACCGGCGTAGCCTGAACAGAGTGTCAGGTGGTCGATTTTGCCACTTTAGTTAATAATCCAGTGTTGGTAAGGCCCCATTATGGAAGGCCATTAAGCAGCTCTTAGTCTGCCATGAACAGTTCAATTCCAAATTGATAAGCCTTTTTGGTGAATTATAAGATGGTAGCACCATCCAGGCGTGAGACCGCGGATTTCTTGGCCATCGATTGCTTAAGAAGACCCAATTGTAGGCACACTTGAGTTGGCCAAGTAGATTTTGGTAACTGGAAAATTAATTTATAGGCTCTTATTATCAAGGCATCTACAAGGTTTCTGTCAGATCCCAGCATGATCTCACTTTCACAAAATAGAGTAAGGAGTTATGTTGCCTGCATAACCTGCAGGATGGGGTGGATATGAGTGCCCCACACCTTTGCAGCTAAAAAAGCCGCCTAAAAGGCATTGGCCTTGTTTCTGAAGACAGCTTTTTGTTTCCAGTAAAGCCCTCTACAGTCTAAGCAGACCCCCAGATATGTATATTCTATGACTTTCTCACTATCAGCGTCACTCATCTGCCATGAACCCTGCTTATTCACTCTTTTTCTAAAGAAGATTCTTTTAATTTTTTCTAGAATCACTTCCAACTTATTCAACCCCAGGCATTCTGAGAGGGTGGTTAACAGTCTCTGCAAGCCTACTCTCATTCAGCTCAACATCACCCGGTCACCTGCATGAAGAAGGTCGGATATGTTTTTTTCCCCCAATATCGGAGTGGGAATTAACTCTATTGAGCAATCCAGTTAAATCAGAAATAAACAGATTGAACAGCAGAGCCTACACACAGCCTTGTTTTAAAACTTTGACAGTCTTGAAATACCTTGAAAGGACTTTGCCATCACCAACTTTTATGAGTAGCCAACTATCTGATTATAGACGTTCTATTCTTTTTCGCCAAGGGTTGTAATTTTTCCCAGAGAAACTTCCTTGAGACCTGATCAAAGGCTGCCTTAAAATCTACAAAACATGCACACAGCATTGAGTGCTTGTGTGCTACATTGTATTAGCATAGAGATGGCCATCCGATTTGAAAGGCAGCCCTGCTTTTGTTGAAAGCCAGTCTGATTCAGGAGAATAATTAATAAAAACTCCAAGGTTTTTAGCAGTTGTACTGCAAAGTATTTACCCTTGATGTCAATTGGGTCAATCGTTATTGGGCTTTCTGAGGTACCCTCATTTGTGTATTGAATGGATTATGGAGCCCCGCCAAGTCTCAGGCAGAACTTCCATCTGTAGGATGGAACTATACTGGAATAAGATCCTATTTGCCCACATATTAGAGACCCTTTTAAACACAGCCTGCAGTAGCCCATTTGGACCCAGTACACAGTTAGACTGTGAGCTATTGATTATTTTTCTACTATCAGCAGGGGTGTAATCAGAGAGGCAGGATGTTGATTGGGGTTGATGACGCAGAAACAAAGGTTTTACATTTATTAGCGCATAAAACGTAGTGCTGCAATAATAAAGTGTGACTTTAACCGAACTAATAAAGATTGTACGGGGACAAATGTGCCCTCAGAGTAGTTCGTCAACATTTATAAGCGTGCTTTATATAACGTGATGTATTAGAATTGTACTAATCTGACATAACCGTAAACGTGTGCCATGATTTGCTTGTTTGAAATGTTTTAACTTAGCATAACTTTAGTGGAGGCTTCGGCCTAGTTGCCTTGTCTCAGGGTTTAGATTCTCGTATTTTTCTAATGTGCTAATAAAACGTGTATTCTTGCTTGAAGCTGTACTTTTCCAGTGAGATCGGTTCACATGCTTATCTTTAAGGTTTCGTGCCAGCCTGGCATCTTCTTCTTTGCTCCAAGGTCAATCTGCAGGTGCAGACAATGGAAGCTCTGAAAGTGAATTAATTGGTAAAATATGTTGCAACTTACGTTCCCGACTCCAAGGATAATGTAGGCCTAGGTAGAAGCTTGTAAATTGTTGTTTTTGATTGGATAATTTGAAGCCAACCTATGAACCCTCCAATGGAAGCCCCTACTGGATTTGAACTGTTGATTATTTAAACCTGGTGCACAAGAAGAAAGCGGCCATTACCCATTGCACCCATTGAGGACATTAGACATTGCAGACATTATGGCCCATCTTGCTGACCTCGTCATTTTGCCATCTTCTACGATGCCAATTGATGTTCGACGCCATTTTGAATGAGACTTTGATGCTTTCTCTAATCGAGAGAAAGAGACTTTAAGAAATTCTCACCCTAGAGACTTTAACTTTGATTCGTCCCTTTGCATAAAAAGTAGTTTTGTCCTTTTATCTTGCCGCTGTGAGGCAATTGCCCCGTCCACCCTGCCCCTTTACCCCCGTCCCATGCTGATCAACCGGTACCTGTGAGACGAAGACTTCTTTGAATGCTGATTGAATTTGGTAAATATGAAAGGATAAAATGTACAATTGCATTGTGTTTTCTTTTTAGGTAACCAACTGCTGATTTTTTATATGAGCCCTAGTTAGGAGTTTTTCCACATTAATGTTGCTAAATTGTTTTTTTGCATGAAGTCCCACATGCAGATGCTAATTTGATGTTAGATGAGGATTCATTTGTTGCACGATGCAATTTGAGACCTTGTTATGCTGACTAACGTATGCAATTAGCCTATTACAGATTATCATTTTAGTGGTTTGCATTGCTATCATCGAATGCATTGTTATTCAAATGCTGCATAGATTGCATCTTTTCGCCGTTATGGACAGCTATTAATGTTCATTTACATATATCATTTGGTGTTGAGACACATTTATATCGTGCTAGCTTTGTTAATATAGGGAAATAAATTCATTAATTTTGAATAAACTGGTGTGGTTATTCATGGCCGAAAGGTCATGGTTCGCCGAAATGTTTTCTGGATTAATTGTGAAGTGTTATGTTGATCAGGGCATTGCTTATGTTCGTTATTGATTATTGATTTGATTAAATTGATTACTCTCGGGTGAAGAGAGCCCCACTTGGTCAAAAGATTCATCGACCCAAGAGCGTCCGGTACAGGTAATTTATTAGGACGGAACGCTCTATCAGTAGATGGTAGCAGAGGACGGTTTCGCCCTTTGGGACCCCACTCGAGAGGTAATGGTTTCGCCCTTTGGGACCCCACTCGAGAGGTAACGGTTTCGCCCTTTGGGACCCCACTCGAGAGGTAATGGTTGCGCCCTTTGGGACCCCGCTTCAGAGGTAACGGTTGCGCTCTTTGAGACCCCACTCGAGAGGTATATGGTGTTGAATTAGATTTTTCTTGGGTAAAACAGATTGAGAGAATGATGATGCCCTAAGTCCCCCGCGACTTTCCCGGGATCTCGGAGCTTGCGAATGGAGAGAATGGAGGTGTGAAATCGGCGTTGGCGGTACTAGTGACGGTATGAGTGAAGTCAGGGTTTTGCGCTTGCACAGCTTATTGCCGCAGATTGTTTGAAAAGGTTGCGAGGATTTTACAGAATAGCGGAGGTGCGACTCCGAGTGTGAGGGTAGGGAAGTCGTCGAACTTCATGTGCATGTGGCGCTTTGTGCAGAAAAATGTCCACGTGGTTGTTGATGTTGAGACGGGCCCTGCGAGGTCAAGAGACTCCGGAGTATGTTGAAAAGTGTATGAGACACTTGTTTTATGTTGTGGTCTGGTCGGTTTAATAGGTTGACCGGGCGTGGTCAACGAGTCGGTACGTGTGTTAAGGGAGTGAAAGAAAATTTCGACTTCGGGCTTTGACAAATTCTAAGTGCACTAGGATAGATCATTGACAAGTTGAGAGCAGAGTCTGCGGGTCAGGATTTGCTTGCGAAAGTGGGGACCGAGAAAGATGGAATAACTGCCGAGGCTAGTGAAAAATCCCTAAGGTCCTGAAGCGATTGTGTTACCCTTCCTGTAGTAAACCGACAGATCTGTTTTATTATTATTTGGTTGCTCGCGATACATGCCAGAAGTTGTTACGAGAGGAGCTGAGTGAAGGAGGACAAGCCGCGAGGCTTTGTCAGCCGCAGTGTGTGTGAGTGTGACGTCACTAGGAGCCGCGCTGGGATAGGTTGGTTGCAGAGAAGGGCCGCGCACGGATTGGACGCAGTCCGTGGGGCTCGATTGGAAGGGGAAAGGCAAGCGAAGAGTATTCCGGGAATTAAAGTCACTTATTGATTACAAACTTTGTGAAATAAAAGATGAGAAAATGAAATTTTTTAAAGCATTAAAGAGTGCGATGAAGGGGGAGTCTTACATTAAAGCGAGCGTAGGAGAGGAGACGCCACCCGAAGGTATACCAGCTTACATTGTAATGGAGGAAAGGGGGGTAGCTCCGTGCCTTTGGCTAAAGCAATGGCACAAGCTGACAGAGAGACATGGGAGCGTAGCGTTCCCGATCCATGGGACATTCAATGTAAGGATCCTAGAGAATTTGAGATTCGCGATGTACGACATGAAGGTACCTCCAAGGCCAGCATAGTTTGAGGCTCTAGCGATTTGGGAACTAATGGCTAGACAGCAACAGCAAAAGAAGTTCGAGACCAGGATAAGAAAGGTAGAAAAGACACTAGCGGACGCTAGGTGGGATAATGCACAGAAGGTGTGGAGGTCAGATATATTGCAGGGGATAAAATTGTTTCCCGCAATTGCTAAGGAAGAAGAGGCGACAGGCAAGAAAGCTACCTGTAAGACAAACAGGAGGTGTTCCAAAGATAGAGAGGACGAGAAAAAGTTAAGGAGAGAAGACGAGTCAGAGGATGAGGAGTTCATCATGCAATTGCTGAACGACCGTCCACCACCTTATGCAGAGAGTGAACAAGGTCCAAGTACCAGTTCTGCCCCTCCGACACCGGTACAGAATAATGAAACTCCGAATTCAGAAACGCCATCGGGATCTAAGGACCCGAGTTTACTGTTTACCCCGCAGATACCGCAGGTTAGGAGAATATATCCAGATGTGCCTATGTTGAAAACAGCAGAAAATTATCAGCCGCAGGTCCCAAGGTACTACAGCAGTGACAACAGTACGGGAATGATTCTAGATCCAACCGTAATGGGAGTACAGAATGGTCGCAACCCAACATTGGCACAAGCTGAATCAACCCAGCTTTTGATGTCTCAAAAGCAGATGCAGGGGGGAACCGCACATGCTCAGATGACGGGGAGTCAGACGGGCATGCCGGCAATGATGACCCATAGTGTGGGAATGAACATGCCTCAGAACCTGGGGAATGGACAGAACCCAGATGCGATATCCCTACCCATTACTGTAGGTCCACCGGTACCTTTGTACATTCAGCCTAACTCAGGTATGAGCGGTCAAGGATCAATGGTGCAGAGTGGGACGGAAAGGAGGTGCATAGAAAACACTCCAGAGACAACTCCGATAGCGGCTCTGCCAACTGGATCTGGGTCCTTGATGGAGTTTAGTCCCATATGTGCTCAGTCAACAGTGGTGAGGTCGAGTCCCCCACTGATGATACCGCTATCATCGAACACTGAAAAGTTGCCGCAACCATCAAAGGCAGTCGATGTGAATGCTACACTGATGGGGTTGAATGCGCAACAGCTGACGCAGTGGTTCAACAGTCTGAATTCCACACAAAGCTCAGCCAGTGGGAAGGGAGAAGACTATCTGAATAAGGTCAGGTTGAACATGGAAGCAGAAGAATTGGTGGAAGGGACTATGGGTTTGAATAGGTTAGAGTCCTACTCGGAAGAAGAGCTGAGGTATCTATGTCCCAGGATTACGAGAGAAGTGAACAAGGTACATAGAAGGTTGCAAGAAATAGCTGACAAAAACGGGGTTGAGACAGACAAGACAAAACACTTGAGCAGGAGCTATAGATTGGATTTCGGGACCACAGACTTTGAACACATGAGGTCAGCAGGCATGAAAACGCACCTTAGAGAATTGCTGCAGAGTGCACAAGTGTGGAGGTGCTTAGACAAATGGGAGAGCAGATGGGCAAGGAAAAAGGAAAAGAAGAAAGACAGTGTCCCAGAGCACAAGGAGAAAAGACCACAGAGTAGTGATGCAATAACTATGTTACCAATGAGGGAGACAGCAGGGGGAAAATTAATACATGTACCGTGGCACAGGAGCGACATTCAGTCTTTTAAGGTTGATTTTCCCAAACTGAGAGAGAAACCGATTGAATGGTATCAACAGACTGATAGGTTTGTGAAGCTTGCAAAATGTCTTTGGGAAGACCTGAACACCCTCTTTGAGATTGTGGTTCCGGCAGATTTGTGGGAAGACTGCAAAAGGGCTGTAGGTTGGCCGACAAGTGAACCAGAGAGAGACAGGGATACGGGTGCACCATCACCTATGGTAATGAGCTTGTACTATAAGGTGATTGAGCACTTGAAGACGAAGGTTGCCGCGAAAAATGTGGATTGGCAGAAGATTGATCGGACTGCCCAAGAGGCTAAAGAGTCGATTCATGGTTACTATGAGAGGTTGTTGAAGGCGTTCAAGAACTACAGTGGCACGGAAACAATAGAGGCGAAGGACATGCTCCATTTTGTGTTTAGATTTGTGGAAGGGCTGAGACCAGAGATAAGTCAGATGATAAAGACGCATTTGATTTGTTGGCAGTCGAAACCGATTGATGAGGTGTTGAATTATGCGAAATACTGTAGCGACGAAATTGAAGTGAAACAGAAAAGGTTGAAAGAGAAAGTGATGGTGATGCAACTTAAAGCAGCTCA
Source organism: Pleurodeles waltl (assembly GCF_031143425.1). Taxonomy (NCBI): domain Eukaryota; kingdom Metazoa; phylum Chordata; class Amphibia; order Caudata; family Salamandridae; genus Pleurodeles; species Pleurodeles waltl. The sequence goes on along the minus strand of NC_090444.1, from coordinate 581,518,530 downwards.
GACAGGTTTGCAAGGGTTGCAAGGGTTCCAACAGCAGATGCCGCAGCCGCAGGGAAACATGGTGTTTCAGCCACAGGCGAGAGGCAGAGGCAGAGGAGGCTTTGGGAGTAATGGTCCGGATTTGAACACTGTTGCGATTCCGAATGGTGTGCAGGCCATGAAAAGGGTGATGCTGTGTCACGTGTGCGGAATCGTCGGGCATTGGAAACGCGAGTGCCCGATGGTGATGCAGGGAGGTGCAGGTGTTGGTCAGCAAAAAAATGATGTCAATGCATTCCAGACAATGAGGGGACCGAAAATGAGAGGTCCAAACCCAAATTTCCAGACCATAAATCAGCTGCAAGGATTACAGCCCATGCAGCCGCAGCAGATGCAGATGCCCCGTATGCAGATGACGCAAATGCAGCCAATGCAACAGCAGTTTCCCATGGTACCTAATCAGCAAATGCAAATACCTTTGGCACCAATGAGTCAGCAGCAAGTGATGGTTCCTCCACAGGTCTCGGGTCAGGTGATGAATACAAATGGCACAGTACAACAGTTCCCATTACACAGTGAGAATGGAATAAACAATGCATGGGAGAGTGAAAGTTCAGATGAGGAGGGAAATTGTGTGCTTGCAGCATCCTTGGAAGTTGATCAAAAGGGTCCGTATGTGGAGGGAAGAGTTATGGGTCATTGTGTTTCATTCTTGGTTGACACAGGAGCCACACGCTCAACTGTTAGGAGCATTGAAGTACCAAATTTGCCACTCTCAGGGAGAACAGTTCAAGTAGTGGGAGTAGCAAACAGGCACCTGACGAACCCAATCACAGATCCAGTACAAGTCAGAATTGGTAACTATCAAGGGTCACATAATTTTGTGGTATGTGACTCAAGCCCGATATCACTGTTAGGGAGAGACCTATTGTGCAAATTGGGATGTTCGATTATGTGTTCGAACGATGGAATTAGAATTCAGACGAGCAGTGATGGGGAAGAAGGGGACAGTGTAGAAGGGGATGAGATGGAAACTGTCGATGAAGAATATCCTCTGATTACCCTTTTTCCGATGATAACTGAAGCAGATATTCCAGCTGAATTACGGGAAACAGTCGGAAAGGAAGTGTGGGATATGACAGGAAAAGAGGTGGGATTGGTGAAAGGAGTGGAACCAGTGAAAGTGACCATAAAACCCAATGTAACCTTTCCCCAGACCCCACATTATCATATGGCACAAGACACCCTCATGAAAGTCGCCCAACTCATTGACGAGTTTGTAAAACAGGGAGTACTGAAAGAAGTGTTAAGCAGTCCATGTAATTCACCAATCATGGGACTAATAAAGCCGAGTGGAAAGGTCCGAATTGTGCAGGACTTGAGGAAAATAAATGACATCATAATTAAATGCTGCCCTGTAGTACCGAATCCAGCTGTGATAATGTTTCAAGTCCCTTGCGATGCCGAGTGGTTCTCAGTCATCGACTTGTCACAAGCATTCTTTTCGGTGCCTCTTCATGAGGACAGACAATTTCTCTTTTGTTTCAAATTCTTAGACAGAGTTTACAGTTGGTGTCGAATTCCTCAAGGGTTTTCGGAGTCACCGTCAATTTTCAATCAGATTCTAAAGAAAGACTTGGAAGCGTTAGAATTGCCATTCGAGTCAACCCTAGTACAGTACATTGATGACTTACTGATTGCATCTAAGACAGAAAGTGACTGCACAGCCGACACCATTGCCCTATTGAACCATTTGGGAAGGAATGGACACAAGGTGTCTCCTTCAAAGTTGCAGTTCTGTCAGAAGAAAGTGAAATATTTGGGTCATCAAATAGAGAAAGGGTCACGGAGAATAATGAAGGAAGGAATAACAAGTGTACTTCAAATGAGTCCACCAAAGACGAGGAGGGAGGTGAGGAAGTTTTTGGGGATGGTGAGCTACTGTCGCCAATGGATTCCCAACTTCTCAACTCTAGCAAAGCCTTTACTGAAACTGACCCAGAAGGATGCATTGGATGAAATTGAGCTGAAAGGAGATGAGATGGGCGCTTTTATTGAATTGAAAGAATGCATGTGCAGGGCTCCAGCTTTAGGTATGCCTGATTATACAAAGCCTTTCACATTGTTTTGTCATGAACGTGATGCGTGTTCCTTGTCTGTCTTGACCCAAGCCCATGGTGGCATAAACAGACCAGTAGCGTATTTTTCAGCTACTTTGGATCCGGTTGCAGCAGCACTGCCAGGGTGTTTGCGCGCCGTAGCAGCAGTTGGTATCAGCCTCACTCAGAGTGAAGGAATAGTGATGGGACACCCATTAACAGTCATGGTCCCTCACTCAGTTGAGATACTTTTGACCCGCTCCCGAACGCAACACATGACTGGAGCAAGACTCACAAGGTATGAAACAATAATTCTGGGCTCACCGAATGTGCAGCTGAAAAGGTGCACTACGTTGAATCCAGCAACCTTGCTTCCCAGTGAAAATGCTGAAATTGAGAACGCTGAAGACGTCGAGCACGACTGCCTTCAGGTGACTGAATTTTGCACAAAACCCCGACCTGATATTAGGGATACTAAGCTTGATGAAAATGACCATATTATTTTTGTTGATGGTTCATGTCTAAGAGATGGGTTGGGAATTTTGAAAGCAGGATATGCTGTATGTACTGTAACAGGTGTCTTGGAAGCGTCCTGGCTTCAAGGAGTCTATTCCGCACAAGTAGCAGAGCTTGTAGCCCTTACAAGAGCATGCCAACTGTCTACATTGATGAAGGTTACCATTTACACTGACAGTCAGTACGGGTTTGGAATTGTGCATGACTTTGGGCAACTATGGTCACAGAGAGGTTTCCTGACCTCTTCAGGGTCCCCAGTGAAAAACGGGGAGAGAATAAGGGAATTGTTACACGCCATTCAGATGCCAGCTGAAATTGCAGTGGTAAAGTGTAGTGCTCATACAAAAGGACAGGACTATGTTTCCCTGGGAAATGCATATGCGGATCAAGTCGCAAGATTTTGTGCCTTGAACTGTATATTGCTCAGGGATGAATGGAATTTGATAAGTGAGCCAGAGCTCGAACCAGCTGAAGCATTTGCCTTGAAGGTCGTGGATACAATGGATGAGCTAAAAGCATTACAGAATAGCGTCAGGGAGGATGAAAGAGTTTCCTGGATTAAGTCACAATGTACAAGGAGACCAGATGAGTTATGGGTTTCAAATGAAGGAAAATTTGTTTTACCAAATAGTCTCTTATCGCAGCTAGCGCGGTTCTATCATGGACAGGCTCACCTAGGGAGAGATGCCATGATAAGATTGTTCAAAACTGATTGGTTTAACCCCAGATTCCGTCAAGTTGCAGAAGCAGTTTGCCATCGTTGTGTCATTTGTCAGCAGATGAACCCAGGAAAGGGAACGGTTGTGAACGTGAGCCACATTGGCAGGGCGGGTGGCCCGTTCAGCAGAATGCAGATGGACTTTATTGAGATGCCTGTGCATGGAGGTCTGAAGTATGTGTTGGTGATTGTGTGCATTTTTAGTCACTGGATTGAAGCATACCCCACACGTAGAAATGACAGCCTTACAGTTGCAAAACTATTGTTGAGGGAGTTGATACCACGTTTCGGATTCCCGATCTCTTTAGAGTCAGATAGGGGAAGTCACTTCAATAACGAGGTGATAAAGTTACTTTGCGCAGCGCTGAACATTGAGCAAAAACTGCATTGTAGCTATCGCCCTGAAGCCTCAGGACTGGTGGAACAAATGAATGGTACACTGAAATCAAGAATGGCGAAAATATGTGCATCGACAAATTTGAAATGGCCTGACGCATTGCCTTTGGTGTTAATGTCAATGAGAAACACCCCTGACAGAGACTGGATTGTCCCCGCACAAAATTCTCATGGGCAGGGCCATGAGACTTCCTGCAGTTCCCGCAAACGCGCTTTTGAATATTACAGATGATATGGTGTTAGACTACTGCAAGGGTCTGGCTGACGTGGTTCGCTCTTTCTCTCACCAGGTGGAAGCAACCACCTTGCCACCGATCCAAGGTCCAGGACACACACTGAAAGCAGGTGACTGGGTCGTGATAAAGAAGCACGTGAGGAAGTCGTGTCTGGAACCCCGATGGAAAGGCCCTTTCCAAGTGATCCCGACGACCACTACCGCTGTGAAGTGTGCGGGAGTTCCCAACTGGATCCACGCCAGTCATACAAAGAAAGTGTTGTGTCCCACAGATGAGGAAGTTGAAGCGCTGAAACTACCAGTACCTGATAACAAAGTGCCGAGCGCTGAGGCAGAGCAAAACAGAACTAGAAGCGAACAGGCAGAAATAGAGGAGGGAGAAATATTCTCTGAGGACGAAGCAACCGATTCACTTGGGGAAGGCCAAGGAGGATCCTCAGACAGCGACGAAGCAGCTGAAAGTGACAAAGAGCCTGAAGAAAGTAACGGTGACAAAGGGCTTGAAAGAGGTGAAGAAGCAGGAGAGCCTGATCAGAGGAGGGCTTTCCCAGAAGCAGACGGTACAGAAAAAGAAAAGGAAAACCTGATCGACTCCCCAGAAGGAGGGGACAAGGCAGAACAGAACGAAACTGTTCAAACTTCTTCAGAAGAGATCGCAGGTCCATCAAGTGGACACAGTGCAAAGAGAAGACCAAGTATATCACCAGTAAAAGTAAGGACTAGAGAAACGTTGAACGACAGTGAAGGGCCAAGAGTGAAAGAGAAAAAAAAGGAAGTGTCTGTCGTGGTACCAACATCGAGTGAAGGAAAAGACTTGGCCAAAGAGGAAAGTACCAGTGAGACAGAATCAAAGAGAGATGCAAAATTGAAAAGGAAAAGGATACCAAACAGGAGATATTCCGGTCCAGAATGGGCATATGTAGTCAATGACGATTGGACCGACGAATTTGTATCTCTTAGCCTCGAGAACGAAGAAGAAGAGATACCAATAGAAAAGAAAAGTTTTATGGACACTATTGATTGAAAAGGTGATAAATGACATTGCTTGCTATAATCTAACGTGATACAACCAGCTGAGACATTGCTAAACCGGATGAGACGTTTGCTAACTTGATAAGACTTTGATAACCTGATTGACTCTTAAACCCGATTTGAGACAACGTTGCTAACTGATAAAAGACTGAGTTATTGCCGAATTGAGACAAATGCTGCTAACCGATAAGTGACTGGGCTCCTGAAGAAAACTGTGTGAACATTGCGCTCGTTCAGCTTTGTAACAATTTGCTAAATCGTTTCTTTTATAAGTGCTTCTAGCTCTCTGATTCTATACAGATCATGACTAAGTACGCTACACAAAACAGTAGAGTGAAATATTGTAAATATGCGTGTATAGGCTTGATAACTGCATGTGTACTAATAATAATGGCAATAGTGCTTGCAACGTGTGGTAAGGGTGAGAATGAGAAAATTGATGCTTCTACTTCTGCTCCTGTTACTGTCACTGAACTAACCGCATTGAAAAGTCTAGAATTAGATGAGAGACACTTGCACGATAAGAAGGAACTTTCGTATAATGTTTTCTATCGCCTACTAACAGAATATGTTGAGACTATGGATGCGAAAGATTGTTATGTGTGTACACAGATACCGACATCGGTAACGGAAGGGGTGACTTATCACCACATGCCTCTTACATATGGGATTACATGTAGTTTAGTAACTTCTAGATTTTATGATCAAACTAACATACAGGCCCATATTTATACTTTTTGACGCTAAACTGCGCTAACGCAGTTTAGCGTCAAAAAGTTTTGCGCCGTCTAACGCCATTCTGAAGCGCCATGCGGGCGCCGTATTTATGGAATGGCGTTAGACGGCGCAATCAGACCGGCGCTGCCTGGTTTGCGTGGGAAAAAACCACGTAGACCAGACAGCGCCGGCGTAGGGGGAAAATGGCGCATGGGCGTCTTAAAATGGGGCAAGTCAGGTTACGTCGAAAAAATCGTCTTAACCCGACTTGCGCCATTTATTTTCGACGCCCATCCCCCATCAACATGACTCCTATCATTGTAAAGATAGGAGTCATGCCCCCTTGCCCAATGGCCATGCCCAGGGGACTTCTGTCCCCTGGGCATGGTCATTGGGCATAGTGGCATGTAGGGGGGCACAAATCAGGCCCCCCTATGCCACCAAAAAAATATATAAAAAAAAAAAAATTATACTTACCTGAACTTACCTGAATGTCCCTGGGGTGGGTCCCTCCATCCTTGGGGGTCCTCCTGGGGTGGGCAAGGGTGGCAGGGGGGGTCCCTGGGGGCATGGGAGGGCACCTGTGGGCTCATTTTGAGCCCACAGGCCCCTTAACGCCTGCCCTGAGCAGGCGTTAAAAAGTGGCGCAAATGCACCGTTTTTAGCCACGCCAACTCCCGGGCGTCTCTTTTGCCCGGGAGTATAAATACCACGTAAAGGCCTGGGAGTCATTTTTTAGACGGGAACGCCTCCCTTGCATATCATTAACGCAAGGAAGGGGTTCACGCTAAAAAATGACGCACATTCCGGGAACTTTGGCGCTATTCGCCTCTAACGCCATAGTATAAATATGGCGTTAGTTGGCGTTAGTTTTGCGTCGAAATTGCGTCAAAAAAAACGACGCAATTTCGGCGCAAACGGAGTATAAATATGGCCCACAGTATTTTTATTCAAATTATGATGTTACCTTTGCATATGTTCCTATAATAACGCAACTAAGCCAGATTGCTAAAGATTGGGATGCTAAAATAATGAGGGAATTTTTCGAGCCAATGCAACCTTTTGAAACAGCTCACGCTCATAGGGAAAACCTTACCTGCTCGCTCTCTGCAGTAGAAATAAGCTTTTTAGATCGCACAGATGATAGAAGGGCACAAATGAATGCGAAATTAGAAAAAGAGCTAAGTAAGAGGACTTCAGTAGATAATTATGCTTTTGCCGCAATAAAAACACAAGGAAAAATAGCTTTAGACGCTTGGCATGTAGGGAAATTTTGTATATATCGTGGTGAGTCTTATTATGATAACATTTTCGTGGGAGCGAGTGAATGTAAACATACGTTTATCTTTAAGGCCAAATGGACATTCATGCTGAACGGACTTGACCCTGTCATACCTGGTGTATATTACATTTGTGGGCATAATGCCTATTATCGTCTTCCAAAGGGATGGTGGGGGAGATGTTATTTGGGTATAGTGTTCCCAAAGGTTTATCAACTGGATGACCTATCGGTGATTCCAAAGACGTCTGTATCTCATCATATCCAGAAAAGAGAGACCGCAGCTGCTGTGGTAGGAGATATATTTGGAGCCATAATTCCGTCATTGGGAGTTGTGTTGAATTCCATCAAAATAAGAAAGTTGTCTACTATAGTGGATAACATGTTGACAACGTTTTCAGGTGCTATAATCCTGATGGATGCTGAACTTGCAGCGGAAAGAGCTATGACTCTTCAAAACAGGCTTGCCCTAGACATTCTTTTAGCAAAGGATGGCGGCGTTTGCAAAATGCTTGGTGCGCGTCACTGTTGCACGTATATACCAGACAACAGTGTGAAGATTAAAACAATGCTTGCAAATCTAACAAAAGAGAGTGCAGACTTGAAGGAATTGAAAGAACCAGGAGTTTGGGAGAAGGTTGGAAAGGGAGTTGCTTCAGTGGGAAATTGGCTTGGTGGCATTTGGAATGGAATATTACAAAAAATAATACAGGGAATACTAATAGTACTAATTTGCATCTTTGGGATTTGGGGAATAAAGAGGGGAATACTAATGATCATGGAAAAAAATTAAAAGAAGGAAGGAAGAGAAAATAATGAAAGAATGGCAGAAGAATACAAGGCAAGAACAAGGGGAACTAAAAGGCAAAGAGAACTGACAGAATTTTAATGGAATAAAATTTGTGGGAATGGTTTTGTGTGATGACAAATAGTCATCAGAGGAGGGATTGATGACGCAGAAACAAAGGTTTTACATTTATTAGCGCATAAAACGTAGTGCTGCAATAATCAAGTGTGACTTTAACCGAACTAATAAAGATTGTACGGGGACAAATGTGCCCTCAGAGTAGTTCGCCAACATTTATAAGCGTGCTTTATATAACGTGATGTATTAGAATTGTACTAATCTGACATAACCGTAAATGTGTGCCATGATTTGCTTGTTTGAAATGTTTTAACTTAGCATAACTTTAGTGGAGGCTTCGGCCTAGTTGCCTTGTCTCACGGTTTAGATGCTCGTATTTTTCTAATGTGCTAATAAAACGTGTATTCTTGCTTGAAGCTGTACTTTTCCAGTGAGATCGGTCCACATGCTTATCTTTAAGGTTTCGTGCCAGCCTGGCATCTTCTTCTTTGCTCCAAGGTCAATCTGCAGGTGCAGACAATGGAAGCTCTGAAAGTGAATTAATTGGTAAAATATGTTGCAACTTACGTTCCCGACTCCAAGGATAATGTAGGCCTAGGTAGAAGCTTGTAAATTGTTGTTTTTGATTGGACAATTTGAAGCCAACCTATGAACCCTCCAATGGAAGACCCTACTGGATTTGAACTGTTGATTATTTAAACCTGGTGCACAAGAAGAAAGCGGCCATTACCCATTGCACCCATTGAGGACATTAGACATTGCAGACATTATGGCCCATCTTGCCGACCTCGTCATTTTGCCATCTTCTACGATGCCAATTGATGTTCGACGCCATTTTGAATGAGACTTTGATGCTTTCTCTAATCGAAAGAAAGAGACTTTACGAAATTCTCACCCTAGAGACTTTAACTTTGATTCGTCCCTTTGCATAAAAAGTAGTTTTGTCCTTTTATCTTGCCGCTGTGAGGCAATTGCCCCGTCCACCCTGCCCCTTTACCCCCGTCCCATGCTGATCAACCGGTACCTGTGAGATGAAGACTTCTTTGAATGCTGATTGAATTTGGTAAATATGAAAGGATAAAATGTACAATTGCATTGTGTTTTCTTTTTAGGTAACCAACTGCTGATTTTTGATATGAGCCCTAGTTAGGAGTTTTTCCAAATTAATGTTGCTAAATTGTTTTTTTGCATGAAGTCCCACATGCAGATGCTAATTTGATGTTAGATGAGGATTCATTTGTTGCACAATGCAATTTGAGACCTTGTTATGCTGACTAACGTATGCAATTAGCCTATTACAGATTATCATTTTAGTGGTTTGCGTTGCTATCATCGAATGCATTGTTATTCAAATGCTGCATAGATTGCATCTTTTCGCCGTTATGGACAGCTATTAATGTTCATTTACATATATCATTTGGTGTTGAGACACATTTATATCGTGCTAGCTTTGTTAATATAGGGAAATAAATTCATTAATTTTGAATAAACTGGTGTGGTTATTCATGGCCGAAAGGTCATGGTTCGCCGAAATGTTTTCTGGATTAATTGTGAAGTGTTATGTTGATCAGGGCATTGCTTATGTTCGTTATTGATTATTGATTTGATTAAATTGATTACTCTCGGGTGAAGAGAGCCCCACTTGGTCAAAAGATTCATCGACCCAAGAGCGTCCAGATACAGGTAATTTATTAGGACGGAACGCTCTATCAGGGTTACCAAACAGATCTTTCCCAGGCTGTTTCTGAATGCTGAAAGATCTGCTACAAGTTGTACTTGTTGATTTTCCATTTTGTGAAACAGTGTGCATCACGGCATACCGCACCCCTAGATGATGCCTGGAAACATCTGTGTGATGGATGCTATTTGGGCAGCAGATTGGAGTATGAGCAGAACATCCTGAGTTAGAAAAATTAGTTGTTAGATAACTCACCCAGTTCAGCTGGTTGATGTTTAAATTATTAGCTCCTTGCGGCCCAAACTCCATTGCTTTTCCTATCTACCAGACATTTGTTACATCCTTACTTTTCCTGGCGTGAATGACCTAAACCAGAAATCATCATGAATTGCTTTTCTACACACCCAGAGCACCTTTCTCAATGTACTTCTCTGGTGGATCACTTCTGCTTTAAGAACCTTACAGAAAGGATTGTCTTGGAACTGTTGCATGAGCCTGTTTAAATTTTTCTTAGAGCACCTCACTTCATGTAGGAGCCACTGTGTTGTCAGAGCCTCGAAAGCATAGCCTTGGGTGAAATACTTTCTATGGAATATCACTATAATATACTTTATTAAATCTTTCCAACTACTTACAGTATCTTTAAGACCTATATTTTAAAAAATGAAGCTTAGACATCTATTAAGAGTATCTTCAGCAATTTTTTCATCCCATCTTAATATTTTTACATTCACTGTATATCCATCGAATAGGATAGTTTTTGATGCAATTGGAACTTGTGTATGTGCTGCCAAAGAAATGCCCTGAGGCAAATGGTTGCTCTCTGGAGTCTGATTGATACTGATCTGTTCAATCTGATTAAATAAGGAGACATTTGCTATGGTATATTCTAGGTATGCAATGCGGTCATTATTATCGTCCATGCTGGCAGATGTCACCAGAGAATTGCCCGTTTCGAAACATATGGTCTAGTGAACTGCAGAAATCCACTAGCTTATTCCTAAGAGATCAGGCTCTGTTCTTTTGGGAGGGGGGCATGCTTTGGAATGAACATCTAAAGGCCTGTCCTATATAAATTAATCTCTTATTCATGAAGGAAAAACAGATTGAGGCTGAAGTCACCAGTTTGCAACATGTCCGCATTAATATGTACCACTTTCAGATCCATAATAATTTTGCATAACTTTTCAACTTCCAATCTTTTTTCTATTGGGCATGGATTTGGGTAAATATTCAAAAGGGTCAAGGTTAGATTCCCTCCCCCCTTCCAACCTTCCAGAAGTACTGCAACAAAACCATGCTCTGTAACGGTGAAGGACGAGGCCTGTAACTTTAGACTAGAGATGATATAAATCAAAAGGCTTTCTCTACAGTGACCAAGCTACATAACTTTTGTAGGCATGCAAGTACATTCGATATACCCTGTAAGTGGCACTGAAGTTTGTAACTAAATTTGGTGAAACATTCATGATATAGAATTGATGCACATATGTAATAAAATCATAATTAATAATTGTACTGCTCAAACCACCCACATTTCACGAACAGATTGTCAAATTCTTTAATTCTTGTTACTGGGGAGCTGATGACATGATTCAATCACCCTGAGAAATTGTAGAAAATATGGCTGCAAGCCTGATCCGTTCAGAATTCGTTAACTTAATTTTACTGCCCTATTCCCAAACACTACTTTTTGCAAACAGGGTATGATATCATTTTGGGGGCGGGAGAGTGTTGCTGCAGATGACCCCACAGCACAGGATGGAGGCCGGTTTTGAACTTCCCTTCCAAGAGGAAATATGTTTTGCAAAATGATGGAGGATATGTATTCCCAAAATACCAGCTGATTTTTATGCTCCAATTCCTACAGATAGTTTTGTACTCGTAAACCAGCTTGGCATGTTCATGCGTGGAAAAAGTCATCAAGGTGAACTCGGTTTGTTGCGGACTTCAGGGTGAAATACACTGTATGGCTGCTATATCTCCAGATTTGATGTCTGCTAACTGAGGAATATCAGCCAGCAGCCTGAGGGTGTTAGCGTGATTTAGCACATTGACATAGTCCCTTATTTTGTATTGAGGATACCATAGTATTTTTGTTTGTCTAAAAGCTTATGCCTAATTATGGTGTGGCTCATGGGGGCAGATTGAATTTACTTATAATATGAGGCGGAGAACCTTCAAGCAGTGGAGGGACAGGGTTAGACACCCATCATCTTAATTTAGCAAAGCCACCTGCAATTGCTTTATTGAGCGTTCGCTTGAATCCAAAATTTGGGCACCAAACTCAGAAGTAAGTTGAATCATTACTCCCTCTGGATGGTACAGACATTGCCTACTTGGTTTAGGTTTTGGAGGTCAGAGTTTCTATTGCCACCTGTAACGGTGGCTCATTAAGGCCCACATGTTTAGTAATTTCACTCACTGGAGCAACCGGTACCTCTGGTGAAAATTCACTTGAGCCCCTGTGTTTAATTGATTGAAGATACCTCTTTTGATGTACATTGGGCTTCAATCATTGCTTGTGATTTCCACCTTTGAATCTGTAATATATGCCTGCTTCTCCTCATTTCTGGTGATCAGCTCTTTGTGTTCTCCTTGATGAAAAACTGGATATAGCCTCCTTGCATTCTGTGTTGGAACTGGTGTGGGCTGGCTGAGATCAGGCAATTGAGCCCCTAGGCAGCGTTCCTCAGCATGTTGCTCTTTTGCTGCAGGGAGGTGAAACTTCCTAGCCTCTTCATGTTTCATGCTGCCTAAAAAGCTCTTGGCTTGTTGGGGAGTTACTGGCAATCTGGGAGTCTTATTGGTCATATAATTTGTGAACCTCTGCAATTATACGTATGTTATTGCTGCTACTCCGTTTAATTTCCTCGGTGATCTTATAGTGAATGTAGAAAAGAGAGAAGGCAAACTTGTGCTAATGCAAACATAAGTAGAAAGAATCATATAAATGTATGTGGTGAAGAAAAAACACAAGCCCAAGTTGTTTATGATTCACAGATAGAGAGACAGAATAGAGTGGGAGCCTGGAGGAAAGTTAGACACGAGTTCTAGTAGATAGAGAAATATAATTAACAAATGCAGCAGAAATGGAAGGTCACAGCACGCACCACAGGCACACAGTGCAACAACACATGTCTGGGAAAAAATGTAGATGAAAGGAGACACAAGGGAATATGATAAGCATGTGGTTAGGCTTTGCAGAACATTAGATACACAAGGAGGGATGTACCAATATGCTTCAAAGCATGAGACCGTGAAGGACACTGGTTCAGAGTATATAAAAAATGTAACACTAACATGTGAATTCAGTCACATTCTGAAAAGTGTGGTTAGAGGGTTTTACAGAAACTATTGCTGCTTGCTGAAATTCTAAGAGATAATGATGTGCTTGAGCAAATACCTGATTTAATAATATGCGATGAATAACAAACCCATTGTGGGTTTAAAACTATATAAGACATTACCTGTTATGTTGCAGTCTGAGTTCAGTTTCAGTTCTTCATAGCTGTTCTGACCTCCAGCGATATCTGATAAAAACCTATACTGTACTGCCAACTTTGTTGCTTCTTTATTTCTTCAACAGCATTTGACTCAGCCAGCCAGAAGTTTGGGTTCCATTCCCAGACTTCTGCCGAAAGGAACACCGCTTGCCCAGGATGAATAGAGGATAGAGTACTGTGAAGAAATCAGGTCAGCAGACACCGTGCTTTAAAACTAAAGTCTGCATTTATGGGAACAGGCAGGCAGGTTTCTAGAGGTTGCCATCAAAAGAGTGAGAAGAGGTCTGACTTTGTACCTTAAAATTCTAATTGCATTATTCTTTGGCAATCATAGTATGGAGGAATGAGGAAATGCATTCTTGATTTATAGGTTTTTTTCAGGATGCAATCTTATTCTTCGTGGAATAAAATGTGGTGATTTTTCGGTTAGACCTGAAGACTAGATATTGTGAATCCCCTTTGAAATAGAAGTAGGGAATAACAGACAATAGTATTAACCCAGGGGACAGCTCCTGGAAGGGACATTCCTTCAAGAAGTGGCCAGTATATATACTGCTTAGATCTGGAGAGCTAGAGTAGAAGTAGTGAGGGTTACAGGTGTGACGTCTGATGTGGTAAAGAGACAGTCACTTGATCGGTGCCGGCAGACCTTACTCTGAATACGTCAGACACCCAGCTCCCAAATCCCCAGATTTATGATATCTGGAAGGGGTTTTTAAGGAAGAGGGACTAAGGCTAAGGCATCAGTTGGAGAGTCTGACATTTAGGTAAGGGAACAACCGGATGGTTGGTGTCAATTGAATTTGCCCTGAGCACAGTCAGACCCTTGGTTGCAAACGCAAAAAGTGCAGTAGTTGCAACTAGATATCCATCCATCAATGAGAAGGGGGACATAAAGAGTACAGTATTTCATAATCATAAGGGGCAAAATATAGAGTAGTGGCAGGGGTCCCCTCTAGTTGTCATACAGTCTGATGTAAGCGAGAAAGAAAGGGTGCATGATCTTTGCAATATTTTTGATATTCTAATAGAAACCACTAAAGTTTCCTCAAAGTGGGAAAGCATTATCTCAGATAAAAACACAGGGAATCAAAATAAAATATCCCAAGACAAGTCTAAAGATTATTAACCATTCTCCATGAGTGTGACTGATGATTCACTGTGGCAGGAAACAGGAAATTGAATTAAAATGAATATTTCAATCGGCCCATGGAGAAACCCTGTGTCCACGTAAACCTCCTTAGTTTGAAAAATTTGCAGAGTCACTCATCATATTAGAGGCCCTCTTTAAAGCATTTATCTCAGACATTCATAATTCAGGGGTTCAAAACATGAACTGGAGACCATATCCCAGAGCACCTCAAATTGTTATTTACATTCATGTATTGCATCAGGAACCAATCCACTTAGACCTCCCATTAATGCACCCTCCCCAGATATAACCATGTAAAAAGTGTAACACAGACTAGCAATAAGTATGGCTGATATTCACTGATTTGGTCTCACAACAATATATGTGAAGTCAAGCAGCACTGCATGAGATCAACATGTGGTTACCACTGCCATAGGTTAGCGATATTCATAAAGACAAATATATAAGTAGAAAAGACAAATAAACAAAACGGTCATAAGACAATGGGTATTTCGACAACACATAAGAAGTACATCCTCAAGGGACCATGGAGACACCTCTGGAACACATGATAAAAACATTCCCTTCAGACAAGAAGAGGATACAAAAGTACAGTAAACACGGTACAAAGGTCCCAAGGGCCACGCTCAGCCATGGCCAAAGAATGGGACGTTCGACGAAGACATAGCTGAACATACATTACCTTACATTTGCTCTAAGTATAAAAGGAAAAAAAGACAGAAAAGGGAAGACATCCTGTTATTATTGTGGCTATTCTGTGATACAAAAACAAATGTGAAACAAACAGCACTGAAGAGACAATAACACAGCCCCAGAGAAGCCTTCAGGGGGAGCCCCCACATTACAGTCTTTATCCCATTCTGCCAGCCATAGAGTACCAGGATCCCGTTAGAGTTACACTTAAAGAAGAAACAGGGGGAACCAAGGCAACTTTGGACACCACCCCTATAACTCCTCGGGCAGGGCATGAACCAGACCGAAGAGAGAGTCTCATAAATGAATTGCAGCATGCCGTGAGACAGGCAGAACGATCTAAAAGTCCCCCCCCTGTAAGGTCGATTGACTATGGGATATGTTGTTCTTAGGCTGTGTAGGAAAGTCCTCCTTTTTGCCCTGATCACCCCCAAACTTTTTGGATAGATACTGGTGGTTACTGACTCTTGGCTGTGCCTTGGGTACTGCTTACCAGTCCCAGGGCCAGTGCTCTCTGTAAAGTGGATATGCAAATTTGGCTAATTATAATTGACAAAATGAACCTACCTATAAGTCCCTAGTATATGGTATGGCATGGAGGTTTAGGGACCCCAGCATAGGTAGGGCCCCCATAGGTGCACTGCTGAGGTGTCCAGTGTCTTTTTAAAGGCAGGCCTGCCTTGCTGGCTGCTTTTAAATTAAAGTTACATGCAAATTCAACTTTGGAATTAAAAGTAGTTCCAAAGTCTTAAACTACCTTATTTTTACATATAAGTCACCCCTATCTACCCCTAGGGTTGGGTGCCATGTAACTATAAGCAGGGACATTTAAAAAATAGTTTTATAAGTCCTGGTGAGGTAAAACAGCCAAATTATTTTTTCCCTCATTGTAGTGAATGGCCTCCATAGGCTAGAATGGGGAGACTTTATTTTAATTTTTAAAATCCCCTTATGTAACTGGTACTACAAGTTTGGAACCATATTAATTGTTATAATAAATCCCACAACTTCCAGTTGTGGGATTTAATATAACTTGTTCAGGTAAAGAGATTTAAACTTTACATGAAAAGTTGCCAAAGTCATCCCTGCAGTGTTTTTGCTGCTTTGCTCTGATTGGCCAGCCTCTGGCAGTCTGGCCAGGCTGCCTTGATGAGGTGTGAAGTGACCTGGCTCAACACGAAGAGATGTGCCTTGGGGAGGAGATCTCCCCTCAGCAGATGGGGAAGCAGGAAGGGGGAGGGCTGCCAAACTGGTCTTCAAAGGCAAAGACAGACATTTGAAGCAACCCAGCAACACCCACACATCCTGCAGACCCAGCCAGTTAGGTGCCCCCTTAATTAGATTAGGGGGGGCAGGAGAGGGGTGTGTTTAGGATTTTTAGTGACACCAGTGGGTGGACTCAGCCAGATGTAACATCCAAAAATCACTTTCAGCCATGATGGATTTTTGAGGAATGTTGCTCCCTGGGATTGATTTTTGCCACACCTCCTAGGAAGTGGTCATCACAGGGGGAATGACCCAGCCCTTGATTGGAGAACCAGGACCCCCCTGCTTTTCACCCAGGAGCAAGGATAAAACTGGAAAACCTGCACCCATGCCTCAGATCCTTATCAGATTCCAACAAGGAAGAACTACAGGAGAAGAAGGACTGTCCTGTTGGACCCCTGGCCTTCACCTGGACACTGCACTCTGGAGGACTACACCAGCTGCTCACTTGGGCTTCACCACAAGAAGGACTTTGCCTGGCTTCAACTGGTTCAAGGAGGGACTCCCTGTTTGCTACAGGTGAAAACTTGCTAACCAGAGTCCCCTGCACCAACTCCTGGAGAAACCAACCAGCTGACCACTGTCCAGTGGCCAAAAAGGAGTTTGTGCCAGGTGCAATCTGGGAGTTGGAGTCCACACCCTCAAGGAGCATCCCAGAGCTTCTGGAACCCTGGGCTGAATTGTGGACTTCAAATGAACTGTAAAAGAACATCTGGAAGAAGATCCAGAAGTTTTGAGAAGTTTGGAGAACTTTTGGAAAAAAGCTCCACAGAGGGACCGACCCGCCGTGGCAACTCTAGCTGGCTTGCCTCAACCGCGACCCAGCCTGACTTGCAGGTTCGTCCCGGTGAAGAAAATCTCCACAAAAGTCACTAAGTCTGAACGTAGGAAGTTGACCGGGACCTCCCAGCATATCTGAAGAGGGCTCCAAGGACTTTGGATCACGATTCACAGTCGAAGGTTTTTCACCTCGAAAAAACGGCTAACTCCGAAAGTAAAAATCTCCACCGACGGCTCCCGCGATGCATATTCGAGGAAGAGTTCCAGGAGGTTGGATTGTACTGGCAGGGTTGTCCCGCTGAAGAAAATCTCCAGAAAAACAACTAAGTCCTAAGGCAAACTTTTGACCGAGGCCTCCCGCGGGCTGCAGCCGAGCCAGGCTCCATCGCGGTCAGCCTTTAACTTTGACTTTGCCCCAGTCGAGGTGCGACCAGATGACCAGATTGGCGCTTTTTGTTTCTATGAGCTAGAAAACAATAATTCTTTTAAAATTCATGTCTCCGGTTCCCCTTATCCGATTTTATTAGTTTTAGTGCCATTTTAAAGCTATAAATATTTCTAATTTTAATAAATTGATTTTGAATTTTTAAACTGTTTCCTGTGTTGTATTTAATTACTGTTTTGTGATATTTGAATGCTTTACGCTTTGTCTCTTAAATTAAGCCTTGTCGCTTGTTGCCAAGCTACCAAGGGTTGAGCTAGGTTTAATTTACCAAGACCTGACTGGACCTAAGTAGAGGCTAGAGGCCTATTGCTAAGTGTAGGTACTTACCTGCCCTTACCAATAACCCATTTTTCAACAGGCTGGGAGGTACTTCTGCAGAGTCTCTGAGAGAGACAGCTGAGGAATGGAAAAGAGAAGAAGAAGGAAGGGACAAGGATATAGACGCCCTACAATACAATATACTCCGACTGAGTTACAAGATGTATCGGGCAGAGGAAGAAGGGCAGTAGAAAGAAAGGCCTAACATGGGTGCAGATGAACAGGAAACTAACCAGAGACCATATGGTTTCCACCCGTGTCCTACGCAGGAGTTACTAATGGCAGCGAGAGACACCTCAGACAGGAGGAGGTTACATTTAACACCTGTACTGGGTTATTATCTCTTCGTATTATCTCAAGAAGGATAAAGAAGGGACTCGACCACCATTTATTATATGTGGATGTTATTATTTATTTGAGTCTTGTATGCAAAGGTCAATTTTAATTAACCTGTTTCGTGGTTCACTGTCCTTGTTTGTTACTTTTTGTTGTTGGTTTATTTTGTTTCTGTTCTTGTCCATGGTTTTGTTTCTGATGTTATCCTTGCCTTTTCAGCTTCTAGATGTTGTCTCCGGGATTTCCTCAGCGATAACTTCCTCCACCACCAGCCGGGGTCACAAGAACAAAGAACAGATCCGAAAGAAAAGGTAAGTGGACTCCATTTTCTTATATTTTGTTATTTGTTTTTAAAGACGTGGGGGGAAAAGGGGAAAAGAAAGACCAAGGAAAAAGGAACCTGTGCAGAGAAGGAAAGTAGAGTCTCTTCTTGGCACCATGAGGACAGTATTCACCTCTGGTGATATTGCTTTTGTTCAAATTGTGGTGATTTATTACTTTACACAAGTGACAATGTGGGGCTCAGAAATGATGTTGTCTAATGGTTAAAAAAACGGTAACCTCTTCCCTTCTTGCTTTGTTTTACTCCTCTCCCTCCCCCTCCCTCAGTCTTTACTCCCCTCCTCCCCACCTCCACAAGTATTCTTTAGGATTTTGTATGCAGGCACGTACCTGCATGAGCCATGTCCCTCCAGGGACGTGCCCGGTTCTCTCGTTTCCCCTTGTGCAGGGTGTCTCTTCCGTCGTGTTGTTTGGCTTGCTCGGCCCTCCTCTGTCGCATGTGTCTCCTTCTCCAATGTTCGGCTTCCTCGGCGTTCCCGTCCTCAAGTCGTCCTCCTCTCCCGTCTGCTTTCTCCCCTCTTGTTCCTCCGCTTCTTCTCCTTTCGTGTCCGGGTTCACGAGGAGAGACCAGCCTATTTCGATTTCAAAAGTGCCCCCACGGTACAGAGGTGTCGGCCCCATGTTTGTACCTACACAAAGGGTTTGCGCGACCCTGTTACAATATCCATAGAGATAATAGAACAAAAGAACAGTAGTTACTACTGCCAAATCTTCTCGGATACATTGGCAGGGAGGAGTGAAAAAGAGAGAAAAAAGCCATGGCCTCAACAAAGGCCATTTCAACCCTTTGACCTAGCAACTGCTGAAGATTGTATACAGCAAAGACAGAGTAACACAGACTGGAATTACACCAATATACAAGAATGCCTCACGGTCTGGGAGCAGTACGCTATAGAGAAACCAAATGAAGTGGTTTGAAGTAATAGACCAGATCCGAGGTAAGGCAGAAGACCAGTAAACCCTCAACCAATACCACAGTTATCCCTAATTTTCAAGTGTGGGCAAGTACTCCAATACGTACCATGGCCACAGATGGATAAAGAGAATTTAAAGAGGGCATCACTCCCGCTGTCAGAGAGAGTGGGAAAATGGATAGGGTCCTTTGAAAAACACACTGCTGGAGTGACCCTCGCCTTGAATGGTGTTACAAGCTTGCTAAGTTTTCTAGTGGGAGATGAAGTAAACACTATTTTTACCAGAGCAGAGTTCCCACAAATAACATTGATAAATACACAGTTTGACATGTCAAATTTTAACAGTGTCCATCAATGTGTCTGGGATGTACTCCAACAGACCTACCCAGTGAGACCAGACATTGGTGCCCTTATGGGAGGGAGCATAAAATCAGCTGAGGATACTGCAGAATTCATTACCAGAATTTAAGAACAATGGATACAGGAAGTAGGATGTAACTGGGAAAACATGGGAGGGAATGCAATTTTATTTTATACTGTATTGAAATGGTGCCAGCCCATAGGTACACAAGCATGCTTGGATGGAGTAGTGGGAATAGAGGATAAACCATGGCCAGAAATACAAGCCCATCTTATACATTATTTCAAGCAGAAACAATAAAAGGATAAGGAGAGAACAGAGCAGGCAGAGAGGGCCATAGCTAAGTTGGTGCAAAAGAAACGTAAAAATCAAGTACAGAAGGGGCACTTGGACATCACCACAAATTACTTTTGCAATGCGAGTACAGGTGCAGGCATCAGGAGGGCAGCCACCAAGTAACATGGGAAAAGGACAAGGTTTTTTTAATTACTTTTGCAATGCCAATGCAGGTGCAGGCATCAGTAGGGCAGCCACCAAGTAACATGGGACAAGGTTTGTTTTCTGGAGGCCAAGGGCCAGAGCAGTGAAGAAGACAATGAGGATATAGGGTAGGGTGGTAGTGTTATTATTGTGTCAATATTGGTAATTTTGAAAGGGAATATAGAACAAACAAGAATAATAAGCGAGCACGGATGAATCATCCCCATGAGGCAGATGAGGCTGCAACAGATGCAATGAGCATCCCAACAACAAGTAACATAGGGACCCTGCAGGTCCCTTAAGTTCAGGGACCACCCAACAGGGGTCAATACTACAAAGTGTATCCCAGGTTGGCAGAAATACCACAGATGGACCAACACAGGTCCAGATGGTAAGAGTAATATTACAAGGTGGCAGTCCCTTTTATGCACAACCCCAAATGTCCAGAGGGACACTGACCAACAATTATACTCAATGAGGGAGCACACAGACAACCACTATGTGTCCAATACTATTGGTAACCCACTGTGATGGTAGCCATAGAAGGTTAACCCTATAGTTTTCTAATCAGCCCTTGGGCCACCAAATGGTTTATAAAGGAAGGAACACTACCTTTTTCCCACAAGTCAGCGGACACACAGGGGCTCTCTGAGGCTGTCAGGATGGTTCCTTTTGCTGAATCAGTAAGCATGACTGTAGGAGACACACAAATTAAAGTACATTGTTAAATTCTCCAGATGCACCGGTCAACCTTCTCGGAGGAGACCTAACATGTGAACTTCAGAGAAGTTGAATATGACCATCTCCTTTTTGGAAGATGGGTCAGTGGTATGTCACACATCCGGTATCACACCAGGTAGGAAGTTGTCACTCATAGCTCATGATAAGTGACAACAGGTCACAGCAATTCCTATTGACACGTAGGACTTTTTACGTGGCATATATGCTTTGATAGCACATACACCAGTGCTGCTGAGGAAGACAGTGCAGATACCAAAAGAACTATTGTTCAGACCAGACAGGCCTGTGGATCCTATAGAAAAACCTGATATGATATTTGAAATATCGGCCCTTGAAATAAGGCAAAGTTATGCATTGTTGACTGCATTTGAAAGGAAACAGGAAATGTTTGTAATCAATAGTATTTACAGACCTAGAGGTCAAATTGAGAGATAAATCAGATGAAGAAATGTTTGATTACAGTCCAACAATTAAGACAGTGGTATTTGAAATGGATTTCACCATTAGACTACAGTTGCAATACAGGAGAGTGACAAAACATGCACAGGACAGTACAATAAAAGAAAAGGATTTGGCAATAGTACCAGAATATCTGTGGACAAAGGGGCCACATGATGTTGGACTGATTAAAGGAGCTGAGCCTGTGAAAATCACACTGAAACCTGGGGCAATACGGCAGTATCCCTTGTTCAAAGAAGCAGAAAAATATATGTTTCCCACAACTCAAGCTTTACTTGAGCAGGGAGTGATATATGAGAGAACATTAGCATGTAACATGCTAACTTTTCCTATAAAAAAGACTAAGGGGAGAACTTGGAGGATGATTCAGGATTTGTGCTACAGAACGAGATAGTAACACAAGAGTTTCTAGTGATATCAGACCCATCAGTTATACTGATAAACATTTGTACGGATGCCACCCACTTTTCAGCATTTATTGCACCCAGTCAATATTTAACTGGATTTGTGTACAGACAAGCTCAGTATTGCTATAGAAGGCTCCCAGAAGGCTATTGTGAGTCCCAGAGCATCTTTAACAGGACAGTGATAAAGGATTTAGCAAACGTAAAATGCAAAAGAAACGTTTACAGTACTTGGATGACATTTTGGGATGTAGCCCACTGACAACATATGTACACATGATACTATTGGTTTACTTTGCATGCTGGCAGAAAAGGAATACAAAGTGGACTAAGACAAAGTGCAATATGTGCAGAAAGAAATTCACTATTTGGGACAGATAATATCCAAATATGGGAGAAGGGTGACACCTGACAGAGCAGAAAGCATCAGAAACATGACCAAGCCCACTGCCTCAAAACAAATGCAGCATTTCCTCAGGCTCTGCAATTACATGAGACAGTGGGTATTTGATTATATCACACTTACCGCACCAATTCTGACTACTTTAAAAGAGTTCCATACCAATGAAAACAAAATAACTTGGATTGATGAAAAAGAGACAGCATTTTTGGAGCTTAAGAAAGCAATCACAAAGATCTCAGTGTTAGATACACCTGACTACAGTAAAAGATTCTACCTCTTCTGTCATTATAATGGAACAACAATGGCCGGCAGTACTGACTCAAAAGACATCCATGGGACACAAATCAATTGCCTACTACAGTGGCTGCTAGATATCGTCATGAAAGGTCACTACCCTTCTGAGAAAGCTCTGGCTACAGCAGCATTTGCAGTCCTGAAATGCACCACCACAGTGATGGGATGACCTTAAGAACTGTGTGTAGAGCATGCAGTATTTGCTATGTTACAAAGAGATAAGAGTACCCTCACGACACAGAAAGCATCTGGATATCAAGTAATACTCTCAGTACCATAATTTTAAGTGGTCCACTGTCACACAGCTAATCCAGTGACATTCTTTCAACACCCAGTTAATTACGATGAAAAAGTACATGACTGTGCTAACTACATACCAGATGAAGGAAGTAAGGCGGAGAAGACCTCATCCCAGGGAGCATGTTACTCTTTGTTGATGGGTCCTCTTTCATAGATCAGGAAACTGGAATTAGACATTCTGGAGCAGCAGTTGTGAGAGCTGAACAGCAGGGATCATATGATATATTACAAATTATTATTCAGATACCATTATCGTCTCATTTTTCAGCACAGGATGCGGAATTAGTGGCCGTTATTGAAGCATTAAAGCAAGCTCAGGGACTAGACATCACTGTTTAATCAGATTCCGCATATGTCATGACCATTGTACATTCTAGCATTCATAGATGGGAATGGAGATTTGTTTTTGTAAATCTGATGGGCACCCCGTGATGCACAAAGATTTATTGGCACAATTAGTAAAATCTCTAACTCTTCCATCCAAAGTAGCAGTGATAAAGTGTGCAGCTCTCTCCATTCAGCTCTGGCAGATTGGGCAGCAAAAGAAGCAGTGAAAGGATCCCCAAATTATAATGAATATGATTAACACACACTAAGTATGACGGCAAACAGGCAGCAGGATGCTACTCAATTACCACCCACCCATACAGAGACAGCACAATTAAATTTATGTGAATTGCAAGAACAAGTACTACCTCATGAAGTGGAGCTGTGGGAACAGCAAGGCTGCATGCAGTCGTCAACAGATTTAATTTACTTGCAAGAGGGCACAGGCAAGCCAGTAATGCCACAAGCCCTGTTATACATAGCTCTAGAGCAACTACATCTCCCAGCACACACCTCAATGAAATATCTTCTTGCTACACTGAAATGATTACTATGTATATTGCAGAATGTGCAGTATGTCAATAGTATAGCCCTAAGACTACATTAAAAGTGATCACCTCAATAATACCAAGCCCAACAGGTCCATTTAAAAATTTGCATTTAGACTTTGTTGGCATGATTGCGAGATATAACAATTATAGATACTTTATGGTAGTTGTTTGTCTATTTTCAAGATGGATTGAAGCAGGACCGTGTGTACACAATGATGTCAAAGCAACAGCCAATTTTTTAAATAAAAGAAGTAATACCAGGTAGGGAATTCCAGAAGCAATCTGCTCAGATAACGGTACACACTCTGTTAATGCAATGTGCCTGCACATTTGCACCTCCCCAGGAACAAAACATAAGTTGTCATCTGATTATCACCCCCAAAGTAATGGCATTGAGGAGCACCTCAAAAGCATCCTAAAAAATAAAATAAGCAAACTGTGTGCTATGTTACAAAAGAAGTGGCTGTATTGCCTACCTCTGCCTCTATATGCCTTCAGAAATCAGCCGGGAAGTGACCTCCATTTGACACCGCACCAGATTGTGACAGGGCGTCCCATGCCTACACCTTTAATGATATTGTGGCAAAAGACAGATGCCTATAAGACAGCTGAGGTTTAGGAGGATGAATTGAGTTGGTATTTATCTCAGTTACATGAAATTCAAATGTCCTTTCTCTGTGATAATCAGTACCACCCTTGTAGGAGGCTGGCCCTCTATGTAGTGTGCAAAACTAGGCACACTGTGCAGGGGGTTCAGGCAACCACACGTTGGTTTCCAGAGGTAAAAATTAGACCACTTAATGCTCCAATTTTTAAGGTAGCTGGTCGAGCAATTAGGCTCATCCAGGAGATGTGCTAAGCATCTGATGTACTCACAAAATTAATCATGCACCACAAACACTCAATGAATAACTCGAGACCAGAATTTAATAAAAATACTTCAGACTTTTATAGAATTCTTAAGACCAATAAGGTTAAGATACGTGAAGTACTTTTGAGTTATGATTTTGAAAAGTTTTAATAAAGGTAGTCTTTCGGGCACACCATGGAAGCTGGAGAGTCACGGGCGGCTCCTGGTTCTGCCGGGAGCAGTTTCTGGAAATCTCTTGGCACAGACACAGAGCCACTTGAAGGGGCTACCTGGAAAAGGAGCTGGTTTGCAGATTTAAAGGTGGTGCCTTTGGGTCCCCTTGGCCTTTCAATATGGCAAGGGGTTAGGGACCTGTGGCACACAGCTGGTTCTGCGATGCAGGGCTCAGGGAGGCCAGATGCAAGGTGAGTTGGAGGCCTTGGAAGCTGAGTGCAATGGAGCCCTTTGGAGCTAAGGGTAAGTCTTCTTCCGGGGGCCTTGCAGGATGACGACGGCACTCTGGTGGGAGGTCCGGGTGTTCCTGAAGCCTCTTGACTGGGGCTTCCCACTGGTCCAGTTTCAGCTCTGGGTGAGCTGTTTTTGCTGTTATCTGATGTGCACCGACCTGTACCTGGGGTATGGGCACAACTTGGCCACAGGACGGCGCACTGCCACCAAAGTTGGCACAATTGTAGGTCTTATCTGAGCTGTTATTGGTGTGTCAACAGGTCTGGCTGCATCTTCCGGTTGCGGAGATATGACCCTCAGCAATTTGCTGATTCTTTGCAGGTATCTTTGGTTTCTTGAGTGATGCCTCCACTCAGGAGGGAAATCTTGGGCTATATACGAAACCTGGAGGTCATCTGGATCTTTTGAGGTCATTCCAGTGGTCAGCTCCTCCGCAGCAGCAATTGTCGGGATTCTGGTGCAGCAAGCAGGGGTCTCTTCTGGTGCAGAAGGTCCTCTATTCTCTTCCTGTTGGGTTCTTTGGTGCTGTCTTCTTTTCTTCCTGATGAATCTGATTTCTTGGTCTAAGGGAGCCCACTAAATACTGACTTTAGTGGGTATTTCAGGGGGAGCCTAGTAGTGTCCAATGGGACACTTACCCTTGAGTGGCTACACTCACTACTGTGACCACTTCCTGTGGGAAGGGTCACTACCCTAAAACTCATTGGCTATTTTCCTGCCATCCAACATGTAGGAAAATGAAATAGAGGGTCCACTTCACTTGCTTGCCCATTGGGGTGGTGCATTCTCAGTGATACTCCTCCTCCTACCCTCCTTGTGGTATCCCATCTTTGCTCCTGACAAAAGTGGTGGTTGACAAAGAGGGAAGCCATCTGTTGCTAGCAGTAGTCCTGGGGGCTCGAGTTTCAAGGGCAGTAGCCCTTTGAAGCTCACCACCAGGAGAGTGCACATTCCTAAGGGAGAGGGTGGTAGCTCCTTTACTCAGGAAAAGCATTGTCTTGCAAACCAGAGAAACCGGGCTCTCCCCCAAGGTTTGTATTTTGTCTGTCTTGGGGTGGCATGCTGGATGGAACCAGCTAGCAACAATGCCAGTTAGGTTAGCTTTCCCAGGGAGCACCTCTAAGGTGTTCCCGGGTATATTTAGGGATAAATCCAATGCTGGCACCAGTTTGGATTTATCTTCCTGAGTTGTTTAATACCAAACAACCTAGGGTTCAGAGTGGCCATCATGTAACTGGGGAACTCATGTTTGACCAGTGTCCAGTACATGTTATTTAAAATGTCTCCTCTGTTCACTCACTATGTTCCAGGTTTTCCAAGGACACAGTGGGGGCATATTGCTCATGCAACTATGCCCTCATATATAGTATGGTGCACCATGCCTTAGGGCTGGCAGGCCTGCTAGAGGGGTGACCTACCCATACCATATGCAGTGTAGGGTGGACAGGGCACACAGGAAGTGTGCCAAGTCAAATTGGTCTTTTTAGGTTTGCTCCAGAACACTCAACCTGCAATAGCAGTGCTAGGTGCATCTGGGTGCAGGTTCCTAGAGGGTGGTACAATCAGTGCTTCTGCCCTTAGGGTCCTACCATTAATACCTCATGCCCTGGATACATGGGTAACCATTTACTAGGGACTTACAGGAAGAGTTAAGAGTGTATCCAATTGTGCTAAGCACAACAGATTTAAGGAAAGAGCTCTGGCCCAGGGAACCTGGTCAGCAGGGGCCCTGGGCACTACAACTTCTAGGACACATCAACATCAGGCAAAAAGTAGGGGGCATAACCGTGCAAAAAAAGGCCTCCTCTCACACCCACAGCAGTGAAAGTCGATGGCAGAAAACCACGGATACACTTGTTGGACGTTCAACTGGACCCTACTTTGTGCTAGGCTTTTTCATCACCGGGAGGAGAATTAGAGGAGGAAAGAGAGAAACAAGAGTAACAACGTCTTCCATCCAAGCGTGAGTGGAGTATTTTATTGACTCTCCGAGCGGACAGTTTTGTATTTCGGTTTTGTTTTTATTTTTATGTTGGCGGCTACATTACAATGTTTTTTTTAACCTATGCATGGCACTGTCAGCATATCACGCACTTCCAGAGAGTAGTGTACAAGCACATAAATATATCCCATAGTGTTATTAGATAATATGTGGTACCAGCGAATGACGGAGATAGGAGAGTAGACTTCTAATGAATTATGTTTTGTTTGTTCCTTGATTCCACACTCCATCAGCTCAGACAGGTTACATTTGTGCAAAGAGGTACCCCCAAATATTACCCTACATCCATTACACCTTTTCCTTGGCAGAAGACAAGCACAGGTACAACCACTGCAGGTGAAACAAGAAACATTCATAGAAAACACCACGCAATATGAGAAAGAGTTAGCAGTCATAATGAATGTCCTCACAGAATGCAAAGAACCAGTAGTGAAGCTAGACATAATGGCCAAGACAGGAATTATGAGGTATAAGGATGAAATGTGGAGAGCTAAAATATCGCAACAGGGACTTTTAGGGTTATCCTGATCTATACTTTTCTGTAAGAATTACTCTGACACACACCTCGGCCCCACGATTGTCAAGAGAGATCACATTTCAGAGTGAATGGATCAGTATACGTTCATGGTCACTGGCACCATGGTGGTACATTTGGATGCAGGGCCCTTTCCTAATGGAAGGGAAACCAGATTGATAATATCACACAACAAAATTGTCAGGCTGTATGGGATAATAACATAACTAGACGAACTTGGATAGAAACACCTCAAACTCTTCATGTAGGTAGAAAACCCATTCTTTTTTCTTTATACTTCTGAGGAATGGAATACTCCCAGTAGGGAACAACATCAATTACATCACCACAAGGTATAATGCTGATATGCAATAGGGTACCTACAGTTTAATGGACTGCTACTGGCACTGCAGAGAGAGGCTGTATATGTGACTTCTTTCAAGTTGGAGTGATGTTTGTTCTTTGGTCATCATGCACATCTCCCCGATGGTGATTCCAGGTGTTAAATGACGATCCCATGAGCTGTCCAACTACCTTCCTACACCATCATCAGAAGAAGAGAGCTGCACATTATTTTGGCACCACAGCCTGGAAAGACATCACACTGAAGCGCAGGTTGTTCAACAATACCTAATTGTTCCTTGAAAGCGTCCTTTCATTAATTCAAGCAAAAGGGACTGCACGTTGGCTACAAATAACTCATTGGAAACTCCTAAAGATGATCAACACCACTGAAAATGACTTTAATCCAGTCAAAGAAGTTGCACACTATAAGAGTAAAGCTCATGCAGCATAGGTATGTGCTGGACCTCATGACAGCCATTAAGGGGGGAGTTTGTACTAAAATTGGGACTGACTGCAGTACGTTATGTCCCAGCCAACAATGCAGATAATGGAACATTAGCAGAGGGCATTCAAACTCTGCATACCTTGCAAAAGAAGATGGTGGATGAGTGGGTGCCCTCAATGAGTGCCTCTGATGGAGTTCACTTGGATCCCATCCTGGATGTCAGGACTGTCTAAGACCTTGTTGCCCATCCTTGTGGCAGTGTTCTTGATATACTGTGTCTTCCAGTTAGTGATAGGATGTGGCAAGAGAATTAGTCAGAATTTGGGAGGGATGTTTACCACTAAAGTGGTCATTTTCATGCAGGACATTGCCACCCTTGTCTGGCTCAAACCTAGCCTTAGAATTCTCTACTGCCTGAGTCCCCAAGCACCCCAATCCTGGATTATTCCCAAGGCTAGCTGGCTGTATAGAGAGGGGTGTGGGCAGTTTTCTGTTACCCGTGTGTCCAAAATCCTAGATTGAGCTCTCTCATGTATTATTCTGCTCATCCTGGGGGGGGGGGGCTGCAGCCCCAATATCTGAATTCACCAACTGATCATATTTGTTTTCCTTCCCACCATGGATGTCTGGATGGCAGTGGTTAAAAGAAAGTGAAGATCTTGGATGAGTTTGGGATTAACATGCTTTCCCTTTTTTTTTGTTTTTTCCGTTTTGTAAATGCTCTATGGATTATGCATGCTTTTTCAGCTTCTCAGTGAATAAAGTCTCCTTTACTTAATTCCTATAAACAGATTGGCCCGAACTCTGCCAGATCACATGACCAATTCTTGTTGCAATCCTATGTGCTGGGATTAAAACTCACAAATCTGCCTTGGGAGAACATGTGCCTTGGCATTTAATGATACTATCACTTTTTCTCCTTATTATTTAGTTAGCCTGCAAAGTTAATTAGCTCACTTCTTCTTTCTATGCTGCAGTTCCTTGGTCTCCTCGCCTGTAGCCCACTTGCTTACTTTCTTCTTTCTTAACATTCAGAACACTTTCTCCAGTTAAAAGAAATTCTGGTGTCCCATTACCTGAGCTTCCTAATTCAGAGGATGATTTGGGTGGGGAATGAGGTGGTCACAGGCCCCAGCAAAACCTGAAACCACCAATTCCACACTCCACAGTTTTCCCAAAGCCCATTACGCAACACCAAGTGCCTAAAGTAGACATGCTTAAAGTTCACAGGGCAGGGTTCTTGACTCAATAACCAGTGCCCTGACTTTAGCTGACTTGTACCTCCACATTGGCTTTCACACCCTCTACTCTGATCCCTGCTCCGTGCTCCACGCTCCTCTCCACTCCATTAGACCCAACAGCCTTGGAGGGCAAACTCCCACTGATGGAACTCCATTGGCCTCTTGCTCACAGGTAATACAACACACCTGTTACACTTGTGTGCGGTCCAACCTGGGTATTAGCAAACAAAACGTGGGCAGGGGAGACCACAGATGGAGGCAAACCACACCAGTAACCTAGCCAAGCCCCTTCTGCTCCCCTGTGGCTCAACCCTCAGGTCAAGAACCTTGCGATGCTCCCAGGCCCAGACCACATAACACACAGTCTTCTCCCCCTCTTCTTTCCTTGTTGGAGCAGTACAGAGTCTAGTGGAATGTAGCAATGTGGTGGTATCTCCAGTCTCTCCTCGGGAAAGGACCATGGGGGTCGATAATCCAAAGATCCCCAGGACATAGTGTGTACTGAGCTCTGCGGCACGTGAGTGGGTGGGAGGGTGGCAGCAGGGGGCTTCTCTTCCCTTCTTCCATACTTCTGCTAAACTTGATGCATGCTTCAGACTCCTTTACAAACTCCTATGCTTACCCCAGCATGCATGACAAAATAACTATGCTAATGTTTAAACGTCTGCAAGAGATGTATTCCTCTAAAGAAGATTTATTTCCACTTGACCAGGGTTACATAGTTCTGACATTTTCAAGACACCCTTAAGTGTGAAACCGCTTTGATGGATCAGCGAGATGTGTGGTGTGAAAATAATCAAGTTAAATAATTTTTGCTGCTTTTCCACTCCATATCAAAACATTAACACATGTTTGCCACTCATTGGACTAAAGAAAAGTACATAGAGTTTCCTGGCTCTTGAACAGTCCTTCAAACCGAAAATCTAATGGTCCTTTTACAAAGTCTAATGACAAGGCATGTGTGGGTCTGATTCACACACCTTTAGTATATATAGGGTTTACTTAGGTGCATAAAAAGCGTGATATGGGATGGGTGGCCACTGATAACAGCATCTGATTCTGTCAACATACTTGCCCATAGCCGGGTCTTAGTCTTGAAGAATATCTAGTCTATTCTAGTCTAGGGATTTATAAAGCGAATGGCTTCCCAACAGTCCTCCAAGCACTAAATGGCATGCCCTTCCATAGATGGTACAGTAGATAATTCAACCATAAAAGGTAAGTTTTGAGACGTTTCCTAAATTTGTGTTTTCGTTGGTCAGCCTTAACAATAGCGAGAGGGAGTTCCAAAGTTTAGATGCTAAAAGTAAGGTGGAATTTACACAAATAAAATGGTTGCCAGTAGGGTGAGAACTTGGGCATTCATGGAGGATGTGCACGGATGGACTGGAAACCAAAGTTAGTCCCGTCAAAAGTGATCCCTTGTTTTTTTTTTCTTTCCAATCTCGCTCACTCTCACTCTCTCTTTTTGTTTGCTGTGGATTCTGCCAGAAACAAAAGGACTTCGAGACAGAGAAATCAAACCTTGATGTTTAAAAACAGGATTGTAATGGCTTCATTCCCCAGGGGAAATGCAAGGGGCACAACTTCAGTGGCGGTGGTTGGGGTGTTACACTCCTGTATTTTGTGCTAAATAGTTTGGTGCAGGTGATTTGGGTCGGGTATGGTGAGGTGTCTGTCAGATTTCACCAGGTTTTTTACACACACAGACAAAAACGCGCAAACACTCTCTCCCTCTCTCTGTTTGGAAAGACTTCAAACATGTTGGTTATTTCTCTAAATAATGTGCTTTCTCTCACTTAGTACACCTACCAATACACATTCCTCTCCCTTTCCACTGCCCCTTAAGCACCACTGGTGCTCCCTGCTTCTTATATAATGTATTTTAACATCATGTGCCAGCATGATTGTTGGGAAAGCTGAAGCTAACACCTCCACAATCATACTGACCAAGCTAGCCCCTGGGAAAAGCCTGAAGGAATAAATGCCAATCCGGCCTCATTCCCTAGGAGAAATGCCTGAAGGAATAAACGAATAGGTCGTCCTTGGGCAGGTGTGGAGGAATGGCATTGAGAATTAAATGAAGACACAGATGTTAGTAACTTTGTGGGATTCACAAATTTCCTTATTGGCTGCCTACACCCACTTGGCACAATTTTCTTTATTCTGAGCCAGACAACTTTAATAAGTGCACTGATCTGGGGTGAAAATTCCCACAACTCATCCAAGCTGTCTTGGACTACAGGAGGACGGATTTCTCCATAACTGAATTGTTTTCCAGTTGGAGAAAACAATTCTAATTTCAAATGCACGTTTTTGCAACATTTTTTTAACTATTAGATATGTAAGGATGTAGACATAACATTTCAACCATATACAGCGGGTTCACACGACTTCGACTTCTCAGAAATCGAATAAACAACAATCAACAAAGTATATAAATTACGTTCCTGAGTAAGGATGGGAGGGGGAAAAGGGTACGAGAAGGGACCTGTTTTAGGCGTGTATATGGGTAGCTAAAGAGTGACTGTAAGAATAGGAATATGAAACTACAATAGACATAATAAGATAAGATAAAAAGAACTGCAGAGCACGGTCACGGCTGAGTGGTGTGTTGCTTATATATTGAAGCTACATATTAGTGTACCGTGTGGACAGCATGTAGTCTTTTGGTGTTGAAGAAAATGAGTAACTCCTTATTTGGGAAGCATTGGTTCGGTGGAGGTACCTTGTGGCTTTCTGTACATAATCAAATTTGGTTCAAGCTGCTGTATCCAAGTGCTTATTTTGATACCGTGTCTATGGTGATCCACTGTTACTTAAGGGTTATTCTCCCAGAGCCCTTCTTCGCTCTTCACTGCAGAGGTTCGTAATTGTCTGTTGATTTTTAAACGGATGTTTCTCTTCATGTGAGTTTTAATGTCCGTGGAGGTGGTCCTAGTTCTCTTGAGTAAGGTGGAATATATTTTATATTTTATGAGGACCACACTCTAGGGAGGCATT
The DNA here is from genome assembly GCF_031143425.1 of Pleurodeles waltl. Classification (NCBI taxonomy): domain Eukaryota; kingdom Metazoa; phylum Chordata; class Amphibia; order Caudata; family Salamandridae; genus Pleurodeles; species Pleurodeles waltl. The sequence continues at coordinate 581,486,075 of NC_090444.1, read as the reverse complement.
TTAGCGGGGTGACACCTGATTCTGTTGTTAATTGTAGCATTCCCTACTTATTCTATGTTTTTAGTACACATGAACTATTTATTAGGAGCCTTTTTGAGTTCTATGTCTGTCTTCTCTCTTACTCTGCTGCTCTAAGAAATAGATGATCAAAGGTCGACATGTTTTCATCAATTTTATAGCTCCTCTGTTCAGTGTTCAATTCTTACCAGGTCAGGCGACCATTCATCTATAATGGAAAGCCTTGGCTGCCTCCAATGGCGAAGTATGCGTATTCTGGCCACAGCTAAAGAGGTCGCTAGTCATCTCTGCAGGGGTAATGCCATTCCGGTGGCATCCTCTATGTAATGCAAGACAGTTAAGTAAGTAAATGGGAAGAGGTTGAGAGTGCCATATCAAGATAATGTCAGCCCTGACTGTCTGCCAAAAGGATGCTAAGTCATGGCAGTGCCATAGGATATGAAGTAAATCATATCCATGCGCATTGCGTCTTCGGGAGTTATTGTGTGTGAAGGGAACATCCCTCTGAATTTGTGCGTGGGTCCAGTATCAGAGATCTACGACCTTAAGATATAGGAATTTCATTGTGGCCTCTCATAACAAAAAACACATTTGTGAGCCCAGCACCTGTGGCTGGTCAGGTTCAAACTAATACCATAAGGACAATCAGACCAGCTTCCCTTCATAAAGCCATAGAAATCAGTTTGAATTTCCTAGCATGGGTAATTTGCTGATGACTTAAACGTAATTTAAATTCACGTTTTTATTTTGCTGCTCCTACAAAGTTTGGTGTAAAGTATGGTATTAATTAACACAATTTTTGCACAAAACTGCAATGCAAATTATACCTAACCTTCCTCTGCCTTCCCCTCAGACTGCACGCCTCTGGTTCTAAACCTCAAAGTTCAAAGTCAGCAGCGCATAGGATAAGATTTTGTTTTTAAAACAGTGATGCAAGGGTATACATTTAGCTTGGGAAGTATTCCTCACATTAATAATCACTGTAATACTAGAGTTTTAGATACAACGGACCCTGCCTATTTTAATGCAACCTGAGCTACTGCTCTTTTTTTATGCTTAAAAGAAACACAAAATACGACTTTTCCGCAATCAAAGTGCGAGCACCACACAGCCTATCAACAGTAAAATCAATACATGGAATATAGAGAGAGATAAAGGATCCTGTGAAGGTTTATTCCCTTACATTAGCAGATTCTTCCAGCTCAAACAGAGCCTCTTCAAAGTGACAGAACAAGGTGACCTTGGAAATAGAACAAAAAGAGAGATCAACCATTATCATCAAAGCTAAATTACTAAGACTTCTTTGTCCTTGACTCTAACTCATAAACACATATAAATATGGAAAGTGCTTTTGGTTCAGAAGCTGCCAGTTGCGTGAATTAATGAATAAATGCAATTAGGTCCCCAGAAGCAAAGATGACTGCGGCAGTAACTGCACGTTTTAGCAGTGATCTGCAAAGTGCAAACAGCAGCGTCCATTATGGAATAATGCTGCTTAGAATGTTATACTGAAAAGTTTCAACATTTATATTGTTTTTGTAATGTGGCCGAAGATAGGCTTGACTCTCTACATTACCAATTTGCAATTATGAAGTACCCACAGCAGTATGGAAATATTGCCAAGGAATATACCACTAGGGGTACTTTCATTGGTTGGAAAATAAAGTTCATATAGACGAACACAAATTCCCCTGCATTTTGCAGCTAAGCAGTGATTACCAAGAGTTAAATATGGCGTCTGGTCGTAAAAATAGACCCATCTTTCAAAATACACTTTTCCGGACCAAGTATGTAGTCCTTACAGAACATCTACAATTATGTTTGGGTACTTGGTAATAACAGGTATTATCTTCCATCGAGTGTTTCCCAATTACATCATAGACAGTGAGAGAAAACGTTGAGTTGTGTATGAAGCCACTTGAAAGCGGCAGGCAGAAAACGCCGTTATTGTCGGTAACCCCCACTAAAGTTTTATTATGAGTGTGAGGCCTTCCACTGCAAAGTAATCTCCTAGATCAACTAAGTAGCAAGTAGAGGCCAGGGGTATCATTCACACAATGGTCTTCTTGTTTCCTGATATCCTACAAGCCACCCAGCACATCTTTTAAAAAATATGTGCAACCAACCCAGACAGTCCTATTTTCTCCAACTTTCAAATCACAAAAAGTAATATCTGGCTAAATGAAGTTCTGGGAGTAATGAAATTATTTGCGGTTACAGATTACCAAACACAAGTAGCATTAGCTTCTTTGTCAATGTTTATGGAGCGTACATTGGCTTGTACTTGGTGTGTTCCAATGCAGATGTGAACACATTGATGGTGTAAATCCGCTAAGGGTATTGGAATTGTTATAAAATAGAAAGTAAGAACACTGAAAAGCAGTTTTTGACAAAGCCTAAATGTAATATGGGCCAAAGCACTTGTAATTGTAAATTTATTTATATAGCACTTACGACACCGGGCAAGGCTTTGAAGCACTTCTTTTGACAAGTAGCATTCTACCGCAGCATTCAATATTATTAGTTAGTAGTTCAGTAAAAAGTGTGTTTTTTTTTAGGGGGGGCGTTCTTCTGCACTGGTTGCACACAATTTGAACTCTTGATTTAATGCCTTTTTAGTAGAGTTTTGTGTAGGAATATAATGATAGGAGTGGGTTTGAAAAGGAGAAGTTTGGAGTAGGGATTGAATGATAGGAATGGACTTGTAAAAGGGAAGTAGTACATTTTTTGTAAGTATTGGTCATGTGTGCTTGTTAGTGGGGTAAAAGTTTGAGAAGGATGTTTGGAAGTTCTTAGTAGTCAGAAATGTCAGGGTAGCTTCAATACTGTGTGGTTTAGAAGAGAAAATGGGGTAATTTATGACAGTTGTTCTGTTGTGTAGGTAGGATGTGATCCAAATGAGTGGTGTGCTCTATTTTGTCTTCCTTACGCTTTTAGGTGAGGGTAGAATGATCCACTGCGTCAAAGACCGCTGAAAGGTCCAACCGAAGATGGGCAGCAATTCTGGTCCACTATGTTTTAAATGTTATCTCAGGTGGAAATTAGGGCTTATTCAGTGCCTTTTCCTGTTTGGAAGTGAGAAAGTATTGAAATGTCATCAGTGAATTTTGAAATCTGGGTGAAAGCTACTCTTTCTAAAATTTTGACCAGGAATGGTTTGTTCTCTATCGGTCTGTAGTTGTTAGGATCTTGATTGTCATAATTTCTTTTTTTTTTAAGTGGGAATATGTATGCCTTTTTAAGGCCTTCTGAGAAAGCTCCCCTCATTAAGGAGTTGTTAATGAGTTCTTACTGGAAGGGTTGCTGAAGTTGATAGTAGGATGTTTTTGAAAATTTGAGGTGGGCACTAGTCAGAGATGCAGCCAACTGGTTTGCTCCCTTTAACAAGATCCAAAAATTCAGTTGATGCTAGTTCTGTGAAGAAGCGTAGCTGCTGTGTTTGTCTTTGGCTGGAGGTTCTTTTGGTAAATGAATAGGGGCTGTTTTTTTTTTTTGTGTTTGTTTAAGTAGGAATCTGTCATATTTGACTTAGACGTGTAAAGGTTAGCCACTTTGTCACAAAGGTATGTAAAGTTGTAGTACTCTTTGACATACTCTTATGTCCCTTTCTGAATGGGCTCCAAACATCTAAAATGGGACTGAAAAGGGCATACTCAGGGATCATTCATATCCAGTTTGTACAAATAAAAAGGACTGCACACTCTTTGCTAATTAATAATGAGTAGGGCTTACAAAGTTATAAAAAAGCACTTTTGTAGTACTTCTTTCTGTGGTCATGAATGCTTTTGTGAGCCGCCCCATGTGTTTAAGATGTATGAGACCAAGCTCACATCAAGTCGTGTCTTTGAATTTATACTATTTTATTGGTTAACGATGGGCCTTATGAACTATGCCAGAAATTATGTTGATGCAAATCATTATAATACCTAGCTCATTAGTCCACTTTAAGCACAATGAAGGCATTTGATATTATTAACATGTATGTCTCCAGTTGCACATTTTCTTCAGATCTAAAACATAAAATCTGTTCCCTACACCTTCACAAAGTTTGTGGGTGCTGAGTTTTCTGATCCACTCTAGAAACAGAGTACTCCAGCCCTTTGTGAGGTCGGAAAATGTTGTTGAGCTGTTTGTGAATGCTCATCAAGGGTGGTATTTGTGAATATTCCAAACAACCCATTTCTTGCACAGGAGTTTCTGCAGTGTAACTGTACACAGTTGTGGTATGTGAGGGTAAACTGATTTCCATCCGATGGGTACTCCTTTGTAAAATCCTAACTAGGCATCATTCTTGCTATTTAAGAATGAAATATAAATATATTATTGAAAATGTCTTTGTGAATTGCGATCCATATTTTTTATTTTAAATCATTCTGTGAAAACCACTAAGAAAAAAGATGTACTACATTTTAAAAACCCGCCCCACTCTGTGGTTAATTTTTTCTACAAAGAATAACATCCATACTAGGAGCACAATCGTGGAGGAGAGGATAAGACGGACTGCAGGAACAGAACACTTACAATTTGGGAATCAAAACAATTCTGAGGAGCCTACACAGAGAAACCTTGCACAGAAATTAACAAAAGATCAGACGGTATAGTTCCAGTTGTATTTCAATTTAAATTAAGTAAAACTATTGCCCACCAAGAAAAGGTCTATGACCTCAGTAAGGAGTGCGGAAAGATTCGTGCAGGCTTTCTACTGAAAAGCAAAGTAAGAGTAGGATATCAATAATAACATATGCCAATAGACATGATTTTCTATTCTTTCATGAGGCAATGCATTGTGATCATTTCAGTGATGAGCTGGGGAACATTGTTGAATTTTGCTTCAAGTTAATATTCTATACTGTAAACAAAACCTGAGTAAATCAGTTTGTTGGCAGAAATTACTCTGAAGAAGTCAAAATACAATCCAAAATTTGCAAAACAGCAAACCTGCGGGTACCTTAGTTCGTCAGATGAAAATGTAGAAAAACATTGTGAATAGAATTTGTGCTCCATTACAGTCTGCATGTACTGGTCACATTATATATTCATGCCAGAGGGCCTCACTAACATTAGTAAGGAAAGCAGGAACACATCTCTTCCTATACACCAATAATACTTTTAAATGGCAATAGAGAGATCTACACAAAATACTGACAAAATGATTACAATTTATTCCTCCTTGCTATAGTATATTTAGATTAATAGAAGTGGCAATCCAATTGGGAAGAACACCACAGACTTCCAGGACTGTATAGACTACTTGGTTGCTCTTAGTGGACCATTGGTGGCTAACTTTGCTGTGGCACAAAAGCCTTTAGTTGTGTCAATAGAGTGCCTGTGGTATGTAATGTCTCTATTTAAAATTCCTCTATTATTTATAATGGAAATTCAGTCACTTTATTGAGAACCAAAGCCAGAGAAGAGAGTTCAGTATTAATAGAGATATAAGGCAGGGATACATGCTATTTCCTTTGCAATTCTCAAGCACTATTGAACCACTAGCAACATTTGTATAGTCTGATCTTGAAATGTATTTCTTATTAAAAAAAAGATCAGGTTGTATGATTTCGGACATGGAATCCAGCCTTTATCAGTGCAATCCTGGAGTCCATAATCAATTATAGAATCTTTTTGTGGTATTAGTAAATGTGCAGCATTCAGAAGCCATGATTGTAAATGTACCACAAGATCATTGCAGTGTCCTGTCACATAAAGTTAGAGTAACTGATTGTAAAAATAATTTGGCAGAAGACAAGTAGTTTCATATAAGAATCAGATCTTGCCATTTCAATTAGAGGGAGAATTAGAAGTGGTGATACTTCCAATGTTTATTGTTTTATTCTATCACTTACCCAATTATGCTCCAGTCAAATTCTTCATAGAAATATAATCACATGTAGAAAGTTTATTCTGAACCACATTTTCAAGAGGAAATGAAATCATGATGTTCAGTACTCAATTTGTGGGTTAATTCAATTTTTTCAGAATACTATGTTTTACCTAAAAGGTATATTGTAGGGGGTCTATGCCACATCAGATTGTATTACCATAACTGATAATGAAATGTAGTTAATTCACGAACATCAATTTAAGCAAATGTTTGTGCAGCATAGCCTCCAAGAAAATATATCTTTGTCCCCTACCCCCATTCACTTTTTGCATAATATGCATATTTAGGTTTTCAACTAAATTGTAACACAATTTCATAAAAGCTAGATACAAGGAATGTGGTTTAGATCTCTGAACTGATGATATATAGGAGTTCTGAACAAATAGCTGCTGGAAACACCCTTTTGCCATATGTTCTTGCAAGACACTTTAAAATGTTCTCAAAAGTTAGATATCATCACTGGCATTTAATTACTATCCGCTGAGATTAATACACACCCCAAAATTGACTCGTAGCTACCCAAATTCTTGGATGAACACTATGTTAAGAGATAAACATGGACCATGCTTGTATGCTTTGCTCGTCTCCAGTTTCAGACCGTTTTTGCTTCTAAAATGGGTAATTTGCTAAGGTAGTGTCGTCCTGGGTATCCCAGTGTAGTTGTTTATTGCCTTCTCTTCAATTACAGCTGGGAAGTGAGAGGGATAGCTGTAGAAGGCACTATGTTCAGCAAGACTAAGGCCTCTGTCCCCTAATACTGAACTATGTTGCAACATTAGCATTAGCTTGGTCTATAAAAACACATTTAGCAGTGATGCTAATATGCCATCATTTCTGCCTGATGCATTGCATAATGCCATTCCTCAGTAGGCTTTTCAAAGTGCACATCAGCAACTAGCCAGTGAAACACTTCCATGCAAAGATGTTTTGATGCAAAACCCACATAGGATCTCGTATAGGCCCCACAGATATCACCAACAACTGCCCCTGCACTGTTTTGTATTTTCTGACATAGCTCACATTGTTTAGCGTTACAAAAGCCATAAATTCCCACACATTTGCATAATGTCTTCTTTACCTTGCTGAAATTATTTTGTGTACTCTTGATGTGCATATTACCTCATTTGACATTTTCATTAAGATTTAGTAGAAAGTAAAATTACAGAAAGTAAACACTCATTAGAGAAATATCTTAAGACTTCTGGAGGCCAGACGAAAACATTGAATAGTCAAACATTTTCAAACATTACAGGCATGATGCAGAGGTGTAGTAATAGTGGGCTATTGGATAATCTACCCCTAATCAGTAGCTAGATAATGAAGAATCTCCAAGAGTGCATGGGGGCAAATCAACTGGTATCTAAGGGGGCAATATATAATGATGGTTGGGATTTACGACTATCAGGGAGAATGACTATATTATCCCATCGCCCTGACTGAGTCCCCACCGGGCAAATTTAGAAATGACCACAAAGCCAGTCCACACACAATTGAAATTGGTGGGCACATCATCATGTTGGCGATAAGGATACTCCATCACCACTGCAATACTGTATCCTTACCAGTATATGAATCAGCCCCCAGGTATCAAATGGAAGTGTCTGGAGGCAGGATGGCATTCTCTGAAGTGCAGCTAGTTGTGTCTGAAGGCCAAATCTTAAGTCAGGCTGAGGGTCTCTGAGGGTGAAACAAGCATCTTTTGAGGACCTGATGAAGGTGTCTATAAGCACACTCTATGTCTCTAAGGACTGACTGTGGGAGTGTTAGGAGCAATGTGGGTGGCTGAAGAAAAGCTCAGGGTCTCTTGAGGATATGCTGACAGTATCTGAGGGCACACAAACAGAAGGGCATCTGGAAAGTGTCTGTGAGAACTCCAACAGCCTGAGACCATACCTTGAATGTTTAAAATTCTGATGGTGATGGCTGAATGGAGGCTGAATGGAGTCTGAGGGGCATGTGGTTGTGTCCTTGTGCTTCTGTCTGCCCCTGAATACATATCTGAGGTAGATTACAGCTGGGCTATGACCATCCCCACTAGACAGGCACATACTAACGGACCTTGGATGTGGAATTAGCATATTGATGGCCCATCACCATGCTGATGGGTCTTCCTGGATTAGGTGGTTGGGAGAAGCTGACACTTGCCTGTGAATAGGGCTCTGCCTCTCCACAAACAAAGGACTGTCTCCCCATGTATAGTGTCTGGAGCCGGGGAGGCCAAAGAAGAGACTTCAAAGGAAGGCCTGGAAGTTTCTCCAGCCTTCTAGATTCTAGGCACCCAGGTATAAACGTGGAACCCCAAACCTGACAGTTTTAGTACTCTACTGGGACAAGGACACGCTGCCAGGAAGAAGGACTGCCAGGCTGCCAGGAGGGACTGACACTCTGTTTTGCTTTGCTGTGTTTGTTTAAGGCTGCTGTGTGCTGGGCTGCGACTTTGCTGCTACCCTGCATGCTGAGCTGCTGCCTTCTGCTTCAACCTGCCAGAAGGGGACTGAACCTTTCCAAGTGACCTTTGCCCCAGGGACTCCAAGAGCTTGTTGGCTTGTCCCCGGTTCTCCAGAGGTCCCTGGGACATCAAAGACCTCTCCGTAGGACTGGGCACAGTGAGAGTGGGACAGGCTGTGTCTTAGGGGACCGAGCAAGGTGTCAAGTTTAGCCTGACCCTTCTTCTGCCAATCATATCATGCTGAGTGAAGGGGCATCACCAGTGCAGCCCCATTGTTTCTCCCGCACCATGCCTGTTAGCAAAATCATTCTCCCATCTGGCCTGCCTGCATTGCTTTGAGGACAGTGGAGGTGCATGCCCCTCTTCATTACCCCTGACTCCTAGTGCTGCCAAAAGAATGCCCTCTCACTCTGCCGGCTGTACTGTGCACCATACTGCCCCCCCGGTAGGGCTGTGTTCAAGTGCCAGGGAAGCAGCACCACCGCTGCCTCACCTTGCTGTCTCGCAATATGTGGTCCGCGCCTGGCCACTGTAACACAACACCCACAAGCAGGGCAGTGCCTTGGCTTGCTCGCCATCTCCACAGCCAGGAACCTACAGATTTGCAGCGGGGGTATACAATCATGAGGAGAGGTGCACTCATCTTTGACACAGGCTGGAGCAAGGAGACACTGCGTGCCTGCACCATACCAGAAGCACAGCATACTTCTCCTGCTGATATTGTGGTACAATATTCACCCAAATAGAAGCGCCTGTGGAAATGTGTCTCACTATTTTTGCCAACAGCCCCACTACACCAGGACAGAGTGAGGCCCAAAACACAGACACCTCTAACGTTTCTGCTTCCATCGTGGGGGAGGTTAAGGGGAGTACCTGGTCCCTATACTTATTGCTTAAGAGCCCATCTTCCCACCAAGCATTTTAACCTTGATTGCCTTACTAAAGTGTTGCCATTTTGGTCTTATTTAACTCATGTTGGACTTTTTTGCTTATGCAGGGTCATCCCCAATCTTTTTGCCTCCTGCCTCCTATTTTTTCTGACCTATTGCTGTTGGCTTTTGAACTCTGAGCACTTTACCACTGCTAACCAGTCCTAAAGTGCATATGCTCTCTCTGTAAATTCTATTGTTGATTAGTTTATCCATGATTGGCATATTTGGTTTACTAGTAAGTCCCTAGTAAAGTGCACTAGAGGTGCCAGGGCCTGTAAATCAAATGCTACTAGTGGGCCTGCAGCACTGGTTGTGCCACCCACATAAGTAGCTCTGTAATCATGTCTCAGACCTGCCATTGCAGTGTCTGTTTGCGCAGTTTTAACTGTAAATTCGACTTGGCAAATGTACCCACTTGCCAGGCCTAAACCTTCCCTTTTCTTACATGTAAGGCACCCCTAAGGTAGGCCCTAGGTAGCCCCAAGCACAGGGTGCAGTGTATGGATAAGGTAGGACATATAGGGGGTCATTCTAACTCTGGCAGGCGGCGGAGGCCGCCCGCCAGAGTTCCCCCCTCCATAATACCGCACCGCGGTCAGAAGACCGCTGCGGTTATTCTGGGTTTCCTACTGGGCTGGCGGGCGACCGCCAAAAGGCCGCCCGCCAGCCCAGTGGGAAACACCCTTCCCACGAGGAAGCCGGCTCCGAATGGAGCCGGCGGAGTGGGAAGGTGCGACGGGTGCAGTTGCACCCGTCACGAATTTCACTGTCTGCAATGCAGACAGTGAAATTCTTTGTGGGGCCCGCTTACGGGGGCCCCTGCAGTGCCCATGCCATTGGCATGGGCACTGCAGGGGCCCCCAGGGGCCCCACGACACCCCATACCGCCATCCTGTTCCTGGCGGGTGAACCGCCAGGAACAGGATGGCGGTATGGGGTGTCTGAATCCCCATGGCGGTGCAGCGAGCTGCGCCGCCATGGAGGATTCAGAAGGGCAGCGGAAAACCGGCGGGAGACCGCCGGTTTTCCTCTTCTGACCGCGGCCAAACCGCCGCGGTCAGAATGCCCTGCGGGGCACCGCCAGCCTGTTGGCGGTGCTCCCGCCGACCCTGGCCCCGGCGGTCTAGTACCGCCGGGGTCAGAATCACCCCCATAGTAATGTGGTTTATATATCCTGACAGTGAAATACTGCCAACTTCGTTTTTCACTGTTGCAAGGCCTGTCTCTCTCATAGGATAATATGGGGGATACCTTTAAATATGATTAAAGCGTAGATTCCCCTAGAGAGTAGATGGACATGTGGAGTTTGGGGTCCCTGAACTCACAATTTAAAAATACATCTTTTAGTAAAGTTGATTTTGAGATTGTGCGTTTGAAAATGCCACTTTTAGAAAGTGAGCATTTTCTTGCTTAAACCATTTTGTGACTCTGCCTTGTTTGTGGATTCCCTGTCTGGGTCAGTTTGACAGTTGGGTTGTTTTTCACCTCGCACTAGACAGTGACACAAAGGGGGCTGGGGTGTAACCTGCATTTCCTGATTAGCCATCTCTGCTAGGAGGGAGGGGTGGAGTGGTCACTCTCATCTGAAAGGACTGTGCCTGCCTCTGACAATGCCGGCTCCAACCCCCTGGTGTGTGTCTGAGGCCTTGCCTGGGCAAGGCAGGATTTCACAAGTAGGTGTGAGTCCCCTTTGAAGAAAGGTGACTTCAAAGACTAAAATGGGTATAAGAAGGGCACCCAAATCTACAAACTTGAGAAACACTTCTGGAACCAAGAGGAACCTCTGCCTGGAGAAGAGCTGAATAGCTGAGGAAGAAGAGCTGCCCTGCCTGTGACTGTGCTTTGTGGAGCTATCCTGCAGTTGCTGCTTCTGCCAGAGTAAGAGGGCAAAGACTGGACTTTGTGTGCCTTCCATCTTGAGAAGAAATCTCCAAGGGCTTGATCTAGAGCTTGCCTCCTGTTGTTTGAAGTCTCAGGGACAGCAAAGACTTCTCTCTGCCAGCACCTGGAGTCTCTGGAGAGACTCCTACTCTGCCCTGTGGTGCCCATCCAGTTCCTGGGACCCTGAAAGGAGAAGCTGGCAGCCTAAAGACAAGAAAATCCACGCACAGAGCGCCGTGCGGGGAAAAGATTGACGCAAATCCGATCTGCGGCTGAAAAAACGACGCGCCGCCGGCTCCGCAGCTGAGAAACAACGCTCGCAGGAATCGCGAACGAAAAATCGAATGTATACTGAGAATTCTATCTATAAATCTCCCTTTTCCTAAATAACAAAACATGTTGTATATAAGAGGTTTACTGTGTAGTAAAAGTGTGACCTACTTTAATTTAGGTTTCACATCTGTTAGTCTATTTCATAAAAACACAAAAATAACTATATCAAGGACACATTTCAAATTGCCTAGTGCCAACATTCAGGGGTGACACCTTCAGGTAGTGCTGTCATTTGTTTTCCTGAATCCTTTTGTAAACTTGAAGTTTTAGGCCATACATGAAAAGCCATGACTTGGTGATTTGCTGTCATGGTATCTGGTATGACACAGCAGGATACTGTCTGCAAACTGTCTTCACTCCTGGAAATATGCCAGTTTGTATTTGTGTGCAGTGCTCTGCCATGCTGCAAAGAGCTTGCCTGTTAGCTGCTGTGTATTTAATGCATTACAATGGATAAACTTGTGTGACAGGTACAGCAGTGTTTGTGGGACTAAGAGATCCTTATTGAGGCATGTGCCCTTCAGTCTACAAGACTCTATGGTGCTGTTTTGTTCTGCAACTGTTAGTTTGAGCACTTTTCTATTTCTTGCTATTGGACAACCTGGTAATGTCACATAATGTTACCTCATTCAAATCTGTATGTATTTAATATTGATAATCTGATTTATCATATTATAAACGCAGAATGTATTACCTTAAACGTTAAATGCTATCTGGATAATACGAAAGAAAGCAAGGGAATGCTGTCTGAATTGCTGGTAGATTCCGATGCAGGATTCGGCATGGCACGACCCAAGATCTTAGCAAGGATATCATTGTATGGGGCCTTCTATATGGCATAAAACCAAGGGAACAGTTTAAAAATGTTTTTTGGTAGATGGGGAGAGCACCAGTAGCAAAGCACCGGTTTGCCTGGAGTATTGAGTATCCTTGAACCATTCATGACCATGGTAATTGATCCATATATTAATATATGATTCAGACAGGTGTGTCCATACATAACGCTCTTGGAATCAGATTATTTTAGAAACTAGGTAGCTCGCCAGGTCCTTGCAAATTATACTTGTCAGTTTACTGAACAATTCTGATTCCCTTAGCATCATTACAGACTCATAATGTGCTCTCCCCACAGCTTCGCACGCAGCATTCTCTGGACTGATTTTCCACATTGAAGCTTTTCTGCATTTAGCAGAGGTTTCTGAAATGGCAGCTGTTACGGTTGGGGTTGTACATAAATGTCAGCAGTTTTATTTTTTACGAAACACTTTTAATGATTGTTAATGATGCCCTGCAAATCAGACATTCTCCTATATTTTGAGCAGTGTGCTGTGGCTACATATATGCAGTTAGTCACTACAGTTGAATCCACTGCCTACCTCACTCTAAATTATATTTACTTATCTATTGCATTTTGCATTGAAAACTATTAAATATAACCTTGCCTTTTCCACCATTCTATGAATATTTCTGTATCCAATTATCATTGAAGGTATAGTGCCTCAAACACAAACTTATTTTCACTGCATTTAACCCCAGCTTGTAGACACAATAGACCTTAACAAAGTACCAGATCTACTCTTTTTAGGATTAAAGCATAAAACGTTGTGATATGGTAGAGGCGGGGACTAATTCATAAATAGCTTTGCGGGATGGCATGTTGGATTTGTTTGATGCACAGTAGGAAACCTTTCAGATTTAATAACTGTTTTGATCGTCTTAAAAATCACGATACACCCTACTGGGAAAAAGAGGAGCATATTCTACTCATCTATTTCTGGCATGCTTTGTCTTTACACTCTCATTTTGACCAAAGTTCACCCTCCTTCTAATGAATACTTTCACACCTCTTTCAAGATGAAAGCAATGTTCAGCAGGAAGCAAAATCAGTTTCAGAATCAATTACTGTAAATAGAGTCTTTGCTCTTGAATTTGGACTCGTGTGTAGGTTTTTTGTATCTAACATATGGTAATATTTTATCCTTGTTTTCCTTAAAATGATTTCATTCATTTGTAAGTGTTTATAATGCATTTATGGCTCGCGGGGATTACTGGGTGGGGGTGGGGTGTGGGGGGGATTAAACATTTTTTTTTTAAACTTACCTCTGCAGCGTATGCCGCCGATCCTGCGTTGTCTCCGGGCCAGTCAGGCACAGGAACCGAGCCTGCCCTGCGGCCAATCCTGACGCTGCTCAAAGCAGCATCAGGATTGGCTGGGAGCACCCAGCCAGGGTACACCCAGGCAGACTGGGAGCCTGTGCAGGATCTCTCCAGCCCGGTAACTGCATTGCTGGGCTGGAGACAGCCTACTACACATGTGTCTTTGGCCGGCCCAAGACAGCCAGCCAAACACACATGCACTCTGAGTGGAGTGCACAGTGCACTCCCCTCTGCTCGTCACCCCCAATGCCCAGCTCCTTTCACAAGGAAAGGATGATAAACGCAGTTTATTATCCTTTCCTTGTGAAAGGATTTGCAGCGGTGGTTGCTGGCGGGGGCCAAGCTCCATCCATCCAGTTTCAAAGTCACAAATAACTTGTGAGAAAACAGCACATCCGTTTCCATCACGCATATGGGAGGAATTGTTTGAAGTTTGTGGAAAGCCCATAGTAAATGCAGGAAACACACAGAATTACTTTTCTACACTTCAGAACACACTTTTGAACTAACAAAGCTGGCGATTTTGCAAATTACAAACTTTGCATCCTATTACACCTGGCATCCTTGGTGTGGTGCCCCCTGACATTATTCCTTCTGACCTACTATTTTCTGACTTCAGTTTTGCTGGCTTTAGGATTCTGTACACTTTACCACTGCTAGGCAGTGCTAAAGGGGAGGTGCTCTGTACTTTAAAATATGGTAACATTGGCTTACCACTGTTGACATATTTAATTTACTTGTGTGTCCCTAGTATAGTGCACCATATGTGCCCAGGGCTTGTAAATTAAATGTTACTAGTGGGCCTGCAGCACTGATTGTGTCACGCACTACAGTATACCCTTCAACATCTCAGCCCTGCCACCACAGAGTCTGTTTGTGAAGTTTTAAACTGCCATTTTGACCTTTCAAGTGCACCCACTTGCCAGACCCAAACCTTCCTTTGTAACACACATAAGTCACCCCTAATGTAGGCCCTGGGTAACCTCAAGGGTGGGATGCAATGCATGTAAAATGTTTGACATGTACATTTAAGCTCAACATGTCCTGGTAGTGAAAAAAATATTAAATTTGTTTTCACTACTGCATGGCCTATCCCTCCCGTAGGTTAACATTGGGCTTACTTGGGAGTATCTGGAGCCGGGGAAGGAAGGGCAGGAACCGTGTGCACTTCAAAGGCCTCTTTTTAACATCGGCCCTACTTCAGAGGCTCAACTGGCTCGACCCCAAACCCAAACAAATCAGTATACTTCTGGATCTGGGGATATTCTGCCATGAAGAAGGACTGTTGTGTTGCCAGGAGGCACTGCCACTCTGATCAACTGCATTGCTGTGTTGGCCTGCTGTCTCCCCTGGGAGTGAGAAGGACTGGACTGACCACTCAGAACTCAGTGACTCCAAGGACTTGTTGGCTTGCCTCTTGTTCTGGACCTCTCAGGGCCATCAAAGACTTCCCTCAGCCCTCATTCAGCTGTTGGATTCTACCACTGTGAGTCCTGCTCAGCAAAGAGGTGCTAATACAGTCCTTGGCCTTGAGAGTGGACTCTGCAGCTGTTTTTGCTCAAAAATTGACACATCGAGGCCTTTGTGCTGCCCAGAACTGACACAGTGCCCTTCGATACCAACACAGTGCTGATTCAATGATTACAGGGGACCGGACTGCGAGGTTGGATGATGGCACACCACCCATCCAAGGACAACGCATCACCTGCATTGAAAAGGGTTCAATGCAGATGCAGGACTCAACTGCAAGGCTCGACAATACCGCATCTACCCGATCCTGTAGCCACCCTGCCTTACATCACAGTTTACCTGAACTTTGGAATTCCCACGGTCTAGCATGAACTCAAGTAACCTTTTAGTGCTATTGACTTTAAAGCACTACATTGCAATTTAATCTTTAAACATGCAGATCTCTAAGACTGATTATTGGATTTGTATTGTTGTATTCTTGTTTTACTCAGATAAATATTGTCTATTTTTCTAAACTGGTGTGAAGTCTTTTTGTGGTGCTGTTCATTGTGGTACTGCAAGTTAAGTGTTGCAGAAATACTTTACACATTGCATCTAAAATTGAGCCTGACTGCTCCATGCAAAGCTAGCAGAGGGTGAACACATGTTAATTTAGGTTGAGTATTTGACCTACCCTGACTAAGAGTGTGGTCCCTAACTTGACTGGGTGCACATCTCTATCAAGTAGAGCCTCACATTCTAACAATAATGATCAGTGATGAAGATAGTGCCTGTGCTTGTTGAGTACCTTACAGTATTTTGGTGTACACTACCACCCACATCTAGACACATTGTAATCAATTATCTCAGATCCCCATTGGCAATTTGTTTTTCTACTCTATCTGATTGGCAAGTTTCATTTTTCAAGTCTCCGTGGTTAGCAATTTCATTTTTATTAAATCGTGTCTCCGATTGGACGTCCCACAATTGCTCCTGCACCTACAATCCTGGATTTTAGGTTGGCCAAGCTGGAGAAGTATACAGTGACCCAGCTCAAGGATTTTATCAAGGCATTTGGGGTTTCAAACAAATCCTTCACCAAGAAGGTGGAACTGCAAAAGGTGCTGAGGGCCCGGATAGAAGTGAAGGATGCAGTACATGAGACCCCTGAGAAGGATGATGTGGGAATTGAGGATGATGAAGAGATGAACCAAGACTCAGTAGAAATCATGGGACTACCTGGGAAACTGAGGGATGACACCTTGCAGGGAACAGTGAATCCCCCCGGCCAGGGATGGGCATTTCATCAAATAGGCTGTACCCAGAGGAGCTGGAGGGCAGGAAGGAGGAGAGGAAATGGAAGTTGGAGCTGGTTTCACTCAAATTGGAGAAGAAAACAAGGGAGGCTCAGGAGTTGAGCTTGAGAGAGGTGGACATCAGAGCTGGTAGGGCTGAGTCCAGCCAAGATGGTGGCAGCAATTCTTCTGTGCCCTCTGACTGGAGGGTCCACATACCCAAAGGTCTGGTGTCTGACTTTGTAGTGGGAGATGACATAGACAGATGGTTTGAGGCCAATGACTTTGCTCTACAGATGCACAGGATCCCTGAGGATGATTGAGGAGATAGTCTGTAGAAGCACATTCCAAGTGAGGGAAGAACACTCTACTTGCTCTAGAAGAGTGAGACAGGATAAGTTATCCCCCATGAAGGATGCACTAATCAGGAAGTTTGGTCTGACCCCAGAAAACTACAGGCAAAAGTTCAGGGAGAGTCAGAAGCTATCGCAACAGACCTTGGTAGATTGTGTGGATACCTTTTGCAAGGCACTGGATGGTTGGGTGAAGGGCAGTGAAGTAAAAGACTACCAGGGGCTGTACAATTTGTTTACAACAGAGTATCTGCTCTGTCTTTGTTTCACAGATCTGTGCCACCACCTTATTGACAGTAAGCTCCCTGACTCCAGAAGGCTTGCTACGGAGGCGGACCATTGGGTCTGCACTAGGGTCCACAGGAAGGTTCTTGGGGAATTGTCACCAGGGTGGCCAGGGTCCTCACCAGAAGAAGGGAGGGACAAAAAGAGTAAGGAGTTGTCTAAGTAGCCCAAGCTAGTTTGGTGGGTCAGGGTTACCTTGCCCCTACTGAGAAGAAAAAGAAGTGGTACTCTGATAGTAAGTATGCAGGGAAGGCTCCCATGAAGTGCTGTGAGCGTCAGCAAGGCGGACACTACAAGGGTGATGCCAAGTGTTCCAAGTGGGTACAAGCTGCCACTGTTGGCAATCGCTGGAATTGGCTAGTGTAGTGGTTGGGAAGGCCACAGATAGCTTTGGAGAGAGCGTAAAGGTTACCCTAGTTTCCACTGGGTGAAAGTGAGGTGGTGCAGAAAACCCACATGTCTTACAACACTGAGTTGTACAGTCAGTGGGTCATAATCTATGGGCAAAGGGTGCAGGCTCTGAGAGACACAGGAGCCAGTACGACAACGGTCAGGTGTCATCTGGTGTCTTTAGAGCTGGTAGTCCCTAATGCGTTCTATCAAGCTGTTGCTGCTGACATTTCTGAGACCTAGTACCCATTGGCTCTGATTCCCTTTGAATGGGTGGTCTCAGGTCTGCTTAAGGTAGATATGAGTCCGTCCATGCCTGTGCATTGCCTGCTCTGCAATGACCTGGAGAACACCATCTGGAAGGAGGCGGAGCTCAGGTCACACTTAGAAATGTTGGAGTTGACTGAGTGGGTGTGCCTGATCAGAGTGGGCAGTAATCTCTACTCTGCTTGTGGAGTTCACAGAGTTTTATCAGCCTGCGATCAACTTGGAGTATGGAGTTTGTCAAAAACTTTGTGAGTGCGCGGTGCTGGAACTTACTGGTGCTTTGAGTCAAAGGAAAGCACATATGATATGTGAGAAGCCATGTGCTTTTTGCATGCTCTAGTTAAACAAACCAGACAGTTGATTGTGCCATGGATCATTGCCAGAGGAGTTCTTTCATAATTAGGAACACCAAAGTGGCCCTCTAGCGCTCATCAAATGAATCCATGATTACAATTAGAAGCCATGTACCAAATTATATTTAGCAACATAATTATGTTTAATGCAGTGTCTCTTCGGCCCTCTTCGGGGCCTTCTGGGAATAGCTGCACAACACCTCTTATGTATATTTCAAGTTTCTGAAGTCATAGAACCAGAGATACTCTTCTGTGTATAATTCCAATCGTATCAAAGCACCAATTGTGTGGAATATGACCATGGCGCTGAAAATGGTTAAACGTGCCGCCACCAACATGTATCGTAAAATGCATTTACAGATGCCGGAGGATTACAGAGGTCAATATAAGCCACTCGCAAACTGAGAAAGCAGGCGAGAAAAGCAACGCTTTCAAGATAGTGTGTTGAGGAATGTAACTTTTATAAGTCTTCTTCTTCCACAACACACACTCTAACCTCTAGTCCATCCCACCAACAATAATTCAGTGATTGCTATTGGGCCTTTTTAATATCAGAACAGGTTTTAACTGAATATATAACAAGAAAAGCAAGTATCATATTCCTCCCTGAAGTTTATTAGCCTGACAGCTGACGTCTCTCTCTCAAATTTCAATATAGCTACCAAGCATGTTTTATTTTTTTCAATATTCAAATGCGCAGAAAGTCTTTATTTTTTTTACCAACTATAGATAATGGTAGAGATGTAAATGTATATTTTTAAGATGAGTTTGGGGTGCCTGAGGGAGTCGCCTCATTCTCATAATTAATTTATAGGCACCGGAAGTAGCATTCTTCAGTTTGTTGATTTCAAAGACACTGATCGAGGTGCGCAGTCTGTTTTACTGGAAGTCTCCCTCGGCTCTTCCTAACCTAGTACCTCTCCACCAAAGAGGGCAGGAAAATTAAGCCAGTCTGACAGAGCAAGATACACACAAAAGGTGACATTTCTTTTTTTGGGAAGATTTTGCATTGTGGTTTTTAAACCGCTGTGCATTCTTTAAGAAATATTCGATATGCTGTTTCCAATTCAGGAACCTGCTCAACAGTGACATGCGACAGTCACTTCTTATTCCGCCTTCAAGATTCTGCTAGAACTTCTGAAAGTAGCCCGTATAGTGTATAACGGTCTTAAATCTCTACAAGCTACGGTTGAAAATTTATGGAAGAAGGTATATTTTTAAAGGAAAGTTTGACGCGCAGCTCTTCAGCAGAGGAGAGGAGTAGGTGGGCTAGGGGGAGGAACTTAACTTTTTCTTGACCCTTGAACATGAGAACAATGCTGAAATTGAATAAAATCCATCAGCGAGTAGACATAAAATCATTTAAAAAAATAGCAAACACACCCTTCCTGTTGTTTACCTAGAATTATTTTCAATAGGGGTTTCTCTTTCAGCATAAGATTATAATAAAATAGGGGTGGGGTGAGGGAGCCCTAGTCGTAGTCACACATAAATGCTTTTAGTAGATGCCCTTGCATGGATTCATAGTATTGTATGGTGCAGGATACATTATGTACCAGTCTGATGACAAGACAAAAGGGCTGTTGGTGCCCACAAAATCACGCTGATGGCTCACATTTATGTACCACCTGGAATCTGAGCTTCCCTAATCAGAGACACGTGGAGAATAAGCTTTGCGAAGTCACCCCATTCACTGAGGTCATCTGACAGCACCTGAGCTGTGCCTCCGTGAAAAGCAAGAGATATTATCCAAAAAAGAAAGAGTGCAGGCAATGCGAGCAGGCATCAACCACAGGCGCGTGCATGATTCTGCACTATATCAGATGTGGAGCTGAAGTAGGTATAACTCGAGATATGAATGCAACGCAGTGATATAGTGGAATTTTGGTTCTACCAACGTTTCATGTCCTCCTGGGTGGCTTCCAGGTTGTCTTGAACGGCTTCCTGAAGCATGCACTCTGGTTGCAGTGGACCAGCATGTAGCTGACCAGATCCTGGGGGCCTCCAGGGAGTTTGCTCCCAGTCCTCCTTCACCAGAATGAGAGGTCTTCTAACAGGGTGCCCATTCAGAAGTGTAAAGGGTCTATTAACAACCTCCATCTGGGGTACCTCCATGTAGGTGAATAACAGGCATGCTAGGAAGATGTCCCACTAATGTCTCATGGGTTCAGGTAGAACCATAATCATGGCCTTCAGGGTTTGGTTGAACCTTTCAACCAACCCATTACATTGGGTGTGGTAAGGAGTGGTGAACTTATAGGTCACCCCACACTCCTTCCACTTGGCCTTCATGTAGTTAGACATGAAGTTCATACCTCGGTCGGATACCACCTCCATGGGGAACCTTGCACTGGTAAATATCCCCATCAGTGCCCTGGTTACCATGGGCACAGTCACCGTCCTCAGAGGGATAGCCTCTGGTTACTGAGTGGCATGATCCACCAAGACCAGAATTAATCTGTTGCCCATGGCTGTCTTGGGGACCAGAGACCCTACAAAATCAATGCTCACCCACTCAAAATGGGTGCCAATGACTGTTAAGTGTTGTAGGGGGGTCTTGCATTCCCCCCTGATTTGCCACTAACATGGCAGGTCTGACAGTACCTGCAGACAGTACCTGCAGTATACAGCTGTGTGCTGTCTCATTTGAGGCGAGTAAAAGTGGGTGACAAGCCTGTCAAAAGTCTTGTCCTGCCCCAAATGACCTGCTGGTAGCACATCATGAGCCAGACCCGGTAGGAGGATCTGTAGCATTGGGGAACTGCCAACATATGTGTTGCACCAGGGTCATGATCCTTAGGCTTACTATACAGGAGACAATTCTTCCAATAGATCAGGTGCTTGCCAGAGGCTTCACCAGCTGCTGAAGACCCTCCAGAGTAGGGCACTCTCTCTGCACCTTGCAAATTCCTCCCTGATAGGACCCCCTTCCTGCTACCAGTTGGACAGCTCAGGCTGGTACTCCAGTTTGACTATGTCCTCCCCTGTAGGTACCGGGGTACCCCTCTCAAGGTCAGCATCCAATCAGACTGAGGGAATCTCTGTGGTGGGTTTCCCATGCCCCTTCCCTTCCTCTGGTTGACAGTACCCTGGGACATAGTTTCAGGCCCCCGGTCCCACTGGCCACCCTCTGAGGCTCCCATGGACCGTGTGGTCAGGCACACCTACTCAGGTAACCCCATCCTCTCCAAATAGGACCTAAGCTCGACCTCTTTCCAGATGGTGTGCTCCAGGTCGTTGCCCAGCAGGCAATCCACAGGCATGGATGGACTCACAGCTATCTTCAGCAGACCTGAGGCCCCCCACTTAAAGGAAACCTGAGCCACTGAGTAGTGGCTCTCCTGGTTGTCAGCTGCAACCACTTGGTGGAGTTTGTTAGGGACTATCTACTCTGAGGACACCAGATGACACCCAACAGTGGTCATACTGGCTCCTTTCTCCCTCAGAGCCTCCACCCTCTGCCCATTTCCATCCTAGTCAACATATTCCTTTATGCCATGACAAGCCCATTTACAAACACCACAATGTCCACAATTGTAGAAACCTAAATTCTTTGCTGTGAGCCAGTTTTCTTTGTTTTTGGGACTTGGGTAGGTCCGACACAATAGATTCTTCAAGGATCTTCCTCTTCTATATGTCAATAACGGGCCTGATGATGTAAGATTGTTCAACATGTTGTCCTGTTTCAGAATATTACAGTGTCTTTTCATCATCTTTTTGAATGATAAATGCACTCTCATTGAAGTCTGTAATCAATCGTACCTTGTTAGTATCTTGCACCCAAGATTTCAAACATGGTAATTAAGTCTCTGTTCTCTTGATCAATCCTTTCTTGTGCAGTCTTAATTGTACTCCTGCTATAACCCATTTGTTCAAAATGAAAAATCATATCATGTACACATTTCTCAAAACCCTCAACCCTCCTACAATTGTGTCTTGCCCTCACTAGCTCCCCAAATGGTATTGCTTGTATTTGGTGTTTAGGGTGTGCACTGGAAGCATGTAGTATTGCATTGCATGAGGTTGGTTTCCTAAATAGTCTGCTGTGGATCTGTTCTTCATGAATAAAGAGTTCTACATCTAGAAATTCTATTTTGTGTTTGCCATACTTGTAAGTAAATCTAATATTCACATCGTTTTCATTCAAATATTCACAAAATTCAACAAGTTGCGCTATATTCCCTGTCCAAATCATGAAGCAATTGTCAATGAATCTTCCCCAGTAAAGAATAAAATCTTGACACTCTCTGGCCCCAGGTCCCCAGAGCCACCTCTCCTCAAACCATCCCATGAAGAGATTGGCATAAGAAGGAGAGAACCTGGCTCCCATCGCCTCTCCCTGTTTCTGTCTGTACCACTGGTCGTTAAAAAGAAACACATTGTGGTTTAAAATTAAATCAACCATCATCAAAATCATTTCTGTGTATTTAAGAAGACTAACTGATCTACGGTTTAGCATGTATCTCAAAGCCTTCAGACCTGTCTCATGTTGAATACTTGTATACAATGAAACCACATCTAAGGTTACTAGCATCATATCTGTCTCCCATCGTATATCTCCCAATATTCCTAGCATATGTTTGGTGTCTCTAATATACAATGGTAAATTAACTACCAATGGTTGTAAAAAGACGTCAACAAACTCTGAAATTTGTCCGTGGGTCCCCCAATTCCTGAAATGATTGGTCTCCCAGGGGGAAACAGGAGATTCTTATGTATCTTCGGTAGAGTGTAAAAGCATGGATATCTGGGTCTGTCTGCTTGCAAATACATATACTCTTCTTCATCCAATAATCCTTGCTGGTACCATGCTCCCAATGAGTTTCATAACAATTTCCATCATTCAACTGATTATAAATTTCCTCATCATAGTCTTTCTTATTCATAACAACAATATTGCCACCTTTATCAGCTTGTCTAATTATTATGTCCTCATCCTCTTGTAATTCTTTCAGGGCCTGCCACACTTTACTGGTAAGGTTGTTCCTCATTTTCTGTTCCTACTTTTGAGCATGTATCGTCTGAAATATCTGGTTACAGATCTATAAAAGACTTCAATATTGCTGTCATTACCCATTTTAGGTGTCCAATTAGATTTTTTCTTTAAGCCACTAGTTTCATGTAAATCAGAGAAGATGTTTAAATCATGCAATAGTTTTTGAGTAATCATGGAAATTTCTTCATAATCTGTAATTTACATTATGGTTACTGTATCATGTTTATCCTGTATTGTTAGCTCACTATAGTTAGTTTCCTTTGCTATGGGACTAGAGTGATGCCCCAATTGTTTATTCATTTCAGAAAACCTCTTAAGTTTTAAACGTCTCACATATCTGTAAAAATCAATTTGCTGTCTACAAAGGTCTCCCCTATTTGTGTGGCAAAAGCCTAAACCCTTGCTAAACAAGGAGATCACGTCTACAGATAAGTGCTTACTCAATAGATTCATTACATTAATTTGCTGTTCCGTCACTGGCCTTGTGTCATCCTGTCCCAAGATCTCGTTTTCATGCCTCTTCTCTGTATATTGTTTCCTCCCTCTCTGTCCCCTCCTGGTTTTCCGGTTGTTTCTCTTTTTTGTTGTTGGTTCCCTTGTTTTATTCTCAACATCTCCTGTAAAAAAGAACTCCCGTTTTGGGATCTACACTTGTACTTACTTCCCCTCTATTAATATCACCCTCGCATATTAACTCACTGCCCCCTGAGGATGAAACGGAGCTCAAGGAAGTACTTGAACAACTCTTCATATTGGTCTCCCTTGCTAGATGATCATATTTCCTAGCAAAGGTGAAGACCCTGCCATTCCAATAATCCCACTCATCCCTTTTGAGCTTCCTCGCTTTCCTTTGTTTAATTTCTTCTTGATGTCGGGTTAAAATATCATTCAATATTCCATATTTTTCCCTATTGCTTCCATTAGACTAGTGTCTTTGATTTCTTGTTCTATTAATGCTATCTTTGCTTGCAATTTGGATACCTTCCAGTCCGCGTTTTCAATAAGAATATCCATGAGTCTCATGGAGCTAGATGTTAATTCTTTGTTCCATTGTGATAATAAATCTAAATCCAAATCGTCGTATGTTGGGAAAATCTGTGACCTAAGACCCCTAGGGATTCTATTCAGTTTTTGTATTGTTTTAATGTCATTCCATTCCACCATCTAGACATTTCAGTCTTTTTCAATTTCTCTAATCTCATAAATTTCGCAGATAGACTCTGTTTATTCATATGGTTACCACTTTTAATTGCTTCTTGTACAGTGCGACCTTTTAGTAAGTTACTAAATAGTTCTTCTGCTATTTCCTCCCTCATTATTGTATATATATCAATGAAGAATCAGGGAGGTGCCTCCTCACACTAAATGTATTTGAGAGATTAGGGAAGTATTCAGTGAGTGTATTGGCACTTCCTATCCTTAATTCAGGATTTGGCTAGCTTTGGAGGTGCACTGACCAGGGTGAATACCTCCAAAAGACCCTGTGTACCTGCAAAAAGGTACTGATAAATGTATATTTAGTGATTACCAGGCACTCATCCAACTAGTCACAAAAAATTAGTAAGATTCACAGTAAATAATCAATATTTAATCACTTAATGCCATATTTATTGTAATTGTTTATCAGTCTATATATATGCCCATGTGGCATCCACTACGATCCTTTTAGTTCATAAAGAGTCCAACAAAATTCCATCAGATGGATAGTGTGAACAGCACTCTGCTGCATTTCTTGTGCAACCAATTGCAGCACATTGCGATGGAGCGCTGGAACAGCAATCCTGACTAAATAGGTCTGAATGTAAAACTTCCATTTCAGGCAGAGGGTCGTCACAATTTGGAAATGCAAAAAAAACTGGACCCCTACTGAAAGTCCAGGACACTCAATTTTGAAAATCAAATAAAGGTAAAAAGAAATACTGGTGCATGCCCTATCAAACAAACAACACCCTTATGCAATAGTTTTTAAACCTACATGTGATATCACAAAAACAAAGTCCTTAAATCCAATGGTATGTATGCAGCAGACAAAGAGAGTGATCCTTCCACATCGAAATTCAAGTGAAAAGTAACCAGGAGATGGACAAAGCACTGTGAAGAGTCTGCTGGACAGGAACAAGAAGTTGGAGTCTCTGGGGCACTTCCTTCCTGTTGAAAAGGAAGTAAAATAAAAAGAAGGCTTTTCACACTAAAAAACAACTTGAACAGTCCATTAAAGTAGAATATGCACTCCAAAATTTCTTTTCACACAGATTTTGCTGTTTCTTGAGGAGAGAATCTGCTTCAGGTGTAGCTGTGGTTGCTCGCTTACTATTGACAGCGTTACAAAAAGGTGCCAGAATTCACCATTGTGGCTGAAGCCACGCTAGCAGTTGTGAAACCTCATGTGTGCACTCACAAGCACGTGAAAAGTATTGTGGCACTCACCAACATGGGCCAAAACAAGTCTTGAATGCATCAATGGAAATAAATTACACCGTACAATGGATGGCAGGCTTTTTTGGGAACTCCACATTACATGTGTAGCACCGAGTTCCCGAATTCTGCCAACTCCACGAGCGAAATTAATTTTTCCACCAACTCCTAATTTACACTGATTCACAAACACCACAATCTGTGAACAGAGATCCAGCTTCCTGCCAAATTTTGTGTGATTAGGTTCAACATTTTTTGTGGTAGCACTGTCTGAAGAAGTCTACAGAAAATGCATGGGAACTTTGCTTTTTTGACCCCTGCCCCTTTTTCTCATCCCCCACTTAACTAATCACCCAGAAACATCCCAGGAAGGAGCTGAGGTGAATTTGTTTTTCTTTTTGTATCAAGGCGCAATAGTCACAGCAGTCTGATACAGGCAAGTAGCAAATCACATATATATATATATATATATATATATATATATATATATATATACATATATATATATATATATATATATATATATTAGTAGGAGCTGCCCAAAGAGTGTGCAGCCAGAACCTCATTACAACCCTGGCGGTCGGTTTGAAAACGGCAGTAACACCGACCAACAGGCCGGCGGTAAAAAAAAAATGATATCACGACCACGGCGGAAACCGCCAACATAGACAGCCATTTTAAAACTCCAACCACCACGGCGGTAGCAACAAACACTGCGGCGGTCATCGCCAACAGACAGGCGGAAGACAATGTACCGCCCACACTATTATGAAAGGCCAATCCGCCAGCTTTTCCGAGGCGGTACCAACGACATCAAAAGCACGGCAGAAACAGTACATCGAAGGGGAACCACTCACTTTTCGACACTCCACGAAGAACCAGGACGCCATGGAGCCCGAATTGCGGATCCTCCCCATGTTGGTGTATCTTCTCATACACCAGGAAGTAGAAAGAAGGCGGCGGCGATGACGGTGAGTACTGCACCTACCACACGGGGGGAGGAGGGAAAATAGAGTGACACACACATGCAACACCCCCACCCTCACCCACAACAACATACACACAAACACATCCAACGACAATACTGATACACCCCGTCACCCCCTGGAAGAACGCAAGGACAAAAGGAAATGAGTCTAACCAGTGTTATATTGGAACACTCAGATATAGCAAGAGAAAATCAAATAATCAGTATATACAAGAGTTCACATTATATACACAAGGCCGTACACTGTCCCTTGTAAATGTCCGTGGACCAGTGTTCCCAAAAAGCATGGGCAAAGCCCACACATGACACCTGCCTCAAAACTGAGAGAACACTGCAGGGGCATCAGGTCAAAAAAAACACAAGCACCTCAGGGGGAAGGGGAGGGGGAACCTCAGCCGGAAGATGGTACGACGCCACTGCCCCTCAAGGGGCCTCCATGCCCACTGCTTGCTCCTGGGGAGTGCAAGGGCACAGTCTCTCAAGTGGGTGGTTTGCCCACTGCTTGGTCCTGGGGAGTGCAAAGCCACAGTCTCTCAAGTCTCTCAAGTGGGTGGTTTGCTCATTGCTTGGTCCTGGGGAGCGCAAGGCCACAGTCTCTCAAGTGGGTGGTTTGCCCACTGCTTGGTCCTGGGGAGTGCAAATCCACAGTCTCTCAAGTGGGTGGTTTGCCCACTGCTTGGTCCTGGAGAGTGCAAAGCCACAGTCTCTCAAGTGGGTGGTTTGCCCACTGCTTGCTCCTAGGGAGTGCAAATGGGACATGTTCCACTGGTTCTGGAGGGGGCAGTGTGCCCAGAGTGCTTCATCTTGCCAAGGATAGGGGGAGTGGATGCATCTCTCCACTGGTTCTGGAGAGAGCATTGTGCCCAGAGCGCTTCATCCTGCCAAGGATAGGGGAAGTGGATGCATATCTCCACTGGTCCTGGAGGGGGCATTGTGCCCAGTGATGCTGCACCTGGGGTGTGGCAGTTAACCTCCTGTCACCTGGGTGTATGAGCCACGAGATGTACATGGAACAGGTAGCATGATACTCCATGGAGGTAGAGCCACACTCCATCCTGCGGCGAC
The DNA here is from genome assembly GCF_031143425.1 of Pleurodeles waltl. Classification (NCBI taxonomy): domain Eukaryota; kingdom Metazoa; phylum Chordata; class Amphibia; order Caudata; family Salamandridae; genus Pleurodeles; species Pleurodeles waltl. The sequence continues at coordinate 581,458,568 of NC_090444.1, read as the reverse complement.
TTCGGCTGCCAACTGCTGGTCGTACCAGTTCTGGTGGTGGTGCCTCAAGTGGCGTGTCCAGGGTCCAGGACGCCACCTGCAGCCTCGGACGGCTGCCCACTGGTGATGCTGCTGACGTCCGATATAGTGGTACCGGCTGGGCATGTGGCGGTGCAGATGGTGGTGCAGGTGGCTGCGGTGGTGGCTGCAACGGTGGCTGCAGCGGAGATGCTGCCAGTGCTGGCTGTGGTGCAGGTGTCTGTTGTGGTGTAGGGAGACACCATACCATCTCCGGCAGCTTCGGATGGCTGATCCTTGGGGAGGATGCTGCAGACTGACGTTGTGGCAGTGGCGGTGCAGGTGGTGGTGCAGGTGGAAGTTGTTGCGGCAATGGTGACTGTGGTACAGGTCGCTGGCATCCCTGAGGAAATGGTGGTCACCAGCCCCTCACCAGGAGGTATCGTGCCCTGAGGTGACTTGCCCTTTGTCTTGTGTCCCTTCCCCACCTTGGCAGTCGCTGCTGGGACCTTGGCACTGTCCTCTCTGTGTTTGTGTGATGCCTTGCTGGGTGAGTGGTGCGACTTTCCCCTGCTGGAAGCCAGCCCTTTTTGACCTTGGTAGGTGGTGGAATCAGGTGGTCTGTCACATCTGTAGGTGGCACACTGGCAGCTCTGACGGGATGCCCCCTTCGATCCACCCGGACTTGCACAGATCACAGCAGACGCAGATGTAGTGACTGAGGTGCTGGGCTGGGATCTAGACATCCTGGCCCTTGGCGATGGAGTGGGGGAGGTGTAGGGAAGAGGTTAAAGTTAGCTAGGAAAAGTTTATTAGACACACTGGGATGGGAAGATGGAGGGGGTGTGGAAGTGAAGGAAGAGGTAGTAGTTGTAGGAGGTGTACGTCTGCTGAGTTTGGGTGAAGGTGCATGGGCTGGTGGCTGTTGTGAGGTGGATGGCTGATGAGTGGGTGTGTGCCTGCGTTTGTGTACTTTGGGAGGAGGCCTCACAGACACACTAGGAGAGGACACAGGGGACGTGTGAATGGTAGTGGGGGTTGTGATTGCACGTGAGCAGTGTGTTGTGATGGGCGTGCTGGTGAAGGAGGCAGTGGCTGATGTAGTGCATGCAGGTGTGAATGGAGACGAGACTGGGAGGGAGGTGAAGGACGTGGAGGAGGGGGACACAGTGGAGGAAGTGGATGTTGGTATGTGTGCATGGGTATGGTGCTTGTGTGAGTGACTGTGTGATGTGTGGTGCTTATGTTTTCCTGAGCCACTTTTGTCTGTCGATGTGTGTGCATGCTGGTCTGAAGATGTGCTTGGGATAGGCTGAGGTAGAGGGATTGGGTCGGGGTAGTGGAAGTTGGAGGGGGGAGGCTGGACACAGGGACAATGGCTGCCAGAATGAATGCCCTCCAGATATGCATTTGTTTGCTGCAAATGCCTCTCGACATCCTGGATGGCTTTCAAAATGGTTGACTGCCCAACAGTGAGGGATCTCAGGAGGTCAATAGCCTCCTCACTGAGGGCAACAGGGCTGACTGGGGCAGGGCCTGAGGTGCCTGGGGCGAAGGAGATGTCCACCCTCCTGGGTGAGCTGGCATGGGAAACACGCTGAGGGGCTGCTGGGAGGGTGGCGGGAGGGCGGTGCTGGTAGGGGGAGTGGCAGCTGTACCTGTTGTTGGGGTGGGCACAGACGTGTCCACCACCGCCAGGGAGCTTCCATCAGAGGAGGAGTCGCTGTCGCTGGTATCCCCTCCTGTCCCCATCGTGGAGCTCCCCTCGCCCTCCATCCCACTGGTGCCTTCACCCTCCGTGGATTCACCCTCATGGGCCATGTGGGATGCAGCTCCCTCCATCGCCGGTGCCTCTGCTCCTCCGCCAGATTATGCTAATGCACACAAGGACAGGGTGACAAAACAAGAAGGGGGTGAAAGACAGAGAACACACATAGTCAATGCCAGCAACACCACTACCGTTGGCGGACACAACACACACTGAGCTGCCCTATGCACTGGGCCTTGCCCAACCAGTCACTATGGTAGTCACCAGCCCATGGGGTACAATGCCTAACGCCAGCACATGCACACCTGACACCCACAGGACCCTGCACACTAGTAGCTGCCCAATTGTACCATTGGGGTAGGGGTGCTTTTGAGCCTGCAAACAAGGGACATACCCTGGCATGAATGCCCTGGACTAGGGGCACCCACAGCCCACACTCCCCACCCAGCTAGTTCCTAAACCACGCAGAGTCAGCTTTATGATACTGTACTCACCCCCTTGTGGCTGCTGTGATGCCCTCAAGCGCCCATCCAACTCCGGATAGGCCACCGCCAGGATGCAGAACATCAGGGGAGTCATGGTGCGATGGACACCCCTTCCTAATCCACCCCCCCACATGTGCCTTATATCCACACCACTCCAAACAGGCATTGCCCACGCATCATGCTCACAGTGTACTCACCTGTTTGTCTGGAGGACCGTACGGTAGCGTGTACTGGGGGAGGACCTCATCCACCAGTTTGTCTAACTCCTCCGCAGTGAAGGCAAGGGCCCTTTTCACAGACACTGTAGCCATTGTTGCTTCCAGACTCAGGTCACAGCAGCACTTGCATTGTAGGTCCTCTCCTGTTGATGGTCAGGTATCAAGTGAGAAAACAGATAGAAAATGGCGGTCAGGTCCATGGCGGTGCTTACCATAACCACTGGCGTACATCGCCATTGGCTCCTGGAACTCATAGGGCCCAATAATAACCAATGTGGAGTTGCACGGCGGTCTTTGACCGCCTACTGTGATGCTGCACAACACCAGCACAGTTACTTCATTTCCCCTTGTCCCTCCTCACAAGTCAGGCATCACCCATTTCATAAGTGCATATGGCATGGCACCTAACTGCGTCGCAGCACACATTGGCACATATACGGACTCACGATTTCACACACAGATTCTCTAACATTGCTTCAGACACAGTTGTGCTACCTATGTGGTAAAAGACCCTCTGCTCACCGTTCTCCTCCATAGACTACAACCGCTGGGGCAAATGATGAGATTGCGCCATCCTCAGGTGTACAGACCCCTGGTGGACCTGTCGACAATGGAAGACAGACACATCATAATCACATACAGACTTGATCATGCCTCAATCCAAGAACTGTGTGATTAATTGGAGCCAGACCTGATGTCAGCTATCCGCCACCCAACAGGTATACCCCCTCTAGTGCAGGTCCTGTCAGTGCTCCATTTCCTGGCAAGTGTCTCCTTCCAAACTACAGTGGCCATGGCATCTGGGATGTCTCAGCCAATGTTTTCTAACGTGTTGAGCAGGGTGTTGTCGGCCCTGCTGAAACACATGCGCAGCTACATCGTGTTCCCCCAGGTAGTTGATTTGGCCACAGTGAAAGCTGACTTCTATGCCCTGGGACATATCCCCAACATCATTGGTGTCACTGATGGTACACATGTGGCATTTGTCCCCCCGCAGAAATGAACAAGTGTACAGAAATAGAAGAAGCTGCCATTTGACAAATGTGCAAATGGTGTGTTTGGCGGACCAGTACATCTCCCATGTGAATGCCAAGTATCCTGGCTATGTGCATGACGCCTATACCTTGAGGAATAGCAGTATCCCTTATGTAATGGGCCAACTCCAGAGGCACCGGGTGTGGCTAATAGGTGAGCCCAAGGTCCCCACACAGTATGAGTAGGTGTCTGGGTATGGGGTAGTCCCTAAGGGTTAGTGTGTGTCTAACAGTTATCCATGGAAATTTGCAGGTGACTCTGGTTACCCCAACCTTTCATGGCTACTGACCCCAGTGAGGAATGCCAGGACAATGGCAGAGGAAATGCTACAATCAGGCACATGGGCAAACTAGGCGTATTATTGAGAGGACATTCGGCCTCCTGAAGGCCAGATTCCGGTGCCTCCATCTAACAGGTGACTCCCTGTACTACTCACTGAAGAAGGTGTGCCAGATAATCGTGGCATGCTGTATGTTGCACAACCTGTCCTTGAGACACCAGGTGCCTTTTCTGCTGGAGGATGGGCCTGGTGATGGTCTTGTGGCAACGGTGGAGCCTGTGGACAGTGAGGAAGAGGAGGCAGAGGAAGAAGAGATTGACAACAGAACGAACATCATCATGCAGTACTTCCAGTGACACAAAGATATGAGACTGTAACTCCTCTTCACATTTCAGCATACTTTAGGACATTGTACATGGCCGCCTCTTAACCTCTGTCTATGGACACTGACTGTTTCCTTTGGATTTCCTTTTTGCAGATCTGGGTACCCCATTCTGCATTCTGCTATGTGTACTGCTGCCCAACAACTGTCATACATTGGTATGAGTAAATGAACATTTACATTGCAATTTGTTGCTAATGTTGTGATAATACATGTGTGAAAGATCAAACTGACCCCAGATTGGTTTTTGATTAAAGGTTGTTTATTTAGGTGCTGATGGGTATAGGGGTATGTGCAATGGGCTGGGGTGAGGGTAGAGGACAGTCCATGGTAGATTCCAGTCTCTTGGTATCACAGGTGCATTGTCCAATGGGGCATAGGAAATGGAGCAATGGCAGTTCAAGGTGGACAGGGTGACATAGTGGGACAGAAGGGTGACAATCAGGAGGGTCCTATTTCCTGGTGGGGGTCTTAGCAATGCTCTCTGTCTTCTGCCTGGATTGCAGGAACCATTTGTTGGGTGGTTCTTCTTCTGCAGGGGGTGGGTTGCTGGTGGCCTGTTGGTCCTGTGGTGGGGCTCCTGTCCACTAGCACCGGCGGAGGTGGAAGGCTGTTCCTCGGTTTGGCTAGTGTCAGGGGCCCTTTGTTGAGCCACTGCCTCCCTCATGGTCTTGCCCATATCAGCCAGCGCCCCTGCTATGGTGACCAGGATGGGGTAGATTTTTTTGAAGTCCTCCTTGATCCCCATGTACTGTCCTTACTGCAGCCGCTGGGTCTCCTGAAACTTGGCCAGTACCATGCCCATGGTCTCCTGGGAATGGTGGTATGCTCCCATGATGTTGGAGAGTGCCTCATGGAGAGTCAGTTCCCTGGGCCTGTCCTCCCCCTGTCGCACAGCAGTCCTCCCAGCTTCCCTGTTGTCCTGTGCCTCTGTCCCCTGAACCGTGTGCCCACTGCCACTGACCCCAGGTCCCTGATCGTCCAGTGTTTGTGGAGTTGCCTGGGGTCCCTGTAGTGGTGGACACACTGCTGATTTACGTGTTCTGGGGACAGTGGCATGGGCCCGCTCGGTGGGTGCTGTGCTGGTCTTTCCTGAGGGGGATGTTCTGTGGTGGTTTGGGACTGTGGCAGGGGAACAGACTGTCCAGAGGTCCCAGATGGGCCTGGCTGGTCATCCTGAACCAGGCGTGCAGAGCTGCTGTCATCACTGTGGGCCTTTTCTGTTGGGGGACTGGATATAGCTGGCACCTCCTGTCCGGTGACGTTGGGTAGGGGTCCTGTTGGGATGCAAATGCATTATTATTGTATCTGTGTGTGACATCTTGTGCAATGGGTGTGTTTCCCTGTATAAATGTGCTTGCACTGTCACCTTAAGCTTTTGTGATTGCTGATTAGGTGAGCTGGGTGAGTCTATCAAGTGTGCATGCTGTGGTGATGGGTGTCCATGCAGGTCTGTGATGGGGGTCCATGCATTGGTGTTGCATGCAAAACTTGGTATTGGGATGGGTGGGTTGTGATAGTGGGGTATATGTGAGGTGTTGGAGTGATGGGGGTGAGGGAAGGGGTAGGAGTTTGTGATGGCATGTAGATAGGGTGGGTGGGATAAAGTAGTAAAGATTTGCCTTACCAGACTCCAGCCCTCCTGCTACTCCTGTGAGGTCCTCAGGATGCATGATCGCCCAGACTTGCTCCTCCCATGTTGTTAGTTGTGGGGGAGGAGGTGGGGGTCCACCGCCAGTCCTCTGTACAGCAATCTGGTGTCTTGAAACTACAGAAAGTACCTTCCCCCGTGGGTCGTTCCACCTCTTCCTGATGCCATCCCTGGTTCTTGGATGCTGTCCCATGGCATTGAACCTGTGGACGATTCTCCGCCATAGCTCCATCTTCCTTGCAATGGATGTCTGCTGCACCTGTGATCCGAATAGCTGTGGCTCTACCCGGATGATTTCCTCTACCATGACCCTTAGCTCCTCCTCAGAAAACTTGGGGTGTCTTTGAGGTCCCATGATTTGGTGTGGGTGTTGTGTAACGTGCTGCATGGGGTGCTGTGTTGTGATGTATAATGTGATGTGCGTGGATGGTGTATGTGTGATGGTGTTCTGTGCCTCTGGGTGAAGGTGTGGTCTTTGCTTTTCTCTCTCTGCTTGTTCTAATTTGTTCATTGAAAGGGTTGTGGGTAATGTGGGTGTGTGTTTTATGGTGGTGAGGGTTTGGTGTGTGTATGTGTGTCAGGTGTGTGTAGTTTGGATTATCCAATGTGGTTGTGTTTTGAATGTGTATGTGTATTTTGAGCGCGGGTGTGTGTATCGCCAATGGTTTACCATGGTTGTAAGACCGCCACGGTGATTCATGGGTCGTGATACTGGGGGCATATTCCAGTTGGCATGATGGTGTGGGTTTTGCTATTGCCACTTTATCATTGACCTTTGGTGTGGTAGACTTGTGTGGGTGTCTGTATAGTGGCGGATTTCTCTGTGTGGGTCATACTATCCGTAGCGGAATACCGCAGCGGACACGGTATGTTGGCAGCCATGGGCACAGCGGTAAGCGGGATTTCCGCCAGGGTTGTAATGAGGGCCTAAGTACCTTCCTAATTGGAAAGTGTCCAGTTATCACAGTCAAAGACTGGGGGAGGGAGTTCCAGAGTCTAGCAGCAGCAATTGATAAAGATTCAGAGGTGAAAGAACTCCCTGATTCCATCTGGACTAGCTTAGTGGAAAGCCTTATGCACATTACAGATAGCCTTCAACTTAATCTGATTCCTAATAGGTAGCCAGTGCAGCTTACGCAGCCCTGCAGCAGCAGACAAGTGCCTCAGAACGTCAAGAATCATCTTAACAAGAGCATTCTGTGCTACCTCCAATTTTGCTTGACTACCAATATTTGAGTCCAAATAGAGGGCATTACAGTAATCCATTTTGGACATAACCAATGCCAGACCCACCCATTTCTGTGTTGAGAAAGGAATAAAAAGAAATATTTTCTTTAGCCTCCTTATAAGCCAGAAACAGGTCGCTACTGTATCAATGACCTATCTATAAGGTGAAAATGTGCTGTCAAGGATCACTCCAAGATTCTTGGCTTTTTGTGCTGGACAAGGGGGAGTACCTAAAGTGCCAGACCACTAGTTGTCATTCCAAATCGAGGTATGGACCCCATAGAGCAACACCTCAGTCTTTTTCTCATTTGGTTTGAGAAAATTCCTTTCCATCCAATCCACGACCGCAGACATACAACAGGAGAAGTTATCTACAGTAGCTGCTACATTCTCAGGGATCGACAGAAGGTTCTGTGTGTCGTCAGCATACAATATCGCATACAGTCCAAAAGAACAAACAATGGTGGCTTACATAAAGAAACATAGAGATTAAACAACATAGGGCTCAAGATGGGCCCTGTGGTTCTCCACGTGGCAGAGAGAAGGCATCCGAATGATACTGGTTTAGCATTACCCTCTGAAAGCGAATCTTAAGGAAGGAGAACAATAATGCAAGTGCCTTATCTGTAATGCCAATTTCTTGTAGGCATTGAACCAGTATAGAAGGGGAAATGGTTTTGAAAGCCACAGACCAGTCTAACAGAATCAACGCTCTTCATTCACCAGCCGCATAATGCAGTTCAGAGCCGTGACCAGTGTGATTTTGGTTCCATGATGTTTCTGGAATCCCTACTGATATATATCCAACCATGCTTGACCTTCAACAAACTACATCAAATGGCCATTTAGATGTTTCTCAAGAATTGAGGCAGGAAAGGGGAGTAGTGATCGGACAGTAATTTTTAGGATTTTTATTATAAAGACTGGCCTTTTTAAAAGAGGCATGATTGTCACGTAGGCTCTCATTATCCCAATGAGGCTACTGGATTCGAGCAGCAGAATCACCTGAATTGCGAGGAACTGAATCCAGTCCCACAGCATGTGACAACTGTCAGCCTAATCCGGGTTTCCAGCTAACTAGAAGTGTCTCAACTCTGCCCAAAAGCAGGGATGATTGTGGCAACTGGGCGCATGACAGAAATGACTCCTCAGGGAAGTCGTGATCAATCAGATCTCCTCCCTTTCTCTCAGTTGCATTAGCCTTTCATATGCAGAGACAAACAGAGCCAGTTAATGGTTAAATAAGGTTTATTGAATTAACTGCATCTTAGATAAAATGACATGAATTACAATAACTAGGATGATAAAACACGCTAGAAGCAAAATGGTGACAAGAAGAGTGAAACAGAAAAAGTCCCCCCATACTGTCACTAGGAGTAATATATGGGGTTCCTACCTAAGCTTTGTTAGAGCACAGCGTGGTGAGCCCTAATCCACCCTCCAGGTTTCCTCCCAGAGAAAATATAATTCCCCATACCTGAGCAAGGAGGCCTGTTTCCTAGAAACTCACCCTCCTCATGTAGGCCAGGGATCTTGTAGTCTAAGCAAGCAGCTCTAGTGAATGTAATCAGCAATTAGCATGTGGTTGTTGTCATCTGGCTGGAATCTCTCTATAACGTGTATGGGACAGAGCAGTGTTTTTATAATAAAACAGCTGATGTTCTGAGAAAATGTCCCCATGTAGGGATGCGTATGTTTCTAGAAAAGTTGGAGACACATCATTCAACTTTGCCGGCAACTCTATATGGCTGCAGCCTTGAGGGAAGCATAAAGTGAAAAGAATGTCTTACTAGAATCACAATGCTTTCCTAGGCAATAGAAAAACTAGATAAAGAAAATAAGACAGCATTGCAAATGTGGCCTGTGCTAAAATAATAAAAACAAAAGCTGAATGAAATGTAACTGGTCTAAAGTGTACAAATGGCAGGCCTAGTTGCTAAAATAAAATGTCTAAAAACATGGCTAAAATAGCTATACAACATGATCACCGCCTCCTTCCAAAGCTGTGGATAGCAACCAGAAGAGGTAGCTTTATTCATAAAGGATGCAAGAGGATACGCAACAGAGCCTGCTACTGTAGGAGGCTGGCCTGATTTGTAGTGGGTAACAAAGGTACTTACACCTTATACCCGGCCCAGTTATCCCTTATTAGTGAAATGTAGTCAGTGTCTAGAAGCCAGGCTGTCTAGCAGTTGCTGTAGGCAGAGCAGCCAAGGCTGAACTAGAAGACATGCAAAGCCTTTGCAATACCACTGTAGTTACACAGTACTTATACACATTAAAGACAATACTCAGTGTTACAAAAATAAAGGTACTTTATTTTAGTCACAGAATACCAAAAATACTTTGTAGGCTATACTCCCTTAGGAGGTAAGTAAATCACACAATATATACACTAGTAACCGGAAACAGGTAAGTACGTGGTAGGAAAACAATGCAAAAAGTGAAAACCACCATGGGCTGCAATGGCCCTAAGGGGAACACAAACCATATTCTAAAATAGTGGAATGCGAAAGTCGGTTTCCCACCTAGGCAGGTGTAGTGTTTAGAGGGGTGCTGGGAGTGTAAGAAAACACCAAAGGTAAGTAAAGTACTCCACCCCAGAGCCCAGGAAGCAGGGGTAAAACACAGCAAGTTTCCTAAAACACACTAGAAGTTGTGATAGAAGATAATGCAAGAACCAGAAGAGTCTGCAAGACACCAATGATCGATTCCTGGACCTGAAGACCTGTGGAAGAAGGGGACCAAGTCCAAGAAGCACTGAAGATTCCAGGGAGAATAGGAGCCCCTGTTAACCCAGATGAAGGTGAAAAAGTGGAACCACAAGTAAGAAGACAAAGTTAGTATTGCACCAAAGAAGACAGATGCAGGTTCCTGGTTGGTGCAGAAGATGTCCCATGCCGGAACGGATGGATGCAGTCTGGTTTTTGTTGCTGGATTTCAACAACAAGCCTTGGTAAACACAAAGCTTGCTGAAAATGGTGCTAGCCGGGACCAGGAGGAACCGTGTGGCCTCTACCCTGGAGGGGGGAAACAAAGGGGGCTCTCAGCAACTCAGAGAGCCCTCAAACCATTCAGGAAGCTGTGCGTCGCAGGATAGAGTGCTGGAGGCCTAAGCTGAGCTGTACATGAAGAACTTTTGGAAAGGTTACACACAAGCCTTGGCAACTGCAAGTCATGCGGTGCACAAGGGTTCTGTCTTGCGTAGGGAGGCAAGCTCTTACCTCCACCAAAATTGGACAGATGGACATTGGGACTGCTGGAGTCACTTTAGGCCACCACCCGTGTCGCTGGATCCATGCCTGTCATCTGGAGAGGGGACCCAAGCCACTGGTTGTCACTGCAGAGGGGTGCCTTCTGAAGCAGGGAACTGTCACCGTCACTCCAAGGGAGATTCCTTTGGTTCTTCTGGTGCAGGTTGAAGACAGGCAGTCCTCGGAGGATGCACAACCTGGAAAATGTGGCATTTGCTGGCAGGAGCTGAAGTTACAAGGTTGCAGAAGTTGTCATAGCTTCTTTGTTGCAGTTTTGTAGAGTTCCTGGAGCAGTCAGCGATTGATCCTTCGGTAGAAGATGAAGTAAAGGATGCAGAGGATTCCTGCTGGAGTCTTGCAATCTGAATCTGCAGAAACATCCAGAGGAGAGACCCTAAATAGCCCTGAGAGGGGGATTGGTCACCTAACCAGGTAGTCACCTATCAGGAGGGGTCTCTGACGTCACCTGCTGGCACTGGCCACTCAGATGCTCCCAGAGTTCCCTGATCATCCTGAAAACAAAATGGCAGAACCCAGGGACACTCTGGAGGTGCTCTGGGCACCACTCCTGGGGTGGTGATGGACAGGGGAGTGGTCACTCCCTTTTCCTTTGTCCAGTTTCACACCAGAGCAGGAACTGGGGGTTCCTGAACTGGTGTAGACTGGATTATGCAAGGAGGGCACCATCTGTGCCCTTTCAAAGCATTTCCAGAGGCTCTGGGAGGATACCCCTCCCATGACTGTAACACCTATTTCCAAAGGGAGAGGGTGTAACACCCCCCTTCTAAAGGAAATGCATTGTCTGCTGCTCAAGCCCCTGGAGGGCAGACTCCTGTCTGTGAGGTGGCAGCAACTAGGGCTGCAGTGAAAATCTCAGAAGACTGATATGGCAGTACTGGGGAGGCATGGTGGAGCCCAGAGTGTGCATGGGATTGTGCAACCAATACTGGAATCAGTATTGGGGTACATTTCCCAGTTGTTAGACACTTTACATGGCCATATTCGGAGTTGTCATTGTGAAGCTACACATATGTATTGGCCTATATGTAGTGCACACTTATAATAGCGTCCCTGCACTCACAAAGGCTAAGAAAATGAGCTTGGACAATGTGGGGGCACTTCTGCTAGTGTAGGGGTGCCCTCACATGCAGGCACTTTGCACCCAGCCTTCAGGGTTGGTAGACCTGACATAAAGGTGCGTTATAAGTGACCTGGTCCAGTGAAAATGGCTGTGAAATTGTGCATGCACGATTTCACAGTCTGTAATGGCAGTCCCGAAGAAGTGTTTGTATGGTCTCCTTATGGGTGGCAAAAAAATGCAGCAGTCCATAAGAATTCCCTTGAACCCCAATGCCCTGGGTAACTATGTACCATATACTAGGGACTTATAAGGGGGGTCTAGTGTGCCAATTTGGAGTGAAATATGGAGTCACTAAACTGTAGTGACATATTTAAAAAGAGAGAGAGCATAAGCACTGGCGTTTTAATTAGCAGGACTCCAGTGACAACTTAGAAAACAGTGAAACACACTGACAAGCAGGCCATAAACCATAAGAACTGGGGTCCTGGCTAGCAGGATCCCAGTGATACAGTCAAAAAGACACTGACAACAGGCAGAGATTGGGGGTAACATACCAAAAAGAGGGAACTTTCCTTCACCCCCCCAAACGAGGGACAATAAGGCTAACCTTGCCCAGCTGAGTCTTTATTGTCTAAGTGGAAAGATCTGGAGAGTCCATCTGCATTGGAGTGGTTACTCCCAGGTCTAGGGAAATGGACCACCTCAATAATCTAGGGTTTTCTCCTTTCATCTGTTTTAACCATTAGAGGTTTGTAGTCTGTCTAAACTATGAAGTGAGTCCCAAACAAGTAGGGTCTTAGCTTCTTCAGGGCCCAGACCACAGCAAAGGCCTCTCTCTGTATGGCTGACCAATGCTTTTCCCTATGGGTCAACCTTCTACTAATAAAAGCAACAGGTTGATTCTGGCCCTCTGAATTAAGCTGTGATAACACTGCCCCAACTCCTACCTCAGAAGCATCTTTCTGGACAATTAACTTCTTAGAATTGTTTGAGCTTTTCAGGACAGGTGCAGTACACAAAGCCTGCTGAAGCTTCTCAAAAGCTTTTTGACAGCTGGCTATCAATAATACATTCTTGGGCATTTTCTTTGAAGTGATGTCATTAAGAGGGGCAACAATGCAGCCATAGTTTTTAATGAATCTCCTGTAATACCCAGTGAGACTAACAAAAGCTCTGACCTGGGTCTGAGTGGTAGGAGCAGACCAGTCTAAAATAGTCTGGCTCTTCCCACGTAATGGTTCAATCTGTTCCCCACCAACTAGGTGACCCAGATAAACCACCTTCCCCTGCCCTATCTGGCATTTTGAAGCCTTGATAGTGAGGCCTGCCTTTTGCGTGGCCTCCAAAACTTTCCACAGGTAGACCAGGAGGTCATCTCAGGTCATGCTAAATACAGCAATATCATCTAGATATGCTGCACTGAAAGCTTCCAGACCTTGGTGGACTGCATTCACAAGCCTTTAGAAAGTGGCAGGTGCATTCTTCAGGCCAAAGAGCATAACTGTAAATTGGTAATGCCCTCCAATGGTTGAGAATCCATTTATAGGTTTAGAATCTTCTGATAGCTTGATCTGATAGTACCCTGCAGTCAAGACAAAGTGCTCAGATACTTGGCATATGCCAATGTATCTATCAGCTCATCCGCCCTGGGTATAGGGTGAGCATCAGTCTTAGTGAATGTGTTGATCCCTCTATAATCCACACAAAACCTACTTTTCAGTTTTCCATTTTGAGAATGAGGTTTTGGCACTAGCACCACTGGGCTGACCCATGGGCTATATGAGTGCTCAATCACTCCTAGGTCCAACATCTTCTGAACCTCATATTTAATACAGTCTCTAACATGGTCATGCTGCCTATACATCTTACTTTTGACATGTAAACTGTCTGCAGTATCAATAGTATGCTCACACTAAGTGGTCTGACCAGGTGTAAGTGAAAAGAGTTCAGAGAATTGGCCTAGGAGGTTTTTGCAGTCCTCCTTTTGCTCTGCTGTAAGCCAGTCCGCAAGGATAACTCCTTCCACTGAGCCATTAGCTGAAGTGTTGGAGAAGAGGTCAGGGAGAGGGTCACTCTCTTCTTCCTACCCCCCATCAGTAACCATGAGTAGGGTGAAATCTTCCCTATCATAGTAGGGTTTAAGGCAGTCCACATGAAGTACCCTTAGGGGACTTCTTGGAGTGCCTAGGTCCACCAGGTAGGTGACCTCACCCTTTTTCTCCACTATGAGATGTGGTCCACTCCATTTGTCTTGGAGTGCCCTTGGTGCCACAGGCTTCAATACCCACCCCTTCTGTCCTGGATGGTACTCAGTCAGGACAGCATTCTGGTCATGCCATTGTTTCTGTAACGCTTGGCTTGCCTGAAGGCTTTTAGTAGCCTCAGACTTTCATGTACTCAGCCATTCTTGATCTTAGGCCAAGCACAAAATCTATAATGTTTTGTTTAGGGGACTCCCGCCCCTCTTTGACAAGTAAAAGTGGACCCCTAACAGGGTGACAAAGATGGAGTTCAAAGGGGCTGTAGCCCACTCCCTTCTGGGGTACCTCCCTGTACGCAAAAGGAGGCATGGCAGTAGGACATCCCATCTCCTCCTGAGTTTTTCAGAGAGTCCCATGATCATGCCTTTAAGAGTTTTGTTAAATCTCTCAAGCAGTCCATTTGTTTGTGGATGATAGAGTGTGGTGAACTTATAGGTTATAACACATTCCTTCCACATTGCTTTTAAGTATGCAGACATGAGGTTGCTACCCCTGTCTGATACTACCTCTTTAGGAAAGGCCACCGTGGAAAATATTTCCAGGACAGCCTTTGCCACTGCAGGAGGTGTAATGGTCCTTAAGGGGATGGCTTCTGGATATCTTGTGGCATGGTCCACTACCATTAAGATGAATCTGTTTCCAGAGGCAGTTGGAGGGACAAGGGGGCCAACAATGTCAACCTCTGCCCTTTCAAGGGGCATCCCAACCATAGGTAGGGGTATCAAGGGGGCCTTTCGAGTGCCACCAGTCTTGCCACTGGCTTGGCAAGTGACACAAGAGCCACAAAACTCTTTGGTGTCGTCTGACGTGTGAGGCCAGTGAAAGTGAGGGACCAGTCTGTCCCAAGTCTTGCTTTGCCCCAGATGTCCAGCAAGGGGAATGTCATGTGCCAGTGGTAGGAGGAATTCCCTATATTGCAAAAGAATGAACAGTCTCCTGTTAGCACCAGGGCTTGGGTCCCTTGCCTCAGTATCAAGGAGATTATTCTCCCAATAATCTCTGTGTGAGTCACTGACATCCACTGCTTCCTGCTTGACAGCTTGCTGTCTTAAATCCTCTGGTGTGGGACAGGTCTGCTGTGCCACACTCAGTTCCTCCCTGGCAGCCCCCCCCCTGCACCCAAGAGTTCAGCTGTGTCAGCCTGAAGCTCCTCTGATGTAGGTTCTTCACAAGGAGTTGCTCTTCCTCATCAAATGGGGAATCTTCTGGAGAGGTGAAGGATAGTGGACGAGGGTTGTGCCCTTTCTACCCCTAGTTTTTGGGAGCACTTGGTCCATTGTTCCAGCATCCAAGTTTCTCTGTCCTCTTTGTCTCTTGGCCTGAGCCCTGGTGAGAGGAAAGATGTGCCCAGGAATGCCCAGCATTGCTGCATGAGCCTCCAATTCCACTTCGGCCCAAGCTGAAGTCTCCATTCATTGTCCAGTGGACACTGTACAGGTAGGCCAGTGGATACAACAACTTTCTTTGGACCAGTAACCCCCCCCCCAGTTGAAATTCACAACAGCCATTGAGTGGCTAACAGTGTTGTTATGGACGTCAGTAACTAGGTACTG
Source organism: Pleurodeles waltl (assembly GCF_031143425.1). Lineage (NCBI taxonomy): Eukaryota > Metazoa > Chordata > Amphibia > Caudata > Salamandridae > Pleurodeles > Pleurodeles waltl. Next base: position 581,443,376 of record NC_090444.1, on the reverse strand, counting down.
ATGACCAAGTAGGTGTTGCTCAGGGGCTACCAGTTTTTCCATCACCACAGTGACACCCTTCTTCTGACCCATTTGTCTGCCTTCTTTCCCAATTTCACGGGGGGAGGTCAGATCTGAGTCTACCAAGTACTGGTGCAACAAATCAGACACACAATTGTTAAGAATATGCCCTCTCAGGATTAGATTATACAGACCCTCATAATCAGACACTTTGCTGCCATGTAACAAACCTTCTAAGGCCTTCACTGAACAGTCCACAAAGTCTATCCAATCCTGTGAAGACTCTTTTCTGGTTTCTCTGAACGCAATCCTATATTGTTCAGTGGTTAAGCCAAATCCATCCAAGAGTGCTGTCTTCAAAAAATTTTAATTATCTGAATCATCTTCTCTAACAGTAAGGAGTCTATCTTTCCCCTTGTCAGTGAAGGACACACACAGAATACCAGCCTAGTGCTTCTCAGCGACCCTCTGATCTTTACAGGCCTTCTCAAGTGCAGCAAACCGCTTGTAGATGTCATCCTCCTCCATGTATGGGAGGACAATCTTGTACAAGTTTCTAGAGTCAAATGTGTTCTCCCTAACACCATAGCTCCTGAAACTGCTATTGCTGCAGCCACCATGGGGAACTAACCCCAACCCCTGTCTTTCCCTTTCCACAGCTAGGGCTTCCCTATCTAAGGCCAACTGTTGCTGTTGTAGCCTCAGTCTGGCCTCAGTCTGGCCTCCTCCAACCCCAGCTTTCTGAGTTCCCTATCTAGGGAGTTGTCCTCAGGGTTGGATGTGTGGGAGACTTCTGAGACTGAAGTGACATGGGAATGAGCAGAGGCAGATCTTTCCCTGGCTTGTGTAACTCTAGTAACCTGAACTCTAGGTGTGAAGGGAGCTCTACTTTTGTGTGATCCCCTCCCACTGCCAGCTACACTAGATGGTTTACCAGAGGGAAGATCTTGGGAAGGACCCTCCCCTGCATCCTACGGACCCTCTCCTGATTCTACCTGGTTAAAATCCCCCTCTATCTCCTCTACCTGGTGACCAGACTGTTCTTGGTCATCCTGGAGAGGGAGATTTAAAAGGAAATCTTTGTTAGGGTTCTTCCCAATCCCTAGGCTTTTCTCTAAGCAAAGCCCCCTCGAACATTTAAAGTTTAAGTTCTCATAAGTAGTTTTGATAACCCTAGGGGTGGCCTCAGATAAAGACATAGTGATAGAAAAGTTAGAGTAAAGTGAAAGGAAAGAAAATACCTAATTTATCTTACTTTTAGAAATTTAGAATGCAAGTGCAATTACTAGGTATTCTTTTATTTGTTTGTATAGCCCCAACTATAGAGTACACTTTCCTGTTGAAAGCACCAGTGACAGAGTGATAAGGCAGTTGCAAGTACTTATCCCACCGCTGCACCACCAATGTAGGAGGCTGGCCTGGTCTCCCTTATTAGTGAAATGTAGTCAGGGCCATATTTATACTCCGTTTGCGCCGAAATTGCGTCGTTTTTTTTGACGCAATTTCGACGCAAAACTAACGCCAACTAACGCCATATTTATACTATGGCGTTAGAGGCGAATAGCGCCAAAGTTCCCGGAATGTGCGTCATTTTTTAGCGTGAACCCCTTCCTTGCGTTAATGATATGCAAGGGAGGCGTTCCCGTCTAAAAAATGACTCCCAGGCCTTTACGTGGTATTTATACTCCCGGGCAAAAGAGACGCCCGGGAGTTGGCGTGGCTAAAAACGGCGCATTTGCGCCACTTTTTAACGCCTGCTCAGGGCAGGCGTTAAGGGGCCTGTGGGCTCAAAATGAGCCCACAGGTGCCCTCCCATGCCCCCAGGGACCCCCCCTGCCACCCTTGCCCACCCCAGGAGGACCCCCAAGGATGGAGGGACCCACCCCAGGGACATTCAGGTAAGTTCAGGTAAGTTTTATTTTTTATTTTTTATATTTTATTTTGGTGGCATAGGGGGGCCTTATTTGTGCCCCCCTACATGCCACTATGCCCAATGACCATGCCCAGGGGACAGAAGTCCCCTGGGCATGGCCATTGGGCAAGGGGGAATGACTCCTATCTTTCCAATGATAGGAGTCATGTTGATGGGGGATGGGCGTCGTTAAAAAATGGCGCAAGTCGGGTTAAGACGATTTTTTCGACGTAACCTGACTTGCCCCATTTTAAGACGCCCATGCGCCATTTTCCCCCTACGCCGGCGCTGTCTGGTCTACGTGGTTTCTTCCCACGCAAACCAGGCAGCGCCGGTCTGATTGCGCCGTCTAACGCCATTCCATAAATACGGCGCCCGCATGGCGCTTCAGAATGGCGTTAGACGGCGCAAAACTTTTTGACGCTAAACTGCGTTAGCGCAGTTTAGCGTCAAAAAGTATAAATATGGGCCTCAGTGTCTAGAAGCCAGGCTGTCTAGAGGTAGCTGTAGGCAGAGCAGCCAAGGCTGAACTAGGAGACATGCAAAGCTCTTGCAATACCACTGTAGTCACACAGTACTTACACGCATGAAAGACAATACTCAGTGTTACAAAAATAAAGGTACTTTATTTTAGTCACACAATGCCAAAAATATTTTTTAGGCTATACTTCCTTAGGAGGTAAGTAAATCACACAATAAATACAGTAGTAACCAGAAACAGGTAAGTACACAGTAGGAAAACAATGCAAATAGTGAAAATCACCATAGGCTGCAACGGGACTAGGGGAAACACAAACCATATACTAAAATAGTGGAATGTGAAAGTGGATTTCCTACCTAGGCAGGTGTAGTGTGTAGAGGGGCACTAGGAGTGTAAGAAAACACTAAAAGTAAGTAAAGTACCCCAACCCAGAACACAGGAAAGAAGGAGTCAAACACAGCAAGTTTCCTAAAACAAACTAGAAGTTGTGATAGAAGATAGTGCAAGAACCAGAAGAGACTGCAAGACAACAACAATGGATTCCTGGACCTGAAGACCTGTGGAAGAAGGGGACCAAGTCCAAGAAGCACTGAAGATTCCAGGCAGAACAGGAGCCCCTGCTAACCCGGATGAAGGTGCGAAAGGGGAACCACCGGTGAGAAGACAAAGTCAGTATTGCAATGAAGAAGACAGATGCGAGTTCCTGGTTGGTGTAGAAGATGTCCCACGCTGGATGGATGAATGCAGTCTGGTCTGCGTAGCTGGATTCTGCGAACAAGCATTGGTAAATGCAAAGCTTGCGGTTAGCATAAAATGGCGCTGGATGAGACCAGGAGGGACATGGCGGCCTCTACCCAGAAGGAAAAGGCAGAAGGGGCTCTCAGCAACTCAGAGAGCCCTCAGAAGACCAGGCAGCGTGCCCAGTAGTCCCATGGCATGGGCACAACAGAGATGCAAATGGAAGCCCATGCAGCACAACACAAAGGATTCCCAGGCTGCCGAAGAACCACTTTGGAAGCTGTGCGTCACAGGATAGAGTGCTGGGGGCATAAGCTGTGCTGTGCATGAAAAACGTTTGGGAAGGTCGCACACAAGCCTTGGCAACTGTAAGTCACAAGGTGAAGAGGGATACTGTCTTACGTGGGTAGGCAAGCTCTTACCTCCACCAAAATTGGACAGATGGACATTGGGACTGCTGGAGTCACTTTAGTCCACCACTCGTGTCGCTGGATCCACGCCTGTCATCTGGAGAGGGGACCCAAGCCACTGGTCGTCACTGCAGAGGGGTGCCTGCTGAAGCAGGGAACTGACACCGTCACTCCAAGGGAGATTCCTTTGGTTCTTCTGGTGCAGGTTGAAGACAGACAGTCCTCGGAGGATGCACAACCTGGAAAATGTGGCATTTGCTGGCAGGATCTGAAGTTACAAGGTTGCAGAAGTTGTCATAGCTTCTTTGTTGCAGTTTTGTAGAATTCCTGGAGCAGTCAGCGATCGATCCTTTGGTAGAAGATGAAGTAAAGAATGCAGAGGATTCCTGCTGGAGTCTTGCAATCTGAATCTGCAGAAACACCCAGAGGAGAGACCCTAAAGAGCCCTGAGAGGGGGATTGGTCACCTAACCAGGTAAGCACCTATCAGGAAGGGTCTCTGACGTCACCTGCTGGCTCTGGCCACTCAGATGCTCCCAGAGTTCCCTGATCAGCCTGAAAACAAGATGGCAGAACCCAGGGACACTCTGGGGGAGCTCTGCGCACCAATCCTGTGGTAGTGATGGACAGGGGAATGGTCACTCCTCTGTACTTTGTCCAGTTTTGCACCAGAACAGGGACTGGGGATCTCCGAACCAGTGTAGACTGAATTATGCAAGGAGGGCACCATCTGTGCCCTTCAAAGCATTTCCAGAGGCTTTGGGAGGATACCCCTCCCATGCCTGTCACACCTATTTCCAAAGGGATAGGGTGTAACACCCCTCTCCTAAAGGAAATGCATTGTTCTACCTTCATGGGATTGAGCTGCTCAAGCCCCTGGAGGGCAGACTCCTGTCTGTGAGGTGGCAGCAGCTGGGGCTGCAATGAAAACCTCAGAAGACTGATGTGGCACTACTGGAGGGCCATGGTGGAGCCCCAAGTGTGCATGTGATTGTGCAACCAATACTGGAATCAGTATTGGGGTACTATTCACAGTTGTTAGACACCTTAAATGGCCATATTCAGAGTTGCCATTGGGAAGCTACATATATGTATTGACATATATGTAGTGCACACTTATAATGGGGTCTCCGCACTCATGAAGTCTGGGAAAATGGGCCTGAATGACGTGGGGCACTCCTGCTAGTGCAGGGGTGCCCTCACATGCACCTTTGCACCCAGCCTTCAGGGTTGGAAGACCTGACATACAGGTGAGTTATAGGCGACCTGGTGCAGTGAAAATGGCTGTGAAATCGTGCATGCACAATTTCACACAGGCCGCAATGGCAGTCCAGAAGAAGTGTTTGTTCGGTCTCCTTATGGGTGGCAAAAGAAATTCTGCAGCCCATAAGGATTCCCTGGAACCCCTATGCCCTGAGTACCTATGTACCATATACTAGGGACATATAAGGGGGTCCAGTGTGCCAATTTGGAGCGAAATATGGAGTCACTAAACTGCAGTGACAAATTTAGAAAGAGAGAGAGTATGAGCCCTGGAGTTCTGATTAGCAGGACTCCAGTGACACTTTATAAAACAGTGAAACACACTGACAAGCAGGCCATAAACCAGAAGCACTGAGGTCCTGGCTAGCAGGATCCCAGTGACACAGTCAAAAACACACTGACATCAGGCAGAAATTGGGGGTAACATGCCAAAAAGATGGTACTTTCCTACAGCGACCATCTGCAACACTGCTTTTCCACACACTTCCAGGGGAGAGCCTGATTTGGTATTCAGAAGATGTTGCTCCACCATTTCAGAAGTAAGAAAGTAAGAGAAGGAAAAAACGTGAGTAGGTTCGACTCTTGGTCTATAGACTCTGGAGTACGGCTCACTACCTGGTGGCTGCCACATGCAATTTTGTTTAGATAATTCAAGTTTATCACAGATGTTGGTAATTGTGAGCTGAAAAAAATAGTCAGCCAACTGATTACAAAAATTTGGTGAACCATCAATTCCCCAGTTGATGGAGGAGAATAGAGCTGCTGTATCACCTTAGAAAGTTCTTTATTGGATGTAGCAGATTCAGGCCTACATTTATTCTTTTTTAGTGCTGCACTTGCATCATTTTTTGACGCAAAAGAGGCACAAACGATTGTATTTTGTAAGTTTGAGCTGCTTTTGCATCAAAAAATGACATAAATGTGGTGCTAAAAAAGTATAAATATGGGCTTCAGTTTTACTGGTACAATATAAGGACTTCTCGTCTTGAAGGGCTAGCTTATGTTCTCTAATCCTGTTCTTATGAACAGCTTTATCATGTTCCTCATACTTCTTCCTCCAGACTTGCTCTTGACATCAGCAAGCCTGCCAAAAAGCAACCAGTCTCTCATTAAGCCCAGGGGCTGGAGGGGGAAATCCTCCCCAAAAGGCCAGGGGCTACCATATAAGCAGCCGCACCCAGCTAGGTAGCAAAGTTTTTTTACCCATTATCCACATCCTCCTGTATCTCAACATGCAACAAGCTAAGGCAGTAGACGAAGCTTCTGAAGATACCCCCTTCTAATTCTTCCTCATCTGACCAACTGAGGGGAAAAACAGACTGGAATGACACTTATCAGTCATTTGAAAAAAATACCATCAAAAATATGCCCTGTACCATGAGTGGGTGTCAGAATCGGCTGGTACAGCCCCATACCAGATTGTCTCAAATAGGGCTTTGGAGTCTTCATTAGCACTCTCATCAAGGTGAAAATTAAATTCACACAACACAGTTAGGCCCTCATTCTGACCCTGGCGGTCGGCGGAGAGACGGCGGTCGGACCGCGAACAGACCGGCGGTATTAAAAATGGCATTCTGACCGCGGCGGTCCCCGCCGCGACCGACCGCCACTTCTCCACTCCGACCGCCACGGCGGTCATGACCGCGGGGCTGGAGTTTGCGCACTCCGGCCCGGCGGTCGTCCCAAGACCGCCAAGGGTATTATGACCCTGCCTACCGCCGCGGTTTCTTGCGGGCGGGAACCGCCGTGCGAACCATGGCGGTAAGCACTATCGGGGCCAGGGAATTCCTTCCCTGGCACTGATAGGGGTCTCCCCCACTACCCACCCGAGTCCTCCCCCCACCCCCTCCACCCCCCTGCCACCCCCCAGAGGTGGTACGAACCCCCTCCCCACCCCCACCCCGACATGCACATACATGCACCCCGACATGCACACACCCCCAACATGCACATATACACACCCCCTACACACACATACACAACGGGGACACATACCCGCACACATACATGCAGACATGCGCACCTGCCGAACAGCACACATTACCCATAGACACAGCAGCACCCCCCGCCCGCATACACGCACTCACACACCCCCTCTACACACTCACACGCACACCCCCATGCACGCCCACATCACACAACACCCCCCCACCCCCTCCCCTCACGGACGGTCAACTTACCTTGTGCGTTGGTCCTCCGGGAGGCGACGGGAGCCATGGGGAGGTGACCGCCAACAGAAGACCGCCAACAGAAGACCGCCACACAGAAATGTGGGTCGTAATTCTGTGGGCGGTGTTCTGCTGGCGTGGCGGTGGAGGTTGACCAGTCTCCACTTTCCCGCCGACCGCCAGTGTGGCTGCTGGCGGTTTTCCGGCGGAACGCTCCCAGCGGTCAGAATGCGCACAGCGGCATACCGCCGCGGTCGGCGGTCTTCACCGCGGCGGTAACTCGGCGGTCTTGCGAAAAGACCGCCAAGGTCAGAATGAGGGCCATAGTCTTTCCTTCATCATAAATGGTTCTTTCAGGTGGACTCATTAGCTCAGCTGGAAAGATACTTTTATGTCCAGTAGATTTATAAACCAAAATGCCAGTAAATGAGGTAATGGCCAACAGATTAAACTTAAAGTAAAACCCTCACAAAAGCTAGTGCCTAAATCAGACTCCAAGTGGCACTGATAATGAGCTTTAAAGACGACTGCCAGGCCATCTCCTGGCCTACCCACTATGTCCAGTCTTAGGATGGAGTAGCCTGGTGGAATTGCATCAACTAAATCTGGGCCGGAGGCTTCATTGGCCCATGATGCCATTACAAAAACCAAATCAGGGTCATGTGACACCAGATAGTTAGCAAATTCCACTTTACGTTTTACTAAGGATTTAGAGTTAATGAGAAACTCCTTCAACTTAATTTCTGACTCAACAATTATAGGTCCTCCTACTTTATCAAATTGGAACCAGTCAGCATATTTGTTTCTAAACAAAGGGAACTGGCATCATGTGAGTAGCCGCCCTTGAAGCCGCACGACCTGCAGCTGTATTGTTGATATTCATACATGTCAGTAAAGGAGAAAGGCAAACAAGAAGCTGACTAAGGCTTCCAACCTAATCACAGTAAAAAAATTCTGAAGAATATCTGATGACTGGGGGTAATTCCAGGTTAATTGGACCAGGGGTCTGGACACTGGGTGCAGTCTAGACACGGACCGGTGCAGACGGGCTTACCTTTGGCACACTGGTTGTGTGCCAGCAGGAAACCCACTACGCACGTCTGCTGCGCATCCGTGCAGCCATCTGGTTTAGCTGGCATTGACCCCACAACATTAGTCACCTGCCCAAACCAGAAGTGAGTCAAAGCGCTTGTCTTCCTTCTGCTCAATCAGCAATCAAGAGTCCGGGTGGAGCAAGGAAGGAGCCAAGTTAAAAGGTAAAGCTACTGAGGCATAAAACATGATTTTCTCAGTGCAAATCAAATTTAAGAGCAGTATACTCAGGCAGAAAGTAAAAAAAAAAAGGCTTTTTAAACAATTTAAAAATTTTGACATTAGCAGACAAGGCAGCCTTCCATCAGACTAGCACCAGAGAAGCCAGTAGTGTCAGTACAGCCATCTGGTTTAATAGGCGTTCTTCTCACAACACAAGCCCACTGCTCAAAGTGCTTGTTTTCCCTCTGCTCAATCAGCAACCAAGAGCCGAGGAGTACCAAGGAAGGAGTCACGTTAGAAGGTACAGCTATTGAGGCAAAAAACATGATTATCTTGGCGCAAATAAAATTTAAGAACAGTATGCTGAAGCAGAAATTAAATTAATCAGGCTTTTTAGACAATTTAAAAATGCTGACATTAGCAGACAAGGCAGCCTACCATCGTACTAGAATCAAGCTGCCACTGGTATAGAAAGATTATAGTTAGGTGAAAATGTACATAACATTTTAAACTAAAAAAACAATGAAATTAACAAGTTATAGTCATTTCAAGTCAAAATAACTAATTGCTTTGCCATGCCCTGCTTATAACCTCACATATTACAACACTCATGACGTTCTGTGACATCATTCATACAATCACTGAAGACATTTGAAATGAAGTCACTGATTACAACACTGAGCATAGGGGTGCGAATGGCTTTGTGTGCCAAATCAGTGACTGTCCACAAAGCTCAACCTCCACCTTGCACCAACCAGGACCCACGTATAGCGAATGTAGATGGCAACTGCTCACACAGACTCAAGAAAATAACATCAGCTGTATGCATCTGGTCCCTTGCGTTATGGTTGTCCTGAACCTGAGGATTTCCCACAGTCTAGCACAACCAGAAAACCAAGAGTAGTTCTTTGTGCTTTTAGGTACTGTTTGAACCTAAAACTTTAAAATTACATAACTCTTGTTCTCTTGAGTGGACTTTTGTCATTTCTGTGTCATTGTATTTATTCAAATTGTATCAAATAGGTTTGGGATCTTTCTTGTGTCATGTTTTTACTTCATTACTGTTTGAGTGCTGCATAAATACTTAACACAATGTGCCAAGCTACCAGAGGGTTAAGCACAGGTCAATTTAGTGACTTTTGCAGTTCACCATGACAAGGAATGTGCTAATTATTTGAGTCGGTCTTCCACCACTCTCAACTAAAAACTTAGGGGCATATTTATAAGCCCCTAGCACCACCTTGTGCCACATTAGCATATTTGTTTATGCTAATAGGGCCCAACAAGGCCAACATCGTTGTGCCACATTTACAAAGTAGTGCAATGCATGCAGTGCGCCACTTTGTAGCCCTTTGTGCTATAGTATGCCTGTACCAGGTATAATGTATGCAAAGGGGGCATTCCAGGTTAGGTGGGGGGGGACAAAGAAATGGAACAAGGAAATCTAGCAGATTTCCTTGCGTCATTTTGTACAGCACTTTGAACGCCTGTTCAGAGCAGGCATTAAAAGGGGGCTTGAATTATTTATAATGGGCCCCGAAGTACGCTGCAGGAGTAGCACCAGTATTTTGGCACTACTCCTGCAGAGAACATCAATAGCATCATGAAAAATGACACAATTACCCCATACCCTGCACCACTTTAAATACGGCGCACACATCGTGGCGGTAAGGGGGCAGTAAAGGATGCAAGAAAATTGACTCTGCACACAGTGCAGCACCACTTTTCTTAAATATATCCCCTTATTTTCTAACAAATTGTTTTCTATATTATAGATTCATTTCTTGTACATTCTTGAACATTGTGGTTCTATAAATAGTTATTTCTTATTTTCATGCATGACTGCCTTTGAAGCTATTTCTTCATTATATTATACTAGCAGTGTTAATGGGACGATTTAGAGTTTGCCTTTTGGGTTTTACTCCATCAATAAATAGAGTAAGTTATTCAGCCATCCACCTGGAGTCCCTGTCTACCGAATTCTGATACTTCCGGACAAGCAGACATCTCTAGCATTGGCAGAAACCACTGTCACTGCAGTTCCTGACAATGCATTATCAGTTTGACGGATGGCTCAGTAAACATGATGGAGCCACATGGCAAGGGTACAATGTTCTTTATCACTTTTAGAGACAGAAACCCCAAGTGGTGTTTTGTTTAAAAAAACACAATGCCTTTTGCATTTTGCAGTTTTCACTGCCCTTCATCAACATGTTTTACCTGGTGGTAACAGACAGTAATAACTAGCCCTAGGATCATCAACTCTAGATTGGGTGGCAGGACACTTGTCTAAACCTCTGATATTCCTTATTCTGTCAGGCCTTTGATGTTTTAATCGGTGGCCGTCAACATAATGAAGGTCTGCCGTCTGTAAATGAGGCATGCAGACCTTCAGTTTGGCAAATGTGTATTCTGTTGATGTTGTGATGAAGTACCCTCTCTGCCAAACTCTAAATCGGTTCTGTTGTCACTTAAAATAATTCAAATTGATTTGCAATAAACTGAATGGTTTCCTACATTTTTGTATGTTTCTTAGTAAACTGTGTGATATAACAGTGCCTAATTTGTAAAAGAACAAGTGGCAGACCCACAGTGTTTTTTCAGAGCCCAGGGCCCACTTTATTAAATGTCAGCATTTCAAATACTAAGGTTGCATAACCTTGATTCTATTTGATGCCTCTTTAATTCACCACCAGACTCTTCCTGTCTGTTAATCTCACTCTTTCAGGATCTTTTTTTGTCCCTGCTTTCATTCTTTGTCACTTTTTTCATATTTCTCTTCTCCTTCATTCTCACTTCTGTGTTTTTCTTTTACTTGCTCTGGGTTAAAGTCTAAAGAGGACAAAGAAGTGCTTGCCCCTAAAAATAGCCGCCGGTGGGCCCCACCTACAACCACAAAATCAAATTAAGCAATCATGATTCCACTGCCTTATTATTTAGTTCATTTTCATAATACATTAGGTCTAATGCACAAAACGCTTTGTGGATATACATATCTAGTACAATTATTTTGAAAGGGAAAAGTCGGAATTTGCAATGCACAAAAGTCCGTCACAGTTCGTAATTACTGTGCGGTGACCGGAATCTAAACATTGGTCAGGTGTAACCTGCAAAAATGTGAAAGCGTAAAGAATGATTGTGCAGGCTGTGGCTTTCGCCATTTGCATAAGGGAGTTTCACAGACCACTAGACTGCCCTAAATACTCTCCGTGATGATATATTGAAATGTGTAACTGTTTGTGCCTTTATGACGACTATACCTTTAAGGGACAGTGGGTTGCAATACAGGTGCACTGTAAATGTGTAGATTGGGATAGAGGTCTGTAATTCTATGAAGGCCACTATCTCGTCATATATTATTTTTCACAAGAAGCCACAATCAGATCCCTGCATCACTTGCACACATGAGGCTGGCAGATTGCGACGTTTTGCAAAAATATTTGTACTGAAGATGGAAACTCCAATTCCAACTCAATGCAGAAGTTGTGCTGCGAGCAGCAGCCGGTCCATCATTTTTTTATATTAATTGAAGTTGAATCTCTTTTAGCCTCGTCCAGAATAACGGTAATCCATTCAGGTATGGGTATTCCATTGATGATTTTATGACCTTTGATGTGGGAGATAGGAAAAGGGAGCTATTCGGGGATGGTCACAGAACGTGTATACAACATAGCGAGTTTAGTGTATTGGATTTAAGAATAAATTAGATTTAAAGTCCTGTGTGAGCGGAGTAGACCGACTATAGGGAAGTGATCTAATACAAATTGTGCAATGAGTCCCTATTAATATTGTTTTTGTTAGGGGACAATGTCTCCAGTATGATGATAAGGTCGCCAAAGACTGAGCCAAGATCTTGTGAGTGGGTTATTTCTAACGTAGGACATTTAATTAAAGTAGGTGAAGCTGACATGCCAACTTCGGAAACGATGAGCTGGAAGAGAGATTAGGGGCTAAGGAACTGTTTTTTTGTTTTTTTACGTTGTGTGATATCTTATAAAAATCAGCATAACTATAACAAAGAATATGCAAAAGAAAACATAAAAAATGCCCTTATTGAGATCAACAGCCCAAAGATGCAACACACTTCCGAGTGTCGGACATGGCAGTTGATCATCAAATTCACTGACTTGACAGCTGTCTAATGTGATCCGTTACATCGGGGGAAGGTTCAGTTCCATAATTTGTTTGGTCACTTAAGAAAGTAACATGAGTGCTGGATTGCATGAGAACGGTAGTGCAGCTGCCCCACGCCTGTTATTAACCCTTTTAATACATACACAGAGTGTACAGTGTGTTATATTTTCCGGTCACATCACTACACAATCCGCTGCTTTGGCAATGAGGGTTCGGCAGGCTTTTATTCCGCCGAGCATTTCACTTGGGCCCTTGGAGGCGGGTTTTGAAAACCGAGGGTGCTGCTGCAGTTTCCCCAGCGCCCCAAGGTTAACTGCAGCAGGCACTGTGAGGCTTCAGGAGAGAAAGGGAGGAAGAGGGAAGATAGTGAAACAGCTGCCAGAGAGGGAGAAGAGAGAGAACAGATAGAATGGATGAATGGAGAGAGAGAGTTAGCATGAAAACACAGGGGGTGAGGCTGGTTAAAACATTTTTGCTGATTTTGGGTCCCTTGTCTGGCTCTGATGGCAATATATCACTGACAGCCAACTTTTGCAGTACACCCTTGCTGGAGCGCACATGGAAGTGGAGGTCAGTCTTAATCCGATGGATCCTTTTAGATGCATAGGAGACAAGGGAGTTAACAAATTTACGATTTAACTTTTGTGAAGCCCATTTGGCCACACAATCAGGGCCGAGAATCGGTATGGAAAGTTTAGCAGGTTTATTACAAATTAGTATTCAATCCAATATAGATGCACATCAAGATCATTATTATTATGAATATACAGAATCAGAATCAGCAAGCTGAAGAACTGGAGTAGGTAAAGTCTCAGTATCTCAAGGCATACAAAGAATACAGTAATAGAAATACAGATACTAAGTAGCCGAAAATATTGTTCCTTAAAGAAATATGGATCCTCTATTCTAAACATGAACAGATTTAAGGGCGATCTAATCCGGGCTCTAAGCTAGGATGGGAATGTTTAGAATAGTGGTCTTAAAGGATTCTGGAATAAAGGAAGGAAAGTGTCAGCATAATGAAGTCTCCAGCACAAATCTTCTGTAAAGAAGTGCATCTTTGTGCATGTTCACTCCCACTTTTTGGGACTGATGCTGCTGGTTTTTCAATTTTGAGAGTGAACTAAGGCCTTCCAACCAGACCTTAATGCCAGTGTTTTAACTCTATACAAAATATATCTAATTGGTTATCCCCAATTGACAATCACTACCTTTCTTATAAGCCCCTAGCTTATGGTACCCAGGTATCCAGGGCATGTAAGGTAGAGTGTCCACACAGGACTGCAGCACTTTTTGTGCCATCCTGTGTGTAAAAATGTGAAAGACACTTCAGCCTGCCACTGAAGACTGAAAGAGCAGTGTGCCACACTGTGAACTGAACTTGGCCGTTGACCCTGGTAAAAAGACACTTTCCCTTAAGTGTATATATATCAGACTCTGCAAAGGCAGGCACACTAAGTCATATGGCAGGGAGCCATGTACTCTAAAGTTAGACATAAGTTTCAATATGTCTTTCCAGCAACACTTCTAAATTGTTGTTTTGCCGGGGAAGGATAAAAGCCCAATTGGTTAACACAGGGTCAATGGTTTACCCTTAAACACATTTAACATCTGAATGGGATCACCTAACCAGGTCAAATAAGGTATCAAATAATGTGACAATTAAACCTAATTTCATGGTCAGATCATATTTGATGTCCCTATTTATTTTAGGCAACTTTTAGAAATTTGGTACCCTACACTCCAGCTAGTACAGTGGCCTCACAAAGGCCATTCACACTTAACCAGGTTTCTGACCACCTGGGGAGACATGTGAATGACTCTCAGGCCAGGGAACAAAGGCATTAGCCCAGGAATTAGGTTTGAGCTCCTCCCCCAGGAAGTCTGCAAAAGTTGTTGGCCCTAAAGGCAAGCTTCAAATGTGAAGCTGCCTTTGAAGGGCCGCCGACCCCAGCACGCATGAGCAGGATAGCTTTTGTTCCTGCAGACATGTAAGAAACGGGGCGAAGAGGGGAAAACCAATGATAGAACAGGTTTTCCCATGGAAGTGTAGCCCAGTAGTAGCCACACCACAAGGGTGGGCTAATTGCTCCTCATGACCAAGGAAGGGTTGAGCCATCTTGGAAGGGGCAAGAATGGGGACTACAGTGACTCCAAGGATCAGGTGGCTGGTCCCCTGGAACCCACTACAGGGACACAAGAGCAGAAAGAGCCAAACTTAACAAAGTGGTAACCCTCATGGAAGTTTCCCTGCTATCAGTTACCGGGTGCCCCAACAAAGGAATCCGAGATATCCAAAGTCTGCACCTGAGTCTGCTGGAGCCAAGAGAGCTGTCAGAGTCTGAAATAATTTGACTAAAAACGCACAAGCCCCCAGCAAAGGATTTGCCTCCAACCGTGGTGTATCATCGCCAGTGGTTCAGCTGCAGCTGTGCAACCACTGCAACAAAGAGAACATCAAGAAATGTTGATTATGGGACCAGGTTTGCCCCACATCACCCGTGGACAGAAGAACCACCACAGAGACACCCCTATCGGCTGCACCACAACTGGAGCAACCTTGTGAGCATCTTTGCCTTAATCCCTCAGCAGCATCAGGACCACTCCATTGTTTCCTAGTGGTCGGATGTTAAAGTTGAAAACTTGCTTTAAAATCACTGTAGTGGCCAGGCAACTGTGCAAAGTATCATTGCTGGCCTCCTAAACCTCCTCCCTGTCGGATCTGGTCACCCAAGATGGGCCAGAATACTCCAACTAACCTTCCTGGCCCTATCATATAGTACACCCTGATCCTCCCATGTTCTGAAAAAGGAAATAAGTGGGTAGCGTGAAGCTACACAATCACAAGGACAAAAAGAAGCTGAAAGGTCTGTAGCTGTCAAAAGGGAATCTGCCATAACACTTAAGTGTGAACACTAAAATCGACACATCACTTGCATCGGGGCTGAATAAACAACGCAAAACCCGTTTGTGATTGCTGAAAATGGCACAAACCCCACACAGCTCCGTTTTTCCATCACCATGCAGCCGGATTTCACACTCATAGTGGGTGGGCATTACAGTCATCAAGAACCTGAGCAGATCTGAGGTGTCCCTTCTGGAAATTGATGGATTGCTCACTTGCCGGAGAGAAAAACAACACATCGCCTACCGGACCCCAGAAGAAATGACGCAGGGCCTCACTTGCGAGTAAAGAATCGACGCATCACTGACTTTTCCGATGCACACTCGCCCATGCAGCTTTATTTGTGACGCAAGCCAGGTACTTTGTGTAAAAACAATGTTTCCATTATTTTCTATGAAGTAAGACCTTTTACTTTGAAAATTCATAACTTTACTTGTGTATATTGGATTTTTGTCCTTTTGGTCTTGTTTGATTTAGATAAATATTATATATTTTTCTAAACTGGTGTGGTGTCCATTTTGTAGTGTTTTCATTGTGTTTCTTTGTACTTGTGTTTTCCCTGCCTGGGTCAGACTGACAGTTGGGCTGTTTGTGAATCTCCACTAGATAGTGACTCAAAGGGATGTGAGGTGAAGTCAGCATATCCTGCTGGGCCATCTAGGCTAGTGTGGAGAGAGGAGTGGTCACTTCTACCTGGATGGGCTGCTCCTGCCCTCACACATTGCAGTCTCCAATCCCCTGGTGTGCGTCTGGAGCTAGGCCTGGGCAAGGCAGGATCTTGTGAACAACAGAGACTTTCCTTTGAAGTTTGTCGACGCAGAAAGGGGTATAAGTAGTGGACCTAAAACCCTAGATTTTCAGTTTACTTCCGAAACCAAGGGGAACCCCTTCTAAGGAGAAGAGCTGGAGGAGGAGTACTGCCTCTTTGTCTGTGGCTGTGCTTTGCTGGGTTGGCCTAAAGCTGCTGCTTCTGCCTGAAAGAGGACGAAGACTGGACTTTGTGGTATATTCCTGCTTGTGAAGAATCTCCAAAGGCTTGAATTGAGCTTGCCTCCTTTTTTGAAGTCTTAGGGCCATCAAAGACTTCCTCTGCCCGCACCTGGACTCTCTGCTGAGACTCTGCTGAGACGTCTGCTCTGCCAAGTGGTGCCCTATCAAGTCCCCGGGCCCTTGAAAGGTGAAGCTGGTAGAACATAAACTGAAATCCACGCACAGGAAGCAGTGTGTGGAAAGTTTTGATGCAGTACCTGCAACACGGCTGTAAAAACAACGTGCCACCCACCTCGCGGCTGAAACTGACTGACTACCTGCATCACGGCAGGGAAATCAACGTATCACCTGCATCACTGCTGGAGAAACGACGCAACACCCGTTTGACACTGCTGAAAATGATGCAAACCCCTTGCAGCACTGTCTTTCCATCACTGTGGAGCCGGATTTTACATGCATCATCGCTGCTTTTCAAAGTCATCATGAACCTGTGCTAATCCAAGGCAACTCGTCCAGAAATTGACCCATCGCTCTCTTGCAGGAGAGAAAAACAAAGCATTGCCCACCCAACCAGAGAAGAAATTATGCATGGCCTTACTTGCAAGTGAGGAATCGACACATTGTTGACTTTTCCGACGCACGCTTGCCCGTGGGGCTTTATTTTTTATATAAACCAGGTACTTTGTATAAAAACAACACTTCCATTGTTTTCTGTGGAGTAAGTCTCTTTTTTCTTTGAAAATTCATAACTTTACTTGTGTATGTTGGATTTTTTCCTTCTGTTCTTGTTTGATTTAGATAAATATTGCCTATTTTTCTAAACTGGTGTGGTGTCCATTTTGTAGTGTTTTCACTGTGTTATTGTGTGTGTTGGTGCAAATTATTTAAACATTGACTTTGAGATAAGCCTGACTGCTTATTCCAAGTGTGTATCTAAATTGCCCTGACTAGAGTGAGGGTCCCTGCTTGGACAGAGTGCAAAGTGACTGCCAACCAGAGACCCCATTCCTAACAAAATGCAAATGAGAACTATGAATCTTCATGTGAAGCTAAACATTAGAGCACACATGTATATACATCTCTAGGGGCTCATTTACAAGTGTTTGCAGCAGGGCAGCACAGTAAGTTAATTTGCTGTGCTACCTGCCTCAAAATGAAAATACAGTGCATTCCTGCCCCTTATACTTCAAGAAGGAGTGGCTGATTTTGAGCACAGCATCTTGAATTATAATTGTGTTTTTAATTTACTTGCACATGCACAGCTGAAGTCTGTGTTCCCATAGTTGAAAAAAGCATTGTAATGCATGGGTTAATGCAGTTCTTACCTCAATCGTGCACCTCCTTTTTGGTAGTAGTAAGGTATCACAGTAACAAACGTGCTATGCCAAAATCCCAGCAGTGTAGTTGCAGCGCAGTGGCTTTCCTCCACTCCTCCTCGCAGAACATGCAGCACTTATCATTGGATACCAAAGTATGCAGGGCAAGACAGTCCTTTTATTTCACAGGGCATTTACCCAGTGGGCTGGAGTCCTTGGAGGACGGTTTTGAAATCTCAGGGTAGGTATTGGTGTCTTTGTCATTTTCCTCATCTCCCTGAGAATAAGTGCAGGAGGCAGGGGAAGGCCTCAAGAGAAAGGGAGAAACAAAGAGAGGGGGATATGGGGAAGTTAGAGAAAAAGTACTTAAGGAGGGAAAAACGAGAGAGAATACGTGGAAGGATGAAAAGAGAGACATAGCTTGAAGAGTTGAAGGGAACGGGGCTGGTTTCAGCATTTTTGCCAGGGCTGCTTTTGGTTCTCCAATCCGGCCACAATGGTATGGAGATCTGGAGCCAGACAGGTTGTACGGAAAATTAGACAAAAATATGATTTTCTGGTCTGCCTAAAGAAATACATCACAAAACACAGTATCGTTTGCATATTCCTAAAAGGAAGCATCATTAAAAACAAAATATTAACATATTGATGATTAACGTTTCAGCGAAAATGTTTTTTTCATTGGAGTTGCTATCTAGAAGAAATGTTTGGGAACTGTGCAGTTTCAGTCAGGATCTGTTACAATGTGCTTGAAGATGCTTTGTGGTCCGTCTATGTAAATTGAACGCAGAACCTACCTCTGGCTTGTAATGCAGCATAATTCACAGAAGTGACTTGATATTTAAACCTTTCACGCAAATGCACGCATGATCGCACTGCGCATAGCCAGGGCGCATATTCAAAGGAAACTAGAGAGGTCAAAATGCCAAAAAAATTGAGTGTAGCCTGAAAGAAATGAATTAGCTTGTCTACTCAACCTCCTGCAGTTGTCTGAAAGGAAGCAAAAGGCATACTTTTCTGCTTACTGTATTTAGGACAGTCATCATAGATAATCCCACTAATAAACATGTATGTATTACGTTTATCATACCTAATAATGATGCTGTGTAACTGATTATCCATAGCGTTCTATTTGTTATGCCACAGAATGCGTGGCCATTAGCTCTAGGCGCTCATTCAATTTTTAAAGCTGCATTTAAAAAAAAGAAGAAAAAAAAGCCTGATCGTTTGAGAGATTGTTTGTGCTTATTTACGATTATGGAGAAAGAGAACATTTTTAAATTGATGATTAAGCTGCTTGATAGTTTGCCCAGAGGCTAAGCGGGAATGCCACTAACCACTTTGACTTTTTTTACTCCACTTGAATGATTAGTTTGATGTGCATGATTTTAATGAATTACCATGTACAAATCCGGTTAAAGTATACAGAGAAAATGTAAAGTGCACAACATCTATTATCTCTCGCTCAAGATCGTCTGAGCCTGTGATTCAATTACTTATTTCAGTGAAAAAAGCCATCAAATGTTGCAAATCTTGCTAGGTGATCACTTTTGCCTGATATTTGCACAGGTCATCATTCTAACTTCCGTTTATTAACTGACTTAAGTAAGGTTGTTATCACTCTGAACATGATTTCCCACTAGCCCTGCTGATGCTGCTGCCACACTACCTGGATCAGAACTTGGGAAAATTAAAAAATCAATATGAGACATTTAAACAAAATACTTTGATGCAATTAACAAACTTGTAAGATACATGGATGAAGACATGTCTGCTATGATCAGATGAATTGAGAAATTTAATGAAACAATTAAGTCACTAAAAGATTCTATTGTTGCGGAGACAAAACAAAAAAGAATACATCAATATAATGTATTTAAAATGCAACATTTTGGAAAAAGTGTGTAATAATGTAGATTTTCCTAGTCTGTGACGAAAAGTCTTAATTTTATTAAAGACACGGGGGCGAGTATTATGCGTTTCTTTTCTTACTTAATTCAAAAGCAGCAGTCAAGATCGTACTACAAATCGCATGAGGCAAACAACGAAGAGCCAATGGGATTGAAAACGTAGTCCAAGCAAATGAACCAATAAGGATGAACACATGGCATTATGACATCACTTGACTGCGAACAGCCCTCTTTTCTTGCGAAACAAATCAATCAGAATTAAATAGAGGAAAAATGGAACAAAGAATAAAAATCGCCAACATAAAAACAAATAAGTCCGAACAAAAGTCCAAAAATCTGATGAGATGCGGAAGATCCGGAAAAGCAGGAACTGTAGACCATGAAACTGCAGAGGCAGACGAAGTAGCATGAAGTGTGGCATTGGAGACGAAGAATGAAGGATTAGGAGGAAGTTTGGTTTGTGGATGACGTTGCTAGAAAAAAAGGGAGGGAAAATTATGAAACAAGAGGTGGGATAATACTCACATCCGTGTCTTTAATAAAATTAAGACTTTCCGTCATAGACTAGGAAAATCTACATTTTATGTCAAGACCGGAGGCTCCTAATATGCGAATTGAAAGCATATTAATTACATTCAATGAGACATTTTCAACTGGTTTGCAATAAAAAACTTTAAATACATTATCATTAAACCAGTCAGCAGATTTAAGATTATCCTCTAGACGGGAACCATCCCAAAAGGCTTTGGAAGCCACAGCTCCTCTGGAAGAATGAGCACCAAACATTGAAGTGTCAATACCTGCCAGGGACATAATCCACTTGACCCAACAAGCCAGAGTGGTGGCAGAAACGGGTTTATAGGGTTTCCTAAAAGAAATAAGGAGTTGGGAAACAGAGGGTGTTCTCAAATCTGCAGTCTTTTGTTCTTAAACTTTCAAACATTGTCCAGCACATAATTTTGGATGCTGTGGAAAATAAGGATAGAAAACTGAAGTTAAATTAGTCTTGGTTCGACGTACTACAGTAAATAACACCCCCGATGAAGTGAATTGGCGGTTGAGAATGTCCAAAGCTTTGATATCAGATAGACGTTTAATAGAAATCAAACATAACAACATTGTTAGCTTAGGGGATAACATTTTCAAAGAAAGCATTAGATTATCAGGCAATGACAAAAGGAATTTTAAAACAACATTGACATCCCACAATTTACTGTATTTGGGTATAGGAGGCTTAAAAAACTTTACTCCCTTCAAAAGTCGACAGACCAGATGATGTTCACCCACTGGTTTTCTATGAACAAAGGCATGATTGGAGGATATAGCTGATCTATAAAGGTTAATGGTGCAAAAGGCTTTGCCTTTGCTGGCTTCTGCAGCAAGGAAATTGACTATGAAGAGAACGTCTACTGAAAAGGAATCAATGTGTTTTCCCAAACACCAGCTGTGCCATAAAGACCAGCCTGATTTGTAAGCCTTCGTGGTGCCTGGGGCCCAGGACTGTGAAATGTATTGTGAAGCTTCTGACAAAATTATAGGGAGAGATTGGGAAGTCCTGAGATTTTCCATGCCAATAGGGTCAGGAGATTGTCCACAATGAGGGAGTGGGGACGGTGAAGAGGGTCCAACAACAGATCTGGGAAAGAAGGAAGGAGAAAAGGGAAGTCCACCGAAAGTTCCAAGAGGGTAGGGAACCAATCTTGGGTTTGCCAAAAAGGAGCTAGAAGAACCAAGGTGGCTTGTTGACGCCTGAGGTGTGCTAGCACTCTGCTGATCATGATAAAAGGAGGGAAAGCGTAATTGAGGGATAGAGACCAATCTTGTAAAAAGGCATCTGATGCCAAGGCTAAGGGATCCGGGCACCAACTGTAAAATTGAGGAAGCTGAGTGTTTAGACGGGATGCCAACAGATCTATAATAAAAGGACTGAATTTTTTGAAAAACTGAAAAATGATGCTTCCAATCGCTGGAGTCTCGAAGATGACGGGAGTTATAGTCTGCTACTGAGATGAGAGAACCTGGAAGATACTCTGCATGAACCGAAAGATGGTTTGAAAGGCAAAATTCCCAGAAGCTCTTGGCCAGCTCCGCTAAGGGTTTGGATTTTGTGCCCCGAGGTGATTTATATAGCGAACTGCTGAAATATTGTCCATCCTGAGCAGGATAGCACAATGGACCTTGTTTTTTGCTAGGCTTCTGATTGCAAAGGAGCTGGCAAGCATCTCTAAACAATTGATATGTACTTTGGACTCCTCTGTAGACCAAGAACCTCCAGTCGAGACTGGACCACAACGGGCCCCCCTGAGCTGATTCTAACACAAGATCTGGGGCAGATGCAAAGATATTTCTTCTGTTCCAAGCATCTAA
Organism: Pleurodeles waltl; assembly: GCF_031143425.1. Lineage (NCBI taxonomy): Eukaryota > Metazoa > Chordata > Amphibia > Caudata > Salamandridae > Pleurodeles > Pleurodeles waltl. The sequence continues at coordinate 581,421,529 of NC_090444.1, read as the reverse complement.
ATGGTCTATCTACCATTGAAGTTCTGTACGTGAATCGAGATATAGAGGGATAATATCTGACTAAGACAGGCCTTTTCTCAAGTGTTGGATCTTCAGTCTTTGAAAAGCACAATAGTGTAGGGGACCTGGGAATATTGCTTGAATGGAGGAAGAGAGGAGGTGCACTATTCGAGCCAGAGATCTGAGGGAGATGAGTCAGACGCGTAAGATTTGAAGGATTTCGGATTTTATGGATTTGATTTTTGAAGCTGGGAGAAGGTGGGTAGCCAAAAGAGAGTCTATTTGGAAACCTAAAAATTCTATGAGTTGAGTCGGAATGAGAATGGATTTTTCTTTGTTGATGATAAAACCTAAGTCAGCTAGAAGAGAACAGGTCAGAGCTAAGTGCGCAAGAAGAGACTGGGAAGACGGGCTCAATATGAGAATGTCGTCTAGATAAATTATGAGTCTTACCCCTTGAACTCTCAGAAAGGCTACTACCGGTTTCATGAGCTTGGTGAAGCACCAAGGCGCTGAAGATAGACCGAAGGGTAGAGAGGTAAAATGAAAGAGTTTGTCTAGCCACTTGAATTGGAGATATTTTTTGAAGTCCGGATGAATTGGAACCACGAGATATGCATCTTTGAGGTCTAGACGGACCATCCAATCTTTTTGAAGAAGCGTATCTCTGAGGTGAAGGATGGTCTCCATTTTGAAATTACGATAGACAACAAACCGATTGAAATGTTTGAGATTGATTACTGGCCTAATCTTTTTGTTTTTCTTTTGCACTAAGAAAATGGGGCTGGCAAACCCTGACGGATGTGGATGGGTAAGAGAGATGGCTTGTTTTTTAATCAAAGACTGTACTTCTAGAGAAATGAGATCGGTCATTTCTGTGGAAGAGCGAGGAGAGGGGGGTAACTCTGTTTTAATAGGAGTTGAATAAAAATCTATCATGTAACCTTGAACTGTGTTGAGAATCCAAGGATCTGAAGTAATTGACAACCATTTTGGAAGAAAATAACAAAGACGACCTACTATCGGAAAGGATCCGAAAGGTAGGCTTACCTGCTTGGTTAGAGGATCTGTAATTCCTGTAGGCTCTGAAACGGATGCCTCTACCTCTCTGGGGATAAAATTGTGGCCTATATTCTTGGTAGGACGCAATGTAGAATCGATGGAAACCTTGATTAGAGTATCCGCGGCCGGCAAAGCGGTTCCTGCCTCTGCCAGCCGTGGCAAAAACCCGTTGGGCGAACATTTTCTTGAGGGATTGCTGAGCTTTGTCAAGTGAGGTGAAAGTGGCCACATATTTGCTCAGTTCTTTGATGAACGAATCCCCAAAAAGTAACCCCATGGTTTTGATGTGAGGATGGACAGTTGCCAAATTGACCAATTTGGGATCTAGCTTGAGAAAAAGAGCGTTGAACCCACAAAGAGCGTTCCTCAGGGTTGATAAACGTGCCATCCATTCTGGCTGAAGGACGTGACAAGGGTCAAACATGGGTAAACCTTCCGCATCCAAAAGGGGTTTGGATGAATTAAAAGGGGAAATCTTAGATTTCTTTGAAGGAGGGGAAGGTAGGGAACCATCCACATCCTCGTCAGATAAATAGGTATCTGAATTAATGATGTCAGGCATGTCATCATCCGTAGCAGGGATGGAAGAAATCACAATAGGTGAAATAATATTTTTTGTTTTAGATTTTCGTTTTAAGGACGTTTTGATAGAATCCATATTTTTATTCTCTGTGGGAGGAGCCTTGTGAGGAACCGCATCCTCTGCCATGTGTGAGGAAACCTCACTATCCTTTTGTGCCAAATGTAGAGTTTTTTGGGGAGAGAGGCACTGACTGCATTCCCCCGCAGTTTGGGCCGAAATAGGTTTGAAAATTAAATTAGAAAAAATAAGTTTCCAATTTTTTTAATAATTTCTGAATAGAGCAAGAGACAGCTTGCTGCGCAGAACTATTAATAAAGGAGCTAAGCTCCTGTCTGATTTGATCCAAATCATGAGGGACGTCCAGTCCCAATCGAGAACCCTCTGGTTGCATCTTGAAAGCACTAGGAATGAGGCTGAGAAAAAAGGTTTTGGAAAAACCAGCACAAAAAGGGTTAACTGGGAGAGGGAGGGCTTGAGAAAAACAAAACTCCGCCTATGGGCGGTGTTAGGAAGTTATTCGACATGCTGACGCTGCCTGGAGCGGGAGACACGCAGAGGAAAGCAGCCGCGTCGTCCACACAGGGACAAAAACTGTAAAATTAACTGTGAAATATTGAAATGCGGGCAGAGGAAGCTATTGCGGTGTTTGTTGGTGCCTCAGGAGCGGAGAAAATGGCTATCGCTACCTGAGGCAACGAGAAAAATGTAAAAATTCAGAGCAGGAGCGCTTCGCGCTGAGGTGCGGCAACTTGCCGTCAGAGAATAAAGAAAAAACACGATACGATGCGGCGCAAATATGAAGGAAAACAAATATATGGAACAACAGTAATAAAATCACATTATCATAATAAGGAAATGCTAATATGAAAGAAAAAACAGGGAAAGAGTTCTTAACTTGACTGCAAGCAGCAAGAAAGGAGGGCTGTTCGCAGTCAAGTGATGTCAGAATACCATGTGTTCATACTTATTGGTTCATGTGTTTGGACTATGTTTTCAATCCCATTGGCTCTTCGTTGTTTGCCTCATGGGATTTGTAGTACAATCTTGACTGCTGGTATTGAATAAAGTAAGAAAAAGAAATGCATAATAGGAGACTCCGGTCTTGACATAAAATTGGCATCTGCAACACAAATACTCCGGTGTTGCACCACAACAAGAAATATCCCACCTTCGCAAAGATGTAGCTAACCGATTAGTGCAGATTACATCATGTCTTAGATTTTTACAAACACCCAAACATGTTTTAGTGGTATGGCTACCCCTGCAATACAGAGAGAGGAGGTTTCTACCGCTGATGTTATACGATCAAGGCGTACACACAGGCGCCCAATTTAAAAGTAGATATGCTGGCATCTGGCCTAGAGAGGCCCACTCCCAGCAAATAAAGAAAGAGGCACCGAATATGTGTTTTTTCAAATCCAGAAGACATATTTTGTCACACTAATGCACATTTAAAATTTTTGTGAAAAACAGAAGAGTTACTCAGTCTCTGTTGTGACTCTTTATATTTCCTGCGTAGGAACATGGAAATAAAAATTACTTTTATGCATTCTGGCTGTGGCTACTTCATTATTAATTGCATGTTTTACTTCAACTACATTTGCCTTTGAAATAGTTGTTGGTAATGTAGTAACCCCCTTCCATCTTCTGCTCTGCTGGCATCTTGGGATGTGCTTGGTGCGGGTGGTCTTCCTCTTCATCAGATTTGTCCTCCTCAGGTTGCATTGGATGCCCCTTCCTTGTAGCTATATTGAGCAGCATAGCCTGCCACAATCTTACATACCACTGGAGGTGAATATTGAAGGGTTCCCTCACTCTTATGAAGGCAGCAAATATTTGCCTTAGGCTGCCCAAAAATACACTTGAGGACTGCCCTTGTCCACTTATGGGCAATAATATAACAGTGTTCGCTCCTTGCACTTGCATTGAGGCATGGGGTCAAAATTAATGTCTGTAGTGCAGAAGCACTATCACCTAACACACATGAACATGCCAACTAAAATAGGATTATTATATATAAATTACTACAAATATACTCATCCCCAAGGTATTGGTATTCTTTTGTAAGCTGGATATAATAGGGCATCATGATGAAATAAATAGGAGTAATGGGTGGAACCTAGAAATGTACCCACAAGGTCAGTAATTAAAAAGCTAGCATTTCAAACTATTTGAATGTTAAAGGTGTGCTTGTTCTGAGTCATAGAGGAAAATTCTGTAGCACTAGGTGGGCAAATTAAGGCATTTGTCCCATCAACCCAGACTATACCCTGTGGGAAATGTGTCACATGAAGAAAATCAAATTTGGTTTGCTGCAAGTCTTGTTGTGAGCAGGATAAAATATATCAAATAACATTTTGCAGCATTGAATCAAGAACACTCTGATAAAACCCTCTAGATAGCTTCCTGTGGCAACAACCTCTTGATAGCTTCCTGAGGCTAAAAGGTGTAACCAGAAATTTAACAGGATGTGGGGTGATATACTAACACTCCTGTGTGTTTCCCTACACAACACAAGGTCTAACTCAGCAATTACATCTAAAATAACAGGGCTGCTGAGCCTATGCTTGCCACATATCTTCCCTCAGTCTGATGAAGCAAAGTCAGCCTAACTATGAAAATGTGCTCCTGTCTTTGCCTTCTCCTTTGTTGGTATAGAACACACAGTCTCATCTTCCTAACTGTAGCTTACAGAGCAGCTATTGTGGAAAAAAAATCAAAGTTCCCACTATTTTATACTTTGCACCTGATTACCACCTGCTCCAATTTGATGCTAACTTGAGAGTGCAAAACCTGTGTTTGGAGGATCAATAGTACATTCCAAAATATGAAACACAAATTTGTAATTGCAAATTCCAAGCGCAAAAAAGCAATTTGTAAGATTTGGTTCATATTTCTGTTTTGCTCACTGGAGACGAAAACCACAAAAACACTTTGGCACATTCCAAACTCACCTTTTACCAGTTGCTACCTATTTGTGACTGATTACCAAATCGCAATTGTTAGAAATGGGGTCTTTGGTTGACAGTCAGGTTACCCCCGGTTCAAGCAAGGACCCTCACTCTAGTAAGGGTAAAAGAGAATCACCCTCAGCTAACCCCTGCTTACACCCTTGGTAGCTTGGCAGAGCACAAGGCTTAACTTCAGAGTGCCTTTTATTTATCGAAACAAAACAAAACCAAAATGACAAAACTCCGACATACCCAAATCAAGTTATGAACTCGTTATCAACAATCCGACAACAGCGGCACCGGCCACGGAGTCACGCGGATCCCCAGGTACAGTACCTTTGGTGAAGAGTGAAAACAAGCCAATGCACAAAGTCGAGGATCTCGTCATCTGTGTGAAACGTTGAATCCATGCACTTAGGGCGGCGTCGGTCACAACGTGGTGCGGCAACTTCAACAGAGTTGTGGACTTTGATGGGGCTACAGCAGTGATGGGCCTGTGAAGCAAAGATCAAGGAGTCGATTGCTGGCGGCGTCACCGGATTCAGCAGCGGCATCGGTGCGGAGTCGTCCGAAGTCGATTTCCTTTAATTTTCACCAGCTTGTCAGGGCAGGAGTCTCTGCAGAGAGTCTAGGTGCTGGTAAGGGAAGTCTTTGATGGCCCTGAGACTTCAGAACAGGGGGCAAGCTCAGTCCAAGCCCCTGGAGAGTCCTTCTCAAGCAGGAATATACCACAAAGTCCAGTCTTTGTCCCCTTGCACAGGCAGAATCAGCAACTGCAGGATAGCTCCACAAAGCACAGTCACAGGTAGGGCAGCCCTTCTCCTCAGCTCTTCAGCTCTTCTCCAGGCAGAGGTTCCTCTTGATGTACAGAAGTGATCTAATGTGTGTGGTTTTGGGTGCCCTTCTTATACCCAATTTCTCATTTGAAGTATACCTACTTCAAAGTAAAGTACATTTTGAATGTGAAATCCTGCCTTGCCAGGCTAAGCCCCAGACACTCACCAGGGAGTTGGAGACAGCATTGTGTGGGGACAGGCACAGCCCTTTCAGGTGTAAAGGACCACTCCTCTCCACCCTCCTAGCACAGATGGCTCATCAGGATATGCAGGCTATACCCCAGCTCCCTTTGTATCACTGTCTAGTGTGAGGTGCAACCAGCCCAACTGTCAAATTGACCCAGACAGGGAATCCACAAACAGGCAGAGTCACAAAAATGGTAGAAGCAAGAAAATGCCCACTTTCTAAAAGTGGCATTTTCCAACACACAATCTTAAAATCAACTTTACTAAAAGATGTATTTTTAAATTGTGAGCTCAGAGACCCCAAACTGTACATGTCTTTGCTCTCCCAAAGGGAATCTACTCTTTAATCAGATTTAAAAGTAGCCCCATGTTAACCTACGAGAAGGACAGGGCGTGCAACAGTGAAAAACGAATTTAGCAATATTGCACTGCCAGGACATATAAAACACATTACTAAATATCCTACCTTAACCATACACTGCACCCTGCCCTTGAGGCTACCTAAGGCCTACCTTAGGGGTGTCTGACATGTACGAAAAGGGAAGGTTTAGGCCTGGCAAGTGGGTACACTTGCCAAGTCGAATTTACAGTTAAAACTGCACACACAGACACTGCAGAGGCAGGTATGAGACATGATTATAGAGCTATTCATGTGGGTGGCACAACCAGTGCTGCAGGCCCACTAGTAGCATTTGATTTACAGGCTCTGGCACCTCTAGTGCACTCTACTAGGGACTTACTAGTAAATCAAATATGCCAATCATGGATAAACTAATCAACCATACAATTTACACAGAGAGCATATGCACTTTAGCACTGGTTAGCAGTGGTAAAGTGCTTAGAGATCAAAAGCCAACAGCAACAGGTCAGAAAAAATAGGAGACAGGAGGCAAAAAAGATTGTGGATGACCCTGCATAAGCAAAAAAGTCCAACAGCAATCTATTCATGCATCAGGTTTGATGATGCTGCTGGAGCTGACACAGTAGACCCCAGCACAAACTCTGAGCTCTGGATGCTAATAAAAGCACACATTTCTTTTCAGAGAACTGAAACAAAACATGCACTTTACAAACTCCTATGCTATCAAAGAAAAATCCTTATTGGATTCAGCAATAACATTGAAAACTAGAAACCTCATATTCCTGCCCTGATATCAGTATCAACCAATAAAGTTTAAATACTATAAACGTGAACATAAAATATCTCTATTACTTCAGTACAAAAAGATGCAACTAATCATCCATGTTAAGCTTGCAGTATTTCTGATCAGCTTCAAACACAGTCAGTACACTTTATTGCTACACTGACAAGAACAAGGACTCAGAAATGTTGTGTCCATTTGGAAATATTGAATCAAGGTCCATAGATGAAAAATCGAACAACACAAATAAAATGAGGAAGGAACATAGGATGACAAGGAGGACATAGATGGGATCAGTGTATTTGAAGCAGAAGGATGAGGAATGGGAAGAAAATGCCAAAAAGTAATTTAATGCTCAGTACTAGCCACAGAAAGCAAACAGCAAAGGAGTACATTTAGAACAAGCTAAAACAAAAAGCAATGGTGCAGGCTTAAAAAATATTTATGGAAAGCAAAAATGTTCAAACATTGTCCAATATGTCCAGTGCGTCGTCCTGTTGGTCGAGTCATTAATGCTCATGTCCTCAACAGACACTTTCCATTCACAGGCATCAGCCTACACTATCTCCACAATTATCCCTCATAATGCAAAGCTCCCTTTATGTGTTGGAAAAAGCGGTGTAGGCTTGGTTGTGTTTTGAAGAGATGATGTGAAGCGTGGGGAAGATACTTGGGCTTGTAGGAGGTGCATTATTTTAGCCCAGGAGGACAGGAAGCATGTGTATATAAGTGTTGATAAGCAAAATGAATTACAAAAGAAAGTATGATGCTGGTATCTCATTCTTCAAGCTGACCAATGGTCACAGTTTGTTGGCACATACTGCATCTAATTTTAGGAGGATTGCAGAAGAGAGATAAGGAAAGATGGCCACAATTTAATGTTGGATCCAATGAGATATTAAATCTCCCAGGCCCATAAGAAGAAGACAAATCAAACAAAGGACTGAAGAAGACCAGACAAAGAATAAGAAAGAATGAAAACAGATTGATTTGTATGATCCCAAATAAGGTTACCCAGTGTGAGAAAGGTGAATATTAGTAGGGTTGGGATGGTAGTCTACCACCACCACAAGTAATAATATCACTATTCACACTAGGTCCAGTAAAGATTTCAGTAATTTAAACCTGAGCTCAATCCCTTATAGCTATGACACAGCAATAGTCTAAATTTAAGAACACTAGTGATACATTTAGAAATACCGAAACAGTAAAAAAGTCAAACCACAACGCAAGAATTGGACTCCAATTTATAAAAATAAAGAATATCACAGTGAACCCAATGACCTCAAAACAACAAAAATCTAACAAGTGGTCACTGCAAACCAGTTCTGGGGTCAGCCCCTCTCCCACAGGGATTGGAGGCACGTTGGCTATAAAGACAAAAGAGAGGCAGGCCCAGGTGTGAGCTACATCTGACAATGACATGGTTGGCATCCTTTGAAGTTAATTAAGGGCCTAGGCTCAACACGATCCCCTGACATCCCATCAGGGGTAAGGTCAACCCCTCTCTGTATGGCACAGCTCTGGGAACCACTTCACACCTAATCATGGAGCCACTCAGCTCCTGGGTGACAGTGAACACTGGCAGTAAGGAACATGTGGCTCAGGCACAAAAATTCGAAAATTGTGAAGGAGTATTTTTTTAAATATTAACGTAAAATCCAACTTGGACAATAAATGTGATTTCGAAATGATCATTAAGTTGAGCCCTTGATTCGATTTTCTACTACTCCTGCACTGATGTGAAGCACTACTAGGTGTTATAAGGTAACCCAGTGCTTTTCCAAGGGAGAGCAGGACTTGCCACAGTGAAAAATGACTTTGGAGTTTATTCACTGCCTGGACATGTTGTAGTGAATCCTAGTTCGTTTTTAATGGGCTAACAGGAGTTAGCTTAGCCTCTGGCTTGCAGACTCGTGCCCCCGTCACCTAGTGATTTTTAACCTACTTAGCTTGCTCTGTCTTATCCCATTCAATTATTTAATTCTTCTAAGATGGCTGCCTTGTTTATAGTTAGGCCACTTGTTATGAGTTACATTATCAGTGTCACCGTGCTAAGGTGTCAAGATCATGCAACAAAGACAAACAAACAGTAGGTGTTCACACTTAGGGATTTTCCCTCTCTATACTTTCGAGGGATTGTTTACATTAATTGCCGTCCCAAGCATGTCTGTTATCTATTGTTTGGGAACACACCTACATCAGGGGACCTTGTAGATCTGTATAAATACATCACACTTTTAGACAGATAATCAGAGGGATTCCGACCAGAGGGCATCGCCACTATCGCTGATATTGATGCTGCACGTCATCTTGACGCTGACCCAGTCTTCGTGTCCCTGCGGAGTCTGAGATAGAGACCTCATTCCAAGGTAACGAGGGTTGGCGGCTCCTCTCATGGACATGGCATTGGCAGATTACTTTTAACAAACCCAGCTCTCTTTTGGTAGGAGGTTAGGCCTTTCACATTAGGTTATTAGGGCATAGTACATCTCGTATGTCTTTTCTATGCACTGCAAGAGGGTGGGGGTCTTTGTAATAATGACTCTCGTCTTCACAATTCTGTTTCTGGCATTATTCATTATCCTGATCATTGTAGCCCATGGAACTTATCGCAAATTGCAGTTATGTTGAATAAAAACTATTGAAACTTTACTGCATCTTTGTCATTGCCTGTGTTTGTATGAGACATGATATATATGTGAGAAAGGGTTAATCTCTGTTTAACCTCGACACTCCCTGAGATGTCTTATTCTCGAGTCCATGCGTAAAGGCTGCCACAAATCACCTTTTACTATTGTGTTTCTGGTGAGGTCCTGCTAGTGAGCCGGTAAGGTTGGGGCAACAGTTGCAACTTGTTGTAGGAAAGGCTTAGACACCAACAAGCAAAAGAACTGTCATCCTTTAACCAGCAGTCTTGCCTAGAGCACGAGTCCAAACTACGACAATGTAAAAAAAAAAAAAAAACATGTGCTACGTTTTAAATACCATGCTCATTGATCATTTACGGGCCTGCATTGGGAGTGGCTTATAGGTATTAAAAATGGAAGGTATAGTTCTGGTAAACAGTTTATTTTGCCAGGTAGAACTGACAGTTTTAAAACTGCACACCCAGGCTGCAGGGTCAGGCCTGGAGGCATACCTTGCATTGTCACTTTTGTGATGACACAATATGTGCAGCAGTCTATTAGTGACATGGGTTCATTTTTGTACAGTACACTAGGAACTTATAGGTGAGCTAAAATGCAAGTCAGGGCCATAGCCAATTTCAACATTGTTTAGGGGTCAGAGCACATGCACTGGGGCCAGGTTAGCAGTGTTCCAATACTCAGAGTCAAAAAACCAACAATGAACTCTAGCAAAAATTGGGTTGACCATGTAAAAGGGGATATCTGACAGAATACTGGAACATCCAATATGGAGATACACAAATATGGAGTCATAAATATCGAAGATAAAATTATTGTCTACTCATATTTATAATGACACGTTCCAAAATTTGGAACAAAAATATTGTTTACACTAATAACGTTAACAATAAAAAAATATTAATGATTCTCATTACATATCATATACAACTATAACTCAAACATATTTTAACATATAACTTTAATGTAATGTTAAATAAATAATTTAACATAATATTAAAAAATATAAAAATATAAGCTTGTATACAAACACGCACATAAACAAATATATGCGTATGTATACATATATACTGTAACACTATTAATAAAATGTATATTTTGATTTATATTACATTTTCTATTTTTTTAGTTTACTGCTACAAAAAGCATAAATGTATATTTGTGTCTACTTAAATTAAACATAACAAATACATAAAAACACAAGTAAAAAACATTAAAATCATTTACCAAATTAATTGAATATAAAAACTATATACATTTTAAAAACTTAAAAAAAATCTTTATATAAAATTAAACAAATAAATGATCTCTCTCTTTCGCTCTCTCTCTATATATATTTATTTACCATTTTAAAAATAAGTATTCAAATCAGAACATAAAAGATACACTATTCCCACTCCAGTCTGTGCAATAGTAGGGGAAACGTTGAACTTCAGAGAAGTAAATTTTACTATTCCCACTCCAGTCTGTATAACAATAGAAAAAGCTTTGGACTTTGGAGGGGTAAAGTTTACTATTCTCACTCCAATCTGTGCAACAGCAGAGAAAATGTTGGACTTTAGAGGGATGAATTTACAGTTGTAAACAGTAGGGAAAGCGTTGGACTTCGGAGGGAAAAATGTTTACTGTGCCCACCCCAGTCTGTGCAACAGTATGGAAAGTGCTGGACTTCTGAGGGGTATAATTTACTATTCCAATTACAATCAGTGCAACAGTAAAGAAAGTGTTGGATTTTGAAGGGATTCAATTAGCTCTTCCCACTGCAGTCTGTGCAACAGTAGGGAAAGTGTTGGACATTGTACAGGTAAAATTTACTATTCCCACTCCAGTCTGTGCAACAGTAGGGAAAGCGTTGGAATTCAAAGGGCTAAAATGTACTGTTCCCAGCAGGCTGTACAACAGTGGAAAAAGCATTGGACTTCACACGGGTTAAATTTACTATTTCACCTTCAGTCTGTGTATCAATAGGGGAAGCATTGGACTTAGCAGGGGTAAAATTTACTATTTCCACTTCAATCTGTGCAATAGAAGGGAAAGCGTGGGACTTTGGATGGGTAAAATTTACTAATCCCACTCCAGTCTGTGCAACCGTGTGGAAAGTGTTGGTTTTAGGAGAGGTAACATTCACTATTTTAATTCCAATCTGTGCTGCAGTACGGAAAGCACTTGACTTTGGAGGAGTTAAAGTTACTATTTCCACTCCAGTCTGTGCAAGAGTAGGAGAAAGTTTTGGACTTTGGAGGGGTTAGATTTACTATTCCCACTCCAGTCTGTGCAACAGTAGGGAAAATGGTGGATTTTTGAGGGGGTTAAATGTGTTATTACCTCTCAAGTCTGTGCAACAGTAGGGAAAGAAATCATTGGACTTCGGAGGGGTTAAATTTGATACTCCCACTCTAGTCTGTGCAACAGTAGAGAGAGTGTTGGTCTCCAAAGGAAAAAAAAATACTATTCCCACTACAGTCAGTGCAGCAGCAGGGAAAGTACTTCACTTCAAACCCATAAGATATTTTAATAACCCTATGAGTTGACCAGAAATACAAAACTCTTTATATAAAAAGTTTATATATCAATTTAAAAAACAATTTAACAATTTCCATGATTATTAAATATTTTAGGGGAGCGTGGCTGGGATCATTAAGTTGGCGGTCGCACAGTAAGAGTGCTCTGGACCCCTCCATCATCCGCTCCCATCCCTGCAACTCTGGCACATCCTTCCTTCCCCTTACAGTGCTGCAGGGCTCTGGAAACCCCCGCTGCACAGGCGTCTTACCACCTAAGGCAAAATCCTCCTTCCTGCTGCAATCTGAAGTGGCAGCCTGAAAACATGGTGGCTGCCATGTAATGCCTCGTCAATCTGCGGGCCCTGCAGTGAGCGAGCCTCCAACCCACCAAAGAAAATGAAAGGAGGTACTGGCCATGCCGGCTGGGGTTGTGAGCAGCCTTGGGCTTGGAGTCGTCCGCTTCTCGTCTCTGATGCTGGACTGGGGACCTAACTACACAGCAAGAGAGAACACCCAGATCTGTCCTTCCCTGCTACATGGCACCACTGCACCCCCAAGAGGGGTGCACAATTCACTAAGACCCCTTCTGCATGAGTGCCTGCTGCTGGGATGAGAATTGTTTGGATGCCCACCCACGCTGCAGGTCGAGCTGCTGCTGTCAGGCCTGTGGCAGAGTTTGGGACCTAGGGCCTTGAGATACATACCTGCCCCCCCACTACCATATGGTGAATACTAACCAGATGGAGTAGACATGCAAGGGGTAGAGCCGAGTATTACCCTGTAACCCTCTGCCACCCAGGAGCATTTACTATTCCCGTTCTGCCTATTATTTACAAAGGCATGTCATTTATATTTGACTCATTTGGTGTGGTTGGGCCGCAAACTGCGTTTTAGGGCTTGGTGCACTCGCATACCTGCTCCTAGACCACCTGTGACAGGGTTCCTGAATCATCTTGAGACACCAGTTACCTTGCTCGACACTTGAATTCCATCAGAGGAAACTTCCGCCCTTGAGGCCTGGCAGCTTGTGCTGCTTACATGTGCAATAGATGGGCCATACTCCCCCATGAGCTCTGCGGCATTGCCTCACTTCATCCTAGCCATGGGCAAAGACCAGTCTGCCCATCCAACGTCATCTCAAACCTGTATGGATCCGTACACTACAAGCCAGGGACAACCTGAAGACGCTGCTGCTGACAAACCTGCCTCAACTAAAACCATACTTTAAGCAATTCATGCCTCCCAAACTTCTGTCAAAACAAGGATTGGGATGGTTGGTGTGGACATGACCCTTATGTGATAAGACCTCCGCAACTCCACGGCTAGAATCACCAAAGCTGAGACCAACCTGTGCATGGTGGAGGATGACTTTACTACTCTGAAGCAGCTGATCTCCTGACTCCGTTTTAAGCTCTCTCCATGGTTTGCAATTGAGAGTGCTCATAGAGCACTAACACTCAAACCAACCCCAGGAACCCTACATCACCTGATGATAGCTCTCATCCTCAACTTTAAGGGCAGGAATGCAATGTTACAGGTGGCTTTATCTCGTGCAGAATTATGATGGGGCAACACTAAAGTGCTTATCTTCCTGGACTACACCAGAGAGGTACACCAGCAGTACAACGCATACACAGGGGTGAAACAGAAACTCAGGGCACTCCATCTTCCCTATGGGCTACTGTTCCCTGCCCGCCTATGTGTGGTCTATGTAGGAAAGTACCTTCTTTTTTGGCATGGTTACCCCACTTTTTGCCTGCTGGCCAGTGTGTTTTGACTGTGTTCACTTGGATCCTGCTAACCAGGACCCCAGTGACTGTGCCCTCTCCCTCTAAATGTAGTTGCTTAGGACTTTGCACACCATATAAGTCTCTAGTATATGGCACGTAGGGACCCAGGGTATTGGGGCACCAGGAGACCCCAATCGGCTGCAGCATATATTGTGTCATCCATGGGAGCCCATGCAAAATGTGTCTGCAGGCCTGCCATTGCAGGCTGCGTCAAAAGATGCATGCACCCTTTCACTACAGGTCACTGCACCAGTTCACTGTAAGTCACCCCTATGGCAGGCCTTCCTAGCCCAGAGGGCAAGGTGCAGGTACCTGTGTGTGAGGGCAACTTTGCATGAGCAGAGGTGTCCCTGCGAACTCCATCTCCATTACAATGGACTTTGTAAATGCAGGGAAGCCATTTTACCCGTGCACTGGACACAGGTCACTATCTGTGTCCTGCTACATAATGGTAACTCTTAAATTGGGCTTGTTTGCTATCAAGCATGTCAGAATCATACTCCAACACTGTTGCTAATATTGGTTGTTTGATTCCATGCACTCTACATGCTCCTTAGAGCATTGCTCATACCAGTATTTTGGGGTTTCCTGCCAAACCCGCGCTGCTGCCACCCCTCAAACAGGTTTCTGCCCTTCTGCTGTTTGACAAGCTCAGGGAGATGAAGGTAGAACACATTATTTCCAGTGGGAGATGAAAGTAACACCCTCTCCCTTTGAAATAGGTGTTGCATGGCTTGGGAGGAGCAGCCTCTCCAAGTCACCGGTATGGTTTGCAGGGCACATTTGGTGCCCTCCTTGCATAAACCAGTTTGTTCCAGTCCAGGGACCCCGGGTCCCTGCTCTAGCTTGAAACTGGACAATGGAAAGGGAAGTGACCACTCCCCTGTCCATCACCACCCCAGGGGTGGAGCCCAGAGCTTCTCCAGGTGGCCACTTAATTCTGCCATCTTGAATCCAAGGTGGACAGAGGTCCCTGGGAGCATCAAAGTGGCCAGGTCAGGTAGGTGATGTCACAGCCTCCTCCTGATAGGTGATCACCCTGCTAGGTGACCAATCCCCCTTCCTGGGCAATTTAGGGTCTCCCTCTTGGGTGGGTCCTCAGATTCCATGTGCAAGATTCCAGCAGGACTCATCTGCATCATTTATTTCATCTTCTGGCCACTGGGACTGCAACTGGACCATCCAGGATCTGACAATCTGCAACTTCAGCAACAACTCTGCTCTGCAACATTGTTTCCCCTGCTACTTCCAGCATTTGCAACATTTCTCCAGTTGTGCATCCTCTGAGGGTGATAAGTCTTCAACCTGCACAAGAAGTAAGAAGGAGTCACTCCACTGCATCCACATGCACCAACTGCAACAACGACTGACTGTGTGCATCTACTCTCCTTCGGAGCTGCGTGGATCCTGCTTTCAAGGTGGTGGTCTCAAGTTGTCCCCGTGGTCCACTCTACCAGCTCTCCAACTTGGGAGATGGTAAGCCCTTGCCTCTCCTTGCAGTAACGTTTCCCTGTGAACCTTGACTCATGCAGCTACCCAGTCTTGTTTGTTCCTCCTCCATGAGATCTTCTGGCCCCATTTAGCCCCATCCCCAGCACTCTGTCCTGCAAAGCACAGTCTCCTGCCTGCTGCTCCAGTGACTTGTGACTCCTCTTCAGGTGTGCTGTGTGGGTCTCACTTGGACTCCTGTGCCTGCTGCCAGTGGGTTGCCTGTGGGTGCTGCCTCTTATTCTTGTGGCTCTCCCAGCTGCTAAGGGTCAGCTCGTACGTCCCTCCTCAGGTCGGGTCCCCTGGACTGTGCAGATCCTCTTCAGCCGTGCAAACCTTCTTGTCTGTCTCTTGAATTTGCCAAAGCTTTGTGGTGGTTTTCCAGCACCACTAACCAACTGCATCTCGACCGCCAACATGGGACATCACTTCTGGAACTCCTCTTCTGCTCCTGTGCTGCACTGCTGACTTTCTTTGTCCAACATCGACCTGGTCCTTCATGCATAGAATGGTGGATAGTGGCTACTGCCACAACCGGACACTTCATCTCAAACTGGACTTGGTCCCCTTCCTTTGCAGACCTTCTGTTGGTTTTGGGGAAAACCAGATACTTACCTCTGCTTTCCTGGTTGCTGGTGGTCACTCTGGTACTTGCCTCTGGGAGTTCTTCGTCCCTCCAGCTCCCCTCTGTTGATCCCACTTCCTGAGGTGGGAGACTGCCCTTCACATTTCACTTTTTTTAGTATATGGTTTGGCCCTCCCCTAGGGCCCTCACTATTTGCATTGCTTTTACCAATGCCTATTGCTTTCAATGCTATTTACTGATTGCTGATGTGTATTTAATAGTGTGATTTACTTACCTCCAGTTGGGGGTTGCCTATGCATTTTTTTAGAATTTGTGTCACTATAATTAAGTACCTTTAATTTTGTAACACTATGTGGTTCTTTTATGTGTGTAAGTGCTGTGTGACTATAGTGGTATTGCAAAAGCTTTGCATGTCTCCTAGATAAGTCTTGGCTGCTCATCCACAGCTACTTCTAGAGTGCCCTAGCTTCCTACGCACTGACAACACTTCACTTATAGGGGATACCTAGACCTGGTATAGGGTGATAGCACCATAGGTGCTCACCACGCACCAGGCCAGCTTCTCACAGTCTTTGTCAACAAGACTCACTTCTTCAACAGACAAGAAGCCGCCTGGATGTCGCTTGAGCCCTCTGGCAAAAGACCACCTCTCTGACCCCAGACTTTTGGCCCTCTGAGTTGAACAGAACTGAACAGGCTCACAAGCTGAAATGGAGTTGCACCCGCTCCCGTTGAGGACGCCGCACGAAGAGCACAGACTCATAGTCTTCATCTCTGGTGTTGCAGGAGCCAAATCTGAATGTTCTCCCTATCTTCTTCCCTCCCATCACAGTCGGCTCTTTTCTGGCTTACGAGAGTCTTCTGCCAGAGATGCAAGTGCATGACACTGTCCAATAATTTGAGCTGAAATGAGTCTGAACCCTTGGTAATACGTGTCCACTCTAAATATTTGATTAACGCTTGCCTGAAGTCATAGAATTGCTCTTGAGCCTACAGAATGGAGGAGTCCACCACTCCCATCCCAACTACAAGCTGTGTTTTATTTTTGTTCCCAGTTTGAGGGCGGCAGATGCTTCTGGGGTTGAAATGTGAGAAGGTGGGGTTGAGGGGATGGGGAAGAGAAATGTTCTGTTGCTATCTGTAGGAAAGTAGCCTCTTTCTAGCTTGGTTACTCCCACTTTTGGCCTTTTTGTCAGTGTGTTTGACTGTGTCTACTGGGATCCTGCTAACCAGGACCCCAGTAGTTATGCTCTTTCCCTTAAATTTGGTTGTTGGTTACTGTTATCACAGTATTTCACCCACAATTGGCACACTGGTACCCCCTTAGTATATGGTACCAAGGTACCCAGGACATTGAGGTTCCAGGGGATCCCTATGGGCTGCAGCATATATTTTGCCACCCATAGGGAGCCCATGCAAAGGCTTCCTCAAGACTTTCATTGCAGCCTGCGTGAAAAGGTGCAAGCACCCCTTCACTGCCATTTTTCACAACACAATGTCACTTATAAGTCACCCCTATGGTAGGCCCTCCAGCCCAGAGGGCAGGGTGCAGGGTACCTGTCTGTGAGGGCACCCATGCACTAGCAGACGTGCCCCTATGAACTCCAAGCCCATTTTCCCAGACTTCGTGATTTTGGGGCAATGCTATTTTACGCGTGCACTGGACATAGGTCACTACCTATGTCCAGCTACATGATGGTAAATCCAAACATAGCCATGTTTTGTATCAAACATGTTGGAATCATGCCCCAAAGCTTTTACAAGCATTGGTTGTATGATTCCATGTACTCTGGCGTCTCCTTAGATGACCCCCAGTATTGCCATTTCAGCCTTCTGAGGGTTTCCAGGCAGCCAAAGCTGCTGCCACCTCCCAGACAGGTTTCTGCCCCCACAGGGTCCCTGGGTTTTGCCATCTTGGATTTAAGGTTGGCAGGAAACTCTGGGAGTATCTGAGAGGCCAGTGCCAGCAGGTGACATCAGAGCCCTCCCCTGATAGGTGCTTACCTGGTTAAGTGACCAATCCCCCTTTCAGGGCTATTTAGGGTCTCTTCTTTGGATGGTTCCTCAGATTCGTATTGCAAGACTCCCACAGGAATCCTCTGCATTCTCTACTTTGATTTCTCACTGAAGAAATTGCCTCAGGACCCTACAAAGCTACAACAAAGAAGCTAGACGTAGGCTAGGGAGGACATAGCGGGCCGCAGCAGTGCTGCCACACGCTGAGTGTTGCGTCTTGCGGGTTAGGGAAGGGGTGGGGCGAGAGCTCCCCTGCGCCAAATGTGTCGGCCTGATCTCTCCGATTTCCCGAGCCGCAGGAGTTGTGAGTCAGCTCGGATATTGCAGTTTGGTTCCCTAAGGGCTTTGTGGAGGCGAGCAGCCCTGGAGCTTCTGCGCTCGCAGAGGGCCATTGCACAGCCCCCCCCCCAGGGGAGAAGCAGGCAGGAGTAGAGCCAGCACAGGCAAAAGCTTGCTCAGCCCCGGTCACCCTAAGGTTCCCCTAGGAGGCTGCAGGAAGGTGAGCAGTGGGAGTGAAGTGCTAGAAGGGCCTGTAAAGTCTTCAGGGCCCAACAAGGACGGCCTTTGCTGTGGAACATGTGGAGTGGGGCTCAACCACAAGGTAGGAACGTCTTGGACCAGGTTTGTTTGGAGATTGTTGATCCTCTCCCTAACTCTGCCTGTCTAGCTGAAAGTGTAGAGCTTCGGAGCCTTGGGGATCAAGTCAATATCACCATGGGAGGGGGTCTGACTTCGAAAAAATGGTCTGGACGGCTGTGTGGAAAAATAACTAACAGCGTTGCATTCAAAATCACCCCCTCTGTGAGATCCTTATTGAAACTTAAGCCTGGGGTGGATGTCTTTCTATTAGAGGCCATGCTGGAAAGGGATTCCCAAGGCACTAGGGAGATACTGGAGCAATCGGATACAAGGTGTTTTGGATTGGGGGCCCCCTTCAAGTAGTTGAGATCCCACAATGCTTTGGTCTGCAGTCAGCCCGGGGGGGGCTCCCCTCTCCTCAGGCTTCTGGCAGCGATGATCCTCCTGCTGAGGTAATACAGAGCACTTTGGAGGGTAGTATCCCGTGTCAGGTTCCGGCTGATCAGTCGGGTCCCTCTCAACAGGCTTCTGGCAAGGAGCCCTCAGTAGAAGCAATGTTACTCTCCCTCTCGAAGGATATCGGGAATGGGTTCTCTATTTCAGAAAAAAAAACGGGCATAGATTAGAGAGGTCTGTGAGGCTTTGGAAAAAAAATTGTATCTCCTGTCATTAAGAACACAGGCCCTGGAAGCCACAGTGGGGACTTTGAAAGTGGACATTGAAGTGAACAAAGTCGACATTCAGGCCTTTAAAGACTTTGAGCAGGCCCTTCAGAATAAACTGGAACAATTAGAAAATAATTCAAGGAGAAATAACTTGAGGGTACTACATGTTCCGGAAGGGGCAGAAGGAGTTGGTTTTAAGGCTTTTTTGGGATCACTTTTGAAGTCTGCGCTCTCATTTGAGGAGAGCGAAGAAGAAATTGCGCTGGACATTCAGAGGGTACATAGAAACCCCTTAAATCACTTAAGTTGAGATCCTTAAAAGCACAGGATTTTTCATTTGAAGTCAAATCAGATCTTTCCAGGATCGCCATCAACAGGCAGTGGGAGTTGGGGCAACGGCAAGAGGAGTTTAGACTATTGGGAGCCTCTGCACAACTTAAATTTCCAGCTATTCTAAAGGTTATATTTAATAATAAGATGTATAATGTGAGAGATAGGAAAACCGCAGATGAGCTGTTGGCCGTATTCAAGTCGGGCAGCACAATGGGGAAATAACATCCCCGGCCCTTACCCGGGAATCACGTGTGCTCTAATCAGGGACATATTTCAGTCCACTTATCGAAGGAGGTCCTCCATGGGAAGGGTGGGAGGCGGGAGGAGGGGGGTCACAGGGTGGGGAGCATGTGGGAAAAAATTTAAAAAAATGTTTCCTCATTCACCTCAATCAAAGTGGCACCCAGAGGATAATGGCGGGTGAGAGTAGTAAATGCCGGGACCCCTCTTATTTTCAGTTACTCTCTTGGAATGTGAACGGATTAAAAACAAAGGGTAGGAGAGATAAAATCTTACAATATTTAAAAGACTCCTCTGCTCAAATTTTAATTCTACAAGAGACACATCTGACTAGAGATGAAGGGGTTGATCTCTTTAAAAAGCTAGCATGGGTACACTCATTCGCCTGTATGGAGCATAATTTCAATACTAGGGGGTTGCCATTTTAGTTAAGCATGGGATTAAGACAGGATTGTTCTGATCCAGTGGGAAGATGGATCATAGTTAAGCTACAAATTTATGACAGAAGATTTACTGTGGCGGGGTTTTATGGTCCAAATTGTGACGATACTGGCCCTTTTGAAAAATGCTTTTCACAGTTAGTCGACTTTCCGGACCTGGTCTTAATTGCTGGGGATTTTAATGTTGTGCTAGATAATAAACTGGATAGATCTGAGAAGTGCAGGTTACTAGGGACTCCAAAATCCCAACGTATTTTGAGAGGAGTGATGAAAGAGTGGGGGTTAAGGGATGTATGTGAACAGAGGAAGAGAGAATTAAGGGAGTTCTCTTTTTACAATCAGAAATATAAGCACACCTCTCGTATAGACAATTTTCTTATTGACTGTAAGCTTGAAGGTTTGGTAGGTAATATCAGAGATCTCTCAGATCTCGCAGCAGTGATATTAGAGTTAAAGGTGGTTGGATGGTCTGGTGGTAGCAGATGGATGTTTGACCACACGTTACTGCGAGATTTGGAGGCTCTCGACCAGATGCGAACAGAGGCGGACATCTTTTTTAAAACTAATTTGGGTTTGGCTTCTCAGGCAGTGGTATGGGACACCTTTAAAGCAGTCATGAGAGGTAATGTTATGAGTATAGCTAGCTATAAGAATAAGCAGTACAGGGCTACCATTCTTCAGTTGGAACAGGAAATGCTTAAAGTGAGGAGGCAACTTTTGGGGAACACTAAAGAGGAGGAGGCTGAGGCTTTGGAGTCCAAGTTGAAGGAGCTGAGACTTCAGTTGGAGGAGGGGTTACAAGCCAGAGTCACCAAAAGAGTAGAGGCTAGCAAATTAGCTCACTTTGAGTATGGGGAGAGTGCAGGTAAGCTACTAGCTTGGAAATGCGAGGAACTATATTAAGGAAGTAGAGATAAATCAAGCAGGCGAGAGATCATCGAATAGGGAGAAAATGGAGGTAGCTTTCCACTCTCTCTTTTCTGAATTGTATAAAGAAGAGGCTGAGGTAGGAGAGGAGGATATTGGTAAATGGTTGGCGGATGACACACTCCCAACTATATCACAAGAAGAACAAACCGCTTTGAACAGTCCGATCTCAGCTGGGGAAATCAGGAAGGTGTTAATGGGTAGTAAAGATGGTAAGGCACCTGGGCCCAACGGCATCCCTATGGAATTCATAAATCGATGGCGGAGTCAATAATTCCAGTTTTGGTAGACTTGTTTGCTGCGATCTTTAAAGACAGGGCCCCTGTCCCTGGTTCATGGAATGAGGCTACGATTGCTTTAATTCAGAAATCAGGTAACAGTCTGGTTAAGTGTGAATCTTACAGGCCTATCTCTTTGCTGAATTGTGACAATAAGATATTTGCTAGAGTTCCCGCTGATAGACTCAGCAGAGTGGTGGGTCAACTAATTCACCCTGATCAATAGGGATTTATCAAGGGTAGGTTTCTCTATTAATTGACTTATAACTTGGTGGGGGCAATAGAAATGGCTACATCCTCTGAAACGCCCTTGGCTGTGGTTACCTTGGATGTAATGAAGGCCTTTGATAGGGTGAACTGGAGGTACTTAACATTCATCCTGAGATCAGTTGGTTTAGGAGAAAACTTTTGTGGAGTTATAGATTTAATATATAGAGATCCCAGTGCTAGAGTTTTAGTAAACGGTAAACTTTCTGAGCCTTTGCAGATCACGAGGGGCACTAGGCAGGATTGTCCTCTCTCCCCGTTGTTGTTTGACTTGTATATAGAGCCACTAGCTAGGAAAATAAGAGGCAATTTGGTTATTGCTCCTTTTGAGTGCAATGGTTGGGTGAAAAAGGTGGCTCTGTATGCTGATGACCTTTTAATTTATACGGCTGACCTGGTATCTGCCCTGCCTATGCTTTTGTCTTTAGCTGATGATTTTGGTAAAGTTTTGGGATTTCAGGTAAATACAGAGAAAACAGAGGCTATGGCTTGGAATAATTTGTCGGTGGGACAGATACAATTGAAGAGAGAAATTAGATATTTAGGGATTCTATATACTCAGGATATTCAGCTACTTGCAATAACGAATCTAAAACCAGTGATAGAGAAAGGGTGCCGATCTCTTCAGAGATGGATGTACCTTCCCCTGACATTGGTAGGGAGGGTTAATTTGGTGAAACTGATGATTCTGCCTAAACTAAATTTTTTGTATAGCTCTATACCTTTGTTAATGCATAAGCAGTATTTGTTAAAGCTTCAACAGGCTATTACCTCCTTTATTTGGGCATCAAAAGGATCTAGGTTATCATGGAAAAAAACTGAGCAGAAAGAGGGAAAAAGGGGGGCTAGAGCTCCCAGATTTGAACTATTATGCCTGGGCATTTCAATTGAATTCTGTAAAAAAGCTGGTTTCTATTCCTGACGCCTCGGCAATCGGTGTAATGTTTAAAGCTATGTTGAGGCTGGTTACGAGAATCACGAGAGACATGTGGGGCTGCTGGCTTTTTGGAAGAATTTGTGTTATCTGAGTCCCCCAGACTTCAGCGGGTCTCACGTTGATATTGGGAGATACTAGAAGGTCTGGATGGGGAATTTACAGTGCCCACCTCCCTATGGGGGAAGATTATGCCACAGGGAAAAGTTGTGCAGTGGTGGGAATCCTCTATGTCAACTCTGTTTAGGATATCCAAGCCGGCATCTCTTCGGAGGAATCATTTGGTCACGATTCATAGAGCATATCTTTCTCCAGGGAGACTCTCTAGAATAGGCAGTAACAAGGCAATTAAGTGTCCCAAATGTGACTTACAACTTGCCTCTGATCTTTATATGTTTTATGAGTGTCCAGGGGTGGGGCTTTTCTGGAAAGATCTTTGTAAATATCTCTCTCATGTGTTGAGATGGGAGGTTTTGGTAACTCTTCCTTTGATTATTTTTGGCCAGATGCAAGGGGCAGCTGGAGGAAGGCATAACATCAGTAAAGCACACAAGGACTTAATTTTCTACTCCATCTTGGTGGCCAGGAGGGACATTTGTCGAAAATGGACAGCGAATACACCTCCCTCGTTTAAAGATTGGCTGCAAGCCCTTCTCTATTTTGCAAAAATGGACCTGGCAGTGGGAGGCTCATGCAAGAGGAAAGAGGGAATGTGGCCCCCCCCTGCTTGGTGGACAAGGAATATAAATATGGTTCTAGTTTAATAGGGAGCATATAAAAATGGCTTGGTTTGTCAAGGTCCAATGATTTTTTCTCCTCCTCCCCATCTCTCGTTAGACTGGCTGGCGCGGGTATACCATTTACCGCTTGAAGTCTATTTGAGGGAAATTGTGGGCTCCTCGGCAGGATCGGCTCTGATCAACTACGAGGCTGATATAGGAGCTTCTATGAGGTGTATGAGGACTAAAAAAATAAAATAAAAAAAGAAGCAAGACACCTCCTGCAACATTGTATCTCCAGCTCCTGCCAGCAACTACAATATTTTCCCAGTTGTGCATTCTCTGAGGACAGCCCGTCTTCAGCCTGCATCAGGAGGAAGAAGGAATCTCCTTTGAGGTGAAAGAGTCACTCCTCTGCTTCTGCAGGCACCAACTGTGATGAGGAATGGCTGCGTGGATCCCCTCTCCTGCTGAGCTGCATGGATCCTGCCTCACGGGTGGTAAACTGTAGTGGTCCCGATGGTCCTATTTTCCAGCTGTCCAACTTTGGTGGAGGTAAGACATTGCTTCCCCATGCGAGACAGTACCCTCATGCACCGCATCATTTGCTGCTGCCAGGGCTTGTTGGCATCCTTCCTACAAGTTCTTCATGGAACTTGAGGCTCTCCATCCTATGACACACAGCTTTCTGAATTGTTGCCCGGCAGCGCGGGAACCTTTGTCGTAGTGCTGCATGGGCCTCTTTTCAAACATCTTTCTCCCCGCCCTGTGGGACTCCTGTGTGTTCTGCCTGGTCTTCTTTGGTCTCCCTGTACTAATGAAGGCCCCATCTGACTCCCCCTCCTGTGTAGAGTCGACCTGGCCCTTCCTGGTCTCCGGCAGCACCATGTCTCGCTATCCGCAAGCTTTGCATGAGCGAAGGCTTGTTGGCGGACTCCGGCAGCACAATCTGACTGCAATCCTCCATCAGGCATGGGACATCACCTGCATCCTCCAGGAACCCTACTCTGTCTTCTTGGAGGCAGTGCTGACTCTTCATCCTTACCAGTGGTTCACTTCATGCACCTTCCTCCTGGTGGGTTGGGGCTCCTGCCCTTCCTGGACTCTCCTGTGCTTCTTTGACTTGGTCCCTTCTTTACACAGGTCCTCTGCTCCAGGAATCCACTGTTGGTGTCTTGCAGTCTCTTCTGGGTTTTGCAATATTTTTCTGTTCTTCTTTCTGTGTATTCTATGAAACTTACTGTGATTTACTCCTGCTTTCCTGGTCATTGTGGTGAGTTTTGATACTTAACGTTGGGCTTTCCAAGTACTCCCAGCTCCCCTCTACACACTGCATTTGCCTAAGTGGGAGACCGACATTCGCATTCCACTTTCTTAGTATATGGTTTGTGCTCCCAAGGCCCTTTACTAACTATTCTGATTGTCACTCATTGTACTGTTTTCTAACTGTTTTCATGCCTATTTCTGCATACAAGTGTATATATTTTGTGTATTACTTACCTCCTAAGGGAGTATAGCCTCTATGGTATTTTTGGTATTTGTGTCACCAAAATAAAGCACCTTTATTTTTGTAGCACTGAGTGTTTTCTTTCTCCCACCACACTCCACTCATATGGCATTTCCTGCATCTTAACATGGGTAAACAATCACAGTCCTTAAGCAATGACTGAACCCCGGACAGTCTGTCCATCTGGATCGGTTGCCCGCTACCCCATTAATTAGCATGTCCCTTGCATCTCCAAATACAGGACATCTAGAGGTCCTCTTCTCGAATGTTAATGGGCTGCTGGGCCAAGTGACGTCATGAAACATGTACATAGCTTCCTTCCCACTATCGTATTTCTGCAGGAAAATAATTTATTAGGGAATCATTGTCCATTTCTTGTGTGCCATGGTTATAACCAAGTATTTCATTCGGGATACACTCATGGCTCCAAAGGCATGGTGATTTTCCTGTGCCGCTCACTTTCCCTCATAGTCACTAGGGAAGAAAAAGACCCTCAGGACTGCTTCCTTTCCCTTGCTGAAAGGGCGGAAAGACGTACAAACAATCTTGTATGTGCTTACATGCCAGGGTGCTGTTGGCCCTCTGAGAGGCAGTGATGGTGATTGGTGGTGATTTCAACGCTTTGAAACCCCAGACCTGGACATCACAGGTGTTAGCTCTGCCTCACCTTAGTCCACCGCCCGGCGTCTCTCCAACTGGACCTCTGCTCACGGTCTCTGTGACTTATGGCAGATATGGAACCCTTGGCAGCACCAGTACACTCACACCTCTGCTGCACACCACACTCAATCTTGCATAGTCTTGTTTTTATGTCTGCCACCAACTGTAGGGAAGTGTCTCAAATCCAAATTCTTCCATGTGACATTTTCAACAAAGCTCCTCTCCTCCTACATGTGGGCTCTACAATGGGTGACCCTCATCCCATGTGGTGTCTCAACACCTAGTACCTCCAAGATGAGGAATATGTGCGGGCACTGGACAATGAACTCAAGACTTCCTTTCAGACCAACAACGGTTCCGTCAAATCACCCAGCACCTTGTGGGTGGCTAGTAAGGCCACTATCCAGGGATACGCCAGGGGGTGAGTCAGGGAGCAGGCATGAACCCAGTCCCACCATATCACTCAATTGGAAACCTGAGCCTAGCAGCTGGAGTCAAAATTGTGCCCAAATAACTCCAGTGATATCTCCCAGCAACTAGACGGCACGTGAGGAGATCCGTCTTCCTTGCCTGAAGCAGCTAAACAGATGTGGCATATCTCAATGGTCAGGGTCTACGGCTGGGAGACAAAATGGCAAACTACTTTACTGGCGTGCCTGCCACTCACTGGCACATAGGATAATACCAGAAATTCTCTTCCCCCAAGGCCACGGCCATTACACTCCCTTTGACATTGTGCAGACATTTGCCGACTACTATAGTTGTCTCTATGCAGCTGCCTTCAGGGTTGGCTACAGAGCCAGGTCCTCACTTCCTCCAGGAGGTGCCCCTACCATGTCTTTTCCATTCTGAAGCCCAGATACTGGACCAACCATTATCAATTGAAGAGGTAGGTGCGGCCATGTCAACCCTAGCCTCTGGGCAGACCCTGGACTGGATGGGTTTCCCACCAAATACTACACCAGATTTAGGGAGATCCGATGCCTCATCACTTCCCCTTCTATGGAGAGGTGGCAAAGAAAGGCTCCTGCCCGCTTGAGATAGACACAGCCTTGCTTGTGGTTATTCCGAAAACCCAACGTCCGTCGACCTCCTGCACTGATTATCATCCAATCTCCCGCGTTAATTTATGCCACAATACTAGCTACTCAGCTTAAACAAGTGCTCCAAAGCCTTATTCACCCAGACCAAAGTGGCTGTATGCTGAATAGAAGTGCGCAGCATTGCATCTGTCACCTTAATGTCGCTTTGACACACTATATAAGTCACTCCCACGCAATCTGGCCTTCCTCCTTATTGATTTTGAAAAGGCGTTCGATACCATGGACTGGTTTTAACTGGAGTGCATGCTGGAGCAGACTGGCATTGGTCCCTCTTTTCGAGGCCAGTCCGAGTACACCACTCTTACTCTGCTACCCAAGTCGTGATCAGTGGAGTACTGTTTGATCCCTTCCCTATCCGTCTGGGACAAGACAGGGTTCCCTCTGTCCCTTCTACTTTCCTCATAACAATTGTAACATTTGTGTGACTTATTCCCTGGGATGCCCAGATATGATGATGGTGGTGGGACAGCGACCATGAGAACCGTATTGCGCTCTACACGGACGATGCCCTCCTCTTTATGTTAGACCCCGTGGTGTGCAGCTCCCGATGTCTCCAGATCTTTCAGATCTTTTGTGAGGCCTCCAGCCTGCATGTCAATTTGGCCAAATTAGTCCTGGTTTCCCTAGCACACATCTCAAGACTGTGTGGCATAGCAGACTGACATTCTTACATGCTGTCTCAGTTTTCAATACTTCTGTACCTGGGGAGCTCTCCACCCGAACTCATTTGGTCCCGCAATCTTGGACCATTGGTCGGGTGGGCAAAGTCTGATCTAAACAAATGGCGATCACTCCCGTTGAATGTGATGGGCAGGATTGCCCGCTATAAAATTATGGTGCTGACTCATTTTCTATATGTCTTTCAAAACCTCCCCATATTTCTCCACGCCACTGGTTCTGAGAGATAGACGTCATTCCTTTGGCACAGTTCTTAACCTCATATAGCCCTTCAACACTGTCAGTGCGCTGCATTTGATCGGGGTCTGGGGATGACCAGCCTCTACCTATATTACCTTGCCTCTCTCTCCTGGTGATCAATAACTGGCTGGACGGCAGGTGGTCTGACCTTGTTTTTTGACAAACTAGTGTTGTTGGATTTTTCTTGGGTCATGTCCATGCTGTATAGAGCTCCAGTCACTGCTGCCATCCCCACAGTGACCCTCCTCGTATTTCTTGTCTGGAGAGCAACCCTTTCACATACCTGATGGGATACCAAGCTTACACTTCAGACCCCTCTGTGGCTCATTATGTGTCTTTGGGAAGTGGTCACTTTACAGAGCTTCGAGAGATGGGACCTCATTGGTATAACACACGTTAGGGATGTATGGTCTGGGACACACATATGCTCCTTCGGGAAACTTCAGGATGCCTATGCACTCCACTCTTCCCAATTTTACAAATATTTGCAACTGAGACATGCCCTTTATGCTCATGTGCACCGAGAGACCTCCTTCCAGAATTCAGCCCTTTGAATGTTAAGCTCCTCATGGGAGCACTAGGTAAAGGTGTCTCACAAATTAATTGCACCCTGGTCATTAATGCCCCCACTACACTCAACCAACTTCGGGAGCATTGGAAGAGCTAATTGAGGCCCTTCAATCAATCAATTAATCAATCAAAAAATGTATAGAGCGCGCTACTCACCCGTGAGGGTCTCAAGGTGCTGGGGGGGGGAGGGTCACTGTTTGAACAGCCATGTCTTGAAGTTCTTTCTGAAGAGCAGGAGGTCTTTGGGTCTTGCGGACGTTGGTGGGGAGGGAGTTCCAGGCCTTGGGGGCGAGGAAGGAGAAGGATCTGCCTCCAGTGGTGGTGCGTTGGATGCGGGGGACTGTGGCAAGTGCAAGGTCGGTGGATCGGAGGTGGTGATTGGGAATGTGAAAGTAAACTTTTTTGTTGAGGTAGGTTGGGCCGGTGTTGTGGAAGGATTTGTGGCTGCGTGGATGAGGATTTTGAAGGTGATCCTTTTGTCGATGGGGGGCCAGTGAAGGAATTTGTGGTGTGATGAGATGTGTTCATGGCGAGGGAGGTCCAGGATGAGGCGGGCAGCTGTGTTCTGGATTCCCTGGAGTTTGCGTTTGAGTTTGAGTGTGGTGCCGGCGTAGAGTGCGTTTCTGTAGTCTAGCCTGCTACTGATGAGTGCATGGGTGACGGTCTTTCTGGTCTCTCTGGGAATCCATTTGAAGGTTTTTCGCAGCATGTGGAGTGTGTTGAAACAGGAGGAGGTGACGGCATTGATTTGCTGGGTCATGGAGAGTGAGGGGTCCAGGATGATGCCAAGGTTGCGTGCGAGCGTGGTTTGCGGGGATAGATGCAGGGCCTCGGACGGTGGGCCACCAGGAGTCATCCCACATGGTTTTGTTGGGGCCGAGAATGATTATTTCGGTTTTGTTGGAGTTGAGCTTGAGGTGGTTTGCTGTCATCCATGTGGCGGTGTCAAGGAGTGCAGCCTGGAGGTTGGTTTTGGAGGTAGTAGGGTTGCGAGAGAGGGAGATGATGAGTTGAGTGTCGTCTGCGTAGGATAAGATGGAGATTCCGTGCGGTCAGAGGATGTTGGCGAGCAGGGTCATGTAAATGTTGAAAAGGGTGGGGCTGAGGGAGGACCCTTGTGGGACTCCACAGATGATTTTGGTGGCAGTGGAGCGGAAGGGAGGGAGGCAGACTTTTTGGGTTCTATCAGTGAGGAAGTTGGTGAGCCAGTCTAGGGCTTTGTGTCGAATCCCTGTGTTGTGGAGGCGTGTGTGGAGTGTATGGTTGCAGACAGTGTCAAAGGCAGCGGAGAGGCCCAGGAGGATGAGTGCCCTTGTCAACTCTGGTTCTGAAGTCGTCAGTACATTCTATGAGGGCGGTCTCCGTGCTCTGGTTCTTGGGGAACCCAGACTGGGAGTGGTCGAGTGTGTTGTTTTCCTCAAGGAAGTGGGACAGGCGGGTGTTCACTAGTTTCTGGGAAAAGGGAGGAGAGAGATTGGGCGGCAGTTGGAGAGGTCGTCAGGGTCAGCATTGGGCTTTTTTAGGAGTGCAGTGACTTCTGGATGTAGTCTGTGGAGGTGAGGGCTTGAGGGCTGATGATGTCAGAGATGGTGTCACAGACGCGGGGGCATGGCCCTGGGGGTCTGTATATGAGTGTACCTCTGAGGGTGGTGTTGTTGTTTATGTGGATTAGGAAGTGCATGTGTTCTGCGCAGTCTAGGGTGTCTTGTGTTTTGGTGGTGACCTTAATGGTGTCTTTGTGCAGGATGGCGATGCCACCTCCTGGTTTGTTAAGGCGGTCTTTGCATTGGAGATTGTACCTGTTAGGGGTGGCTGTGGCTATGTCAGACTCAGATGAGTGGTTCGTCCAGGTTTCCGTGAGGAAGACGATGTCAGGTGAGTGTGATATGATGAGGTCCCAGAGTTCTATGGCATGCTTGTGTAAGGAGCGGGTCTTTAGGAGTAAGCAGTTGAGATGGTTGTGGGGCTGTTGTTGTTGTGGTGCGCGTTGGTATTGGTGTGGGGGGTTGTGGTGTTTCTGTGGGTTGTGGTGGTGTTGTCATAGAGTGTGTTCGGGTTGTGGTTTTTTGTGGTGGGGTCTGTTGGGGTGGGCGGGGGCTGTGAGGGAGTCTGCTGCGTTGAGATTGTGGTGTTTGATGTGGGGAGTGTTGGGGATGGTGCTGGGTTGAGGGAGTGGTGTGTGTTTGTGGAGTAGTGTTGTCTGGGGGGGTCTGGGTTGGGGGGACCAAGTGGACTGGTGCTGGGCGCGGTCCAAGCGCGGACAAGCGCAGACGCGCTTGCCTCTGGCGCGCCAGAGGCGTGGCGACACGGCGGCCGCCATTAAGAGGGTGGGGTGGGAGGGTGGAGCAGCTGGGATGAGGGAGGGAGGGCCAATGGATGTGCGCGCGGGGCCGCATGGGAGGCAGCGGCAGGGGAAACAGAGGCCGGCCGGTGCTGAGAAAACGGGCGGTGGAGAGAGAGAGAGCGTAACGAGTGTAAAACCAAGGGGGCCGGGGGGGGCAGAGACGTGCTGAGCTAACAAGGCAAAACAAAAAGCTAACGGCAAGAACTAAGGCAATAAATGAACAGCAATACAGAAACACAGAAGCACAATGTAAAAGCACTGAACAGGGCAGAAAAAGACTAGCGGCAATCAGAAAAACACAGAGCAGATTAAAGGGAGACACAAAAGGAATTACTTATGCGAGGGCAGCAGGAAAGCCTACCACTAGGCACCAGGGATAAGGCACAGGCGGGTGCCTGCGGGTGGATGAGGGCCTCCAACTGCTGTCCGGGTGGCAGTCGACTGTGTCAGGGGCACGGGGGCAGGCTGGTGGAGCCAAGTGAAACTCCTGGCTAAAGATGGTCAGGGAGTTTACATGGGGCTCCGCGCAGCGGGCTCCATTTAGAGGGTGGGGTGGGAGGGTGGAGCAGCTGGGAGGAGGGAGAAAGGGCCAATAGGTGTGCGTGGAGGCGGGCCGCAGGGGATGCAGCGGCAGGGGAGATATAGACTGGCCGGAGCCGGTGCTGAGAAAACGGGCGGCGAAGAGAGAGAGCAAAACGAGAGCTAAAAACATGGGGGGCAGAGATGCGCTGAGCAAACAAGGAAAAAACAAAGCTTACAGCAAGAGCTAAGGCAATAAACGAACGGCAATACAGAAACACAGAAGCAGAATGTAAAAGAACTGAACAGGGCAGAAAAAGACTAGCAGCAATAGGAAAAACACAGAGCAGATTAAAGGCAGACACAAAAGGAATTACTTACGCGGGGCAGCAGGAAAGCCTACCACTAGGCACCAGGGATGAGGCGCAGGTGGGTGCCTGCGGGTGGTGGAGGGCCTCGAACTGCTGTCCGGGCGGCAGTCGACAGTGTTAGGGGCATGGGGGCAGGCTGGTGGAGCCAAGTGAAACTCCTGGCCAAAGATGGTCAGGGAGTTTACACCTTGAAGACAACGACTGGAGTGATGCCCTGATGGCCCTCTTGTATCAGCACCATTTGTGCTAGGCTGTCCCTGATTCAGACTTATTACATTTACTGCACCTATCTCACCCCAGCTCATCTACATTGATCAGGGCTCCTTTCCAAGCCTTTTTGCACCGCGGCTTTCACGCACCCGCAGATTTTTATCATATGGTATGGTCCTGCCCCGTGATTCTGCTATACTATAGGACCATAATAGAGGAGTTCTCTGAAGTGTTGGAATGGGAGGAGAAACTCTCCCATTTGAGTTTACTGCTTCGGGTTCTGGAGGGAGTGGGGGACAAAGCATTTCTAGACATGGCCACCTTATTGTCAAAATTAGACATAGCAGCAAGAAGGATGAACCCGGCTCCCCTGGGGATTGTGCTGTGGCAGAAGGGGGTGAACCGGTGTGTGTTGTAGGAAAAACCTGTGTTTGAATCAAGGATGGTGCTCAGCAAAGTATGACTGGATATAGGGAAGGTGGCTGGGTTGTCTGGGCTTATCGGTCACTTGAGCTACATCATTCTGTGTAAACTGTCTCTAGGTTTTCTCAGCTACTGCCTAACGTGGAACGTGTGCCCCTTTCCTGACTGTATTCTGCTCTGTTGGATTGTGACTTATTATACCGATAGTGTGGATGCATTGTTGTGTATTCTTGTGAAAATTCAATAAAACTGGTTATAAAAAATAATAATTATGAATTTAGAAAGTTATCAATTTACCAATTTGTTATTTCGTTACTTTCCACATACCTAGCGGTCCACATGTAAAATATAACAAAAATAAATAAGTATAAAACTATTAGCTTGTAAAAATCAATTAAATAATTGTTAATAAATGTATAATTATTTGTTAACTCAACATTACATAAATACAATTTCTCCGTATGCCCCTACAAACACAACAGCCCCTACCTAATATATACCTTAAACATATAATTATTAAACAATTTACATATTTAATACTCAATTAATAATCAATTAAATAATTACCAATAATGTAATACATAATTGTTAATTAATTGTTACCTAATTAACTTACCACCATATAACCCTACAAACCAAACAACCTGCACCTAATATATAAAATATATAATTATTACACAATTTACATAATTAACAATCAATTAAATAATTATTAAATCATCACTTAATTAGCTTCCCACTCTGTACCCCTACAAACCTCAGAATCCACACCTAAAATATCACTTAAAAACTATAATTACACAATTGACAATTAATGATAAATTAAATATTTATTAATAAATTAATTAATAATTATGTATACTTAACTCCCCACACTGTACCCCTACAAAACTCACGATCTGCTATAGCACTATAAAATACAATTAACAAGTAAATCAAAAATTTTGAATCACTTAAAATTTCAAACTATATTTGAAAATATTGTCACAAATTATACAAACAATATTTTGTAGAACTTCACAGGGTCACATGTGGTAGAGGGGAGGCACTGGTCCCTTGGCGAGGTGTGCAGGGTAGGAGTTGGTTGCGAGACACGGGCAGAAAGAGAGATGTTAAGAGATCCGAGGATGTGGGGGGGGGCTGAGTTTCAGTGCCTCTTCACTTTGTTCTTTGTTCACAGTTAGTGTGTGACTACAGGGAGGTGCTCCCACCGAACTCCAGTTTGGGAGGTATACAATGATAACTCAGTAAGTGAAAATATCTACGCAAACCTTAAAACTTTCTGCCTGGGTCACTGCTTGGGGTGATGAGTGCTCTAAAAGGATGGCTTTGTATTGAACTTGCACTTATCACGATCTTGGAATAGACTATGGCCCTCATTCTGACCTTGGCGGGCGGCGGAGGCCGCCCGCCAAAGTCCCGCCGTCAGGTTACCGTTCCGCGGTCGAAAGACCGCGGCGGTAATTCTGACTTTCCCGCTGGGCTGGCGGGCGGTCGCCTTCAGACCGCCAGCCAGCCCAGCGGGAAAGAGGCTTCCACGAGGAAGCCGGCTCGGAATCGAGCCGGCGGAGTGGAAGCTGTGCGACGGGTGCAGTTGCACCCGTCGCGTATTTCACTGTCTGCGCAGCAGACAGTGAAATACTTGTAGGGGCCCTCTTACGGGGGCCCCTGCAATGCCCATGCCAGTGGCATGGGCACTGCAGGGGCCCCCAGGGGCCCCGCGACCCCCCCTACCGCCATCCGGATCTCGGCGGTCCGACCGCCGGGATCTGGATGGCGGTAGGGGGGGTCGGAATCCCCGCGGCGGTGCAGCAAGCTGCGCCGCCGCGGAGGATTCAATGGGGCCGCGGTACACTGGCGGGACCCCGCCAGTGGTGCCGGTCCGACCGCGGCTTTACCGCCGCGGTCGGAATCCCCATTGGAGCACCGCCGGCCTGTCGGCGGTGCTCCCGCGGTCCTCCGCCCTGGCGGTCAAAGACCGCCAGGGTCAGAATGACCACCTATGTATGTAGTTCACAGTAATAATATGGGGAGAAGGGTACATGGGTGTAAGCAAAGGGAATAGAAATACGAGAGAGCAAGAGGCAATTCATGGATGAAGTAGCCTTAAACGCATTTTTACACCTCTCTCTTTGTATTCTCTTGTTCATCAAAAATTGGTTGATAGCAGGTAGGGAATATTATGTTGAGGGGGTCGATGGTCCTGATGAAGGCCGAACGAACCATATGGGCAATGGAAATGGCCAAAACATAGTGACCCTAGAACAGATATTTGGGTTGAAGGGGTATTTATATCCCTATATCACCACCATTTTTCTAATCCTTTTAATCCCATCCAGAGAATCCTGGAATAAAGATTAACTATGGATTCAGTTGAGATAGTTTTAAGAATCTTGAGTGGTGTTCTGTATGAATGATCCCCCTTTGTCTTTATATGTTTGTTGTTCCCCACTTCCTTTTGCTCCATTTATTACGTAGGTCAGTGTGGGAGTGCCAAAACATAGTGACCCTAGAACAGATATTGAAGGGGTATTTATATCCCTATATCACCACCATTTTTCTAATCCTTTTAATCCCATCCAGAGAATCCTGGAATAAAGATTAACTATGGATTCAGTTGAGATAGTTTTAAGAATCTTGAGTGGTGTTCTGTATGAATGATCCCCCTTTGTATTTATATGTTTGTTGTTCCCCCCTTCCTTTTGCTCCATTTATTACGTAGGTCAGTGTGGGAATGTGTCAGCATAGCCCCATGATGAAGCATGCCACGATTAGTGGGTGAGGGCAGTTTTCTAACATATATGTTGTGTTTCTAGTTGGTGGGGCAATGGGTTATGAACAGTGCCTAGGTATTTTATTGGTAGTATACCTTTATTCCCAATCCTCTAGAAGGTGAGTTTTCCGTCTATTTTCAGTAGTTTACTATGCCATAAAGAGCCAAATTAAGAGTACCTCATTTTATTATACAGTTTGTTTTCTATCTTCCGGAGGTCTTGGGCCGTGCATATAAGTATCGGAGTGGAGTGGTCTGTTATTATTCTCTTTGTTGTAATCAGAAAGATAGGAAAGAGTGGTTTGGCTAGTGCTTTTTCGTTTTTGAGCCAGGAAGGTGAGAAAGAGTAGGAAGGGTGCAAGCTAAAGGATTCTGTGTTTAGCTATGGAGGCATGCTGGTATCTCTTAAAATTGGTTAAGTTTAGTCCACCAAGTGATTTCGGTATTCTTTGTTTTTTTTAGTACAATTCTGGGTTTTTTAGATTGCCATAGAAATATAACAAAGATACCATCTATCCTAGTGAAGAAGTTATCGGATAGGCATAAGGGGACATATTAAAGAGAAACATGATAAGAGGTGAAATCATAAATTTTATGGATTCTCTTCTCCCCTACCATGTGAGGAATTTGGAGGACCAGCTATCTATGATGTCTTCAATTTTGTTGAAGATTCCGTTCTCATTATAACAAATGGACACTGTCAGGAGGTCCAAGTTCTTAGGATCTTCACAATGCTGATAATTGGCCCACCTCCAGGCAACACCAAAGTCAGATACTGTTATGGCGCTGAACTTTGCAGGGGCCCGGCTGGGGGTAGGGGTAATAGGAAAGGAACAGCCAGGAGGGAGATCTGAAAAGGAAAAGGTTAATGCAGAATATACAGTAGTACAGTAATAACTATGCAACAATGAATCACTACCTTGCAAATGATCTCACTAATCTCAAATGCAAACAGAGAACCAAACTCCCTCTAAAGTGATCGTGGAACGATGCAACTATGCACCACTCTTACACCAGAGATTCAAGAAATGTCACAGGACAACCTATCTCATGAATATATAACAGGAGCTCTACACAGAATTAAGGCTCTCTCAAAATAGAATCTGCTTGGTTCAAAAACACCAAACAAGAACTGAAACGAAATGTCACAATACACGCACTCAGCGCGAAGCTATCATGCAGCCTTTGTTTTTGTTAATGAACTCACTCCACACGAGTCCCATCAATGAATGTATAAAAACTAAAACACAAAGTCACTGTCTCTTTTTGCCAAAAGAATAACATGCAAGCTATAATAACATTGTTGCTTGGAAGCGCGTCTACAGCACAAAGAAATAACGCATTCACTGAGCAAAGAAATTTACAAACAATAACATAGTTAACTTCAATAGAAATGACACGGAGAAATTGCTATTTTTGTATCAAGGGAGAAAGACGGCCGAGGGCAAGATGTTGGTAGGCAACATACTCAGTCTTTCGCAAACAAATGAAGACTCCGAACACGGAGTCCACCAAGAGGCCAGGGAACCCATCAAAGGAAATCTCGAACTGCTGCGAGCCGGCCGCTCACAAAGGGAAGGCAGACTGGAACAGACCCAATCAGCAGCGAGGAACAACACCGGTTCCTTCAAAGGGATTCTGAATAGGAAGCATCGGTTAGAGTGGTGCGTCAGGTATTTATAGCCTGACCACACCCAAAATGGCTGTTACCCAGGAAAGCTGGGAAACGAAGTCCTCTCTCACTTCCTTATAGTTTGTACTGGTGTCCATGATGAGAGCAGTGAAGCCACCAATGGCCCAACCGTTTTGACAGGTGGTTCTTGCCGCAAAGGGGTCACGGCTTAGAGCGGTAGGCAGAAGTTGTTGTGGGAAGGCAGAGGCGAAGGGCATACGGTTGAAAAGAGAGAACAGCTGTAGAAGCGAGAGGGGAGCGGCCGCGCCCGCACGCTGCTGGAGTTCTGACAGAACCTATAAGGTTTGAAGAGAACCATAAACTTAGGTATTTTAATTTGTTGGGGTTACATTTAGGAACGTGGTTACCTATAATGGATTTGTTGCAGAATACATTAAAGGGGAGGACCTCAGTTTTATCTCTGATAAGGCAGTATCCTGAGACATGGGCATAGCTGTTAATGGCTGACATGATATTGGGTAAGGCTAGGTCTGCATGAGATGTAAAGAGGAGGATGTCACCCGCATATGCAGCTACTTTCCAAGGACCTGCCTTGAAAGGAATGCCTGGGACCTTCGAGTTTTCTCTAATTTGTATCAGGAGGGGTGCTATTCTGAGTAAAAATAGTAAAGGTGAGAGAGGTATACCTGTCTGGTTCCTTGTTAGAGTGTAAATGTGTTGGAAAGGCATCCATTGATATTAATTACTGCTTAAGGTTCTTGGTACTGAGCAAGTATCATCATGATGAAAGCAGGGCGTACGTTAAAGTTAGTAAGAGTAGCATGTTAAAGGGGCCAGAATACATTAAAGGCCTTTTCTCTGTCAAGTGCTATCGCACATGAAGAGTGTTTCAGATGGGGGTATGTCTAAAACATGACTGTTGTCTGAGTGAGCTCTACCTTTAATGATACCCTTTTGGGAAGGATGAATGATTTGCCCTAAGATGGGTTCCAATCAGAGCACAAGAATGTTTGCATAAATTTTGCAGTCAATTTATTAGGGATATGGTCTGGTAATTTTTCGGGTTGAATGGATCTTTCCATTCCTTGGGAATGACGATTATTGTAGCCTCTGTGGCTGTACCTAGAACAGTGCATATACTGGAGAAGTGTGTATACAGATCTTCTAATGGTGAGATTATGCATATGATAGATGCTCTTAGTACTTAAGATTTTGTTATACTAGTATTTAAGATTAAAATCACCTCCCACTATAAGTCTGCAGTGCACAAATAGGCTGGGGAGTTTTTTGTTAAAATGTAATCAGTAGGTTGGGTTATTGTCATTAGGGGCATATATATTCACAGTTTGAGGTCGGTGTTGTCTTTATGGAATTTGGTAACTAGCCATCTCCCTTCAGGGTATGCCTCAGTGTCGGAAACGGATAGCCCAGAGGATGAGGAAACAAGGGTGATTAGGCAATTTCTTTTGTTAAGGGCTGGGACGCAGGATAAATCACCCACCCATGATTTCCTTAGCAGAAGTGCTTCTTTTAGGGCAACTTTGGTTTCCTGTAGGAATATCACATCCCACTGTGTTTTTGGGCGTAGTTAGTCCCTTGACATTAAGGAATAGTATTTTTAGGTTATGCATATTTAATAGGGTTGGTCCTGATCAGTTGTGATATATGTGTTTTCCTGTTTGGGAGGGTAGGAGTTGAGTGGGGGTGGGGGATCTGGTGGGGGCCATGGGTGGAGGTTATATGGGGAGGACTCAGGAAGTGTAGAGTATTGGAATAGAAGAGAAAGGTAACAGACTGTAGCAGGAGTGAGAGGAGAAAGAGATGTAGGAAGAAGCAGGCTGAATGGAAAAGAGAGATAAAGTATGTATAGCAATTCAGTTCAGAGTGTTATGAGTAAGTCACCTGGAAGGATACCTATGGAATTCTAAAGCAGAGAGTGGGCAGGGGGGCCACAAGAGGTTGAGCCTAAAACCAAGATTCGGGCCACACTTGTTAGGTGGTGTGTTGATAGGTTCAAAGAAGGTTCTGAGTAGATTTTGAATGGATAACTAATGAGTTGGAATGAGTTGGTAAACTCAGAAATCAATGAGTTGGTAATCTTTGGAGCATCAGTAACTTTGAGTAATGTTGTGCAATGATGAGTATCATTGAGGAGAAAACATTTACTTTATATACTACACATCAACTGAGAGTAAGACATTCTTACAACTATTGGCAACTGTGTCAAATGAGACAGCTACAAATGCAGAAGCGAAAACAGAACATAATCTAAAAATCATGACATATAATATATTAAAAACATCTGAGTAACATCTGAGTAAGCCTGTACCTATAGTGCAGTGTCTCAATTTGCATTTTGTTGGTGACCTCTACA
Organism: Pleurodeles waltl; assembly: GCF_031143425.1. NCBI lineage: Eukaryota > Metazoa > Chordata > Amphibia > Caudata > Salamandridae > Pleurodeles > Pleurodeles waltl. The sequence continues at coordinate 581,382,950 of NC_090444.1, read as the reverse complement.
GGGTCTGGGGAAGTGAGGTGCTTTACTCCATAGGTTAACAGATATGTTAATCTAATTATTAAGGGTAGGTCTGACATTCTATGTAGAGAGGGTTAGTATCTAGTTAAGAATGAGACATAATCATGGGATATAAAGCTAAGTAGGCAGGTTAGTGGAGTGTGATCCTGGTTAATTGATATTCATTGTCCACTTGTAATGGAAGTTGAAGATAAAGTTAAACATCATAGTACTTTAGGGCATGCAAACTATGGATTGTATAGTTGATAAAGAAGCTCATTAGGGTGACTGTGTGCTAGATATAACTATCATTAGGTGGTTGTTTATTTGTTAATCATTTAGCTGGTTAATCAGTTAGATATTACGTAGTGGCATGTTTGTTGGGGTAAGATTGTTGGTCAATTAACTTTGCTGGATGTGGGGTGTAAGCATCTGCTGTATAATGTTAAGTGCACATCTTTGAATGATTACTAGTCAGAGACATTGTGAAGGAGAGGGTTGGTGATCACGGGCACATCAGTAATACCAAGTAATGCTGCGCAACTCTAAACAACATTGAGTAGCAAACCTTTACATTATATATTCCATATGATCTGAGAGAAGGACATTTTAACACCTGTTGTCAACTGTATCAGCAGGGACAGTTGTGAAAGCAGATGTGAAGGCAAGACATAATCTGAATGTCATATCATCCATTCAAGTAAACATCATCTGCATAATAACTGATTAAACCTTACCTATGGATTAGTGTCACAGTTTGGATTTTGTTAGTGCCCACTAGATGGTCAAGGAAAACGAGATGTCTTTTCCATAGATCATCAGATGTGATACCCTTATATTTAGGGGTAGATCTGAGACTATCTAAGTAGACAGGATTAGTATTGTGTTAGAACTTGGATATAGGCATGGGTGATAGATGCTAATATGCATGGTTGCTTTATAAGGTTGCTTTAAAAGGTTACCTCATAAGGATGGTTATCTAGAAGCCCTAGTCCAACTTCCACTACAATACATTTTTCAACTATTGACAATCAAATAGAGAATGATGGGAAGGCACATTTTTATGCTGGGTTTCCTAAAATCATGAGAGTTCTGGACTGTACTCATGTACTCATATGATTCAGTGCAGTAGAGCATCTATGTAGGAATCAGAAGATGCAACATACCCCAATCGTACATGTGGTGTGTAATGCAGAACTTTTTATTACTCATTGAGGTTTCCATTTTCCAGGATCTTTACATATTTCTAAGTAAGATCAAATTATCGCTCACAAACAACATGGTTGTTAGATGAACATTAAGTCAAACTCACTTTATGAATTTTTGCATTTATTAAATGCTTCCATATTTTATATGTAAAACAATTTTATTACACTCCTTTCTGCTTCATCCCAATTTAGGTGACTCTGGTTATCCATTAAGTGAATTGCTTACAATAACTTTTAATGACCCCAATAACTCAATCTCATCTCAGATATAATGAGGCCGACTCTAGGGCGCGAAATGTAATTGAGCATGTGTTTGACCTCAAAAGGCTTATTTAAGATGTCAACACCATTATGGTAGGCATCAATATTTAAACCAAAGAAAGTGAGGGACATTACAAAAATCTACTGCATGATGCACAATATGGCAATGCATTGTTGTGGGGCCATGTCAGAAGACAAAATCTAGCCAGATGATGGCTCAAGTGACCACTGGTGGTTTTACAGAACAAACAACAGCAAGACTCAAATGATTCTGCCAGTATGGATGAACTTATTCACAATGACTTTTAATGTTGGCATGTTATCTTTGTTTCTAATGTTCATATACCTTTATATGTAAATACATTAAACTACAGAAGAAGAAATCATAACATATTTCTATGTGGAACATCAATATAAAATATACACTATTCATTAGAACAATAAGTAACTTGTGATAGAATAAACAATGTTTTTCTTTGTCAAATAAACATGAGTTTTGTAAAATGTTAGCCTTTTTTGGAAAGTGAATGAGACGGCTCAATAATTGTGCCCCATGTGCAGATATTTTCCATGGTCCAACTGGTAATACCTGCCTAGAAGTTTGTGAATGGATCAAGTTGGATGGTTATTGGAAAGTGGATTATTGGTAAGGACAGGTAAGTACTGATACTTAGCAACAGGCAACTAACCTCCACTTAAGTCCAGTTAGGTGTCAATAAATTAATCCCAGCTCAACCCTTGGTAGCTTGGCAACGAGTGACAAGGCTTAACTTAGGAGACAAGTGTGAAAAGCATTTAAAAATCACAAAAGGGTAAATAAGTAAAACACAAAACACAAAAAAAAGTCCAACACCAATTTAAAACATAGATTATATGTTTATTTTTAAAATGACACCAAAATGATTAAAATCGTATAAGGGGTACTGGAGATATACATTTTTAAAGTATTAATATTTTCTAGTGCATAGAAGCAACTAGCGTTCAAAGGGTCAAAAAAGGTCACACTGGAAAGGGACAATGTCCAGAGTTACAAGCCACCCACGAGCTAACACTGTCACTGTCACAGTTGCTTTCAGAAGTGTTTCATTGTTCAGGAAAGTGGTCCACAGCACCAACCAAGGGTACAGACGCTCTGGTTCACCTCTTGTGGTCGGGTACTACAACTCCCACAATGTACCTCTTCAAATTATGGAGTTGCTCCAAACATCTCCAAACTTCTGGATCTTCTTCTAGAGGTCCTTTTTGGGTCTTTGAAGTGTTCACAACTTGATCCAAGGTTTCAGAAGCTCTGAGGTACTCCTTGGGAGTTGGGACTACAGTTCCCAGAATGCACCTGGTCAGAATTCCCAAATGGCCACTGGGTGCTGGTCAGCTGGTGTTTGCTTGCAGGACTTGATGCAGGGGACTTTGTACCAGTAGTAAACAGGGAGTCCCTTCTTGAAGCACTAGAAGACAGGTAAAGTCCTTTTAGTGGTAAAGCCCAAGTGTGCAGCTTTTGCTGTCCTTCACAGTGCACTGTCCAGGTCCAAATCAGGGATCCAGCCGGGCAGTCCTTCTTATTCTTTGTATTGTTTCTTGTAGGGATCTGAGGTGTGGGTGCAGCTCTGCCATATTTATCCTTGCTCCTGGGTAAAAAACAGGGGGTCCTGAATGTTCAATCACAGGCAAGCCACTTTCCCCTTTGATGACCACTTCGTGGGAAGTGTTTAAAAAATCAATCCCGGGGAGCAACATTCCTAAAAAAATCCAGCATGGTTGAAAATAATTGTTTTAGGTTAGATCTGGTAGAGCCCACCTACTGGTGTGACTAACAATCCTAACGCAACCCTCTCCTGCCCTCTCCTAATCTAATCAAGAAGGTACCTTATTGTCTGGGGTTGCAGGATGTGAGGGAGATGCTGGGCTGCTCCAATGTCCTTCTCTGTCTTTAAAGACAAGTTTGGCCATCCTCTCCCCTTCCTGCTTTCCCATCTGCTGAGGCAGATCTCCTCCCTCAGGCACATCCCTTTTGTTTGGCCTAGGCCCCTTCACACCTCATCAAGACAGCCTGGCCAGGCTGCCAGAAGCTGGCCAATCAGAGAAGGGCACTTCAGAGCTGAAGTTGGGAACTTTCAGGTAGAGTTTTAAAACTCTTTACCCAAACTAGTTGTATTAAATCCAACAATTGTTAGTTGTGGGATTTTTTATTACAATTAATTTGATACCAAACTCAAGGTATCTGACACTTAAGGGGACTTTATTAATTTTAATAAAGTCTCCCCATTTTAGCCTATGAGGCCATTCACTACAGTGAGGGAAAAACACATTTGGCTATTTTACCTCAGCAGGGCCTATAAAACTATTTTTATAAGGTCCCTGCTTATAGTGACATAGCACTCAACCCACCCAACCCTAGGGGCACCTAGGGTTGACATATGTAAAAATGAGTCCGTTTTAGACTTTGGAGGTACTTTTAATTCCAAAGTCGAATTTGAATATAACTTTAGTTTAAAAGCAGCCAGCAAGGCAGGCCTGCCTTTAAAATGACACTGGGCACCTCAGCAGTGCACCTATGCATGCAATACCTAAGCTGGGGTCCCTAAACCTACATGCCCTACCATATACTAGGGGCTTTTGAGTAGGTTGACATAGCTAATTATAATTTGCCTAATTTCCATATTCATTTTACACAGAGCACAGAGCCTGGGACTGGTTAGCAGTACCCAGGGCACCATCAGAATCAGGAAAACACCAGCAAAAAGTGAAAAATGAGGGCAAAATGTTAGGGGGCCTCTATAATCAGCCCTGTTTTCTCACAATGGTGGTTTGGAATTGGTAGTTGAACTGTTGTCATGCCACCTGACATGGGTTGGGATAGCAAGGATCTTCTACTATTCTATCTCTCTGCCATGCTGAATGCTCTAAAATCTGATTCATTCCACAATTTAGGGCAAGTTGTCCCTAACAAAGACGACTTGCAAATTCTAAATGGGTTTTCAAATCTTTGTTATATCATTTTATTAAGCCTTTCAGAGTCTGTGGACATGGCTCTGACCTGCTGAGCAGAATGACATTCTATCCTCTAATGAATGTGATGCAACATTTCAAAACTTGCCTCCTGCTGTTGCACTATGACCTCATGCCTCAGTGTATCTATTTTGTTATTTAAACAGTTGCACAGTTCCCTGATTTGATCAAGAAGAACATTAGCAGTAGCCTCCATTTTCTGCAAGCCTCTGGCTAATGTTAGCCACCGCTTGAGTGGGATTAAACAATTGCTTAGAATGTGGTCTGAGCTACTCAGTTGCTCTGCCTGAAAGGTGCAGATTATGGCCCTCGTTACAACCCTGGCGGTCGGTGTGAAAGCGGCGGTAAGACTGCCAACAGGACGGCGGTAAAAAAAATTGAATTATGACCGCGGCGGAAACCGCCAACATAGACAGCCACATTAACACTCCGACCGCCACGGCGGTACAAACAAACAGCATGGTGGTCACCGCCAACAGACAGGCGGAAGACAATGTACCGCCCACCCTATCACAAGATGCCAATCCGACACCTTTTCCAGGGCGGAACCAATGCGAAGAAAAACACAGCGGAAACAGGACTTGGAAGGGAAAACTTTCACCTCTACACACCCCACGAGGTACCAGGAGGCCATGGAGCTGGAACGCCAAATCCTCCCTGCGATAGTCTTCCTGCTCCTCTACCAGGAGCACGACCGATGGCAGCGACGACCACGATGAGTACTGCATCTACGACACAGGGGAGGGGGAGAGAAAAGAGAGTGACACACACGCAACATGCAACACCCCCACCCTCACACACAACAACACACACACCAAAACATGCTGAAACATTACATTTACACCCCCAGCCCCCCTGGAAGAATGCAAGGACAAAAGGAAATGAGTTGAACAATTGTAATCAGGAAAAATCCACTACTCAAAAATATATATACACTATTAACAAATATGTACAGCAAGAATTCAAGTCCATGTACTGCACCTACATAGTCCGTGGACCACTGGGCCCAAAATGCATGGGTGAGGCCCACACTCAATACCCGACCCAAACGGAGAGAACACTGAAGGGGCATCAGATCGAAATAAAACAGGCACCTCAGGGGGAACGGAGGGGGGGGGCACCTCAGCCGGATGAATGCACGACAACAGCTCCATGAGAGGGCTCCATGCCCATTGAGATATCCTGGGGAGTGCAAAGCCACAGTCTCACAAGTCTCTCCATTGGGTGGATTGCCTACTGCTTTATCCTGGGGAGTGCAAAGCCACAGTCTCACAAGTCTCTCCAGTGGGTGGTTTGCCCACTGCTTTATCCTGGGGAGTGCAAAGCCACAGTCTCACAAGTCTCTCCAGTGGGTGGTTTGCCCACTGCTTTATCCTGGGGAGTGCAATTCCACAGACTCTCAAGTGGATAACAGTCTCCACTGGTTCTGGAGGGAGCTTTGTGCCCAGAGTGCTTCATCCTGCCAAGGACAGAGGTAGTGGATGTGATTCTCCACTGGTTCTGGAGGGGGATTTGTGCCCAGAGTGGTTCAACCTGCCAAGGACAGAGGTAGTGGATGTGGTACTCCACTGGTTCTGGAGGGGGCTTTGTGCCCAGAGTGCTTCATCCTGCCAAGGGCAGAGGTAGTGGATCTGACACGCCACTGACAGTGGTGCAACATGGAAGACGTCCAGGCCCCTGGAACAGACCACCAGCCTCGTACGAATGACCACTGGGGATGGCAGCCATGTCTGCAGTGGTGGCACAGAATGTGGCGTGGCCGCTGGCGGTGCTGGCGGCGGGCTCAGTAGCGGCGGTGCTTGCGGCACTCATTGGGCAGCGGTGCTGGTGGGGGGCTCACTGAGCGTGCTGCTGGCGGCGGTGTCCTGAGCGGCGGTGCTGGTGGGGGGCTCATTGAGCATGCTGCTGGGGCAGTGTCCTGAGCAGTGGTGCTGGTGAGGGGCTCACTGAGCTTGCTGCTGGCGGCAGTGTCCTGAGCGGATGTGCCCATGGCGGCGGTGCATGTGGCGGTGCCAGTGGTGGTCTTGTCTGCCGTGCAGGTTGGCGGCGACTTCCCTTTCTTTCTCTGGCTCTTCCCCACCTTAGATGGTGGTGCAGCTGTCTTGCCACTCCCAACTGTTGTCCTGGCTGAGCCATTGGTGGCAGGTGTTTTGGCCTTCTCCCTCCGGGCTGTGGGAAACTTCTTTTGTTTTGGTGGTGGGGGAATGTCCTTGGCCTCACTTCTTGGGACACTGGCTGCCCTGCTGCTTGGCACAATCCAGAAGCCGGTTACTGCTGGCACCACTGTTCCCGGTGATGTGGTGGCTGAGGTGCTGGGTTGGGACCTGGAAAGGCGGGCCCTAGGGGACGGAAGGGGTGGGGGAGGTGAAGGAAAGAGGTCAAGGTTTGACAGGAAAAGTTTTTTAGACACTCTGGGACGGGTAGTTGGAGGGGGTTTGGGAGTGGAGGAAGAGGTAGTGGTTGTAAGAGGTGTTCGTTTGCTGACTTTGGGTGACGGTGGATGGGCTGGAGGCTATAGTGAGGTGGATGGCTGTTGGGTGGGTGTGTTACTGCATTTGTGTAGTTTGGGAGGAGGGCTCACAGACACACTGGGAGAGGACACAGGGGATGTGTGAATGGTAGTGGGGGTGGTGAGTGCACGTGAGCAGTGTGTGGTGATGGGCGTGCTGGTGATGGAGGTAGTGGCTGAAGATGTAGTGCATGCAGGTGTGAGTGGAGAAGTGACAGGGAGGGAGGAGGGAGACGTGGAGGAGGGGGACACAGTGGAGGCAGTGGATGTTGGTATGTGTGCATGGGTATGATGCTTGTGTGAGTGTCTGTGGGATGTCTGGTGCTTATGTTTGCCAGAGCTACCCTTGTGTGTTGAGGTGTGTGCATGCTGGACTGATGGTGTGCTTGGGATAGGCTGAGGTACAAGGGATTGGGTCTGGATTGAGGAAGTTGGAGGGGGGAGGCTGGACACAGGAACAATGGCTGCCATCAGTGCTGAGGCCAGAGTCTGAAATGCTCGCTGTTGGGCTGCCTGGCCAGAGTGAATGCCCTCCAGGTATGCATTTGTCTGTTGCAACTGCCTCTCTACACCCTGGATGGCATTCAGAATGGTAGACTGCCCAACAGTGAGGGATATGAGGAGGTCAATGGCCTCCACACTGAGGGCAGCAAGGCTGACTGGGGCAGGGCCTGAGGTGCCTGGGGCGAAGGAGATGCCCACCCTCCTGGGTGAGCGGCCACGGGGTACTCGCTGAGGGGCTGCTGGAAGGTGGTGCTGGTAGGGGGGTGGCGGCTGTACCTGGAGATGCCGTGGGCACTGAGGGGCCCGCCACCGCAAGGGAGCTTCCATCAGAGAAGGAGTCGGTGTTGCTGGTCTGAGCTCCTGTCCCCGACGTGGAGCTCCCCTCGCCCTCCGTCCCACTGGTGAATTCTGAGTCCGTAGTCTCGCCCTTCAGGGCCATGTGAGATGCAGCTCCCTCCTGCTCCGGTGGCACATCTCCTCTGCCTGATGATGCTAATGCACACAAGAACAGGGAGACCACATAGAGAGGGGAAAGAAAGTAGAAAGACCTGTTCAATGCATGCAATACCGCTACCGTTGGCGGACACTACAGACACAGCAGCCCTCTGCACTACGCCATGCACTCTGAGTTCCCTAGTTGATCTCAGGGACATGGGGTACAAGGTCTATGCCCAATTGCTGCACACATGGAAGTCACAGGAGCCTGACTAGGTGTAGATGGCTCTTACCACTGGTGGGGATGGGGTGCCACTGAGCCTGCCTCACAAAGGGTCCTTGCCTACAAGGCTCGCCCTAGCCTAGGGGAACCCAGAGCCCACCTCTCCCACCCAGAGACCTCCAATGCGCGCTGAATCAGATGGATGTAAGCGTACTCACCCCCTTGTATCTGCTGTGATGCCATCAAGCACCCATCCAACTCCGAATACGCCACCGCCACGATCCGGAACATCAAGGGGTTCATGGTGCGACAGGCACCCCTCCCACATTGGGAGGCCATCCCTAGCTGGGCCTCTGCCGTCTTCTTGCTCCAGTGGCGAATGTCCTCCCATCTTTTCCGGCAGTGGGTGCTCCATCTGTTGTGGACCCCCACGGCCCAGAAGTCCTTGGCGATGGCAAGTTAAATATCCTTCTTCTGGTGGGCGCTGGCCTACAGGAATAGTACAAGGGAAAAGGAAAAACTATAACCGTCCGGACCGTCAGAGTCATTGGCCCGCATCCCTATCCTTGCCATGACGCACATGCACTCACTGTTGTTTCATGCACGCCTCATTCTCACCCCCCCCATCTTTCATCCACACCATTCCACACAGGCATTGCCCAGACAGCATGCTCACAGTGTACTTACATGTTTGTCTGGAGGACCGTAGAGTAGCGTGTACTGGGGAGGACCCCATCCACTAGTTTCTCCAACTCCTCCGTGCTGAAAGCAGGGGCCCTTTCCCCAGACACACGAGCCATTGTCTCTTCCAGACTGAGGTCACAGCAGCACTTGCAGTGTAGGTCCTCTCCTGTCGAAGATCAGGTATCGAGTGATTGAACAGAGAGAAAATGGCGGTCACGTCTGCGGCGGTGTGTACTGTCACCGCCGGCGTACATCGTCATTGGCTCCCGGGACCCTTAGGGTCCAATGTTAACCAATGCAGGATTGCGCCATGGTCTTCGACCGCCTACCGCGACGGTGTACAACGCCAGCGCAGTTACCTCATATCCCCTTGTCCCACATTACAGGTCAGGCAGCCGTCATTTCAGGGGGCCACATGGCATTAATTTTAAGTGTGTCACACATATATAGGCCTTGCACACACACTAAGACAGGTACATAGCGGATTTACAAATGTGTGCAATAAAGTTGTTTATTTCGTACCTCAGTGTTGGCTGACCCTCTGATCGCTGTTCTCATCCATAGAGCACGTCCGCTGGAGCAGGTGAGGAGATGGCGGCATCCTCCGGTGTACAGACCCCTGGTGGACCTGTCGACAATGGAAGAGCGACATGTAATAGTCACCTACAGACTTGATTGTGCCACAATCTAGGAACTGTGTGCCCAACTGGAGCCAGACCTGATGTCAGCTATCCGCCATCCCACAGGAACCCCCCCTCTAGCGCAGGTACTCCATTTCCTGGCAAGTGGGTCCTTTCAAACAACAGTGGCCATTGCATCAGGCATGTCCCAGCCAATGTTCTCAAACGTGTTGTCCAGAGTGTTGTCTGCCCTGCTGAAACACATGTGCAGCTACATCGTTTTCCCTCAGGTGGAGGATGTGCCTACAGTGAAAGGTGACTTCTATGCCCTGGGACATATCCCCAACATCATAGGTGCCATTGATGGGACACATGTGGCCTTGGTCCCCCCCCACAGGAGTAAACAGGTGTACAGAAACCGGAAGAGTTACCATTCAATGAATGTGCAGATGGTGTGTTTGGCCGACCAGTACATCTCCCATGTGAACGCGAGGTTCCTGGCACAGTGCATGGCGCTTACATTCTGAGGAATAGCAGCATCCCTTATGTGATGGGGCAACTCCAGAGGCACCGTGTGTGGCTATTAGGTGAGGACATGGACCCTATACAGTGTGAATAGTTGTCTGGGTCTGGGGTTGTCCCTAAGGGTTAGTGTGTGTCTAACAGTTGTCCCTCGACATTTGCAGGTGACTCTGGCTACCGCAACTTGTCATGGCTACTGACCCCAGTGAGGACTCCCAGGACAAGGACAGAGGAACACTACAATGAGGCACATGGGTGAAATAGGAGGGTTATAGAGAGGACCTTCGGCCTCCTGAAGGCCAGGTTCAGGTTCCTCCATATGACAGGTGGTTCCCTATACTACTCACCAAAGGAGTGCCAGATCATCGTGGCCTGCGGTATGCTGCACAACTTGGCTTTGCGACGACAGGTGCCTTTTCTGCAAGAGGACGGTCCTGAAGGAGGTGTTGTGGCAGCTGTGGAGCCTGTGGACAGTGAAGAAGAGGAGGCAAAAGAAGAGGACATAGACAACAGAAACACCATGATCCATCAATACTTCCAGTGAGACACAGGTAAGAAGACATCACTGCCTCCTACATCTGATAAAGCCTCCCATTTGTCTGTCACTTGCACCCAGTGTATGGACCCTGATTTGTCACTTTCCCTTTCGATTTCACAGATGTGGGTCCCACTGTGTGACCTCTGCTATGTTACCTCATGGACTAGAGCTGTGTGACATAGGTATGTTGACAATACAAAGGACATTGCTATTTCCCTCAGTTATTGCAAATACACAATTGTGAAAGCACAGACTGACTCCAGATTGTTTTCTGATTTAAGGGTGTTTATTTAAGTGCTAAATAGTGGAGGGGGTTGTAAAATGGTCAGGGGTGATGGTGGAGGAATGTCCATGGCAGACTCTAGTCTATTAGTCTCACAGGTGCATTGTCCAAAGGGGCATAGGAAGGGGAGTTAGGACAGTTTAAGGATGGACAGGGTGACAAAGTGGGACAGAAGGATGACATTCAGGGTCGCCTCATTTCTTGGCAGGGGTCTTGGCATTGTTCTCTGTCTTTGTCCTGGATTTCAGGGACCGCTTGTGGGGTGGTTCTCCATTTGCAGGGGGTGGGGTGCTGGTGTCGTAGTCCTGTGGCGGTGCCACCTGTCCACTAGTGCCGGTGGCGGTGGTAGGCAGTTCATCGTCCAGGCTAGTGTCAGGTGCCCCTTGTTGTGCCACAATGTCCCTCCTGGTGTTCACGAGGTCCTTCAGCACCCCTACAATGGTGCCCAGGGTGGTATTGATGGATTTTAGTTCCTCCCTGAACCCCAATTACTGTTCCTCCTGCAGCCGCTGGGCCTCCTGAAACTTGGCCAGTACCGTTGCCATCGTCTCCTGGGAATTATGGTACTCTCCCATGATGTTGGAGAGGGCCTTGTGGAGAGTGGGTTCCCCGGGTCTGTCCATCCCCTGTCGCACAGCAGCCCTCCCAGTTCCCCTGTTTTCCTGGGCCTCTGTCCCCTGAACCATGTGCCCACTACCACTGCCCCCAGGTCCCTCCTGTTCTTGGGGTGGTGGTGTATTTAATCCTGCTTTGTTTTAATGGGATAAGAGGAGATAGCTTAGCCTTTGGCTTGCAGACTCATGCCACCGTCACGAGTGACTTTTAATCTACTTAGCTTGCTCTGTCCTAGCACATTTAATTATTTATTTCTTCTAAGATGGCTGCCTTGTTTAGAGTTAGGCCACTTGTTATGGGTTACATTATCAGTGTCACCGCACTAAGGCGTCAAGATCTAGCACCAAAGACAAACAAACAGTAGGCCTTCACACTTAGGGATTTTCCCTCTCTATACTTTCAAGGGAAAATTGCCGTCCCAAGCATGTCTGTTATCTATTGTTTGGGAACACACCTACATCAGGGGTCCTTGAAGATCTGTATAAATATATTGCACTTTAGCCGGATAATCAGAGGGATTCCGACCATCGCTGATATCAATGCAAGTCATCTTGATGCTGACCCAGTCAACGTGTCCCTACGGAGTCTGAGATAGAGACCTCATTCCAAGGTAACGAGGGTTGGGGGCTCCTATCATGGACATGGCATTGGCAGATTAGGTTTAACAAACCCAGCTCTCCTTTAGGTAGGAGGTTAGGTCTTACTCGCTAGGGTATTAGGGCATATTACATTCCGTATGTCTTCTTCATGCATTGCAAGATGGGTGGAGTCTTTGTAATAATGACTCTCGTCTTCACAATTCTGTTGCTTGCATTATTCATTATCCTAATCATTGCAGCCCACGCAACTTATCGCAAATTGCAGTTATGTTGAATAAAAACTATTGAAACTTTACTGCATCTTTGTCATTGCCTGCTTTTGTATGAGACATGATACATCTGTGAGAAAGGGGTAATCTCCGTTTAACCACGACACTCACTGAGATGTCTTACTTTCGAGTCCATGCGTAAAGGCTGCCCCAAATCACCTTTTATTATTGTGTTTCTGGTGAGGTGCTGCTAGTGAGCTGGTAAGGTTGGGACAACAGTTGCGACTTTTTGTAGGAGAGACATAGTCGCCTACAAACAAAAGTACTGTCATCTTTTAACCAGCAGTCTTGCCTTGAGCAAGAGTCCAAACTATGACATGGCGCCACCAACGATGGTGTTTAGGAACTAATTTACGGATACCCCGACTATCACTGTCTCACAGACAACAGGTACCCTAAGTACCAGTATACGGAGACGTCCGTGGTCTTTGGGTCAATCCTCCTCAGCTGAAAAGGTAACACCCGATTACGCTGTAGGTTGTTCGAGCTCAAACTCATAAAAGGACTTTACTCCCCATATTTTGGTGTTCCGTTTTTCTAAATGAAAATGGCTAACGCCATTGGCATTCCTGAAAATGCTAGACAAGCACTAACACAACATTTATTAATGCATGGCCTTACAGTTGAGGGCGGGGATGTTACTCTTATAATAGAAGCTAATGAAGCATACCAAACAAAAACATTTTACTGCTGGGTCACCTTTCCTGAGGTGGACCAAACAACACATACTTTCCACACATATGAAATTGCGAACGTACCTCAGCGATACCAAGCATACCAGTATCATGAAATATCGCTCACATACCAAGAGCATCAGAACTGGTTTGAAGGCGCCCTACCACATGTAATACAAAGAGTGAGGTTAGGTCCCTTAAGTAACGACGGACCTACGTGGCCTATGTTTGCCACATACACACCTCTCCCAGGCATACAGAATATGCTAGCAGATCTGCAAGATTTATATAATGAATTAGTGACATTATATAGACGATTAGTTCAGTTCGTAATGCGAACATTGAACACAACACCAGTGACACCCCCTGAGATGTCTTACTTTCGAGTCCATGCGTAAAGGCTGCCACAAATCACCTTTTATTATTGTGTTTCTGGTGAGGTGCTGCTAGTGAGCCGGTAAGGTTGAGACAACAGTTGCGACTTGTTGTAGGAGAGACGTAGTTACCTACAAACAAAAGTACTGTCATCCTTTAACCAGCAGTCTTGCCTACAGCAAACTATGACAGTGGGTTAGCCTGGGTTCCCTGTAGTGGTGGACACACTGCTGCTTGACATGTCCTGGGAACAGAGGTATGGGCCTGCTGGGTGGGTGCTGTGCTGGTGTTTCCTGAGGGTGGGGGCTCTGTGGTGGCCTGTGACTGTGTGAGGGGAACTGACTGTCCCGAGGTCCCAGATGGGCCAGGCTGGTCATCTAGATCCAGTTGGACAGAGCTGCTGTCATCACTGTGGGCCTCTTCTGTGGGTGGAGTGGATATGTCTGGAACCTCCTGTCCGGTGACGTTGGGTAGGGGTCCTGCAGGGGTGTAAAGGCATGATTATTGCATCTGTGTGTGCCATGGTGTGCAATGGGTGGGTAACCCTGTACTCCAGTGCTTCCATTCCTGTGTAGGACCTTGTGTGATAATTGTTTAGGGGTCTGTGTGGGTATGTGTACTGGACATGCATTGGTGACGGGTGTCCATGCTTTGTTGTTGCATGCAGGGCTTGGTGTTGGGATGTGTGGTTTGTGATAGTGTGGCTTATGTGAGGAGTTGGAGTGATGGGGGTGAGGGCGAGGGTGGGGGTATGTGATAGCATGCAGGTAGGGTGGGGGATGAAGTAGTTAAAGCTTTGACTTACCAGAGTCCATTCCTCCTGCTACTCCTGCGAGGCCCTCAGGATGCAGTATAGCCAAGACCTGCTTCTCCCATGTTGTTAGTTGTGGGGGAGGAGGTGGGGGTCCACCGCCAGTCCTCTGAACCGCAATGTGGTGTCTTGAGACCACGGAAAGCATCTTCCATCGTAGGTCGTTCCACCTCTTCCTGATGTCATCCCGTGTTCTTGGGTGCTGTCCCACTGCGTAGACCCTGTCCATGATTCTGCGCCATAGCTCCATCTTCCTAGCTATGGTGGTGTGCAGGACCTGTGATTCGAATAGCTGTAGCTCTACCCAGATGATTTCCTCCACCATGACCCTCAGCTCCTCCTCAGAAAACCTGGGGTGTCTTTGTGGTGCCATTGGGTGGTGTGGGTGATGTGTGAGCTGGTGTGTGTTGTGATGTGTGGGGTGATATTTAGGGGTGTGTGGTGTTTTGTACATGGATGTGGATGTGTGATGGTGTTGTGTACCTCTGTATGCTGGTGTTGTCTTTGCTTTGCTGTCTCTCTGGCCTTCTTCAAAAAGTTTTGTAGTAAGGGTTTGTGGGTAATGTGGGTCTGTGTTTTATATTGTATTGGGTGTTTGGGAGTGGTGTGTGTATGTGTATCAGGTGTGTGTATTTCGATTTGTCCAATGTGGTTGTGTTTTGTAAATGTGTGTGTATTTTGAGCGCAGCTGTGTGTACTGCCGATGGAATACCACGGTTGAAAGACCGCCGCGTGGATTCGTGGGTCGTGATAGTGTGGGCGTATTCCTGTTGGCTTGACGGTGGAGGTTCTGTTATCGACAGTTTATCACTGAACTTTGGTGTGGCGGACTTGTGTGGGTGTCAGGATTTTGGCAGATTCTGAGCTGTGGGTCGTAATAGCTGTGGCGGAATTCCACGGCCGCGACGGTGTGTAGGCGGTCTTCTGAACGGTGGTACGTGGGATTTACTGCCAATGTTGTAATGAGGGCCCATGTTTTTTGCTGCTCAATGTTTTCCCATTTTTTGTCCCAACCGTTATGCTCTGAAGAGCCCTCAGAAAAACAGAGGAGCATCTTTCACTTCAGATGCCAATTACTCAGGCTCAAAGAATGCCCCAGTTTCAAGATGTGAATCTTTCCATGTTTGAAAGGAATAGTTGAACTTTCTGTAGCTTCAGTCCTTGTGGTGGTGGGTGTCACAAGGGCAGTGACTCTGCTGATGAAGGTACCTATATGTGAAGTCTTCTTTGTGGAATGTTTTGCAAGTGTAGCAGGATTTGTTAAAGGAGCATACTCCGCCTTTGCTGTATCCTCTGAAATGTATAACTTTTACAAATACACAAAAACAAACGCATTACTATATGTTGTTATACTGTGCACAATCATTCGATTATTACAGAACATTAGACTAAAAACCTATATAATCTAAACCAAAAATAGCAGATAATCACATCCCATGGAAAAAGCTATGTTTATAAAGATTACAAAGATTTAGATATATACCTCCATTTTATTTTAACATTAAACACTTTTACATATTGCAAATTACCTAAACCAGTTATAAATGTATTTCATGCTTTTCACAAAACATTTATTTATAAAAACCCTTACAGTCTGAGATAGCACTTAAGACATTCCAACATATTTATAAGACGCATGAGTTTCAAAGGTGGTATTAAAGTTGTACATTATTTAAGCAATGCTCCAGCTGTGCCTCAATACTGCAGAGGTTTATAATGGATCATTCTGCCTCTTCCCGGGGCTCCAGTTTCAGGACTGGTGGTGAGACTCTTCCTGTGGCTAAGTAGTATTTTCTGTGCTTTGAAATGAGATCTCTTACTCTTCGTTTGAGGTCATTAAACCTCTTCTTACAATCCTCCGCTGGCATTGGCTGGATGGAAATTGCATTGAAAATGTGGGCTTCCTGATGGGCTTCCTTAAATCTTTCTGAAGGCATGGTGTTATCCAATCTGGATCCAAGAAGTTTCCTGATCAGAAGATGGTTCTGGATTCATACAGACTTTGCTCTTATAACGCAGAGCGAAAATGACTTTCATTTTTCCTACACTCTGAGTTAGATCATGGGAATCCTGATTTTGCAGCCTCGGGATACTTTGCACATGTGTGGTAGCTACAGAATGTGGTAAAAACATATGCAGTTTTACCTGGTGTGATTCCATACTCAGTAAATCCTGTTCTACAGTGCATGGAAAAAAAAATTTAATTGCTTCCTTCAGGCCCTCATTTAAGATGAAGCTACGTTATTATGGGTGTAGATTTACTGCACTGGGGACTCAAATAACCCAATTGAGGCGATATTAGTGTGCATGCCCAAATATCCGGCCACCCCACTTGCTCCTCCCACATTCATTTGTATAATCTTTACCTACACGTGTGGCGTTCTGGAGGTGGTGAAGAAATGTGCACATACAAGATGGGCGGGTATAGATCTCCACCGGGACGTTAGTGAATCAAAGCAATTAACTATATCCTTGTCACTAGAATTCTAAGTTGTGTATCAAACAACTAAAAGGTTTTACTTTTATGATATTCTCCAAAACAGAAATATACTTTTAATGCAAACTACTCCATGCGCAAATATGTATAATTTAACATATTCTACAAATAGGTTTACAACAGCATGCAATAATTCATTTCATATATTCATTTTTACAAATGTAAGCCCAGATTTGGGTTTCAGGAATAAGGGAAGCCTTTAATCATCAATCTTTTCCGGAAAGTGCAACTGGGTCTGTACTCAAAACAAAATTCCACTACTTTGGAACACCGCCAATGAAAAATTCCTTGCTAATACACTGTTTTCACAACCTCAAAGAGAAATTAAGTTCCCAGCTAAAGTGAGACTGCTCACATGAAGCTCCGAATAAGCCAGTAGCTAGACATTTTTCTGATACAGAAATAATTATTGTTATATGGCTTATTTCATATTAGCTTCTGATGCTCACTGTCTGGTTGATGCAAAAGAACATTTTGGGTACCCAGGCTTCCAGCACCAAGAATTATAAAAATATTAGGATCGTAATTATTGGAAGTTGAAAATGTGTGCAATAGTGACTCTCTGAAAAATTTGATGCCTGGCAAATATAACCTGCAACAGACTACCCTCTTTCTTCTATCCTGAGACACGATCAATTGTTCTGCTGACTCCAATAAAATCAGTATTATAGGGGTTTTATGTACAAGACAATAAACTGCATTCTCTATACAAACCCCTTTGTTTGTCTCTGACACACATTGTTTAGTGTATATACAAAGTTTCACGTTTTCTGGTGACTTTTGCAGACTTTTAGACATTAGCTTGCAATTAAACATGCTAGAAACGAGTCCAGTTTCATCAAAATCAGTAATGAAAAATAATGTGTGTGTGCGTGGTGAGGCTTGGTGCGTGCGTGTACAAATAATGTCAATGAACATACATTACGGTTGTGCATACCTGTTTTGTGCTAGTAACATTTTATATACTAGGCACACATCATTTGTATTTACAATATGCATTTTCTGACCTTTCGCATCTTTATTAATGCCATATGACTTTGGTTAGCCAATTCAAACAGGACATGTATATAATTCCTTTCTATCTCTACACTATATCCAAGACAAATATTCCATTTCCAGCACATCTTCTGCTAGTTTGTTGCATGCTGACAAAATAGTCTATAAAGAAACATCAGCTACAGCTGTTGTATGTGTCTTAAAACCATGTTATTAGAACACCTATAGGTTAATACAGATTTGTCAACACAATATTCCACATATTATCCAATTAGAATGGGAAGAAGATTGTAGTTTTTCCCAACTTTTGCACTTGCAATACATGTACTCTATTTCCCCCTCTTTACTATTGTGTGCCATCTACTTATTAATGGTCACTGCTATTTGTTCAGAGTCGATCTTATCAAGACAATCTCTATTAGATGATTCTGCACTAGTTTGTTTCAGCAATTGTGTGGTTTACACATCACATCAAAAAACACAAAAACACAAACAATGTGAAGGAGTGTTTAGAGACAAGTGAGTATATACTCCTATTCCAAATGCAATAAGCAACAAGTACTCAGGTCTGTCCCCTAGTGCTGTAGAAAGCTGGTAGCCTAAAAGCTAGGGACATGTCTCTCTTGCTAGAGAGAGCAGGCATCTCTTTGAGTCGAAAACCCTCAACCATCCTTAGGTGACAAGCTTCATCATAGGGTTCCTCTTTACGTCCCACCAGTGATATGCCATTGCCTATAACTCTCTTAAAAAGGAGGAGCTCTTTAGTTGGGTACTTGCTAAGTTAACTGTGATATTGGTGTTGGTGCAGAGTGCAAAAAAGAAAGGAATGCAAAGTAAAACTACCTATTGGGTAAACTTACTGCTTTATTGTGTCCCCCAGGGATAGGAATAAAAGCAAAAGTTAGGGAATAACTTCAACCCCAATGTGAGAGTGTGGTCAACGTGTTTCTGCCCTTCGATTAACCTTTAATAGGTGTGTGGGCATTTGTTGGGACCTGTATTTTGCCACTCTGGTACAAGAATTGTATTTAAAATGAATAGCAATAAATTGAAGTACAACGTGGTCAGTAAAGTTTAATAATGAATCCACTGTTGTCTTGACGAGCAAGTTAAAATGCACGATAGAGACAGATGGTCAATGGAGACATATTGTATCATACTGCTTTATGATCAAATAGTTCAGAGTCAAATGGTGAAGTGCCCTGTGCTGTTCCTCCCCATGGTGGTAGCCACTTGTGCCACTTTCTGAAGCTTTTAAACTCCATCAGCATTGGCAAAGCCAAGCAGTGACCAGCCATAGTAAATATATAGAAAACAATTAAAACATTGTGTACCGACTATACTCTCCAGATGGATACTGCATTGCATGAGTGTGCTTCATCATCATGTCTCTTTATGCAGGGTTACTCTGCAACATAATTACACATCGCATGCTGTGTCATGCAATTTGGTGGCAATATTGAAAGCATAAAACCAAGAACTCATATACTTTTAACATGGTCGGGCAGGCATCAGCAAAGCTAAAGCTTGTTGAATGATTATGTTACTTACCAGTAATCATCATTACTCCAAATACCCTTTTTCTTGTACCAATTCTTACTGCATGAGGTGTCTGACTTCCAACCAGGCACCACATGGCCTTGCTAGATCAATCAAAAGTAAAGTAAAAGCACCCCATGTGCCCCTCTGATATACCCCTCCTACCATCATTGTAATAAAAGAGGCCTGGAATCAATACACCTGCTCTATATCCCCAAGCTGTATAAAGGGACTGAGGTTGTGAAAAGAGGATCACGAGAGAGGGCTGTAATGGTATACGAAAAAATATATTCAAAGTAATGACGATTACCAGTAATTCAATCATTACCTCCTCAACCCATTTTTCTCCTACCACTACTTACTATATGCGGATATACCAAAGCAGTAAAGTGCAACCTGAGGTCCTTAAATAATAAGACAATGCCCCCAAATGATGCAAACAATACATTTTAATGCAACAATCAATGAGATACAAACATTCAGAGGCATATTAATCATTGTGGTATTATTCTGATTTGAATCAGTTTATCATTGTGTTTTGAATCTGTGTTATCATTTTGTTATCATTGTCAGGGGGATATTTATTATTTATAATTTTCAATAACAAAGTCAGGTTTATCAAGCCACAAAAGGCCAACTGCTGTGGACCTGAGTGGCTTTATAAATCTGGAGAGAAGCAAGGCAGAGCAAATCCATGCCTTGTGTTACTCTGCCCCAGGGAGGCGTTCAATAGGCGGAGCATGGGTGTTCCTACGCATCTACCCATCGATTTTGTGCATTCCCAGATCTACCAACTCAGGAAAACCTGGGTATGAGGCAAAATTCTACACCTTCCCAATGGAAGTGCACAAACGAGAAATATCTTAATTTCTCCTTGCTGTTTCATCTTTACAAGTGTGCTCCATTCTGCAGCACACCAAGAAGGAAAAGGTACCTCTGCGGATTGTTTTTGTGCAGGAAGGTGGCCTTTCCTGCACAGTGCAATCCTGCCTGCAATGCAGACACCCCTGTACCATGGTGCAAGGGTGCCTGCATTGGCACAAGGCGGCACATTGTGCACCAGCACATTTCTGCCCTTTCACGCAACACAGCAAGGTGGCTTGCTGCACTGTGTGAAATAATGATAAACTTGCCCCTCAGAGTTTAGTGTCTTCCAATACTCTGGAACTGTGGAGTTCATGGAATCAACATTTCCAACAATCAATCGGTAGTGAGAGACAAAGGTAGATCGTGTAGCCCAAGTAGTAGCTTTACATATAACCAAAACAGAAGCTCCACAAACTTCTGGCCAAGAAGCAGTCATTCCCTGGGTAGATCTACCCTGCATCTTACTCTGTAAAGCAGTATCCTATAAAGCATAATCATTAGTAATACATGACTTAATCCATCTGCTCAAAGTCTGAGTAGATGTTTTTTGTCTATCGCGAAACACACAAAAATTAACAAATACATTCTCACACAGTCTTTAATTTTGTAATCTGGACAACACATGTTCATAGCCCCCTTAAAACATCCAGTGCATGAAGAGCTTCTTCCTCAGGAGTAGTATGTGCTGGAAAAAAGGCAAAATGATTTCCTGCTCCCTATGAAATGTAGATGGTTCTATAGAACAAAACTCCTGCCCCAATGGAAGAACTAATCTATCTGAAAATAACCTTAAATAAGTTGGTCTAGTGAACAAAGAATCCAGTTCTATCAGTCTATGGGCTTATGTCATGGCCATTAAAAAAACAAACTTATAAAGAAAGATGTTTCAAATCAATCTCTTCTAAAAGCTAAAAGAGATAATACTGTAAAGTAGCAGGGATTAGAGGAAAATCCCAGGAAGGAGAGCTAGATCTAAGATTTTGCTTCAGCCAAGAGAAACCCATTGGTAACCTTGCACCTACAACATCCATTTCAGAACAACCCGAGGTGCCCTAACAGAACATTCCGAGTAGCAACTTTAAACCCTTGTCAAAGCCTTTCTGCAAACATTGAAGAATCTATCTAGATTCACAAACAATAGGACTTAAGGACTTCTCTATACACCATCTAGAAAAAGATGACTAATGATTATCATAAGGTTTCCTAGCATAGAATGTTGTTGACTGCTGGGTAGAACTGTCAACAAGAGAGAAAAGTCCTACATTCTTCAAATTCCTACTCTCAATCTACCATGTTGACAGTCTCATCCTTCTGCATGCAGTGTTGGTTTAGGTATTAGAGTAAAGTGAGGGAAGACAAACAATAGAACAGGAGACCATGGACAACTCAGAGCATCCACTCTCCAACAGCACTGCTCTTGAAATTATGACAGGAATGTTAGTAAAAAAGTATTCTCTGCACTGGCAAAGAGATGTAGCGGATGATTGCCAAGCCTGTGACATCTGTTCGAACATGGAAGGAGCTAGACAGAAGTCATGGGATCTGAATCTGTCTGCCTGAACACTGCCTGCCCCTCAATAATAAGTTACTAACAAGGCTAAAAGATTAGCCACAGCCCAACTGAGTATTTGGAAAATGAGATGAGCCAGGGACAGGGAATCCCACGCCTGACTGACTGTTCAAGTAAGATTTTCAGACCGCATTGCCTGTTCTTACTATGATCACGTGATTCAGGAGAAAGCTGGGAAAATGACAAACAGCATGATGAAGAGCCTTCATATCTTTTCAATATGAGAAGTGAGTTCTTTTGTTCTTCGACCATCTTGAATGAATGAACTGGTTGCCCAGGGTGGCCCCCAACCCTATTTGTTTGTCTCTGTAGTTAGAATGTAAGGTGGGGCCTAGATAGTGGATCCCTCCCCCGTTAAATGTATTGGATTTAGCCACCACTGCATTTTCCCAAAATGTCCTCTGTTAGAGGCACGATTTGTTTCAGTTTGTGTGTTGCCGGATTCCAGTCATCAAAAAAGTGACGAGCCAGAGGACCCAAATGAAGACAAGCCAATAGAACCACCAAGACTCATTATGACTGTAGAAACAGAAGAAAAAAATGAAGCCTTAGGAAAAACAATGATCAGGGCATATGACTGAACAAAAGTGTTTCCTATTAGAAATTGACTTAACAAATGTGTCCTAGCAGACAAAATCATTCTCTGGCACTCGGATTGACTCAGCTATTGTCTCTGGAAGGCTCACCATCATAAAATGTGTCTGCAAATGTGCACCAATAAATTCCAAGTCCTGAGTGAATAGAAGATGACACTTACCCCAGTTTATTAATAAGCTGAGTTTTTGAGGAATCTAACTCACCAGATTAGTGTGATTGAGTATGACTGTCTCTGACGGGGAATAAATAAGGCAATTATATATATTTATATAGGTAGATGAGAATACCCCTGATGTGCAATATTGTCATGATTTGTGCTAGGGCTTTTGTGAAAAGTCGTGGGATGATGTCAGATTGAATGAAAGAACTTAAAACCGCCAGTGCTTACCTTCCACACAGAATCTGAGAAACCCATAATGAGGAGGAAAAATTGGAATTTGCAAGCCAGCAACTCTTAGTTGCAGAGCAGTTATCCATTCCCCAAGGGTTACCAGGGGGATTATCCTCTATATAGATTCCATCTTGAACTGGGTCTTTCTGAGAAACGCACAACATTTCTTCAAATTAGTGATCATTCTGTACATTACTGAAGATTTTTGTACCAGGAAGACAGTGGAATAAAAAACATTTCTTCTTTGATCTTTTGAACCTGTAAAATTGATTCTTTATTAACAGTTCTGATATACTTAAGATATAGCTTGAACCTTGATTGGATCCCTTGACCATGACATCTGGATTTGGTCCTGAGTCTGAAGGGACTTCCTCGAACTCCAAAACAAAAAACCCTTTCTATTACTATTGTTATTTCTGGAGGAAAAGGGAAATTCTCCCTCCAACAGGGGGCTCAGCATAGTCAGGAATACCTCCTGGGCTTTGGAGGAAGAGGCTGAAGTTTTGAACCCTGCCTGAATAAGATTGATGTGACTTATTGTTTCTGGTATAAAAATTTAAATTAAAATGTCTTTTTCTCCTACTTCTGGCAGCTCCACAAGAGGGTTTTGGTTTACCCTGAGCCATGAACAATCTTGCATGTTTCTCATTCTTAAAAACTCTTTAAAGCATGTCTTTTTACTGATCCCTGAATAATTTGCTTCCTAAAAAGCCTTCTAAGCCCCTTCAGCTTTCCAGTGTCTCAAATAATGTTGACTTCTAGCTGCTACAGTAGAAGCCTTAGATGGAGCAGATGCTTTCAAAATATGACAAGACACATCTGACAAATATTTGGCCTGTGTTTCCTCTTTATAAAATAACTGAGAACACTCAGAACCATCCTGTAATGCTGATGTTAAAGCCTGAATATCTTTCACTAAAGATTCAGAGGTATAAAATGCCTACTGCTCTCAAAGAAATATTTAACCCTATAAAACTCTTCTTACGGGAATTTTCCACTCTCTGGTACACAACGTCTGTGACTGAAACTTCCTCAGCAATCACCATGGAACATCGAGCAACATCAGCTAACATCAGGTCAATCCTAATGGATGATTGAATATCCATATCACCTTTAGCCAAGGGGTACAAATGTGTTAAGAAACTAAGGAAGTTCTGCCTTCTCCGGATTCTTCCTTTCTCTAAGAAGTAAATCCATCAGCTCCTTATTTATAGCTAAACTAGTTAGAGAACTGAACTGTAATTGTTTAAATAACCTCGTACTAGTATTTGGCATCTCCTTTTCCATAGATATTAGTAAATTATCTCCTGAATACCAAAACAAAGAAGAAAGTTCAGATGTTTTATGAATTTGCTCTTAAGACTCATCTCGGGCATCTTTTTCATGCTCTGGTGGGGGCCATGAAGAAAAAGATGACAGAGACCACTGGAATCTTTTTATTTAGCAATAGCATCAACAAAGAGGGAATTGCTCATTGTAGCTGTTCCTCAGAGAGCCGAAAACTTGCAAGCAGAGTAGAGAGGAAAAGATTTATCCTGCTCACATCTCTTTCCATCATTTTCATCCTCTTTGGCACAATGGTGTTTCTTGAAAGAGTGCTTTCTCTGCTCCAAGACTGCTGAACACGTGACCAGGAGACTGATTGTCTTATGGAGAGAAAAAGCAAGGACCCAGATTATCCTTAAAAGTGCCTGCAGAAATATATTTTCTTCTCCATACTTCAAATACTCTAATATTCATTATTATATTAATATATATATGCGTGTGTGTGTGTGTGTCTAAAGACAGTTCTTCAAATGAAGAATGATAGTCACAGAAAAAGACAGGAGTCTAAAATGTAATTCAGGGAAAAGGCATCCAACGCGTTTCGGCACAACAACGTTTATCATGGGTCAAGGTGTATAGAGTATGCACAAGTAATTTAAACACAATTGTAAATCTAAAGAAAGGACAAACAATACAAGCAGGCTCTCTGCTCAGAGCATCGCTGATGGTGCCGTACTGAAAAAATTTGACTAAATACATTATATTCATAATAGTTGTAGCTGCTCCAAAAACAGGTAGGTCTGCAAAGTACCCAACACACCTGTGTAGAAAATAAAATGCAAATTGTATTACACCAAAAAAATGTAAAATGCTAAGAGAAAGGGACAAAAATTAGTTCAGATGATGTATAAGATAAATAAGCAATAACCATTTTGCTGACCTGGACAGCCATAGCCTCAATAGAGTTAAGATCAATAGTAATCAGAGTATTGAAATCCACAGTATATATAGATTCCATTGCAGCAGAAGAGCTCTCTTACCACCCCTGACATTGTTAGCTACTCTATCAATCATAAAAAAATTTAAACATTCAATAATCTGTTGGTGCATATCGATATAATGCCTAGCCTCTGGGTACTGTTTATCACTGTGAATAATAGGTCTGATGTGTTCCAGAATGTGCTTTCTAGCTTTGTGAATAGGACTGCCCACATATAGCTTGTTACACGGGCATTTGATGCATTAGTCACAATAATCTGAGTTGCATATCAAGTGCTTTCCTATTTCAAAACTCCCTATGAGTAGAACGAACACCAGAGCTAGCTACACTCTCACTATTTCTACACACCTTACATTTCAGGCATTTGGAGAATCCCTTGACATTATCAAGTGTATTATTCATGGTGTTCTCCTGCACATGTTTGTGACAAAGTGTATCACTCAGTGATTTACTCTTGTCGAAAGTGATATTAGCATACTCCCCACATACTTAGGAAGTATAGAGTCTGCTTTGAGTACATTCAAGTGTTTCGCTAAGATGCTCCTTACTTGTTGAGCCTATTTGGAAAATGGTGTTATAAATCCAACACACATGTCCTCTTCATCCTTGTTCTTTATTGTTTGGAGAAGAGTGTCCCTCTCACGATTTTGGGCCTTTACTAATGCAGTGTAAATAGTTTTCTTATTGTAACCTCTCTCTTTAAACTTAGTTGCCATTTCCCATCAGTCAAGTTGGAAAATTCACTGAGTGCTGCAGATTATTCTGGTTCTAATGAGTTCCCCTAAGGGGATACTGTATATTAGACCACACGGGTGAGCACTGGGAGCATGTAGTAATCTGTTCCTTGTAGTGCTTTTCCGGAATAGCTCAGTAACTAACATGTCACCATGGACATAGATTCTCACATCCAGAAACTCTAATGAGCTGTCAGTCATGGTAGCTAAAAATTCAAAGTTGAACTCATTATTGTTCAGATTCTCCATAAAAGAAGATGCGCTCTATTCAGTCCCTTTCCAAATGATAAAGATATTATCAATATATGTCAGCCAGAGTACATAAAGTTTGTTGTATCTGGATGAGTTCTGGATTACCTGCTTCTCCCACCAACCAATGAAGAAATTTGTGTAGCTGGGGGCAAAGCAGGTGTCAATCGCTGTGCCTTGTCCCTGTCTGAAAAAATTATTGTTAAAAATAAAAAAAAATTGTTGCTCACACAAAACATTATCATATCTGAAATTATTTTAGTGTGTAAATGGTGAAAGATTAATCTTGCCCTCATTAAATATCTACAAGCTGCAACTCATGTTTATACTTTCATCACATGCTGTAAAAATATTGCATGCTAATTCCATAATAAAATGCATGCTTATTATATGGACTTCATACAGTATGAATGTGGAAGGCACCAATGTACATGAATGCAATGTAAAATTTGCCAATAACTTCTTACATGCACAGATTACACATGCATGATAAAATGTATTAGTAAGGAACTGTAAACTATTATTGTGAATTCAGGTACAAAACGTATGACATAACATACATACAATCCCCTTACTTTGTGAATCTAGCTCTTAGTGTCTCAAACACAGTTTTTTCGTCTTGCAATGCTTCCTGGAGGCATATCCTGTTTCTCTCTGATTGATACAATGAAGTGATTGTCGCTGGTGTTGCTGTGGAGTGTGCAGACTACATCGTTCACAGTCCAAGAACACTCAGAGGAGGAGGGACTCCAATGAAATTAGCTCTACTAAAACACTTGAACCTCCCACGGTGCTGGACACTGGTATTGCTGCGGTGTGCGGAGACTACATTGTCTACAATCTCAGAACCCTTAGAGGAGGAAGGGGAGGGGCTCCAATGTGATTTGTGCTATTAAAGTTCTTGAACACCTCCACAGTGATTGATACTGGTGTTGCTGCTGTATGTGAATACTACATCACCCACAATCCAAAAGCCTTTACACAAGGAGGGGCTCCAACATACTACTAAAGCACTTGAATTTACCCACAGCAAGGGACCCACATGGGCGAGCATGGGTACTACACCTAGGCCAATGGTCGGCCTATCAATGCCCATCGGATTCAGAAGGAGGTTAGGATTGCCCCCCTAACATCTCTGGCTGTGTTCTCCTCTCAAGCACCAAACAAAGAATTGCATATAATGCTATTTAAAATATTGCATTCAATGCAGCATTGGTCTTAAGCTGCTTCTAAATGCTCAATGGCATCCAACTTGAAAACTTATTATTTAAGGTTTGATTGCAGCTATTCTTTTTTATAATCTGTGTTGTTATTCCCCAAATTTCCACTTATAATTAGTTGTTTGCATCAAACTTTACCTTTACACACCATGGGAAAACATAGGGCATTATCTTCTTTGTCTAAGCCAGCATTAAACTCCTCACTTGATGAGTTTATTCAAGGGACCATGAGAGTATTTAACAGGGAAATTGGCCGGACCAAATCCTGCTTTTTACTCACCTCTGAGCTTCTCCCAGAATTTGTTCATTTATCATCGGAATTTACTCACTCCTCCAAAATGTTGCCCCATGCCTCATCGTTGACACCATCAAACTAAATAATGACTAGTTTCATTACCAATTTATCCAATGTGAGTTCTGTCCCAAACCCGGACAGGGGAGATCAGCATTCTTTCAGAAGAAGGTCCCCCAGTCTAGTGCAAAAATTGCCTCCCTGTTCTTAAAAATGAAGCATGATGTGCAGGAGCCCACTTAACACCTGGGACTTCAGTTGTTGACTCACCGCTTTGGCTATCCGATTCAGAGGACTCATTTTGTGAAAGACAGCTGGGCAAACTTGCAGCATCGGTCAAATTGCTCCCCCCCACCAACTGAAGAGCAGTTGGAGGCCATACACCAGAAACTGTCCAATTTATCTCCACCCTTGTCTAGACTTGTAATGCTATCTGTATTTAACTACTTATTCCATCTTGACCACTGACTCTATTTTGTGCTTAGCTTAGCTTTAAATGCCATCACATCGGTGGCACAGGTATATTTTCACACACACATCGTTAACGTGTTTTCGCTTTTCTCACCAGGGAAGAGAACACAACATGGGGATGCAGAGTTGATAAGCATGTACAAGGATGAGAATATTTATAGCAGAGAAGGGTAATGCTCAGTCTTAGAAATACACCTTGGGATCTGGCCAGTCTCTTTGTGTGTTTTTCATCACTGACCCGGTACAGCCAGCACTTGAATTTCACAACTTATTCGAAGGGAGGAGGGTTACTAGAACCTTCCTCTTAGTTTTGTTTAAAGAATATAAGGTGTGGAAGCTTGGCACTGAAGCAGAAAGAACTAATTCCTGAGGGTGGACACATTGCTCAGGAAAATCAGAGTCCCATTGGGGAAATTCCTCCTGTCTCAGCTCTCTCAGGTTGCACAGCTTGACGTTGGCAAAAGACAAGCGTGATGTTGGATTCGATCCCCTTGGTGATGCATTTTTAATTCGTAATCATCTATCTTTACTGCTTTACTGTGTGCCTGCATAAATAAATATATATAAAAATATGTGTATATATATATATATATATATATATATATATACTTATATTATTTAAGATGTCCATGTGATAAAATCTATGTGGGAAGCACTATACACAAAGCAAAAAAGAGAGTGTTGAAACATATAAGAGCTATCTGTAATTGTGATTGAAATTATCCTGTAGCATGACACTTCCATGAAATGCATCAGGGAAATGAAAAATTGCTCAGCTATGTGGTGTGTGATCAGATAAGATTGAATTTACATGGGGGCGATAGACAAAAATCATTACGAATTTTGGAATCGAAGTACATCATTAATTTTATGACTCTTTCCCCTCTTGGTTTAAATTTAAGTGAAGAAATGAGCATACATCTTGGGAGGTAGATCTGTGTATATGGAGAATGAAGGAAACAATGTTAATCAAGCTTCTATGTGATATGGATGTATATAGGTGTATGGTTTTGTTTGTATGGGGTGTCAGGGAATGTAGAATCAAGTATATTGGATTTATGGATATCAATCATATTTTGATTAGCATATGTAGTCATATTATATTTGCATAAATTATGATTATACAAGATATTAATTTAATATTACTGGGCCAACTGAATGATATATACTTAGGATGTTTTTTGGCTTTTACCTGATAATTTTCTTTGGGTAATTTAAGAGATCTCAAAATCATGTTGAAGTAATACTGTTTAAAAACTGATAGTAGTTTACATTTCAAGATGGCAACCACCTTTTTGTGTAGTTTGTTTGTATTTTACTGTTAGTATGTTTTTTACGTTGGTGTATTTGGTATTTATTGGGTTAACACATTGACTCTCCCATCCGTGATCAAGGCTACGGCTTAAACGCGTTGGGAGGAATATCCTTGTGTCAATTCTAATATATATTTGCAACTTGCCGAAGGTGTCCTGATTGTTTTCTCTCATTGGACAAGGAAACGCTTTGATATATATATATATATATATATTTTCACTGCATACGCATGTTGCTATATTGCATTTTCTCTGATAATTATTATCCAACTGTTGTGACTACTTTAGTAGCTGCACGTGCTTAGCTGCATTCAAATTAAACGTTCATGTTAATATTTTTGAATAATAATATTTGAACTCTGGGAAGTACCTTAAAAAATTCACTACTCAGACTAAGAGTGCTGCAGTCTTTGCATTCTTTAGCCTTGTTCCCTCCTAGTTTGAAGCAAAGCAGAACAATTTGGTGTAGTCGTTTGAAGGCTACAAGGTGAAAGATTTAAAAGTAAAAAATGTTCGGCAAAAAGTTAGAGACGGTTTCCCAGGTTCCAAATGAGATACCAGGGTGGGGAAAGTACCCTATAATATTCCTGCGAATGAGTGGTCTGTGGAGCAGGATTATGCAAAAGCTGGGGCTGATATCTTAGCGATGCTAAGTCAATAACAGTTTTACTCTGTTTACAGAAAGTACTTTCGGAATGGGGATGTGATTTATCTACTTTAGGCAGACAGGGATGGATCCTGTTATCTGCTTATAGAAAAATGAATGAAAAAGCTGGAACAAGAAAACCAGCAATTAGAGAGGCAGCTAGCTGAAACTAAAAATAATGTAATCATGCTGTCTTGTCTGAATAAGTCATAGCAAGATAAAGCAGATAGTTATCAATCTGTCACAGAGAAAGCGGCTGTCTGAGTTGCTCAATACAGGTATCAGAAACAGAGGGGTAAAGTTAATCAAAAGAAAGTTAATTTAGCGATTCAAAAAGCAGGGTTAAATTGGGATCCAGAAATCTGAGATGGAAATATCTGGGACTCAACTGATTTTTCAGATTCCAGTGATGAGCCAGTTAAAAAAGGTGGGGGCTAGCTTGAGCCAGATGAACAGAAAGTGGTTCGTTCCACAGTCAATATTTAGATGGAAAATGCAGGGCACTCCACAAAACCCAGGAGGGATTGAGATGCACTCCCTTGGAGATTACACCCAGAAGGAAGTTAATGATATTAAAAACAGATTCAAACAGAGATTTGGGGAAACATTGCTTACACGGATAGTGCGATTATTTGATACAGGAACCTCTGGAGTAATGTTAGATATGGGAGATGCTTTTGTCCTCTTAGCCCTGACCCCATAATACAAGAGCAGTTTAGGGGTTATCAGGGTAACCAACAGATCACCCTACTGCAGGTAGCAGTCATGGGGTGTAATCATAAGTATCCTACAGAATCAGATTGGCCACAAAATGACAAGCTCTGGCACACTTTAAGAGATGCAATGCAGAGAGGAGGATATTTTCCTGGGTGATGCTCACCATTTGTTAGATGGACCGCTTTCTGTGTTAGTGCAAAATAAAATTAGTCCCCTTGCTCCTCCAGCTTAAAAGCATGTAATAATGACTCTTCTAATTAATCAGACAGGACAGGCATTGAAAGATGTGCTGGAGGCAGTTAGCGAGATAGGAGAGTTTGGAGACTGGACAAAACCTGAGAGAGCCTTTGAGGTCTGAGGGTCACACAGATAATAACAGAGTATCTAGGAGATACTTGTTTATGACATTACTGAAGCATGGTGTCAACAAGGAGCAGATTGATGGGATAGATACCAAAATCTTGTTGAGGATGTACCGTAAGAGAGGGCTAAACAGAAAGGAAGACAGCAGGAAAGTTAACAAGCAAGATAATAAACAAGTAAATCAGGGCCAGCCACAGATGCAGGAGGAAGGAAAAGTGAGGGAGAAAAATGTATCTTCACAAGGGAAAGAGGAGGTAGATTTGGACAGTGATTGGTTAACTTCAGAAAACAGAAAAGGAGAAGAATCTCCTCGCAGATCTGAGAGCATATATCTAGACCTGATTTGGGAAAAAGTTGACAGGTTTAAATCAGTTTAGGAAACAGACCAAGCTCCGGTACAGGGATGGGCACATAAAGATAACAGACCCCATGTTGATTTAGAATTTCACTGGAAG
Source organism: Pleurodeles waltl (assembly GCF_031143425.1). Lineage (NCBI taxonomy): Eukaryota > Metazoa > Chordata > Amphibia > Caudata > Salamandridae > Pleurodeles > Pleurodeles waltl. The sequence goes on along the minus strand of NC_090444.1, from coordinate 581,351,634 downwards.
CACACAAATGAAAACAAATCCCTGCTGTGCAGACTACTGTTAAAATGAAAATAGGCAGAATACCTAAAAGAGAATATACTGCTTTGGTTGTACCCTTCCTAGAATTGACATTCTGAAGGGGTTGACTTTATACTTGGATGATGGTAGTTCGGATCAAAGAGATACATTTCAATGGCAGCAGTGAGGATGGGTCTTCTGACGATACCTCCAGTGAAGGTGCCCCCAGCAAACAAAATGGTTCGTTTGAAACAATACTGAATTCCAGGAGGGCATGAGGAAATAAGTGAGATTATACATGAGTTGATGGAGGCAGGTGTGGTAGCTCCAGTTACCACTGAGTGGAATAATCCTCTGTGACCTGTGAGTAAACCAGATGGGCTCTATAGAATGATGATTGATTACTGTGAATTGAAAAAATATGTGACCTGTTGACTGCTGCAGTCCCTGACACTGTCACTTTGATTGAGAGAATACAAAAACATAAAGGGACCTGGTATACAACCAATGCTTTCTTTTCTATACCATTGGCCCCTGAGAGTCAGAAGCAATTCAGTTTCTCCTGGAACACCAGACAATTCTGAATGTTAAGGCTCCCCAAAGGGTATGCACATTGCCTAATCATCTGTTGATGGCTGGTGGCAGGAACCTGGATGAAGTGTCTGCCACTCAAGGGGTGCAATTGTCCCATTATATTGATGATGTGATGATTCAGGGAGAGACACAAGAACAGGCGCAGACTCAGTTGCACAGGGTTGTGGAACTCTTGCAGGGCAAAGGGTGGATGATTAATCCAGATAAGACACAAGAATCCTCTCAAAATGTGACGTTTCTAGTAATTCAGTGGAATCAGGGACATAGAGAGGTGTTGCCTTAGGCAAAACAAAAGATCTTAGAATTTGCCACTCCCTGTACTGTACCAAGCAGGAGACTCAGCAATCCATTGTATTGTTTGGATTTTTGAGACAGCCTATCCCTCACTTGAGTCAGATTCTGGTTCCTTTGTACAAATTAACAGGAAAGAAACATGAGTTTGAATGGGGAGAGCAGCAGCAGTGTGTGTTTGACTTGGCAAAGGAGGCAATCCAACAGGCTTTAGACTTATGGCCAGAACAGGAAGAAGACACTGAGTTACATGTAACCATTCAGGGACAATATGCAAATTGGAGCATGTGGAAAAAACAGGGAAGAACGAGGGTGACCCTGGGTTTCTGGACTAAAAACCTACCTGATGCTGGAGAACAATACATTCTCTTTGAGAAACAGTTACTTGCTTGGTACTGACCTGATATTCCAATAATGCAGTGGGTGATGAGTTCACCTAAAGCTCATCGCATATGACATGCACAAGAGGCCAGTATAATTTGCTGGATATTGCACATACCGGACAGGGCCCGAGTGGGACCAGCAGGGACAGCAGCCCTGCATGAACTGGTGGCAGAAGCCCCTGTGCAGGATGATGAGAGGGTGCAGGAGGTACCACAGATAAAAGAGTCACCAGTTTGGTGGGGTGAGCCATTTGAATTCTTGTCCCCAGAGGATAGGAGCATATATGGCTTAGCAATGGTTTAGCCAAGTATGTAGGGGCCAAACGACACTGGAAGATGGTGTCAAATAACCCAGTCACCAAGAAGTTGTTATCCACTTCTAGGACAAGGGAAGAGTAGTCAATATGCAGAATTGTATGCTGTATATCAGGTACTGAAACTAAAATTGCCTGGGACTTGTCACATTTATTGTGATTCTTGGTCTACCGCTAATGGGTTAGCCACCTGGCTTCCTACATGGCATGCACATAACTGGCAACTGCATTCTAAGGAGGTGAGGGGCAACGAGCTGTGGCAAGAAATTTGGTGAATGCTAGAGCAAAGTACCTTTACTGTGTATCATGTAGATGCCCACTGTGCCACCAACTCACTAGAAAGATGGTTTAATTCCATTGCAGACAATAAAGCAAAAATCTCAGAGGCAGAAGTGGTGATACCTTATTCTGACTTGGTGGGGATGGCTACGTGAGTGCACCAAAAATGTGGACACCTGGGAGAGAAGGCCAGTAACAGATGAACAGAGATTAAAGGGATGCACATTCCCCTAGATTTGATAAAAACTGTGATCATGCAGTGTCCTATTTGTCAACACACACAATAGAGATCTGTCCCGCAAACTGTCAAGGGTCAGTTAGGGAGAGGGGATTTGGTGGGCCAGATATGGCAAATTGATTACACTGGGCCACTACCGACCAGTCGCGGGTGTCAATACGCTTGCACAGTTGTGGACACTTATTCTGATTACCTGATTGCCATCCCTTGCAAACATGCCACTTAGTATAATACCATCAAAACTCTGGACTTGTTAATGTTGTGTTACGGAGTCCAATTCCAAGTCTAGAGTGACAACAGGTCAAATTTCAAAGGAAAATTGGTGCAAGATTATTACTCACAACACTATATTGACTGGATTTGTCATATTCCATATTATCCACAAGCTGAAGGACTGATTGAGAAAATGAACAGCTTGCTGAAAGCCCAATTACAAAAACTATCAGATGAAACTTTGAGAAACTGGAGAGAGCATTTAAATGAAGCCTTCCAAATTTTGAACAACAGACCATTCACAAATGCAGAGACCCCTTTATTGCGAATGTTGACCCCAGCATTACAGATGCAACCCCATGTAGTGACCAGCACCATCATGTATTGGGAAATAAAATCAGGAGCCTTTGCTCGTGACCGAGCTACACCCGAATCAGCAGGTCTTGTTCTACATGCTTTAAACACCCACATTTTGAAACCAAGATACATGGCCCTTTTTGAAACAGGTGCTGGAATACAGATTCCCCTGGAGCATTTTTGGTTGGTTGCTCTCAGATCTAGTTTGGCACTCAAAGTTATTCAGGTCTTGAGGGGAGCAATCGATGCAGACTACCAAGGAGAAATAAGACCATTTTCCTGAATAGTGACACCAACTTGATAGTACAACCTGGAGATTGAATAGCACAACTCATGATTATCCCACTGTATGGAGGAATAGTGAAAAAGGGGACTGCTCCAGCCCTTCTTAAAGTGCATGGGAAGGGAGGTTTTGGCTCAACTGACAAAAATCCTGCAGCTAAAATGTGGGTAGAATCCCCAAATCATCCTCCTGAACCAGCAGAAATCATAGCAAAGGGAAAAGACAATGCCCTGTTAGTCATGAAACCAAGAAAAGAAAAGTGGGAGTACATACCAACGGATAAATGTTTTTTGCTAGAATGAGCATAATTGTCTCTTTTACAGGTCATTCTACAAGGTGTCTTTGTGTTAGATGTTCTACGTGGTCTCCCTTCCGGCGTGTGTGTGTGGGTTCTGGAGGGACCGAAAGCCCCCAGCTCAGAAATGATTAACCAACCACGCCGATCAACACTTTTACTGCACTTAACCAAAAATGTTTGGCCTTATATGGCACAAATTGTGCTCAACAGGTCGGACTTTTGCAGGAACAATATGCAAAGTACAGTGGATGTTATCTCCACCTGCTTGGTTGCTATACCGACTCCTGACAGTGTTTTGCTGCAAATCTTTAATGCCACTAACAAAGATCAAGAAGTTCAAAGGAGTGACATGTTGTCACACTTTTCCCCCTACAAATACTGCAGAAGGTAACGGATGAGAAATGGGATAACTTAAACCATGTGATTACTTACAATATTGCTACCGATGATGTCTGCTATAACTTAACTTGTGATTCTTACAAAATCAGAAAATGTGCTCAAATGCACCTAGCACCTACAACGAGGTCTCCTCAAGAGATCCCCTGGGAACAACAAGCACTATGTCAGCACAGATACAATGGGCCAGATATATCAAGCAATTTTGCATTTGCAAATGGTGCGAATTTCAAAATTTGGCCGTTTGCGAATGGAAAAATGCCTTTCAAGATGTATGAAAGGCATTCACTGTGCAATTTTAAGGAATCGCAAAAATAGTGTTTCCTTAAAATTGCAACCCCATTTAGAGAATCACAGATTGCGATTAAATTACGATTCTCTATATAGGAAATCGCAAATAAGGAATTCTTATTTGTGATTTCCAAAGCACATGTATCAAGCATTTCCTAAATGCGAATTGGGCATTTAGGAAATGCAATTACTACCAAATCCAATTTGGTAGTAAGCATGTGCAATTTTTAAAAATGCATTTTAAATGCATTTTTAAAAATGACACGTAGCGCACACATGCCCCTAGGGCATGTGTGTGCTTCACATGTCCGCAAATATTTTTTTGGGGTGTGTCAGAGGGGGCCTTAGGCCTCCAGCACCCTGGTGTTTGCATTACCTAATTTGCAAATTCCTAACTGGAATTCGCCAATTTGGAAATTCAAAACCATTCGCACATATGGGCCTACAGGCCCATAGGAATGAATGGAGTCCCATTCCCTAATTGTGATTCGGTAATAGCGATTGCGAATTTTAAGAAATTGCTATTACCTACTCATATCCCATTTTGCATTTCTTAAAATTCGCTTTTTAAGAAATGCAAACTGGGAGCCTGATACATCTGGCCCAATAAACTTTGTAAGAATACGGATAATAGCATGTCTTGTCAATACATTGCGACTGCTGCTAGCCATATCAAGCATATCAAAAACTACCAGTGGGGGTGGTTGTTCTCTTGTGGAAATACCACTTACACATACATTCCAGCCAATATAACTGGTAGACCCTCTCCTTTCCACGATTAGGACTCAGGATGTTTCCATTTCACACTTTACTTACTCGCTATCCAAGGGAAACAGTTGAATTAAGAGAAGACTGTCACTCTAAAATTCAGTTACTATCTAAATCAGAATATGTGAGTTTAAGCATTTCTATAGTAGGAGTTCCAGGATTAGCTGCTTAAAATACTTGAGTTATTAACAAGTTAGCATGTTCAATAGTTAAAAACATCAATCATACCTCCATCGCTTTAGCCGAGTTATTGCTAGACATACGAGGTACAAGAAAAGCTGCATTGCAAAACAGGGCCGCCCTTGACTATTTACTGTTAAAACACAATCATGGCTGCTCAGAATTTGTGGGCATGTGCTGCTTTAACCTATCAGACCACTCTAAATCTATCCAGTCTCATATTGACGCTTTACATAAATTGGTGAAAGGAGTAAAATAAGATGTAGGCAAAGGATAGTGGGCCTGGCTATTTAACTGGTTACCTGATTTTGGGCAATTAGGCAACATTTAAGGTGGAATACTCGTAGTGATTTGTATTATAATAATGCTATGTTACTGTGTACAATGCATACCTAATCTACTTACAATGTTTAAACCCCAAAGTTTTTTTTTTAGACCAGTATGTTATGGTAGTCACGGGTCAAAGGGTGGAGTGTAATGCTATCTGTATTTACTCACCGATTCCATTTTGACCACTGACTCCATTTTGTGCTTAGCTTAGCTTCAAATGCCAGTACATCTGTGGCACAGGTATTTTTCAATGCACAGCTTGTTAACGTGCTTTCGAAGCTGCACGTTTGTTGCTGCATTCAAATTAAACATTCTCGCTAATATTTTTGTATAATCATATTTGAACTCTTGGAAGTGCCCTATTAAATATATTACTCAGACTAAGAGTTCTGCATTCTTTCCATCCTTTAGCCTTGCTTCCTCTTAGTTTCAAGCAAAGCAGAACAGGCCTCCATTCTGGATCATCACAAGGTGAACATCCATTTGCTCATAGCAGTCTGGAGAGTCATTGTTCAACCTCTGTGGTCCCTCCAGCTGCAACTCCTCCCTTTGAAGGACCAGGGGACACCAATTGCTCTCCACTGGCTACAGGAAATGTCCATTGTGATAGCACAGGGGCAACTACTATAGAGAGGGCCTGGGAGCTTGGCGACATCACTTCTGTCACCAATTTGACCTCAAACCGTTCATATGACAAACTACAGGGAGGGAAGCCATCCACCACAGGAGAAGGGCAGTAGCACGTAGCGGCATCACAACTTTATTCAACTCTGCTTGCCCATATATGGTGGTACTGACTTACGTCCCTCTCTTACACTGGTGAGCAATAGAATCAGTCTTAGCCATTTTTTCAGCCAAGTGAATGAGAGGATCAATTCAAATTGTGTCACTGTAATTCAGTCAAGCCATTGAAGAACCGGCTGCTCACCCTTGACGGGCTCACAGCTACTCCCAATCATAAGCCCATGCCACTTAGCTTTTCCCTCAAAGATACATTGGCTACTCTGAAAGGAAGGGCAAGGCCCCAGGGTTGAACAGGATTCCCCCTGACATGTTTCACTCCAGCCTTCCCTGATAGGTCCCATATATTAACACTGTTTCAAACAGAACTGTCACAGACACATCTTTGCCTTCTATGTGGAAAGGCACAGAAATTGTACCCATCCATAAATCTCCCAACCAACGATCGCCCTATTTGTTTACTAAATAATTTGTTGAAAATAATTTAGATACAGGTCTTGGGACAGCTCACATCTTGGATAGAAGCCAACAATTCTGTTTCCCATCTCCAAGCTGGCTTCAGACTAAAAACTGGACCTATTGATCAGCTCTTGAGACTTCTCATGGCCAACTGGAAGATGGTGGTCATCATGGGTGGCACACTTCATATTGCTTCTATTGATCTACTAGCAGCATTTGAACTATTCCCTACTGAAAAATTGTGGGAAGTTTTATCTGACAAGAAGATTTCTGAACATCTATTGAACATAATCATGTGCCTGCATGTGGGAATTTATGCCAGCAATCAGAGGCACACCAATGGGGAACTAACAGACAAGACTGACATAACCATAGTAGTGGGGCAAGGCTGCATCTTGGGTCCCAACATTTTTCTCTGGTTCATAAACATAGTTTTGGACTGTCTGTCCAATTGTGTTAATGACTTCCCTTCCCTGGCAAGTAAAAAGGTGCCAGCTCTGCTATTCACCAATGACACCTTGCTGCTTTCAAAAACACACTCTGGCCTCCAGACCCCTATAAACAGCATCCAGTTATTTTGTGATTCACAGAGGTGGGAGAAAAATGCCCAAAAGACTAAGGAGCATATTTATAAAAAGTGGCGCTGCACCTAGTGCAGCACCACATTTCTTACTCTCCTTAGCGCCCCCTATTGCCACCATGCGTGGGCCGTATTTAATATACGGTGCACTATGACAGTAGTTAGGGAACTAGCGTCAGAATTTTTTATGCTAGTTGTGCCATTTTCTCATCCCCCCTAACGGGGAAACATCCCATTTGCAGATATCATGCCTGACGCAGGCATAATGTAGCGCAAAGAGTTACAAAGTGGCGCAAGGCATGCATTTCACCACTTTGTAAATATGTTGTGCAATTTTGGGCATCTAACGCTGCATTAGCATTAAAAAAAAATGACGCTAATGTGTCATTAGAATGGCGCTAGGCCCTATTAAATCTGGGCCTAAATTGATGGTTTACTGCAACAAGAAAAAGCTGGATGGTAGTATTAAACTAGGGAGCACCATACTAGAGAAAGTAAAGGAATTTGACTACCTCAGGATTCGACTGTTGAGCACCAAATCATGGGCCATTAATTTGAAAAAAGCTGTTTTTTTAATTAAACATACAGCTTCTGCAATTATGTGGTTTGCCAGCATCCTGTCTGATTTCCCTGTGATCCAGATATACAATGCACGGTTCAAGAGAGATGCATTGTATGGCTATTACGAGCCTGGGGTGTGGGACTCCTCTCCTGCTGCCCAGGCTGGATCTAGCCCTCAAACCATTATAGAGGAGGCAAAATTACTCCTCCTCCTCTTGATGTATTAGCTTCAGTGTGGTACAGGGAGGTCCTGAGCCATATAGAGAAGCCTTACATGATAGTTTAGCTTAGCAGAATTCTCATAAAATCCCTTGGCTAGCATTCATCAAAAAGACATTTCTAGCTTGGGGTAGGTAAGCTTTGAAAGGACCATTCAGATGTCAATAGCACTACCAAAGGCATTACTAAACAGGTATTTTAGGTTAACTTTATTACATATAGCGAGACTTCCGCTTCTATGAGCTCTAAAAGCTCTAAAAAACGTATATAAATTTGAGGAAGCCCTCAGTTATACCTATCCAATTCAAGCAATTCATAGGTCTTTTGGGCTGTCTGACCACGTCACCTCACTGCAAATATTGTAGAAAAGTCCCTCTTTCTTGGCATAGTTACCCCCATTTTCTACCTGATGTCATTGTGCTTGACTGTGTCTACAGAGATCCTGATAATCAGATGCTCTCTCCCTTCAAAATGGTTGTTGGATACTGTTAACACAATATTTCATCCACAATTGGCATACTGGTGCCCCCTTTTAAGTCCCTAGTATATGGTACTTAGTTACCCAGGGAATTGGGGTTCCAGGGGATCCCTATGGGCTGCAGCATATATTTTGCCACCCATAGGGAGCCCATGCAAAGGCTTCTTCAGGACTGCCATTGAAGCCTGCGTGAAAAGGTGCAAGTACCCTTTGATTGCCATTTACACTGCACCAGGTCACTTATAAGTCACTCCTATAGCAGGACCTCCACCCCTGATGGCAGGTTGCAAAGTACCTCTGTGTGAGGTACCCCTGTATTAGCAGACATGCCCCCACGACCTCCAGGTCCATTTTCCCAGACTTTGTGAGTGCAGGGACACCATTTTACAGATGTACTGGACATAGGTCACTACCTATGTCCAGCTACATAATGGTAACTCCAAACATAGGCATGTTTGGTATCAAACATGTTGGAATCATACCCCAAGGCTTTTGCAAGGATTGGTTGTATGATTTCATGCACTCTGGGGGCTCCTCAGAGGACCCCCAATATTGCCATGGAAGCCTTCTGAGGTTTTCCAGGCAGCCCCAGCTGCTGCCACCTCAAAGACAGGTTTCTGCCCTCCTGGTGCATCAGAAGCTCGAGCCCAGGAAGGCAGAACAAAGGATTTCCTTTGGGAGAGGGGTTTTACACCCTCTCCCTTTGGAATTAGGTGTTAAAGGCTTGGGAGGGGTAGCCTCCCCAAGCCACTGGAAATGATTTGAAGGGCACACTTGGTGCCCTCCTTGCATAAACCAGTCTACATCGGTTCAAGGACCCCCAGTACCTGCTCTGGCATGAAACTCGACAAAGGAAAGGGCAGTGACCACTTCCCTGTCCGTCACCACCCAAGGGTGGTGCTTAGAGCTCCTCCAGATGGTCCCTGGGTTTTGCCATCTTGGATTCCAAGTTGGCAGGGAACTCTGGAAGCATCTTAGTGGCCAGTGCCAGCAGGTGACTTCAGAGCCCTCCCCTGATGGGTGCTTACCAAGACTCCAGCAGGAATCCTCTGCATCCTTCACTTCAACTTCTCACTGAAAAAACTTGCTCTCGACCCTCCAGGAACTCTACAAACTGCAACAAAGAAGCAAGACGCCTTCTGCAACATTGTATCTTCAGCTCCTGCCAGCAACTGCAACTGTTTCCTGGTAGTGCATCCTCTGAGGACAGCCGGTCTTCAGCCTGCACCAGAAGAGTGAAGGAATCTCCCTTGGGGTGAAGGACTCACTCCCCTGATTTAGCAGGTACCTACTGCAACAATGACCATATTCATGGATTCCCTCTCCTGCTGAGCTGCGTGGATTCTGCGTCACAGGTGGTGGACTGAAGTGGCCCCGACGGTCCTGACGTACCACTGTCCAACTTTGGTGGAGGTAAGAAGATGCCTCCCCACGTAAGACAGTACCCCTGTGCAACACATGTTTTGTAGTTGCCGAGGCTTGTTGGTACCCTTCCACAAAGTTCTTCCTGCATCTTGCAGTTCTGGCCCCCAGCACTCTATCCTGCAACACACATCTTCGGCGTTGTGGGAGCCTTTTTTGTAGTGCTGCATGGGCCTCTTTTTGCACCTTCCTTGTCCCTGTGCTGTGGGACTTCTGTGCATGCTGCCTGGTCTTCTGTGGGCTCTCTGAGTTGCTGAGAGCCCCCTCTGATTCCCTGTCCTGGGTAGAGTCCACCTGGTCCTTCCTGGTCCCGGGCAGCTCCATTTTCTGCTAGCCACAAGCTTTATGTGTGCCAAGGCATGATGGTGAACTCCAGCGATGCAAACCAGACTGCAATCCTCCATCCTGCATGGGATCTCATTTGCACCACCCAGGAACCCGACTCAGTCCTCTTGGGTGCAGTACTGACTGTTCTTCTTCACCGGCGGGTCTCCTTTTGCACCTTCATCTGGGTTAGCAGGGACTCCTGTTCTCTCAACTCTTCTATGCTTCTTGGACTTGTCCCCTTCTTCCAAGGGTCCTCAGGTCCAGGAATCCACTGTTGGTGTCTTGCAGTCTCTTCTGGTTCGTGAATAATACTTATTTTTGTTTCTGGGTGTGTTTTGGGAATGTTACTGTGTTTTACTCCTGCTTTCCTGGGCACTGGGACAGGATCCAGGTACTTACCTTTGGGGTTTTTTAGTACTCCTGGCTCCCCTCTACACACTACACTTGCCTAGGTGGGAAACCAACCTTCGCATTCCACTTTCTTAGTATATGGTTTGTGTTCCCCCTAGGCCCATTTCTAACTATTGTGATTTTCACTTATTGCACTGTTTTCTAACTGTTTTCAAGCCTATTTCTGCATACTAGTGTATATAATCTGTGTATTACTTACCTCTTGAGGGAGTATAGTCACTATGGTTTTTTTGGTATTTGTGTCACCAAAATAGAGTACAATTATTTTTGTAACACTGAGGCCCTCATTATGACTTTGGTGGTAAATCCCACTTACCGTCACACTGACTGCCACCAACTTACCACAGCCGCAGTGGAGATCCTTTCACCATATTATGACACACACACACCAATCCACATACACAAATCCGCCAGCCCAAAGGTCAGTAATAAAGTGGTGGTATCAAAACCCACACCGTTACGCCAACAGAACTACGTCCATCACATTATGACCCACGAATCACTACGGCGGACATTCAATGGGGGTAAACCATTGGTGGTGCATACCGCCTTGCTCAAAATGGACACACACAGACAAAACAATGCCACATTGGATAATTCAAACAACACACACCTGACACCCATACACACACCACACCCACACCACTATAAAACACCCACCTACAGTACCCACAAACCTTTTCATTTCCAAACCATTGCCAACAGAGAGACATCAAGACCGCAGACACAACTAGAACCACACACTATTCATACCTATACACCACTCACGCACCCCACATCACACACCCCAACACATTACCCAACACAACCTCAGCTACACACCTCACACAACACCCATGGCACCACAAAGACACCCCTGTTTCACAGAGGAGCTAAGGGTCATGGTGGAGGAAATCATCAGGGTAGCGCCACAGTTATGTGGAGGACAGGTGCAGCAGATATCGATAGCTAGGAAGATGGAGCTATGGCAGAGATTTGTGGACAGGGTCAGTGCCGTGGGGCAGCACTCAAGAACCAGGGATGACATCAGTAAGAGGTAGAACGACCTACGGGGAAAGGTACGTTCCATTGTAGCAAGATATCAGCTCGCTGTACAGAGGAGTGGCGGTGGACCCCCACTTCCTCCCCCACAACTTACAGCATGGGAGGAGCAAGTCTTGGCAATCTTGCATCCTGAAGGCCTGGCTGGAGTAGGAGGAGGACTGGACTCTGATAAGTCAACTCTCTACTACCCCCTACCTGCATGCCATCACGTACCCCCACCCTCAATCCCATCACTCCACTCCATCCCACACACCCCACCATCACATCTCACTCATCCCAATGCCAAGCCTCGTGTAACTGGGCGTCTATTGCCAAGGTTACGAACCATAACCACGAGCCGATAACCCCACACCCTGGGGGTACGGCAGAGCGAACAACTAAACCGGAAGTGACGCCGGAGGAGGAGTTCCGAGTCACAAACACAGAAATAGAGAAAGCCGTAGGACAAAACATGTGTGGGTCCGACAAGCCGGAGGAAGACTTGTGGATGGAGACTGGAGAGAGAGAAACGCCCGGAACCCAAGGAGGACAGCGACCCGGGGAAACTGAAAGAAGGGAGACCGCAAACGAAGACTGACAGAGACCCGAGACCGGAGAACAGCTGCGGGAGGATCCGAAGATCCCCAGAGAGACGCCGAGGAGAAACGAAGGAAGCCGCCACGTCCCAGGAGGGGCGTGAGATACTCAGGTACGATCGCACCTCACCTTAAAACTTCTACCCGAATGGCTGAAGGGTGGGAGAAGCCTTGAGGGAGTGGAGGGAGGATCGGGGAAGAGGTGTTTAAGGGAAGGCGAAACCATTTAACACACGGACAAGGTGGTGAAAATAACCATCCTCCTAAATAAAAGTACTATAAAACAGAGAGAGAGAGAGAGAGAGAGAGAGAGAATCTATACACAGGAAGGTGAACACACTATAAATCTAGTCCCCATGCACCACCCTGCACCCCTACCCTCCCACAACCGTACTAACCCTATAAAAACCCTAAACCAACATCTACACTTACCTTTTTTCCGTTCTTTCTAAGGTTTTGGGGAAACCGGTCCACCTCTTCTGGGACGAGCTCCTGACCCTACTCGACCATCAGACAGACGGGTTTCGGGCATCCACCGGAATGACTTAAAGGAAAGCAAATACATCACCTCACAGTTATGAATTAAAAGGAAGAAGAAACGTTCCCCCAAGAAAGAGATAAGAAAGACCCTGGAATAGAATACAAATAAAGGAAATATCAACCAAGCCCTGTGCCTATAGAGTCATTTCAATATCAATCACGTGTAGACCAAGAACCCATTACACTCTGCATGCTCTACCAATGCATGGACACCACTCACAGCCCTGCATGGGCACTCATCACTAAAGCATGAACACTATAGAGAACTAATCATCCCATCATCCACCAACGTACAAAAGTGAAAGCTGCCAGGGCAAATACAACCAAAGAGGGCAAGCCACGGATGCACAATGTGTCAGAAACAGAAACCACAACACATCATTTACTTCCCCACAGGTACCCCAGCCAATGTCAGCTGAGAGGAGGTGCCAGCAATATCCAGTCCCCCAACAGAAGAGGCCCACAGTGATGGCAGCAACTCTGGTCTTCAGGATCTGGATGAACTACCTCGCCCATCAGGGACCTCTGGACAGCCGGTTACCCAGGCCCAGTCACACACTACCACAGAGCCTCCCCCATCAGGAAACACCACCACAGCACCCACCCAGCGTACCCACACCTCTGTCCCCAGGACACATCAATCAGCAGTGTGTCCACCTCTACAGGGCCCCCAGGGGGCACACCTCATACCCAAGACAATCAGGGACCTGGGGTCAGTGGCAGTGGGCACACGGTTCAGGGAACAGAGGCACAGGCCAACAGGGAAACTGGGAGGACTGCTGTGCACCAGGGGGAGGACAGGCCCAGGGAACCAACTCTCCAGGAGGCAATTGCAGAGATCCTGGCAGCCTATCAACATTCCCAGGACACAATGGGCCAGGTTCTGGACAATGTGCAGAAGAACAGGCAGCTGCAGGAGGGACAGTACCAGGGGATCAGGGAGGACTTGCAGGCCATCAACAACACCCGATCTCCATAGCAGGGGTGATGGAAGACATGGCCAATATTATGAGGGAGGCATTCATACACCAATGGGCCCCTGCCACTAGCCAGACATCTAAACAGGCTTCCACCTCTGCTACCGCTAGTGGACAGGAGGCCCCGCCACAGGACTCACAGAAGGTGATCCACCCCGCAAACTTTCCCTGCAATCTAACCAGAAGCCAGACCCCCGCCAGGAAATGAGACTCACCTGATTGTCCCCCTTTTGCCCCACTCAGTCACCCTGTCCACTTTGAAATGCCATTGCTCCCCTTCATCTGTACCCTTTGACAATGTACCTGTTCTACAAACAGACTGGAACAATACCCTGGACTTTCCTCCATCATCACCCCATTCCATTGCACTTGCCCCTCTATATTTTAACACTTCAATAAACACCTTTGGAAAAAAAAGAAGTTTGGAGTATGTCATGTATATCAATTATCTATTCATTGAAACAGGTACAAATATTGCAATTCAACTGTACAGAAAATGAGCATAGATTAATGACCTGTAGCTGGCTGCAGTGATCACACCAGGAGTATATGTGAGGTCACCAACATCTGAAAAATGAATTCCCATAGGGAACAGTAAGTGGGCATAGAAGTGGGAAATATCAGCATGTCAGTGCCACAGAAATTCAAACAAATGTCATTGAAATGTGAAGTAACACTGTCCTACCTGTGTGTCATTGGAAGTATTGTCTGATCACAGATGTTCTGTTGTCCTCATCCTCATCCTCTGCCTCACTATCCTCACTGTCCTCAGGGTCCACTGGCACACGGGCATCTCCAGTCTCCTCCTCCTGCAGGAATGGGACATGGCATCTGAGGGCCAGATTGTGCAACATGCAGCATGCAGCATGCCACTACTATCTGGCAGACCTTCTTGGGTGAGTAGCACAGGGATTCACCTGTCAGATGGAGGCACCGGAACCTGGCCTTCAGGAGCCCAAAGGTCCTTTCAATTATGTTTCTGGTTTGCCCATGGGCCTCATTATAATGTTCTTCTGCCCTTGTCCTGGCATTCCTCACAGGGGTCAGCAGCCATAATAGGTAGGGGTAACCAGAGACACCTGAAATATTGACGGACAACATTTATCCACACACTATCCCATATGGCCCACAACATACCCATACACCAACATCTACTGGGTGGGAACCAGGGCTCACTTATTAGCCACACCCTGTGCCTCTGTAGTTGGGCCATCACATTTTGGATGCTGCTATTCCTCAGGACAAAGGCATGATGCACCGACCCAGGATACTTAGCATTGACATGGGAGATTTACTGGTCCTCAAGGCACACCATCTGTACATTCCTTGAGTGGAAACTCTTCAGATTTCTGGACACCTGTTCATTCTGGCAGGGAGGACAAATGCAATATGTGTTCCATCAATCGCCCCAATTATGGGATATGTCCCATTGCATAGAACTGGCCTTCACTGTGGCCAAATCTTTAACCTGGGGAAAAACAAAGTGCTGCACATGTGTTTAATCAGGGCAGACAACACTCTTGTCAGAACGTTTGAGAACGTTGGCTGTGACATTCCTGCTGCAAAGCCCACTGTCACTTGGAAAGAACCAGTTGCCGGGAACTAGAGCACTGATAGCACTTGCACAAGAGAGGGGATCCCAGTGGGGTGACAGATAGCAGATGTCAGGTCAGGCTCCAATTGGGCACACAGCTCTGTGATTGTGCCCCTGTCAAGTCTACAGGTGAGGATAATGTGCCTGTCCTCCAGTGTTGCAAAGTCCACCAGGGGTCTGTACACGGGGCTATGTCTCCATCTCATTTACTGCCATTTTCTATCTGATTCCTCACTTGCTACCTGACCTTCGACAGGAGAGGACTTACACTGCATGTGCTGCTGTGACCTGTGTCTGGAACCTACCATGGCTCGTGTGACCGGGGAAAGGGCCCCAGACTTCACATCGGAGGAGTTGGAGAGACTGGTGTATGGATTGCTGTATGGGCCTCTAGGTGGGTGGATGTCCTCTGGGCGGCATGCAGGTTGTGTGTTGGGTCATGTGTGTGTAAATGGTGATGGAAACGGTTATGGTGGGCCATATGTTTCACAGGCAGGACTGTTTGTCTAAATCTATTTTCCTATGTGTATTGCCTCTGCAGGTCATCACCCATCAAAAGAAGGGTATATGGCGTGCCATCGCCAAGGAGGTTCGGACCCTGGGAGTCTATAGCAGGCAAAGCACCCACTGTCGCAAACGGTGGGAGGACCTGAGATGCTGGGCATGGAAGATGGTGGAGGCCCAGCTGGGGATGGCCTCCCAACAAGGAAGGGGTGCCAGTCGAACCCTGACTCCCCTTATGGCCTGCATTCTGGTGTTGGCCTATCCAGAGCTGGATGGGCGCCTGAGGGCATCACAGCAGCCACAAAGGGGTGAGTACAGTGCCTATCATTACAACTTACGCCTGGGGGGTGATATCCGGGTGGTGGATGTGTGTCAGTGATTGCACCTAGGCCAGGCCTGGCATAGCAGCGTAGGCCTCTTGTGGCTAGGGTTCTGAAGGGATAATACTTCCTACCTAGCATGTAAGCATCCACTACTGGTCAGGGCTGCATGGGTCCCAGGTGTGCTGCATTTTGCGGTGTGTGCCCCTCCCCATGCCTTGGCCGCTAACTATTTCTCTGGTAGTGCTATAGCATATTGCGTAGGCCTGTTCCATGTGTGTGAGGGTGCTGTGTACGCCAACGGTGGTGTTGGTGCAGCCATTGACCAAGGGTATCCTTTGTTTCTTCCCCCCTGTTTTTGTTTTGTCATCCTGTCCTTATATGCAATAGCATCATCTGGCAGAGGAGCAGAGGCACCGGCGACGGAGGAGCTGCATCCCAAAGGACCCAGGAGGCAGAGCCCACCGGTGCTGAGGGCACCAGAGGGACAGAGGGCGAGGGGAGCACCATGGCAGAGACTGGAGGGGACAGTTCTGACACAGATACCTCCTCTGATGGAAGCTCCCTGATGGTGGCGGACACTTCTGTAACCAGCCCAGCTTAGGTACATCCACCACCCTCACAGCAACCCCTCATTGAGTTGCCCGTGCCCGCTCACCCAGGAGGGTGAGCATCTCCTTCATCCCAGGCACCTCAGGCCCTGCCCCATTTAGCCCTGCTGCCCTGAGTGAGGAGGTTATTGACCTCCTGAGATCCATCTCTGTAGGGCAGTTAACCATTGTGAATGCCATCCAGGGGCTAGCAGCCCAGATGGAACAATCTAATGCATTCCTGGAGAGCATTCACACTGGATTGACGGCCCAACAGAGATCAATTCAGGCTCTGGACCCCTCTCTGATGGCATTGTCCCTGGTTCTACCCTCCCCCCTCCAACTTTCACTGCCCAGTCCCATTCTCCTCAACCCCAACCCATCTCAAGCACACAGGCACACACGCATGCACACAAGAGTGTCACAGGCAAACACAAACCCCATACTTCATCCCACAAGCACTCACACAAACACCATCCAGTTGCAGACACACCAAAATCCACTATTTCCACTGTCTCCCCCTCCTTCTCCTCCCACCTAGTTCCGTCCACACTCACACCTGAATGCACTACATCATCATCCACTACCAGCATCATCACACCAAACAGAACACACACCTCGCTGGCAGACATTTTCACAACAGCCATGCACACGTCCCCTATGTCCTCTCCCACTGTGTCTGCCCCCCATCCACAAACGCAAGCACTCAGACACCCAACAGCCATCCACCTCACAACAGCATACAGGCCATGCACCTGCACCCAAAAGCAGCAGACAGACACCTCCAACAACCACTCCCTCATCCACCACTCCCATTCCTTCTCCCTCTTCCCACCCCAATGTCCCTAAAGAACTGTTCCTATCCACCATTGACCTCTTCCCTACCCCTCCCCCATGCTGCACGAATGGGCAGGGTAGGAAGAATCCAGCCAAGCACCTCAGCCACGCAGTCTACAGGCCCAGTCTTCACCACACCCACTCGTGGTGGAAAGGGATCCAGGCCACATGTCCTGAAGGTGAAGGAGCCTGCGCCAGACAGCCTCAAGGGAAAGGAGCCTGCACCAGCAGGCAGGAAGACCAAGGAAACTGCACCAGCAGGCAAGAAAGGAAAGGAGCCTGCCCCAGCTGCCAGGAAGACCAAGGAGCCTGCACCAACAGACAAAAGGGAAAGAAGCCTGCCCCAGCTGCCAGGAAGACCAAGGAGCCTGCACCAGCAGTCAGGAAGACCAAGGGGCCTGGGTCAGGAACTGTGACAGAGACCCCACCACCAACCATGGTTGTGGAGCCTTCCGAGGTTGCAGGGGATGGGCAGGAGCCTCCCTCCACCAGCAGCACCACCACCACTGTGCAGCCATCCGTGGTTGCAGGGGATGGGCAGGAGCCTCCCTCCACCAGCGGCACCATCACCACTGTGCAGCCATCCGAGGTTGCAGGGGATGGACAGGAGCCTCCCCTGACCAGCAACACCACTGTGCAGCTGTCACCACCAGCGGACGGTATGTAATCCTGCCTCCATGGGCTGCTGTGCAGCCTTCCCCCTCCAAAGCCAGCGGGGAAGACACCCACCTGAGAGACTGTGGCCTTGCACTCCCCAGGATCAAGCACAGGGCATGTTGCCCCTTCCAGAACCAGTCGGTAAGACACCGCATGCCCATCTCTCCCCAGGATAAAGCACAGGGCATCTTGCCCCCTCCAGAACCAGTGGGTATGACACCCACCTGAGAGACTGTGGCCCATCACTCCCCAGGATCAAGCACAGGGGATGTTCCCCCTCCAGAACCAGAGGGTATGACACCCACCTGAGAGGCTGTGTCCCATCACTCCCCAGGATCAAGCACAGGGCATGTTGCCTCCACCAGAACCAGTGGTCTTGTAACATCTCCTGGCTGAGGTGTCCCCCCGTCCCCTTCCCCCTGAGGTGGCCATCCATTTACCAACTGATGCCCCTGCAGTGTTCTCTCTGTGTTGAAGCAGGTGATATGTGTGGCCTTGGACTTTGGCCTGTGGCCATGTGGCCTATGCACATTGTGGACTGGGCTGTGTCCCTTTTTCTGTACATATATAAATATCTATTATCTTGCCTAACTTATTTTTCATACTGTGTTGATCTCATTACATTCACTTTTGTGAAATCGTTTTGTGCTTGCATTATTCAGCTAAGTTACAGGGTCAAACAGTTTTAATAATGCATCTGGTTGTGTGTATGGTGTGTGTGTGTTGTGTGTCACTCTCTCTTTCCTCCCCCCTCACTTGTGTGCTAGGCACCTCTTCTCACCGTCATCATCTTCACCGGCATTAGTGTTCGTGTTAGAGCAGAACGTATAAGATCATCTGAAAGACATGCAGTTCAGGTTCCATGGCGGCGTGGTTGTTCCCTGTGTCTCCATTGGTGAGTCCTTTCCCTTCTGAGCTCTGTTTTCACCAAGCTTTTGATGTTGTTGGTACCACCCCACAAAATGTGGCGGATTGTGTCCTTGTAAAATGGTGGGCGGAACATTGACTTCCACCTGGCTGTAGGCAGCTACCGCCATAGTGGATGTTGGTTCTGCCCTTGCAGTGGTGTGGTACATTGGCTGTCTTTGGGCGATCTTTCCGCCATGGTCATAATTTGGTGGTAGTTGCTGGCAGTCTGTTGGCGGTATTACTGCCACTTTATCACCGACCGCCAGGGTCGTAATGAGGGCCTGAGTGTTTTCTTTCATGTGTGTGAGTACTGAGTTGCATGTCTCTTAGATAAGCTTGGCTGCTCATCCACAGCTACCTCTAGAGAGCCTGGCTTCTACACACTGCTTACAAGGGATAACTGGACCTGGTATACGGTGTAAGTACATAGGTACCCACTACAAAACCAGGCCAGCCTCCTACAAATATGCAAAAGCGACACAAGGGCAATAGTGTTCGCATTAGCCAAATCTATGTGTGATTCTTGCGTCAGAGGCCTACGGGATTAGCATCGATTTTTGTCTCTAGGCCCCAGTAAATGTTGGACATGTTTTAATGCACACTGCCAAATTGTATTTATGACCCATGTCTAATGGTCATTTCTTCTTGTAACTTTTAATATTTAATGGATAAAAAAAACTATTGTTTCATTAGCTATTTTTCAATGTCATCAAACCGTGGCTTTGTTCACTGTTATTTATATATTTTATGTAATATGTTTTTAACTTTTGTTCTTGTCGATGAACTATCAAATTGGGACTGACGATACAATTTAATTGAACTGAATTCAAGTAATTTAGTGGGCGCTAACGCTTTTGGTTTAATATCAGTTTTGATGCTAAACTCTTGCCCTTCTGAGTCGCCCTGCTTTGTACAGTGATTTACCCTGGATGTACAGCTTGAAACCACCAATGTAGTAGTTCAAGAAAAGCTTCTGAACTTTGCTTTTGCCCAAAATGGCTTTTAAGGTCAGACTGTGGCCCAGATTTACCAAACAGTCATGCAGTGCAGTACAGTAGTTAAAAATGCTGTGCTGCCCTGCATGAGAAGGAGAAATATGGCTCTCTCCTCCCCTGCCCTCTCCCTATGCTGGCACTGATTTTAGCTGCAGTCTGCTACACACACACCTTTGCGCCATAGTGCAAGTGTGTGCATGAGTGTAGCATAGGTTTGTACTAGAAGGGTACCCTTCCAGTACAAAATACTTTGGTTAGACACATTTTAAAAATGTTTCTACGTTGTATGTGTGCTGCACAGTGCAGCACGTATACAAAGTTGGAAAAGAAAGGAGAAATTAAAACATTTCTCCTTTTCATGTCTGCTTTCAAATGAGGTTAACTTTTGGCACTAAACCCTGTCTATTATTATTTGTTGATAGGGTTTTGCATCAAAAGGCATGAGTGGTTGCATGGGAATGCACAGGTGGCATCGATGAAACTCCCCCTTGGCGCTAAGTAATTCAAAGCAGTGCTTTACGCTCTTTGTGTTACTTTTATGGTAAACTTGTTTTAAATTGGAAAGTAAATGAAGAAAAACACATTTTGTGCTGTTAGTGACACGTTTATGATGCTAACCCAGTGCAAAGTGTTAGTATTTCTCCTCCTCAGTATCTAAGATTTGTGTGCATCAATGAGTACACTGTACTCTGAAGTATTTTACTTATAGCCAGTCAGTGGTGTAACTCAAAATGATGCCCCCCTGAATGTTTGGCATGGGGTACAGGAGTCTCTGTTACACTTCTGCTAGGTGTGACTTACACAGGGACGGCTCCTTCATTAGGGCGGATGAGCGTTGCACCCCCACCAGCAGCGATGTTTATTATGGTTTTCTTGTAAAGGGGTGCAGTGTGCTCTCTCCAACCCGTGTTGCCAGGCTGGGGAGAGCATGCACAGGCTCCCAGTCTGCCTGGTAGTGCCCTGGGTGGGCACTCGCAGCCAAGCCTGACACTGCTCTGAGCAGCGTCAGGATTGGCTGCAGGGCAGGCTGGGATCCTGTGCCTGCAGCATTGAAGCAGAGGAGATGGAGGAACTGAGCAGCGGCATACAGGTAAGTTATTTTTAAAAATGAATTTAAAATGAATTCTCCCCCTCCACTCGCCGCCCTGCCCCTTCCGTGCTCCGTGAGGTGCGACTGGACATATATGACAGTGTGTGAGTGTGTTAAGGTAGTGTGTCATTTGCTCTTGGTGAAGATCTTGTGTGGTAATCTCAAGATCAGAGGACCAGGTTTTCCATCTTCGGGGTTCCCTACTAAACACAACACTGCCTTCTTGCAACCCTCCTTCCAAAGAAAGCATCCCCATTCTAGAAGATTAAGGGCCTCATTCTGACCCTGGCGGACGGCGGAGGCCGTCCGCCAGGGTACCGCCGCTGAATGACCGCACCGCGGTCAAAAGACCGCGGCGGCCATTCAGACATTTCCTCTGGGCCGGCGGGCGCTCTCCAAAAGAGCGCCCGCCGGCCCAGAGGAAATGCCCCTGCAACGAGGACGCCGGCTCAGAATTGAGCCGGCTTAGTTGCAGGGGTGCGACGGGTGCAGTTGCACCCGTCGCGTATTTCAGTGTCTGCTTAGCAGACACTGAAATACTTTTCGGGGCCCCCAGGGGCCCCGCGGCACCCCCTACCGCCATCCTGTTCCTGGCGGGAGAACCGCCAGGAACAGGATGGCGGTAGGGGGTGTCAGAATCCCCTAAGGGATTCTAAGGGCAGCGGTAAACCAGCGGGAGACCGCTGGTTTGCCTCTTCTGACCGCGGCCGAACCGCCGCGGTCAGAATGCCCTGCGGGGCACCGCCGGCCTGTCGGCGGTGCTCCCGCCGACCCTGGCCCCGGCGGTCTTAGACCGCCGGGGTCAGAATGACCCCCTAACTATCCAAGGAAACCAATATGTCCTCTGAGTGTGATGAAACACTGGCACAAAAGGCTGCCTCAGCTGCTGAATAGGTCTTTCCTATCAAGTACTTTGCTTTCCTTCAGCCAAGACGTGTTGTACATGACCAATTAATGCTACAGTTTGAGATACCAATTATGCAAGTGTTGTGGCGTGAAATGCTTTGACATATTATCAGCTGTGACCAATCTCCCATGAGAGACAGAAAAAATTTGTGCGAAATTGCATTTACCTGAATTATAGATCTAAAATGCAGAGTAAGTACCACTAAAACTGTGCGTTATGTGTAGGTACACTGATGTGCATCGATGAGAGTTGTGCCATATCTGGGTGTGTTTTCCCTGAAATAAACAGCGGTGCACGACCAATATATTTGAAAGAGCAAACTGAAATTCGCTATTCTGTTAAAAGTGTAGAATAGTAAACATTTGTGTCTTTCATTCCTTGTTCTTGGAAACACAGTGCAAAATAGTTTTTCGGTTTTAAACTTTACTCGATTTCAAGGGACAGCAAGGAGGAAAAAACAAGAACAGCAGCACTGTACTATACAAGAAGCTGAGATTAAAAAAAGGTGTACCTCAGAATATATATTGCTAAAAGATGGATTAGTGTGTTATGCATATTATGTAAAAGGGACAAATATTAATTAATGCATCACTTTCAAATAAGAATAGGCAATTTAATGAAGGAGTAACAGAGGGATTTTAAAGGAAGAAACGGCAGAAATAAAGATAAACGAGAGAAGAAACACGAATACTTAAACACATCTATAAACAACTGTATATAGAAAATAAATTATATATATATTACACAAGAGGAAAAAGTAATAAACAATACAACATAGTAGGATAACGGTTTCTAATTAAAAAAAATCATTTGTGGAATTATACGTTTAGAAATTATACCTGAAAACAAGAATCAAATGCATTATTTTCGTTTTTCTGCACAGCCAAGTAGCTGAATTCATGAAGTAGCAATAATTGTAGTCTTTAAGTAAAGAGTGCTCCATCAAGCACATATTTTACATGATTTGTCATTGTTAACCTAAGGTCAAAGTGTATTATGGATAACTGTCGGAATCTGTGTAACAACATTAACAATGAACCATGCCATGAAATGCATAATTCTTTAAACCTTCACACCTTCACAAGTTCATCTAATGAATATAATTGTTACCAATATCACAAAAACATTTTTCTTTTTGAATAAACCAGATAGAAGAAAGTGTATTAGAGAGGAGATGAGGTTTAAAAAAATGCATTGCACTAACCATGAACTTCTTCTCTCCTATTTCTTGAGAGGTTGGGAACCGAGATCCAACAGATAGTTTAGTGGCAATGTTAAAATAATTTGAATAAAAAATGTTTATGATCTCATGAAGACATTGTTTTTGATTGGCTGATAAGTTTTAAAATTGTTTGGTGGTAAAATGTGTGTTCCTAGATTAGAGTGAAAAGAAGCTTTTTAGCAGAAACTGTAGCTTTTTAGGCATTTGAGGCTCGGGCTAATTCACCAGCAATTCACTCCTCTA
Source organism: Pleurodeles waltl (assembly GCF_031143425.1). Lineage (NCBI taxonomy): Eukaryota > Metazoa > Chordata > Amphibia > Caudata > Salamandridae > Pleurodeles > Pleurodeles waltl. The sequence continues at coordinate 581,328,220 of NC_090444.1, read as the reverse complement.
TTCTGATACTCTATTCTCTCACAGACGCTGTCTGAGATACTACTCAGACTCACTGCAAACTGCTTTTTAAAAAACTTTTATGGCCTCCTTTATGATGCCTTAGAGGCACACTGCACCAGTGGAGCATCATTTTTTGATGTTCAGGTTTTGTTACGCCCATATTTACAAGACCACAAAAGCCACCTTGCTTGGCTTTTCATGGCCTTGTAAATATGGATCCCTTTGACGCATAGCACTACCTGAAAGGGGTGTTCCGTGGGTGATGCTTGTGGTGTTCCCACACAACACCCATGAAACTAGAAGGAATCTGACACATTCCCAGATTTACAAGTCTGTAAATGAGTCAGATTCCTATGCCACCTCAGGGGTTTGGCGAATAACAGCAATTTGTGCACTAGCACAGAGGGAGAGGAGAGGAATGTGCCATATCTTGTAGATACGGTGCATTTCTGCCCTTTCCCGTTGGTGCAGTGTGGCTCAGCAAGGCACTTGCTGTGCCGCCCTGCACCACTGGCCTTGAAAATAAGGGCCCTGAGAATCTATTTCAAGATGTTGGTTAAAAACTTGTTTTTCTCAAAAATCTGCTCACTTTTCAAACGCTTTCACATCTTTCGATTAAGAAACTCTTTATGAGTTTTTGTAGCAAAAATTGTCTTTGAATTTTACCTGTGATTAGACTAAGGGGGTCATTCTAACCCTGGCGGTAAAAACCGCCAGGGCGAATGACCGCGGTAGCACCGCCAACAGGCTGGCGGTGCACCGCTGGGCATTCTGACCGCGGCGGTTCAGCCGCGGCCAGAAACGGAAAGTCGGCGGTGTACCGCGGACTTTCCGCTGCCCTTGAGAATCCTCCATGGCGACGGAGCACGCTCCGCCGCCATGGGGATTCTGACACCCCCTACCGCCATCCTGTTCCTGGCGGGTCTCCCGCCAGGAACAGGATGGCGGTAGGGGGTGCCGCGGGGCCCCTGGGGTCCCCTGCAGTGCCCATGCCAATGGCATGGGCACTGCAGGGGCCCCCGTAAGAGGGCCCCAAAAAGAATTTCAGTGTCTGCCTAGCAGATACTGAGATTTGCGACGGGTGCTACTGCACCCGTCGCACTCCAGCAACTTCGCCGGCTCCATTCGGAGCCGGCTTCATCGTTGCTGGGTCTTTCCCGCTGTGCTGGCGGGCGGCCTTTTGGCGGTCGCCCGCCAGCACAGCGGGAAAGCCAGAATGGCAGCCGCGGTCTTGTGACCGCGGTGCGGTCATTTGGCGGTAACCGCATGGCGGGCGGTGACCGCCGCCCGCCGCGGTTAGAATCACCGCCTAAGTAATTAAATTGTATGGAATGTGCTTCATGCATTTTTCTATTTTTATTTGATCTATTAATCTTTGATATATGATTTGAGCTTTCAATAAAGATGAAAAATTAAGACACTAACAATACAAATACTTCATCTTCTACAAAGTTGTCATCAATGACTCCTAATAGAAATGTCTTTAAAATATTTGGATTTATGTATGTTTTGATTGCAACCTTTTTTTGTCTTAGGCTACACCTTAAAGGTCTTTCACCTGGGGTCCAGTAAGAGTGTGAAAATATAGGCCCATATTTATACTTTTTGACGCTAAACTGCGCAGTTTAGCGTCAAAAAATTTAGCGCCGTCTAACGCCATTCTGAAGCGCCATGCGGGCGCCGTATTTATGGAATGGCGTTAGCCGGCGCTAGCAGACCGGCGCTGCCTGGTGTGCGTGGAAAAAAACCACGTAGACCAGGCAGCGCCGGCGTAGGGGGAAAATGGCGTTAGGGCGTCTTAAAATGGGGCAAGTCAGGTTGAGGCAAAAAAATCGCCTCAACCCGATTAGCGCCATTTTTTTCGACGCCCAGACGCCATTTAAATGACTCCTGTCTTAGTAAAGACAGGAGTCATGCCCCCTTGCCCAATGGCCATCCCCAGGGGACTTATGTCCCCTGGGCATGGTCATTGGGCATAGTGGCATGTAGGGGGGCACAAATAAGGCCCCCCTATGCCACCAAAAAATATTCAAAATATAAAAAATTATACTTACCTGAACTTACCTGAATGTCCCTGGGGTGGGTCCCTCCATCCTTGGGTGTCCTCCTGGGGTGGGCAGGGGTGGCAGGGGGGGTCCCTGGGGGCAGGGGAGGGCACCTGTGGGCTCATTTTGAGCCCACAGGCCCCTTAACGCCTACCCTGACCCAGGCGTTAAACAGTGGCGCAAATGCGGGGTTTTTTGACCCGCCAACTCCCGGGCGTGATTTTTGCCCGGGAGTATAAATACGACGCATTTGCGTCGCCGTCATTTTTTTAGACAGGAACGCCTTCCTTGCACCTCATTAACGCAAGGAAGGCGTTCGCGCTATTTGCCCATACTTTGGCGCTAGACGCGTCTAACGCCAAAGTATAAATATGGCGTTAGTTTTGCGCCGAATTTGCGTCGAAAAAAACGACGCTAATTCGGCGCAAACGGAGTATAAATACGGGCCATAATGTCATTATTTATGAGGTGATTTCCGCATTCCAGCAGAGTTTGTAGCAGAGGAAAGATTAGGTAATGAGATAAAAGAGGCTACAAGAATTAGAAAATTGCCCAAGCTAGATAAATGTCCAATTGCCCAAAGCCCAAGTTCGAAGACTAGCGGAGTGTGGTTCATGGAGATTTAGCAGGTAGTTGTGGTTGCAGAGTGGTGAATTTCCAGATTCGGATGTGAGTATCAATAGGATTATGCTTCAAAAAATTAGATGATAAAGTGTAAACTGTAAATTATATATTGTTTGAAAATATTTGCTTATTGAACCTATGAATTGCTGATGCTTCTGTGCTTAGTCAAAGAAGATAAAGAGGTTTTTGGACTAAGAAAAAGTCTAAGATCCCGGGATAGATAGATATATAGAGATTGATCTATGGTACTATTGTCTACTAATGAGTTGAAGTGCAACTTGTGAGATGTCGTTGACTGCACAATTGAAATAGGCATGATAACAAATTGTTGTGATTGTACTGATATTGATCAGTGTGGGTGGAACCTGATGCACAAAGGAAACACTGCATTGATGAGGTGATTTCTTGCTGGTTGAGATTTCATTGGTTTATGTGAAAAACCTTTGTTGAATGAAAAGTCAGATGGTGTAAAAACCTAAAAACTCTGGTTGTCGAATTGTTCTATTGGTTTTCTTTAGAAGAAGCAGACAGAGACTGTTTTTTGTGTTACATAGAACTGTAGAAGTAAAGCTTTGTGTGTAAGAAGAATTTGCAAATGAGGGTGAACCACTGAAGCGAGTGAGTTGTTATGTCATATTGTGCTGTGGTGGATTTCTTTGGTTGGTTTAAACACTACAATGAGATAGGTTGACACAGGGTGGATAGCTGTGCAGCAATTGATTGATTGATTTACAGAGCCGCGCTGTGATTGAAAGAAGGGCTTTTTACAGAAAAAAACAAAACATCTGTTATTTGCCAATTTGTTGAATTAAATTCAAAATCATGAAATTTTTCAGATCTATTAGAAATTTTATTAGAGGTGATGTAACTATTGCTGTTCGAAAGGCTGAAGTGGCATCTCCTGACGGTACGCCTGCATGCCATATGATGTTTGAGTGAGGGTTACATACATGTGTGTCGTCAATGGTGCAAGATCACTGAAAAAGAGTGTCCATTGAGCTTTCCGAGATGGGGGTCATTTAAAATGAGAATTTTGGACAGATTGTGAGAAATCCTTTGCAAAATGATACCACTTCCCAGACCCACACAATTGGAAGCTTTAGATGCTTGGGAGAGAATGGCAAGAGACAAATACCAAAGGCAAAGTAAATGAGCAATGCAAAATTATGCAGATGTAGTTTGGGATGAACATAAACAAAGGTGGAGAAAACACATAACAGAAGAAAGTAAATTATATTCCGCCATTATAAAATAGAAAAATGAACAGTGAGAAACAATGAAAAGCCAAATAAGGGAAAAAGACTAAAGAAGATACATAAATAAAGACTGATTCATAAACAAATTCTAACACAGATTCAGGAGATGAAATTCTGGAAAAATTCTTAGCTGGAGGTCCACCAGAAATAAGTCAGGCACAAGTAATAATAATGTTAAATGTTACAGTAGCTACTGCTCCTGTTGAACCGTATACATCTCAGATCACTGAACAATCACAATCAGTTCAACCCATTGTTGCACAACCGGTGATGACACAAACAACAATAGCACAACCAGTTATGACTCAGCCAATTGTTGCACAGCCTGTTGTCACACAGCCTGTGGCTCAACAACTATTCCTGAAAATGTGCAGACACAAGTAAGAGCTGCTCAAACAGAAATACCCACAGGGATTACTGTTCCTGTGATAACATCACCAGCACAAATTGCTAGAATGATTGAAACACAAACAGTACCCATTCAAATAGCTTGTGCCACAAATACAATGACTCAAGGAGCTGCAGGTGGTACTTCAGTAAATGGATAATTCCCAACATCACAAAATTCTCAGATTGTAGTTTGGACACCTCCACAAACTATTCAAACATCAAGAGAAGTAAAATAAATTGTTTTTGCCACACAAACCAAACCAGATGAAATCAATCTCTTGGAAGATTGGGTTTTCCCCTGTAGTTTGAAGAGGCTGCCATACATTGTATGAAAGTTGAGGATGCAGAAAGGCTGAGTACCAGTTCAAGTTCAAATACTAATACAGATTCAGAAAAAAAAAGACCATAGAATGTCCCAAGTTTGAAAATTGAATCAGCAGAACTAATAAGGCAGATGTTTAGATCTTGAACGTATGAATTATTATCAAGGAAAATAATTATTTACTTGTGCAAAGAGATTACAAGGAGAGCATCAACAGTGCATAATAAGTTGACAGAATTTGCAAACGCTTACTATGGTCATATTTCAAAAAGCATACTGTTATATATGTTGAGTCAATTGAGGACATGCGTTCTTCAGGAATGCGATTGCATATTACTGAATTAATTAAATGTATCCGAAGGGGGAGTGAATTTGTTTAATTAGAAAATAAATTGGCAAAAGAAAATGATGAAAAGAAAGAATCAGAATTAAACATAAAACACCATCAGTTCTCCCAGAAGATACAGGAACTACAGCTTACTGCTTACAAGAAGTTGCAGGTGAAGAGTCTGTGCATGTGTATGTACAGGAGACCCTGTATAATTTACAAACAATTTTCCAAAACTGAGTGAGAGTCCTAGGAAATGGTACACACAAATCAATAGGTTTGCAAAGATTTCGAAAGTGGTATGGCCTGATTTGAATATGTTCTTCGATATTGATGTTCCAAGTGATTTATGGGCAGAATGCAAGATTGCTGTTCAGTAGCCAAAAGCAGAGGTGACAAGAGATCCTCGCACAAATGCACTCCCACCTCTTGTAATGACTAAGTATAATGATGCAATTATATTCTTGAAGGGTAGAGTTATTCCTAAGGATTTGGATTATCTGAGATTGAATCAAATTCAGCAGGACGGTAAGGAGTTGGTGCATGAATATTATGAGAGATCGTACTGAAACAACAGATATGGAATTTTTCATTTCAGAGTATGTGCTTGGTATGAGACATGAAATTAGTCAGAGTATACAGCACAATGTGATTTGTTAGCATACAAAATCTTTAGATGAGATCCTTACATGTGTAAAATATTGCACAGATAAGCAAGAGATGAAGCAGAAGAAATTTTAAGAAAAAACTTATGTTGGCCCAAATGAAATTAGTACAGAGAGGTTTTCAGATTCAGTCATTTTTGGGGAATGGTGTTACTGTACAAGGTGATGGTGTTCCAGATGGTACTCAAGGAATGGGATTTCAATCAGGAATACAAGGTCTTAAAGGAAGAATGGTTTTCTCACAGGGTAGAGGTTGTAGAGCTCTGACTGATCCGAATACAGTTGTGGGCGAGGCAACGCTAAATAAATGTACTCCTTGTCATCTTTGTGTAGGGTGGGCCGTTGGAAGCATGAGTGTAGGCTCAATCCTGATAAAATGAATAATAATCAAATGCAGGGAGGAAGCCAAATACAGATGCAAAATGTGCCCACACAAGAGGTACAAGTGCCAATTCAGAATGAAGTTCAAATGGGCCCAGTTCCACAAGCCCATCTGGTTTAAACAGAATGTGAGTAACACAAGATTGAATCACAACCAATTGTCCTGAATAAATCAAAATGTGATGCAGATGCAAAATCAAATTGCAGTTCAGTAACATCCTGGGTTTAATAATGAGGATTCAGATTCAAGCATGTCACTATGACAGTGTCTGGGAAGGGATATAGATTGCATGCTTGGTGCACTCCTAGAGATAGACCAGAGTGGACCAAATGCGGATGTTGAAGTTAATGCCTACTAAGTGTAATTCCTTATGGACATAGGAGCTACCAATCTACTGCGAGAACAGCATACGTCCTAGACCTACCTCTCTGGGGAAAGTAGATCCAAGTTGTAGGTGTTATCAACAGACAGATTCAAAACCCAATTTCAAAAGAGGTTCTTGTGAAAATAGGTACATTTGAGTTTGTTATTTGCGGTTGTAGCCCTGTCAGCCTTTTGGGAAGAGATCTACTGTGTCAACTAAATTGCACTATTTATTGTACACCAAATGGGGTTGAATTTCAAACCCATGATGAAGATGTTGAGTTCACCTTGACAAGAGAAGAAACAGTAGAATTATACCGAATGTTGACTATAAAAGAGACAATAAATCTGAAGGTAGGGCATTTTACAGGAAAATACATCAGACTAATAAAAGGTGTAAAACCCATCTAAATAAATGTTAAACAAACTGCAGTTTTTCCTTGCATAGCGACTTATCAAATGACTCCGGAGACAATAGCAGGAATAAAACCAATGATTAAGGACATGTTACAGAAGGGCATTAAGAGAGAAATAATTAGGAGTCCATGCAAGTCACAGAAAATAGGATTACAGAAGCCTAATGGAAAGTATAGGATAGTACAGGACTTGGGAAAGGTACCACCAACTTTTCCTTGGTAGCAAAGCCTTTGATGAGGCATCATAGAGCTGGGAGAAAATATCAGTTGTGTCCTGGCCCTGGAAATGCCTGATTATTCAAAAGAATTTACTCTGTTTTGCAGAGAGAGAGTAGGCTGCGCTCTCTCAGTGCATACACAAAAACATGGCGATACCAAAAAGCCAGTGGCTTATTTCTTGATCAGACCTCTTCCTGTAGCAGTTGCATTTCCTGGTTGTCTTAAGTCAGTTGCAGCTGTGGATGCAAGCATAGAAAGCTTCAAAGCATAGTCATGGGACATTCTTTAACTGTTGTAGTCCTTCACTCAGTTGAAGGTTTGCCCACCAGAAACAAAACTAAATACATGATGAATGCCAGACTCTCTAAATATGAACAAAGAATATTGGGATCTTGTCACACTGAAAAGATGCCAAGTTTTGAACCCAGGTACTCTGTTACCTTTTGCCTAAAACTGACATGTGTGATGATTTTGAACATGACTGTCTTGTTGTCAGAGACTTATGCAACAAACCAAGCTGTGACATGAAAAATGAGCTTTTAATATGCCCTGATTATGTCTTTTTTGTGGATAGCTCATGTTTAGGAACAAATGATGGTTTTCTGAGAGTAGCATATGCTGTCTGCACAATACAAGAAATAATGGAAGCTTCATGGCTTTGAGGTGTTACCTCAACACAAATTTCAACACTGATTGCTCTTACTAGAGACTGCAGCCTAACACCCAGAACGAGACTAGCTATAATTACAGTGAGTCAATATTGATTTAGTGTAGTCCATGATTTTGGACAGTTGTGGTCACACAGAGGTTTCATGACATCCTGTGGTTCACGGAAACCGCAAGCGAGACGACTGTTGAAACTTTTCCAGCTTTCAACTTAAGTTGCATTTGTTAAGTGTGCAGCACATTTGTGTTTCAGTAGACAGAAGACTAGTGTTACTAGACAATTTGTTATCTCCAATGACACAACATTACCATAGACTTATGCATCTCGGTAGGGACGCAAGGATAAGAGCTTTCAAGCAAAAATAGTTTAACCCGACATTCAGAGCCCACACTGAAGAATTATGCCGCATGTGTGTAACATGTCAACATATGAATGTTGAAAAGTGAACATCAGTTATAATGAGTCCCATAGGAAAATCAGAAGTTCCTCTTAACATAATGCAGAAGGACTTTATTGAAATGCCTATTTGTAACAGGCTGAGATATGTCTTGTTTATAGTGTGCATTTTCTGTCTATTTGTGAAAGCCTACCCATCTAGGAGAAATGGCAGTCTCACTGTAGCCAAACTGCTGTTGAGAGAGTTAGTTCCAAGATTTAGTATGGATGTCTCTTTAGAGTCAGATCAAGGAACTCACTTTAACAGTGAGATCATAAAGATGTTGTGTGCAGCAATCAATCAATCAGTGATAAGCGTGGCTAATCACCCGTAGGGTCTCAAGGTGCTGTTTGTGAGTTTGCTGTTCAATCAAAGAGCCTGGTCTTGAGGTCCTTCCTGAACTGCTTTGGTGATGCATTCTGCCTGAGCTTGTGAGGCAGGGTGTTTCATGTTCGGGCTGCGAGGTAGGTAAAGGGTCTTCCTCCTGCTGTGCTTTTCTGGATTTGGCGAACAGCTGCAATAGTGAGCTGGGAAGAATGGAGATTTCTGTTGGGTATGTAGAAGGTGAGGCGACTGTTGAGGTATGCTGGTACTATATTGTGTAGAGGCTTGTAGGTGTGGATCAGGAGTTTGTATGTGATGTGCTTGTTGACTGGGAGCCAGTGTAGGTCTCTGAGGTGGGAGCAAATTGGGCCGTGTCAGGGGATGTCCAGGAAGAGTCTGAAGGCTGCATTCTGGATTCTATGTAGTCTTTATTGTAGTTTCTTGGTGATGCCAGCATAGAGTGCGTTGCCTAGTCCAGTTTGCTTGTGACAAGTGCGTGGGTGCCTGTCTTCCTTGTGTCAGAGGAGATCAACTTGAAAATCTTTTGTGGTGTGATCTATACCTTAACAGGTTTAAGCTGTCACTGTAAGTCCACATCAAGAGCAGTTCGCAACCTTAGTCCTGGAGACTGGGTCCTCATTAAAAAACACGTGAGAAATTTCTGTCTAGAGCAAAGCTGGAACCTATTAGGTTATTCAGGAAACGTCCTAACAACGCATCGTCAACAACGCGGACGTTTCCCATGCAAGCGGAACAATGCTTGCCTGAACAATGACTGCCTTTTTCACTGCCTTAATCACGCATGTGCCAAACTGTGCATATACGTGGTTAAGGCAAAGAAAAAGGCAGAGTGCAGTCTAGTGGATTGGGAGAGGATGCAGTGAGGTAAGTGGGCAGGGGCAAGTTTGGGGGGTAGTTTTTAGGGGTCAGGGGTGGATTATGGGTTTTCAGGTGTTTTCTTTAGCAGCGGGGAGGGGGGTTGGGGAAGTTTATTTGATAGGGCTTAGGGTGGGTGTGGGGGTCTGGATGGTTAATTTTTTGGGGGTGGGGTGGAGGGGTAGGGTAATTCTTTTTTAGGGCTTTGGGTGGGGGCAGTGTGTTTTATTTTTTAGGGGTGGGGAAGGTTTAAGAAAGGGTGGGAGGAGAGGAGGAAGGATCGGGAGAGTACGTAGTGAGGTAAGTAGGGCTGGATTTAGTGCTTGAGGTGGGTGGGTGTTCAGAATAGTTTATTTTTAGTGGTGGGGTGGTGTGGTTGGCGTATGTTTTCTCTTAAGGCTTAGGGTGGGTGGGGGTTGGGTTGTTTATTTTTTGGGGCAGGGGAGGGGGCAGGGTATTGTATTTTTTAGGGGTGGGGAAAGTTAAGGAGGGGCGGGAGGATGGCAGAGAAGAGAGGAGGAAGGATAAAGAGAGAGGATGAGGTGAGGTAAGTGGGGCTGGGCCAGGGTTTGGGAGGTAGTTTTTAGCAGTGGGCTAATTTTAAGGCTTCAGTGGGTGGAGGGTCAAGGTAGTTATGTGTTAGGGGTGGAAGTGGAGGAGTTTGTGTAGTTTAATTTTTAGGGTTTAGGGTGGATGGGGGTCAGGGTAGTTTAGTTATTGAGGTGAGGGAATATTTTAGTGCTCAGGGTGGGTGGAGGGTGGAGGGGTAGTTTAGTTTTAGGGGTGGGGTGGAGTGGTTGAGGTATTTTTGGGGCACTTAAGGTGGGTAGGGGGTCATGGCAGTTCAGTTGTTAGGGGTGGGGAAGGTTTTAGAGCTTTGGGCGGGTGGGGTGTCAGGGTAGTTTAGTTTATAGGGGCAGGGGTTGGGTTTTGGGATAGTTTTATTTTAGTGCTTAGGCTGGGTAGGGATGTTTAGGTAGTTTATTTATTAGGGGTGGGAGTAGTTTGGGCCTAAGGGCAGGGGGGGAGTTGGGGTACAACTTTTAGGTTAAAAGGGGTGGTTGTAAGACACATTCACACATGCTGTTTCCACATATGCCTTTAATAAGCATGCTTTTACAGCAAAATTTGTTGTAAAGGCATGCGTGGTAAAGGCATTCATGGAAAAGACAGAGTCATGGTTCCAACCGCGTTGTTATGGCATGGGTGGTTCCATCATACGTGGTTGCGTCATACAACTGGTTATTCCAATCACGAACGCAGTTGTCAAACGTGCCTGAGTGTCAAACTGTGTCCATTCATCGTATACTCAGAGAACAAGAGATTCCCATGAAAAGATAATATTCTATGAGCCTGATCTGAGAAAACTGGTGAATGTACCACCCCGAGTTGTACAGACTCAAATAAAGAAGAAGAACACTTGTGATCAAAGACAATAAGAAGAAAAGAGTGAAGATTTACAGGCAGGTGAAGAAATCCAATTCTTGGATATCTCACAAAGTGGCATCAGAGCTCTTGATAAGGAAATTGGAAAACCAGAAATTGAAGCTGAAGTAACAGTTGAACTAAATGAAGAGCTACGAGTTGATCCAGGAGAAGGAACAAGTTCTGGATCAAGAACAGGAAAAGACACTCATAATGCTACATGTACAAAATGCATACAATAGAAAAAAATTGAAGTCAAGAGTGTCAGCCGAATCCATAACACTGAATATAAGTGAAGGAATAGCATCAAGTGGTCTAAGTGATACAGAAAAAGGCCAACAATTATTGAGAAGATCCAAAAGATGTAGAGTACCTTATCAAAGATATTCAGCACCTGAATGGAAGTGCTATGTGAGCCAAGTATTGAATGTACCCATCTCAAATTTGCTTGATTGGAGTAAAGAACTGCCTGACCCCGCTTGACATAGTATATTACATGAACTATTAGATTAAAAAATTAGATAAAATAAAAGAAGATACACAGAGTATCCAGGCCATATTCAGCAGTGAAAGAGAAGGGATAACATTTTCAGAAGAATACGGAGTAGAGATAAGGAAGAATAGGCAACTATCTTGTTGCTGCAAGAGACTAACAACAGCAAAATAATCAAGAACATTTTTTAAAAACCTTTAACTGCTGTAACACACTTCTTCCTGCTTTATAAGATTTGACTCTAAAGAAACGTGTGCACCTTAATCATAAATAGGTGCAAGAATATTATAGGTATTTTTACACTAATAGGTATATTTGTAGTTGCAACATTATTACTAATTTACTTCACACTAGAAAGAGAGAAGTCTGTAGACATATCAACTAACACAACATCTAGACCAGATATCAGTGAAGATGAGTTAAAGGCATCCGTTTCGGTTTACATGAAAGAAGACTACTCAACATATATTTTTTCAAGGTTAGGGCAATAGTATACAAATGTTATTTAAGTAGATAATTGTTACGTCTGTGGCACACATGCCTTCATCAGCTGATGAAGCTACATCATGTAGTATCTTGCTTCGTTTAGTATACATACACAACAGAGACACTTTGAATACTACTATTCTAACTTTGACACAGTGTTTTCAAAAGTACCTCAAATGAAAAGCATGACTTTACATTCACAAGCTAACAAGATGAAAAAACGTGGTCCTAGTTTAGACCTTTTCCTCCTATGAACACTATTAAAGCTCATGAAAATAACCTCAGTTGCTTATTGAATCCATTAGAGAAAGCTTGTATTTTAATGTTAGAACAGAGAAACTCAAAGTGTGCACAAAATGCTGAAAGAATGTATAAAAAAGAGGGGACGGGGAGTTTAGAAGAAGAATGCCTCTTCCAAAACTTCAATTCAAGTACACAGCTTTATTTCGATCAATTGACCATAAAAGCACATAAAACCAACTAGCAAAAATACAAGAATAAATATTCATTTTGATAAGGTACAGCAACTACAAATTAATAAATTATTTGAAGTCATTAAAAAACACTAGAACAATAAAAGCTGAAATTACACATAAAAGCTCTAAGAAGAGATAATAACCTCAAATTGCTTTTTGAAAGTGGCAACGCATGCGCCATGCTGTTACTAAATACTTACTCACAGGGAGAATTACATCAGCTGAGTTATGACTTTTTAACACCCGTAGAGCCAAGTGTTGCGAATCCATTTTGATCGCAGGTTCGCATAAGCTGGACAAAAGAACATAAAATGTTCAATGGTTTCGGAGGTACTGCCACAAGCGGGGCATATATCAGGGAGACCAATCGGCCCCCACCTGTGAATCAATGACATCAGAGGCAGGGATCCAAAGCGAAACCTTGCATATAGACTTTTGCCGTGCAAATCCGGTATAATGTCCAGATAGGCTTCAAACTTTGGAGTCCATTTAAGATAAGTGAAAAGGTTAGTTAAACTGCCATGAGATTTGCAGGTTATGTTATTATCCCTGACATAAGACCAATAAGTTAACTTTAAAACATTTTTGTCCCGTCTCTCTAATTTATGGGGATTTTCCCAATAGTCGCCCAAGCCCAACAGACGGAACCAGTGGGACACATGACAAATCCAAGGGACAGTATTGGCATTTTGACATTTTAATAGGTCGAGTAATGAGATCTTATATATATCTAGTTCAGGGGTAGTCCACAACCTGATCCAGTACAGGAGAGGTCTTAAAGTAGCCAAGTCTGCTGCTCGACTTAACCCCAGATCCCAAAATATTGGGAGCAGGGGTGTGGAGCGTGGACACGCTATCAAGGCCCTCGCAAAGTTGTTTTCTCACACTGAGATCTTGTTACAGTTTGAGAAAACCCCATACCTCCGCTCCATACAGAGCTGCACCTTGTGCCTTGGCTATATAAATCTTCAATGCTGGAGAAACAGCTTTTGCAAAAGAGCCCTGGTAGAAGCGCAGTATGGACGAAGCTCTATGTTGTAACAACCCTGCACTTTTTGTGATCTGCTCTTCCCATGATAGTTTACTAGTTAACCTGACTCCCAAATAATCTATAGAGCTAACTTCCTTCAGGAAAACTCCATCGATGTGGATGGAGCATCTTTTACTAGGCCCTTTGGATAACACCATTAGTTTTGTTTTGTCAATGTTAACCTCCAACCTGTGATCACGCCAAAATGAGTAAAATCGATCAACAAGGATTTGCAACCCCATCAGTGTCTTGGAAATGAGGAGCGAATCATCTGCGAAAAGCAGGATAGGAATTTTGTGTGTATTCAAGGAGGGTGCATCATTCTGACATATGGACACAGCCTTCACTACTTCATTAATAAATAAAGTAAATAATAGAGGGGCTAGCACACAACCTTGACGGACTCCCCTTCTAACTGGGATCTGTTCTGTCAATTTGCCTTGTTCGCCCCACCTCACTTGGGCGTAAGTGTTTTCATGCAAACGTTTTAGCAGGAGTAGTAGGTCCTCTGGAACTCCCAGTCTGCCCAGCACTTCCCATAATTTAGCTCTTAAAACCAGGTCAAAAGCAGATTGCAGGTCTATGAATACTACATATAGACATTGCTTGGCAATAAGGACATATTTCCAGTACAATATAGCCAGTCGAAAGACCTGGTCTATCGTGCTAATTTTAGCACGGAACACGGCCTGTAGATGAGAAAGAATTTGACGCTCCTCAACCCAGCTAGTTAGCTTCTGTAGAATTTGTTTAGCAAAAATCTTTTGCACGTTATCTATAAGGCTAATTGGCCTGTAGTTGGCTGGGAGGTTAGCTTTTCCTTTTTTGTAGATAGGTACAATTTCAGCCCCCTTCCATGTGCCCGGGATTTGTCCCCCTGCAGCAATGCTATTTGAAATGGCATTAATGTACCAGGACCAGATATTTGGTTCGGATTTATACAGGTCTCCAGGAAGTTTATCCGGTCGGGGTGCTTTGCCAAGTTCCGGGTGCTTTGCCAAAACTTCAATAAAAAAATTGACAAAAGGGAAAAATATGTGTGTTTAAAAGGAGAATTCATGGGAGAAATACAGCAGTAGGAAATTGTGATCATGTTTTTGAATTATAAGGAGGGAAATGGCACATTTTGCAGGAGGATGACCCAACTATGCACAGTCTATTTTATTTGTGGAGAGAATGCCTAGTTCAGATTGCCAACTGCTTAGAAGAAATTTGCTATTTAAGTTAGCTTTTTCCAAAAAAGTGCTATGTATACAGTGTAACTGCACTAACAATGACACCTGTATATAGATACTCAGGCAGAATAAATGAGGGAACACCTTTAGTAGGAGACATATTTGGAGCTATCATTCCAGAAGTAGGAGTAGTTCTAATTGACAAAATGTTTTGAAAGCTTTCAACAGTGGTAGATAGAGTGGCCACTAGTACATCGAGAGCTTCATTGTGGAAAATACAGAGTTCATAGCTATTAGATCTATGGCTAAAAAAACGCTATGCTTTAGACATTTTGTTTACAGAGAGGGGCAGATTCTGCAATGTGCTGAAAATTGAAAATTGTTGTACTTACATCGCTGAAGGGAGTAAGAAGATAATAGATTAAACCAGTAATATCTCTTACCTGAAGCTTGATTTAGAACCTTCAGAAACCACTAGCATAGTATAGAGGGGAATCTCTTAAATAGTTGATTGCATAAAAATGGCAAGAGAAGGAATCCCCAGAGCTATATTGGTTCCTGTATTCATAGTAATTGTTTGCTTTGCATCTTCTTCAGTAATTTATAAGACATGAAAATGCTACTAAAAAAGAAGATAAATAGAGAAATAAATTGAAGAATGAAAACAGATCTAGAATTGAGTGCACATATTAATAAAGAATAGACTAAAAGAAAGAGAATGTTTTTTTAAAGGAAAATTAGAGATTCAGCAGAAGATGAGAATGTACTCTGAATACATTGGTTAATGTAATTTTGTTATGGTCCCAAACAACCAGATCGGGGATTGGAATAGTGTTTTCTAATTAGCAAAAATTATATGTAGAAATTAAATGTGTATAAATGTATATACGACTGGAAACAAGAATAAAATGCATTTTATTTCTTTGTTTCTGTGCAGTCCAGTAGCTGAAAACATGAAGTAGTAATAATTGTAACTAAAGAATTCTCCATCAAGCACATATTTTACATGTTTTGTCACTATTACCCTAGGTCAAAAATGTATCATGGATAACTGTAAGAATGTATGTAGCAACATTAACAATGAAACATGCTGTGAAATGTATGTTTCTTTCAAACTTCACCCGTTCATAAGTTCATCTAATGAACAGAATTGGTAATTTGAACTTTATTTCTCCTGTTTCATGAATGGCTGGGAACCGACATCCAATGAATAGCTTAGCTGCAAAGCTAGAACAAATTGAATAAAGAATGTTTCTTAACTGTTTTGTTAGAAGGATTAGTCAATGGAAACCATCCTGTTCTCATGAAAAAATCATTTTTGATTGGTTGAGCAAGTGGTGGGGACAAAGAAAGAAGATACAAGTTACAAAATTGTTTGATTATAAAATGTGTGTTCCTAGATTAGCGTGAGAAGTTTTTTTAGCTGAAGCTGTAGCTTTTTAGACATTAGAGGATCAGGCTCATTCAGCACTGATTAACTCCTCTTTTCTGATACTCTGTTCTCTCTCAGACACTGTTTGAGATACTACTCAGGCTCACTTCAAGCTACTTCATTTTTTACGATTAGGCCCTCATTACGAGTTTGGTGGTCGAACCGCCAGACTGCCATTTTGGCAGTCCTGAAAAGACTACCCTATTACGAGTTACACAAGAAAGACTGCCAAGCAAAAATGGCAAACTGCCAGCAGCACAGCGGCCTGGAAACAGGTGGTCTAACCACCAGCGCCGACAGCACTGTGGCCAACCACCAAGCATATTACAAGCACATAGTTACCATGATAGACCCTTCACAGTGGTCAGCAAATGATGGTTCAAACCACAGTGGTTCACGGTCAGCAAAGTAATAGACAACTGCACATTGGATGAATTTGAAAACAACACAGTTGCCACACATTGCCACAGTGGACACACCTGCAAAGGACACAATAAAACACACCCCTTCACAGACCACAATCCTTTGCATTTTCAACACAAATCACAGAGGACAAGGCACCCTATATCCAAAACACTTCATAGATGAAGCACCCATCTTTTTCACCATCCCATAGAACACCCTGCACACAATTTTGCCCATTCACACCCTTTCCCACTTCCCCTGCTTAGTAAGTCACTGTCACCCGTTTTGTGTTTTTCCACCATGTCATGTTTGAAAAATCCATGTTTTTCAGAAGATGAATTAAGAGTCATGGTGGATGAAATCATAAGAGTAGAGCCACAATTGTTTGGAGCACCAGTCCAGCACACTCCTCTCAGTAGGAAAAATAAAATGAGGTCAATGCTGTAGGTACCCCCCTGCGCACAAAGGAGGACATCAGGAAGAGGTGGAACAACCTCAGGGGCAAGGTACTTTCCTTGGTCTCCAGGCACCAGCTGCAGGCCAAGAAGACTGGTGGTAGTCCTCCCAGTGCCACATTATATCTCTTGGCCTGGGAGGAGAAAGTCTTGTCCATCCTGCATCCTGAGGACTTGACAGGAGTACCTGGGAGAGTGGAGTCAGATAAGTCACAACTAAAAAAAATTCACCAAAATGCAATGTCATGCATGCTCACAGCTCGTCTTTACCCACTGTCTTGTTCATGTACCCTACCAACATTCAATACCTAGACTATCTGAGTTTAAACACTCTCAATGTATATTGATGAACCCAGCAGCAGAGCTACCAAGGCCCATCACATGCCATAAGTTGAAATGGTGCCTGTGAGTCTTTCAATATCAAAAAATGCTAACAGGACTCATTGTATGTCACAACAGGTACCTGTATGCCCAAACTCAAATGCAGTCTACATACAGACATGTATTACACAACATTTGTATAGTGTGTGTAGTACAGAGAGTACCTGATTACAACTCCTTGGAAGCACAGTTTCAGCAACTCCAAACACCAGACCAGTGTTCATTTGTCCACATACCCCTGTTTGGCAAATCAAAAATGAACTTCGGAAGGATACCATTTGTCAAGTGTGGGAAATAGAGAGAGTCACCTGACTGCAACTCTCAGGAGGCACTGTTCACCAAATCTAAACACCACACCAGTGTTCTCTTGACTACATAGCCCTGTTTGTAATTCTCAATTGAAGTGTACACACCTGGGAGGATAATATTTGTATAGTATGGGCAGTAGAGGGAGTGACATGACTGCTGAGGCCAGGAAAGCCCTGTGTCTGTAAATCCAACCACCAACCCAGCGTACACTTGCCCAAATACCCCTGTTTGGTAACTCTCAATTAAAGTGTATACACCTGGGAGGATAATATTAGTTTACTGTGTGTAGTACAGAGCGTGGCATGACTGCTGAGGCCAGAAAGCTCTATTGTTGTTACCCTACTCACCAACCCAGTGTTCGCTTGTCCAAATACCATTGTTTGGTAACCCACAAATGAAGTGTCCACACCTGTGGGGATACTATTTGTCAAATGTGGGAAGTAGAGGGAATAACCTGACTGCAACTACCAGGAAGCACTATTTCACTAAATCCAAACAACAGGCCAGTGTTCACTTGTCCAAAGACCCCTGTTTGGTAACTCTCAAATTAACTTTCACTTGGGAGGATACTATTTGCCAAGTGTGGGTAGTAGAAGGAATGACATGACTGATAAGTCCATGAAGGCCCTGTATCTGGAAATCCAACCAGCAGCCCAGTGTACACTTGCCCGAATACCCCTGTTTGGTAACTCTCGATTGAACTGTACTAACCTGGAAGGATACCATTTGTATAGTGTGGGAAGTAGAGGGAGTGACTGCAACTCCCAGCAGGCCCTATTTCAGCAACTCCAACCACCAGCCCAGAGTTCTCTTGTCCAAATACCATTGTTTGATAAACCACAAATGAAGTGTACTTACCTAGGAGGATAGTATTTGTATAGTGTGTATATTAGATAGAGTGACCAGACTGCAACTCCCAGGAACCACTGTTTCACTAACTTCTAACACCAGCCCAGTGGTCATTATCTTCATAGCCAATGCATAGTGTCTTGTACTCTCTTCCCTCTGTATGACCATAATGTCATTCAGCCTCTTCTCCATGTCTTTAGTAACACAAAAGGATGATGGACGGATTGCTGAACAATGCAAACACTCACCCCCAGTCACAGATCTGGGTTTAGTCCATCGTGCTTTTGCTCACCATGCCACCCCAGTTTGGACCCAAATAGTCCAGCCCGAACTGCCAAGCCAGGTCCTCACTGGACCGGAAACAAGCATTCTGGGACCGGTTTCAGGGTTTCACCCTTCATCAGCAAGGCTAGCTTGAATCCAGTGGCACAGTGAGCAAGGGACCCACGTCTGGGCACACCCTTCCCACTTAGGGCAACTTTAGTAGCTCACTATGCCACCAGATTCAAGCTAGCCTGGCTGAAGAGGGGTGATACCCTTAAACCGGTCCCAGGATGCTTGTTTCTGGTCCAGGGAGGACCTGGTCTGGCAGTTCGGGCTGGAATGTTCCCATGGGGAACAGGGTCAAGACTGATTTGCATATGACTGGGTCCAAACTGGAATGGCATGGTGAGCAAAAAAACTGATGGATTAAACCCAGATCTGTGACTGGGAGTGAATGTTTGCTTTGTTCTACATTCCGTCCATCAACTGTTCTTCTCCATGTCTTGCCAGGATCTGTCCATTGTCTTCAACACCTGGGTCATTCTGTGCACCAACTGTGGGAGTCGGCACATGTGCAGCAGTGAAGCAAACATGTCAGACAGAGTAGCCCCTATGTCACAAATTTTCCTGCATCACATCTGACTGCTGCTGGAAAAAATCTTCCTCCCACTCTCCGACATGTATATCTGCCAGTTCTCTCTGCCTCGGATACAACCAGCAGGATCACTGGCTGGGAGGGTGGTACCAAGTGGGAGGTTGTGAGGAGTGGATTTGTGTCTAGAAGCTACTTGCTCCTCACCAGGGCTGGCATGTCCTTCAGGAGAGAAGGCCTGGGAGACACTAGGACAGTAGGAGTGTGTAGGGAAACCAACATGTCTGACCAGGATGTGGAATTTGTTTCTGAGCTGCATGTGGCAAAAAGAATGGTCAGGGGATTGACCTTCACATTACTTGAGATCAATTATATGATATTCCTACTCCTCCTTCTGTGGTGTTCTGGCAGCTGACAAGGCAACTTGGAAAAGGAGTTGGTTCTCCATTCGGATTGCTCTGCACACGTCACTTGCAGTTGGTCCTTCCTCAGACTCAAATCTTCATCCTCCACCACCTGTGAGCTTTGCGGCTGAAAATCGATGCTTGCCTGCAACGGACCAAAGAATCAATGCACAGAGCTGGAGAAACGACGTGCAGCATCACTGACGGAGGCTGGTGAGATCGTAACCCGCACTGCGTGGTTTTCAGATCATCCTGCGGCTGGATTTCTGACGCAAACACCGCTGGGCATGTAAAAACAACGCAAGGCCTGCCCGGACCCAAGACTGCTGACCGCATCGATGCATCGCTCTCCTGCGGAGAGAAGAAATGGGGCGCCTGACCCGACGAAAGGAGAAACGATGCAAGTTCTTGCTCGTTAGTGAAATCGACACATCGCAAGCCCTTTTTGATGCACACTCGCCCATGCAGGGTTATTTTTGACGCACCCAAGGTACATTTTCACACTAACAGTATTAGTGTGTGTTTAAAACTACATGAAGACTCTTTTGGCTTTTTAATTGATAACTTGACTTGTGTATTGTGGATTTGTGACGTTTTGGTCTTGTTTTGTTTAGATAAATATTTCAATTTTTTCTAAACCTGTGTTGTGTCATTTTGTAGTAATTTCATTAAGTTACTGTCCGTGTTGGTACAAATACCTTACACCTAGCACTCTGAAGTTGAGCGTACTGCTCGTGCCAAGCTCCCAAGGGGACCAAGCAGGGGTTAGCTGAGGGTGATTCTCTTTTTCCCTGACTAGAGGGAGGGTCCTTGTTTGGACAGGGGGTAACCTGACTGCCAACCAAATACCTCATTTCTAACATGTGCCCAATGACCATGCACAACTTCATGGTCAGTTTTACCTGACAGTGAATACAGTCATGTACAGCACACATCTTGTGGTCCTCCATTCAGAGGTTCACTCATTTGTGATATTGTTGACAAAGTGAAATAAACAGTATTATAGGATCCCATATTTTGGTCAGTTGGAAAAGATGGGCAGATATCCACCTTTACTGTTTTCACGTTGTGTAGTTCAACCACTAGATGTCTAGGATTCCCCTCCTCTAAACCTAACTTGCCAGTACCACTACCACACTCCCAAAATACAAGCCTGCTACAACCCTTGCCAACAGCAGTACTTTAGCTGTTGTTTCCTGGAATTTTGGTAGTATGCATGTCATGAAATTAGTAACAAGTTGTGACTCCACCTCTCCATGATGGACTTGGGGACAACTTAATGAGCCCCTCAAGGCACTGGAGGGTTGCCCTTTGTGCAACTCCAGATGCACACACCAGTAAATCATGTCTTCAGCAGGGTACTTTGCATGGTTTGAACTGGCCTGCCTGAAGTGTGTCAAGGGTGGGCACTGTGGGCCAGATGTAGCACGCCGTTTGCATGGCGCAAACTGCGAAAAACGCAGTTTGTGCCATGCAAACGGCCTCACGCGATGCTCATTCCCAAATTACGAGTCGATACCGACTCGCAATTTGGGAATGCGACTCGCAAATAGGAAGGGGTGTTCCCTTCCTATTTGCGACTCGCATCGCATTTCAGAGTTGCTTTGTGACCGCGAATGCAGTAGCAAACCAACTCGCAGTTACCACCAGTGTCACACTGGTTGAAACACATTCGCAAAAGGGACGGGGTCCCTATGGGACCCCTTCCCCTTTGTGAATGTCGACATAACTATTTTTTCAGAGCAGGACGAAAAAAACGAAACCAAATGGTTTCGCATTTTTTTTCATTTTGCAACTCGTTTTCCTTTAAGGAAAACGGGCTGCAAAATGAAAAAAAACTGCGCTTTTTAAAAAGCAGTCAAAGACATGGAGGTCTGCTGACTACAGCAGGCCACCATCCCTGTGAGTGCAGGGACTCGCTATGGGGTCGCAAAATGCGACCCCATAGGGAGTCGCAGAAGGTGTCTGAGACACCATTCTGCATCCGTTTTTGCGACTTGCAAATTGCGAGTCGCTCAGACTAGCAATTTGCAAGTCTCAAAAAATGATTTTTCTACATCTGGCCCTGTATTACCTCACTCTCCACTTGAATGACATTCCATGAACAATGGGAACACTGTGGCAGTTTCCCAGAATAACAGAGCCATGTATACCTGGGAAGGCACAAACACCTTACACCCTGTGAGGTGAGGCATAATGACTTGTCACATATAGACTTGCATCACTGACTCACGCAAAATCAACCTACCTTAGGGTCCATATGAACCCTTAGGTAGGTACTGCACACATACATTTTTGTTTGACCTATCATTGGCCAACATGTCAGGATAGTGTGTGGTATACTTTTAAGAGCAATATATATGTGAGAATAAGGGGATGAGCGACAACAGTGTCATTAGACAGACACCACATACTGCTGACATCTACACCACAGTTTACAAGCATAAGCATTTTGTGAAGCCATTTTTATGTATCCTTACCAGTGTCTGACATCCACCAAGTGTGTTGTGCTGACCAGATGTCACACCCATACATGTTGCAGAGGTCAGTGCAGGCTGTTCCTTTCTGGACAATGTCACAGGGCCTACAATGATTTGTGCGTGTTTGGTTACGTACAGAAGATTGCATAGTTCTTTTCACAAGTTTGCCATTGTTCATTCATTCCATGCATATTAACTATGAATTGACTGGTAACAATGTATGAGTGAATGCCCACCCCTAGCCATATTTGCGTACCATTTTGTGCCGATGATATGGGTTGTTCTGCTCCATGACTTTGGCCCCCTGAGGGTGCAGGGACTTGTGCTCCAGTGTGTGACTGTTCTCTGGCGGTATGTGGCAACAGAAGGGAAAGGTCATCATGCATGAGCAAAATATTTGACTATGTGCAACCTGTGACATAACTACACATTTGCATCTACATGCCAATAGCAGTGGTAAATGAATGAGGGACATTTTATATTGCCATACACCAGTGTGAAGTAGATGGGGCAGCAGTGATGGGTCAGTGTTTGGGACTGAGGTTTTGTAAATTTCAATTACCATCACAAAGGATTCTGGTACTTGTAGTGTAATGGACTAGCTCAAACACATGCGGGTCTGAGTCACAATGCAGATTGCACTTACTTGGGACAACATTCATGGACACATTTTATGAGTATCACAAACATTAGTAATTCAGTGTAATTGTTAGTATCATTGTATATTACCTGGCACCACATTGCAGTCATCAGTCACAGGCAGTCCATGGAGCAGCTGAGGGTCTATGGTGGAGAGGACATCCCTCTCAAATTGGGGGAGTCTGAGGTGGGCTCCGATTTCTACACTTGGGAAAGCTCTGGCTGTCTCTGGCCTGGTGTACTTCTCCTTCACATGCCTCTTCTCATCCTGCCACTTCTTCTTGATGTCATTCACGGTCCAGATGTCCTCCTTCAATGCAGTGACTGCCGTGGCCAACTGCTGCTATAAAGCTGCCTTCTGTGAGGAACTGCTGCTGTAGGGTTGGGGACCTTGCAGTCTCTTGTAGTTCTTCACAATAAATTGGTGGATCTGGAATGCAAGTGGGATTAATAATGTGGCGGTGCATGTAATTACACAGAATCTGGCCCAGTGTCAGATGACCCGGCCTGAGTGTAGATGATCCACCCCAAGGGCAGACGTAAATATACTACTCTTAACTTACCTCTGTGAATACCTAAAAGTTGTAAACTTACACTTTTGGTCTAAACGTAAATCAAAAGTGTAAGTTTACCTTTGTGAATCGGGCCCCATATCTACAGGGCTGTGAAAAGCCATGAAAGGATTTCTTTGCATGGCCTTGTAGTGGGTCTGCACTGTGCACCACCAGAATGTCACAAAAAGTGACGCTCTAGTTGAGCACCAGGGCTTGTAAATAAGCCCCTTTGTCTGCTATGCTGACAAGCGAAATAACAACGCCAGTTCTGTTTACAATGTTGTAAACTTTTGCTGGGGGCCTATTAATTGCATTTCAGGTACGAAAATAGTACTGCTGTAGAACTACTTCCCATACCATAAAAAGCAGTTTGGGCCTTTCCTCTGTACTCCTCTGTCTCTGTCATGCAGTAGAAGCTTTTCCTCCTGTATCTTGTACAGACCTTTGTTAGGTGGAGTGAATTCAGGTATCAAAAACCATCAGAATGGTTGATAAATATCCAAAATGCTACAATGTTGTGCTGGTCAACTATCTTCCCTATGGTAAACCCGTCTGCATTGACCCTAGAAACACTCATTTCCTACTATTGGGAAAAAAATGAAATTCGAGCAATTATTTCCCAGAAATAAATGAACTTTGTAAAAGGACAAATCCACAAATACTAACTTTCTGACACTAAATTAATCTTATTACACTCTGTGGCAATGTTAGCTGTAAACAGTTTTTTTTTTTTAATGAGGGTCAACCTTAATAGTTTAACATAAGAAGCGTCAGTCACCGAGGGAATGATTTATTACATATCTTAAATAAATCTGCGGCCGAAATTATGCCAAGTAACTTTCTGGAAGAGCATCAACAATTTGCTCACACAGCTACTATAATAAAGAGGAGACATGTTACTTATTATTCAGTAGAAACTGGTGCCTAAGCATGTTGATGCTGAAACGTTCAAGGGGGTTACAGCCACATACAAAAAGTTGCTTGTCTGGCAAAATTTTCTCTACATCGGACTACATCTGCAATACACACCTTTAACGCTATGATCAGGAGTAAAATTCCATGTTTAGTACTGGTGAAAGTGTATCGTGAAGCTGAACACTCACAGTTGTCACGCAGACACAAACAAAAAGTGCATTGGCTTTGCCTAGCGTTTTCATCTGAAACATATTTGTATGCAAGACAGTATTTAAAAAAAAGTCAGTATCAATTGCATTTATTTTCTATGAGGAAAACACAGACACTATCACAGATATAAAAAAGACAATAGTCCTGTTGAATATTGAGCACAAATAAATCGACCCTGCACAAATATCGAGGCTAAAATATAGAGTATCAAAATACCGTGTACCTTCTAGTTACAAATACAATAACATAAATATTGATTTTAAAATATTATCTTACAGGAATATGCACAATTAAAAATATTTACTACAAAAATATAAATGACTATAAAATTAAGTTTTAAATTTAACATTACAATTAGAAAAGATAGTGAAAACCAAAATATACTGTAAAAATAACAATCATGTAATTAAAAATATATTTCATAACAATTAATTAAAAAAAGGTTAAAGAAAAATGCAATCGTTCTATAAATATATTTATCATATCTAAAAATAATGTATTTTATAATTAATAAAGGATTATTTTCATATTACTTCTATTGTATTTAAAAGCATATCTGTTATGGATATTCAAAATATTTGTGTAACCATCTCTGACTTTGGAACTCCATCAGGGCAAGAGAGTGAAATACTTTATTCTGTTGCCCTGACGGAGTACAAACCCATCCATCAAACTCTAAATTGGTCATTAGTATTTCCACTCAATCCAAGAAACAAGAGGAAACATGTTGGTCTTTTGTGTGGGTCACATGTACTATTCTCACTCCATCCATCGTAAGCAACAGTAGGGAAACTTATGGATATTCGCACTCTAAACTTAACCACATTTGTGAACGTTGGACTTTGAAACCAACAAATTTACAGTTAACACTCCAAACTTGACAAAATTAGGAAAATTGTTAAACTTTGGCAGGGCTAGAATTACTGTTTCTATTCCAACCTATGCAACAGTAGAGAAATTGTTGGACTTTGGAAGGGATGGATTTATTAATCCCACACCAACATGAACAACAGCTGGAAACATGTTGGACTTTGAAAATGCCAGACTTACTATTTCCATTCCCATCTACACAACATTAGGTAAAGTGTTGGACTTTGGAAGGGTCATATTTACTATTTCCTCTGCATGTGTAGGCTAAGGGTAGGAGTTTGGGGCCTTGAGACTAACTATTCCCATGGGAAAATAGCAGCAGTACAGTAAGTGTAAGCACACACTCAGCACACAGTAGCGATCGTGGCTCCACAGCACATCTCAGACCAGCACTGCATCCCAAACCCACCTTTCCAATGTCAGCCCTCTGGCCTTCTGTCTTCAAGTCTCTTTCCCCTGCTGGCCAGGTTCAGTACTCACCATGCAGTGTGGGCGTGGGTGCACACTAGCTTGGGTTCCAGGTGGGTGGTTCCTGATCCTTGACACCTAGCCAGGTCCTAAACTTTGTAACCTAAGCAGTCAGCAAGCTTACTCCAGGTTTCTCAATGGTGATGATGTGTGCCATGGCTGGCGAGAGCGGTTGGGGCTAAACTCCCAGTGAAGATGGTTGTCTTGTGGTTTGCAATAGATTGCAGAGGTACATTTGAAAGGTCCAAGCAGTGTCCAACAACAAAGCACTTTGCCACCATCAGAGGCATGATTGTGGCACTTAAGAGCTTTGTTAGGCTCTGACATCAAAGTGGCAGTAAGCCGATTGGTGTTCATAAAATAATATCCTACTTCTGCTGTAGTGCAACAAAGCCCTAGTTATTGCTTAAATTGAATAGCGGATTCTGTGAAAGAGGTCAATGGATCGACACGACATAGTAATGAGGGGATGTCATCAATGAGGAATGTAATCATCAACAATAATCAATTTAATGAAAGATCTTAAACCTCAAACAATAACCACATCAGTTTATTAAGAAGAATTATAAAATCAATTTACCTAGATTAACAATGCTAATGTTACAAAGATAACTCTCAAACACTGGTGATAAAAATATAAAATTAATAGTGGATGATTAGAACGTCTTATATATCTGAGTTTAATCAAAACAACCAAGCAAATAATCTCCGAAATAATAATACTGATTAGCAATACCAGGATTGGTAATAATGGCAACATATGCATTAGTACAAACATTCAAAGAGTATCAATATAAATCTTGAGCATTCAAAGTTAATACCCTCACTAACCGCAAATTAGCATCAACATGTTGGTCTTCATGTAAAAAGAATTTAGGAACACAAATTTAGGAAAATCACTTAACTCGGGTCATATAAAAAAAACATTATTAGTATGCAGCAGTCAAATTATAAGTTGTAGCTGGTACCTGCAAAGCAAAAGAGACACATATAACATTACAATACTATACATTACCCAGGTAACATCATGAAGTCTACTTCAGCAAGGGGACACCATCAGGTAAGTCTTCAGAGAATCGGGCCTAATAACAATTAAACCCAAACTGCTCGTATGTCTCGAACCATCAGAAACTCTAATATCTTGAGTCTGCTGTCATCAAATCTCTAGTCTCTCTCATCTAAAATCTAAAATTCTGACTAAAGAAAATCCTACTCAGGTTGTTATACTAATCTTCAAAAAGTGTATGATTGTTCAGTACATGGAGTGGTTGTGATTCAGCCAATAATAATTCTAATTGATAACCTAAAATGCAACGATGTCACATTAACCAAGACATATTCACAACAGTAACTTTTCCTCTTCCGTCTCGTCTGTGGCTCCATTGTTCCATCCGTCTAAACTTCTCTTCTCAGGAATAAACTCAGGAAGAAACTTCTTACAAAGTGTCTCTTACTTCCATCCTCAAGGAAGAAATCACGTATTAGTAACATTTTCAGACAATAGAACATTCAACTTATGTAAAAACTTGGTTAAACATGGCCTTGTAAAACATAACACAGCAACCCACTAGGGGTAGCTGTGTACACATCAATTAAACCATCTAGCACACTTTTATATAAGCACTGAACTATAGAAAATAAACACAACATTTGGTTAGAATTCTCTCAGCTAAGAACAGAAATGAACTGTGGCAACCATTTTCAAAAGCCACCCATTTTTGTATGTTAATTCGATATATAGTTAATACACTTAAATTATTAATAAAATATATTAGAAAATTCACACTTCCACATACAGAGCAACCAATAATTGCCAAGAAAACTGAAACACCTACCCAGAAGTCATCAGGCATATTGTATGTCATCAAAAACAACCAGCTAGTGATCTTAAGGGCCTGAGAATCAAGCTTAAAGACAATTTAATTAAATAATTAATACAAACTTAAAACAGGATAATTAAAGAAGTGGGGAACATCAGTGTAGAGCTTGCTGAATGTGCTGAACAGAAGTTAAATCAAGAGTAAACACAATGCAACTACTACCACAGAAGTTCCTACAAAAGCAAATAACATTAAGGGTTCCACAGTCCAATAATAAGCAACTAAATTTATCAATTTGCAGAAGGGTCTCTGAACACTCAACTGAAACATTCCCAGTGAACCTCAATGTGACTTCTATAGCAACAAAACCAGCAACATCAAGTCCAAGGAGACCGAGGAAAAAGAGAGTACCGCCAACAGATGTCAAGCAAAACAAAGGAAATCTCAATAGTAAAAAGACAAAGCAGATAACAATTGAGGAGTGTTGTGAATGAGCCATCATTAAGTGGAACACAACACACTCATTACATCAAATAAAACCACTGCCATTCTGAACAGTTCAATAGATAATCTGAGTCCAGTCACTAGAACTACTGCTGAGATAAATGCTATCACTCTAGTTTTAATGTTACTGAGTACACACTCACAAAGCCACTCTATATATGTTTGGGAAAAAATAGGGGCTCAAGACTCAGAAGATGGTCAGCAAAGTAACTTGGATTCCATAGCTGGCTCTTTGGATAGCATTAATTTGCTGATTTATGTACACCAATTAGTACCTCTCAAACCTCTACTCAAATAATTGCATCCGAAGGAGTCAGAAGCGAACGTACCGCTGGAGTCACATTTTCGCAGTATTGAATACAACAGGCACTATAAGCTAGAGTAACCAGGTTTTGAGATGCAAAAGCTAGGACAAACCAGACATAGAAGTAGGACTAAAGGCTGCCAATGATCATAGAATATCTAGCCTATCCGGGTTTATGTATAGTCATGTGTATGTGTGTGTGCGCATGCGCGCATGTGTGTGTGTATATATATTTATTTATACTACCGGCAGTCATTAGTAGGTAAGTATAGATAGGTTCCATGGGAAAAGTGTTTTTTTGTTTTACAAATAACTTTGGCACTGTTTGACAAATCTTCACAAGATTTTCAAGACTATTGTGGCAGTCAATTCAGCTGCTGTCTCGAAAATGTTTGGGTGATTAGTCAAGTGTGGACCAAGAAAAGAAGCAGTCACAAAACACATTTTCCCCATGCATTTTCCCATGGGGATATTAGGGCCAACTTCACCCTGAACCACTGAACAGAGATACACCAAATTTGGCAGAAAGCTAGATCTTGGTCCAGAAATATAATTTGTGATTTGGTGGAAATCTGTTCAGTAGTTTTGAAGTTTTTAAAGAAAACAGATTCATGTATATCTAGCGATGCACATCCACCATGGTGCATGCTTCATCAGCAATGCTGTGATTGGCTCGCTGTAATCTGAGAGAAAAGTTGTGGCTGCCGTTTTGTGGATCAGGATATGGTTCCTGGGAGGGGGAGAATAAAGATTAAGTAGGATACAAGGGGTCAGGATGGATAGATGCATCCTAACCCCATGAGATTGATGGAGGTGTCTCTGAGGGACCCACTTATTGGCAAGAAATTGCCCAAAAATGTTTTCCATATATCCTCCACAACAGCTCACACACCCACTCACACACCCACACCCACACAGCCACTCGTACACCCATTTACAGAACCACAAAACCACCCACACACCCATTCACAGACCACACAGCCATTGGAACACACCCTCACACTCCTACTCATACACTCACCCATCCACCACTATACCCACACAACCACACATAACCAGTCACACGCTCATGCAGCCACTTACACACACTCATAGAACCTTTTTGTGAGGTTAACTGCATGTGTGGAGGTCAGCTGCAGGGCCCGGCCAGCCTCAAACCATGCACGGTCGAAGGCCATGCCTAGCAGAAGTTGGATTAACGTGTGGTAATTAAATATTACTTTATGTTAAAAAAAACTAGAAATTCACGAGAAAAAATAAAGGTTACGTGGATGTTATAGATAGGAAATAGAATTAAAAAACATTAGAAATTCACTAAAAAACCAAAGGTTACAGGAATGTTATAGTTAGGTTCACATTTTATACACACAAAACCATAGAAATTCAGAAGTTATAGTTATGCTTATTTAAAAAAACTATACTTCATACCCTAAGGGGAATATAATTTGTGCCCTCACCAAGCACTGCTACATACCCCACATTTTACAACAGTCATGAAATCTTCTATGACATAATTGATAATATCACTGCAACATTTGAAATAAAATTATTGATGAGAAAACAGTGCATGGCAGGGATGCAAGTTAGAGTTACCTTAATCATGAGTTATACTTTCTTGAGATAAATATAACTACTATTGGTGATCTTTTATGGTTTTGTGTCTGAAAAATATCAACCTATTTATAATGTCCCTGTAACCTTTGTTTTTTTTGTGAAAAAAATATAGTTATGGATATAGGTGAGACAGCAATGGGGAGCCAGCACAACTTGTAAATCTGCCACCAATGCCTTGTTAATTAAAGCAAGGCCGCCAGCGCTTTGGAAACGATGCAAAGTGCAATTTATTAACAAAATGCTGGTGTGCTCTTTGACACATTTCAGCTGCCCTGGATCCTTGATCCCAGTAACTGAGGTGCCATTTTCTCTCCATATTTACAACACATAAACACATAACAAGTGACAGCATCATGGTCAGTGAAAACAGACATGTAACGTTTTGTTGAAACAGGATTTTTATGATCACATTGTATGCATTAAAAATAGCTGTGCAAAACTATGTATCTTTTTTTATCTGTTTCACCAAAATCAACATTCAAATATAACCTTTTTCAGTTCATTGGGAACAGCAGATGCCACAAACATTTTATAGTTTAAAATCCTCATGTTCGAGTTGTATGCACAATGTTCATTTAAACATTAATTTGGATTGCTTAATCTAATGAATACATTCAAATTGGACATTACCAAAAGAAAATACACCTATAAATATAGCCCCAGTGGAACAACTCTAAGCAGCAATCTGTAATACATCTTTCTTTGTATATAGTGTCATTGACACAGATATTGACAATTTCCAGTTTAAAAAACTCATGTCCACTTGCTTGTGCACCCTTCATTTAATGTTTTTTTAAATAATTTATTTCACAAATAAACCCCAATTGGGCAATACCAAACACTAGATTTACACCACTGAATATAGCCCAAGTGAGCAGACTCACTGTGCCTCTCCCTAAAGCACTTTCATATACCTGATAAAAAACATAAATAAAGCTCAGGTGAGCAGATTCTAACACCTTGCATTGTTTCTGCTATAAATATTACATAAAGCATACATTTGATCTCATGAAGTTTGTAAAGTATGTAAAACCTCTATAAAATCTATACAAAACTGATCAGTTAATAATGTATGTGTGACCCACACCCTGTGTGAAAATTAAAGTGCTTTGTGCTACAGTACTGTTAAAAATGGTTTTATTTTGGAAATACCTTGTTACTTATTAAGAGAGATTATCACTGTTTCTACAAATGTATGTTAAATCCATCAGGAATTTTCCTGTTTAACTATGTAATATACCTGAACTCGAGCTGTCTCAATGCTTTCTCTCTATCACCCCTTCTGATGGTAACAGTTATTGCATCAAATATGAAATATATCAGTCCTTGCATATCACTTGTATGCTGTTCTTCAAAGTGACAAGCTACTGGGTGCATTCTATACCCATTTTTGATAGCTCGTAAGTGCTGGAGGATTCTTTTGTGGACTGGGAGTGTGGTGCTGCCCACAGACATTAATCTACAAGGAGACGGTAGAATGTAGTCTGCATGTTATTTTTTGCAATGATGATTTCCCTTTATGGTCTTCACAGTTTTTGAGGAAGGTGATTTAAGTTCCTTTGTATTTTTCTCATGTTGATAGGCCTTACACTTGCCACACTACCTAAACCCCAAACTCTGGCTAAGTCAAACTTTCTTAGTTTGGTTGTTTATTTTAGGACTACTCTTCACAAGGTCCTCCCTCATTGATTTGGCTCTCCTGAAGGTGACACCTGGACTACATTGAGCTACTTTACCTAATACTGGAACATTGCTGAATAAATGTCAGCATTTCTGAATTAAAGACCAAACTGCACCTTCACTTGCTTATTGAAAGCCATGATTAATCTAAAATGGGAGTCAACCTTTGTTTGTATCCTCATTTCTTTATTCCTAACAGGAAGATGTTCCTTAATTTGGCTTTAGCTTTTCTTTTTGTATCTTCTATATAGGTTTACGAATAACCCCCTAGCCTGAAATCTCATTGACAGGTCTTCTAGTGCTTTACTATCCTCATTATTCTTCCAACAGCTTCTTATAATGCATAGACTCTCCTCATAGGGGATGCTCTTGACCGAATTGCAAGGATGAAAGCTAGATGCGTGTAGTAGAGTATTACGAGAAGCAGGATTCCTGTATAACTTAGTCTAAAGTTTCCTATCTTTCACATAAACTGTTAGGTCAAGGAAATTACCTTTAATGTTACTGATTGTAATAGTGAAGTGCATATTAAGATTGTTAGCACGAATGTTCTCCAAAAACAAACGTTTTAGCACTTCCCTCTTTGCCCTTCCACACTTAAAAAAGCCATTGTTAAGCCTTCTCCAGTATTACACATGTTCACCCAATCTTGATGATGTCCCAGCTGGACCGCCTGCTCTTCCCACCAGCCCATATGCAAATTAGCTTAGCTGGGGGCTAAGCAAGTGCCCAGCGCCATAGCTCTCATCTGCTGGAACAATTCATTATTGAAGAGAAAAAAATTACGTTCCAAGCGTCTTCGTATCATCTTCACCAACATTTTGACATGCTTCTATATCTTTAATGTTCTGGCACCTACTGCTTTCAAACAGTCAATATAGTATACCTATATGGAGTGTTGCTACTTCCATGGTCATTAAAATATAGTCATCTTCCCATTGGAGGTTATACATTTTCTCAGAAAGTCACTCATATCCTGTATGTAGCAGGGCAAATTCCTAACAAAATCCCAGAGGAAGTGGTCAAAATATTTTGGAGTATTCTCAAAAGAGCTCCCTAAAGCTGAAATAATAGGACTCTCTAGTGGGTTTACTTTGTTTTTGTGCTCTTTTAGAACTAGATACAGTACAGGTTTTTTTTTATGTTCTATTCTTAAAAACTGATAGTCCTCATGAGTTAGGAGACCCTGGTCATGCCATTGATTAGCTCATTATTATACTCATTATGTAGAAATGTTATTGCTAGGTTGGGGACCCTTACATAGCAGGACACATTATTAAGTTGATTATATGATCCTACCACATATTTTTCTTTTGACGACAAGATCATGTTCCTATCTTGTCAGAATTTCTGAAACATTCTACTCTAGCTTGCAATTTATCGATCAAACAATGATATGTTTTCTGGTGATTATCACTATGTACCTCTTATTAGTATTAACATACTACATCGTTAAGCCATGTGTGGCCAAGTCATTAAATATGTTCAAAGCTTCTTTTGGCATAGTGAGTATGAATTTAGATAGAGGCCTAAAATCATTTGGAACATTGCCACACACATCAATGCCATTCTCCACCATTATTGCTTTCTCACAGGTTTGCGCAAATATACCAATGTTTTCTTTTTCCAGTTCATGGAGTTCCCTCATCAAGTTCATATCTGCCACTCTCAATATGTGTTGTTTACTCTCTCTGGATTCCATCGCCTAGGCCATCTTCTTGGGCTGTGTCTTAAAAAACATATTCAGTTTCATTGATTTTCTGAACTTGAAGATATCTATCCTGATCTGTGTATGATTCATGTTCTGTTCAGGACAGAAGCACAGTCCCAATTAATATCTTCTTTTACAATGTCAATTGTATATCAGTTAGATTAATGATCATGTTGTTACTTTCTCCCAATTTTGCTTCTGTTAGCTCTTCCCCATCTCATTGATTTGTCTCTCACTTGGTTTATTCTTTCCAGAGGCTAAGTGCCTTTTCCTCCTCTGCCTCTTCCTTTTGGTGGCTTTTGATTTTGTTCTCCTAGGCGCAGATTGAAACACCAATGTAAATGTAAAAAAATCTAATTCTCTGGCAATGAAGGGGACTGATCCTTTTGGACCTCCTGCTGCCCCTTCTTCAACATCAGTATCAATTTCCGTGCTTGGTACACTACTTGATGTTTCTTGCCCCAACCTTTTGGCTTCGGTAAGACATTGACTACATAAATTGTAGATTGTTTTGGCAAATGTAAGGATTTGGCCCCGGCCATAGTTTCCTTTGTCTCATTTGAACTTCTGAGGTTTTCTGATCTTAATTGAGTCTTCTAGTTTATCCAGTCTTTGTTTCACATCCACAGTAATTTACTTTATTAATTCCTGATATGCTTCTTTATTATTATCCGCCTGTATTGTTTTGATTTCCTTCAGAACATTCTTTCTGTTTCTTTCTGCATGCTTAATTAGAATATTCATACATTCATCTTTAGGATTCATAATTATTTTCTTCCCATTCACGTTGCATGTTGGAGTTTTCATAACTGGGTGCAGCTAATTTGGGAGGTTGCCCCAGTGCCTGTCTCTCTGGGTGTGAGAATATGTGTGTGAGGGTGTGTCTGGGTGTGAGATTGGGTGTGAGAGGGGCTATGTGGATGTGAGAGTGGGTGTAAGAGGGTGTCTCTGAGTGTGACAGTGGGTGTGAGCGTCTGTGTACACCTGTGAGTGGTTTTGTAAATGTCTCAGTGGGTCTCTGAGAGGGTACATGAGTATCTAGGTGGGTCTGTGTGTGTGAGTGCACGAGTCTGTGTGGGTCTGTGAGTGGGTGTGTGAGTGGGTGCATGAGTTTTTTAGTGGGTCTGTTAGTGGGTGCATGAGTCTCACAGGGGTCTGTGAGTGAATGCGTAAGTGTCTGAGTGGGTCTGTGAGTTGGCATGTGAGTATCTGAGTGGGTCTGTGAGTGGGTGCATGTGTCTCTGTGTGAGTTTCTGTGTGTGTCTGTGAGCGGGTGTGTGTCATTAGTTGTGTGAGTGACTCTGCCACAAAGGAACCTCACTTGCCCTTTTATCCAACAAGAATCCACAGATGAGCATGAAATATCTACCCAAGTGGAGTTCTTTCTACCTCCTCGGGTAAATGTATAGCATGTATTCTACACTACAACTGCATCATGGAGCACAAGGAAATGTCATCAGTAACTTTTTGTGAGTTGGTCAATGTGTTTGTTCCTTGTGCATCTTTCTTCAAAATTCTGTCATAACATGAATTTTCCTATAGAGAGGCCAATGAGATTACAAAAATGCAAATCTCCACCAAACCAGGGTCCTTCCTCTTATCTAGATGATGTAAGTGCTTCTATGTTTTGTGGAGATGTCCCCATATTCCTTGGCATCAAAAACACACCATCATAATCTGGTGGAAATGTACAAGGGGCCCTTTGGGAAGTTGCCCATCATCCTGGCAAAAGGGGTGAAGACATATGCATACTACTAAGGTAGATGTTGGTGGTCCAAGTGGGCGGAGCTTTGAGGTGATTTGCACGTTTGCATACTCTTAGCAATTTAAAGGGAGAACCATGAGCCCCTCCCTCCCCTGACTGATTTCATCCCGGGGGGACCCTGTCCCCCAGGACTCATCACTATTCAATGGAGGAGGGGGGCCCCATGGTCAAGCTGCCCTCCTCCCCAGGCCGATCTCAGCCCGAGGACCCCACCCCTCCAATGGAGGAGAGGGGCTACATGCCCCCCCCCTTCCCTGGGTTGATTTTGGCCCCAGGGACCTCATCACCCAGGACCCAGCCA
The DNA here is from genome assembly GCF_031143425.1 of Pleurodeles waltl. Classification (NCBI taxonomy): domain Eukaryota; kingdom Metazoa; phylum Chordata; class Amphibia; order Caudata; family Salamandridae; genus Pleurodeles; species Pleurodeles waltl. The sequence continues at coordinate 581,292,896 of NC_090444.1, read as the reverse complement.
TCTGTCCTGGGTGTTCTATAGGTTCCCCTCGCGGTCCCAGCTGACTCCAGACCTCCCACAGGGAGCGGGCATTGCTTTTGCACACAGTAAGCTGCTAAACATGTAGCTCCCTGTCTGCAAAAGCAATCATTTCCTCTGTTTCCATGGCCGCATCTCTGCAGGCAGAGAAAAAGAGGAAATGTCTGCTTCCAGCAGGCAAGAGCACTTTGGTAGCTCTCGCCTGCTGAAAGCAGAGTGTTTGCTCTGACTTTGTGGGAGCTGGAAAAGCTCCTGCTAAGTCAGAGCAAACAGCTATGTCCTGGGGTGGACACCCCGGGACATAGTTGGAGCCAAGCCTGTGGGTGGATGTCTCCAGGATCATTATTGGCTCCATGATGGAGGTCACACGGCCCCCCTCCAATGTTTAAATAGCCCAGCGGTCCGTGACAGACCCCCTTATTTGTTAAATTTCCTCCCCCGAGGGAGGTGCTTTTTAGCCCTGGTGGGGCCCTTAAGGGACTCCTAGACCAAGGCTAGGTGCTCAGGGTGACCCTACCCCTGTCCCTTTTTTTCACTTTTCTTCTGGGACTCCGTTGAAGACAAGTCCCAAGATGGCGGACTTCCTTGTCCCGAGTCCCAAGATGGCGGACTTCCTTGTTGAAGTGTTGGCAGCCAATCAGATATCAGCACAAGGACAGTTGGATCCACAGAGGATCCGTATCCCTAGATATCTAGATTTTTTTACCTTTAATTTCTCCAAAACTGCTGAACAAATTTGCCCCAAATCATGAAAAGCATGGGCCAAGAACTAGCTTTGTGCAATTTGGTGCAATTCCGTCCAGTGGTTCGGGCTGTAGTCATGTTCAAAATCCCTATGGGAAAATGCATAGGGAAAATGTATTTTGGGACCTCCCTCTTTTTATTCGTCCCCACTTTACAGATCACCCCGAAACTTTAACGACAGCAGCTAAACTGACCAAACTATAAGTTTTGAAAATTTTGTGAAGATCATAGGCCCTAAGTATTAATGGAAATAGGAAGACATTATAGTACACTTCCAGGCAATAGATTAATCAGCAAATAATTCATCTTCAACAAAGGCATGGTTCACAATACATTAATAGAAGAGAGCAGGATCCCGCTAGTGCACAAAGTTGCATTGACAGTACAATGAGCAAGAAGTGCATAATCAAGAGAGATTCACATATATTACTGGTTATTTGCTTTACATAGCCACCTGAGGGCATCTTACAGAGCCACCATCACTCATCTCCCACAGCAGAAACATCCCTGCCCTCTGTCTTCCCGTCTCCTTGCCAACTAGGTAGGTCTGATAAGTACCCTATGGTTCCTGGGGCAGCTCTGGGGTGGGCGTAATTCACTATTCATGTCAGTTTGTGTGGTGCAGTATACCATGGTGGTATGCCTAACCTTAAGTGTTGTTAGTGAGCTGCGAGCCCACCTCATAGCCACCATACGTCTTGCAGGCAGTAAACCTATGACCTTCAGATGCCTAACTTCTCAGTCAATGTCTCTATCGTACCGCAACAGAACTAATGCACTCCGAGGCAAAACCATGCATTATGTGCAAATCCAGCTACACTCTTTCCACATCTTTGACATTCCACGGTATCTCATGGGCCATGTCTAAATAATAATTCTGGAGTTTAGTATACCCAATTAATCTATTTAAAATTTGCCAACCTGTGTCTACCATTCAAGGAGATAGTCTTAACCACTGAACAAAAGCATTGTCACTGTTGTCAGTTATGACTATACCAAGAACTCTCTTCCACTCAAGTCGAGCTTTTGTCAGCCCAGGTCCGCATGCCTCTTCAGCATGCACATAAAGCCTTGCCACTAGCATGTTACGGGTAGCAGCCTGCAGCAGAGAGGACAGTGCAGGAATGTGAGGGGGCTCCAGAAAATCATCACCCAACAAATCCCATAATATATGTCTAGCTCCGTAATAATGGTAATAGAGTAATAGCAGTAGCACATTGTGCCATCTTGGAAGAAACCTCCCATGGTATCAATCCCTAGTGTGTGTAAGGCCTGCCTAGCCCCTCTTTCCCGACCCATGGGGAACCAAGAACACCAGGTCATGGGAACATGTGGTGAATACAATAAGGAACCAAACTGAAGATCTAGTAGACTGTGCCAGGCATGCACTGTGACATTTAAGAAACCAAAGATGCCATGCCTCTGTTTCAGGTTGCTAAATAGAGTTTGAGGTAACTTGCAGGGGTGTGCGGCATCCCTCTCCAGGTACAGGTGTGGTAATTTGCACATGTCGTGCAGCCAATAATGGGCAAACATACTTTGCACTCCGTTGCAGTATATCACCTACTCTGGAGCATTTAGGCTACCCACATCATATAGCATGGTAAGTATCTCCAAATGTACTCTTGGCTGTTTCTGCGCCAAAGCCAATTTTATCATGAGTGACCATAAATTATTGAACACTGCTTGGGACAGCAACATTGGTACATTCTGAAACAGGAATAAACATCTGGGTAACACCACAATCTTCATGATAGCTATGCGCCTGATTAGTGATTGTGGCAATTCAATCCAGTGGTCAACCGCCTCAGATAGCTTTTGTGCCCCTCTACTATAATTATCAAGGAGGACCACTGCTGGGTCTGTGTGCACCTGAATTCCCAGGTAACCTACTGAGTCCATCAACCACTGTTGGGGATATTCCAGTATTACAGTCGTCATGGCTGGGGTGAATTGAAAAACAATAGATTTGTCCAAAGTCACGTGAAAGCCAGAAAATTGCAGTATCGGGTGAGATTACATTCTGAATGGCATATATACAGCAGTGTATCATACGCGTGTGCCAAAACTATCAGGGTGTAACATAGGAATCACAAGCCGCTATGTCCATGGTTCTCACGCAGTGCACACACCAATGGTCCTACCACCAAGGCAACCATGCCTGTAATCCAGATAGGAGCAGATACAACCCCATTGATATGAATCTTAGTAGTTGGCAAAGTGTAGAGTACTTTCACTAGGTGAAGTAATACCTCTCTAACTCCAATGTGACACAGCATGGTTAGGATGAACCCCCATTCGACAGAATCGAATGCCTTTTCTGCATCCAAGAAGAGAGCAGCTGTCATGACCCCCGGATCAATTCAGTGAATATCACTGAATAGTGTTCTGAGATTGAAAATGAGACTACGGTCCTGGATGAATCCAGCCTGTTCCACTCGCACTACTTCGGATAGAAGCAGAGCCAGTTTATTGGCCCAGAGCTTGGCGTAAAGTTTAGTATACAGATTAAACAGTGCTAGTGGTCTGTAAGATGAACACTGATTCCGTGGTTTGCAGGGTTTCAGCAATGTCTCTATTAAAGCCTCACACATGGTTGCGGGTATGGTGCTCGTCTCCACCATCTTCTCGTATAATGTGACAAGGTGAGGAACCAGTAAATCCTGGTAGGCCTTGTAAAAGGATACAGTGAACCTCCCTGTGCCTGGCATCTTTCCTGATTGCATGCCCTTAAGTGCCATGCATATCTCTGCTGGTTGCAGAGGTGCCATCAAATGTTCCCTATGTTCAGTGGTAAGCTAGGTCATAACTATATGTGCTAAATAATCAGTGGTAGTGGCATCATCATGTGGAAGTCATGACTGGTACAAGTCAGCATAGCATCTTTGGAATCTGTCTACTAACTGGTCTAGATCGCTCATGGATTGTCCTTGCTCATCTTGTGACTCTAAGATTACATCAGACTCCCTACTGGGGTGCATCAATGCAGCTAGCCTGGTACTGGGACATTCTCCCTCTCCATAAGTACACACAATAGCATATTTTCCTAAGTGGTGAACTTCACTTTGGGCTGTCTCGTGTAATTCATCCACCTTTGCTTTAATAACACACGCGGTTGTCAGTGAAACTTTGGTGTCTTTGCTCCAACTGTGCTATCTCCCCCTCAAGATGCATCAAGTGGCTCTGTTGTGATCTAAGGACCCCTGCATGTTTACGTATCATAATGCCTGATATATATACCTTAAACGTCTCCCAGACTGTTGCAAACGTATTAACCATTCCCACATTGAGACAGGAAAAACTTCTCAATGAAAAGGGCCAATTCATCTCGGAATACTGAGTATAGTAGGCACTGGGGGGGAAGTGCCAGGTGAATACAGCAATCTTTTGCACTTGGAGATTGAGCTCCAACACCACAGGTGAATGATCGGAGTCAGTTCCTGCCAGTGGTTCACATCGCTGGCCCAAAGACATCAATCCCGTATATGTAAGCCAAAATTCAGAGCTTGTGTGGATGTCATGCACTGTGGAATAGTGAGTGTATCCCGTCCCAGTGGGGGACCTATGACACCAGACATCGAGGACCCCTGCCTGTTAGCAGGATAGCTTGTGCAGCCACTGAAGGACGATGGGGAGGGCCCTTGGAGCGGACACTATCAGGATTTAAAAGAAAATTAAAATATGTGCCCCAGATCTGTGGCAGATCACCCCATTGTAGCAGACGTGAGCTAAGAGAATGATAAAACTGTGGGTCATCGTAATTAGGTCCGAAAACCCCTACAACCAACAGTGCCAAGTCCTCCCTGTCGTATTGGACCACTACATACCTACTCCCCCTGTCCATGCACACCTCTTTTAGATGAATCACAGATCGACTATCACTCCTCCCTCAATCCGTAGACTCCAACCTGATGCAATTTGGAGGCCTCCTCCACCACAATGGAAGGAATCGCACTACCTCTCAGAGTACAGTGGCGAGATTATGCTCCAGATGGTGTACAGCAGTGCATCATCTGCATGTGCCAAGATTATCAGGTTGTAACCTGGGAAGTGCAAGCCCCTATATCCATGGTACTCATGGAGTACAGTAAAGGAGACACGGGGCAATCCTGCCTGGTGCCTTACGTAATCGCAATGGAAGCACATACAACCCTATTTACATCAATCTGAGCAGTTGGCAAAGTGTAGAGTACTTTCACTAGAAATACCTCTTGAACTCTGATGCGACACAGCATGGCTAGCATAAACCCCCATTTGACTGAATCGAATGCTTCATGGAGGGTAAAATCCTTTAACTTATTGACACCAAATTCCTGACTCCTTACCACCTGCTCCGTGATATAATTATTTCCTAAAGAAGCTGAAATCAGTTTGTCGGCAACTTGAGAGAGAATGGCGCAGCTTCCATAAAGAGGAGGATAAAATGTGGTTAAGATCCTTTCTACATGTTTATAAAAAGGCGATTAATAAAGTAAAAACTGATTACTATGTCACCGCCATTCGAATCACACCCAACAGCACCAGAACAATCTTTGACATCATGCAGAGGGTCTCTAACCCTTATTGTCTGAAAAGAGACATCACTCTGTCCCATGAACTATGTGACAACCTTGCTCCATTCTTCGAGGAAAAGATGGACAAGATTCTGGGTGATATCAGGGATGCTCCCCAGTCTAGTTGCCCATCCCCAGTTACTGCACCCACAGTTAATAACCTAGGGAATCTCTTTCTCACCATTCACGTATCCGACCCTTGAAAGTCAACTTAAGGCATAGGTTAGATTATTTTGAATTCATCTCCAGTGATAGTTTCTTCTCCTTAGCCAGATCCATTTCTTCTGGCTCTGCTCTAGGCCCTTTGCCGTAGAGGAATTGGAAAAGCATTGTGGAAGATTCCTTCCTGCTGCTATTACAGACTTGTAGTCAGTTGCTGGACTCCATTACAATCCCTCAGATTTGAAAAAAAAAGCCATTGTTTCTCCTATTTTGAAAAAATCCTCCTTGGACCCGTCGGTCCTCAGTAGATTCAGACCCATTGCTTTGCTGACTATTCCCATAAAATGTCTGGAATGCTATATTAGTAGGAAACTTTCCTGCCCTCTGGAACAACAGACCTTATTAAAGCAGGAGCAGTTTGGGTTTAGACCAGGACACAAGATTGAGGCCCTCATTACGACCCTGGCGGTTTGTAACCGCCAGGGCCGCTGGACGCGGAGGCACCGCCGACAGGCCGGCGGTGCCCCACAGGGCATTCTGACCGCGGCGGTTTGGCCGCAGTCAGAAAGGGGAAACTGGCGGTCTCCCGCCAGTTTCCCGCTGCCCCTTTGAATCCTCCAAGGCGCCGAGGGGATTCTGACACCCCCTACCGCCATCCTGTTCCTGGGCATGGGCACTGCAGGGGCCCCCATAAGAGGGCCCCACTTTGTATTTCACTGTCTGCATTGCAGACAGTGAAATACGCGACGGGTGCCACTGCACCTGTCGCACCTTCCCACTCCGCCGGCTCGATTCCGAGCCGGCGTCCTCGTGGGAAGGTTGTTTCCCGCTGGGCTGGCGGGCGGCCTTAAGGCGGCCGCCCGCCCGCCCAGCGAGAAACTCAGAATGCCGGCCGCGGTCTTCAGACCGCGGTGCGGTATTCCTGCGACGCAACTTTGTTGGGCGGCCTCCGCCGCCCATCAAAGTTGTAATGAGAGCCTGAGTCTGCTCTACTCACTGCCATGGATGAGCTCCAGATGTTAGTAGATCACTGCCAGTCAGCAATCCTGATCCTTCTTGACTTATCTGCTGCTTTCGACATGGTAAACCATAACATCCTTTTAGATAGACTTGCCCTGGCCAGAGTAGGAGGAACAGCAGTGAAATGGCTGTGCTTCTATGTATCTAAGCACAGCCAAGGTGTTGGTCTCTCAACTTTTTGGTCGAGTTTCAGGAAAATAAAACATGGAGTTCCCCAAGGGACAGCCTTTAGTCCAATTTTGTTCAATCTAAATTGTTGACCCCTTGTGACCCTTATTAAATCTCATAACCTCAGAATAGTTAACTATGCTGATGGTACCCAGCTGATATTGCCAATAGACAGTGACTACCAGACAGCCGTCAATGTATTTAATAATATTGTGTAAAGGACATTGCCATTTGACTAAACTCTAACTCCATTAAATTCAACAGCAATAAAAGAGTTCCTGTGCTGCTCAGCAAACAAAATTCCATTGAATCTCCCTTCTAACTTCTGAAAGGATTAGCCCTCTACTTCTGACTCGATCTGCCATCTGGGAGTGAATTTTTACAACAAGCTGTCCCTTGAAGATTATACTACAAAGGTGCCCCAGACTTTTTAATCAATAGATTAAATAGAGTTCAAGTCGCTGCAGCCAAACTGGCCTTCAACTGGCTCAGAAAGCTGTCCGCTCGGACGCCTTTAAGGAACTACACTGGCTACCAGTGAACCAGAGAATACTTTTTAAATACTTATGCATTCTTTTCAAACCTCTCCACGGCATTGGGCCTATCCCTCTGCAGAACCGGTTTCAAAAATATTCCCCTAGGAGAGGTCTGCACACCTAGTAAAGTGTCAGACACCGGGACAGTTGTCTGAAAACCAGGACTGTCCAGAGAAATTCAGGACGTCTAGTCACCCGACTGTTAACAACTTTATCTAAAATGGCAAACGCTCTAATATACCAGTGATCACTGTTTTTTAAAGTAAGAGGCACTGTTAAATATAAACTCTGAATTCATTCTAATTCAAGGGAAACTAAAAGCATTACAAAAACAGAACAAGTGATTATAACGTTTGAGCAGAACCTCAACAATTTATCCCAGCTAGACAACCCAACTGATTTAATTCAAATAATTACAATTACATCAAAACTAATCAACTTAAAGGCCTTATCTCAAACTCTATCCAGCCCAGATATTAAATCCATTACTTCAGAAATAAATAACAAATCCAGCTCAGATTCAATGAAGATTCCCTCTAACTGGTCTCATAACATAGTTAGGAAGAGTAACAAAAACAATCAAGTCTGCACCACTACATTTTAGTCAACTGAAAGGTAATCACTAAAATAGGGCATAGTGATACAAATTGCAAGCACAAAGAGACTATAAGAAAAAACATGCAGTAACACGACAAAAACGGGCAACAATTATGTGTACAAACCGGTCAGAACTTGGGCAGCAAGGAGAACCAGTTTGTGTACCACTCCTACTCAGGGATATTTTCTTCTTCACGCATATCCTTCTGTAGTTAGTGCAGGGCTTGAATGGCAGGTGTCAAAGTTACATTGTCCATGTCATTGCCAAGTATGAACATGCATCAGGATGCACAAGCCTTTGTACACACCCTACCCTCCATTGCTGTCATCAAGTCCAAGACATTAGAATGTTGCACCCTGTCATTTGCAACCAGCGGGCATTTGCTTTTATCTGCAGGGTGAGCATCAGTGAATAGTCTAAACTCCTCAAGAATGGCCTTGTACTGAGCACAGCCAAAATAGTCAGCAGTTCTTTTGCACTGAGCCAGATACAAAAGTGTTGTTTCCCTCCTCAACGGGTGTATGTTTTGCGTTGCCTCCATGGTACCAATGAGGTGGCTGGATTTGGGTGTCAGCATCACCTGAATTGTGGGGAACTGACTTGAATCCCACACCAAGTAACAACTGGCAGCCTAATCTGTTTCTGGCCAGCTAGCAGCGCACAACTTCGTGACTTCTGAAGTAAATTGTAGTGAATCATATCTCATCCTTTTCTCTCAGTTACATCTGCCTCACACATCCAAAGACAAACAGAAGCAGGGAATGGTTCAATAAGGTTCATTGGATCAGCTGCGTCTTAGATAAAATAACATGAAATGCAATAATTAAGATGATGAAACTTACTAGCAGCAAAATAGTGGCAAGAAAAGTGAAACACATGAAAAGTCCCTCCATACTGTCACTATACATGAGATATGTGATCCCTGCCTAAGCTATGTTAAAGCACAGCAGGATAAGCAACCTCAGCATATGGAGCAAAAACATTTTAAGTGGACAAAATAAAATCATAGCAGTGGTATCAATGAAGCTGAATTTAAAAGTCATTATCATTTTGAAGATCCAAGAAGGGCAGCTCATAGATGGCTTCCTGTAGCAAAGGAACCCTCAACGCACATGTCTGGTAATGAGCCCTTAGCAAGAACATCAACAGATCAGCGTCCAATGAAAGTAAGCGCCACTTATAGAGACAAACTTTTGGTTCACATTTGAAAAGGCACAAAAGGCATTGAAACACAGACTGCACAAATTCACATTTGAAGTAGCAATATGAGGCCAAATATCTGCTACTTTGGTCTGTTGCATGGGGGAAAAAGAGTGTTCACGACACAGCTGCGCTGGTGGAAGCGCCATCAGTGCTCCTTGCTGTGATGGGACAGCCATTGCAAATAAAAAACAGCAAAAGTAGGATGAACCTATTATGGCCAAAGCAATTGGAAATCCCCCCAAAACAATCAAAAATAATAAGTAAATGGCTGAAGGTATTATGCCAAATATAGAAGAGAAAGTACTGATGAAACCAGAACCAACCGCCTTAAAGAAATGTGCAACCACTGTAGTGCTGGGTGCATAAAGAATCTGTCCCACTAGTTCACCAAAGTGTCTCAGAAAGTTTGTATTTAAAAGTGACTGTATTTCTGTAGATGACCTCACTACTTGGAGCGCGTAAGTCTCATATGCAGATGTCAGCACCAAATTTTTTTGAAACACAAAATATTTTAGTCTGCTTAACTTGTCCAAATTCACATTTGAAGTAGCAATATGAGGCCAAATATCTGCTACTTTGGTCTGTTGCATGGGGGAAAAAGAACGTTACCCTAACAGGTGACAATTTGAGAGACCAAAATTATATAAGCAATTCCGGCTTGCATTCCACAACAGCTCTCACATAGCTTCCATTAGAAAGCACCTGTAACGCTAGTCTAATCAAGGGGACTGGAACTCCCTTCAGATATAAATTTGCTGCTGAAGCAAGGGCAGCTGCTTACAAACCATTCAATGGCTCACAGAAGTCTTGCATTCACTGCAGCTAAGAAAGACATCTTTCATGCCATTGAGACAGTTGTGAGAAAAGGATAGCTCCCACTCCTTATGAATGTAACTACCTCCTAGCCCTTCATATCTGCGCACTGGAAAGTGTTTTAGGCAGGATGTGAATTGCAGTGTTGAAATAGGCAGATTGATGCCCCCGTGTATTAACCATTCAGTGGATGGTATTTCAGCCACAGTAAAGCAACTTTTCTAACTTTTTGATGTTTAGCATAACACGTAATTTCCTTCTTAGCTATTTTTTGTTGCTGTCATGTCAAATTAAATGCAGAAAAAATGTCCCTCGCGGATATGGGTTACCATAGAACGCAACTAGATTTCAATGTTTATAGTGTCCATCCTAACTGCATAATGGACCTAAGATGGTTCTTTCCATGTTGTAAAAATGAAATGAGTTTCCAAATGTCATTATAAACTGCATATAAGAAGTGCTTTTTACATTTTCTTCTGGAGCCTAACAGGAAATTCTGCAAGTCTGTGTTGTTTGACAGGAGACTGAGGTGTTCTTTAACAGTATATAGTGAGGACCTTTTTAACCATTGCTGGCATAATTTCCCTACTGTACGTTGTTACTATACCCGAATATTCTGATGACACATAGCAGAGTTCTGGTCTATTAGTTCTAAAATCCCCTGTGGAGTTTACAAAATGTGCATGACAACCATTTGTGTCCAAGGCCACAATAACCACTCGCCAGGATGTGAAAGTGATGTGTTCAATGTTCCATTTTGGACCCACCCATCGAGCTGATCTTCAGTTGCGTTAATGTATTTTTGTCATTTATAGAATTTAGCATGTGCAGGGATACTGGGCGCATTCAATTCCTTAATTTTTGCCAAGCCTAAACAATTTGTCTGTTGTACAGTTTCATTTAGAAATATAATTTGAAAAGGTATCAGGCAGGTTCTAATTAATGCTTCCTTTTTCATTATTTGCCAATTTTATTTGAAAAGGTATCAGGCAAGCTCTAATGAAAGCTTCCTTTTCCATTCTTTGCCAATTTTTAGTTCCCCATACACTCTTTAGGTCAATTGACTTCAGCCAATAATCATAATCTTCTACAGCCAACCGGGAAGCAAAGAAATCAGAATAAATACAATTTGTATCTGTCAAAATATTGTGCATTTCTATTATAGGCAATTTAAGATAATACGACTCAGCATTTTTAATATTGTATCCAGAGAAATATGCAAACTTCAGAGTATGTTTTGGAACTCATGACTTGTAAAGTTGGACTATGTTCCCATTGCATGTAATTAAAAATAGTCTTTGGGGTCATGTGTTATGAATAAAATGATGTTCATAACAGCTATAACAGAACATATCTCCAAACTTTTCTTTTAATTGCTAAACATCTTTACTTTCAAATACAGTAAAATATTCTACTTCAGATGACAGAATCAACTGTTTTACAACCCAAAAATTAGAGATAACTACAGTTGTGACATCATTCATTGAAAGAAATATGGAATTGGCCTCCATCGGGCAATATATACCAAAAGATACTTTATCCCAAACAATCCCATCAGGAATTGGTATAGCTGTAATATTCAGTAGGGACAAATCACGATGGAGTTTATGCGAGGAAAAATTTGGTTTTAGGACCTCCTCCACCAGTTCAACTGCAGGAAGGTAATGACCATTTATTAATAAGAAAAATACAATGACAAACCCAATCCAAAGAATGAAGGCAAGTACAGTTAATTAGAGCCATAGATAGTTGCATGGATGAATGAAATAGTTAATTTTGAGCCAATTTATGAGCTTACATGCTCTTGACAGTCTTGTTGCAGAAGAGGCAGATGTGTCAGTGAAGGAGTCATTGACATCGGCAAAATTTCCAGGAGCAGTTAATTCAAAAACTGGAACCGTGTTTGGAAGAGGAGAACTGGCAGAAAACTCCCTTGGTGGTTCATAGTAAACAATTCCATCTGTTTGAGTTCAATTTGAGTACAGTTGCTCATTGTTGTGGACATTGCTTGTCTTAGAGGAAGTTTGTGGAACTGATGAAAGATCATTTTCCACCCTCCCCAAGCTCAGAAAGGTGTCAGCGTTGCTGCTCAAAACCTTTAGAGGAACATCCTGGTCTGTAGTAAGAGGGAGTTGGGGACTACCCAGGAGTCCTCTAGGTCTGCTGTGCAGGATCGGCCATATGGTGTATTTTGACATTGTCAATGGAGACAAAGCTCTTCTTTAAAAGCTATTTCAAAGCTATTTCTTTAGAACCGGGGGTGGTGGTAGAATAACTGTTCTGGTACCATGTATTCCCAGGATTGAAAACTGTGCACAATAAGAAGGACCAAACTCCTTTTTCACAGCAATCTTTTCAAGCACTAGATCCCCAACTTTTGGAATCCAGCCAGTAAATGTTATTGGTGTATCCCTTATTCCCAAGGAGGCGGCACTAGCAGATGCATTGTTGTCACTGAACTGTTGTAAGTCCTGGAAGACAGTGACACTTTAATTTATGTCGAAAGGTTTCTCTGCTGTCTCTGCGCCAGGACCATCAAGATATGGATCATACATTTGTGTTCCAAACAGGCATTCATATGTATGGGGGACACCCTCCCAGGAACCTTCTGGGCAGTTTTTAAGTGCTTTTTGGACTCCATACAGGTTATAAAGCCAACTAGGACCTGTGCCTAATGCTCTCGCTGTTATGGATTGCTTCAAGTCCTGGTTTCTTCTCTCCACAAAACTGTTTCTCTCAGGATTATACAAAGACAAATAATACAGTTGGACCCCTAATAAAGCCATGGTATCCCTGCGTGCCCTTGAGGCAAAAGCAGGGCCCTGGTCTGAGTGGAAAGCCGCAACTGCATATGTGCTGATATAGATTTGTGAATCTTTAATAACAGTTTGAGCATCAGAAATAGCCATACCCACAGAAATCTGGAGCAGGAGTCGACAGTGACTAAGTTGTTTTTGTAGGGACCACAATGGTCCAGGTGAACACATTGTAGAGGTTTGTAGGAAATTAGGAGGGGTGTCTGCAATGGGCATTTGATGGTGAACCCTTTTATTTGCTGACAGATGTCACAGCAAAGGACATACTGCTTGGTCTGTTTGTACAGAGCTGGCCACCAGTAACATGCTTGTAGTAGAGAAATAGTAGCCGCCACACCAGCATGGGGCAGAAGCAAGTCCTTCATGTGCTGCTTTAATTTAACTCAGGTCTTTGATCTTGGCTGGGTGTCACACGATCACCCAGCCCTGGTATTGTTACTAGGGCAGTATTTAGGATAGATATACAATAGGAATATTTGGCAGGATATGCCTTTGGCATGGGCTTGCTTTGAACTGAAGCTTGCACAGCAGCCAATGTTTCATCATCCAACCTTGTCTCTGAGCGAGTTATTGCAGCAACAGAGCCTGCAGACTTGGCCGCTTCATCAGCCAAGGTATTGCCTGCAACATGTTTACCAACATGTTGATGTCCCAATGTATGAATTACATGGACATGGACATTGTGTAGCATTTCTTACAGATCCTCTGCTTTCCCCCAGGGTAGTCTGTGTTTGAAGGGGTTACCTTTTGAAACTCTGAACCCATTCTGGTGTCAGTAATGCAGATATTCATTCAAGGACTGAATACAGTAGTTTGAATCACAAGCAATTAATGTTAACTGTCCTGTATCCGTGTGTTCCAGTGCCATCAGCAGGGCCTTGAGCGTTACTCATTGTGCAGTACAGTCCCCGAAGGTCTGCGTGTCGGTATATTGTGGATGGAATTCACCATCCTTCATGTAGCCACTCACAAATGCACAGGCAGCGGAGTATTGATGTTTCATGCCTACTGCTGGTTGGGCTGAGCCATCAGCGTACGTAATTGTTTGATATTGTTCAATGACAAAGTATTTGCTGGAACTGGGTATTCTAGTTCTCATTAGGGAAATTCTTGAGTTTTCAATTTAGGGTCAAAAACATAATCAACATCAGTGGCTGTCAGAGACTTTCCCATTGAATCCAACACAGATGTAATGCCTTGGCATTAGGAACAATAGCTTTTGTGACAGCCTCGAGGGCTGAGAACGGAGATACGACAATAATGTGTTTCCCCTGGGCCAGAGGTCTCTCTTTAATGACAGCCATCTGAACAGCAGACAGTTATTTCTGTTGGTGCAAAGCATTGTTCAGCTGTGGAATACAGATGTGATTTGTATGCTATAGGGACAGTATTACTCTCATTAAACGTTACATAGGTGAAACCAATGGCACTAGCAATTACTCTGACGATGTTTCTCGCATGTAAGGCCCATATTTGTACTTTTTAGCGCCGTATTTGCATCATTTTTTTTTCGCTAAAGAGGCGCAAACTTACAAAATGCAATTGAATTTCGTAAGTTTGCACCGCTTTTGCGTAAAAAAATGACGCAAATGAGGTGCAAAAAAAAAAGTGTTTAGCTAAAAGCATGTCTTGTTGCAATGCCCTGAGAATGTGTGTGTGTTCGACTGTCCTATATTTACTTGAAAAGTCAGGATGTATTAAGTTGTATAATGGCTTAATGCATTGTGCATAATCTGGAATGTAAATTCTGCCAAAGTTTAAAAAGCCCAACATTGGCTGGAGCTTTTTGATCGTGTTTGGTGGTTGCAATTGTATAGAAATTGGGGCAATTGCCTATATCTGATAATTCATATCCCAAGAATAGGACACTAAGGAAGGCTATTTTTGTTTTTCTGAAATTAAATGTGTAGCCTAATTCAGAAAATCCCACAACATTGCGAATTACCAGTCTTATATGTTTGGTGAGATCATCATGCGTAAGGTAGATGCCATCTACGAAGGACAATGCCTCAGGGTCAATGTTGTGTAAAATTGAAGTAACATGAGATGAAAACCATCCTAGACTGTTGTGGGAGATGGCAAAACTTATTTTGTGAACCAAAATCACTAAAACGTGTTAAATCCCTACTTGTAGGTGCTATATTTTGGCAGAAAAAATTGTTGGAAATATCCAAGGTTGTTTTTTTTTTACACAATATGGCTCTCATAATTACCCTGGTGGTAAATGCCGCTTACCGCCATGCTGAAGGCCGCCAACCTACTGAGGCGGCGGCAGATATCCGTTCACCATATTATGACACACACACACACCAATCCAACAGAATTCAGCCACAGACACAAATCCGCCAGACCAAAGGTCAGTGATAAACTAGCGGTATCAAAATCCACACTGTTACGCCAACAGAACAACACCCACCACAATATGACCCATGAATCACCACGGTGGACATTCAACGGTGGTAAACAATGGACACCCACAGACAAAACAACACCTCATTGAACAATTCAAACAACACATACCTGACACCCATACACACACCGCACCCACACCACTATAAAACACACACCCACATTACCCACAACCCTTTACGAATACAATTCATTGTCACAAGACTGACACCAACACCACTGACACAACTACATACACACACCACATATACCCATACATCCCTCAGACACCCCACTTCACACAGCCTAACACTCTACCCAACACACCCTCACCAACACACGTCACAAAACACCCATGGAACCACAAAGGCACTCCCCTTTAACTGAGGAGGAGTTAAGGGTCATGGTGGAGGAAATTGTCAGGGTAGAGCCACAGCTCTTTGGAGCACAGGTGCAGCAGATAGCAATAGCCAGGAAGATGGAGTTATGGCAGAGAATCGTGGACAGGGTCAGCGCCGCGGGACAGCACCCCAGAACAAGGGATGACATCAGGAAGAGTTGGAATGACCTACTGGGGAAGTTACGTTCCATAGTACCAAGACACCAGCTTGCTATCCAGAGGACTAGCGGTGGACCCCCGCCTCCTACCCCAGAACTCACAGCATGGGAGGAGCAAGTTTTGGCAATACTGCATCCTGAGGGCCTCGCCGGAGTCGGAGGAGGACTGGACTCTGGTAAGTCAACTCTACTATTATTACCCCCCTACCTGCATGCCATCACATACCCTCACCTTTACTCACATCACTCCACTACATCCCACACACCCCACATCACATCTCACTAATCCCAATGCCAAGCCCTGCATGCCATACCAATGCATGGACACCCCTCACAGCCCTGCATGGACACTCATCACTAAAGCATGCACAGCATAGAGAACTAACAATCTCACCATACACCAACATACACAAGTAAAAGCTGGCAGGGCAACAACAACCATAGAGGGGAAGCCAGTGATGTACAATATGTCGTACACATTAACCATAACACATCATTTAAATCCCCACAGGTTACTGGAGAGGAGGTGCCAGCACTATCTAGTCCCCCAACAGAAGAGGCCCACAGTGAAGACAGTACCTCTGGACTTCAGGATCTGGATGATCTACCTGGCCCATTAGGGACCTCTGGACAGCCTGGTACCCAAGCCCAGTCGCACACTGCCACAGAGACTCCCCCATCAGGAAACACCACCACAGCACCCACCCAGCGTATCCAAACCTCTGTCCCCAGGACACGTCAATCAGCAGTGTGCCCACCTGTACAGGGACCCCAGACTACTACTTGCACTCAAGACAATCAGGGACCTGGGATCAGTGGCAGTGGGCACACGTTTCAGGGGACAGAGGCAGAGGCCACCAGGGACAATGGGAGGACTGCTGTGCACCAGGGGGAGGACAGGACCACAGAACCGACTCTCCAGGAGGCACTCTCTGAGATCCTGGGAGCCCATCAACATTCCCAGGAAACGATGGGCCAGATCCTAGACAACGTGCAGGAGAACAGGTGGCTGCAGGAGGGACAGTACCAGGGGATCAGTGAGGACTTGCAGGCCATCAACAACACCCTGATCTCCATAGCTCGGGTGCTGGCAGACATGGCCAACATAAGGAGGGAGGCAGACTCACACCAGCAGGCCCCTGCCACTAGCCAGTCATCTGAACAGCCTTCCACTTCTGCTGCCGCTAGTGGCCAGGAGGCCCCGCCACAGGACTCAAAGGCCACCAGCACCCCTCCCCCTGCAGAAGGTGAACCAGCCTGCAAACATTCCCTGCAATCCAGATAGAAGCCAGAGGCACTAGCCAAGACCCCCGCCAGGAAATGAGACACTCCTCATTGTCCCCCTTGTGTCCCACTTAGTCACCCTGTCCACCTTGAACTGCCATTGCTCCCCTTCCTATGTCCCCTTGGACAATGCACCTGTGCTACAAACAGACTGGAACAATACCCTGGACTTTCCTCCATCATCACCCCATCCCGTTACACTTTCACCTCTATGTATTAGCACTTCAATAAACACCCTTTGATAGAAATCGATTTAGAGTATTTCATGTATTTCAAATATGTAATGATTGAAACAGGTACAAACACTGCAAATGAACTGTACATAGAATGAGCATAGAATTAATGACCTGTAGCTGGCTGTTGTGATCACACCAGGAGTATTCATCAAATCACCAACATCTACAAAATGAATAGCCAGAGGGAACAGTTAGTGGGCATAGAAGTGGAAAATACCAGCATGCTAATGCCACAAAGAATACAACCAAAGTCATTGAAATGTAAAGTTACACTGTCTCACCTGTATATCATTGGAATATTGACGGATTACAGATGTTCTGTTGTCCTCATCCTCATCCTCACTGTCCACAGTGTCCACTACTGCCACAGGGGCATCTCCAGTCTCCTCCTCCTGCAGAAAAGGGACATGGCGTCTGAGGGCCAGGTTGTGCAACATGCAGCGTGCCACTACTGTCTGGCAGACCTTCTTGGGTGAGTGGCACAGGGATCCACTGTTAGATGGAGGCACCAGAACCTGGCCTTCAGGAGGCCAAAGGTTCTCTCAATTATCCTTCTGGTTCGCCCATGTGCCTCATTAAAACGTTCTTCTGCTCTTTTACTGGCATTCCTCACAGGGGTCAGCAGCCATGATAGGTTTGGGTAACCAGAGTCACCTTCAAATATTGAGGGACAACATTTAGCTACACACTATCCTGTATGGCCAACACCATAGCCATAAGCAAACATATACTGAGTGGGACCCAGGGCTCACTTATTTGCACACCCTGTGCCTCTGTAGTTGGCCCATCACATTTGGGATGCTGCTGTTCTTCAGAACAAAGGCATCATGCACCGACCCAGGATACTTAGCATTGACGTGGAAGATGTGCCGGTCCACCAAGCACACTCTCTGCACATTCATAGAGTGGAAACTTTTATGATTCCTGAACACCTGTTCATTCTGTCGGGGGGACAAATGCAACATGTGTTCGTCAATCGCACCAATTATAATGGGGATATGTCCCCTTGCATAAACCTCTGCCTTCACAGTGGCCAAATCCTCAACCTGGGGGAATGCAATGTAGCTGCACATGTGTTTTATCAGAGCAGATAACACTCTTGTCAGCACTATTGAGAACACTGGGTGTGACATTCCTGCTGCCAAGCCCACTGTCACTTGGAAAGAACCAGTTGTCAGGAAATGGAGAACTGATAGCACGTGCACAAGAGGGGGAAATCCCAGTGGGGTGAGGGATAGCAGATGTCAGGTCAGGCTCCAATTGGGCACACAGCTTTGTGATTGTGGTAGTCCACTATAGGTGAGTATTATGTGCCTGTCCTCCAGTGTAGCCAAATCCACCAGGGGTCTGTACACAGGGTACGTCTCTATCTCCTATTCATCTGCAGCGGTAGGAATCTAAGGGACAGAAGTGTGAGCAGGCTGTCACAAACTGAACAATGGAGTCACAACAGTCTGCAAACTGTAAACAAGTAATGTGTCAGTGTGATTTGTCTAGTATGTGCCTATTTCTCCTGTGACGCAGTAATATTCCATAGGCCTACCCCACCCTTGAAATGGCATCTGCCTTTCCTGTGTGGAGGGACAGGTGGAAGTGAGGTAATGCCGCTGACATTGTGCGCTGTGGCGGGATGCGGTCGGGAACTACTGTGCAATTCATTGTTGGTTAAAATTAGGCCCTATGGGGTACAGTGGCCAATGGGGATCTACGCCCGGGGGTGACGGTATGCACCGCCGCAGATGTGACCGCCATTTTCTATATGATTCCTCACTTGTTTCCTGACCTTCCATAGGAGAGGACCTACACTGCATGTGCTACTGTGACCTATGTCTGGAACCTACCATGGCCCGTGTGGCTGGGGAAAGGCCCCCAGCCTTCACTTCAGAGGAGTTGGAGAGACTGGTGAATGGGGTCCTAACCCAGTACGGGATGCTGTATGGTCCTCTAGACCAACAGGCGAGTACACTGTGGGCACGATGCATGTGGCATGAATGTATGGTGTGTGTGATGGTATCGTGTGAGCGGGGAAGAGTGTCCTCTTGGCTGGGTATACAGTGAGTGCTCAGCTATGTGTGTGCCTATAGTGCCGGAAACGGGTATGGAGGGCCATTTGTGTTACTGGCTGGACTGTTTGTCTAATGGTGTTCTCCTGTCTGTATTGCCTCTGCAGGTCAGCGGCCATCAAAAGAAGGGAATATGGTGTGCCGTCGCCAAGGAGGTACCAACCCTGGGGGTCTATGGCAGGAGGAGTACCCATTGTCGCAAATGGTGGGAGGACCTGAGATGCTGGGCATGGAAGACCATGGAGGCCTATCTGGGTATGGCCTCCCAACGAGAAAGGGGTGCACGTCCAACCCTGACCCCCCTGATGGCCTGCATACTGGGGGTGGCCTATCAAGAGCTGGATAGGTGCTTGAGGGCAACACAGCAGCCACAAGGGGGTGAGTACAGTGCCCATCATTACAACTTACACATGGTGGGGTGGTATTCAGGTGGTGGATGTTTGTCAGTGGGTGCCCCTAGGCCAGGCCTGACATAGTAGTGTAGGTCCTCTGGTGTCTAGGGTTCTGAAGGGATAATCCTGCCTACCTAGCTTGTAAGCATCCACTAGTGGTCAGGGCTGCGTGGGTCCCAGGTGTGCTGCATTTGGCGGTGTGTGCCCCTCCTCATGCCTTGGTGGCTAGTAATATAACTGGTAGTGCAATGCATAGTGTGTAGGCCTGCCCCTGTGTGTGAGGGTGCTGTGTATGCCAATGGTGGTGTTGGTGCAGTCATTGACCCAGTGTATCCTTTGTCTCTTCCCCACCTTTCTTGTTTTGTCATCCTGTCCTTATGTGCATTAGCATCATCTGGCGGAGGAGCAGAGGCACCGAAGACGGAGGGAGCTGCATCCCACAGGACCCAGGAGGCAGAGTCCACCGACGCTGAGGGCACCAGTGGGACAGAGGGCTAGGGTAGCACCAAAGCAGAGACTGGAGGGGACAATACAGACTCTGATACCTCCTTCGATCGGAGCTCCCTGGTTGTGGCGGACACCTCTGTGACCACCTCAGCTACAGGTACAGCTGCCACCCCGTAGCAGCACCTCCTTCCCATTAGCCCCTCAGCGAGTTGCCCTTGCCCACTCACCCAGGAGGCTGGGCATCTCTTTCGCCCCAGGCACCTCAGGCCCTGCCCCAGTGAGCCCTGCTTCCCTAAGTGACCTCCTGAGATCCATCTCTGTTGGGCAATCAATCATTGTGAATGCCATCCAGGGGCTGGCATCCCTGATGCAGCAATGCAATGCATTCCTGGAGGGCATTCACTGTGGATTGGTGGCATAACAGAGATCGATCCAGGCTCTGTCCTCCTCTCTGATGGCAGCCATTGCCCCTGTTTCAACTCTCCCCCCTCCTACTTCTACTTCCCAGTCGGTTTCTCTTCAACCCCAACCCATCCCAAGCACATAGCCAGACGAGCATGCACACAAGACAACACCAAACAGTGTCACAGGCAAACACAAGCACCACACTTCATCCCACAGGCACTCACACAAATACCATTCAGTTGTAGACACAACCATATCCACTAGTTCCACTCTCACCCCCTCCTCCTCCCACTCCACCTCCCACCCAGTTGTGTCCACATCCACAACTGCATGCACTACATCATCACCACACCAAGCAGAACACACACCTCACTGGCAGACACATCTACAACATCCATGCACACGTCCCCTGTGTCCTCTCCCACTGTGTCTGTCTCCCCTCCTAAAGTAGACAAACGCATGCACTCAGACACCCAACAGCGATCCACTTCACAACCGCATACAACCCATGCACCTGCACCCCAATCCAGCAGACAAACACCTCCAACAACCACTCCCTCATCCTCCACTCCCATTTATTCTCCCTCTTCCCACCCCAAAGCCCTTAAAAAGCTTTTCCTTTCTACCATTGACTCTTATCTACGCCTCCCCCCTCCCTGTACGTGTGGGCGGGGTAGGGAGAACCCAGCTAAGCACCTCAGCCAAACAGTCCATGGGCCCAGTTCCATCAGCACCTACTCATGGTGGAAAGGATTCCAGGCCACAAATACTGAAGGGGAAGGAGCCTGCACCAGCCAGCACAAAGAGGAAGGGGCATGCACCAGCCATCAAAAAGGGGAAGGAGCCTGCACCAGCCAGGAAAAAGGGGAAGGAGCCTGCACCAGCAGCTATCACAGAGCCCCCACTGCCAGCCGTGGTTGTGCAGCCGTCAGTGAGTGCAGGGGCTGAGCAGGAGCCTCCCACTACCACCGTCACCACAGTGTAGCCATCGGAGGGTGCAGTGGCTGAGCAGGTGCCTCCCACTACCACCACTACCACAGTGTAGCCATCGGAGGATGCAGGGGCTGAGCAGGTGCGTCCCACTACCACCACCACCACAGTGCAGCCATCGGAGGATACAGGGGCTTAGCAGGAGCCTCCTACTACTACCACCACCACAGTGCAGCCCTTGGAGGGAGCAGGGGCTGAGCAGGAGCCTCCCACTACCATAACCACAGTGCAGCCATCGGAGGGTGCAGGGGCTGAGCAGGAGCGTCCCACTACCACCACCACCACAGTGCAGCCGTCACCGCCGGTGGACGCCATATGATCCAGGCTCCATGGGCTGCTGTGCGGCCTGCCCCCTCCAGAACAGTGGGCAAGCCACCCACTTGAGAGACTGTGGCCTTGCACTCCCCAGGGCCAAGCACAGGACATGTCGCCCCCTCCAGAACCAGTGGACAAGTCAGCCACCAGATAGACTGTGGCTTTGCACTCCCTAGGACCAAGCACAGGGCATGTTGCCCCCTCCAGAACCAGTGGGCAAGTCACCCACTTAAGGACTGTGGCCTTGCACCTCCCAGGACAAAGAGCAATGGGCATGTGGCCCCCTTCAGAACCAGTGGTCTTGATTCCACATCCGGCTGAGGTGCCCTCCCCTCCCCCTGAGGTGCCTGCCTGTTTGCCAACTGATGCCCCTGTAGTGTTCGCTCCGTATTGGTCCAGGGAACGAGTGGGGCCTTGGACTTTGCCCTGTGTCCATGTGGCCCTGTGAACTGAGGACTGGGCAGTGTCCCTTTTTTGTACAGCTGTACATTGCCAAAGCAATTTTTTTCTTTTGATGTTGATCTTATTACAATCACTTTAGTCAGTTCCTGTTGTCCTTGCATTATTCAGGCAATTTACAGGGATAAATTGTTTTTGTAGAGCATCTGGTTGCATGTATGGTGTGTGTTTATGGGGTGTGTGTTGTGTGTGTGTGTCACTGTTGTTTTCCTCCCCCTCTTGTGTGCTAGGCATCTGTACTCACCGTCGTCGTCTTCGCCAGTCTTGGTGCTCATGGTGGAGCATAATGTAGAAGATCATCGGGGAGACAGTTCTGCTTCCATGGTGGCGTGGTTCTTCCTTGCGTCTCCAATGGTGAGTCCTTTCACTTCTGTACTCTGTTTGCGCCAGCCTTTTGATGGTGTTGGTACTGCCCCAGAAAAGGCGACGGATTGGTATGTCACAATATGGTGGGTGGTACTTTGTCTTGCGCCTGGCTGTAGGCGGCTACCGCCATGGTGGCCATTGATTCTGCCCTGGTGGTCAGAGTGGTACATTTGCTGTCTTTCGGAGATATCACCGCCATGGTCATAATTTGACTGTACTTACCCTCATCCTGTTGGCGGTATTACCGCCACTTTATCACCGACCGCCGGAGTCATAATGAGGGCCTATATTGTTAATAAGTGCTGTACTGTGTGTATTTTGAATGGCAAATATGTGTGTATGACTATTTAAATGTCTGTAATCTAAGACTATTCTATATGAATGGTCTGGATTAGGTACAGGGAACAACAGGGTCTTCATTGATGAGACATATGGTTCGATTACGCCCTGGTACTCTAGCTACGTGGTGGATTTCCCTCACAGGTGCTCTAGCATGTTTTATCTGATATTGTGGTTGAGGTTGTGGTTGGGGCCTAATTGGTATTATATGGTAGGGAGAATGTTTATCCCACTCTAAGTGGTTGTGATATAATGTAGTTGCCTGTACCATTGCCCAATCAATGGCGCAAGCCTCCCTGAGCTCTCTTGGAACAAGGTGCAAGAAAAAGGGTTCCATTACCTCTACCTCATATGGGATATCACGGACAAATTCTGGTGACTAATCATTTTCAGCCAATAAAATATCAGAAATGGTAACAGCACGATCCCAAAAGATAACTTCTATTGTGCGCTAAATGTTTCATTCTAATTGTATTTTTAGTTTATACACACTATTGGGGTGGAGACCCGCAGGTCCGCAGTCTCAACTTGTAAAAAGTCATTAGTGGTTTTCACCTCCAGTGGTTCTTTAATATTTCAGAGAGCTATTGTGACCTCTCCTGCACTGTCTAGCATGGCCGTGCATACTTCCTGTTCTTCAGTAAAGCTCTCATCCTGAGTGGCATTTCATATAGAAATCACTGTCACTTTCTTCTTTTTGAATTGAGCTTTTTTGTTGGGGAAGTTTTTCTTCCTTCTTAACAGAAATGTCTGATGAGCGTTGTGACTCTTTTCTCAGTTTTCTCTGTTCTGACTACCCACCTCTCTCACTGCGTTTATCCGGTGAGTCCTGAAAGCAACGAGATTGACGTATATTAGTATACTGATAGCTATCAGGAGTTTTAATATTATCGCTATTTCTAAGATTATAGTGGTTTTGAGGGGTCTCTGAATGCAGAGATTCTCCTCTTTCTTTTTTAGGTGTTTGTTTTTGTTTATTCCAGCAATTTTTAGAGCCCTCAGGTGCTTGCTTGCGAGAATCCTTATTGGATTTACCCTGTAATTGTGGTTTACTTGGTCTGGCTCCCAGACTATCTCGACCAATACTAAAGTAGGTCTCGGCGATAATCTTTGGCACCCTGCGTTCTTGATCCTGCACAGGAACGTCTCAGAGCCGCATGCGCATAGCTAGTGCTACTACTTCCTCTTTAAGATTACTTAATATTATTGAAGACACAGTCGCAAAATTGCCTATTAATTACATCCCCAACTCTAGGGCCAGTGCAGCCCCGTATTCATCTTGAATTTGTTTTAACACTTCCAGAAGACTAGCAAGTGTTGCTATACCGTATGCTGTGGTACAGATTGTGGCAAACCCTGTGCCCCAAGTAGTGTAGTTATCTACTGTGGGATCCATCCTGAATGAGAATTCTTTGTTTACCTTGTGGACCCATATGGGGAAATACTGATTCCAGCACATTTATTTTTTGAGGTAACCAATACTGAATTTCTTCCCGTTTGGTGGGTACCTTACACTTGCTTTACTGTACAGTTGCAGGGTTCAGTGGTGTAACCAAGGCCCCGCAGGACTCACTGTGTGGGTGGGGCTCTGTGCTGTCACTATGGCTGTTGGCGGCTCTCCGTCGGAATCACGACGGAGAGCAGCCAACAGTCATAATACGCCGAGCGGCAAACTGCCTGCACAGGCGGTCTTCCGCACGGCGGTCCCTCGGCGGTCTTACAAAAAGACCGCCGAGGTCGTAATGACCCCCTATATATTGCTGTAAGCTCAGTGTATAAGCACCGAACATCAGCTACCGCCAAGGTGCCTGCATCATGATGCGGTGTATATGTGGCCAGTAAAGGCCAGGTAGGACCATCATTGCTCAGAGGACCTAACCTAACATGAAGTATTGTGTGGGGTAGGGCGCCATCAAGCTCGTTATTATTGTCTTGAAAAGATAGAGCTATCTCTATATATGCGCATGCTTTGTATTATGCAGGTATATTAGCAGGTGTATAATGATGAAATGCATTAGTTTTCCCATCCATTGCTGGAAAGTTGACCCAATAATAAAATGTATCTGTTCTGTAGGCTTGATGAGCCACAACTACAAATGTAACAGGACCCCACTGGGCTGTAAGGCCATTAGCTAATAAATGAGAAGTGAGGGGAGGTAACATGTTTACTGCAATTACCACCCGTTGTGCATTTCCCATGGTAAATATACCTGTTCAGAGATAAGGACACAAAACGGGGTTTGATCTTTTCAAGGTTCAAGCTTGAACAACCTCCTGCATTGAATAGGTACTACCTATCTAGCCGAGGAGGAAATCCTCAAGCCCACAGACATCTCCATGTGTAATATTGAGGTGCTTTTAGCAGGTAGTGAGACTGAGATAGTCAGGAGGATCCAAAATTCATTGCCTGACCAAATGTTGGTGGGACCATGTCGCATTGGCTCCCATTATACCAATGAGACTGCTGGATTTGGGCAGCAGCATCACCTGAATTGTGGGGAACTGATGTCAATCCCATACCATGTGACAACTGTCAATCTGTTTGAGGCCAACTAGCAGCGCTCAAGAGCAGGGATGATTTGTTGCAACCAAGCACATGACATTGTAACTTCTGAGGGAAATTGTGGTGAAACAGATCTCATCCTTTTCTCTCAGTTACATCTGCCTCACACATGCAAAAACTAACAGAAGCAGGGAATGGTAAAAAAAAGTTTTATTGAATCATCTCAACTAAAATACCATATGATGCAATAATTAGAATGATGAAACATACTAGAAGCATAATGGTGACAAGAAAAGTGAAACACTTCCAGTAGGTGTCAAACAGCGTGGGGGTGCCTCGTGGTATGTCTGGAATGTGTAGTAATGTTCCACAATTCTCATTTGTGCTCAGTGGAATGGTTCCTATGCCTCTGAAACCTAAGGAATACAATGTGAGTTTCCGTACAATTAGGGGTTGCAGGAGGTTGGCCCTCTATGTAGTGTGCAAAGCTAGGCAAGCTGTGCAGAGGGTCCAGGCAACCACAAGTAGGTTTGCAGGGGTAAAAACTAGATCACCTAATGCTATAATATTTAAGGTAGCTTGGTCGAGCAGTTAGGCCAATCTTAGAGAGGTGCAGAGCATTTGTTGTACTCACAGTATCAATCATGAAACTAACACACTCAAAAGAATAACTCAAGACCAATTTATAAAAATACTACAGATTTTTTTTGTAATTTTTAAGGCCAAGATTATCAAAATTTGTTGAGCACTTTTTGAGATATGAATTATTGAAGTTTAATACAAATAGTCTTTTTGTGCGTAATTACGCACCATAGGAATCAATGGAAAGTAATTTCTAAAAAATACATATTAAATTGCATAATTAGCAGCCAAGTTCTTCTTTTGCCAGTTGGTAGAGGTCATCTGTGGGCACACTGGGCCCACTGGAGAAGTTCAGGTGGCTCCTGGTTCCGGTGGGAGCAGCGATGAAAGATCTCTGGACCTGGTGCAGGACGACTCCAGGGGACCACTTGGAAAGGTACTGCACAGGTACGTTTAAAGGTGGTTCCTTGGGGTCCCCTTGGAGTCTCTAGGTCACAAGGGGTGGGAGACCCTTAAGGCACAGCAGATACTTTGGTACAGGGCACAGGGCGGCCTGGTACAAAGCGAATCGGTGAGCCAGGAGCTGTGCGCAAGGATACCCTTTGGAGCTGGAGGTAAGTCGGTTCAAAGGTTGTTTGAAGGACAACGGGGGCACTCTGGTGGGAGGTCCAGGGTGTTACCAAAGTCCCTCAACATGGACATCTTTTTGGTCCTTTTTCAGGCCCGAGCAGGGTAGTTTCCTGGTGTCCGACATTAGCTAACCAATAACCCAGGATATTGGTACGATTTGACCACTGGAGGGCACACCAAACCTTGGCACACTTGCAGGGTTTGTCCTTGCGGTCATTGGTGTGTTGTTCGATCCTTCTGCAACTTGTGGTTTGGGAGTTAGCAGCTAGTCAGTGAAGCGACCCTGATACTGGTTTGCTGATTTCTTCTTGTTGCAGAGCTGTACCTCCACTCTGGAGAGAATGCTTGGGTGATTTTCAAAGCCTGTAGGTCCTATGGGGTTCTTTAGAGTTTTTCCAGTTGTCCAGCAGCTCCTCAGAGATGACTGTTGGGTCCTGGGTACAACAGGCAGGGTTTGGAGATGTTTCTGTGTTGCAGCAGGTCCACAGTTCTAGTGCCATGGTTCTTCTTGGTGCTGTTCTTCTTTTGCCTATTGAATCTGATAGCCTTGTCTAGGGATACCTAGGGCCTAGGGATGCCAACTAAATACTGAATTTAGTGGATGTTTCAGGGGTAACCTGGTAGTGCCCAATGGGACACCTACCTTTGGGTGGCTACACCCACTATAGTGATCACTTCCTGTGAGAAGGGTCACTTACCTATCCCTGACTGAGTATACTCTTTCCATCTAGGAAAAGTAAATGGAGTCCCCATGTCGCAGACAACACCTTAGGGGTGGTGCATGCCAGGTGGGGCCACTCCTTCTACTCTTTGTGTAGTTTCCTGTATTTGCTCCTGGCAAAAGTGGGGGTTTGCAAAGGGGGTGACCATCTGCTGCTGGCAGAAGGCCTGGGGGTCAAGTTTCAAAGGAGGTAAGCCCTTTGAAGCTCACTGCCAGGGCAGTGCACATTCTTGAGGGAGGGGGGTGTTAGCAACTCCACCCAAGAAGGGCATTGTTCTCCAAACCAGAGAGATGGATTTCTCCCCCACAATTTGTAGATTGGGTGTCTGCAGGTGGTAGGGTGGATAGGACCAGTCAGCAACCATGCCAGGGTTATTAGCTTTCTAAGGTGACCCCTGGGTACGTGTAGGGATAAATCCAATACTGGTACCAGTTTGGATTTATCATTCTGAGTTATTTGATACCAAGCAACCCAGTGTTCAGAGTTGCCATCATGTAGCTGGGAAACTTGCGTTGACCAGTGTCCAGCACATGTATCAAAATGGTTGCTATGTTCACTCATTATGTCCCAGGTTTTGCAAGGACTCATTGGGGGCATATTACTCATGCAGCTATGCCCTCACATGTAATTTGGTGCACCCTGCCTTAGGGCTGGGAGGCCTGCCAGCGGGGTGTCTTATCCATAGTATATGCAGTGTATGATGAACAGGGCACACAGGCAGTGTGCCATGTCACTTTGTGTTTTAGGTTTACACCGGCACACTCAGCCTGCAGCGGTAGTGCTGGATGCATCTGGATGCATGGCCCTAGAGGGTGGCAAAATCAGTGCTTCTGCCCTCAGGGGCCTACCCCTAGCACCCCATGCCCTGGGTACCTAAGTACCTAAAGGTGTATCCAATTGTGCCAATGCTGCACAGCAGTTTTAGGGAAAGAGCTCTGGCCCAAAGGTCCTGGTTAGCAGGTGCTCTGAGCATTACTATTTCTAGGCCACATTAAACATCAGACAAAAGGTGTGGGAGCTAACCATGTCAAAAAGAGGCCTTTTCTCATATGGGTTTCCCCTTTCCTTCTATTCATGTGTATCTGTCTATCTCAGTGTCCCTGATCTCCTGACATGGGGAATCTACACTGGTATTGAACCCTCCCCTACGAGACCCATTTCCATTCATGTTACCAAGGTGGATGGCCCTGCACTGAAACTCCATGTCTGGGTCCATTTGTTGTTAATGAAGACAGCGCCAGGCATGCTAAGGGCCACCCTTGGACCGCAGTTGGAAGTGGGGGCTGGCATTTTTGTGCACTGGTTATGTGGTTTAGCTACCTCCAAGAACCTCTTCTCATGAAAATTGCTGGGCAAAACAGTGTCTTCCCCTATAATTCCCTTCCTGTGCATTCTGTCTATCTCAATTTGGATGGTGCAAGGCTTGGTCAGAAGGTACAGTGTTGTGGGAGTGGTCTTATTGTGGGTCAGATTTACTACTACCCTATGGGGATTCACTTTGTTAGGTTGTAACTTAATAGAGGAGACATTTCACTTTCTCAGGGACTACCTCTTGGGATAAGTGCAATCTTTCTGTACCTACTGCTGGTGGTATCAGAAAATTGACCTGGCTGATGTCTTAGCACCCATGGTAAGCATGTGCTGATACCACTAGTTGTGTAAAAGAGAGCTGTATAGTGCATGTGGGATGCTGAGTTGGATGCAGTGTAATTAAAGGTGACATGTGTGGGTTCTCTGTGGTGACATTTTCCAAATAGACACAATTTGATCAGACTATTCTTTGGAAATACATGGATGCAGTAGCATCCCTAGCAACCAGAGAATGTATAAGGGTATGAAAACACATAACTTAGGCATCACTGTAGATTTAGAGGTGATTCTGGCTGAGGTGTAAAACATTTTCTTAGTGTCTGGAGTTTCTGGTTGAGAAAAGCAGGTCAGGTAGTCTTTAGGGCTAGCTGTGGTATGGGATCCCGCTGGGGGTATGGATGTGAAAAAATCCTTGTGGTATGTTGCATCTCTTGATCCTGTTTGGTCTGAGAGCTCCTAGGGTTCGCGTCTGGCTCTTGATCCTGGTGTGGCCGCAAAGAAAGTGATGGTTCATTGTAGAGGTGGTGTTCTTCACAGCTTTACTGCAGACCTGTTGGGCAAGGGTTGGTTTGGTTGTTAAAACTAAAAACATTGCATGTCTGTATGTCACCAATTGAACCTTAAGGATTTCTGTGTTCTCCATGTATTTTGGTGTGGCACCGGAGGGAAGCCCCCAATCAGGATACCTGGTTCTGGAAGAAATTGGTCATTTTTATAAACATTTTATACCTACACATTGTTGGGTCTTCCCCCTCTCTGTGCTTAGCTAAATATATGTTTGAAAAATGTGCTTTATGGGGGTGATTCTGGTGTACACAGGTAGTTTCTAACTTTTTAATTGGTGCTATGTTGGTGTTGCTAGCCGTTCGGCGGCCTTGTGTGAACACTGGGCAGTTTCATCTGCGTGTGGATATGTTTCCAGTCTACACGTGTGGGGGTATGCAAAAAGGAGGCATCTCGCACTGAACGTTGGTCAGTGAACACAATGGGGGTCATTACAACATTGGTGGTAAAAGCTGCTTACCGCCGTGCAGAAGACCGCCAATACACCGCCGCGGCCGCGGAAAACCGCCACAGCTATTATGACCCGCATCTCGGAATCCGCCGAAATTCAGACACCCACACAAGTCCGCCACACCAAAGGTCAGTGATAAACTGGCGAAAACAAATCCTCCACCGTCACGCCAACAGAAACACGCCCATACTATCACGACCCACAAATCCACGCAGCGGTCTTTCAACCGTGGTATTCCATTGGCGGTACACACCGCCGTGCTCAAAATACACACACATCTCCAAAACACCGCCACATTGGAAAATTCCAAATACACACACCTGATACACATACAAACACCACTCCCACACACCCAACGCAATATAAAACACACACCCACATCACCCACAAACCCCTACGACCAAAAATTATTGACGAAGGCGACAGAGAGAGCACAGCAATAGACAACCCCACCACACAGAGGCACACAACACCATCACCCACACAACTTCCACGCACAAAACACCACACACCACTACACATCACCACACTCATCACCACATACACCACCCCACACATCACCTACACCACCCTATGGCACGCCAAAGACACCCCAGGTTTTCGGAGGAGGAGCTCAGGGTCATGGTGGAGGAAATCGTACGGGTAGAGCCACAGCTATTTGGATCACAGGTGCAGCACACCTCCATAGCTAGGAAAATAGAGCTATGGCGAAGAATAGTCGACAGGGTCAACGCAGTGGGACAGCACCCAAGAAATCTGGACAACATCAGAAAGAGGTGGATCGACCTACGGGGGAAGGAGCATTCCGTGGTCTCCAGGCACAACATCGCTGTACAGCGGACTGGCGGCGGACCCCCACGTCCTCCCCCACAACTAACAATATGGGAGGAGCAAGTCTTGACCATTATGCATCCAGAGGGCCTCGGAGGAGTCGGTGGAGGAATGGACACTGGTAAGTCAAATCTTAACTATCATATCCCCCAACCTACTTGCATGCTATCACACACCCCCACCCTCACACCCTCCCCTATCACTCAAACTCCTCACTAATGTACTAATTACACAAACCACCCATCCCAACACCAAGCCCTGCATGCAACAACAAAGCATGGACACCCATCACTAAAGCATGCCCACTGCACATACCCATAACACCCCGTAACCATCATCACACAAGCACACACACAGGAATGCTAGCACTGGGGTACACGCTCACCCACCCATTGCACACCATGAGACACACACATGCAATAATCATGCTTTTATACCCCTGCAGGACCACTACCTAACGTCACCAGACAGGAGGGTCCAGACATCTCTACCCCACCCACAGAAGAGACCCACAGTGATGACAGCAGCTCTGGCCAACTGGATCCAGATGACCAGCCCGGACCATCGTGGGCCTCGGGACAGTCGGTTCCCCTCGCACAGGCACAGCCCAACACTGACCTTCCACCCTCTGGTAACACCAGCACAGCACCCACTCAGCGGGCCCATACCTCCGTACCCAGGACACGTCAATCAGCTGTGTGTCCACCACTACAGTTAACCCAGGATAACCCACCACCCGAACAACAACAGGGACCTAGGGGCAGTGGTAGTGGGCACACGGTCCAGGGGACGGAGGCACAGGAACACAGGGGAACTGGGAGGGCTGCTGTGCGACAGGGGGCAGACAGGCCCAGGGAACCCACTCCCATGAGGCCCTCTCCTCCATCATGGAAGCATACCACCACTCCCAGGAGACGATGGCGACGGTCCTGGCCAAGTTTCAGGAGACTCAGCGCATGCAGGACGAACTGTATTTGTGGTTCAGGGAGGAGCTCAGAACCATCAGCTCCGCCCTGGGCACCATCGTAGGGGTGCTGAAGGACATACAGAAGACCATGAGGGACACCGTGGCACTCCAAGGGGCCCCTGACACTAGCCTGGACGATGAACTGCCCACCACCTCCGCCGGTGCTAGTGGACAGGATGCCCCGCCACAGGACCACCACACCAGCACCCCACCCCCTGCAGACGGAGAACCACCCAGCAAGCGGTCCCTGAGATCCAGGAACAGGACAGAGCAAGATGGCAAGACCCCCGCCAGGTAATGAGACCACCCTGATTGTCATCCCACTGTCCCACTTTGTTACCCTGTCCAGATTGGAACTGTTCCAGCTCCACTTCCTATGCCCATATGGGCAGTGCACCTGTGAGACTAATAGACTGGACTCTGCCATGGACATTCCTCCACCATCACCCATCACCATTTTGCCACCCCATCCAATAATTAGCACTTCAATAAACACCCTTGAACCACAAAACAATCTGGACTCAGTCTGTGATTATGAAAATGTGTATTAACTATGACAATGGCCAAATCCGTTCGAAAATGTAATGTCAACATACCTATGTCACACATCACAAGTCCATGAAAGATGCAAGCAGATGACACACGTTGGTAACCACACCTGCGAAACCGTTATGGAAATGTACCACTCAGTTAGCAAATACTTCTTCAAATTGACAGACAGGATAGAGGTAGAAGTGTGAAAGTAAATGTAATAGTAAAAAAATTGTTCCCACCTGTGTGTCACTGGAAATATTGCTGTATGACAGAGTCCCTGTTATCAATGTCTTCTTCCTCTGCTTCCTCCTCATCCCTGTCCACAGGCTCCACAGCTGGCACAACACTGTCATCTGGACCATCCTCCTGCAGAAAAGGCACCTGGCGTCGCAAAGCAAGAATGTGAAGCATCGAACAGGCGATGATGATCTGGCACACCTTCCTTGGTGAGTAGAATAGGGAACCACCTGTCATATGGAGGCATCTGAACCTGGCCTTCAGCAGGCCGAAGGTGCGTTCGATCACCCTCATAGTCCGCCCATGGGCCTCATTGTAGCATTCCTCTGCCCTGGTCCTGGGATTACTCACTGGGGTTAGTAGCCATGACAGGTTGGGGTAACCAGAGTCCCCTAATAGCCACACCCGGTGCCTCTGGAGTTGACCCATCACATAAGGGATGCTGCTATTCCGCAGGATGTAGGCATCATGCACTGAGCCAGGGAACATAGCATTTACCTGCAAGATGTACTGGTCTGCCAAACATACCTTCTGTACATTCATAGAATGATAACTCTTCCGGTTTCTGTACACCTGTTCACTCCTGTGGGAGAGACCAAAGCCACATGGGTCCCATCAATGGCACCTATGATGTTGGGGATGTGTCCAAGGGCATAGAAGTCACCTTTCACTGTAGCAAAATCCTACACCTGAGGGAAAACGATGTAGCTCCTCACGTGTTTCAGCAGGGCAGACAACACTCTGGACAATACGTTAGAAAACAGAGGCTGGGACATCCCTGATGCTATGGCCACTGTTGTCTGAAATGACCCACTTGCTAGGAAATGGAGTACTGACAGCACCTGCACTTGAGGGGGGATACCTGTGGGATGGCGGATTGGTGACATCAGATCTGGCTCCAACTGGGTACACAGTTCCTGGATTGTGGCACGGTCAAACCTGTAGGTGATGATTAAATGTCGCTCCTCCATTGTCAACAGGTCCACCAGCGGTCGGTACACCAGAGGATTCCGCCATCTCCTCACATGTCCCAGCTGACGGTGCCTAGGAAGGACAACAGCGACCACAGAGTCAACCAATTCTGAGGTATGTACCCACAGCTACACGGAACACGACACAAAATACACAAATCTTCCTGTATGTGTGTTGAGTCCAAGCCTAGGTATGTGTGACGCAGTTGTAAATGAAGCCATGTGGGTCCCTGAAATGGCGACTGCCTGACCTCTAAAGTGGGACAATAGGATGTGCGGTAACTGCGCTGGCGTTGTACACCGTCGCGGTAGGCGGTTGAAGACCGTGGTGCAATGCTGCATTGGTTAACATTGGACCCTATGGAGGCAATGACAAAGTGCACCAGCTGTGATGATACGCACCGCCGCGGACGTGACCGCCATTTTCTATCTGTTCAATCACTCGATACCTGATCTTCGACAGGAGAGGACCTACACTGCAAGTGCTGCTGTGACCTCGGTCTGGAAGAGACAATGGGACGTGCGTCTGGGGAAAGGGCCCCTGTCTTCACTGCACAGGAGTTGGAGAAGCTCGTGGACGGGGTCCTCCCCCAGTACACGCTACTCTACGGTCCCCCAGACCAACAGGTGAGTACATAGGGTGCAAGTTGTATGGGCTATGCCTGGTTGGAGAGGGCTGGATGTAAGTAGGAAGGGGGCAGAGTAATGCGAGCATGAAGGACTGTGAATGCGTGTGCTACATGGCAAGGGTAGGGATGTGGGCCACTCACTTCGACGGTGCAGTTGTTAATGACTTCTCTTCTTCCCCTGTACATTTCATGTAGGTCAGCGCCCACCAGAAGAAGGATATTTGGCGTGCCATCGCCAAGGAAGTCCGGACCTGGGAGACAGAGCACCCACTGCCGTAAAAGATGGGAGGACATTCGCCGCTGGAGCAAGAAGACGGCGCAGGCTCAGCTGGGGATGGCCTCCCAACGTGGGAGGGGTGCCCGTCGCACCATGACCCCCCTGATGTTCCGGATCCTGGCGGTGGCCTACCCTGAGTTGGATGGGCGCATGAGGGCATCACAGCAGACACAAGGGGGTGAGTACACTCACTATAGCCTACCCTGAGTTGGATGGGCGCATGAGGGCATCACAGCAGACACAAGGGGGTGAGTACACTCATTATTTCATGACTTTGTGCGCAGTGGAGGGGTCTGAGTGTGGGAGGAGGGCTGTGGGTTTCCCCAGGCCAGGGCGAGTTTTGTAGGCTAGGCCCCTCCGTAATGCACGCAATGTGCCACTCCACCCCACCTCTGTAGAGTGCCAAAAACAGGTAAACATGCCCCTGTGTCATCCATGTGGGCAGATGACACTCATAGGCAAGTAGGCCATATCCCAGGAACTGCATCTGTAGAGGCCAAGAGCACGGCGTAGTGCATGGGGCTGCTGTGTCTGTATTGTCCACCAACGGTAGCGGTAAAAGCCATGCACTCAACCTGTCTTTCTTCTGTTTCCCCACCCCTTTTTGTGGTCTCCCTGTTCTATTGTGCATCAGCATCATCAGGCGGAGGTACAGGGGCACCGGAGCACGAGGGGGCTGAGTCCCACATGGCCATGGAGGGCCACACCACGGACTCCGAATACACCAGTGGGACGGAGGGCGAGGGGAGCTTCATGGCGGTCAGCGGATCAGCAAACAGCGACACGGTCTCGTCCTCCGATGGGAGCTACCTTGTGGTGGCAGCACCATCTGTGCCCCCCACTTCTACAGGTACAGCCACCACCCCCTACCAGCACCGCCCTCCCAGCAGCCCCTCAGCCTTCGCCCCGTGCCCGCTCATCCAGGAGGGTGGGCATCAGCTTCGCCCCAGGCACTTCAGCCCCTGCCCATGTCACCCCTGCTGCCCTCAGTGAGGAGGCCATTGACCTACTCAGGTCACTCACTGTTGGGCAGTCCACCATTGTGAATGCCATCCAGGGTGTTGAAAGGGAGTTGCAACACAGTAATGCATTCCTGGAGGGCATTCATTCTGGTCAGACTGCCCTTTATCGAACCCTGCAATCTCTGGCCTCAGCACTGATGGCAGCCATTGTCCCTGTGTCTAGCCTCCCCCCTCCAACTTCCTCCACCCAGACCCAATCCCCTGTACCCCAGCCTATCCCAGGCACACACCTCACCACACAAGGGCAGCTCAGGCAAACATAGGCACCACACATCCCACAGGCACTCACACAAGCATCACCCACATACAGACACAGCATCCACTGCCTCCACTGTGTCCCCCTCCTCATCATCTCCCTCCTCCCTGCCAGTGTCGTCTACAAGCTCACCTGCATGCACTACCACAACAGCCACTAGGACTTGCACCAAAACACCCAGCACCACACCCCGCTCACCTGCACTCACCACCCCCACTACCATTTACACGTCCCCTGTGTCCTCTCCCAGTGTGTCTGTGACGCCCCCTCCCAAAGTACACAAACGCGGGCACACACACACCCAACATCCATCCACCTCACAACAGCCTCCAGAACATGCACCATCACCAAAGGTTACACCTCCTACAACCACCTCCTCTTCCTCTACTCCCAGACCCCCTCCAGCTACCCGTCCCAGTGTTCGTCAGAAACTTTTCCTGAGCAACCTTGACCTCTGTCTCATCACCCCCCCCTCTAATTCATAGGTCCCGTAGTAGCACCTCAACCAAAAAGATTCCGGTACCAGTGGTGCCTGTGCGAGGTCTGTGGAGTGCACCAGGCACCAGGGCAGCCAGTGTGACACGGAGCCAAAGCATTGCCAGTCCACACCCTGTGAAGCACCAGAGGTTGGACAGTGCCTGACAGGAGAGGGGGAAGACACTTGCCGGCAAAGCCACCCACAAGGGTCCCGGGGGAAGTGTCGAGTCAGCTGTGACTCCTCCCAAGGTGGTGAAGGGGCAGAAGAAGTCTCCAAAGTCTGGAAAGAGCAGCACAGCGGAGAAGGCCGCCATCCTCCCCGCTGCCCAAGACGACACCGCCAGCCCCATCGTCACTGGTCAAGAGACCACCGCCAGAGGCAGTGCCCAAGAGGGCAGCACTATCGTCACTG
Source organism: Pleurodeles waltl (assembly GCF_031143425.1). Lineage (NCBI taxonomy): Eukaryota > Metazoa > Chordata > Amphibia > Caudata > Salamandridae > Pleurodeles > Pleurodeles waltl. Next base: position 581,256,368 of record NC_090444.1, on the reverse strand, counting down.
GTCAGGAGACCACCGCCGGAGTCAGTTCCCAGGAGGGCAGCACTATCGTCACTGGTCAGGAGACCACCGCCAGAGTCAATGCCCAGGAGGGCAGCACTATCGTCAATTGTCAGGAGACCACGGCCAGAGTCAGTGCCCAGGAGGGCCCCGGCAGCCACAGCCCCGCTGGGCAATGAGGGACCGCCATGGCACACACCGCAGCACAGGTCAGAGACAGCAAAGTCAAGCACCGCTGAACAGGGAAAAGACCGCCATGGCAAGCAACGCTGAACAGGGCAAGCACCGCTGAACAGGTCAGAGACAGCAAAGTCAAGCACCGCTGAACAGGGCAAACACCGCTGAACAGGGCAAAGACCGCCATGGCAAGCACCGCTGAACAGGGCAAAGACAGCCATGGCAAGCACCGCTGAACATGGCAAGCACCGCTTAACAGGTCAGAGACAGCAAAGTCAAGCACCGCTGAACAGCGCAAGCACAGCTGAACAGGGCAAAGACCGCCATGGCAAGCACCGCTGAACATGGCAAGCACCGCTGAACAGGTCAGAGACAGCAAAGTCAAGCACCGCTGAACAGGGCAAGCACCGCTGAACAGGGCAAAGACCGCCATGGCAAGCACCGCTGAACATGGCAAGCACCGCTGAACAGGTCAGAGACAGCAAAGTCAAGCACCGCTGAACAGGTCAAAGACAGCAAAGTCAAGCACCACTGAACAGGGCATGCACCGCTGAACAGGGCAAAGACCGCCATGGCAAGCACCGCTGAACAGGGCAAGCACCGCCAGCTCAAGCACCGCTAGCCCATGAGCGGCAGGGGCACTGACACAACAGGGACAGTGATGCACTCCCCAGGATGGTACAGTGGGCAAGCCACCCACTGTTGAGACTTGGGAGACTGTGGCTTTGCACTCCCCAGGATAGCACAGTGGGCAAACCACCCAGTGCAAAGACTTGTGAGACTGTGGCTTTGCACTCCCCAGGATACATCAAACGGCATGGAACCCCGTCGTGGATCTGGCGTGGTGCAGTCATCCGTCTGAGGTGCCCCCCCTTCACTTCCCCCTGAGGTGCCTGTTGTATTCCTATCTGATGCCCCTGCAGTGTTCTCTCTGTTCCAGGACAGGTATCGTGTGTGGGCCTCGCCCATGCATTTTGGGCCCAGTGGTCCACGGACATTGAAATGTGCATACCTGTACTACTAATCGTGATGTATATATTTTGAATGTGTATATATTGATGTATATATGAGCTAACTGTTTTTTGATGCATTACAATGGTTGAACTCATTTCCTTTTGTCTTAGCATTCTTCCGGGGGAGTTAGGGGTTGTTACTGTGATGTTCGAAGATGCATTGGTATGTGTGTTGTAGTGGGTGAGGCTCCCCTATGTCGTAGGTGCAGTACTCACCGTTGTCTTCGGCGACGCTGTTGCTGATGTTCGTAGATGCTGTCGCTGATGTTCATAGAGGAGCAGGAAGACAAGCGCAGGGAGTATTTGGAGTTCCGGCTCCATGGTGCCCTCCTTCCTCGTGGAGTGTGTAGAGGTGAGCGTTTTCCCATTGAAATGTCTGTTTCCGCCGTGTTTTTATCCACGGTGAATCCGCCCCGGAAAAGGTGGCGGATTGGCCTGTTATAATACTGTGGGCGGAACTTTGTCTTCCGTCTGTCTGTTGGCGGTGACCGCCGCGCTGCTTGTCTGTACCGCCGTGGCGGTCGGAGTGTTAAAGTGGCTGTCTATGTAGGTGGTTTCCGCCACGGTCATAATTCCCTTTTTTTTCTGCCGGCCTGTTTGCGGTATTACCGCCGCTTTAACACCGTCCGCCAGGGTTGTAATGACCCCCAATGTGCCCTGAGGTCATACATACACCGCTCTGGTCTTAGCATGTTGTGCATCCCGTGACCAACCCAGGTGTTCTTACTATACCCTTGTTCTCAAGGTTTCCTTTGAGCTGGCATAGGGCATTTTCTTTTTTGTTTGGCTCTTGGGCATTTCCCTAGACCTCTGAATTTTGGTGTCTTGGTGGGGGTCAGAGTGTAGCTCTTTGGCCTCGTGTCTCTGAATTGTAAAGCTCACCATTGGAATTGCTGCTCCCTTTGGACAATGCGTGTAAGACCTTGTGTGCTGTTTGATTGCCAGACCTGCTGTGATTAATGTTTTTAACTCACTTCCCTGGCCCTCCCCTCTCTGAACATATCTTCTTGACCCTATTGTACCCGACTACTGTTGGGGAACCCTAAGGGTAATGAGGTAAAGAAAAAGATATCACGGTGTGGAGAACCGGGGAAAGGCTGGAAACTCTTCAGAGTTTCTCCCGCCATTATGGGAATGTAATGGGGTAATTGGATGTGCTGGTAAATCACCTTTCTGCTAACTTGATACCATGTGGTGCCTCATTGGAACTTATGTATGCACTGTGAGCATTAGGGTCTCTGTTACCCCGAGCACAAGTAGAAGACTGGCTTTTGACATTGGAGGACAGCTTTGTTTTCGAACAGAAACTGGGGGCCCCCATTTGACTAGGGGGCTCCTGAGGACACTTACTGCTGCTAGGGCTATGTGACAAAGACATTTGAGTCCCAGCTAGGACATGAGAATGGGATCTTTTAATTTAGTAATTGGAACCTGTCTAATTTGGTTGTGGGTTCAGAGACCAGGGGTGCCTGCCTCTTAAGCGATGGTGAGGGAGGCACCATTCCTCACTTAGTCAGACTGCCCTCCCCCCGGGTGTGGCCAGCTAGTCCCACCCAGGGGGACCAGCAGCGGAGCGGGGCCCAGGCATTGGTCGTCCTCCTAAATGACAAACTGTGGTGAGGATTCCTGATCTACAGCCACATGGCAGCATAGGATTGTGGACTCTAGCGAGGACACCCGGTTGACAGCCACACAACAACCCTGAATGTCCCCAAGTATGAGTAAATGTTAAAATCCCTAAATTTACTCATGTTTGTCTTTATTGAGAATTACTGTGTATTTTAAGATGTGCTCAGGTGTGTATATGCGTGTGTACCGGGGGTGCTAATTCTTAATGCGCATTTGGGATCTGGGTCTGTATGAAAGAATTGCTTCCCCAAAAGGCTATCCCTCCCTGCTGTGGCTGTGACCCTGGTCCATGTTGGGACTTGTTCTCTGACTGCGGCTGTTGATGCCATGCGCTAGTCTAATTACCAGACCCATGCTGCAGTGGTGAGGCAGTGAACTCACTTCTATACTGCTGTGTATTAGGAGCGGCTAGGTTTCCCTGGGCCTGATTCTGGGGATGTGAGTTCTGTGAGGCCTGGCGAGACTTATTGACTTCTGCTTATGATGTGCTTTTAGTTGTCACCTGTCGGCCATGTGGCTCATTGTATGGCAATAGTAGCATTGTATTGGTTTTGGCTGCTGCCAGCCTCCTTGGTTTCCATCACTGTAGCCAATTTGGAACCCCTGGGGATCCTGCGTCGGTGTTTCCTTCATAACTGGTTCTATTTGCATGCTTGCAGCCAACGTGGCCCCCTCTAGGGCAGTCTTCCTTACCTTATGTTGGGTCAACTTAGCGTTGTCCCTCTGGGCCTGTTCCTGCCTCTTCTTATCCTTTTCTTGTTTATTCTTGTGGAAGTGAAGTATATGTGCTTGAATTTCCTGCCAGGGCTTGGTGTTCAGCCCTACCGCGCTGTCCAAACCGCTTTGTATTTCAGTGGGCAGCCTCTTCTTAAGGATGTTGTAGAAGAAAACAACTTGAGGGCCCCTATTCCTCCATGGCTGTCAGGTCTCATGTCCCCACCGTTCTCTCATCCTGCCTATAAAGTTTACTATGGTTTCCCCAGGTTTCATGGTCTCCACCATCAACTCAACTACATCTGCGCAGTCAGGGAATATTTCCCTCTGGGCTGTCCATAACTGGTGCCTGTATGAATTAAATGAGGCCCCTTGTGCTCTGAGCTGATCAGTGCAACCGCAAGGATGCGGGTGAAAACTGAGTTGATCTGCTCACAATAATGTTTCTCAGTAGACTCTTGATATTGCCTATTGCTATGGTGATTCCCCACAGTATTCTTCCTAAAGCATGAGATCCATTCCCCAGCCCAATCTAATAATGGCGGCAGCTTGGCTCTTAGCCCTTCTTTGTCCATTTGAGCCCAGGGCATGTAGATGGTCCCTGATGTGCCCTTCGGTAATAGTGTACATATCCCTGTTTTGAACATCTCCACCAGTTTTCACTTCTACATAGCGTTCCTTTCTCCTCAGATACTCTTGCTCATAAGGGAAGTTCCACTTAGGACCCCCAGGTCCCCCAGGTCTGTGCCAGATGCAATTTTCGGCAATCGCTATGTCCTCTGTGTTGAAGGATCCCTCCTCTGGCCAGGGCACATCGCATTGATCACTTCTCTAGCACCAGTGGGCTAGCAGCTAGCAAAAGGGTCAGGAGAAGATTTTGTCTTCCTCCTGAGCTTCTATGTATCTTGAGGTCAGTTTGCTTATCCCTATCCTGCACATTTGGGGTTTGAAGCGGACATCCTTGTGGCTGTTTACCTCGTGTGCACGCAGTGGTGCCATTTTGGTCCTTCTATGTCTAAGCTGGGTCGGCACTAGGCTGTTTTGCTCCCTAATTTTCTGGTCAGCCCCTCTCCACTGGTGCTTGGGCATGACATGGACCCCAGTCAATATTTTCCCATCTGATATAGCTCATATTCCTCCATGACTAGGGCTCTGTACCTACTCCTACTTTCCCCAAGTGGAGGGTGTGCTACTCTATTCTCTCACTCTATTCTCCCATTGGATTTTCAGGGTGGGAGCTCTCTCTCCCTCCTCAGTTCCCACCTTTCATATGACTCCCATCTAGGTAATCTCCTTTGCTCAGAAATATGTGCTGTCCTAGTTCGGGACCTGCCCTCATGCTTGCTCGCCATGGTTTCCTCATTTACCTGAGTGAGCCCTGTAGCTACCTCTTCACTGACAGATCTCGGAAGACTGGGACCTCCTCGCTAACTCTCACTAGCTGTCTCAATGTCCAAGACTGCTAGAAATCTCCCTTTCACTCGCATTCATTCCATGGAACCAGCAAGTGTGTGAGTTTGCCGTTCTGCGGAGTCTCGGTCTGTCGACTGTGATGGACAAGAGGTCGAGCATCACGGTGCTCTAGTGCTGGACTGGAGTGGTGCAAAGGGTGTTGGACCTGTTGGCCTGTTGGTCCTCCATGCCTAGACATAACAGCCTGCTGATCCGAAGGGGCATCTTGAGCTCCCTCGACTGGTGGGATAGTGTATCCTTACACTGGTATAACAGGCATTGAGGAGAGCACTTCCATACCTAAATATTATGGGGTGGTGAAGATCCCTTGCTTGCTGGTGATGGGTCACGATTATATGCCTGGACGTCTTCAAAAATGGCCCAGAACTCTTGCAATGCTTCCTTTGTGTCCTTCTTTTGCCCTTAATATTTTGTTTCTATGTATGTCATTGTGGGGGTCATTCTGACCTTGGCGGACGGCGGAGGCCGTCCGCCAAAGGTACCGCCGTCAGAACACCGCACCGCGGTCGAAAGACCGCGGCGGTGATTCTGACATTTGCCCTGGGCTGGCGGGCGGCCGCCAAAAGACCGCACGCCAGCCCAGGGCAAATCAACCTTCCCACTAGGATGCCGGCTCAGAATTGAGCCGGCGGAGTGGGAAGGTGCGACGGGTGCAGTTGCACCCGTCGCGTATTTCAGTGTCTGCTGGGCAGACACTGAAATACTTTTTGGGGCCCTCTTACGGGGGCCCCTGCCGTGCCCATGCCATTGGCATGGGCACGGCAGGGGCCCCCAGGGGCCCCGCGGCACCCCCTACCGCCATCCTGTTCATGGCGGGAGAGCCGCCATGAACAGGATGGCGGTAGGGGGTGTCAGAATCCCCATGGCGGCGGAGCGCGCTCCGCCGCCATGGAGGATTCAGACGGGCAGCGGAAAGTCGGCGGTACACCGCCGACTTTCCGTTTCTGGCCGCGGCTGAACCGCCGCGGTCAGAATGCCCAGCGGTGCACCGACAGCCTGTTGGCGGTGCTACCGCCAACCTCCGCCATGGCGGTAATTACCGCCATGGTCAGAATGACCCCCTGTGTGTGCAATTATATTAATTTTGAAGGTTCCCTCTTTTGGCCAGGGGAACACGTAAGTCTTGGTATGTGCATGTAATTCTTGGCAGAGCTTGCTAAGCTTTTTAGGCTGAATATGGAACTTATCCTGCATGTCCTCTAAAGGTGATTTGGGTAGTCTTTTCAGGGGATAGTTACTCTGCTAGGTTTATATTCTGTTTTTATAGATTTCTACATTTTTACTCTGGTAACGGGAACTATGTACAAAGGAACTACTGGATCACTTTGGTAGTGGGTATAAATATATATACACAGGGGGTTTACTGAATCTAATCTTGTGGGGGAGGATACAGACGGGGAAAGAAACTTAATGTTATTAACAGATGCATCAATATAGACATTCAGCAAACACATGCATGAATTTTCACGATCCTTGGAAAAGTGCAATTGTTAGTTCACAGCCTGCAATCTGGTGACAAAATAGCGAGCCTTACTTTGGCATTAAACAACAATTTGTGCGAATGAACTAAATCTTCATTTATACATTAAACATTGACAAAGAACACAACATTCATCATTTAAGACAAACACAGTCACATTGGTCTAATAGCAACCAAATATAAAAAAGACACCACTTCAACTGGCTGGGGAGATGCTCACTAGGCCCTAAAAATCTGGTTAATGGCTCACCTGCAATACTTTAGCCCTGCCTGATAATCTTGTTCGATAACGGGGGAAAAGATTGCAACAATTTATGTGGAGGAAGAAAAAACTTGCTTTAGGGACCATAGTCACTGAAGCAAGTTTGCCTTATCTCTGGGATTCTAATCGCTCTAATACTCTAATGCCCAAATTCCCCCTATGTCACACCCAGGGGTTCTGCATACCATCTGTGTCAGGCTCAGCAGTCCAAGCGAAGCACACCTCTCACTTCTTTCAAATACCATCAGTGTTAAGAAACCAGAGGCACTAAGAAAACCAGGGTGGCCTAATAAGATTGAGATGTGGACCTTATATCACACCCAGAGCTTATGCATACCAGCTGCATCACACCCAGCAGTCCAAGTGAAGACACCTCTTAAAAAAGAGAGCTGGCACTATGTGACAGAGCCTTATGCATACCATCTGTGTCACGCCTAGCGGTCCAAGACATTAGCAACATTTAAAAAAAAACTATATTACACTCAGGGGTCAAGTGAACCATCTGTGTTATGCCCAACAGTCCAACCGATCAACCTTCCTGACACTGACAATCAAGAAAGTGACTTTCATGGATTATGCTTTTTATGCGGTCTATGGTTTGCAGTCCAGTTAGCCCCTGTCCAAGCAAGGACCCTCTCTCTAGTCAGGGTAAGTCACACACACTCCAAATTATCCTGTGCCCACCCTCTGGTAGCTTGGCATAGAACAGTCAGGCTTAACTTAGAAGGCAAGGTGTAAAGTATTTGTCCAATAAATCATGCAATAACACAGTACAACACCACAAAATACACCGCACAGGTTTATAGAAATATAGAATATTTATCTGAGTAAATTAAGGTGAAAACAATCAAGATTTGATCAATACAAGTGGAAATATCACTTTTGTAATGATAAATAGTCTTTAGTTCTTAAAAAGCAATGAGTGTCTCTTGCAAGCACAAAGTACCTGGTTTGCGTCTAAATTATCTGCACGGTACCGCTGTGGAGGAGATGCGTGGAAAACAGGGAGGTGTGCGTCAGTTACTCAGGGTGCACACAGACGATGCATCTATGCTTTTCCACGTACCAAGGGCTTTGCGCAGATTTGGATGCTCTGCGGGTTGCGGGGTATTTGGATGCCCCAGGCATGATATGGAGAAATCCTGGGCATGCAGGAAGAAGTCACAGGAGCTGCGTCGAACCAGTGGGCGGTGTGGGGAAATTTCTGCCACACAGCAGGCGCTGCATCGATTCTTCTCACAGGAAGTCGGGCTGCATCGTTCTGGCTTGGCGATGCATTGATCTGGTGGGCCATGTGTCGAAGTTCCAGTCGCAACCCTGGTGCTGTGTCGATCTCTACTCGGGGGCCGGGCTGCGTCATTCCGATTCGTCTATGCAGTGATTTTCTCATCGCGGTGCAGGCTGCTCGTCGTTTCCAGCAGACTGTGCTTCGAATTTCGCCGCACAAGGACTTCTTTGCAGAGATGAAGGTGGTCATTATGAACATGGTGGTAAACACCACCCCACCGGCAGTGACCAGTAACTACCACCAACATGCTGGTGTTCCGGACTGCCAAATAATGACACCCATGAGAAACAAGTAGTGGTCCATCCACACACCACCATCTTTGTAGTTCTGACAAGGACGGAGGAGGCCACCCACAGGCTGGCAGAAATGACCTATCCACCCACCAAATAATGAAGAACAAAACCGCCAGCAGTTCCAGGGCGGGAATCACCACCACGCAAAGCGTGGCAGAAATGTACAAATTAAAAGGAAACACTCACCAGAGGCACGCACATCACGCCGACGCAGACATGGAGAGAGAGTTGGAAATAATGCCAGTGCTGCTCTTTGCCATATACCTCCACGACCGTGACCGTCGACGAAGACGATGACGGTAAGTCCCGGAAACTAGTACACACGGGAAGAAAGGGCACAATTACACACCCACTCTGCAACGCACTCCCAACCCCTTCCACCATCCCACACCATAAACACCAGAGCAAGATGTACTCACCAACAGAAGGCAACATAGACCTGAACCAAAGTACACACATGTGCACACCACACTGCCACAGTGAAACGATGAACGACATCACTATAGTGTGCCAACACCACTACTGGACACTCAAAGTTTATCAGCAACAAAGGACAATACTGTCCGAATAAGGCCATTAGCCAGTCCATGTGGAAAGGCTGAAGTCCCAATATAGGCCTGAACTTGACTCCCACAGGTGCACAGGGTACTCCACTGTAAAGGGGCAGCAATGTGGCAGCCAGGCACCTCAGGGAAGAGGGTCAGGGGGTGGCTGTGGTGGAGGCTTACATCTGGAAGTGGGGGGGGCTTAGGATTTAGGTTTGGGAGATGGAGGGGGTTTGGGCTTGCCCTTGGAAGGTGGTGGAGTGGGCTTGGACCAGGGGTTGATGAGAGACCTAGGGCAACATGGGGCTTCTTCTTCCCTTGGGAAGGGGCACAGGAATGGGAAGGGCAGACTGGGGTGGACCCGGATGTGGAAGGAGTGGACTGGGGGAGGAGATGAGCATGTTTAGGGATGGGACGGGATGGGCCAGTGGGTTTGAATAGGTCAATACGGGAGAGAAAAAGCTTCTTAGGGGCAGTTGAGGGGGATTTGGAGGCAGGTCCGGGAGAGGAGGTTGAGGGAGTGCTTGTACCAGGTGTAGGTGGGCCAGACGTGGATGGAGGTGCCTGTAAAGTATGCTGATGTGTGGTGGATGTGTGTGGTGTGGATGTCTGTGAATGTTTGAGTGTTTTGGGAAGAGAGGTGACACGGTGGAACAAGACAGGCTGCCAGTATACATGGATGCTGTCTGGGTGTCTGCAGGTCTGGTGAGTGCAGGTCTGGTGTCTGGGGTGCATGTCTGGATGTCAGATGTTGTGATGACTGCAGGAATAGGGGCAGCATCATTGACTGAGGGTGCAGTGCTTGTGGTTGTGCATGGTGAGGTGACAGACAGGGAGGCGGGGGAGGTTGACACAGGGGGGAAGGTGGATGTTGTTGTGTGCTTTGGTATGATGGGTGTGTGCCTTCCTGTGGTGGGAAGTGTGGTGAATGTGTTTGTCTGTGTGTTGATCTGTGTTCATGGCTGTCTGTATGTGTGCTTGGGATGGGTGAAGGGAGTGGGGTGCTGGAAAGGGTACAGGTGGTGGGAGGGGGGACAGAAAGAGCAGGGACAATGGATGCCGTCAAAGAGGAGTCCATAGCCTGAAAAGATCTCTGTAGGGCAGACATGGCACTGTGAATGCCTTCCAGGTATGCATTGCATTGCTGCACCTGGGATGCTAGCCCATGGATGGCATTCACAATGGTTGTCTGCCCTACAGAGATGTTTCTCAGGAGGTCAATAGCCTCCTCTGTGCGGGCAGAAGGGTTGTCTGGGGCAGGGGATGAGGTGCCTGGGGCGAAGGAGATGCCCACCCTCCTGGGTGAGCAGGCATGGGGAGCTGGGTGGGGAGCAACTGGGAGGGCAGAGATGGCATAGGCGGTGGCGGAAGATGACTTAGAATGGGTGTGCCCAGTAGGATATGCCACCACCAGGGAGCTGCCATCGGAGGAGGTATCTCAGTTACTACCGCCAGTGGTAGTTGCCTCCCATGAGGTACTCCCCTCGCCCTCCAACCCACTGGTCCCCTTGGCGTCTGCCGACTGTGCCGTGGGATGCTGCATCCCCACTCTCCGGTGCCACTGCTCCCTCACCAGATGATGCTGAAGTACACAAAGGACACAAGAGCACAGGGGTGGAAAGACAAAACATGGGAGAACTTTGTAAACATCTGAACATATGGACATCCCTGGGTCACACACACTCCCATCAAGGTCACACACCTACACGCAGCACCTACAACATTAGTCATGACTGCACCCCTGACTAGTGGCCATTACCACAGAATACACCACATTACCCACAGGAAATAGGGACCTGATAAACTGTGTGGAGTACACCCATGTGAGACCCTTCCCATCCAAAGTACTTACTAGTCAATGAGCCCACAAAGCATCCCAGAATAAATAAAGGGGACCCCATGGGCCTATTGAGACCACCCAAACATGCCCTCACACCATCACTGAGTCTTTGAGGGGGCAGTACTGCAGGGGCACACATGTCCAAGTGCCTGGTACTAGACAGCATACACACCACAGCACCCAAACACATCCATCAAAGCGGTATAACAAAAGTGTTGGTACTCACCCCCGTGCTGCCTTCAAGCACCCATCCAAACCCAGATAGGCCACCGTCAGAATGCGGACCATTAGTGGGGGGGTCAGCATCTGATGGGCACCCCTTCCTCGCTTTGAGGCCTTCCCAAGCTGGGCGTCTCCGGTCTTCCTGGCCCAGCGCCTCAGGTCCTCCCACCGCTTCCTGCAGTGGGTGCTCTGCCGGTTGTAGACCCCCAGGGTCCGCACTTCCTTGGTGATGGCTTGCCACAGTCCCCTCTTCTGATGGGCGCTGACCTGCATGGGACACACAGAGCAAATTATTGAAAGCCATGTTATCAACTCACATAGAACACATGCCAGACAGTCTACGGCTGGGCAGTCACAAATCGAACCCACATGCACACAGGCATCCGCCACAATCACACACATCCAAGGATGACAGACGCCAAATCACCTGCTCCTCTGGTCGCCCATACAACTTGGCATACAGGGGTAGGACCCTGTCCACCAGCTTCTCCAGCTCCTCCGTGGTGAAGGCCAGGGCCCGTTCTCCTGTGACCCATGCCATCTCAGGGACCAGAGTCAGGACACAGCAGCACACACAGTGGAGTACTGTTCTACACAGCAATCAGGAGTCAAGTGTCAAGGGTCTAACAACATGGTGCACGTTCCGCGGCGGTGTGCTCCGTCACCACCTGTGGCGATCATGATAGGCCCAGGTAACCCATTGACAACCATGTAATCCAATGATTGGGTGCACAGTGGTGAACACCCCCTTCCGCCATGACGACTTCCGCCAGCGGAATGATGTCACTTCCACTCGCTCATACCTGGATGGCAGGAGGCTGCCATCTTGCTACCACCATGTCACATCATTGTCACCTACAGACTCAATCCTGTTGCAATCCATGACCTCTGTGCTTTACTGGATCCTGTACTGAAACCGAATAATCAGAATCAGCATGCCATCCCTAATGAAGTGCAAGTGCTATCTGTACTCCATTTTTTGGCTACGGGATAATTTCAGGTGACAGTGGGCATGGGTGCAGGGGTCTCACAGCCAATGTTTAGCCTCATCCTGTCAAAATTCCTAGAGGAATTCGTACAACATCTGCAGACATATGTCCAGTTCCCCCCAAGGGCTGAACTTCCTGCCATCAAATCTGGATTTTATACCTTTGCCAACATCCCACATGTGAGAGGTACCATTGATGGAACCCACATAGCTCTCATACCCCCAAGAGTGAATGAACAGGTGTACAGGAATCGGACAAACTTCCACTCCATGAATATACAATTGGTGTGCACTGCTAACCAGTACATGTCACATGTGAATGCCAGGTTCCCAGGCTCAGACAATGATTCATTTGTCCTGAGAAACAGCAGTGTACCACACTTGATGGGACAACTACAAGGGGAGAGAGATGGCTCATAGGTGAGTGTGTATGACAATGGTTCTGTGCATAGGTGACATCCAGCCAATATGCATGTGAAGTCTGTTCATTATGGTCCTGTTTCGCCCACTTTTGCAGGTGATTCTGGCTACCCAACTTGCAATGGCTCCTGACACCAGTAAGGAATCCCAGGACAGATGCAGAGAGGAATTATCATGAGTCCCATGGAAGTACTAGGAGGGTGATTGAGCACACAATAGGTCTTGTGAAGGTTAGATTTCATTGTCTCCATCTCTCTGACGGATCCCTGTGCTATGTCCCTTACAAGGTGTGTAAGATAGTGGTGGCCTGCTGCATGCTGCACAACTTGGGTGTGAGGAAAGCTATCTCCCTTCTAGAAGAGGAGGGTGCTGTCCAATCAGCCCAGCAACCTCAGATAGGGGATGAGAGTGATGGTGAGGAAGAATAGGGGGAAGATCTTAAATACAGGACCCAGCTGATCTGCTTATACTTCCAGTGACCCTAAAGTACTGTTCAATGATGTCTTCACTGCATAGTTTCATTCTGACTCTTGTAATTGGTAATGTGGTGTCTATAGTCATTGACACTGTTAACTGGAGACTGAAGTGGCATGTGCCAGGGAACCCAATATTCTGTACAGTGTGACTTACTTCAGACAGTACAGTGCGTGGGATCCCCTCCTGCAATAAAGGTATGAATGTGAAATTGACTGCCTAATGCATGAACACTTACAATTGATATCTCATTATGACAAGGGACATACGATTTGAGAGCATAGTTTTTTTTGTTTTTAAGTGACACAAATTACATATTTCGTTGGACAGTGATAGGGAGTGGGCTCATGGTGCATATCCATACTCAGGTGCATATGTGCAGCTGTTGGTGGCACTGGGTATTGCTCCATGTGTCCATTAGTAGATGGAGTGTTGGTAGTGGCAAGGGAGCACAGTGGCACACAAGGGAGACAGTTAAGGGCAGAGTCGCTTCTTAGCGGTGGCCTTGGTCTTAGTTGGTGTTCCAGTGGCATGTCTGGGCCTGAGGGCACGTTTGAGTGTCTGGAGCTGGGCTGCAGGGCTAGGGGTGCTGGTCTCCTGTGTGTCCTCTGGCAACCCCACCAGTCCAGTAGCTGCTGCAGATGTAGATGGCAGGGCAGTGTCCTAGCTAGTGGTAAGGGCATGCAGGTGGGTGGAGGTCTCAGGCTGGCTAGGGTAGTGGTGCTGCAGCACCCCTGCAATGGTGGCCATGGTGGAGTTGAGCTGTTTCCATTGCTCCATAGTCTCTTGATGGTGTGCTGTCTGCAGCCTCTGATTGTACTCCAAGATGGCCAGGATCTGGCCCATCCTGTCCTGGGTATTGTGGTATGCTCCCAGGACCTCAGAAATCACCTACTGGGCTGCAGAATCCATCCTTTGGCTTCCCCCCTGGCCACTTATGCCTTGACCCCTGTGCCTGTGTCCCCTGCACAGGTCTGGCAATCCCACTTGCAGTTGCATCATTCTGTCTGTTAGTAGGTGGAGACTCTGGCCTCTGTACATGTGGTCCACCAGTCTGTGACTGGGAGACACTGGTGTGGGGTCATTTGGCATGAGCTGATGTTGGTGGCTGGGTGGTAGGGCTGTCAGTGGTATCCTGGGTGGGGCTGCTGGAGGGTGTCAGTCCAGGACTTTGTGACGGGCCCGGGTATTCTTCACTTTCCATACATCCCTTTACAGCCTCCTCAGTGGGGCCTCTGTCTCCATGGGAGGTGCTGGCACTCCTTGGCCTTTCCGTCTGGGTGGCATGAATGGTAGTGCTTGTGGGGGGGAATGGACATGTATGTGTCAAGTACTATTTCGGAAATTGATGCACAGCTCTGTCCTATTTTGTGCTTTTATTCCCCTGTCGTAGCATGCCTTTTGTATACTTATCTTTGCATGTTTTATGGGGGTAGAGGTGCATTGTGGGTGCTGTAGTGCCACTGGGAATCCATGCAGGGGTAGGTGACTGTGCACAGGGGGCAGAATGGGGGCCTGTTTGTGAGATTGTGGACATGCAGGGTAGTTGGATGTGGGTGTTGTGGACTGGGTGGGGATGGGGTCCAGGTGGTAGTGAGAGGGGTGGAATGTTGCATGTATGATAGGTGTGGTGACTATTAAGGCATTATAGTTGACTTACTGAAGTCCATTCCTCCAGTGAGTCCAGTGAGGCCCTCCAGATGCAGGATAGCCAGTACCTTCTCCTCCCAGTCGGTGTAATTGGGGAGTGTAGGTGGGGGTCCTCCACTACTCTTTTGTACGGCAATGTTGTGCCTGGATGCCTTAGACCTCACCTTCCTTCGCAGGTCATTCCATCTCTTCCCGATGTCCTCCCTTGTGCGTGGATGGTTTTCCACTGCGTTGACCCTGTTGACAATTGTCTGCCATAGCTCCATCTTCCTGGTGAAGGGTGTCTGCTGCACCTGTTCCCCGAATAGTTGTGGCTTTACCCTGAGTATTTCATCCACCATGGTCTTTAGCTCCCTATCGGTGAAGCGAGGGTGCTTAGGGGGTGCCATGGTGTGTGTTGTGGGTGGTGTGTTGTGGGTGTGTTGGTGATGGTGCTGTTGTGTGGTTATGTGTGTGGCTTATGAGGGTGTTTGAGGTTTGTGTGTGTTTTGGTGGTGTATTTGTGCGTGTGACTTTTGTTATATTGGGTTCAATGTATGCTTGTTGTGTTGTCAATCTCAGTCGTGCTATTGACGATGCAAAGGATTGTGGGGTGTGTATGTGAGTGTTTTATAATGTTATGGATGTATGTCAGGTATGTAGGTTTCCAAGTTGCCAATGTGTGCATTTGTTGCTGTTGGGTCCCATTGCTGGTCATGGCAGTCCGCCAATGGTCGTTCGGCATTCACTATCTGCCACACTGATTTGTGCATCATTATTTGGTGGGTGGAGTATTTGTCTGCATGATGGTGGCGGGGTAGTGTGTACTACCTTTCCTCCGTCGTATGATCTGGCGGTGGGTGGAGGTTGCAGGATTTTTGGATGTTTACGTTTTTGGCATCATAATTCGCCAGTGTCCAGTCTTCTGCCTCTGGCGGTCTTCTGTTCACCTTCACCAAAGCGGTCGGCGGTGATTGCCGCCATGTTCATAATGAGGGCTGAAGTCTTTTTGGACCTGAAAATTCGGGAAACAGGAGGCAAGCTCAATCTAACCCTTGGAGAGCACTTCCCAGCAGAGCCAGAGTGCATCAAGGCAACAGGGAAGCAACAAGGCAGCAGTCCTTTACTTGTGACTTACAAGTGCATTAAATAAGCCAATTGGGTATGGGACAATGTCACCATGTCTTAAGGGAGAGAGCATATGCACTTTAGCACTGGTTAGCAGTGGTAAAGTATGCAGAGTCCTAAAACCAGCAAAAACAGTGTCAAAAAAGTGGAGGGAGACAGGCAAAAAGTTTGGGGTGACCGACAATAAGGCAGCCAGGCCAAACAGCTACACTCCAAATGCTAGGACTAAGGCTCTGATATAGTTTCTTACCCTTGTGACAGGGGCTTCCGGATGGATCTCCAACCCACACATTCAGCAGAAAATTCAATCAATTGGTGCGTCTGCTCACCTTTCTTGTTTGTGAAAATGTGAATCCATCTGGGTGGGGTCCCCTTCCTTTGGTTGCAGTTGAGTTCAAAGAACCAATCTGCTCCTATCTGGCTCACCAAAATGTTGCTTCAATTAGGATTTTACCTTAAAAAACAAAAGGCAAGAGGTGTCTGGCAGAAGAGGAAACAGTTCATTTAATCATTTAATTAAAAATTACAGCCGGGAGAGCGGTCACAGCACCAGAATCTGAGGACTGTCTCTCATAGTACATTGAGATCATTGAGATGAAACACATTATATACATTTCTCTGGGAGCAATAAACCCATAAAGCATTCTTTCCCTGTGAAATATACAAACAGTTGATAAGGAGTCAGAGATGTAATTTCTAGTTAGGGAATGCAGGTGAGCCTTGACTTGGCCTGGACACTATGAGGGCTAGCAAGTGCGTGTCCAGATGTCTAGCTTGAGGGGCGTGTTTTCACTGCATGTACTGTGCATGCTGTGTCCTAATTGTCTGAGTGTAGCTAACTACATGTGGCATTTAACTTTATGGTGTTTTGGGAATGCATGCATCCCTCTAGCCATTTGTACTTTATCAGGGCCAATCTCCGGGGACCATGGTAGTGTTGCTGCCTATCTGTAGGATCTGATCTAAGCTTGTGTGTTTAGCTGTCGGCTAAGTGCCTCCCTTCCTGTGACATGTCAGTCATTAACCTTCAGGAGCATGCTGCTGATAGGTGCACAAAAAGGACCAGTGTTGCCAGGAATTGCTTAGAACCCCTAAATATGACCTCAGCTAACATTGTAGACATGCAGGCGGAAACGCTGTAAAACACATCCTCAGTGGCATAAGGAGAGCACTTGAACCTAACATAATCAATGGGAAAGCAGATACCTCTCATTAAACTGCTGTATATATTACATTTCTTTTCCACAGAGGGAGGAGGAGGGGCGCAGAGCCAGGTAGGCCAGCTGCATGCAATTTCCTAGCACATTGTTGATAAGGTGCTGAAGCAGGTCATGGTTGGACTTCTCCACTTAGTGCCCTCTAACAATAGGTTCCCTTCTGTACTCCCACAGTCCTGTTATGGCTATGTTCCACACATTTGTGGGGATGGGGGCTGTTCCAAATGTTAGTAGGGCTACTTGAGATAATGTTTGATGCATATTTTTATTCACCCACTCCCAATGCCATGAAGAAATCAAAAATGATGATTTGCTACTTCTATGTCTGCTGCATTTGAGTGCCAGTTTGCCATTGTAGATTGCTTATGTGTTGGGAAGAGACACCTCCTCCACATACACAATCATTTACCTCAATGCAGACACCCTTACATTATGGTGGAAAGATACCTGCTTTGGTGCTGGTAGCTATATTTAATTCTGGAGTGGGGAGGAAACAGGGGTGCACTGTATTTTAAAAAATATGGCACATCCCGGCACATCTAAAGTGACACAGTGTGGTGCAGCAAATGTGGGTGCAGCACCACACTGTGCCACTTTGTAGTAAAATTGACCCCAAATACCCTAGCAAACTATGACAAAAGGAAGACGTAGATACTCGGAAATCCACCACTACCCTTTATTTTATGCCAGTGGTACATACAGCAACTGTCTGATGCTCAATATAAGTAAGCCAATAGATCTCAGTACCTAGCACAGAGATGTCTCAATACCCAAACGGACAATCTAATATCTGTAGGAAAGTACCCTCTTTCTTGCATGGTTACCCCCTTTTTCTGCCTGATGCTAGTGTGCTTGACTGTGTTCACTGGGATCCTGCTAACCAGGACCCCAGTGATTATGCTCTTTGTCCAAAAACTCTGTATTTCACCCACAATTGGCACACTGGTGCCCCCTTTTAAGTCCCTAGTTTATGGTACCTAGGTACCCAGGGCATTGAGCTTCCAGGGGATCCCTATGGGCTGCTGCATATATTTTGCCACCCATACGGAGCCCAAGCAAAGGCTTCTGCATGACTGCCATTGCAGCCTGCGTGAAAAGGTGCAAGCACCCTTTCCCTGCCATTTTTCACTACACCAGGTCACCTATAAGTCACCCCTATGGCAGGCCTTCTAGCCCACGGGGCAGGGTGCAAAGTACCTCTGTGTGAGGGCACCCCTGCACTTGCAGAGGTGCCCCCACAAACTCCAGGCCCATTTTCCCAGACTTCATGAGTGCAGGGATGCCACTTTACGTATGTACTGGACATAGGTCACTACCTTTGTCCAGCTACATAATGGTAATTCTAAAATATAGGCATGTTTGGTATCAAACATGTTGGAATCATATACCAAGGCTTTCGCAAGCATTGGTTGTATGATTCTATGCACTCTGTAGGCTCCTTAGAGGACCCCCAGTATTGCCATCACAGCCTTCTGAGAGTTTCCAGGAAGCCCAAGCTGCTGCCATCTCCCGGACAGGGTTCTACCCTCCTGCTGCTTGCTTGGAAGAAGTTCAAGCCCAGGAAGGCAGAGCAAAGGATTTCCTTTGGGAGAGGGGTGTTACACCCTCTCCCTTTGGAAATAGTTGTTACAGGCTTGGGAGGGGTAGCCTCCCCAAGTCACTGGAAATGCTTTGAAGGGCACCATGCAGAAATACCCTAGTCCCTGCTCTGGTGCAAAACTGGACAAAGGAAAGGGGAGTGACCACTCCCTTGTCCATCACCACCCCAGGAGTGGTGCTCAGAGCTCCTCCAGAGGGTCCCTGGGTTTTGTCATCTTGGATTCAAGGTTGGTAGGGAACTCTGGGGGCATCTGGGTGGCCAGTGCCAGAAGGTGATGTCAGAGCCCCCTCCTGATAGGTGGTCACCGGCCCCCTTTCAGGGCTATTTAGAGATTCTCGTTGGGTCATTCCTCAGAATTGAATTGCAAGCCTCCAGCAGGAATCTTCTGCACCCTCCACTTAAACTTCTGACCGAAGAAACTGCATCTGGACTCTTCAGGACCCTACAAGCTGCAACAAAGAAGCAAAACATATTCTGCAACATTGTATCTCTGGCTCCTTCCACAACTGCAACATTTCTCCAGTTGTACATCCTCTGAGGACAGCCGGTCTTCAGCCTGCATGAGAAGAAAGAAGGAATCTGCCTTGGAGTGAAGGAGTCACACCCTTGCTTCTGCAGGCACCAACTGCGATGACAACCGGCTGAATGGATCCACTCTCCTGATGAGCTGCTTGGATCCTGCATCATGGGTGGTGTACTGGAGTGGTCCATACGGTTCTCTCTTCCAACTGTCCATCTTTGGTGGAGGTAAGACCTTGCCTCCACATGCAAGAGAGTACCTCTGTGCACCGCGTCTTTTGCAGCTGCCAAGGCTTGTTGGCATTCTTCCTCCAAGAGCTTCGTGTATCTTGAAGCTCCAGCCCCCAGCACTCTATCTTGTGACGCATTGCTTCCTGAGTGGTTCACCGGCGGCATGGGAGCCTTTGTCGTAGTGCTGCATGGGCCTCTTCTGCAACTTTCTTGTCCCCATCCTGTGGGACTCCTGTGTGTGCTGCTTGGTCGTCTGTGGGCTCCCTGGGTAAAGTCCACCTGGTCCTTCCTGGTCCCTGGCAACACCATTTTATGCTAACCTTGAGCTTTGCATGTGTCAAGGCTTGTTGGCGTACTCTAACTACGCAAACCCAACTGCAATCCTCCATCCGGCGTGGGACATCACTTTCACCCTCCAGGAATCTGACTTCATCTTCTTGGGTGCAGTGCTGACTTTTCTTCTTCACCAGTGGTTCACCTTTTGCACCTTCAAATGGGTTGGGAGGGGCTCCTGCCCTTCCTGGACTCTTCTGTGCTACTTGGACTTGTTCCCCTTTTTCCAAAGGTCTTCTTGTCCAGGAATCCACTGTTGGTGTCTAGCAGTCTCTTCTGGGTTTTGCAATATTCTTCTTTACTTCTCTGTGTGTGTTCTGGGAAGCTTACTGTGATTTACTCCAGTTTTCCTGGTCACTGGGGTGGGTTGTGGTGCTTACCTTTGGGCTTTCCTTGTTCTCCCCTATACACACTACATTTGCCTAGGTGGGGTACAGACTTTTGCATTCCACTTTCTTAGTATATGGTTTGTGCACCCCAAGCCCATTTCTAACTATTGTGATTTTCACTATTTGCACTATTTTTGAACAGTTTTTAAGCCTATTTCTGCATACTAGTGTATATAATTTATGTATTACTTACCTCCTAAGGGACTATAGTCTCTACAGTATTTTTGGTATTTGTATCACCAAAATAAAGTACCTTTATTTTTGTAACACTGAGGGGCATATTTATTCTCTGTATGCACTAAATTAGCGTCACATTTATGGAGTTAAAGTCATTTTGTGGAAGTGGAAACCTACCTTGCCTTAATGAGATTACAAGGTAGGCGTTCCCTTGCAAAAAATTACTCTATGGCCTTAATGCCATAATTTATACTCCCGTGCAAAAATGGTGCACGGGAGGGATGAGGGGTCAAAAAATGGGGCAAAGCCTGCTTTGCCCCATTTTTTAACGCCTGGGTCAGGACAGGCGTTAGGGGACCTGTGGGCCTATTTCCATGGTGGAACACCATGGAATAAGCCCACAGGAGCCCTCCCCAGGCCCCAAAGACACCCACACCAGAGGGACTGCGGAGGATGGGGGACCCCATCCCAGGTAAGTACAGGTAAGTATTGCATTTTATTGTTTAAAGTGCCATAGGGGGCCCTGAAATGGGCCCCCACACATGGCACAGGGTGCAATGGCCATGCCCAGAGGACCCTTGTCCCATGTGCTGGCCATTGGGGTGATGGGCATGACTCCTGCCTTTTCTAAGGCAGGAGTCATGTGCATGGTAGGGTTAGCGCCATAAAATGACGCTAATCTGGTTAGAGTCATTTTTTTTACTGTAACCAGCCTAGTGTCATTTTTTGGTCCTAAACCCCCATCTTTCATATCGCCACCCCCACCCGGCTGGCGTCAATTCTTTTTACGTTAGCCCAGCATTTGCGCCGGCTAGTGTAATTCCTTAAATATGACGCCCGGCCTGCGTCTAGGAATGCCGCTATACTTTTTGCCCCAAACCTGCGCTGACGCAGGTTTGTGGCTAAAAGTAAAAATCAGGGCCTGAGTGTTTTCTTTCATGTGTGTAAGTACTAAGGCCCATATTTATACTTTTTTAGCACCGCATTTGTGCCACTTTTTGAAGATCAAAAAATACAGTTGTATTTTGTAAGTTTGTGCCGCTTTTGCGTAAAAAAATTACGCAAACGCAGCACTAAAAAAGTATAAATATGGGCCTAAGTGTGACTACACTGGTATTGCATGAGCTGTGCATGTTTCCCAGATAAGCCTTGGCTGTTCATCCACAGCTAACTCTAAAGAGCCTGGCTTCTAAACACTGACTACACTACACTAATAAGGGATATCTGGACCTGTTAAAGCTCTAAGTACCGTAGGTACCCACCACACACCAGGCCAGCCTCCTACAATATGGGAGTCAAATTGTTATTTCAACATTTTCACCCATAGTTCCTCATTTAAATAGAAATGCTAAAACTACTGCACATGTTAGGATCCTTCACTGGTTACAAAGTAAACTGGACACAACCTGCTATAATGTTTAATTCAGACATGATGAATGAAACAGGTTAATTAGGTTGAACAATTAAATGAAGACTAAGGAATTACATACTTGCAAAAACATTTCTAGGACAGTAAATTGTATATTGCAAACTAAAAATTAATTTGGGAAACACTTGACCTCAGAACAAACTTAAACAAGACCTAAAGATTGCAGAAATACCATGCAGAAATACCATAAATATTGAGGTTCTTCCAGGATTAGTTCATTCATTTCAAATGTATCTGTAGCTTGAAAACAGCTGACTGAAGTTCTGTGAATCTGACAAAAATCATAAATGTACTCCAGTTAACTGAAAATCCCATCAAAGGCAGGAGGTTTTCGTTTCCTGAAGTTAAGCATTACTTTTTTAGGTTCCCTCCTGGAGCATCTTCTTGAGCATTTTGAACATCCTGATGTAAGTCTCTCAACTCTGCAAGATTCTGCAGAGTTCTGAAAGTGGGTAGAAATTGGCATGTCATGCTGCTCACACTGATTTTTAGCAGCACTGCTCAAGTTGATTTTGCTGGCACTTGAGTAGATTCTCTACTGGAGCTGCAGATTTCTCACTGCAAATGGCTGACTGGTTGTAGTGAGGAAATCTTGCCCTCCTAGCACCCGAAAATTGCACTGGGGATGCCAATTCTAACTCATGCTTGCCAACATATAGTTGGCGAGCCACGACAAGAAAGAACTTCACCATGTGGTGGTTGGTGGAATTTGGTCAAATTTCTTCCAACTCCGTTGGTGGTCTGGAATTTATCACCCACTCATACTCTTGGGTTCTTCATTAACAATCATTAGCTCCAGACTTTTGGCCCTTGTGCTGTTTGTGTGTCTGCAATATGTAGCTCTATGATGTGTGATATTTTGTATTTTTTGGTCCCTTTTATTAAATTAATTCACATGTGCAGCATTGTTTCGAATTGTGTGTTTCTGGAACCCTATCCTCCTTGCTATGTCTTCAGAGATAAGGATTGGAGTGAGGAATGGGAACAAGGAGTAATGCCCCATTTACATTATTGTAATGCTCATTACACTAGGCACAGTTATTCCTCATCCTAGTACTTCACCTGTCCTCCCTCTCTGGGAGTCATGGGTATGAACGTTGCTTTACCTTTCTGAAGTTTCTAATGTGTTTGAAATAATGCTTGTGCTACCATTGACCAAAATTGTGCTGTCTTCCATTTTAGAATGATGTTGCGATACACCACATGATTATTGTTGTTGCCTCTGCTTTAATATAGGATTGTGAGTTCTATGTGGAAAGACTAGGGCTTTCCCACTCTGTAGGAAAAAGGTGTACCTAACGAAGGACAACCTAGCTGTCCCATATCGTTTTGTAAACAGTGTTACAATTCACGTCACCTGAACAGACAATGAGAACCTCTAAATCCAATGTAATAGTATTATGAGAGAATCCTCAAATGTATTTTAGAAGTCAAATATTTCTTGTTGCCTGTTTGTCATTGGTGCATATCCCTGAAACCATGCACTTGTGTAGTATTTTGTGACATCCTTTGTCTAAATTCCTACAAAATACCCGATTTTCCTCTGTTAAACACCTCATCCCTTTCCTCACTCTTAGAAAGTAAATCTATGCTGGATTTACTATTGAGCTGTACTGAGTCCTTTGTACTTATGATGTGTATGCTTTGATGCTAACTTTACTGCTGATATATTTTATGTACTTTGCCTCAATAATTGTAGGAAACTGGGTCCCTATGTGTGCACTAAAAAGAAGTACACCATGCAGAGAGTCCAGTGGTTCCTCAATTGTTTTAGTGGGGCACAAGTAGATAGGACTAATGCTCTATTTTATGGTAGTGTGGGCGAGACGTTAGACTTATCAGAGGGTAGTGCTAAGTATTTTTTGGAATCACAGAGGCAATACATGAGACACACACTTAAAAAATAAATCTGAGACCAATTAATTTCGAAAAATTACAATTCTTTTTAGTTATGTTTCAAACCCAAGAACTTCGTCATCAGGTAAGTAGACTTTTAAATATAAATACTTTGCAATTTCAGGAATCAACACAGTGTAATTCTCAGAGTTCTCTTGATGTTATCCTATGGAGGAAAACAATGTTCAACAAACACAGGATTAACAACGACTTACGAGGTTGAGCTCAGGGAGCAAAGTTAAGTACTGTGCACTGATCAGAACCACACCAACAGATCACTCTGGGCAGCAATGGGGCGGTTGCGTACAGGGGTACAGTAAGGCATCCAATGCACAATGGTTCACTATGGGAGTTGGACCTCATGACAAAAAGGCTGCAGGCTGTGGTTTGGAAGCCAGTCAGGGACAACAAGCAGGTAGGTAGTAGACTTAAGGTGCTTGAGGATGTAGGTGCGCCTTTGCTCCTTGTCGTCTGGGCCCAGGAGTGACAAATGCAGGGGTGTCCTTAGGCGTCAGGTTTTCCTGTGCAGTAGCACTCATGGCTAGAGAGTCCTGTGTGTAGAAGCTGCAGGCTTCGTCAGGGAGTCCGACAGTGGTGGACCCAGGGTGGACTCGAGCTCGTAGGAGCCAAAGACATCGTTGGCACTAGTGACCCTCCTCAGATGGGGTCAGGGCCGAAAGGTGCAATGGTTGCTGAAAATGACAGGTTTATTCTCACCACAAGGCTGGGTGAGAGAGGGCCTGCGTGCAGAGGCTGCAGGCATCCCAGGTGAGTCAAAGATGGGTAAAGCCACACTGGGCTCGGTCTCTGGGTGGGTGGAGAACCACATTGGTGCCATTGGTTGGCTTCACCTTGGGTGTGGACGTCGTTTGCAGTAGTTACTTCAGGTGTCAGGTCTTTGGGGTTCCAGCAGCTGCAGAGTCCTTTTCTTGAAGTTTTTGTTGCAGAGCAGGTACGCTGCTCATGGAAGATTTGAGTCTTTTGGAAGGCGCAATGAGTCGACTTTTCGGGCAGAGTCATTTGAGGTCAGCATGCAGTCCAACAAGGTCAGCTGCTTCTTCTTTTCCTCTTCTGCGGGTGCAACTCTTATTTGTCCTTGTCTTTGTAGGTCATCAGGATCTGAGTTCTAGGGTTCAGGGATACCACCTAAATACTCAATTTAGGGGTGTTACAGAGAGGGCCAGGTGGTAGCCAATAAGCTGCCCACCTTTAGGGTGACTACACCCTTCTTATGGCCACTTCTGTTGGGAAGTGGGAATAACCCTAACCCTAGTGGCCTAATTCCTTCCAAGCAAGATGGAGGAATTTGAAAAGTGGTGGCCACATTAGCTTGTCTACCTTAGGGATGGAACTGCATGAAGTGGGCACACCTCCTAATCTGCCTAATTTCCCTACCTGTTCTACTGCCAAAAGTGGGGTCAGGACAGGTGGGGGGTTGGTCATCTCTGCCATCTGGAGAGACCAGGGTCGCATTACAAAGGCTGCTAGGCCTTTGCAGCTCCCCACCCTGGAATATCCATCCTGCCTGTATGAGGTGGTAACACCTCTGCCCAGTGCAGACTTTTGTCTCAGGCCCTCAAGAGAGCTGGCTCTCACTTTGGGGTGCCAGAAACATGTCTGTGGTAGCTGAACTGGTCAGGACTGGTCAGTGAGCACACTATTAGCTAGCAGGTTTTCAGGGGACACCTCTAAGGTGCCATCTGTGTGCGTTTACTAATATATCCATCACTGGATTGAGTGAGGGTTTATTATTATTAGCAGTGGGTGCTAAAGTGTGAGCCAGTTGTACAAAACAACTGTGCAGTTTTGGGAAAGAGATCTGACACTGGGAACCTGGCTAACAGGGACCCAGTGTACTAACAGTCAAAGCCAGATCAGAAACTAGGCAAAATTTGGGGGCTAAAAGTGTGCTTTCCTACATGGCCTCAGTCCGTAAAGAATAATGAAAGAGGATAAAACTAACATTCCACTAGAGAGTCTTTATCTTCTAAGTGGAAGAACCTGGAAACGCCATCTGCATTGAAATGGTCAGTCCCAGGTCTGTGTTCTACTGTGAAGTCCTGTGGAGATGGACCACCTTAACAGTTTGGGGTTGTCATCTTTCATCTGCATCAGCCATCTGAAAGACCTGTGGTTAGTTTGAACAAGGAAGTGAGAGCCAAACCACAGCAAAGGCTTCCCTCTCATTCGTACCCCAATGCTGCTCTCTGGAGCGTAACCTCCTGCTAATAGTAGAAGCCACATCAGACACCAGGCAAAAAGAGGGGGCTAACCATGCCAAAAAGGGTGCTTTCCCACTATAATCCTTAATTTGAATACTTAAAACGTTAGCCTGTGTTTGTCATTCTTATTAGTAATTCTATTACCTTATGCATACATTGGAGCCTATGTGAATTAGAGACAGGTCTAATCAGGGAGCATCAAATACTGTATGGGGCCTATATTGCTCACAGTCCAAGGAGTTGGCTTGCTTTGGGTAAGCAAATAAAAACGAATTTTTGTGCCAACTTGGGCTCTACTGTTTGGTATTCATTTTGCTTGTTATCTAAAGGAAATGTTTTGGGAGAGTGAAGATCATATACCTTATTTTTTTAAGGTAACTAACAGCAGCCTGTCTCTAGGGTGAGTCACCCTCAAACATAATGGGTCAATAAGAGTAGGATGAAGTGTAATGCAGCTCATCAATAAGTAGTTGGAACATTTTATACAACACCAATACAAAATTATGTCTTGGAAATACACGGATTTCATTCACAATAAACATTATTTTCCATATATTTAAGTGATGGCTTAGGTGATTTTAGTACATATTGCCTGTAGTTAAAACCAAGCTAGAGAGGCACTGAAATTAATAGCTCAGGGAGGAGCAGCTCAAGTGCGTAAGAGATTTTAGATTATGTATAACAGTGAAGGGAATAGAAGGTATAACTCCAGAGGAACTGGAGACCTGTGGATCTTGAGGTGATGTGTATTAGTTTCTCTCTGTGCTGCAGGGGTAGTGGAAGAAAGTCTAATCCGAATGAGGATGTTATCATAGATCCGTGGTGCAGAGAGAGATATAAGGCTCCATTTTTTACACTGCCGTTCCAAGCCTGGCAACATACAACAATGTTGACAATAGAGCAGCAGGGAGATTCAATGCTGAACTGGAGATCCCGCATTATTGTTAAAATGCAATTCATAAAGGGTGGCCAGTAAGAAAAGTTGTGTACTGTGCAGTGGCTAAACACACAACTGAAAACCCCTCTAAAATCCTATTGTATTCTAGGAGACGTGAGTAATTTGGTTAGGTGCTTCTACATGATCTCAAACATAGCAGGAAGAAGGGAACTAGGCCTATGGATCTGAACATGTAGTGGCACGTCCACCTTTCTTAAATAAGGGAATGGTCATGCTTCTCTTGCAGACAATGGGAACCTGACTAGACAAACTTAGGACATTGCAGGGGAAGGGAGACATGGTGGGTGGGAGTTTTCCATCTGTAATGCATTCAATACCTTGGCAGGTGTCACGGGTAGATCAACAATTTGAAGCCTTTCCATGTTTTGTGATCTCAGGCAATGCCTCGCTATAGGGCTGGATTCCCTGTATTACATCGGCCAGCTGCAGTAGTTAACTTTTCTACCAGGGAAGTTGCTGCTCCTCATTTGGTGTGTTAAGGGTTAAAATGGTACTAGCCTACAGAAGCAGCCAGTGCATGCTTGCCTTTATGGTTGAATTGTTGTGGTCGTCTTTGCCCAGTCGTTTGATGTGACAGACAAAGTGTGGAACGGACCTTAATATCACATTGGTAGCAGTCTAACAAAATAAATTTGCGCATTTTGTAATTACTGTTTCTCATCACTAATACTCTAGATTAAATATTTTTTTTCGTTTGTATAAATTAACTGCATCAATTTAACTATGCTGGTCGAACTATACCTTTTTTGGATAAGGCAATGACAGCATAATCAGTAAGCCAATGTGCCAACAGTAAATATATACTTTATAATTTTGTGAAAATACACAATTTAAACAACTTTTATTTCGGTGACCGGAACATATATCAGAATACATTGTTTTTAAATGGAGGCCTAAATTCCAGGTAATCTCACCTAGTCTTACTGGACGGGCAAGGTATTTGAAAGATTTTCACTAATTGAGGACGCGAGAGCCTGCGAATCAGCTTCTGTTCAGGAAAAGATAACACAGTATAGCCGACATAGATTTTCAGCACTAAGCCAAAGCTGGGGAATTGCACCTACCTGTAACTCTGCATGTCAACCTGGATACTGTCTTTGCTCATTAATGAGGTAAATAACACAACCTGCAAAGCCGAGACGTAATCTCTTAAGCAAGAGTGTCAGAGCCAAAGATAGGGATGCTCTTCACTAAACATCTCCCATCTGGGAAGAGAGGGTCAGCGCGTCTTAAGGCAGCACATCTGCCAACCAACTTACCACTGTCAGAGTTATCTTTAATGCTTAAGAAATTGCTTTGTCCTTTTACCGTCAGAGTTAACCAAGAAACCCTGTGAAGCCTAGTACATATTCAATCAAGCTAACTGTGTTACAATAGCACCGCGCATCCAACTTTAAAGCTGGCGTAAATGAAGGAAAATGTGAAGTAAAATAATGTTTACGTTCAGCAGACTTTTGGAGAGCGCTATCACCAGTGAGGGTATCCTTGTGCTGGATGTTGTATTTATTCACTGCCTTACCATATGTGCTGGGCAGTTTATTTTGTCGGAGAAAAACGAACCACGATATATGATTTGCACTAGACATATTACTGGTTTCACAACGGCAGTTCGTACTTCTCACACTCACGATTGACACAAATAAGTGTGAGCCTCGGGCCAAAACTTAATGTGTCAATATCAGCTGTAAAACTTACAAAACAGAGACTTTTTTTCACGAAGGTGTTATAAGTGACCTCTAACAGACAACATGAGTGAAATCCGAGTTGGGAATTGGTAGACCTCCTTAGGGTGATCTTCCCCCAAACTTTTTGCCTGTTTGTCGCCGATCCTGCTGAATTCGTTTTTATTGGACTTACTGTGTGCACTTTACCCATGCTAACCAGTACTTATAAGTCCCTAGTAAAGTGATCCACATGTAAGCACGGCCTGTAAACAACATGCTACTAGTGAGCCTGCATCACTGCTTATGCCACCCACTTAAGAAGCACTTTAAAACATGTCCAAGGCCTACCAATGGAGCCTGAAAGCAGTGTTGCACTGCCATGTCGACCTGGCATTTGAAACCCCTCCCCAAGGCTTAATATCACACTTTAATACATATAATTCACCCCTAAGTTAGGCCTTGGGTAGCCCATAGGGCAGGGTGCTATGTAATTAAAAAGTAGGACGTATACCTTTAAGTTTTAAATGTCCCGGTAGTCTCAAATTCATTTTTCACTACTATGACACCTATCACTATCAGAGGATAACGTTTACATTCCTTATCACATTTAATAAGCTATAAATCCTGATTAGGAAAAGGGATATCTCTCATGTTTAGTACCTATAGGATTAGAATTGTAATGATAAATACTCATTAACTCTATAATGGAAAAGTCAGATTTATGGATGTGATTTTGAAAATGACACTTGTTGGCAGGCCCTGCAGCACACTCCTTATAGCCCCACGCCATGACACGCCTTCAGCAGTGATGATTACAGCCCTGGGGACCCCATACCCTGGTGCTGGGCCTCCCCAGTTACTTTTTTTTGTGGAGAGGGGTCCATGCAGCACCCCTCCCCCTGCTGAGTTCAGTTCTGGGGACCCCATACCTTGGGGCCTGGCCTCACCATTTCCTTTTTTCTTTAAGGGTAGACTGGCCACTTTACCTCCCTCCCGCACCCTATTTCAGCACCCGGGACCCCATCCTCTGGCCCAAGCCATCAATCCTGGGTGCCATGCTGGGCATCCAGTATGCATTACAGCCCGCAGGGGGAGCCTGAAAGTCCCAGCAGACCTAGCCGGCTCCCCGCCTGCGAGAGCCAGCATTGCTTTTGCACACTGCTAAAGATGCAGCTCCCTTTCTGCAAAAGCAATTATTT
This sequence comes from Pleurodeles waltl, assembly GCF_031143425.1. Lineage (NCBI taxonomy): Eukaryota > Metazoa > Chordata > Amphibia > Caudata > Salamandridae > Pleurodeles > Pleurodeles waltl. Next base: position 581,226,962 of record NC_090444.1, on the reverse strand, counting down.
CCTCTGTTTCCCTGCCTGCAGGCAGGGAAACAGAAGACACCGCCGCCCAAATGAAGTGAAAGCTGCGTAACAGCTGTCACTTGCTGTGAGAGGAATGTTTGCTGTGACTTGGCAGGAAGTGTCAAATTTCCCGCCAAGTTACAGCAAACAGCTATGTCCTGGAGGTGGCCACCCTGGGACAAAGCAGGAGACACCCTTGGGGGCTGGTGGTCCCCAGGGCTATTTATGGCCCCTCTTGAATGTTAAGTAGCCCAGAGAGGTAGTGGTCCCTGGGGTCAGGAGTTAGTGATACACCACCTTTATTATTTAAATTCAGCCCCAGGAAGGTGGTGATCTCTGGGGCTGCAGGAGGGGGCACACAGCCCCCCCTTCATACATAATGTCTTTAGACCAGGGGAGGTGGCGGTCCCGTGGGCTGCAGGTGGGCCATGCAGCCCCACGGCATTCATAATTTATTTAGCCCAGGGGAGGTGGCCATACCTGGGGCTGTGTGTGGACTACGTGCCCCCTGCATACATAATGTCTTTAGCCCTGAGGAGGTGGCAGTCCCTGGAACTGCAGGGGGGTGCAAGGCACACTTTTTGTGGAACATTTCATGAAGATTTGTCATACGATGCCAAAGATACAGGCAAGACAAAAAATGCTTTTTCTATGGAAACATGGTTATAAATATAACTGTCTGCTGGCAACTGCCAGTAGGTAATAAAGATATATATATATATATATATATATATATATATATATATCCATTGATATACACATATGTAACCATATATATATATATATATATATATATATATATATATATATATTATTTTCTCCAACAGCAATATTGCGCAATCCAGAAGATTTTAGATTTTTCAAGAAATGTAGAAATTTTATTCAGCCACACTTAAAAACAAGGGTCTCGCATTTGCTTGAGTTAGAGCTATTAGCATTGTAAACTCCTAACCAGACTTTTCTTGCCACATAAACTAAAAAGTAAAACAGTTTCACATAAGCGAGCCAACAGGCACAATGAGCGTGAAGGAGACACACACTACTGCCCAGCGAGATCGCGCTGAGTAGGAAAGAAAAAGAAAAAGTAGCCCAGAAACCATGCAGAAAACACAGCACCTCGTATGTTTTCAGTAATTTATCGGTGCTCTTGAGGAGGGCTAAACATCGGAAAAGGCATGGCGTATGCATGCCTTTCACTATTGAAATCAAGCAAATTTTAAAAGGCAAGATCATGAGCTGGCCAAACTGATGGGTGTGATATGGATGTGGTTAAAAGCCCACAGAGAGATAACAACAGAGGCCAGAGTGCTTGTGTACTAGACCCTCAAAATAGGCTTTGACAGAAGCGTTTTGGAATAAAGCCTTTGTCAGATGCCGACCACATACAGGTCATTTAAATACAAGAGAAAGAGTCGTCGCTTATGAACATATAATGGAAACTAAAAAGGGACTTGCATAAATAATTGAAGATAGAATTGTAGTTCACGGTGGCCATCTTATTACACATACCAATAGACTGTGGTGCTAATAAATCCACAAATATTAACACATTTTCATTCCAATTTATCCCAAATCAACTCAACAAATCAATTAATCGTATATAGCAAACCTATTATTAAATATGGGCTTTGTCAAATTCATAGCCATGCTGTACATACAGAAACTAATGATAAAAATACCTAACCCGACAACCACTCATTGTGTGTTCATAAATCCACTGTTTCATACCTGTCATTCATTTATGAAGAATCCACAATTCCCTTCACATAACATGAATTTCATTCTCTTCAAAACATAATCCAGCCCTAAATGGGTACTTAATGTATATGGAAACACAAAATAGGTATCAACAGATGCAACTATGTATAAAGAATAACACACCTGGGTCTACATCACTTAGTCCATGTTCAATCCCTTCGGGTCTTAGTTTGCATCTCAATTATAACATACAACTGACTTAACTGGCATATCCTATCCCCACACCACTTATCCTTGGGGACCTGGTCAACACAAAAAATCTTAGCAGATTTTCTGTTTCCTTCATGCACTGTTTGGAAATGTTGCACCACTGGGAATGTGGGATTACCCTTGGCTATCACCCTCATGTGTTCTACATTTTACCATGCATATGCCTTTACCACACATCCCCATACCAAGGTGGGCTTTGAAAATGCAAAGTTGTCCTGCCTTCCTTCAATGGCTCGAGACTCACTGTAGGGGGCTTAATAGCCCATTGTGTGGGGACAGGGCACAGGCTATAAGTGTGAGGCTGTGTCCAGCTTCCCTCTCCCATTCTGCCAAGGATGGCCTCTCAGGATGTTGATAACCCATCAGTCACACCTATGCTCCCTTTGTGTGTGCCTTTCTAGAGGAAATGCACAAAGTTTAGCTGTTATCCCACCTCTGATGTTTATTGGAGACTGGTTGCAGGCACACAGGGCTAAGAGCAGGAAAATGCCAACTTTCTAAAAGTGACATTTTCAAAATTGTATCCATAAAGCTGACTTTTACATTAAAGAGTTAAAGAGAATTTATCATTGCAAACATGCTAAGTGGTGGTTGGGTAATGTCCAGTATTGCAAATTACTTTAAGCAAAAAAAAGATAGCAATTTACTTTAAAAAACAGATGTTACAGTTATAGTTAGGTTCTGAAATTACTTACACAAAACCATAGAAATTCAGCAGTTATAGCTAGAGTTATTTCAAGTAACTATAACTTGCGGCCTATGGTAACTATAACTCGCCCCTTCACTGTGCCCTGCTAATTACCCCACATATTACAGCATTCATGTCAACTTTTATAATGTCAATAAAAATATCAATGGAACATCACCAGTCAAATCAAATTACTGAACAAATAAGTGCATGATGGGGATGTGCGTTAGAAATATCTCAGGCCAGGTTTATATATATTTTTCTTAAAGGCTCATTCAGCTGCCAGTGCCGGTAACAAAGGAGACCACCCTCAAAATATATTTTGTGTCCAAAAAGTAATTTACTACACTCCAAAGAATAGCAACCACCAATGCATTTCAACTCCACTTGAGTCTTGCTCACTGTAAATGAGTTTTTTTCATACCATCCTTAAATAGTGTGATGCCATTGTTACCGCCCCATTGCGTTCTGGTTCTGGTAGTTTGACATTATACAAAAGCATATATGAAAGTGAAAGTTATAAAATAAAATGAAAAATATCACTCAAATTAGAATTTTAAGGTTGAAAGATTGCCCAATAAAAAATCAAATTACATTACAATAATTACTTCTATCTAAATGAGATTTATAACCAATGTTATTTTCTGCATTTTAAAGATGTTGCCTCCATTTTTGCAATCGCTAAATTTTCATCTTGAGAATGTTATACATATACCTACTTGCATATTTATATATATATGTATTTCTTTTTATATTCTTATAATTTTTCATTTTTTGAGGATAGGATTATCACCGATCTTGTCTTACTCTATTATCAAACCATATATTGCTTATGATGTTACCTTATATAAATAGAAAATTATAAATCATTTCAGATCTTTCATTGCTGCTTATCACATGTTACAACAATTATTAATCATTAAATGTCGGCTAAGTGCCTTTACAGAATAAATTTCAACATCACCTCAACAAGGAAACTGATTATCTAAACATAATCACTATCAATCCTTCATATCAGATTCAATCATATCTGTTCTTACATTAAATTAAGTGTTATATTAGCCATATCCCCCCCATTCGAACAATAATTTCATTCCATAATGATTATTTTCCAATTGATAGAAAACTTAGCAATTGCTCACAAATGATCCAATAATTTTTGATAATCATTCAGTTCAATATTGCACTAATCCACTCAACTATTCATTGTTGGTAAATTTGGTTCATTTTAAATGTACAAAAAGTTCCTCATCCACGTTTAACCCAAATGGGATTTTTGTACGGAGTCGAATGATATACTTGCTTTCAAGTTGCCTCAACAGTAATGTTCTATTTCCTCCACGTTCATTATTATTTACTTGTGCTAAACCAAAAAAATATATACTTTTCCAATCTGTGGTGTGGCATTTATTATGATGGGTAGCCACCGAATAACTTTGATCTTGATGTTGAATTGCTCCAGTATGTTCCAGTATTCTCTTCTTCAGTGGGCAGATTGTGCTAACCACATATTGAAGTCCACACTCACATTGGATCAGATATACTACAAATTGCCTATTGCAAGTCAATCTTTGTACAATCTGTGCTTCTCTTCCTTTGTAACCCACAAAAGATTTCATGCTTTTCACAATTTGACATGCTTTGCACTTGTTACATTTATAGAACCCAGTTACACTTTTGTTCAACCAGTTTGTTTTAGGATGTTCTACATAGTGACTTCTGACCAACATGTCGTTTAAAGATTTTGATCTCCTATAAGTTATTTGTGGTCTCATTCCAATTATTTGTTTCAAGTCTTGATCAATCCTTAAAATTTTCCAATATCTTTTTAAATTGTTTTCAATTGTCTTACTTACTTTACTGTATGTTAATATTAGTCGTGGTGCCTTATTTTCTTCTTGTTTCTCAGGGATCTTGACTTTATTATCAAACAAAGTTTGCTAATGACTTCTCTTTTTGGCTTTTAATGCTCCCAATTCTACATTCACTTTAGGGTATACTCTCTCTAGGAATCGTTGTTTAACATTGCTGAATTGTGTATCCATTTCTGCATCATTAGAACAATTTCTTCTAGTTCTCAGAAATTCCCCAAATGGAATGTTTCTTAATAGTGATTTAGGGTGAAAGCTTGTCCCATGTAATAGGCTATTTTTAGATGTTTTTTTCCTATATAACGCTGTATGCAATTGATTATTTTCCACAGGTACTTTAATATCTAGAAAATTTATTTGTGTTGAGCTGATGTCAAAGATAAATTGAAGACCATAGATGTTATCATTTATTAATTGAAAATATGATGTGAAGTCTTCCTTCGATCCATTCCATATTATGAAAAGATCATCAATATACCGAAGCCACAGGAAAGTCCTACTCACATATTCCAGATATTGATCTTGCCATGCTATTTCTCATTCCCACCATCCAATAGTAAGGTTTGCATAACCTGGAGATAATGAGATTCCCACAGCTGTACCTTGTGTTTGATTATATACTTGACGATTAAATAGGAAGACATTGTTTTCGAAACATATTTTCACCATCTCTATCAGCATCAATGAATGATTTGTTTCTTTTATGTTTCTCTGTTTCAAAAAATATTCTAAGGCATAGAGACCAATTTCATGATGAATTGACCTATACAATGACACCACATCTATTGTTACCAATAAAAAAAAATCACTTTGCCACGATCTATCTGCTATTGCCCTTAAAAAGACTCTTGTGTCTTTTATGTGTGAACTCAATGAGGCTACCATAGGAGCCAAATAATAGTCCACATATCTAGAGAAGTTATATATATATATATTAACATTGGCCGGGACAGTGTGTGTTTGTTGTTTTTTGGCATTTATTTTAATTATTATTATTTTTTTTGAGTGACTTTTTGAAATTTATATATTCAGATTTGCCTTTATGAATTTTTTCCTCAATAGAGTCGACGATTTTTCACAAAAATTAATTTTGAACTGTTTTCATTATCTACTTTCCACGATCTCCTGGATATTGTGCAGCCATTTGGTGTTCAAATACGTCGCACCGCTTTTTGAAATGTATATATATATAAATATATATATATATATATATATATATATATATATATATATATATATATATATATTTATATACACATATGTATGACTATATATATATATATATATACATATGTATGACTATATATATGTGTGTATATATATATATATATGTATATATATATATATATATAAATTTCAAAAAGCGGTGCGATGTATTTGAACACCGAATGGCTGCACTGTATATATACATATATATCCACCAGACCAATATACCATGAGCTTTGGAGCCCCCAAATTGCAGCATGTACTCAGGTGTGGGAAACTAAAACTTCAAAGCAGAAAATTCTTATGCAAATAGGCAGAAAGATACTTTCACTCCCAGCAGTTGATAAAGCATTGAAGTTTAATGGCAACACACTCAACGGGTTTAGACACGCATTAGTGTCTTGATCACCAGTGAATAGTGAACATGAAAGGCAAGCATTAAATCAAGTGAACATGTCAAACAACATAAATGAATGATTGAGGAGAAGTGGAAAATAAGGCATCGTCTTCAAATGTTGTTGAAAAGTCTAGTCACATACAGCCTCTCATGCTTTTGCATTGAAAATAAAATAAACATCAATAGTTGTCAATAATATACATCACTTCCCCCTCGTTGGCCAATGTATTGATGTGTTTCGGACATAGAGCCAGCGAATACCCATCTGTTGGCCCCGATTCATTTGTGCCTTAAGAACTCAATGAAGCTACCTGACATAATGATGCCAACATATTCTGCTAATGCGGACAGCATGCAGTGGTCCATTAAAAGTTGTATATAGTGGATAGTTGTATCCCATTAGAGACACCTCATGTCCCGGGGTGTTCCTCGCCAAAATCAACAAAAAATAAAACCCTAGTTGGCAAGCGGAATCACAAACTATTGAAAGAAAATAGAAGTATATTGATTGCACAATTAAAGGCACCCATGGTCACAAGATGTGCATGTGACCTTGTAAATGGGTGAAATCCCAGTGGGCTGAAAATAACTTCCAGATATAATTCCTCATATACTGTGCCCGGAGGGGACATACATGTACTAAACATTATTTCACCACCCCGCACTCGTAAGACAAAACGAGATGCAATACTTTTGAAAAAATCTTTCTTAGCTCAAACAGTCAGGCAACATCTCCACAGTGAACCCAATACCACCCGTGCGAAAGATAAAAAAAACATATAATATGAAGGGCAGGGCAGCAATAACCATGCAATATTACAGTTGCAAATCAGCCCAAATGTACAGCCAATTCCTCATCCACATTCAGTCCTGCTGGATGAACTGTATTGACCCTGATAATGTATTTTGATTCCAACCTCCGCAGAGATAACACTCTGTTACCACCACGGATGTTGGAGGGGACCTGATCCAAAACAAAAAACTGTAAGAGATTATTGTCACTGTAATGATATTCCTGAAAGTGCCTAGCCACTGGGTACGGCTTGTCCTGGTGGTTAATGGAATGCATGTGTTCCAGGATCAGTTTTTGGTCCTGTGTATAGTGCTGCCATTGTAGAGCTAATAGCATGCCAATTGTAGTGAATATACACAAAAATCAGAACTACAGGACAGTCCTTTCACTATCTTAAATTCATTTTTGGTGTCAGGTATGTTGAAAGTCTTCACCCTTTTGCTGGACTTACAGGCTTTGCAATTTCTGCATGGCGTAAAGCCAGGGGTCCTTATCACAGCCAATGGTTCTTATTTATTAGTAATTATAGTTTTGTACAAAATGTCCTGCAGATTTGTATTCCTTCTAAAGGTGACGCTCAGTTCAGTTGACAGATAGTTTGATAGAGTGTCTTTTGTGATGAAGTCATGCCAATGTTTTCGAAGAATATCCCTCTCCTTATTAGCTTGACTATTGTAGGTGGTGATTAACCTGACATTATCCCCTTCTTTCAACACTTTTCTAGGGGCTACAAGTAAACTATCTCTCTTGATCATTTCTATCTTCCTGACCATGGCTGATAAGGTGTTGGTGTCATACCCCCTCTGACCAAATCTATTGAACATCAACTCTTTTTCTTGCTCAAATGCAGCATCAGTGCTGTAATTCTAACTTGCTCTTATCAGCTCCCTATATCATATACTCTCGATGAGGTTCCTGGGATGGCTGCTGGCCACATGCAATATGCTATTGCCTGCAGTCTCCATGCGGAATAACTTGGTCTCTATCCTGGAATTGCACACATCCAATGTAAGATCTAGGAACTCAAAGGAATGTTTGTGAATATTACTGGTAAAGCTGAGGTTCAGGTCATTCATTGACAGTGAGATTACTCACAAGGTTCAGAGCCAGTTGTTCTGATGCTTTCCAGATGATGATTATGTCATTAATATACTGTGCCCAGAGGAACATGTGGTTGTTGTAAAGATGGATGTTCAACACTACCTGTTCCCCCCACCAGCCCATGTAAAGACATGCATAACTGAGAGTGAAACAAGTTCCTATTGTGGTGTCCTGGATTTGGTGATAATACTGGTCATCAAAGCTAAATAAGTTGTTTTTTAGACAATATTTTATCATATTAACAATCACCTCATTATGGAGGAAGTATGATAGCAACCTTACTCGCACAAAATGACGGCAAGCATTAATCCTTCAGTCATTGGGAATATAGGTGTAAAGACTGCACACATCCAATTCTCTTCCCATGCAATGCCCTTAATGATTCAGAGCAAGACCCCACTGTCATGGAAATAGGAAGGCAATCATAACAAAAAGAAGAAGGGGCATAGGGCAGATTAAGGTCCTGCATACATGCCCCCACTCGAACTATACAAAAAATGTAGGCAGTTTTTATAAGTAAAGTACAAGATGAAAAATAAAACAGGTTGGACACAGGGACGTTATAGTTAAGTTCTGCATTTACTCACACAAAAGCAGAGAATTTCAGCAGTTATAGTTATTTATATTTCAAAAAACTATAATTTGTGCCCTAAGCTAACTATAGCTCACGCTCTCTCCATGCACTGCTAATTACCCCAGATATTGTAGCACTCATGACAACTTCTATAATGTCACTGAAAATATAAATGAAACATTAGAACTCAAATTATTGGAGAAAAAAACTGTGTATGGCGGGGCCTCGAGTTATAGTTACCTGTGGGCATGAGCTGTAGTTACTTGAAATAACTCTAACTGCTGAATTACTATTGTTTTGTGTGAGTAAATTCAGAACTTAACTCTAATGTCCCTGTAACCTTTGTTTTTTTAAGTGAATTACTATTTTTTACAAATTGTATTTCCTAATTATAACGTCCCTGTAAACTTTGTTTTTTTCAGTCTCTCGTAAAGGCTATTTCTTTTAAGAATCTAAACACAAATGGCCAATATTTTTAACTGAGAAACATGGCAATTTTACTCATAGTACATGGATAGGGATAGGAACATTTTGGTCCTCTCAGAGGTACCATGAGTGCTCATGCAATTGATCTACTAATGAAGAATCATGTACCAATGGAAGTCAACTTACCAAAATGTTGGAGTAGCAAAGTGATATCACATACCTGTAATAAAGTGGCCTATTATTAGGTGGAGGTATGCACCTTCGGCTAGTAATACTACTACAATTGCTAATAAGGTCCAGTGAAGTCTCAATAAATTAATCCCTGCTCACCCTTTGGTAGCTTTGCACTGAGCAGTCAGGCTTAACTTAGGAGACAGGTAAGATTGAAGCATTTACAAAACATTAAATACATAAAAGACACAACACAATGACAATCTAACACCAGTTTATAAAACTAGAGAATATTTTTGCCTTTACAAGGACACAAAAGCAATGAGAATCCAATGTAGGGAACAGGAGATATCAGTTTTCCAATTTAAAATTTAAAAAAGTGCATTATATGGCCACAAAGTTTAAAGCACCAACCACGGCAACCTGCTCCCAGTCAAGATTTTACCTTCGCACTTTGTCAATTTTTTGGAGCTTTTCTTCTCAACTTTGAGCGATTGGGTCCTCGAATCCAAATCTCACTTAAACAACACCGTCCTGCTTCTGCATGATATCTCGGAGGGTCTCTGGAGGTTATTGTTCTCATTGTCGTCAAGCTGACTCACAGTTCGACTACGGTGGCTTGACTCTCAATGTTGTGCTGGTCTTTTGGAGTTTTTCACCAAATCTTTGCAAAAAGTTCCCAAACTTTCAGATCTTCTACTGAAAGGTTTCCCAAGAGTCAGAAAATTCCCAGAAGCATCAGCCAATGGGTCAGAAGCTCTGGTTTGCCTTTGGGGACTGGGTCTCAATCTCCCACAGTGCACCTGGTCAGTCCAGGAAAATCTAGGTGAAGTTGGTCAGCTGGAGTAGTCCTTTCAGTGGATGTTGCAGGTGGCTTCATTCAACACTTTTCTATCTGTTGCTTCCCAGGGAGTCAATTCCTTATCCTAAGGCAGGCACAGTCCTTTCTTGTGTGGAGCCTTGTGAGTGCAGCAGGTGCAGTCCAAGGCTCCTGTGGTGCTGTCCAAGGGTCCAGCAGGGTAGACTTATTTTCTAGGTGTTCGGCAGATCTCCTATATTTAGTCCATATTCTGGGTTGGAAAGGAGGGGCACCCCAATCAATGGGCGTTCAAGTTCCCACCCTCTGTTACAACCCTTTCTGGGAAGTGTAGCATATTTTTATCTCAGGATACACAGTTCTCAAAAAATCAGCCCCAGGAAGCTCGGAGCTTGGAGCTCAGGTCTGGCTAACCAAATTCACAGACATGGCTAACTATTCCCTACATTTCCCTTCCTGCCCCTCTCCTAATTTAATTGTGGGCCTCCCATTTGGCTGGGTATCAAGGAAGGGGGGTGCTGGCCTGGGTTCTGTGTCAAGTGTGCCTCTACCAGTCCAGTTCATCTCCCAGCCTCCTTCCTGTCCTGGCTTGTCCAGTGCACAGATCTCCTCTCACTAAATGGCTATATTGTTTCAGTCCCAGGATTTTTTACACCTAGTCAGGGAGAACTTTGTCTCAGGCTATTAAAGGCTGGCCAATCTGAAGAGGCTGCTACATAGCTGTTTCAGGTAACTTCAGGATAGTAAGGAGTTTCTGCAAATCAGTCTTGACCCTGCTAACCATGGGAGCAGTCCAGCCCGAACTGTCAGTGACCCTCTCATAGCCTGAAGTTGCTGCTCATCCACCATTAGCATTCAATATGCATGTGCATGTCAATATGCGGTCTGCCAGAGCTCAGTGGCTTCCTTATTGCCGTCCAACCATGAATGCTGGGCAACCTTTTCATTGTCATGTTTAAAACTTTCTTCAATTTCCCTAACTGCCCCCCTCTACTCTTGCAATTCTGAAACCACCTGTGACACCCCCACCACAGCAAGTACATACCTTCCTCCCATGGGGTCCCTTTCCCTCTGTAAATGTTTGTGAAAACAATTAAAAGCAGGTCCTCTTCCCAGAAACCACTGCCTTCCCTTAAAAAATGAAAAGAAAACTTAAGGAAAATGGGCTGCATTTTTTTAAAAAAAGACTGCTTTATTTAAAAGCAATCACAGACATGATGGTCTGCTGACCCCAGCAGGCCACCATCCTAGTGATTTCCAGTTGGTTGCAAACCAAGATCTACCTTATTAATATTCATGAGGTACGTCTATTTCCGACCCTCTGGGAATCACAAAATGTGTTAATGTCACATTTGAACATTGGTGTTTGCAATTACCAAATAGCAAATCACAGAAATGCACTATTTGTTGATCGTAAATGATTACCTTTGTACATGTGGCACCTAGATATAATTAGTCATATGGGTGTTGTTGCAAGCAAGGTGCCACATTTACATTTGCAGAATATTGGCCCATATCTTGTTCTGATGACCTCACCAGAGCATTTCCTTCCAAACCTTTATGGGTCTTGGAGTTCATGCAATACCTTTTCTTTTAGACTGACCGGTTTAGGGCCTTTAGCTAGGACCTTGAATTTTAACAGTTCATAAGGGTGACATTTTGCAAATGTTTAGCAGACATAGGCCCTCATTATGACAATGGCGGTAAATCCCGATTACCACTGCAGTGACGGCCACCAACATAACGCCGCAGTGACAGAAGTCTGTTTGGCATATTATGACACACACACCAATCAGACAGAATATTGGCACATACACAAATCCGGCAAGCCAAAGGTCAGTGCTAAAGTGTCGGTACCAACACCCATACCATTACGCCAACAAAACAACGCTCATCACATCATGACCCATGAATTACCACGGCAGACATTCAAATGTGGTAAACCATTGGTGGTACACACTGGTGCACTCAGAATGGACACCCAAATACTAAACTACACAACAATGGCCAATACCAAATACACACTCCTGACACTCATACACACACCACACCTACCCACAGTACTATAAAACACACACCCACATCACCCACAACCCTTTACAAATACAAATGATTGCCACCAGACTGACACCAAGACCACTGCGACAACTAGATACATACACCCATACATCCCTCACGCACCTCACTTCACACACCCAACCACAGTTCCCAACACCCACACACTTACACACACCAAACAACACCAATGTCCCCACAAAGGCACCCCCGTTTCACAGATGAGGAGTTGCGGGTCAAGGTGGAGAAAATAGTCAGGTAGAGCTATGGCTGTTTGGAGCACATGTACAGCAAATATCCATTGCCAGGAAGATGGAGCTATGGCGGTGAATCGTGAACAGGGTGAACGCCGTGTATCAACATCCATGTACAAGGGACAACATCAGGAAGAGGTGGAATGACCTACGGGGAAAGTACGTTCCGTGGCAACAAGGCACTATCTCAACATACAGAGGACTGGCGGTGGACCCCCACCTCCACCCCACAGCTCACAGCATGGGAGGAGCAAGTCATGGCATTACTGCATCCTGAGGAACTCACTGGAGTTGCCGGAGGACTGGACACTGGTGAGTCAACATTTACTTCTTATCACCCCCAAACCTGCATGCCATTTTACCCCTTCACCCTCACTCCCATCACTTCACTCCATCCCACACACAGCACCTACAAATATGACTAATCCCAATGCCAAGCCCTGTATGCTATTCCAATGCATTGATAGCCCTCCCAGCCCTGCATGGACACCCATTACCAAAACATGCACAGTATGGGGAGCTAACAATCCCACAATACATCACCATACACAAACAAAGGTGGCAGGGCAACAGCAACGATAGAAGGGAAGCTAGGGATGTACAAGATGTCACAGACATGAAGCATAATACATCACTTACATCCTCACAGTTGCCCCAGCCAATCTCAGAGGCGAGGAGGTGCCACGATAACCAGTCCCCCAACAGAAGATGCCCCCAGTGATGACAGTAACTCTGGATATCAGAGTCTGGATGAACTACCTGGCCTATCAGGGACTACTGGTCAGTCGGTCACCCCAGCCCACTCCCAGTCAAACACAGAGCCTCCCCCATCAGTATCCAACACCACAGCACCCACCCACCGCCCCACCTCTCTGTCCCTAGGACACATCAATCAGCAGTGTGCCCACCTGTACAGGGATCCCAGTCCACACCTAACACCTATGACAATCAGGGACCTGGGGTCAGTGGCTGTTGGCACACCATTCAGAGGACACAGGCACAGGGCAATGGAGACACTGGGAGGACCGCTGTGCGCCAGGGGGAGGACAGGCCCAGGGAACTGACTCTCCAGGAGGCACTCACCAATGTCCTGGGGGCCTACCAATAAACCCAGGTCACGATGGATCTTACCAACATGCAGGGGAACAAGCAGCTGTAGGAGAAACACAATCAGGAGATCAGGGAGGACTTGCAGGCTCTCAACACCAGCATGATCTCCATACCAGGGGTGCTGGCAAACATGGCCAACATCAAGAGGGAATGGACAGCCTACCAGTAGGCCCCCACCACTAGCCAGTCTATTGACCAGCCCTCCACTTCTGTTGCAGCTAGTGGGCAGGAGGCACCACCACAGGCCAACAGGCCACCAGCACCCCTCCCCTGCAAAAGGTCAACCACCCCAAACATTCCCTACAACCCAGACCACTGCCAGGAAATGAGACTCTCCTGATTGTCCCCTTTGTGTCCCACCCTGTCACCTTGTCCACTTTGAACTGCCTTTGCTCCCCTTCATACGGCCCCTTGGACACTGGACCTATGCTACAAACAGACATCTACAACTTTCCTCTACCATCACCACATTCCATTGCACTTTTCAATCAATATTTGCACTACAATAAACACCCTTGAACACAATATGAGTGACACCATTTTATGTGTTGAAAATGTGCATTTATGGGAACAGTCACATCTAGTGCTACTGATCTGAACACTGTAATAGCATACAAATAATGACCTGTAGCTGTCTGCAGTAAACACATCAGGACACTGTTGTCATATCTCCAACATCTGTAGAAGGACAAGCCATAGGTGACAGTAAGTTGAGTTGCAAAGGACGTGAATTCCTTCATGCTACAGCCATAAAGAAACCATCAATAGTCAGAGTAATGGTCAGTTGCACTGTCTCACCTGTGTGTCATTTGAAGTATTGACGTATAACTGATGTTCTGTTGTCCACATCCTCATCCTCTGTCTCCTCACTGTCCTCAGGGTCCACTGCTGCCACAGGGGCATCTCCAGTCCCCTCCTCCTGCAGAAAAGGCACATGTCATCTGAGGGCCAGGTTGTGCAACATGCAGCATGCCACTACTATCTGGCAGACCTTCTCGGGTGAGTAGCACAGAGATTTATCTGTCAGATGCAGGCATCTGAACCTGGCCTTCAGGAGGCCGAAGGTCCTGTCTATTCTCCTGGTTCACCCATGTGCATCATTATAACGGTTCTCAGCCTCTGTCCTGGCATTACTCATAGGAGTTAGGAGCCACGATAGGTTTGGGTAGCCAGAGTCACCTGCAAATAGTGAGGGACAAAATGTAGCCTTACACAATCCTATGGTGATCACACTTGAAGGCATACACTGACATACAGTGGGTGGGGACTCTGGCTCACCTATTAGCCACAACCTGTGCCTCTGTAGTTGGGCCATCACATTTGGGATGCTGCTATTCCTTAGAATGAAGGCGTCATGCACTGACCCAGGATACCTGACAGTGACGTGGGAGATGTAATGGTCCACCAGGCACACCATTTGCACATTCAGTGAGTAGAAACTCTTGTGATTCCTGAATACCTGTTCATTCTGGTGGGGGGGGCTAACGCAATATGTGTACTGTCAATCACCCCAATAATATTGGGTATATGTCCCTTTGCATAGAATCCGGCCTTCACAGTGGGCAAATCTTCCACCTGGGGGAAAGAAATGTACCTGCATATGCATATGTTGCATATGTGTTTCACCAAGGCAGACAATACCCTTGCCAGCACGATTGAGAACATTGGCTGTGACATTCCTGCTGCCAAGTCCTCTGTCACTTGAAAACAACCAGTTGCCAGGAAATGGAGCACAGATAGAACCTGCACAAGAGGGTGGATCCCAGTAGAATGACGGATAGCTGATATCAGGTCAGACTCTAATTGTGCACACAGCTCTGTGATTGTGGCCCTGTCCAGTCTTTAGCTGAGTATAATGTGCCTGTCCTCCAGTGTAGCCAAGTCCAAAAGAGCTCTGTACACAGGGATTTGTCTCCTCCTCCTATTCATCCACATTGGTAGGTATCTAAGGGACACAAGAGTGAGTAGGCCATCAAAATTTGAACAATGGAACCACCAACTTCATGTGCATACAGCATTAATGTGATGGGACAGTGGGAATGGAAGTTTCTGTGCAATTTTAACCAATAACGCAGTTATGGAAGATCTGTATGTAGTCCACCACCAAAGAATGGCGACTGCCTGTCCTGTCCATAGGGACAGGTGTAAGTGAGGTAACTCTGCCGACGTTAGGCGTCGTGGTGGAAGGCGGTCTTCAATGCTGTGCAATTCTTCATTGGCTAATATGGATCTCTATGGAGTACAGTGACCAATGGGGATCAGCGTTGGTGGTGACGGTGTACACTGGTGCGGACGTGACTGCCATTTTCTGTCTTTAACCTCACTTGATTCCTGATTTTCCACAGTAGAACACTTACACTGTGTGTGCTGCTGTGACCTGTGTCTGGAACCTGCCATGGCCCGTGTGACCGTGGGCCCCTGCCTTCACTTCGGAGAAGTTGGAGCACTTGGCGGATGGGGTCCTACATAAGTCTGGGCAGCTGTATGGGCCTACAGACCAACAGGTGAGTACACCTTGGGCACGATGCTGTGGGAAGGTTGCATGGAGATGTGTGTGTAGGCATCATGTCATTTTGGGGGGAATGTCTTTAGGTAGTGTACATGGTGCGCGCCGGGCGATGTGTGTGCAATGGATTTGGAAACGGGATTGGTGGGCCATATGTGTGACAGGCTAGATTGTATGTGTAATAGTGTCTTCCTGTCTGCATTCCCTCTGCAGGCCAGCGCCCATCAAAAGAAGGGATTGTGGCGTGCAATCGCCAAGGACGTGCGGACCCTGGGGGTCTAAAGCAGGTGGGGCACCCACTTCAGGAAACCGTAGGAGGACCTGAAACACTGGGCAGGGAAGATCATGGAGGCCCAGCTGGGGATGGCCTCCCAACGAGGAAGGGGTGCCCGTCGGAACCTGACCACCCTGATAGCCTGCATACTGGCAGTGGCCTACCCAAAGCTGGATGGGTGCTTGAGGGCATCACAGAGGCCACAAGGGAGTGAGTACAATGGGCATTACTACAATAATTGATAGGTGGCATGGGATCTGGGTGGTGTGTGTGAGTTAGTGGGTGCCCCATAATGCCAGGCCAGACAATGCAGCCTGATTCAGCTCAAGGGTAATGGGTGTATGCCAAATGCAGGTAACCTAGCTCGTTTGCATTCCATGTCAGTCAGGTCTTTGTGTTTCCCAGGAGGTGTGCAGTTGGCGATGTTTCGACCTCATCTTGCTGTGGCATCTAGCCAAATCAATGCCAGTGCAATGCATAGTGCTCAATCCTGATCCCTGTGTGTGACGGTGCTGTGTATGCTAACTGTGGTGTTGGTGCTGTAATTTAACCAGTCCTCCCTTTCTCACCTTCCCCCACTTTCTCCTTCTGTTATCCTGTCCATGTGTGCATTAGCATCATCTGGCGGAGGAGCAGGGTCACTGGCGACAGAGGGAGCTGCATCTCACAGGATGCAGGAGGCAGAGTCCATCAATGCCGAGGAAACCAGTGGGACGGAGGGTGTGGGAAGCACCACGGCAGAGACATGAGGTGACAACAATCACCCAGATACCTCCTCCGATGGAAGCTCCCTGGTGGTGGCGGACACCTCTGTGACCACCCCAGCTGCAGGTACAGCCACCACCCCGTACCAGCACTGCCTTCCCAGTAGCCCTTCAGCGAGTTGCCCGTGCCCGCTCACACAGGAGGGTGGGCATCTCCTTCGCCCCAGGCACCTCAGGCCCTGCCCCAGTGAGCCCTGCTGCCCTGAGTGAGGAGACTATTGACCTCCTGAGATCCATCTTGGAACGGCAGTCAACCATTGTGAATGCCATTCAGGGGCTGGCATCCCAGATGCAGCAATGCAATACATTCCTGGAGGGCGTCCACAGTGGACTGGCAGACCAACAGAGATCGATTCAGGCTCTGGCCTCTTCTCTGATGACAGCCATTGTCCCTGTTCCTACCATCTCCCCTCCAACTATCACTTCCCTTTCCCAGTCTCCTCAACCCCAACACATCCCATGCACACATACAGATGCGCATGCACACAAGACATCACACAAGAGTGGCACAGTCAAACACAGGCACCACACTTTAGTCCCACAAGCACTCACACAAACACCAGACAGTTGCACACACATTCACATTCACTGCCTCCACTGTATCCCCCTCTTCCTCCACCTCCCTCACAGTCAGGTTCACACACACACCTGCATGCACTGTTTCAACAGCCACCACCAGCATCACCACACCAAGCAGCACACAAACCTCACTAGCAGACACCTCCACAATATCTATCCATGTGTCCCCTGTCTCCTCTCCCACCCAGTCTGTCCTCCCCCTCCTATAGGACACAAACACAGGCACTTAGACACCCAACAACCATCCACCTCACATCAGCACACAGCCCATGCGCCTGCATCCAAGTTCAGCAGACGTACTCCTCCAAAAACCACTCCCTCAGCCTCCTTTTCCATCCCTCCTCCTACATCCTGCCCCAACAACCCTAAGAAGCTTTTCCTTGCACAACTTGACCTTTTCCCTCCCTCTCCCCCCGTCCTGCCCATAAGAGCAGGATCCCAACGACTCAGCCCAGCACCTCAGCCAAACAATCCATCGGGACAGTGGAGGAACCTCCTAGTCGTGGAGGCAAGACAGTGAAGGAATCGACTCCACCAGACAGGAAAGGGAAGGATCCCACTCCACCAACCAGGATAGGGAAGGATCCCTCTCCACCCACCAGGAAAGGGTAGGATCCCACTCCACCAGCCAGGAAAGGGAAGGATCCCACTCCACCAGCCAGGTAAGGGAAGGATCCCACTCCACCATCCAGAAAAGGGAAGGATCCCACTCCACCAGCCAGGAGGGGTAAGGTTTGCACTCAACCACCAATGCAAGAAAAGATTCCCACTCAACCACCAATGTAAAAAAAGGTTCCCACTCAACCACCAATGACAGCCAAGAAGCCCTCACCTCCAGCTGGGACACAGCATCCCTCACCTCCAGCAGAGGCTGCACAGTTAACACCTCCCCAGCAGAGACAATGCAGCCCTCACCTCCAGCAGAGGCTGCCCATGTGACACCTCCCCCAGCAGAGACAATGCAGCCCTCACGTCCAGCAGAGGCTGTCCATGTGACACCTCCCCCAGCAGAGACCATGCAGCCCTCACTTCCTACAGAGACACAGCAGCCCTCACCTCCACCAGAGAGCATGTAGCCCACCCTCCAGGGACTGTTGTACAAGGATCCCCCTCCAGGATCAATGGGCAAGCTCCCCACAACAGTGACTGTGACCTTGTACTCCCCAGCATTGGGAAGTAGACATGGAGCACCCTCCAGGATCAGCAGGCAAGTTCCCCACCTCAGTGACTGTGACCTTGCACTCCCCAGCATTGGGAAATGGGCATAGAGCCCCCTCCAGAACCAGTGCGCATGTTCCCAACTTCAGTTGAGGTGCCCCTCAACCCCCTTTTCCCTGAGGTGCCTGTCCACTTCCGTGATGATGCCCCACCACAGTTTTGTGCATGGTTAGTCAGGATCAAGTTGGGGCTTGGACTGAGCCCTGTGGCCATGTGCGCCTTATGTACTTTGGACTGGGCATTGGCCCTTTCTGGACATTTGCTTATGTCTATCTGTTCAGAATTGGTCCATATGGTAGCTTTAGCCTTGCAAATACATTTTCAGTACTTCCGACCTCTAGTCCTTGTATTATTATGCTGTGTATTGTGTGCCACTGGTTTTCCTCTGCAGCTGGTTGTATGTATGGTGTGTGTGTGTCTGGTGTGTGTTGTGCGTGTGTGTCACTCTCCTTTTCCTCCCTCCCTCCCCTGTGTGCTAGGCAGCTGTACTCACCATCATCGTCTTCATCGGCGATGGTGTTCCAGGTGGAGCATGGCATAGAAGAGCATCTGGAAGACTTGAAGTTCCGGTTCCATGGCTGCGTTGATCTTCTTTGTGTCTTTGTTGGTGAGTCTTTGGCGTTGTGTGATGTGTTTCTGCCAGGCTTTTGATGGAGTTGGTACCGTCATGGTAAACGTGGCAGTGTGGTGTGTCATAATGTGGTGGGCAGTGCCTTGTCTTCCACCTAGCTGTTGATGGTTACCACCGTGGTGAGTGTTGTTTACACACTGGCGGATGGTGTGGTACATTGGCTGTCTGTGGGAGCTATCACCGCCATGATCATAATTTGGTGGTAATTACTGCCAGCCTGTTGGTGGTATTACCGCCACTCTAGCAGTCACTACCAATGACATAATGACCACCATAGTGTGAGGCTGTGTGGATCCCTCTGAAATCAGAGGGGATTCTTAATTTTTTACAAGGTGTTCGATTTGCTTACAGATTTGGGGGCATATTTACAAGTTTTTGGCACAGGGCAGCACGGTAAACCTTCTTGCTCTATTGCCCTGCTTCAAAAGAAAAGGGCAGGAATGCCCAGTATCTATAAGATATGACACTTTCCTGTCCTTTTCCCCTACACTGGTGCACAATGGGCTGCCATGTGCCAACGCAGGCACCCTTGCACCTTAATGCAAGAGTGTCTGCTGTTGCAGGGATGATTGATTTTGTGCAGGAACGTACACCTTCCTGCACAAAGACAATCACAAGAGGTGTTTTCCTCCTTTTATGTGTGCTGCAGAATGCTGCACATGTAGAAAAAGGAAAAACAAGGAGCAATAAAGGAATTAATCATCATTCCGCCTCCCTTTCTACTCCCCTGGGGAGGCACAGGCTTTTGACTTATTCCCAGTTTTTTTTTAATTTCATAAATCTGGGAGTGTGTCAAATGGCATGGGTGTTATGTGAGAACACTCACCGTAATGCCCGTGGCACGCCTCCCAGTTGCAGGGTGAGGCAACGCGTTGCCTCAGTCTATATTTAACATGTAAATATTTAACATGTTACCTTAACATGTAAATATGGCCCTGCAGTGTAGGCTGCCCAACCGTCACTAAAATTGACATTCCAGCTGAACAGAGGGGCATGTAAATATGCCCCTTGGTTTGCTGGGAGAGCGAGACTTTCAAATGAGTGAGCTGTGAGTAGGATGTGGGTAGGTAAAGTGTGGGTATAAAGCTATGCAGGGTTACGGTCATCATTAGAGACATTTCATTGAATGAATGAATGAATTGAAGTCATATTTATTATTAAAATATGTTTTCAAACAAGTTATATTGCTCTACTACATTACCTACCAGTGTTTTTCTGAATATCTTCAGCTGATCATTTTTCTGAATGATTGTTGAAAGCTTTATGTGAGTTACAGAACCAATGCAGTAAATTAGACACCATTCAATGTGTCTGCTAAAATAAAAAAGAGTCAGTGGAAAAGGCATTAGATTTGTGGCAAGTGGTTCCATGTCATTTGTTGTTGTAACATCCCTCTTCAGTCCTTGGATTGTTATTCCAACAACTCTGCTTGCTGACATTCAGAGACTCATGTGAATATTAGGAAAAGTCAGAACTATAACATGTGGTTGTGACCGTTCCATCATAAAACCTCTCTGGGTACCCACGCTGAAGTCATTACTGACTGAGTGACAGTATGGACTTCATTTGCTTTTGGCATGTCACCATTAAGATGGCAAAGAAGCTGAATATGGGTGCTTTAGAAGTGCCATCCGCATTCACTGGCCAAATTATCATCTGCATAAGGCCCTGTGCACACGTCCATGCTATTAATTAGGCAAATGGTGGTATCTAACCAGTCTCCTTGGCTAAATATTCCAATCTGTTTGAGTATAAGTTTATCCCAATGAGCTAGCTGAGCATGATTTAAATCCGCACATTCAGGTCTCGCCTACTGACAGCTTTAGCTTTAGCTGTCTGATAATAAAAACTCTATTTAAAAAATGCTATATTATAGCTTGCATTGGATTCGCCCCTTATTTAGGATTGGACGTTTTTCTTGTCTACACTCCTCCATGCTCCTGATTCAATGGCATTCAATGGCGTTCTTCCATATTCTTGCATTTGTACTGTACAGGAACATTTCAGCTTCACTGAGTTTTCATTGGGTCACATTAACACATCAACTGCTGACATCAGAACTTGCTCTGCAGTGCATGAACCATTAATTTTACTCCCTCTCCACCCCTCCTCTCTCATCTCCTCCCACCCATTTCTTAATTGAAAATAAAGGCCAGATTTAAGAAAAGTGGCTGCGCACCCAGTGGCACGCCACTTTTCTTGCACCCCATAGCACCCCCTAATGACACTATATGTGCGCCGCATCTAACATACGGTGCATCATGGTGGTAGGAAACTAGCAACAGAATTTTTTAGCTAGTTCAGAGCTTTGCAGTATTAGTGTCAAAAATGTTAATGCTAATTCTGCAAAGCCCATTGAGGCCCAGTGTAGACAATGGATTGTCTCCTTTTAACACCTGCTCTGAGCTGATGTTAAAAGTGCAGAAAAAAATGACACAAAGAACTCTGGCACAGGCATAATGTAGCCTGTAAGGGTTAGAAATTGGCACAATGCATGCATTGCGCCACTTTGTAAATTTGGCCTGACGATTTTGGCTAATAAAGGCCAGATTTAAGAAAAGTGGCTGTGCACCCAGTGGCGGACCACTTTTCTTGCGCCCCTTAGCACTCCCTAACGACACTATGTGTGCGCTGCATCTAACATACAATGCATCATGGTGGTAGTTAGGAAACTAGCAACAGAATTTTTTAGCTTAGTTCAGAGCTTTGCAGTATTAGTGTCAAAAATGTTAATGCTAATCCTCCAAAGCCCATTGAGGCCCAGTGCAAACAATGGATTGTCTCCTTTTAACACCTGCTTTTAGCAGGTGTTAAAAGTGCAGAATAAAATGACACAAAGAAGTCTGGCGCAGGCATAATGTAGCCCGTAAGGGTTAGAAAGTGGCACAATGCATGCATTGCACCACTTTGTAAATTTGGCATGCGATTTTGGCTAATGTGGTGCAAGGAGCCCCTAGGGGCATTTAAATCTGCCCTAAGACTTTAGCAACTGGTTGGTTTCCAGCCCACTCTGTATGTCCATATAAAGTAGTTTCTTAACCCTGATGGTCGTCCTTGTGTGTGCATGTGTGCTTGTGCATGGTGGGAAGCTTTCAATGCATTCTTTTATGCTTTAAGAAAAATGAAAGATGGCCTTCGCAGAATCATGTGCAACTACTGTGGTCATCTTTGTAGGGATTTTCTTATGCCTCAAGAAAATTAATTAAAGATGGCTCCACTGGATGCACGTGAATCCATGTACGACAGCTTTGAATGGATTTTCTTACATTATAAGAAAATTCATTCTTAGATACCCAAGAGGTGGGGCATCTATCCATTTCCTTTTGGAGTGAATTGTTACCTCAACACAGTGTTATTTGAGCATCTCTGTCTTGCCTCCATCCTCAGTGTGCCCATGGTCTGCACTGGGTGCCAGGTGGCCATGGTGCACACTTTCTGGGCCAAGGTGAGAAGCACACACCAATGTTCCTGCAGATCCTCATGGTCCTTTGGATTTCTCTATCCTTTTCTCTGCACACAAGACCAGCACCCACAGAATCCTTTGTCTCTACTTTCCCGATAGGACTTCAGTGCCATTTTGACCATGCTTTCAGTGGTAAAGCTCATGTGGGTCTATTACTTCCACTTCAAAGCCATTTCTTTCCCGTTCTGCATGCTGCTTATTGAGGCGATCAGCGTCTTCTACTGCCACTTGGGGTAACATGTCAGCTATGCTGCATTGCGCGCTATTGTAACACACACACACAATACACTAGATTGCCCTTAACCCCTTAAATGCGGGCGACGGCCACTGGCCGACGCCCGCACTACCTCCCTGGTGCGGGTAACGACCAGTGGCCGACACCAGGGAGGGTGTTAATAAATCCTCGGGTGCGTTGCACCCGAGGATTTATTAATTTTTTTTTCTTTTCACAGAAGACACGGAAGCTTCCGTGTCTCCCCCCCGCCCCCTACCCGCCCCTTTGTGATGTCAGCGTGCCGCGAGGCACGCTGAAGTTACAAAGTTGTTTTCCCCATCGGAGCAGGAAGCAGCCTTGCGGCCGCTTCCTGCTTCGATGTGGAAAACGGCCTTCCCCACGTTCGGGAAGGCCTCGTAAGAAAGGGGAGAGTCTCCCCTTTCTTACGAGGCCTTCATGAAAGTGTTTCCTGGCCCCCGGTCGCAGCTGTGCTGCGATCGGGGTCCAGGAAACACTTTCAGGTTTCCTGGCCTCCCGATCGCAGCACAGCTGCGATCGGGGGCCAGGAAACACTTTCAAAAGGCCTCGTAAGAAAGGGGAGACTCTCCCCTTTCTTACAAGGCCTTCTGAAAGTGTTTCCTGGCCCCCGATCGCAGCACAGCTGCGATCGGGGGCCAGGAAACACCACTAGATGCCAGGGATTTCACTTGGGGGGGGCGGCCCGTTTTCAGAGGGGTGCATATTTTTTATTAAAAAAAAGATAGGTGCCCCCTGGGGGGGGGGGGGGGGGCGCGATCGCGCCCCCCCCAGGGGATTTTTTTTTTCTACAAAAAATAAAATAAAAAAATAAAATAAAAGGACAGGGGGTCGCCCGTGAGCAGGGCGACCCCATGTGGGGGCAATATTTTTTTTAGACGTTGTAGGGTTTCCCTGGGGGCCATTTTGGCCCCCAAGGAAACCATACAACAACTAAAAAAAAATAGATCTATATATAGATCTATATATATATATCTATGTAGATAGATATGTCTATGTACATGGATATATCTATGTAGATAGATATATATATAGAGGTAGATCTATATATATCAATCAATCAATCAGAGGGAAAGGGGCTGGGAGGTTCACTGTTCAAAAAGCCAGGTTTTGAGGCCCTTCCTGAAAAGAAGTAGGTTTTGGGTCTTGCGATGGTGGGTTGGGAGGGCGTTCCAGGTTTTGGGTGCAAGGTAGGAGAAGGATCTGCCCCCGGTGGTGGTGTGTTTGATGCAGGGGACAGAGGCGAGAGAGAGGTCAGCTGAGCGGACTTTTTGTGTGGGGGTGTGGAAGGTGACTCTCGTTGAGGTAGGCAGGGCCTGTGTTGTGGAGTGATTTGTGTGCGAGGATGAGGATCTTGAAGGTGATCCTTTTGTCAATGTGGAGCCAGTGGAGGGATTTGAGGTGTGGAGAGATGTGTTCGTGTCGGGGGAGGTCGAGGATGAGTCGTGCTGCTGAGTTCTGGATGCGTGTAGTTTGCGCTTGAGTTTTAGAGTGGGGCCGGCGTAGAGGGCGTTTCCGTAATCAAGCCTGCTGCTGATGAGTGCGTGAGTGACAGTTTTTCTGGTCTCTGTGGGGATCCATTTGAATGTTTTTTTCAGTATACGGAGTGTGTTGAAGCATGAGGAGGTGAGAGCGTTGATTTGTTGGGTCATCGAGAGGGAGGAGTCTAGGATGATGCTGAGGTTGCGTGCGTGGTTGGCGGGGGTGGGTGCAGGGCCTAGCGTGGTGGGCCACCATGAGGGGTCCCAGGTGTTTTTGTGTGGGCCAAAGAGGATTATTTCGGTTTTGCTTCAGTTGAGTTCCAGGTGGTTGACTGTCATATATATATCACTTTTGTCAATATGTGTGTGGTTTCCCTGGGGGGAAAAGGGTCCGACTTGTCTAGTGGCAGTTTTAGTGCCATAAAGAAGCGCAAAGAGCAAATCTGTATTTTATGTAAATAGCTGAGTACATTAGTAAAGTCAGCCATTACCTGTGCTATAATACCAATGAAATGTATGTGCGGGTGGAGGGCTGCTATGGAGAGATGAAGGGCACTTTTGCTGGGTGGTAATGAGGGAATCCGAGGAGGAGGGAGTGGGAGCACCAATAATGATTGTTGGACTGGGCGCAGGAGGTGCTAAAGACTGTGACGAATGGTATGTGACAAGGTGTTTTTTGAGTGTCTTGAAAGTACGTGCTGATTGAGGGAAGAAGCGCAGGTAAGGTGGCCTCTACTGTTGCACGTATCTCACACACACCATCGATTTTGTGACTGTCTATGCAGGCTAGTGTTTTAGAGCAACAGTTTAGCCAATAGCAGAGATGGCATCTTGATGGATGACTGCTGCCTGCGCTTGGGTTATAGAGGACCGCTCTGACATAGGATCAGAGACTGAGACATCAGATACTGGACAGCATCTGAGGGATAGGACAATGGCGCAGACTCTGGGAGTGATTTTTCAGTCAGAGGAGTCCCATTCGATAACTCCGCTTCCAGTACATTATGAGGGAGGTGATGAGGACAGTCCTGCTGTCCCTTCGCAAGCTGCTCGTGCAACTGGGTAATAGTGGGTTAGGCCAACCCAGAGAGCAGGTGAATGCAGCGGCAAGCAGAGAGAGAGAGAGAGAGAGTGCTCTCTTGGGAGCTCCCCAATTTAGTTCAGCCCCAAGTTCCACCACCCAAATCATATTGTGGAGACATCAAAATTATCTATGGCAAAACAAACTGGTTTTGTAAGGCAGGCACCTGTGTTTTTGGTCCTGGATTCAGCGGCCATAGAGAGAAACACACTAAACCCAAACATTTCTGGAAACTAGACATTCGGGGGAGTCCACAGAGGTGTGACTTGTGTGGATTCCCCAAAGTTTTCTTACCCAGAATACCCTGCAAAGCTGAAATGTTGAAAAAAAACTAAAATTTTCTCACCTTTCTGTCACACAAACTATAGGAATATGCTGGGATCCACAACATTCCTACCACCCAGTGACTCCTCACCTGTCCTGATAAAAACACTACCCCACTTGAGTGCCTACACCTAGTGCCTGTGTAAGGAATGGATCACCCCAGGGTCAACAGCTGTCTCACGTAAGGACCAACATTGACCGTTGTGTGATCTATTCCTGTCGCGGGTACCACGCCTAACCACACAAGTGAGGTATCATATTTATCGGGAGAATTTGTGGCTCCTCTCAGATTCCAGAACTTTCTGTCACCGAAATGTGAGGAAAACGTGTTATTTTAGCCACATTTTGAGGTTTGCAAAGGATTCTGGCTAACAGAACCTGGTCAGAGCCCCACAAGTTACCTCATCTTGGATTCCCCTGGGTTTCTAGTTTTCAAAAATGCTCTGGTTTGCTAGGTTTCCCCAGTTGCCGGCTGAGCTAGAGGCCAAAATCCACAGGTAGGCACTGTTTTCTATGAAAAAATGTGATGTGTCCACGTTGTGTTTTGGGGCATTTCCTGTCGCGGGCGCTAGGCCTACCCACACAAGTGAGGTATCATTTTTATCGGGAGACTTGGGGGAACGCTGGGTGGAAGGAAATTTGTGGCTCCTCTCAGATTCCAGAACTTTCTGTCACCGAAATGTGATGAAAATGTGTTATTTTAGCCACATTTTGAGGTTTGCAAAGGATTCTGGGTAACAGAACCTGGTCAGAGCCCCACAAGTCACCTCATCTTGGATTCCCCTGGGTTTCTAGTTTTCAAAAATGCGCTGGTTTGCTAGGTTTCCCCAGTTGCCGGCTGAACTAGAGGCCAAAATCCACACGTAGGCACTGTTTTCTATGAAAAAATGTGATGTGTCCACGTTGTGTTTTGGGGCATTTCCTGTCGCGGGCGCTAGGCCTACCCACACAAGTGAGGTATCATTTTTATCGGGAGACTTGGGGGAACGCTGGTTGGAAGGAAATTTGTGGCTCCTCTCAGATTCCAGAACTTTCTGTCACCGAAATGTGAGGAAAACTTTTTTTTTTAGCCACTTTTTTAGGTTTGCAAAGGATTCTGGGTAACAGAACCTGGTCAGAGCCCCACAAGTCACCCCATCTTCGATTCCCCTAGGTCTCTAGTTTTCAAAAATGCACAGGTTTGGTAGGTTTCCCTATGTGCCGGCTGAGCTAGAGGCCAAAATCTACAGGTAGGCACTTTGCAAAAAACAGCTTTTATTTTGTAAAAAAATGGGATGTGTCCACGGTTGTATTTTGGGGCATTTCCTGTCGCGGGCGCTAGGCCTACCCACACAAGTGAGGTATCATTTTTATCGGGAGACTTCGGGGAACGCTGGGTGGAAGGAAATTTGTGGCTCCTCTCAGATTCCAGAACATTCTGTCACCGAAATGTGAGGAAAACGTTGTTTTTTTGCCACTTTTTGAGGTTTGCAAAGGATTCTGAGTAACAGAACCTGGTCAGAGCCCCACAAGTCACCCCATCTTGGATTCCCCTAGGTCTCTAGTTTTAAAAAATGCACAGGTTTGGTAGGTTTCCCTATGTGCCGGCTGAGCTAGAGGCCAAAATCTACAGGTAGGCACTTTGCAAAAAACAGCTCTGTATTTTTTTCAAAAAATGGGATGTGTCCACGTTGTGTTTTGGGGCATTTCCTGTTGCGGGCGCTAGGCCTACCCACACAAGTGAGGTATCATTTTTATCGGGAGACTTGGGGGAACGCTGGGTGGAAGGAAATTTGTGGCTCCTCTCAGATTCCAGAACTTTCTGTCACCGAAATGTGAGGAAAACTTTTTTTTTGCCACTTTTTGAGGTTTGCAAAGGATTCTGGGTAACAGAACCTGGTCAGATCCCCACTGGTCACCCGATCTCGGATTCCCCTAGGTCTCTAGTTTTCAGAAATGCACAGGTTTGGTAGGTTTCCCTATGTGCCGGCTGAGCTAGAGGCCAAAATCTACAGGTAGGCACTTTGCAGAAAACAGCTCTGTATTTTGTCAAAAAATGGGATGTGTCCACGTTGTGTTTTGGGGCATTTCCTGTTGCGGGCGCTAGGCCTACCCACACATGTGAGGTATCATTTTTATCGGGAGACTTGGGGGAACGCTGGATGGAAGGAAATTTGTGGCTCCTTTCAGATTCCAGAACTTTATGTCACTGAAATGTGACGAAAACTTTTTGTTTTAGCCACTTTTTGAGGTTTGCAAATGATTCTGGGTAACAGAACCTGGTCAGATCCCCACAAGTCACCCCATATTGGATTCCCCTAGGTCTCTAGTTTTCAAAAATGCACATGTTTGGTAGGTTTCACTATGTGCCGGCTGAGCTAGAGGCCAAAATCTACAGGTAGGCACTTTGGAAAAAACTGCTGTGTTTTCTATCAAAAAATGGGATGTGTCCATGTTGTGTTTTGGGGCATTTCCTGTCGCGGGCACTAGGCCTACCCACACAAGTGAGGTATCATTTTTATCGGGAGACTTGGGGGAACATAGAATAGCAAAACAAGTGTTATTGCTCCTTATCTTTCTCTACATTTTTTCCTTCCAAATATAAGAGAGTGTGTAAAAAAGACGTCTATTTGAGAAATGCCCTGCAATTCACATGCTAGTATGGGCACCTCGGAATTCAGAGATGTGCAAATAACCACTGCTCCTCAAAACCTTATCTTGATCCCATTTTGGAAATGCAAAGGTTTTCTTGATACCTCTTTTTCACTCTTCATATTTCAGCAAATGAATTGCTGTATACCCAGTATAGAATGAAAACCAACTGCAGGGTGCAGCTCATTTATTGTCTCTGGGTACCTAGGGTTCTTGATGAACCTACAAGCCCTTTATATCCCCGCAACCAGAAGAGTCCAGCAGACAAAACGGTATATTGCTTTCAGAAATCTGACATTGCAGGAAAAAGTTACAGAGTAAAACATAAAGAAAAATGGCTGTTGTTTTCAGCTCAATTTCAATATTTTTTTATTTCAGCTGTTATTTTCTGTAGGAAAACCTTGTAGGATCTACACAAATGACCCCTTGCTGAATTCAGAATTTTGTCTAGTTCCCAGAAATGTTTAGCTTTCCGGGATCCAGCATTGGTTTCACACCCATTCCTGTCACTAACTGGAAGGAGGCTGAAAGCACCAAAAATAGTAAAAATGGGGTATGTCCCAGTAAAATGCCAAACTTGTGTTGAAAAATGTGGTTTTCTGATTCAAGTCTGCCCATTCCTGAAAGGTGGGAAGATAGTGATTTCAGCACCAGAAACCCTTTGTTGATGGCGTTTTCAGGGAAAAAACCACAAGCCTTCTTCTGCAGCCCTTTTTTCCCATTTTTTGGGAAAAAACGAAATTTTCACTGTATTTTGGCTATTTTCTTGGTCTCCTCCAGGGGAAACCACAAACTCTGGGTACCATTAGAGTCCCTAGGATGTTGGAAAAAAAGGACGCAAATTTGGCGTGGATAGCTTATGTGGACAAAAAGTTATGAAGGCCTAAGCGCAAACTACCCCAAATAGCCAAAAAAGGGCTCAGCACTGGGGGGGAAAGACCCAGCAGCTAAGAGACCATAGCAGAGAGGGACGACCAGCACCCTCGGAATGTGCACTGTCTTCAAAGCACATGGTGCGCATTCTGACGGTGCTGGGCAGGGGGGGCCCCGCACTGGCCATGCCATGGGCACCATGAAAAGGCAGGCAGAAAGTGGGGTTGTAATCAGTCACGGGAGGAGTTCAGCGCTGCCGTGGCTGGTTACAACTCCGACTGCTGTCACCCCATTGGGAACCTTGATCCTAGCGGAGACAGTGGTCCCCTGGTGAGCCAACCAACAGGGTCCTAATCTGGTGGTCAGACCGCAAGGATTGCGTGGTCCGATCACCACCGTGAGTCTGGCAGTTCAAGAGCTGCAAGACTCGTAATTAGGCCCCAATTATTTTCACAAATGAAATAACGTAGTAAATTTATGAATTATAATTATTGAGAACAAATGTAATAATTTCCTTTTGCATTGTATTGGGGTCAAATACTAATAGCAGAGGCAGAGCCTTTGTGATGTGCAAGTATGGTACTGCTATTTGGGAGTTCACCAAGTGCTATAGATTAAGTCTCCTGTATTACCCAATCTACTGTACAATCATATTATTATATTATTACAGTAGCACAACCACAATTCAGCACAAAAATAGAAAACATCACCACCACAATTGCATACAAGAAATATGCACATCTTGTCTTTTATGCTTCAGAGTTGAAAATATATCAGTTGTGTAGGAAATTGGGTTACTGTTTGGAAGAGGGGACCCAACTCAAGGAGCAACTACATTTCCTGTCAGGATGAAGTTAGAAACAACACTGAATTAACCTGTGCTTAGCATCTGGCAGCCTGGCACAAAGCAGTCAGGCTTACCCTAAGGCAATGTGTAAAGTATTTATGCAGCACTTCAAACAGCAATAAAGTGAAAATATACCACAAGAAAAATCCCACATCAACGTGGAAAAACATCCAATCAGAGAACCGGAGATATGCAATTTTGAAGATGTAAGTGAAATTATTTCCTAAAAGCACAAAGTGTCAACTTTGGGCTTCTGGTCACACCAGACCAAGACAGTGTCACAAGTTTAGACAGACCCTAATAGAGCAGGGCCTGGATACAGGGACCAAGATAGGCTTTCTGAACAAAGTACCTTGAATCCTAGTGGCAGAGTATTGTGAGCTCCTGAATTGAGGATGTGTTGTGCAGCAACGGTTCTGAGAAACTGCAGATTCTGATGGGAAAGCCTGTACCAGAAATGTGCTGCACAGCAGCGATTCTGATAAAGCTATCAATGAGGCTTTTGCTGCAAGGTCCTTCTCCATCGTGATGATGCCATCGAAGAAGGCTTGTGATGC
This sequence comes from Pleurodeles waltl, assembly GCF_031143425.1. Lineage (NCBI taxonomy): Eukaryota > Metazoa > Chordata > Amphibia > Caudata > Salamandridae > Pleurodeles > Pleurodeles waltl. The sequence continues at coordinate 581,196,052 of NC_090444.1, read as the reverse complement.
AAAGTTCTGCATCTGGGATGCATTGAGAATCAGTGATTCCAAAGAATCAACAATCTGGGATGCAAGATCCTGCATCGGAGATGCATAGCGCAGTGCTGGATATGATGAATAGCTGCAAGGAGATGCATTGCATTGCATTGATTCTTCCCAAGAGAACACAGCCGTCCTTTAGGCCTATTTCCAAGTGTCCAGGACATGGGGTGACACCACTTAGGGGGCAGGACTCACAGCAGACAAGGTTAAGGAGCTAGGTTCAAGGTGGTTGGAACCTTTTTCTCTCCCTGCGGCACTAATCCGAGACCAGTCAACTAACACTTAGAGTCTCTCTGGTGGTCCTGGGCTCAAGATGCAGGTCCGGTTCTTTTCACTCAGACAGAAGAGCAGCAACATAGCAGGGCAGAAGAGTAACAGCCTGTCTTGCAGCAGAGCAGCACAGGAGTTATTCTGAGTCTTCCATAGGTAAAGAACAGTACTGAAGAATTGGGTCAGAGGGTCCAACATTTTTACTCAGTTCCAACTATCAAGTAGAAGAAGGTTCTGGGGGTTTCCACCCCCAGGGGAGTTTGGCATTTCCTGCCTCCTTGCCCTGGCCCCAGCTTGTCTGGAGGCACAAAACACAACTGCAATACCCTTCATTGGTGTGCTGAAGCAGAGCAATTGTGATGTGCAAGTATGGTAGCTGACAGCTCTTTCCCCCATCAAATCAGATTAGTCCATCCTGCCAATACCTATTCTCTCTTTGCCTCACTGTCTGGGAGCAATACACAAAGAGAAACTGCCAGTTACACAGTGACACAGGATGCAGGTCCCAAATGTTTGAGACAAGAAAATACCAACTTTCTGAAAGTCTCATTTTCAGAATTGTTACATAAGATCTGACTTTACCATTAAAGAGGGGTTTTAAATTACATTTATTTGAACAACAAAATTGACATTACTATCTGTTCCCAATTGAAAATGATCCCTTACTAAATGTAATATGGGAACCCAATGTTATCCTATGGAAGAGGTATGTCTTCAGTACTATTTAACATAATGAAGAGCTGTTCACTATCAGGACATATAAAACTGGAAAGTATACATCTAACTTCTTTTAAATACTTTGCACCCCACCCTATGGGCTGTTTAGGGTGTTTTAGGTGTATACAAATTAAGATTTAGGCTTGAAAAAATGCTTATTTTACCAGGTCAAGATGTCAGTTTAAAACTGCATGCACAGGCTGCAATGGCAGGTCTGAGACATGTTTAAAAGGCTACTCAAGTGGAAGGCACAATATGTGCTGCAGGTCCACTAGCAGTATATAATTTACAGGACCTGAGTACAGGTAGTGTCTCTTTACTAGGGACTTACAAGCAAAATAAATTTGTCATTTGGGTCTAAGCCAACTGTACCATGTTTAAATGAGAGAGTACAAGGGGGTTAGCACTGGTTAGCAGTGGTAAAATGCTCAGAGTCCTAAAGGTCAACAAAAACAATATTATCCAATGGTGAATGCTCTTGCATAGATCTTTCTTCCATCCATGCCCCCTAGTTGGTTTACTGTTTTTTCAGTCTCTACCATTGTAACCCAGAAGCTCCAGAAGCACAGCACTCTTGAGTGGCACTGTTTTCTTCTAGTCTCCCATTGTGCAAGAAAAGGACCGTTCATCATTGATTCTTGTGTTTGCTGGGCAGATTCTGCTCACTCTGCTTGGCTAGTCCTGGTGTCTCCATAGCCATGGCTGGGTTCGGCAGATATTACTGAGAGCTGGGTGCAGGAGGTGATTGGTAGATGTGAAAGTTTGAGAGCTGTCAAAAATTGAGTTATATTGCTTTCTTCCACCATTTTGGGAAAATCCTATTCCGCTTGACCGGTAGTTACGTCTAGTTTTATATATAAGAATAACCAAGATGGTCACCTCTGCAGTCTTTGTTCCCTGATGTTCCTATTCCAATATAGTGCAAACATCTTTGTCTGTAATATTAATTCCAGTCTTGATCATATAAAAGGAGGATTGGGCTACAGAAGGTTGCATTTGAATGCAGTCTTTCGATGATTTTTCATTGCATTGTTTTTCCACTCTCTTAACTTTTTGTTCCTGGCTTTTGACTCTCTTCTTGGGTGGCAGCACTCCTCTGGGGTTCTCTCTTCTCTAACATCTCAAGATGGGCTCTTTCTCAAGCCTGTTTCCAGGGTGGGTTTGGTACCTTGATTTCAACTAATTTCAAGAGTCACACAAATTGCAAAGTTTCCCTCTTCTTTCCATCCTAAATTGTATCCTCTTAAGGAGTCACATGACATCTTTCATGTGCATTGTACTGTGCTGGATAGCATTATGGATACTGGAAGGAGTCACCCTTTCCGTATGCAGTCAAGAAGGAAACTAGAGAGATAATCTCTGCATCCTTCTCTTGACACCACACCGGCCATACCACAAACAATTCAACAGTATACCTGTCAATCCCAACAATCCAGATAGTTTCTTACCTAACTACCCATAAAATGGCGCTTCTCTCCATGTGCAGCTCTATCTCTGTGTGCTTCATTCTGTGGTTAAGTGCAGCACACGTTCCCCTTGACACAATTGAGGCAGGTCTCTGAAACTCACGGACAACATTCAATGCTTCACACGTAGCCAACACCGTACATCGACAATCTCCATTCATTCCCATAGAAATGAATTGTCGTTTACTTGGCCACCCACAAATGCTTTATCACCCCATTCATTTTTTGAAGCAACCATACAACTTCTAGCATATAATACAACACAGTACCATCTCCACTGACCAAATGCATGCAGTTAACTGGAAATACTTTGCTTTGGTTTGGTAAAGTATTTTTCTTGTTTAATAACTATGGCCCTCATTCTGACCTTGGCGGTCTTTTCGCAAGACCGCTGAGTTACCGCCGCGGTGAAGACCGCCGACCGCGGCGGTGTGCCGCTGTGCGCATTCTGACCGCTGGGAGCGTTCCGCCGGAAAACCGCCAGCAGCCACACTGGCGGTCGGCGGGAAAGTGGAGACTGGTCAACCTCCACCGCCACGCCAGCAGAACACCGCCCACAGAATTACGACCCACATTTCTGTGTGGCGGTCTTCTGTTGGCGGTCTTCTGTTGGCGGTCACGTCCCTATGGCTCCCGTCGCCTCCCGGAGGACCAACGCACAAGGTAAGTTGATCGTCCGTGAGGGGAGGGGGTGGGGGGGTGTTGTGTGATGTGGGCGTGCATGGGGGTGTGCGTGTGAGTGTGTAGAGTGGGTGTGTGAGTGCGTGTATGCGGGCGGGGGGTGCTGCTGTGTCTATGGGTAATGTGTGCTGTTCGGCAGGTGCGCATGTCGGCATGTATGTGTGCGGGTATGTGTCCCCGTTGTGTATGTGTGTGTAGGGGGCGTGTATATGTGCATGTTGGGGGTGTGTGCATGTCGGGGTACATGTATGTGCATGTCGGGGTGGGGGTGGGGAGGGGGTTCGTACCACCTCTGGGGGGTGGCAGGGGGGTGGAGGGTGTGGGGGGAGGACTCGGGTGGGTAGTGGGGGGTGGGGGAGACCCCTATCAGTGCCAGGGAAGGAATTCCCTGGCCCCGATAGTGCTTACCGCCATGGTTCGCACGGCGGTTCCCGCCCGCAAGAAACCGCGGCGGTAGGCAGGGTCATAATACCCTTGGCGGTCTTGGGACGACCGCCGGGCCGGAGTGCGCAAACTCCAGCCCCGCGGTCATGACCGCCGTGGCGGTCGGAGTGGAGAAGTAGCGGTCGGTCGCGGCGGGGACCGCCGCGGTCAGAATGCCATTTTTAATACCGCCGGTCTGTTCGCGGTCCGACCGCCGTCTCTCCGCCGACCGCCAGGGTCAGAATGAGGGCCTATGTATCTCTTCCTAGTAACATTTATATTGGATTCAATATTAGGAAATTATCCTTGAGACCTTTTGAAGTTCACACAATGAAAATGTAATTTCTCAAAACCATTTCCAATATCTGGTATCATAACAATGACCCGCATGAGTGAAGAAAAATGCCAAATTCCTCATTTTCTTTTCATTCATATATTTAACATTCTGAGCGTCTAACATTTAAAGAGATATTTCCATGCAATGAATACAGTATGAAAGGCAGACAGGATCTGAATTGCAGCTGCATTTAATAAAAGCTAAAACCAATTCAGTTAGGATTAAGGTGGGCCTTGCATAATTATATGTTGTATAAGTGGCAGTGTTTGTATAATCCTATTATACTGTTACAAGGATATGTCAAACTTCAAAACCCATTAGAAAATTAAATTGGCTCTTTAGCGCTTGAGTAGTGTTTGGAAACAACCATTAGATAACAGGCTTCATTATTTTTTACTAGCAAATGAACGGCACGGTTTCCTCAAAAAGTGCAGTTCTGCAGATATCAACCTTGAGTATTCACATTCTTTCAAGCAGAAACATTCAACTTTTGTATGCCTCTGTATTCTGCTCATTTTCAACACTCCATACCGAACAGGCAGATGAAGGAGTTGAACGTAGTACTTAAAGGTAACATTTTTACAGCTTGTGCTTCAGCTCCTTAAACTGATGTACGTGGCAGTGTTACAACAGGTTTATTATTATTATTATTATTATTATTATTATTATTATCATCGATTAAAACAATTTAAAATATACTACATAGTGTCATGGCAAATCAGACAAGTGCTACCCAATTAAGCATGTGAAATATATTACATCTTACAGTCTCACCAGATGTAGTTGTTTCATTTTCCAATTTGTTTTAGGTCAGTGATCTATGCACAGTGTCTTCTTTTAAGACATGCATAGACACATGTTGCTGGCTGCTCTCATTCTGAATCTGGCATATCTCGTAGTAGGATGATGCACAGTCGTTTTCCATTAGTTTAATCACCAAAAGCTTGCTTTTCTCAGCGCTATAGCTATAGATGGGGGCTGTCAGGGTTGGGCCAGCCTATACTTTTGTGTGGCCCTCTTAAAATTATGTTTCTTTTTTACTTTTTTTGGCCACATGTATTATTATTTCCCATTATTTGGGGATGCTCCTATAATGCTCTACACAGCAGATTACACTCTCTGATTTGACGTGGGGGCTGAGTGGTGGAGGGTTGGTTTAGTTACACAAACTTCCTTGTGGCCCATAAGGAAAAGAAAATCACAGGGGATGTATAGGAGGAGTTGTGGGGCATGCCTTCCCTGAGTCTTGCTCGACCTGGAGATGCAGCACCTGTGCACGTGCTGCTTAGCTTCAGGAAGAGCTTCCCTTAGTTTCCCAGACAGTGCAGGACCCGAAGGGGGTGCTGCTTTTATCTCCCCTGCGGCCTAGCCCACATTTGCAGCACCCCCAGCCGTCAGCCTGCCAGTGCCAGAGCTGCTCTCCCTATAGAGCATGTGCCTTTAGTGCATTGAAGACACAGAGCTGCCCATTTCGGGGGACTACAGTATCAAAGTATCTGCACCTGCACAGAATTGCTTGAAGCATAGTGAGTAGGCCAGTATAGCTTGAAGCACTAGTGAGTAGGCCAGTATTGATTGAAGCACTAGTGACAGGCCAGCTACAGGTAGCGAAGGCTCTCCACCGGATTAAGGAATCTATGGCCTGGACCTTCAGTACTGTACAACAGAGCGAGCAAGGGTCGTCTGCTTCTATCCAGTAAGTCTAAGTCATGTAAACAAAAAAAACGAGAAAGGACTTTCTTGAGGTGGGCAACACAAGAAATTAACATGGAGCAACACCTGCCAGAGCCCATCCCAGATTGAGACTAGTTCTAACAAACCCATGCACAGAGAGCCATGAAAATATCTGGCATTAAATTTATGCAGCAATCCACAAATATGATAAGTCTTCAAGATTCAGAAATGTGTATTTTGTAAGCATGCAGAAAGCTCAAGTGTTTCACATTATATCACTGCATTCAGAGTATATATTAACATTGCTGTTTTTAAACTTCGCCCTTGAAACATTTAAGCCCCACTCAAACTACAAGGCCATTAGTGAATACTAAGCATCAAGTCAGTTGTCATGTGTGCCCTCCTTGTGGGCTAGATTCTTATCATATGTGGAGCAACATCGTAGATAGCCTACTAAATCAAACACAAGAGGTTTTTGTCCAGCACACGTCCTAAACTCACATATTGAAAGGTGTTCTCGTGCGCCAAAAAGGAAAAAAACAGTGGCATGCAGAAATAAAACATTTGCTTATCATCACTCTATTTGTCAGACAGGTAAGCTGGTATGTGGTCCCATGTTTTATAGTTTCACAATATCCCATGTAAATTAGCCACTAGATGGGAATCTCTTTCTCTCCTGTCTTACATCAGAGATTAATGGTTTGACACTTCTTGGTAATAATTCTGGACACCGGAAAGCGTTTTACCTTAAAATATCAGATTATATCACTTCATTAAGAAGCATTGATTAAAATTGACAGTTTTCAAACTTCAATTTAAAAAAAAATCCCCCTGGCCACAAGACAACAATGCCATTAGTGAACACTAAGCAACTAGTGCTAGTCTATTGTCATGTGTGCCATATATGTATTCTAGATTCTTAAAATATACAGCAACATCATAGCCTATTAAATCAAAAACAATCGTTTTCTGTGTAGTGCACAACCTAAACACATATATTTGAACCTGTTCTCTTATGCAATAATGAAGAAAAAGGCGGCACAGTGGAAGTAAAATATTTTCCTAGAATCACACAATTTGGTCAAGTGGGGAGCCGGGATCAATCCCATGTTTCGTAGTTTCACATTGTGCAATTTAGCCACTAGATGGCTATTTCTTTGTCTGATCTATCTGTTTTATGTCACTGGGAAATGCTTTCACTTTAATTCTTAATTACAGAAAGTGGAAGAACTTCCCCTTAAAATCTCAGTTTGTATCACTACATTGAGAGGCACTTATTAACCCCTTCGCTGCCAGGCCTTTTCCCCATCAGGTGCCAAGCCTTTTTTTGGCTGTTTGGGGCAGTTCGAGCTTAGGCCCTCATAACCTTTTGTCCACATAAGCGACCCATGCCAACTTTGCATCCTTTTTTCCAACATCCAAGGGATTCTAGAGGTACCCAGACTTTGTGGGTTCCCCTGAAGGAGACTAAGAAATTAGCCAAAATACAGGGAAAATTAGTTTTTTCAAACAAATGGGAAGAAAGGGCTGCAGAAGAAGGCTTGTGGTTTGTTCCCTGAATATGGCATCAACAAGGGGGTTGTGGTGCTGAAATCACCAGCGTCCCAGCTTTCAGGAACAGGCAGACCTGAATCAGAAACCCCCATTTTTCAACACAAGTTTGGCATTTAACTGGGACATACCTCATTTTTACTATTTTTTGTGCTTTCGGCCCCCTTCCAGTTCGTGACAGAAATGGGTGTGAAACCAATTCTGGATCCCAGAAAGCTAAACATTTCTGAAAAGTAGACAAAATTCTGGGGGTGGTAATTTGTGTAAATCCTAAAAGAATTTCCTACAGAAAACAACAGCTGAAATAAAAACATATTGAAATTGAGGTAAAAAAACAGAAATTTTTCTCCAAGTTTTACTCTGTAACCTTTTCCTGTGATGTCAAATTATTGAAAGCAATATACCGTTACGTCTGCTGGACTCTTCTGGTTGCGGGGATATATAGTGCTTGTAGGTTCATCAAGAACCCCAGGTACCCAGAGCCAATAAATGAGCTGCATCTTGCAATGGCTTTTCATGTTATTCAGGGCATACAGCAATTCATTTGATGAAATATGAAAAGTGAAAATTAGGTATAAGGAAAACCTTTGTATTTCCAAAATGGGCACAAGATAAGGTGCTGAGAAGCAGTGGTTATTTGCACATCGCTGAGTTCCGGGGTGCCCATACTAGCATGTGAATTACAGGGTATTTATTAAATAGAAGTCTTTTTTACACACTGCCTTACATTTGGAAGGAAACAATGTAGAGAAAGAAAAGGGCCAACAACACTTGTTTTGTTATTCTGTGTTTGCTTCAAATTTCCTTGAACCCAGCATTCCCCCCAAGTCTCCTGATAAAAATGGTACCTCACTTGTGTGGGTAGACCTAGCGCCCGTGACAGGAAATGTCCCAAAACACACCGTGGACACATCACATTTTCCCAAAGAAAACAGACCTGTTTTTTGCAAAGTGCCTAGCTGTGGATTTTAGCCTCTAGCTCAGCCGGCACCTAGGGAAACCTACCAAACCTGTGCATTTTTGAAAACTAGACACCTAGGGAATCCAAGATTGGGTGACTTGTAGGGCTCTCGCCAGGTTCTGTTACCCAGAATGCTTTGCAAACCTCAAAATTTGACCAAAAAAACACTTTTTCCTCTCATTTCGGTGACAGAAAGTTCTGGATTCTGAGAGGAGCCACAAATTTCCTTCCACCCAGCGTTCCAACAAGTCTCCCGATAAAAATGGTAGCTCACTTGTGTGGGTATGCCTAGAGACCGCAACAGGAAATGCCCCAAAACACGACGTGGACACATCACATTTTCCCAAAGAAAACAGACCTGTTTTTTGCAAAGTGCCTAGCTGTGGATTTTAGCCTCTAGCTCAGCCGGCACCTAGGGAAACCTACAAAACCTGTGCATTTTTGAAAACTAGACACCTAAGGGAATCCAAGATGGTGTGACTTGTGGGGCTCTCACCAGGCTCTGCTACCCAGAATGCTTTGCAAACCTCAAAATTGGGCCAAAAAAACACTTTTTCATCACATTTCAGTGACAGAAAGTTCTGGAATCTGAGAGGAGCCACAAATTTCCTTTTCACCCAGCATTTCCCCAAGTCTCCCGATACAAATGGTACCTCACTTGTGTGGGTAGTCCTAGTGCCCGCCAAAGGAAATGCCCCAAAACTCTATCTGGACACATCAAAATGATCAAATACAAAACTACCTGGTTTTGCGTGGGTGGGGCCTGCATTCTTGGTCCGATGGTCAGCAGCCATCTAGGGAAACCTACCAAACCCAGACTTTTCTGAAAACTAGACACCCAAGGGAGTCCAGGGAGGTGTTACTTGCGTGGATCCCCGAGAATCCTCGGCAAACCTCAAATTTAGCTTAAAAATCATTTTTTCCCAAATTTCTGTGTGGGATCACCACACCGGGTCACATTTCCTACCACCCAACGTTCCCCTCAGTTTCCTGGTAAAAATTATACCTCACTTGTGTAGGTGGGCCAAGTGCCTATGAGAGAGAAGAGTCCAAAACATGTCGAAATTGAGGGGGAACCAAAGTGATTCCAAAAAGGCAGTTTGAAAAAAACATTTTTAGACTGAAAAGTGCAGCAGAATTTTTACCGGTATAGATGAGACAATGCTGGGAGGTAGGAATTTTGTGGATTCCTGCAGATTCCGGAAGGTTCTATCACAAAAATGTGGGAAAAAATTTGTGATTTCCAGCAAAGTTGGAAGTTTGCAGGGCATTGTGGGTAAGAAAATGGTGCGGGTGCATGTGAAGCACACCACCCTGGACTCACCCAGATGTTTAGTTTTCAGATGTGTCTAGGTCTTGTGAATTTTTCTACATGGCAGTGTCCCAAAGTCCAAAAAGTGCAGCCCTCACCATTCCAAGTGGGACGATTTTGAGATTTAGCCAAGCTCTCATGGCCCAAATGTAAAACCAAAACCCAAAATAATCAAAGTCCTCTTGCTTGCCGTGGGATAAGATGTTTTAGTGTGCTGGGGAGAGCTGAAGGACTGTTACCCCCTTCAGTTGGGGTGGGGGCATAACCTGGCCCCTACTGGTTGGTAGCCACCATCCCAATATTTTGTGTTTTATTTTTTAATTCCCTGGCATCTAGTAGACTTTCTGCCCCCGGAGTGTGGATCGGGGGTAATTGACCCATCTGCCCACTGGTGAGCAGAACAACTTTGGCCCCATTTATTTGGGTCGGGGGTATGGCCATACCCCCACCCTCTTATTTAGAAAGAAAATATCTTCCCTGGACTCTGGTGGAATTTCTGCCCCCTTTGGGGGCAGATGGGCCTTCCACAAAAAGACTGATCTGCCACCAAGGGGGGGCAGATATAGCCAACAGTAATGTGACCCCATGGGGAACGACCTTTGCCAAAAGGGCTAACCCTCAAACAAAACACACACATACACACACAACAATCCTTGGTGCCTAAGTGGTTTCTGCCGCCCAGGGGGCAGATCGGCCTAATAGAAATAGGCTGGACAGCCCCCTAGGGGAGCAGAAATGGCCTAAAATAAATCCCCCCCGGGGAGTGACCCTTGCCTAAGGGGTCGCTCCCCTTGCGTGAAATTGGCACAAAAATAAAATCCCCAGTGCCTAGTGGTTTCTGCACTCCTGGGGGGCAAACTGGCCCAACAAAAATAGGCTGATCTACCCCCAAGAGGGGGCAGAAATGACCTAAATACAATATGCCCCTCAGGGGAGCGACCCTTGGCTAAGGGGTCACTCCCCATATATAAAAAACAAAAGTAAACATAAACAAAAATATATCCCTGGTGTCTATGGGTTTCTGCCTCCCGGGGGCAGATCGGCCTAATTATAATAGGCTGATCTGCCTAAAAATACCCCCCCGGCGAGCGGTCCTTGCCCTCGGGGCCGCTCCCCTCATTGAATAATATTAAAAAACAAAAAAATTCTGTGGTGTCTAGTAGTTTCACCTAGCAAAGATAGGCCGATCTGCCCCCTGGGGAGCGACCCTTGCCTAAGGGGTGGCTCCCCACAATTAAAAAACACAAATAAAAAAAAAGAATTAGCACTGGTGTATCGGGGGTTTCTGTCCCCCTTGGGGGCAGAAAATTCCTAAAATATATTTGGCCCCTCGAGGTGCGACCCTTGCCTAAGGGGTCGCTCCCCTCATGACAATTACAAAAAAAAAATTCCCTGGTGTCTACTGGGCATTTCTGCTGCCCAATCGGGCAGCAGAAATGCTGAGAGAGACATGAAAGGAGAGGAAAGGCCTTCACTCTCCTTTCATGCCTTTCTCGGCCTCTTCAGCCATCGGAGGAGAAATGCAAAAGCCGTTACGTCCTTGGCTGTCAAGGGGTTAAACTGGTAGTTTTTAAGCATAACAACATTGCTGCCCCACACCCAGATGACAATGGCATTAGCGAAAACTAAGCAGCAAGTCAATTGTCATGTGTGCCCTATATTCCTATTATATGTGGAACAATATTATAGCGTGTTAACTCAAACACAATAGGTTTTTGTTCAGTGCACATTCTGAGCTCACATGTTTTAAGGTGTTCTAATAAACAATAATGAAGAAAAAGACAGCACAGTGAAACAAAATGTCTGCCAAGGTTCAGATATTTAAATCAAATAAGTAAGCTGGTATTGATCCCTTTTGTTGTGGTTTCACAATTTTGCCACCAGATATAAATTATTTTATCTCTCCTATTTTACAGCAAAGATTAATGCTTTCACTTTAGTTCTTGGAGACTGGGGTTAGAGCATGGGTGGAAAACAGAAGCTATGTTGAAAGTGGTCTTGTTTTGACCTCAAGGACCTTGGGAACTTGGGTTGAGCTACAGTAGGCATCTGGCTTGAAGTTTCAATGGCTCGGCCAACATCTGCTTTCTCGCAACTACAACAGACAGCAGCAGGTAGTGTCTCTGAGTTGGTTAAACAAGTCTGTTCCCACCATGGCTTACTGCGCTATTTGTTAAACTGGAGCCATCTTTAAAATTCTCAGCAGCTATAAGATGGTGTGTAGAGCTGCACAATTGAAGCAGTATAAATATGTTCATATTAGCTGGATCCAGTGAGCCGGGGACAACGTTTGCTTAGAAGCCCACAGACGGCACTGTCAAAGGTCAGGGTGCTGAATACAAAGGCTGTATTATCTGTATTCTAGCCACATGCACCTTTAATCCACTACCAGACCCTCTTTTCTACCTCTGTCATCATTTTCCCATCTTTCTCTTCATCCTTTTTCCCTCTTTTGTGTTTTTCTCTCTCTTGCCCTGAATCGAAATCTGTTGAGGAAAAATAAGTGCTTGTCTGCAAAAATGGGTGCCAGTGGGCCCCTCCTGCAACCACCTGCTCAAATTAAGCACTGGCTGGATAATGTCTGTGCACTAGGTGAGGGAATAGTTGGAGAAGTATGAGTAGTTTGCCTGTCATAAGCTTATTTTGGACTCTCTCAGTGGTGCTTACACAATATTTTATGTTTGCTAACTGTATGGTGGTCATTTTTTCAAAACCAAAAAAAGGGCATTCAGTAAGTTTAAGTATAGGAATACAAAGATGAGTCATGGTCAGTGCACTATGGTATCACATAGTTACAACGACATTGCTATTGTAATTATTTTTGTGGTAATCAAGCAATAAAAATGAAATGTGCATTTTCTGAACCTTTTTAAAATTGCTGATTTCAGCACAGACAGATGGGGTTGTAAGCGAACCTGGGTTACAAAGATCTACTGAGCATGGAATAGTACAGTATCAGAACTGACTTGCTGTTTACTCACAATCATTGTTTCAATGGGATTAATTAACAATGCAAAGACACAAATGTTTGACAAGGTCAACCTTCACTCCTTCTTTTGCAACAATGGTAGCAAAAGGCAGCAGTTGTAAACATAGCATAGATGTCAGGTTTACCAGGTCCATGAATTAGTAGTAGTCCTCATTTTATAATGGGATAAGCAAGATTCAAAGTAACAGAATGCAAAGAAAAAAACTAATCTGCAGCAGCTATTCTCATATAGACCTAGGAACCTTGACAAGGATGTTGTAAAGAAATATCTGTCTTCTACTCTGCTGAATATGGGATTGGGTATAATAGTTGTGTGAAACACATAATGCTTGTTCTCCTTATCCAAACTCACAAAACCACAACCAATATTTCATCTGGTGGAATATGTTAGGGCACTGGGATATATAATTTAAAAAATTGACTATGCCAGCAAACCTCAAACAACTGGTCGCTCTAAGTCGCATTTTCCATTGCCATAGTGTAAATTGAAGTCTGCTTTAAACAGGCCTCTTATCCTTCACAGGAACACAACCATTTATTTGAGAACAATTGTTTTATAAACTCTATCTTATCATCTTACAGTTACTTCAGAGCACTGAAAGATAGATTAAGCAGCTAAAAGTGCCAAAACATAGTTGTATCCACATATTCACAGTCACAGTGAACATAGAAGGCTTGTGTGTGAACGTAAATAACTTGAGAGGCAATACTATCTCACTTGTGGCCCATGAGCTATTCTAGGTGGCTGTGCACAATACATCCAGTCATCAACCAACATTAAGCATCCATCCATTTAACATTAATTCCCAGCAATGATAATAAAATACCACATTACATATCTAAACCCTTATGTAAACTCTTATGTATTTTTTATTTTACATGTATATCGTGGGTAATTACTTTGAAGGATCTGCCTTATTCAAAGTGCATCAATCAGAGGAACGGATTGGAACTAAAATGTATAGGTTTAAAGTTCATGAATAAAGGGTTATTGAAACAATGAGCAATGGGAACGGCTAGTGGATTCTTTAAATTGTGTGGCTGTAGGATTTATCATACAACTGGAGATGTACCATCTTTGCCACATAATTTGCCACATAATTTCACATGATATGCAGATTTCACAAAAAAGTGGCTTAAAATAATCCTACAAGAAATGTACAGCATAATTTGCCTTTTATGTTCACAAGTCAGACACTATCACCATGTAATTTTAGTGACAATGGCAAATGTAAAGTCCGGAAGAGTTGTGTTTAGGGTGCCATTATGACTAAAACATGTATTTCATAAAGAACCATGAAATATTTCCCATATTTCAAGATTCCTTGAATGAAATATGGGCTTCATACCATTGCATTTAGTATAATAAAATCACTCAAGAATGTAAGATAGATCAATAGATATGGACATGTTTAAATTAAGAGGCAGATGATTTTCATGTCGAGATAAGTGTCTTTTCTGTGTGTCTGTCCCTTGCCACCTGTCTAAACCTCTCTCTCTGTCTTTCTATGTCTCTTTCTGTATTTCTGACCTTACGTCTCCTCCAGTTTGTTCTTTCCTCTGTATCAGTCTCCACATCTGTCTTCTTCTATGCCCACATGTCTTTCTCTGCCTCTTCCTTTCACTCACTCACTGTTTTTCTCTCACTTTATTTTTCTATTTATTTTTTTGTATCTCTGCCATTTCATGTCTCTCCTGATTTCTCTCCAAATCAAAGCCTTTTTGCGTTTCCATACTTTCTCTCTTCCTTCTCTTTCCCAACCTATTCGTTTTTCTGTCTGTCCCTGTCTTTATATACTTGTTATTTTCTTGCTTTCCTTTTCTCACTATTTTCCCATCTCTCCCTACCTTTATCTGACAGTATGCCCCCTACCTTTCTCTTTCTTCTCTTGTTGTTTGTTCCTGACCCCACCCTCTCTCTCTCTTCCTCTCTATCGCACCCCATCTTTCCCTGCCTTCCTGTCTTCTTGTCCCTGCCCATTCTTATTATCATAGGATGGGTGTGTTTTGCAGTCTGGTAACTAGTTGAACCAGGTCTCTAAGAGGGACCTATTTAGGTGCAATTTCTTGCTCCCTTGCAGGCCCAACAGTGCTATGATATGCACAACAGAGATGTGATATATCTTGATGTACAACAGTCTTAAGATTTTGTATTTTTGAAACACTTTGGAGTGTGTGCATCATTATACCTTACTGTAGAAAGAAAGTAAGCATAAAAAAGAGAACTAGCTACATGATTGCACTCTATCCTGTAAATTGTTCATTGTTTAAGCAAATTGCTTCCCTCCTATAGATTCCTAATCTTTTGGATGCCATATATTTTCAGATACTTCTTTGTATTCAACAGGTTTTCAGATGTTCCATTTGGACCTAGCTGAATTCTCTTCATCTGGTTCCAGGTCATGTGTATGTGCCTGCCTCAATTCAGTTTATATGGTCATGGTCTTTTGTTTAGACATTTCAATTAATAAAAGCAAGAGTTTAATAGCTGGGTGTCCTTCAGGCCCCCACTCAGTATTGCTCATCTTCAAGGTTGTGAGCCATGGATGAAGAGTCTTAGTCATGTGAGAGGTGGTTGAGGTTGCAGCACTAAAGCTTGAACATGAATGGGTACAAATATTCAGAAAGGCAGGAATATATCTGTGTTACCATAATTTCCTTGCTTCAAGTTTAGAGGTGCAATCGAAGGAGTCATCTGTGTTGTGCAGATTTAATATGATCACTGAGGATATGTGTAACAGTAGATAGTATGTACCTGGAAATATTTTAATCATTCATACTACATGGTAGCATAACATCCCCCTAATGTGGCCAGTCTTATGCCTTTATTCTCCTTTCTGTGACCAGGTATGTACTGAGACCCCTTGAGAGTGCTGCAACAAATAGATCATTGGTCTGCGCCCCTGACAAAGCCATTTGAGTCTTTCATCCTTTTAAGGTCAAACTATATGGTACTAATGCCAGATATTTATAACACTTTGAATTTGAAGCTACACAATATGCAGATAGAACAAAAAATCTACATCCATCCAGACACACACAAAACCAAAATGCCTACTAGCACACATGCACAAAGAGCGGGCACACATTCACCCATCTCCACTTAGCTGTAGGATGTCATATATAGAGCACACCTGGCATTCGACCACTGATACACACAGACCAAGAGATGTGGTATGATACATTGAATGCTTGTATAGCACTTCAAGAAGGCTGCATAAAAGTGGTAAATGTGACAGGAGAATTGAAAGAGGGAATAAGACAAAGAGGGAGTGAGGAACTTGCCTTATTAATGGCATGATGCTACTCAAAACTGAGCAGTAGGTAGGATGAGGCTGCTTGTCAGAGAAAACAGAAGAGTAAACTAGGTTACAGCATAAGGAAAATGAGAGCAACAACAGTATGAGGGATAAATCAAGGGAGCGAAAAGCAACGGTGCAAGGGATTGGAGTCCACACAGGTGCTTAGAAATGGTAATGCCAGGAGGAGCTGTGTGCAATGATCACTAGCTAGAACTCACGGGCTGACACATAAATATCTAATGAAATTCACACCTACAGTTCCATACAATACATATACAGTCAGAAAACAATAGGCTCACTTTGCTATTCATTTTTGTTTTTATAATTGTATTTTAATTATATCCACTTTTGGCATCTGTAAACTCCCCAATGAGCGTTGTGATGTATAATCTGCACACAACCTTAGGCAAAACTCCTATGCTGAATTGGCGTAGAGTAGGTGTATTAGAGGGTGGTGGATTGAAATGGGGTGAGGTGGATTGGAGTCGGGCGGATTGGAATGGGGTGATAAAATTGCATTTGGGTGGGTGGATTAGACTGTAGTGAATTGGAGTGGGGTGGATTATACTGGACTAGAGTCGGGTGGGTTTAATACATTGTATTGGATTGGGTGGACTAGACTGTAGTGGGGTGGATTGGAATGGAATGGTTGGATTGGACTACGGTGGAGTGGGTGGTTTGCAGTTGGGTGTCTGGACTGTATTGGAGTATGGTGGATTGGGGTTTGGTTGAATGGATTAAATTGGGTTGGGGTGAATTGGAGTGGGGTTGACTAGACTGAATTGGGGTGGGGTGGGGTGGATTGAATTGATATGGGGTGGGTTTAATCAAGGTGGGGTAGATTGCACCGAGGTGGGGTGGATTGGACTGGAGTCGGGTGGATTGGCATAGGGTGGGGGAGACTGGACTGGAGTGGGGTAAATTTGAGTAGAGTGGAATTGGGTGCAGTGGAATTGAGTGGGATGGGGTGGGGTGGATTGGACTGGATTGGATTGTGGTGGACTGGATTTGTGTAGATTGGATTTGGGTGGGTGGATTGGATTGAGGTAGACTGGATTGGGGAGGGGTGGATTGGAGTGGGAAGGACAGGGTAGAGTGGAGTGGAATCTTTTTTTTGGTCGATAAATTGAGATGGACTGGATTGGAGTGGACCATGGTAGATTAAACTGAAGAGGGTGGATTGGATTGCAGTGATGTATTGGAGTGAGGTGGATTAGAATGAGTGGGATGGATTGGATTGGGGTGAATTTGTCTGGTGTGGGGTAGATTGGATTGGTATGGGATGGATTGTATTAGTGTGGGTTGGTGTGGCTTTGATTAAGGCGGTCTGGAGCGGGTGGATTGGACAGGAGTGTGGTGGATTAAACTTGACTGTATTGGACTTGAGTGGGGTGGGTTAAGGTAATTTGGATTAGAGTGGGATAGATTGGAGTGGAATATATTTAATTGGAGTGGACTGGACTGAACTGGGGTTGTGTGGATTGGGGTGGATTGGATGGGAGTAAGGATGATTGTTTTAGATTGGAGTGGGCAGATTGCTTTAGATAGTATTGGGCAGACTGTGTTGGATTACAGTGGGCAGATTGTTGTGGTTTGTACTGGGACAGATTGAAGTGGGGCAGATTCTTTTTAATTGGTGTGGGGCAAATTGTTTTAGATGGGAATGGGGCAGATTGTTTTTGGATTGGCATGAGGCAGATTGTTTTGCATTGGAGTGAGGCAGATTGTTTTGGGTTGGAGTGGGGATGATTGTTTTGGATTGGAATGGTGCAGAATGGAGTGGGGCATATGACTTTGGATTGCAGTGGGCAGACTGCTTTGGATTGGAGTGGGGCAGATTGTTTTTGTTTGTATTGGGACACGTTATAGTGGGGCAGATTGTTTTAGATTGTAGTGAGGCAGATTGTTTTGGATTGCAGTAGGACAGATTTTTGGGATTGTATGGGCAGACTAAAGTGGGGAATATTGTTTTGTATTGGAGTAGGCAGATTGTTTCGAACTGGAGTAGGGTCAATTGTTTTGGATTGGAGTCGGGCAGATTGTTTTGGATTGGGGTGGGCAGATTGTTGTGGATTGAAGTGGGGCAGATTTGTTTTGGATTGCTGTATTGGAGTGTGGCAGATTGTTTGGAGTGGGGTAGACTGTTTTGGAATGGAGTTCATCAGATTGTTTTGGATTGGAGTGGGGAAATTTAAGTCGGGCAGATTGTTTTAGACTGGGTGGGGCAGAATATTTTGGATTGGGGTGGGGCAGATTGTTGCAGATTGAAATTGAAGTTGGGGCATATTGTTTTGGATTGCTGTATTGAAATGGGGGAGTTTTTTTGGTTTGGAGAGGGGCTAATTGTTTGGAATTGAAGTGGGGAAGATTGGAGTGGGGTGGATTGGGAGGATTGGGGCCGATTTGATTGGAGTGGGATGGTTTGGGGTGTACTGCACAATTATGTGTTAAAACATAATTTGGAAATTACACATAAGAAAGAAACAATGTTGCTTTGCAATACATAATAACAGTCATCGTTTGATGACAATGCCCACAAGCAAAAACAAAACAAAACATGAGTGCAAAATTAGAAATTAAGACTTGGCAAAATAAAGAAAAGTTAACCATAGAAAATACAACTTGCAATTTTTTTCGCCCTGCTGGCCACGTTTTTGCCAATCCGCATCTTCTCTTTGCAGGGCACTAGAAGTTAAAAAAGCAAAACATGAGTGCAAAGTGGTAAAAGAAAACTTGTCAAAATAAAAAAGTTAACTATAGAAAATACAACTTTGCACTTTTTTTTGTCTTGCTGGGCAAGTTTTTCCAGGCATGTGCTTTCTGCTTGCAGAGCACTAGAAGTTAAAAAAAGAAAATAGTACCTCAATCATGTTGGGAGCAGCTGCGGGCACTGATTAAGTTGAGTGGGGGCCATATGTACGAACACATTTTCCCATAGACACAGAATGGGCTAAACTGCTTGCTACATCTGGCCCTTGGTTCCTAATTCATGGACAGGGAATAGAGGTGATGACCAGCCATGACCAATTATGAGGCTTGGTAGACTTGGCATCCTTGGTGTGGTCTCCCCCTAACCTTTTGCCTCTAATTCCCAGATTGTTGATGTTTGCTGGACTCTGTTTTTGCTGTTTTTGATTTTCTGGGTACTTCACCACTGCTAACCAGTGCTAAAGTGCAAGTATTCCTATGTGAAATGTATGCGTAAATTGGCTTAACCGTGACTGACATATTTTATTTACTAGCAAGTCCCTAGTAAAGTGTACTACAGGTGCCCAGGGCCTGTAAATCAAATGCTACTAGTGGGCCTGTTAACATGGCTCAGACCTGCCACTGCAGTGTCTGTGTGTGCGGTTTTACACTAACAATTTGACTTGGCAAGTATACCCACTTGCCAAGCCTACACCGTCCCTTTTTATACATATAAGGCACCCCTAAGGTAGGCCCTAGGTAGTCCCATGGGCAGGGTGCAGTGTATGTTGAAGGTAGGGCATGTACTGATGTGAGTTACATGTCCCAACAGTGAAATAATGCTAAATTCAGTCTTCACTGTTGCAAGGCCTATCTCTCTCAAAGATTAACATTGAGGCTGCCTTTAAATAACCATAACGTGCAGAGTCCCTTTCAGAGGAGATAGAAATATGGAGTTTAGGGTCTCTGAACTGACAATTTAAAATACATCTTTTAGTGAAGTTAGTTTTTACATTGCTAGTTTGAAAATGCCACTTTTAGAAACTACACATGATCTTGCTTAAACCATTCTGTGACTCTGCCTGTTTGTGGATTGTCTGTCTGGGCCAGTTTGACAGTTGGCCTGTTTGTGAATCTCCTCTAGACAGTGACACAAAGGGAGCTGGGGTGTAGCCTTCACATCCTAATGAGCCATCTGTGCTAGGAGGGGGGGAGAAGTCACTCACACCTGAAAGGGCTGTGCCTGCCCTCACACAGTGCAGTCTCCAAGCCCCTGGTGTGTGTCTGGGGCTGGTCTGGGCAAGGCAAGATCTTGTGAACAACAGATACTTTTTTTTTTAAGTAGACCTACTTCAAAGGCAGAAAGGGGTAGAAGTATTGGATCCAAACCCCCTGAAAATTAAATAACTTCTGGAACCAAGGGGAACTTCTGACAAGGAGAAGAGCTGAAGCGCTGAGGAGGAGTGCTGACCCTGCCTGTGACTGTGCTTTGATGGCCTATCCTGAAGTTGCTGCTTCTCCCTGTGAAATGGGACAAAGACAGGACATTGTGGTATTTTCCTGCTTCTGAAGAGTCTCCAAGGGCTTGAACTGAGCTTGCCTCCTGTTTTGAAGTCTCAAGGCCATCAAAGAATTCCTCTGCCAGCACCTGGACTCTCCGCTGAAACTCCTGCCCTGCCAAGTGGTGTCCAATCCATACACTGCGCACTTGAAAAGTGAAGTGAGCTAAAAATCCACGCACAGAATGCCGTGAGGGGAATTTTTCGATGCACCATCTGAAACATGGCTGATGAATGACGCTCCACCAGCCTCATGGCTAAAATCGATGCCCCACCTGCATTGTGGCTGGGAGATCAACGCATCGCTGCTGGAGAAACGACGTACAACACCTGCTTGTGGCTGCTGATAACAATGCAAACCCCACACAGCACGGTTTTCTAACACTGTGCAACAGGATTTTCCACGCATTGTCCCTGGGCGTCAAAGTCAACCCGACTCTGCGTGGATCTGAGGTGCCCCATCTGGAAATCTATGCATTGCTCTCTTGTGAGAAAGAAGAAACGACCATTGCCTATCTGCCTGGAGAAACAAATTACGCACGGCCTCCTTTGGGAGGAAAGAATCGACACATTCCAATGCAGGCTCGCCCGTGAGGCTTTTTTTATGTTAACCAGGTACTTTGTGTAACAACAGCATTCTCACTGTTTTCAAAGGATTAAGGGGGTGATTCTAACTTCGGCGGGCGGCGGAGGCCGCCCGCCGAAGTTCCCCCACCAAAATACCGCTCCGCGGTCGAAAGACCGCTGAGGGTATTTTGGGATTTGCCCTGGGCTGGCGGGCGGCCGCCAAAAGGCCGCCCGCCAGCCCAGGGCAAATCAACCTTCCCACTAAGATGCCGGCTCAGAATTGAGCCGGAGGAGTGGGAAGGTGCGACGGGTGCAGTTGCACCCGTCGCGTATTTCAGTGTCTGCTAGGCAGACACTGAAATACTTTGTGGGGCCCTCTTACGGGGGCCCCTGCTGTGCCCATGCCATTGGCATGGGCACAGCAGGGGCCCCCAGGGCCCCCGCGGCACCCCCTACCGCAATCCTGTTCCTGGCGGGCGAACCGCCAGGAACAGGATGGCGGTAGGGGGTGTCAGAATCCCCCATGGCGGCGCAGCAAGCTGCGCCGCCATGGGGGATTCTAAGGGCAGCGGTGCTCCCGTCGACCCTGGCCCCGGCGGTCTGAGACCGCCGGGGTTAGAATGAGGGCCTAAGACTTTTATTCTGTGAAACTGCATATCTTGACTTGTGTATATTGGATTTTGGTTGTTCAGGCCTTGTTTGAGTTAGATATATATTGCCTATTTTTCTAAACTGGTGTGGTGAATTTTTTTTAGTGTTTTCACTATATTACTGTGTGTGTTGGTACAAATACTTTACACATTCCTTCTGAAGTTAAGCCTGCCTGCCCGTGCCAAGCTACCAAGGGGGTGAGCAGGGGTTAACTGAGAGTGATCCTCCTTTACCCTGACTAGAGTGACAGTCCTTGGATGGACAGGGGGTAACCTGACTGCCAACCAAGGACCCCATTTCTAACAAGGCTGTAAAGAAGAATGGCAGACGTTCCAGGCAGGCAAACAAATGGTAAATGACAAGCAGGCTCCAAGACCTTTACTAAATACAACAGTATCCCGCTAGCGATAAGCATGCGCTATCATATGCTATCACAGGCTTGACCTCAATAATATAGTGTCTGCTTTGAAATAACATGAATACAGCTGAATTAAGCCACCACAATCTATACAGAATCATTTCTTGATGTTCTCATTACAAGGGCCATGCCCCTGAACAGGCCAGCTTTTCCATGCCGACTGTCAGATAACATTCCACTGCTTTTTCAATGTTTTCCTGCTTGGTTCTTTCAGCACCCACTAGTGATTAGCATTTGGGCCTCCTTCCATGGTATAGTGGTAGAATTTAACAAATGCTCTTTGACAAACCTTCGTGCTGTGCACATAGAATTGCAGATCCAGAGTTCCTATTGAGGATTTCATTTGTCCCCATTTGTCTATGAAATTAAACTATTCTCTTTAGCCTGAAAATCTATAGATTCACAGCGTCCCACTAAAATTCATTGCACAAAGGTCGAGTAGTGTTGCTTGACTTAGAGAAGCCGAGTAAACACTTTTTGGCTTGGTCCATGTGAATGTGTTACAATATAGTTGATGTCAGTTTACCTAGTTAGCAATACAGCTATCAATATGCCTTATTGATTTTCTTAAGTCCATTAAAAGTCTACACAGTGGATTGTAAAGAACCATACACATATTTAATAAATCTAGGGGCATATTTATACTCCGTTTGCGCCGAATTTGCATTGTTTTTTTCGACGCAAATTCAACGCAAAACTAACTCCATATTTATACTTCTAGCGCCAAAGTTCATGGAGTTAGCGTCATTTTTTGGCGTGAACACCTTCCTTGCGTTAATGAGATGCAAGGTAGGCGTTCCCGTCTTAAAAAATGACTCCCAGGCATGTGCGTGGTATTTATACTCCCGGGCAAAAATGACGCCCGGGAGTGGGCGGGGCAAAAAAACCCGCATTTGCGCCTCTTTTTAACGCCTGGGTCAGGGCAGGCGTTAAGGGACCTGTGGGCTCAGAATGAGCCCAGAGGTGCCCTCCCCTGCCCCCAGGGACACCCCCTGCCACCCTTGCCCACCCCAGGAGGACACCCAAGGATGGAGGGACCCATCCCAGGGAAGAAAAGGTAAGTTGTGGTAAGCATTTTTTTTTAAAAAATGTGTGGCATAGGGGGGCCTGATTTGTGCCCCCCTACATGCCACTATGCCCAATGACCATGCCCAGGGGACATAAGTCCCCTGGGCATGGCCATTGGGCAAGGGGGCATGACTCCTGTCTTTGCTAAGACAGGAGTCATGTTAATGGCGTCTGGGCGCCCCCAAAAAATGCCGCAAATCGGGTTAAGACAATTTTTTTGCCTCAGCCTGACTTGCCCCATTTTGGGACGCCCAAACGCCATTTTTCCCTACGCCGGCGCTGCCTGGTGTACGTCGTTTTTTTTCACGCACACCTGGCAGCGCCGGTCGGCTAACGCCATTCAATAAATACGGCGCCCGCATGGCGCTTCAGAATGGCGTTAGCCGGCGCTAATTTTTTTGGCGCAAAACTGCGTTAGCGCAGTTTTGCGTCAAAAAGTATAAATATGGCCCCTAGTTTGTGAGGCTATAATACTACATAATAGATCCTGTTGTCTCCTCGACTACGTTATGATGCAAGTTCCAAGTTACAGTTCGTTTAGTTAGTTTACAGTTTATAAAGTATACAGAGGTCCCGAGGGGTATTCCAACATTGGAGAAAACACAGAAGAGAAGACAAGGGCCAGATGTATCATTTTTCCAAATAGAGATTACCTAATTGTGATTATCTGCGAGTTTCAAGGAGTTTCATTTAGCGATTTCCAATGGACGGCAAATCGACCCACCTCATTAATATTCATGAGGTAGGTCATAATTTGCGACCCATTGTGAATGGCTATAATCACATGGATGGTGGCCTGCTGGGCTCAGCAGACCACCGTGCCTGTGATTGCTTATAAATAAAGCAATCTTTTTTTTAAAATGCAGCCTGATTTCCTTAAAGTAAAACGGGATGCGTTTAAAAAAGAAAAATGCGTTCACAAAGGGGAAGGGGCCCCCTGGGGCCCCCTTCAGGTTTGCGAATGGGTTATCACCTACTTGAACTATGTGGTAAAATGTGAATGTTTTGCAACTGCATTTTGGTCACAAAACATTCCTACATTCCGCTGCAATTCGGTATTAGGAAGGTACGCCTTTGACACGCCCCTTCCTACAACTGAATCGGTATGTTGTTGCAATTCCAATTTACGATTTGGTAACAAGCTACTGAATCGCAAATTGGAATTCAAGCATACCAAAATGCATTTTGCATGATCCATCTGGTCCTTAATTAGTGAACAGACTGACAGGTTTTTAAACGCCACTTCAATTCAAGATGAGAATTAATTAACTGCTCCAATGAATGAGGCATGATAATTCCAATCCTACACACTGAGAAAGCTCCACTACCAACCTTTTTTTGTGTCTACACTCTTGAAAGGTTGCTTAGCGCTCTTGAATAGGCACACTGGGTAAATTTAAATTACAAAATATAAGCCCTGCATGGCAAACTGCTTCATGGCAAATGATTAGTCCCTGCAACAAAATCTACTTTTTCCCACATGGGGACGTTGCTGACGTGCAAGGTGACTGGTCTATTGCTCTTAAACCCCAACAGAAGACGGACATCACATTTTGTAAATATTTGTATCATATGCAGATTTTCGACTAGATTGTGAGTCATCCCAATATGGGAGGAGTTCCTATATTCCAGATGCAAAGTGATGGCTGTCTGCACAACTATCTTTCTGCAGTCTTGTGGTAAAAGTAGAATAATTTTCCTTAAGATTTCCAAAATCACAAAGCAAGAAAATTATTGATGTCCGCTTAAACTGTAAACATGTCATCACTGGCGCCTGGTGCCCCAACTACTTAGTAGGGGAAGCACTGACCTGTAATGTCCAGGGGTCAGCCACGGTAGGAGTAAGGTGTTCAAAGGGTACGCACCCTGTTTTATTCGCCAATGACCTGTTCAGTGCACCGCCTGGAAATGGACAAACTGTAACGCGATATCTCTCTCTCTCCATGTATGTATATAGGCTCTCTTTCTTTCAGCACCCTACACTTTCTGTCCCTACTTTCTCCCTTTGCCCCTGTTTTCCTATCTTTCTCTTCCCATTTCTTTCCCCATCTGCTTCTTTTCTCTCTTGCACTCGCCAATGTCGAATTATGAAAAATAATTCCTGGTTATTAAAAATCTGTGCCAATTCCATCATCAACCACCTGCACAAATTAAGCACTGATGATGCACCTGAACCCTGATACGCTGGCCAGACTGCTGTTCAATAACAGAGGCATAATTTAAGGCCTGCTGATGTTCCACAGTGTTAGCCTGCTACATCTGACTGCAATGCTAGTATCATAAAGTAAGTACAAGCCTACAGACGCGCCCCAATATTGACCGGATGTTGCCCTTCTTCAGTTTTAGTGTTGGGCTTGTGCGCAGCTCCAATGATGCATCTCACCCTTGAGCTGCTGCCTAACCCTGGACTCCCAGGACCTGGCATTCACTGAGGTGAATCGATGCGCCTCAGTCCTTCCCTTTATCATCCCACACCCTTCTAGCACTGACTGCATTCTTTGCTCTGTCGATGCTCTTCGATCTCCTGCAGTTTCCCAAGCTCCTCTTGTGCTACGTCCAATGTACGTGTCCGCCAACAGTCCGCCATTCGGCTTTTGGGTGCCCTTTCCAATTCCTGCACAGAAGGGACAGCTATGCATACCTTCCCTGGTCGCGTCTTTTATTGATGTATTCCTTTTCAGGAAGGGAGTCACAGACAGATCTACTAATATACATTCCATCACCCCTTGTTCGTGAATGGAGCCACACACTGCCACCTGCTATTAAACCCTGATCACGCCATTCAACATAATGAAGCAACCTGCTGTAAGGTGCTGTGTTGTGCTGTACAACTCACAAAAGTAAATCGACAAAGAGAGTAAACTCTGAACGTACCTTTCCAGTGCATCTCTGTGTTCTACGTGAGTTCCTAGACCCCAGGCACAGCACCACAGATGCACCTCTGTTAGAAATGGAGTCTTTGGTTGACAGTCAGGTTACCTCCTGTGCAAGCAAGGACCCTCACTCTAGTCAGGGTGAAAGGGAATCACTCTCAGCTAACCCCTGTTTACCCCCTTGGTAGCTTGGCAGAGCAGTAGGCTTAACTTCAGAGTGCTAGGTGTAAAGTATTTGTACCAACACACACAGTAACTTAATGAAAACACTACAAAATGACACAACACAGGTTTAGAAAAATAGGAAATATTTATCTAAACAAAACAAGACCAAATCGACAAAAATCCACAATACACAAGTCAAGTTATCAATAAAAATAAAAAAAGAGTCTTTAAGTAGTTTTAAAAGCACATTAACACTGTTAGCGTGAAAAGGTACCTTGGGTGCGTCAAAAATAACCCCGCAGGGGCGAGTGCGCGTCAGAAAGAGCTTGCGATACGTTGATTCCACTCACAAGCGGGACCTTGCATCGTTTCTCCTTTCGCCGGGTCGGGCGCGTCGTTTCTTCTCTACGCAGGAGAGTGATGCATCAATCCATTCAGCACTCTCGTGTCCGGGCAGGCCTTGCATTTGTTTTTACACACCCAGCAGTACTTTAGTCGGAAATCCAGCCGCACAATGATCCAAAAAACCCACAGCACGGGTTGCGATCTCCCAGCCTCTGTCAGCGATGCTGCGTTTCGTTTCCCCTGCTCCGTGCGTCGATTCTTCATTCACGTTTCTGGCGAACGTCAATTTTCAGCTGCGGAGCCGGCGGCACGACATTTCTTCAGCCGCAGATCGGAGTTGCATCGATCTTTTCCCCGCATGGTGCTCTGTGTGTGCATTTTCTTGTCTTTAGGCTGCCAGCTTCTCCTTTCAGGGTCCCAGGAACAGGATGGGCACCACAGGGCAGAGTAGGAGTCTCTCCAGAGACTCCAGGTGCTGGCAGAGAGAAGTCTTTGCTGTCCCTGAGACTTCAAACAACAGGAGGCAAGCTCTAAATCAAGCCCTTGGAGAGTTCTTCTCAAGATGGAAGGCACACAAAGTCCCTCTTACTCTGGCAGAAGCAGCAACTGCAGGGTAGCTCCACAAAGCACAGTCACAGGCAAGCCAGCTCTTCTTCCTCATCTCTTCAGCTCTTCTACAGGCAGAGGTTCCTCTTTTGTCCTGAAGTGTTTCTAAAGTTTGTGGTTTTGGGTGCCCTTCTTATACCCAATGTCTCCTTTGAAGTAGGCCTACTTCAAAGTAAAGTCTCTTTTGAATGTGAAATCCTGCCTTGTCCAGGCCAGGCCCCAGGCACTCACCAGGGGGTTGAAGACTGCATTGTGTGAGGGCAGGCACAGCCCTTTCAGGTGTGAGTGACCACTTCTCCCCTCCCTCCTAGCACAGAAGGTTCATCAGGAAATGTAGACTACATCACAGCTCCCTTGGTGTCACTGTCTAGTGTGAGCTGCAACCACCCCAACTGTCACACTGACCCAGGTAGGGAATCCACAAATAGGCAGAGTCACAGAAATGGTATAAGCAAGAAAATGCTCACTTTCTTAAAATCAACTTTACTAAAAGATGTATTTTTAAATTGTGAGCTCTGAGACCCCAAACTCCACATGTGTATCTGCTCCCAAAGGGAATCTCCACTTTAATCAGATTTAAAGGTACCCCCCATGTTAACCTATGAGAGGGACAGGCCTTGCAACAGTGAAAAATGAATTTAGCAATATTTCACTGTCAGGACATATAAAACACATTAATATATGTCCTACCTTAACCATACACTGCACCCTGCCCTGGGGGCTACCTAGGACCCACCTTACGGGTGTCTGACATGTAAGAAAAGGGAAGGTTTAGGCCTGGCAAGTCGCATTTACAGTTAAAACTGCACCCACTGACACTACAATGGCAGGTCTGAGACACGATTACCGAGCTACTCATGTGGGTGGCATAACCAATGCTGCAGGCCCACTAGTAGCATATGATTTACAGGCCCTGGCACCTCTAGTACACTTTACTAGGGACTTACTAGTAAATCAAATATGCCCATCATGGATAAACCAATCCACAACAATTTACACAGAGAGCATATGCACTTTAGCACTGGTTAGCAGTGGTAAAGTGCTCAGAGTTCAAAAGCCAACAGCAACAAGTCAGAAAAATAGGAAGCAGATTGGGGATGACCCTGCATAAGCAAAAAAAGTTCAAAAACCTTTATCCTCACTTGCAACACCTCCTCCTTAACAGAACCCGGCTGATGTGTTTTAATATTGGGTTCCAGTACCCTTTACTTTTTTCAAAACTTGCTTCCCCTTTTTGTCTGTTAATGCATCTCAGCCCCGATTGCAGCTCAGCCTGTTGTCACAGTTAGTGGAACCCTCACAGCTCTAACTCACTTCGACACCAACCCACTGCCCCTTGCGGGACAGTCACCCGCCACTACACGTGTCAATGGGTGAACATAAATATTAAAATTAATCAAAGAGCCATGCATCACTCTATATGTCACATTGTTTATTTGACAAATCTAAACATACTATTTTGAGTCCACCAGGTATTCCTATGGCAACCGCTGGGCTGGCTCCAACAGCACCTGCATTTAATTCTAATTGGACAACCCTTATTTCTACATTGTTTTTATACAGGCAAACATGCATTAGTTGAAAAAAACATTTGAAGATGCATTGCCCTTCTTCTAAAAACTACTGATTGTCACATTCAAACAAAAGAGTAGGAGCCAACCCTTAACCTAGTGAGTCTTCATCATCAAAGTGGAAGAACCTGGATTGGCATGGGCGGTCCCTGGTCTGTGTTCCACTTAAAAGTCCACTCCCTGTAGGGAAATAAACCACCTAAGCAGTTTGGGGTTGTAGGTATCTGAGAGGCATGCAGTCACTCTGAACTATGAAGTGAAAACCAAACAGGTATGGCCTCAGCTTCTTCAGGGCCCAAACCACATCGAAGGCTGCCCTCTCTATGGCACTCCAATTGCGTTCCCTAGAGAGTAGTTTCTTGCTTATAAAAGCAACTGTCTGGTCATTTCCATCATCATTTTTCTGGGAAAGGATTGCTCCTATCTCCATTTCAGAAGCATCTGTTTGGACTATGAATTGCCTTCAGTAGTCTGGTGCTTGTAGAACTGGAGAAAAGCTCATAGCTTCCTTCAGAGTGTCAAAGGCCTTTTGACTACTCTCTGTCCAGTTAGCCTTTTGGGGCATTTTCTTGGAGGTTAGTTCTGTGAGGGGGTCAACTATAGTCCCATAATCCTTCACAAATCTCCTATAGTCCCCAGTCAAGCCAAGGCATACCCTGACTTGTGTTGGGTTGTGAGAGCTTACCAAGCCACAATAGTCTGAATCTTGAGTTGGAGGAGTTACACTTGGCCTCCACCAACTAGGTGACCCAAGTAAACAACTTTTCCCTTCCCTATCTGACAGTTACTGGCCTTGATAGTAAGGCCTGCCTTTTGCACAGCCTCAATGACCTTCCCTAAGTGGATCAGGTGGTCCTGACAGGTGAAACTGTAGACAGCTATGTCACCCTCATAAGCTGCACTAAATGTTTCCAGTCCAGCATGGACTTGGTTCACCAAACTCGGGAAGGTGGCAGGTGCATTCTTAAATCCAAAGGGCATAACAGTGAACTAATAATGCCCACTAGGAGTAGAAAATGTTGGCCTCTCTTTTGCGACTGGGGTCAGGCCAGTCTGCCAGTACCAGATGTTATATCAAAAGTACAGAGATATCGGGCTGCTCCTAATCTTTCTATAAGCTCATCAGCTCTTGGAAATGGTTGTGCATCAGTTTTTGACACAGAGCTGAGGCACCTGTAGTCCACACAGAACCTAATTTCTTTTTTCTCTCCTTTGGAGTGAGGTTTGGGGACTAAAACTACTGGGCTAGGCCAGGTACTCTCAAAGGGTTCAATGACACCCAAATCCAGCATCTTTTTATCTTCTGCCTGTATACTCTCTTTGACATGGTCTGACTGTCTATAAATCTTGTTCTTGACAGGCATGCTGTCACCGGTGTCCACATCATAGGTACACCAGTTTGTCTTTTCAGGGATCAGAGAGAACAACTCAGCATACTGGTTGAGGACTTGCCTGCAATCAGCTTGCTGTTGTTCTGTGAGGGTGTCTAATAAGACCACTTGATCCACAGAACTATCTTGTGGATTGCTGGAGAGGGGATCAAGGAGAGGCTCACTCTCATCTTCCTGTCCCTCATCTATAATTATAAGCATGGTCACATCAGCTCTCTGATAAAAGAGTTTTAGGCCATTGACATGGATTATTCTTTTTGGATTCTTGCAACTGCCCAGGTCGATTAACTAAGTGACCTCCACTTTTCTCTCAAGTATGAAATAAGGCCCAGACCATTTGTCCTGGAAGGCCCTTGGAGCAAAAGGCTCCAACACCCAAACCTTCTGCCCTGGTCAGAACTCCACCATAGCAGCTTTCTGGTCATACAAGAGTTTTTGAAGCTCCTGTCTGGCCTGAAGATTTTTTCTAGCTTTCTCCATATACTCAGACATTCCTCAACGTAGGCCAAGCTGATAGTCCACAATATCTTGCTTGGGCTCTTTTTGAGAGGTTTCTCCCAGCCTTCCCTAACAATACTTTGTGGTCCCCTAACAGGGTGCCCAAACACAAGTTCAAATGGAGGAAAACCTAATCCCTTTTGTGGCACTTCCCTATAGGCAAACAGCAAGCAAGGAAGCAGGACTTCCTATCTCCTTCTGAGCTTTTCATGGAGTCCTCCAGTCACACCTTTTAGGGTCTGGTTAAATCTTTCAACCAGCCCATTGGTTTCTGGGTGGTATGGGGTGGTGAGCATATAGGTCACCCACATTCCTGCCACGTGTTTCAAGTATGCAGACATGAAGTTTGAATCTCTGTCTGATACTACCTCCTTAGGGAACCCTACCTTGGTGAAGGTACCCAGGAGTGATTTAGCAATTGCAGGTGCAGTAATGGGCCTAAGGGGTATAGCCTCAGGATACCTAGTGGCATGATCCACTTCCACTAGTATGCATCTGTGTCCTGATGCTGTTTGAGGGTCAAGAGGGCCAACAATGATGACTACTACTCTTTCAAAGGGTACCCCAACCACTGGTAGCAGCATTAAGGGGCTCTCTTAAAGTGCCAACCTGCTTACCACTGGCCCGGCAGGTGGGTCAGGACTGACAAAAGTCTCTCACTTTTTAGGACATTCCTGGCCAATAAAAGTGGTTAACTAACCTACTCCAAGTCTTGTTTCGGCCAAGATGCCCTGCTAGGGGGATGTCTTGGGCTAGGAACTTTTGGGCACTACCACCCGCCTGTCTGCAACAGGCTTGAGGCCTCTGGCCTCAGTATACAGGATCACCTCCTCACAATAAACCTTTTGGGTACCACTGCCATTCCCTAAACCCCTCCAGACGGCCCAATCCGCAGTTAAGGGCAATAAATCATTATACCATAAGGATACCACAGATCGTAGTTTTTGGAACATATTGGCCGCAGTTTATTGAGGGGTTAATTACAGCATGTCAGCCCTTCTTTTATGAGGGTCATAAATCAATCATAGGTTTAGTTTGTTAAGGGCAATACATCATTATCCCATTGATACATTTGTGTTACATGCTTTCCTTAACAATTTTCTCATTTAGACGATAATTCTTATGGCATGCTGTTTGCTCTTTGTTTTCAATCATTCTCTCACGCTGTCCGTCATTCTTTAGCTAGGAGGGTACTCTTATTTTGGTTTTAGGCTTAGCTCGCTACCTTGTTTTGGTCCTTGTGTCCCGCTCTCCAGTGGACCCGGGCTGCGAGTGCCGTGTTACCCAGTAACTCCCCTGACTCCCTTACCCTGCCGTAAGGCATCCCAAGGTAAGTAGCCTTGCCACCCCG
Source organism: Pleurodeles waltl (assembly GCF_031143425.1). Taxonomy (NCBI): domain Eukaryota; kingdom Metazoa; phylum Chordata; class Amphibia; order Caudata; family Salamandridae; genus Pleurodeles; species Pleurodeles waltl. Next base: position 581,164,585 of record NC_090444.1, on the reverse strand, counting down.
CGGGGCTGGGTGTGGCCTTTGTAGTTCTTTTATCCTTTCTTTCCGCCTCCTTCCCTCCGTTTACGTCCGATGACCCAGCCTGCGACGCTCTGGGTGCCTGCTGCTCTGTTGGTGTGGGTGGGTGGGTGTTTCTCTCTTCTTGGCTGCCCGGTCACCTGCGATGATCAAGGTGCCGGGCAGCCCCCTTTTTAAATGTCCTTGCGCACCCCCCCTGGGTGCCCCCCCCCCTTCGTTGTTTGTTTTCAAACTTGCCCTCCCCCTATTGGTTGGTTGCTTCTTCCTGTCCCCAACCCCTTTCCGTTTCCACCCAACGTTGGCCCTACGATGGTGCCGGAAGGCGGGAGTGCGGGGGGGGGGAGGGGAGGTGGCCTTGCCACCTTTTACCCCTTTGTCTAGCGCGCCAAGCTTTGGCGCGAATGCTGTGCTCAGGGCCGCGGTTGGGTTTCCGCTCCGGCCACCCTGAGCTCCCGGTGGTCGCGGGCCTCCGCCCTAAACCCCTCCAGACGGCCCAATCCGCAGTTAAGGGCAATAAATCATTATACCATAAGGATACCACAGATCGTAGTTTTTGGAACATATTGGCCGCAGTTTATTGAGGGGTTAATTACAGCATGTCAGCCCTTCTTTTATGAGGGTCATAAATCAATCATAGGTTTAGTTTGTTAAGGGCAATACATCATTATCCCATTGATACATTTGTGTTACATGCTTTCCTTAACAATTTTCTCATTTAGACGATAATTCTTATGGCATGCTGTTTGCTCTTTGTTTTCAATCATTCTCTCACGCTGTCCGTCATTCTTTAGCTAGGAGGGTACTCGTATTTTGGTTTTAGGCTTAGCTCGCTACCTTGTTTTGGTCCTTGTGTCCCGCTCTCCAGTGGACCCGGGCTGCGAGTGCCGTGTTACCGAGTAACTCCCCTGACTGCCTTACCCTGCCGTGAGGCATCCCAAGGTAAGTAGCCTTGCCACCCCGCGGCGCTGGGTGTGGCCTTTGTAGTTCTTTTATCCTTTCTTTCCGCCACGCCGCCCTTTGGGTTACCGCCCAAGGACGGCTCCCCCTTTCGTTTGAGCTAGTTGCAGCTGGCGAGCCTTAATGCGGCCCACAGGTTGCCCCAAAACACTTCTATCCCTTGCCTGGATAAGTGAACCCCGTCTGCTGCCAAGTATTCTGGTCTTTGAAGGTTGATTAGACCGTGTCTGACACTCTCCCAGCCGTTTTGGGTGCAAAATTTTTTGGCTGCGACGTTTAGCTTCTTCCGTGATCTGTCCAGTGCCCCTGTTTATTATGGCCCCCCTCCATTGCTGCCTGGGGATGATTTCTGACCAGATCAATGCGGTCCCACCCATGCGTCTGGCCGCTGCTGTGAGGTTTGACCTTATGGATTCCATCAGGCCTTTCCTTCCCATCTGTGCCAGCTCGTTCCCCCCCAGGTGAATTACCAGCATGTCGGGGGCGGGTGGCTTGGAGGCCAGGACCTCGTTGATTCTGTTCATGAAATGCTCTCACTTCATGCCTGGGAAACCGAACCATTTTATGTTTGTCCCCAGTGGGTGTTGCCTGCCTGTGCTGGCTGTTGATTCCCACCAGGCTTTAGTTCTGTGAATGAAGGAGTGACCGACCACCCACGCCGTTTTATGAGCACCTGTGGGTGGAAGGGGAAAGCGGGGTGAATTTTGGTCCATTCAGTGGTCGTTACCCCCTGGCTTTTCCCTGATGTATCTTTTGTAGGCGTTGGAGCGCCATCTCCCGATTGCTTTGATGCCTGGCTCTGACATGCCGTGGCGGGCTGCTGTAGTGGCCGCCCCTATCCTGAAGGAGTGTGTGCTGAAGTCGTGGGTGTTGAGCCCTGCCGTGGCCACTGCCCTCCTGAGTATTGATTTGAATTGGAATAGGCTCAGACATTCCCCGTTCTCGTGTGCTAGGAGTGCTCCATGTGTCTCGGGGGTGATCTGTAGTAGAGCCTGGGTGTTGCATACTGGGCATGCTTCCGGATCATCTATGCATTTCAACTCTATCTTTGCCCCTTTTCCCAGTTGGTCTGTTTTGGATTTCCTTAGTAGGATTTGCATCCGCCTGTGGCCTATGTGCACGTCATTTCTCTGAATTCCCGCCTTCTCGTGGCCTGTTTTTGCTGGAGCCACGAGCTCGCTTATCCTGAATGCCCCGAAGAATGCTAATGAGAAAGCTGCCCTAAAAAGGGTACATTCAAACTTGTTGTGGCATATGCCCTCTAGTGTTCCTAACAATTGCCTCAGCATCTTGTAATCTATGGGATGCCTTTTGTCAGCTGCTGGCCCTTCCAATCTGCGCCACCCTTTCATAGCCGATTTTATGTAGTGGGAGTTAGAGGGGTCCCTGCCTGTTGCCAATTTGCTGAAGTGTGCTACTGCTGATAGGTGGGCCTGGGCCCATGATTTTGTTTTCTTCTGCAAGAATGCCCATTGTATGAAGCGTTCGACTGCTTTCTGTGATTCTTCGTGGTGGTGCCAAGACTTCAGACCTGTTACTGTCAGCACCTTGTTTGCGTAACCCGTGTAGCGCCTGCCTGTTTTAGGCGCCAAGGCGTGGGCTATTAAAGTCGTTAAGTCCCCTCTACCAGCCCCCACAGGCTGCTTGGGAACGGGGTCATCTCTTTCTCTGCCTCCGGGGCCAATCTCCTGAATTTCCCCATCTGGAAACGAGAGAGGGCATCTGCTTTACAGTTTGCTATACCTTGTACATGTCTAGCTCTTAGTTCTAAATTACCCTCCAGCTGCCTGAGCACCACATATCTCAATAGTTTTAGGATGGACGTGCACTGAGAAGACCCTCTGTTGATGGCGTGTACTACTGCCTGGTTATCTGACCATAGTGTGAGTTTCATGTTTCTCAGCTGCTCCCGCCAGACTGTTAGTGCCACTGCGATGGGGAATAGCTCCATTAGTGTGATGTTTTTGTTCAGTCCTTGTCTTATCCATTCTGTTGGCCATTTCATGGCGCACCATTTGTTTTTTAGTATTGCCCCAAAGCCAATGCTGCCAGCCGCGTCCGTGTAAAGCTCGATTTGCCTGGTGGAGACCCAGCCTTCTCTCCATATAAGGGTCCCGTTAAAATCTGCTAAAAATGTCTGCCATGTCTGCAGGTCGTGTTTAGCCCCAGCTGTCAAACGTACGTGGTGGTGTTTCTTTTCTAGTCCCCTAGTCAGCTGCGAAAGGCGTCTGGAGAATACTCTACCTGCGGGGATCACTCTAGCAGCGAAATTCAGTTTGCCTATGAGCTCTTGTAGCTCCCCCAATGTGGCCTTCTGTTTCCCCAATAGCCGTTTGATGGTACCTTGGAGGTCTGTGACTTTATCCACTGGCATGCTGGATGTGCCTGCCTCAGAATCTAACTCTATCCCTAGGAATATTAGTTTTGTGGATGGGCCTGTGGTTTTGTCTTTTGCCAGCGGTACGCCTAGTGTGGTTGTTAAGGATTTAAATGCGTCTAGCAGCTCCTGGCATTCCGACCCGTTGGGCTGGCCTATGAATAGAAAATCGTCTAGGTAGTGCAGTTTGCCGCCCTTTGGGTGCTGCTTGTGTAGTGCCCATTCCATGAAGGTGCTAAATTTCTCAAAGTATGCGCACGATATCGAGCATCCCATGGGCATGGCTTTGTCAAAGTATGTCCTGCCCTCGAACGTGAACCCTAACAGGTGGTAGCTCTCGGGGTGCACTGGGAGCAGCCTGAAGGCTGCTTCGATGTCCGCTTTTGCCATTAACGCACCCCGCCCTTTGGCGCGCAGTAAGTCTACTGCATCATCCACTGATGCGTAACCTACCGCGCAGTGCGCGGGGTCTATGCCATCGTTCACAGACTCCCCCTCCGGGTAGGACAGGTGGTGGATGAGTCTGAATTTACCCGCCTCTTTTTTGGGGACTACTCCTAGAGGAGAGATGATCAGCTCATGTGGGGTGGGGATGGGGAGCGGGCCCTCTACTCTTCCTAATTCTATTTCTTTTTTAATTTTTTCTTTTATGACTTCTGGGTACTCGCTTGCTGAGCGTAAGTTCTTTGGTTTCTTGTTATGGGGTCTGGGTGTGGATGGTATCTTGAAGCCTAGTTCAAATCCCTCGCATATCAATTTTGCATCCTGTTGGTTATTGTATTCGTTGGCAAGTTGCCTTAACCTGACTGTGTTAATGGGGGATGCCGCCAACTCTACTTCCCCACCTATCCAGTCGATGTGCGTGGTGCGCTCATTTCTTTCTGTCTTTCTCGCGTTTGGTGATATTGCTAACCCCCCGTTTGCATTCGGACGCGGGGTGGCCTCCCCCACAGGTGGAGCATACGTGCCTGAACTTGCATGCTGCTCCCCAAGAGCATTCGTCTTTTTCAAATTTGTAGCAAATGGCGGGTGCCGTTCTCCCTGCCTGGGACCCTTTCCATTGTGTGAATGGCTGTCTCTTTGGGTAGGGCTTGCCCTTTTCATGCCGTTTTTTTTGGAAGCTCCCACGAAAGGGCTGCTCTCCTTTTTGGAACCAATTCCTAGCCTCCCTTGCTACCATCATTTTATGCATGTACCCTTCTACATCCTCCTCGTCCCATTCCATTTCGGGGTGGGCTTGCATCTTTAACCTGAAACCTTTATCGTAATCTAGCCAGGCGTCCCCTGAGAACTGCCTATGTGCCTCGTGGATTTTCGATTCGTAGAGCCAAAGGTCTTTTGCGCAATGTGGAAATTTCTCCACTATTATACATGCCATTATCCTAAAGGCATCCAGCCAGTTATCAAAGTTCCTTTCCTTCCTAACTCGGTTGCGCTCCCTCCTGTCCTCTTCTTTCTTGTCTACTGTGGTTAAGTCTAAACCTTCCACCTGTATCTCCAGCAATGTAAAGATATCTATGAACTCCCTGCGCCAAATCCTCTCTTTTAATGCTAGCGATATACGACTTGCTAGCCCAGGAGCCCTTGATACCATGTAAGGTTTCCCTAGGGACCCTCTTTTGTAAGCCTCAGGGGACTGCCCTTCCGCCGTTGTGTGGCGCCGTCTGTGCGCTGGCCTGTCTGGGCCCGTGCCCCAAGCTTGCGTGGGCCTGGCTGGGGATCTTGGGTGCGCTGGTTCTTCCCCCCCACTGCCCGGTGAAGTGCTTCTGTCAGGTGTATTGGCTGCCCTGGCTGACTGGGATTTTTCCCCTCTTGCCCTTTTGTGGGGTGACCCCTTCCTTAGATCTGAGTCCCCACGCTCGTTTTCGGTCCCCCCGCACCTGGCCTAACAAATAATAACGGTGCCATGGATTTCAGACATTCTTGCACAATTATGCTAATTTGCTCACCGTTCGATGTCTTCGCTTTCTTGCTTGGCCCTGGGGTTGCAGTTTCCGTGTGCTCGCCTGCCTCCTTCTTGTCCCCCTTTCTCGCTCCTCTGCTTGCGTTTCTTTGTCGCTTCTTTGGTTCGGGATGTGTCATGTCGCTTCCCGCCGCCTTGGTTGCACTGATGTCGCCGCGCACTTCGCGTAGTTCTTCCTCGCTCGCCCCTGCGCCCTTTATTTGATTGAGGATCCAGTCTTTGCTGCGCGTTGTCGCTGCCTCTCTCGCCGCTTTGATGATCTCCTCTAGATCCAGCTCTCCGTTGGTCTCCACGATCTCCATGCTGATTCGCTACCCGGGACTGTGCTGGGATTTGTTTGTTTGTACGGGGGTCTTCGCCCGCAGATAAGCTGTTTGATTCACCAGGGCTCCTTTGCAATGGGGCACGTGTGTTTATCTTTGTGGTGCTCACAGGGAGCCGCTTTCAGTCGTTTCTCCCCTTTAGAAATTGCTTGCTCCTGTGCCCTGAGCCCTGGATCCGCACTCCGGTGCCCGAGGTCGCGTCGCGCTGAAAAGCGCGGTCCCCCAGGATGCTGGTGCCCGGTCTGTTCCTCCAAGCGTAGAAGTGTTATTTGCGGCCGGGGTCGCGTCGCGCACGATGCGCGGTCCCCCGAGCCGGGTAGTATTTTCTGTTTAGTGTGCCCTTCACCGAAGGGCAGTTATTTCTTGCCTGGGGTCCGTTTTCTTCTTCGATGGTGTTCGTCAGCCCGTTATGAAGCGCCGTTCGGTGTGCCGCCCGGGGTCGCGTCGCGCTTAACAGCGCGGTCCCCCAGGGTGCAGTCGCTCGTGGTGAGGGGGGCGTGGCTGCGCTTCGGGTGCGCTGCCCAGGGTCGCGTTGCGCTTAGCAGCGCGGTCCCCCAAGGCTATGCCGCTCGTGGTGAGGGGGCTTAGCCGCGCTTCCGGAGCCTGCAGGGGCCGCTCGTAGTGAGGGGGCGTGGCCGCGCTTTAGGAGCCGGCTTGAGACGCGAGGCTCCGAGCGCTCGGTCCCCCAATGCGTCGCTGCTGTGAAGCGAAGACGGGGCCGCTCTCCTCTGCTCCTGCGTGCCTTACCCCCGCCTTCGATGCTTGCAGCGCCCGGGGTACTGCCGCCGCTTTCATTTGCCGTGGAAGCCCTTCGCCCTCGTTGCCAGCCTTGTTGTCTAGCGCGCCAAGCTTTGGCGCGAATGCTGTGCTCAGGGCCGCGGTTGGGTTTCCGCTCCGGCCACCCTGAGCTCCCGGTGTTCGCGGGCCTCCGCCCTAACTCTTCCTGTGCAGCTTGCAGTCTCAGGCATTCAAGACTGGGGCAGGTCCTCTGTCTGGCATAGATCTTCCCCGGAGGTTCCCCTGGTTCCAAGAGCTCTGGGTGGTAAGGACCAAGCTCCTCAGGATCAGTACCCTCCAAGGTGGGTGGCTCCACCTCCTGAGAAGAGGGGTCCTATCTTGGGATCTGTTTTGAAGCTCGTCCCCCAGTTTTATTGCCTTTTCTCTTGGGAGGCTGGTCCACTATTTCAGGATCCAGCTCTCCCTTGTCTTGTCACATGCCCACTCAGGGATCCCTAGCATTGCTGCATGGGTCTTCAGTTCTACTTCAGCCAAGGGGGAATGCTCCAGGTCATTTCCAAGCAGGCAGTTTATATGGATGGATGAGGGCACAGCCACTTCTTTTTGCCCTACTACTCCCCCGTATCAAAGGTTACCATAGCCATGGGATGGAACTTTGTCTCATTGTCAACATTGGTGACAGGTTAAGACTTCCCTACCAGGAACTGATTTGAGTTGACCAAGTGCTGAGTTACCATAGTAACACTAGCTCTTGTGTCCGCCAGTGCTTCTACTTTCTGTCCATTAATCAAAGGGTGCTGTCTGTATTTTTGCACATATTATTTGGCCAGGCAGCACAGAATAATTCTAACCCACCCTCAGTGACTGATGTTACCTCTGTGGAGTCACTGACATGGTCAGGCCACAAATCTGACCCCATCTGGAGATTGGCAACTGCATTTACTGCAGATTGACTAGATGCATTCTTTTTGTTTTTACAGCTAGTGTCTCCGGTTTGATGCCCTTTTGTTTGGCAGTAATGGCACCAAGCCTTGCTAGGGTCAAAGTGTCTTTGTACCCACCCCTGAACTTTGAGGAGTCTCTAGGCCCACCCTCCTGTGCAGGTTGTTGGGGGCCTTGAGAAGAATCTTTGTTGTTTTTGTTTTGGCTCCCATATTTCCCTTGAGGGAGGAGGGCTTTTAGGTCTCTGTCTTTTGGTCTCCCCCTCCAGTGGTAGTCTTGGTCACCCTTGTTTTGACCCAAGGGACCCCCTTCCTCCCCAGTTCTTGAGGGAAAAGTGGACCCAGGTCTACCTGATGCTGATGTAGCCTATCATTGGAAGAGTTACTTAGCAGATGCTCTTTCATGAACAGGTTATACAGCCCATCATTATCTTGTACCTTGTTTGCAGCTAACCAACAACCCAGCATGTTTACTGAATAGTCCACAAAGACTACCCATGTCTGGGTTTTTCAAGCCTTCCTGAACTTTATTCTGTAGTTTTAAGTTGTAAATCCAAATCCCTCAATCAGGGTACCCTTCATGAGGTCATATAATTTAGAATCTGACTCATTCCGTGTCAGGAGACTATCCCTGCACTTTCCTAAGAATAAATCCCACACCAGTGTGCCCCAATGTTTCTTTTCAATTTCCCATCCAATGCAGGCAGAAAACAATTTTACTATATCATCCCCTTCAGTGATGGGAGGGACAACTCCTTTTGGTAGTTTAATGTTGAAAGATTTCTCCCTCAACACTTGTATGCTGCCACCAGAGATGGGTCCTAAGCCCAACTCTTTTCTTTGTTTTTCTATTTCCAAGAGCAGTCTCTCTAATGCCAGTCTCTTGGTAAACCTGGCAATGTCCAGGTCAATTTCTGTGGGTCTTCTAGAGCTTCTGGTGGAAGAGGAGCTCCATCATCCCCATTCTCCACAGGATCTTCCTCACCCACCATATGTGTATCATCTGCTCACTGTGCGGGGGTCCAGGCAACCACACGTTGGTTTATAGAGGTAAAAACTAGATCACATAATGCTCTAATTTGTATGGTAGCTTGGTCAAGCAATTAGGCCAATCTTGGAGAAGTGGAAATAATTTGCTGTACTCACAGTATCAATCATGCAACTCACACATTCAAAGGAATAACTTGAGAGCAATTTATAAAAATACTTCAGATTTTATATAAATGTTAAGACCAACATTATCAAAATTGGTAAAGTACTTTTGGAGATATGAATTTTTAAAGTTTAAAGAAAATAGTCTTTTTGTGCTTAATTACGCACTATAGCAATCAATGGAAAGTCACCTTTAAAAATACATATAAAATCGTACAGTTGAGTTACAAAGTTCTCTTTTTTGCAGGTTGGTTGAGGACATCGATGGGCACTGTGTGCCAGCTGGAGAAGTTCGGACTGCTCCTGGTTCTGGCGGGAACAGCTGGGAAAAGTCTATGGAGCTGGTGCAGGGCCACTGTGGGGGACCACTTGGAAAAGCACTGTACAGGTAAGTTTAAAGCTGGTTCCTTGGGTCCCCTTGGAGTGTTGAGTTCACAAGAGTGAGGGACCCTTAAGACACAGCAGGTTCTTCATTTCAGGGCACGGGGTAAGTCTCTTTAGGGGCCGCTTGCAGAACAACGAGGGAACTCTGGCAGGAGGTCCAGGCTTCCAGGGTGTACCTTATGTCCCATGACTGAGGCCTCCTCCTGGTCCTTTTTCAGCCCCGGGAAGGTTGGTTTTCCTGGTGTCTGTGGTTAGCCTACCAATCCCCAGGGTATTAGTATGGTTCAGGCACAGGAGGGCACAGTGCCACCAAATTTGGCACATTTGCAGGGTTTGTCCTTGTGGTCATCGGTGTATTGTTGGGTCTGGCTGCAAATTCCAGTTCGGGGTTTAGCGGCCAGTCAATGAAGTGACCCTCACTGTGTTGCTGGTTTCTTTGTTGTAAAAGAGTGGTACCTACACTCTGGCAGGAGTTCTTGGGTGATTGGTGAAGCATGGGGGTTCTCTGGGTTTCTTGAGGTTAGTCCAATTGTCCAACAGCTCCTCAGCTGTGATTGTCGGGTGCTGGGTGTAGCAAACAGGGTTTGGCGCCTTTTCTTTGTGCAACAGGTCCACAGTTCTTGTGCCTTGGATCTTCCTTGTGCTTGTCTTCTTTCTGTCCTTCGCATCTGATCTCTTGGTCTAGGGAGACCCACTAAATACAGAATTTAGTGGGTGTTTTGGGCGTAGGGGGGACCTGGTAGTGTCCAAAGGGTCACTTACCTTTGGGTGGCTACTCCCACTATGGTGACCACTTCCTGTGGGAAGGTGCACTTCCCTAACTCTGATTGGCTATTTTCCTTCCATCTACGATGGAGGAAAATCAAATGGAGTGCCCATCTCGCAGGCAACACCTTAAGGGCAGTGCATGCCAGGTGAGGCCACTCCTCCTACGCTTTGTGTGGGTTCATGCCTTTTGCTCCCACCAAAAGTGGGGGTTTGTGAAGGGGCTGACAATCTGCTGCTAGCAGCAGGCCTGGAGGTTGACTTTCAAAGGCGGTAAGCCCTTTGAAGCTCACCACCAGGGCAGTGCACATTGCAGAGTGAGGAAAGTGTTAGCTCCTCCACCCAGGAAGGGCATTGTTCTACAAACCAGAGAGACAGGGCTCTCCCCCAAGGTTTGTAGATTGGGTGTCTGGAGGTGGCAGGCTGGATAGAACCAGTCAGCAACCATGCCAGGGTAGTTGGGTTTTGCAGGGGGCACCTCAAAAGTTGACCCCTGGGTAGATTTAGAGATAAATCCAATACTGGTACCAGTTTGGATTCATCATTCTGAGTTGTTTGATACCAAACAACCCAGGATACAGAGTGGCCATCATGTAGCTGGGAAACTCATGTTGACTAGTTTCCAGCACATGCATTTAAATGGCTGCTCTGTTCTCTCACTATGCCCCAGGTTTGTCAAGGGCACATTGGGGGACATGTTGCTCATGCACTTATGCCTTCACATATAATATAGTGCACCCTGCTTTAGGGCTGTAAAGCCTGCCAGAGGGGGGTCTTATCCATAGTAAATGCAGTGTATGGTGTACAGCGCACACAGGTAGTCTGCCATGTCAAGTTTGCGTTTTCAGTTTGTACCAGGGCACTGAGACTGCAATGGCAGTGCTGGGTGCATCTGGATGTATGGCTCGAGAGGGTGGCACAATCAGTGCTGCTGCCCTCAGGGGCCTACCAATAGTACCCCATGCCCTGGGCACCTATGTATCAATTTATTAGGGAGCTAGGGACTTCTAGTGGTAGTTAAGGGTGTATCCAATCGTGTCAATGCATCACAACAGTTTTAGGAAAGGAGCTCTGGTTTAGGGAACCTGGTAAGCAGGTGCCCTGGGCAATACAACTTCTGCGCTATATCAAACATCAGGCAAAAAGTGGGCATAACTATGTAAAAAAGAGGCCTTTTTCACACCATGTTTTAGGGAGAGAGCATGTGCACTTTAGCACTGGTTAGCAGTGGTAAAGTGCCCAACAGTGTTAAAGTGCCCAGGGTCCTAAAGCCAACAAAAACGAGGTCAGAAAAAGAGGAGGGGGAAGGCAAACAGTTTGGGGTAACCCTTCAGAGAGGGCCATTTCCCAACAAATCTATTCTATCTACTTTCACATCTACCATGACCACAATACAAGATTTAAAATCAAAATCTACTATATAAAAGAAGTGGTCTGAGTTTTGTTCAATCGTATATGAAAAGGTAAAATCTAAAGTCAAATTGACTTCATCTGGATCTCCTCTTGATCCCTGTTCTGTGATGGTCTTTAAGGCGATGGCCTTGTTCTTTTCTCCCTGGATTACCATTATATGCAACAACTCTTGGAAATAACAGGAGTGTTCCAGCATTTTGTGAAACATCACTAGAAATCTCATCTATTTATTTAAGCATGGTTTTTACTTTATTTCTTATTGGCTTGCAGATTTTGTTTCTTGTTCTAAGCACCAGGGCACCTGTTGGATAGTTGCATGCTCAATAATTAATAACTAAATAAATAAATAAATAAATATTTGAACAAGACTCAAGTTAAACAAAATGACTCAAGGAGTGTGTTTCATGTTAGCTGCACCCATGTTGAAAACATTTGCAGAATTTTTCTCTAAAAGTTACATTTAGCTGAACATTTTTTCTGACAATGCCTTTATCAACTATTTTCTTCCAATTATATATTCTCCAGGAGCACTCTAAACACAGAACTTTTCACTCTTGTAATATTTTCCCCACCCAAGGGCTTCACAAAAAGAAAAACACATTTAAAACACCTCTAGGGAAAACCAGTGGGGGTGAGGGGGTGATTTCTGTGTAAGGTATATCCTCATAAATGTTGAGTAAATATTCATTTTTCAGGATTACGTTGTGGGTGATAAACGACTTTCCAGTGTTCAAGCGCATGCACTTAGGCAATTACAGAAAAGGTGTCCCAGCAGTTGCATGTAGATTTTTAAAAAGATTGCGGACAGAAAAGACACTTCAAGACTACCGCCGGTGTTGCACAGATCGCCTAGATGATTCCTTTTCACAAATTGTATTCTGCATTTAAGGAAGGAGGAGACTGATTTTTTAATTACTTGACTAATACTCCGTCCTGTAGTTTTGATTGCCAAGATAGTATCGTGATCAATAATGTCAAAAGCCACTGTGAGATTCATAAGAATAAAAAAACAACCATCTGTTATCCTGCCCTGGGTAAGTCGTCTTCTAGTGTCTGTTATACCTATAAAACATAACAAACAAACAAACTCGTATCAGTGATATGTACGCCAACTCTTGCAATACCTATTTCTATGTCAAGCAGAGTTCTCCTTAGTCTCGCCTCAACAATTTGGATAAAGGCCTTTCTCTGGGACACTTTGGCAGCTAACTTGTCAGTATCTCTCTTCGGAAAGTGGACATGAATTATTTTACCTAGCACTGGTATATCCTATTGGACTTGGAATTGTGTCAAAAAGGAATTTTCTAAACGTGCATCAGCCTTTTAATAAGCTTTACAATCCATATTGTTCCAGGTGAACAGGAAATGTCATTTTACCAATACAAAATGGCTACTTGTAGATAAATATTACTGTTTCCCCAATCCAAAATGGTGCCATCAACTTTCTTGTGCTGTTTCCTGTTTGTTACTTTTAAATAGCTTGGATATCAGAAGTAACTGTGTCGCAAAGTAGATGAAGTATTTTTTCCATCAGGTTCCAATGAATCTTTTTTATCTTTTTCCTTATTGATTTCTTTAGAGCCTTAGCAATTTTTGGATCTGCCTTACTCCTTCGAACTGAATTCTCTTTTCTCTAGTCTGTGTCGTTTTAGTCGTAGTCACCGTCGGGACAGTTTTTTCTGCCATTTGTCTTTTTGTTCATTAGTGGCCCCTCACTGCAGACACCTGTCTTTAGAAGGAAACTTAAATGTCAAGGACCTTCGTGACTACTAGATGGAATCGTCTGGACATCATGAAAAACTCAGCATCATTACATCCATCTTTGGCAGTATCTGAAGTTCAAACATAAGAAGTTCAGAAGTCTCATTGCCAACTTTCAGCCTGAAATGTGACTGCATATAGTTAAGAAGACTGTAGGTGGTGATGTGAGCTGTTAGATAAAGGTATATCAATTTTCAGTTAGTTTACGTAGTAGGAGTAGTTTAAAAAGAAATATAGAGTTGGTGAGATCCAACAAGCCCAGGTAAACTTAGTTGAATTTGGGCTAATTTCAGATTTACCGGGAAGCATCCTTTGGTTAGAAGCATGTTAACCCCTACTTTGCCGGCCCGTGCCAATTTTATTCTATTTCAGGAGTGTTCACACTTAGATCTCCAAACCAATTGTCTACATAAGCTATCCAAACCAAATTTTGGTCTTTTTTTCCAACATCCTGGGGATTCCCCTGAAGGGTACTGAGAAATTATGCTAAATAAAGCCACATTTTGTCTTTCTGCAAACACGGAAAAAAAGTACTGCAGAAGAAAGAGTTGTTTTCTTTTCTGCAAATGACATCAATAAAAGGTTTGCAGTGCTAAAATCACCCACCATCTTCCCAGCTAGCTGGAACAGGCAAACTTGATTCAGAAAATCATTTTTTACAACAATTTTGCCATTTTTGGGGGAGATAGCCCATTTTCCTATTTGTGTACTTTTAACCTCCTTCCAGTTTGGGGTAGGAACAGGTATAAAAACTCCTGGTGAATGCCAATAGCTATACATTTCTGAAAACTAGACAAAGTTCTGAATTCAGCCAGGGGTCATTTTTGTTGATCCTTCAAGGTTTTCCTAAAGAAACTAAGGGCCTGATTTATACTTTTTTAGCACTGCATTTGTGTCATTTTTTGACACAAAAGCGGCGCAAACCTAAAAAATTCAATTATATTATGTAAGTTTGTGCCACTTTTGCATAAAAAATTATGCAAATGTGGCACTAAAAAGTATAAATCAGGCCCGAAGGGCTTCATTGCAAATGTGGCGTTATGAGGACCGCCACACTTGCGGTAAGGCTGAACCACTGCACTCCAGGCGGTCATACCACCACATTACAACTCTGGCAGGTGGACCCTTCAGGGAACCACCATCAGTGCCAGGAACATTGTTCCCGATGGGCTGACAGTGGTCTGAGTTGTACTCAGCCATGGCAGCCCTAAACTCAGCACCGCCAATCTGATTACAACTCAGCTTTCCATCAACCTCTCCAATGCGGTCACCTCGCCATGGAAAAGCTGGTGGAAAGCCAGTGCTGGGGCCACACAGGGCCACACGGGGTCCCTGCACTGCCCAGGTCCATGGAACAGGCAGTGCAAGGGTCCCCCTGCCAAGCACCATCAGAACGCTCACTGTTTGCTTTGCAGACAGTGCACTCTTCAATGTTGCTGGTGTGCTATGGTATTGGCCTCGTCTCAGCTAAGGGAGCTGAGGCCAATATTGTAGCATTGTTCCTGCCGGTCAGCCCGGCAAAATCACGTAATACAATATTTCCACCGGTCAGCCCGGCGGTGACATTGTAATACACTTTGGAGTTTGGTTCGTCCGTCTGCCAAACTCATAATGAGGTTGCTAGCGCACCCGGTCCTTAGTAAGTAAATTCACAAGGGGATGCATATAGGTCGATGAACCTTTTGAATCACATGGAGTATTCTAGTCATACAGTGACCACTGAAATGGTAGCTAACATAAATAATCAAGGAACATTCTATGAAAAACAACTTTAAACCATAATACTCAAGAATAACCACTACTCAGGAAAAGAGTTAACAAGTTTTATTCCCTATTGATTACAATTCTAATCATCTGTTAATTCAATCTTTATTAATCAATCTTTATTAATCCGTTAATAAAAAATACATTTTCTCAAAGGAAACGTGCGACAATGCAATACCATAAGCTAAGAATATCAGCACTAAGAATGTAATTCAGCAATTAAGTTCGACTGCCATTTGTCACCGTCAACGTCACCCCTGACAGCCTACCTGACCAAGATTAGGATTAGCATGTGGGTCTTCATGCGAAAATAGTTTAGAGAAAACATTCATTTAGAAAAATTCTACTTAAGTGAGAAGCTCTATAAAACAGCGCACTTGATACCTAGAAGAAAAGGCACAAAATTGTCAGTCACATTTTCATAGCTACCTATCCAGGATGGATCAGCAACAGGTCAGTCTTTGTCTTCAGGTCATCAATCAGTCAGCTACAGATCAGTCTCACAGAGTATGAACCCAATATCAGCACCTCGGACAGCGTCTCCTGACATCATCAGTTTCTTCCCAGATACACCTAAATTCTGAAGTCTTAGCTCCTTGTCATTACTTTTTATTAGTGTCTCCCAATCCATCCCACTAATTGCTAATTGGTCAATCGGTCGGAAGATATGACTCTAATCCATAGTTTTTATTTACCAAATCGTATTATTATATTTTACAAAACACTGATTGGTTCTTCTTGCGATGAGGACATCATTTGGTTCGTGAGGTATCAAAATTGTTGCACATGGCTCTCTAGTCAGTGCTTCCATTGTTCTAGTCCTGGGAAAGTACATTTAGCCTACACTACACATAATTGTATCAAATTGTCTTCCCCATCTTCTGTCCGTTGGTACATTGCAGAATGTTCTAGCTAAGCGACTTGAACTCTGAGAAGTTCAAGTTCTCTGTCCCCAGTTACCAGTCCTTTACAAGGCGTTCAAATTCTCCATGTTCAGCACGAGCATGGCCCAGTGGAACTAGGCCTCTGGTTCAGCTAATTTAAGACTATTAAATTAATACAAAACATAGGTTATACTTCTCAATATGACATATTAGTACATTTTTCTCATATGTGTTCATTATTTTGCATATTTTATGTTATTTTAGTACACATGGTGATCATACCCCGAGGGCACATTTTCAAACTATTTTCTGTTATTAATTTCTCTATGCATTTTTCTCATTTAGTAAACACACATATAAGTCATTAATAATTTCTTAATTAACATATCTGCTCCAACAAGGTCTTAAGCGTTGAAATAAAAAAATATTGAAAATTAGTGGGAAAAACAGGCATTTATGACAATGATTTCATTTATAACTTCTAATAACAATGACTGATTTACAAAAGCAATATACCATTTCATCTGCTAGGCTCTTCTGGTTGTGAGGATAGATGAGGATTGTGGCTTTCCAAGAACTCAAGGTACCCCGAGACCATAATGGAGCTGAACAATTCATATTGTAAAATATAAATAGTGAAAAATAGGTGTCAAGGAAACAAAAAATGTGCACAAGATATGGAGCTAAGAACCAGGGGTTCTTTGCACATCTCTGAATTTGTGTATTCCCATACTAGCGTGTGAATTAAAGGGCATTTCTCAAAATGACTTCTTTATTACACACTGTTTACATTTGGAAGGTGCAAATGCAGAGAAATACAATTGGTAATAACACTTGTTCTACTATTCTGTGTTTCCCTGAGTCTTCTGATAAAAATGGTACCTTGCTTATGTGGGTAGACCTAGTCCCTGTGACAGGAAACTGCCCAAATATGCAACATGGCCACATTACATTTTTTCACTGAAAACTGACCCTTTTTTTGCAATGTGCCTAGCTGTGGATTTTGCTCAGCCAGCACCTAAGGACATTTAGCAAACCAGTACATTTAAAAACAAGATACCTAGGGGAATCCAGGATGGAGAGGCATGTGTGGCTCTCACCAAGTTATGTTACTCAGAATGCCTTTCAAACCTCAAACCTCCACTAAAAAAACACAATATCCTCATATTGTGGTGAGCCACAAACCTCCTTCCACTCAGCATTCTTAAAGCCTTCTGATAAAAAATGGTACCTCACTTGTGTGGGTAGGCCTAGAACCCTTGGCAGGAAATGGCTCAAAATGCAGCATGAATACATAAAAAGTTTTCACTCAAAACTGACCAATTATTTTGCTATGTGGGTAGCTTTTGGATGCTAGCTTAGCTGGCACCAAGGGAAACCTAGCAAACCTGTTCATTGTTTAAAACAAGAAACCTTGGGAAATTCAGCATGGGGTGACTTATGAGGTTGTTTTACACAGAATCCCTTGCAAACCTCAAACTTTGACTAAAAACACATTTTCCTTACATTTCTGTGATGAAGTTACTGGAATCTGTGGGGAGCCACAAACATCCTTCCCGTCAGCATTCCCCTACGTCTTTTGATAAACATGGTACCTCACCTGTGCGGATAGGTGTAGTGCCCGCAACAGGAAACGGCCCAAAACACAACATGGATACATAACATTTTTCCACTTAAAACTGACCTGTTTTTTGCAAAGTGGGTAGCTGTGGATTTGGGCCCTAACTTAGCCGGCACCTAGGGACACCTAGCAAACCTGTAATTTTTTTAAAACAAGACACCTAGAGAAATCCAGGATGGGGTGACTTGCATGGATCCCATGAGTTTCTTTCACCTACAATGCTCTGCTAACCTCAAACTTTGCCTGAAATCATGCATTTCCTTAAATTTCTGTGATGAAACTTCTGGAATACACAACATTTTTACCACCCAGTAGTGCCCCAACTGTGCCAATGAACATGCTGCACCACTTGTGTGGCTGAGGCTAGTACCAGTGACAGGAATGGATCAAACCAAGGACAATGGGATCCCTTGCATGGGGACTCCTATTTCACCTCGGTTGGATCTGCTTCTGTTACTGGCACTAGGCCCAACCACACAATTGGAGCAGCATTTGTATTGGAACAAGTGGGGAAATGCTGAGTGGTATGAATTTGTTGGATTCCTGCAGATTCCAGAAGTGTCCATCACAGAAATGTGAGAAATATGTGTTTTTAGTCAAAGTTTGAGTTGTGCAGGGTATTGTTGATAAGAAAATGGTGAGGGATGCATGTGAACCACACCACCCTGGACTCTCCCAGTTGTCTAGCTACATAACTGTCTGGGTCTGGTAGTTTTCTCCAGGTGGGAACATACATAAGCCCAAAAAGTGCAGCTGTTCACCATTGCAAGTGGGATAATACTAGGAGTTGGCCAAACGCTCCTGCCCTGTTGGTAAAAACAACACCCAAAAGAATTAAATGTCCTCTTGCTTGCCATTGAGAAAATATGCTTTAGTCCACAGGGGAGCAGAAAAACTGTGGAGGGTTTAGGGGTGAGGGTGGTACCTGATGTTAGGCTGGGAAAGATACACACCATTATTTTATTAACTACATATACTGCTGCCATACAGTGGTATTTCTGCTTTTCCATGGGGCGGATTGGGGGTCATTATCCCATTTGCCCCTGTGGGGCAGAAAGACTGTTTCCCCATTTCTGTGAGGCAGGAATGACCATGCCCATGCTGGGCTGCCCTGCTCCTACAGTTAAAAACAAAAGTAACCCCTGGTGCTTAGTGGGCTTTCTGCCCACCTGGATCACAGATGGGGATAATTGCCCCATCTGCTCCCCAGGGGGGCAAAAAGACTGTTTCCCCATTTTTTAGGGTGTGGGAACCTGGCCATGCCCATTCTGAGCAGCCCCACCCCTACAAAAAAGATTGTAATCCCTGGTATCTAGTGAGCTTTCTGCCCCTGGGGAGGCAGTTGGAAATAATTGCCTCCGGTATCCACATTTTTATGGGGGTGGGGGAATGGCCATGCCATGCTGGACAGCCCCCAGCCCTACAATTAAAAAAGTAATCCTTGGTATCTAGTGGACTTTTGCCCCTCTGAGTGGGCAGTTGGGGTAATTTCCCCATCTGTCCCCCTGGGAGGGGCAGCAAGACTGTTTCCCATTTTAGGGGGTGGCAGCATGGCCATGTCCATGCTGGGCAGCTCCCCCCCTACCTTTAAAAAAGTAATCCTTGGTATTTAGTGGGCTTTCTGGCCCCTGGAGGGGAACATGGGGGTAATTGCCCTCATCTGCCCCCAAAAGGCAAAAAGCCTGTGTCCCTATTTTTATAAGGGTAAGGGCTTGGCCATGCCCAAGCTGGGCAGTCCCCACACCCACCTACAATTAAAAATCCCTGGTATCTAGTGGGCTTTCTGCCCCCCTGGGGTGGCAGATGGGGTAAATGTCCCCATCTACCCCCAGGCGGTGGGAAGACTGATACCATTTTTTTGTGGGGTGGGGACATGTCCATGCCCATGTTGTGCAGCCTCCACTCCTACAGTTAAAAAAAAAAGTAATACCTGGTGTCTAGTGGGCTTTCTGCCACAGGGGTGGGGTGCAGATGAGTTAATTGTCCCCATCTGCCACCCAGGGATCGGCAGAAAGTCTGTTTAAATTTTTTGGGGAGTGGGTGCATGGATATACCCTTGCTGGGAAGCCCCCAGCCCTACAATTGAAACAAGAATATTCCCTGGTGTGTAGTTGGCCTTCTGTCACCCAGGGGACAGATGGGGGTAATTGATCCCATCTACCTCCCAGGGGGGAGAAAGACTGGAATATTAAATTTATGAAGTCGGGAGTGCATGCCCTTGCCAAAGGGGCCGCTCCCCTGTTTGGTGTCCAATGATGGAAAGGGGAGAAACTCCCTTTTACAATGATACCTCCCCTTCGGAGTCAGTACTTGGGGTGCTGAGATAGCCCCCTAAAGCACTTATACAGTGAAAGTGAAATGAGCCAATTGACTAATTTCACTTTTATTTTCATTGAAATGGCATTGGCACCCAATGCCCGCCGATTGTCATTTCAATGAAAAAACAAAAATAACCTAAGGTGCTGGGAAATCCCTTCCCTAGCTCCCAAGGCTATTTTTAATTAGAGGAAATCCCTCTGGTTCCCTCACCAGAGGTATTTCCTGCCTCATGTGTGAGGACGGCTTGGAGTCGTTCTCAACACACGAGGACCAGCGCAGAGGATGGCTTGGAACTGCACCAGAGGGGTTAATAATCCTATGGATTGAAAGAGCTTGTGAACCATACCATTCAGTTAGTAAACTGTGATAACAATGTTGAAGAATTCTGATTAATTAATGTATGGGTATGTATCCCAAGGCAATAATATCATTAAGATATAACATGTTTAGCAGTGTGAGTGTAAGTAACATGGATTGCAGCTCATACATCTTTGACTTTTTGCTAAAAGAAGTAGGCAAACATAAAGCAATGTCTGTAAGTGAGATATGGTGGAAAGGATTAGAGGATGTATTCAGTATTGGATGGAGAAGAATAAACTCTCAGACAATAGCTGCAAGCTCATTTGAGTTGGAAAGAATTACATTTCAATTTTGTGACTAAGGATTTCTGCACTCTTCAGAGATACCAGAGAGTCTGCCGTTAGATTGGTGTTTGCCTTGCCTCATGGCTTTTCCTCTTTTCCTTAACAGTGATGATGTTATTTTGTGAGTTTCTTTGCGAAGAAGTCTAGTTCAATCTTGATTTGAATCTACTTTTGTTTGCCTCATTTGAAACAAAAAATGTATTGATTATTGCGAAACTACAATTTGCGAGTTGGACTAGCACACGTCACCTCATTCATATTTTATAAAAACCTGTTTACTACTACTTGCTGTAACCATGTTTGTTTTTACCTTTGGGAATTAGTTTGTGGTTAAGTACTTGTGGGACTTTAAGGCGCTATGAATTCTCGTTTTGCCAAGGATTCTAACAGATCCATTGGGTGTTTAACTAAACATTTTCTACTGGGCCAGCTGCTGTTGAAGGCCCGGCTTGAATAATCTACATTTAGTGCCTTGATCATAATATGATGAATATGAATTTTAACAGGTGATTAATGATTACTAATGTAATGTTTATATATTTTTAGAATCATTAGGTTGTTTTATTATTTAAGGTATTGTATTGATTTTTAATATCAATTATGCAATACATTTCCCCTTTAGTTTTTTCACCCCTTGCTAGACCTATCATCCTTGGAGTGGTTTCCCCGTATGTCCTATTTTGCTGACTTTAATTTTGTTCGCTTTAGAATTCTGTGCACTTTACCACAACTAACCAGTGATAAAGTGCAGGTGCTCTGTACTCTAAACATAGTGACATTTGCTTATCCACAATTGGCATATTTAATTTACATGTAAGTCTCTACTAAAGTGCACTACATGTGCTCAGGCCTGTTTATTAAATGCTACTATCAGGCCTGCAGCACTGATTGTGCCACCCATTACAGTAGCCCTTTAACCATGTCTCAGGCCTACCACTACAGAGCCTGTGTGTGCAGTTGTAAACTGCCATTTTGACCTGGCAAGCACACCCACTTGCCAGGCCCAACCTTTTTCTTACATGTAAGTAACCTCTAGGGTAGGCCACAGTTAGCCACCAGGGTAGGGTGCTGTGTATTTAAAAAGCTGGACACGCTCTTTTAAGTTTAACATGTCCTGGTAGTTTAATTAATTTCTTACTACTGAAAGGGCAATCTCTCCCATACACTAACATTTGGATTAACTTTAAACTGTCTTTATGTGTATTGGGAGCAATAGAAATTTGGAGTTTGGTGTGTCTGAACTCACAATTCAAAATCACAACTTATGTTGAAGTCGTATTTTAAATTGTAAGTCTGAAAGTGTCACTTTAAGAAAGTTGCCATTTTCTTACTTTAACCATTTTGTGCCTCTGCCTATCTCTGTACACACATCTGGGGTAGGTGACAGTTAGGCTTTATGCATTCCCTCTAAACAGTCACACACAAAGGGAGCTGGGGTGTGACATTTTCATCCTGATGACCCATAATTAGGTTGATAGGCCTTTCTGGGCTACATGAGAGGGATGAGTTGACACTTGCACCTGAATAGGGCTGTGCCTATCCCCAAAGAGCTGCATAACCACCTGTAGAGTATCTGAAGCCATGGAAGAAAGGGCAGGGACCTTGTAAATTTCAAAGGCCTCTCTTTGAAGGCTCCCCCACTTCCATGGCTCAACTGGTCCCCTAACCACCCCAAAAAGGACTGCTGTGCTGGTAGGAGGGATTGCCACTCTACTGGACTGTTTTGCTGTGCTGACCTGCTGCTTTTGTCCTGGGAGGGAGAAAGACTGGACCTGCCTCTCTTCATCCTCCTAAGAGCTTAAGTGACTCCAAAGGCTTGTTGACTTGCCTCCTGTTCTGAAGTCTCAGGGCCATCAAAGATTTCTTATAACCCTGCTAAGCTGCTGGTCTGTGTGAGCCCTGTCGTGCCAAGAGGTGCCAATCCAGTCCTGAGCCTTGAAAGGGGATTCTACAGCTGTTTTCCTGCAGAAATCAATGCATCTATGCTGTTCCTCCAATTGAAACTGCAGCATCCTCCCTTGACGCTGATGCATCACCACTTCTGCTGAGGAATAGGACTTTGCATCACAGACTGCGCGGCTCAGGATTGACTCACCCCCTGCCCAGCACATTGCCTTCACATCGCCGATTGCTTGGCTTGACGATGATGCATCGCCTTCATCTCAAGGGGTTTGACGGCGCACCTCAAAGACATTGCTTGAATGACTGTGCACCTCAACAATGACGCATCCCCCGGACTGCGTCCATCTGAACCAACGCACTGCCTTCAAATTGCCTCCTCAACATCCATGCGACCCTCCATCTAAGGTACTTTTCAGTGGGTCCTGCAAGGGTCCTGTAGCTGGCCTGCGCTCCATTGCAGTTGGCCTGAACCTTGGGTTTATCCCGGTCTAGCGCAACCTCAAGTAGCCTTTTATCTCTACTGTTTTCTAAGCACTCTATTGCAGCTTATTCTTTAAAAAATGTGTTGTTTTCGTCTTCTTTTCTAAAAAAAATATTCTTCATTTTTCTAAACTAGTGAGGAGACTTCGTTGTGTGTTTTCACTCTGTTACTGTAATTTCAGTGTTGCGCAAATACTTCACACATTGCCTTTTAAGTTAAGCCTGACTGCTCTGTAACAAGCTCCCAGAGGATGAGCCCAGGTTAATTTCTGTTGTGTTCTGATTTACCCTGATTAGGATTGTGATCCCAACGTGGATGGGGTTCATAGCTCTGCCAGCTAGAAACCCACATTCTAACAACCACCCAACAGCATTTTCTGGATTGGGATTGAACTTCCTAAATTTCTTCAGGTTCGAGTAGATTTGGCTGTGTAGCTTCATCACATGGAAAAAAGTTATCAACATTTAAATACCAATTTTCAATGTGGATTTGGAAGTCTGATGTACACATAACTACAAAGTAGTACATGAGTTTAAGTACCCCACCATACATTGTAAGGACATTGCAAGTCAACAAGGAGTTTCATGACTATATAGAGGAAAGAGGCCAAAGGTCAAGTTGGAACTCCAAGGTGACTTGCAAAATCATTGTAATTTAAGGCAGGGGTAATTTATTCCATATAATACATTGTAACACCTTGCCAGTCCCACATACATCGTAAATCATTGGTTTAGTAGAAGCTCTCAGGCAAAATTAAATCCACTAAAAAAGTAGCTAGAACTGTTTTTGTAAAAAGATATTTTAATCTTTTTAATGCGAGTCAGATTTGTTTTTTTTAAAGGGCAGTAGCACTGAATGTTTAGAAACATGTGGAGGGATTCTGTCTTTTGTATAATTGCCTGAGGTATGAAAAAACCTAGCACCCTGTCAAAAATATCTCTTTTATGCTTATCAATGTTCATTTAAAAAAACAACAGAATAAACATTCACCCTGCAGCCTTAATTATGTTGCATGCCCTGCCTTTCACCTTGGCTCTAGCACCCAGCATTGTGACACCAGAACTCAACTGATTTTAAGTTATTTTAACTGAACAGCTGTCCTCATTTCTTTATTACATGTGACTTGGTGCATCCGACGTCGCCAGTAATTAGGAAATTAGAGAAGGGTTCTCTATAGGCATTGGAGGATGTAAGAATAGCAAAATGGGTTCCAGCTGTGAGATTGCCAAAGAACGTGTATCATTTATAACATTTTTTTTTTTATTGTAAGCTGGTTGGCAGTGTTTTAGCATATGTTAGCTCACTGTTACATCAAGGATGCATTTGCTAATCACCTTAATAAAGCAAACCTTGTTCCTTATCTTTTTTGGCACTCGTCTGCGTCCAGATTTGTATAGCCTTTAAAGGGGTTTGAATCATTCTCTGCGCTTCAAAAACCGTGTAGAGCACTGCAGTTTTACAGGAGACAATAAAACATAAATTAAAGAGAGTTTGTACGGTAAGAGAGAAGCCTGCAGGGGTGGAGTCTTTGCAAATGAAGTTTGGTTCAAATTGAATTCCGTAAGATTGATGACATTTGCAAACTCACGCTTGGCTACCAGCTGGAGGAAGATTGTTCTGGGAGCAGAGGTCTGTGTTATCTGAGGCACTAGATAATGAATCTACTTTGTCGAAAAAAGCTGTAGGCCTCTGAACAACAGTATCCCTACAGCTGACTATAGAAATACTTTGTAAGAAGTTGTTCCTACGTTAATATTCTCGGCAGAAGCAAATCAGAAGTTAGTATGAAGAAATCTATTATTGTTATTAACAAAGGGCTATTTCCAAAAGTTTTTTTACTATAAAACTAGGAACATTGCAGAGCTCTCAATTATATCTCCTAGTTTTGTGTGTAATTTAAGATACTATTGTGCCGTGAAAGGTATTTTTAACTCGCTAAGTATAAAATGTGTGTGTTTTCGTCTGAATTGGCTCTGCCACAATAGGTCCTATTCTAAACAAAAACAATAGTACTTAAAAGGGTTTGTAAAGGAATGCAATATCTGATGGTTTGTGCATTGTAAAGTTGTAATTGGCTTGTTATTATCACATTGGCAGGGCACTGCAATCTGCAGATGGCAAATCACATAAGGAATTAAATGCATTCAAAGTTGTTATTGCTATTGGATACTGGTATTTTTGGGGTAGGCAGGGAAACAGGATCTGACAATGATATGTATACTTAGATGTGACAGGTATAAATGTATTTTTTTTCTCTCCATCGATGTGATCCTGCATATATTCCATTTTCTTTTGAAATCATCTTTTTAAGTCTTCCTAAATACAGCTTAAGATGCTGTGTGTTTACCACAGAATCCAACAAAAAATCAAAAATCACAACATGCACAACATGCACATACATACACAGCTACATACACAAATCTCATTTTGATCAGCCTCCTTCACTTATCAAGCATTAACTTAGTTGTCTATTCATCACCATTTGAATCGGCCCATATCGTTTGTGGATGCCTATTTTTTAGGGTTGAGCTTGCAAGTGCATGTGTCTCAATTGCAAGACTCATTTGTGTACAGTAAGGGGCTTGGAGCTCACCTATGGCTTACCATTTGTTGGCTTGCATGGCACTCTTCTTTACAGCCTCATAATTTGTCAAGGTAGGCCTAACATTATTTCTGTTTCCCTCCGTGTTGCACGAATCAAGCACTGATTAAGTTGAATCAATCAGTGCAAGTCCACTGCTCCCGACCTGATTGAGGTACTAGTTTATTCTGTTTAACTTTTAGGGGGTCATTACAACATTGGCGGTAAAAGGCGCTTACCGCCATGCAGAAGACCGCCAATACACCGCCGCAGAAATCTGCCACAGCTATTATGACCCACATCTCGGAATCCGCTGAAATTCAGACACCCACACAAGTCCTCCACACCAAAGGTCAGTGATAAACTGGCGATAACAAATCCTCCACCGTCGCACCAACAGAAACAGGCCCATGCTATCACGACCCACGAATCAAAATACACACACATCTCCAAAAAAAACGCCACATTAGACAATTCAAAATACACACACCTGATATACATACAAACACCACTCCCACACACCCAACACAATATAAAACACACACCCACATCACCCACAAACCCCTACGACCAAAAATTTTTCACGAAGGCCAGAGAGAGAACACAGCATAGAAAACCCCACCACATAGAGGCACACAACACCATCACCTACACAACATCCACACACAAAACACCACACACCACTACACATCACCACACTCATCACCACATACACCACCCCACACATCACCTACACCACCCCATGGCACGACAAAGACACCCCAGGTTCTCCGAGGAGGAGCTCAGGGTCATGGTGGAGGAAATCATACGGGTAGAGCCACAGCTATTTGGATCACAGGTGCAGCACACCTCCATAGCTAGGAAGATGGAGCTATGGCGAAGAATAGTCGACAGGGTCAACGCAGCGGGACAGCACCCAAGAAATCGGGAGGACATCAGGAAGAGGTGGAACGACCTACGGGGGAAGGTGCGTTCCGTGGTCTCCAGGCACAACATCGCGGTTCTGCGGACTGGCGGCGGACCCCCACCTCCTCTCCCACAACTAACAACATGGGAGGAGCAGGTCTTGACCATTATGCATCCTGAGGGCCTCGGAGGAGTCGGTGGAGGAATGGACACTGGCAAGTCAAATCTTAACTATCATATCCCCCACCCTACCTGCATTCTATCACACACCCCCACCCTCACCCCCTCCCCTATCACTCCAACTCCTCCCTAATGTACTAATAACACAAACCACACATCCCAACACCAAGCCCTGCATGACACAACAAAGCATTGTCACCCCTCACTAAAGCATGCCCACTGCACATACCCATAACACCCCTCCAACCATCATGACACAAGCCCCCACACAGGAATGCTAGCACTGGGGTACACGCTCACCCACCCATTGCACACCATGACACACACAGATGCAATAATCATGCTTTTACACCCCTGCAGGACCACTACCTAACGTCACCAGACAGGAGGGTCCAGACATCTCTACCCCGCCCACAGAAGAGGCCCACAGTGATGACAGCAGCTCTGGCCAACTGGATCCAGATGACCAGCCCCGACCATTGTGGGCCTCAGGACAGTCAGTTCCCCTCGCACAGGCACAGCCCAACACAGACCTTCCACCCTCTGGAAAGACCAGCACAGCACCCACCCAGCGGGCCCATACCTCCGTCCCCAGGACACGTCAACCAGCTGTGTGTCCACCACTACAGGGAACCCAGGATAACCCACCACCCCAACAACAACAGGGACCTGGGAGCAGTGGTAGTGGGCACACGGTCCAGGGGACGGGGGCCCAGGAACACAGGGTAACTGGGAGTGCTGCTGTGCGACAGGGGGCGGACAGGCCAAGGGAACCCACTCACCACGAGGCCCTCTCCTCCATCATGGGAGCATACCACCACTCCCAGGAGACGATGGCTACGGTCCTGGCCAAGTTTCAGGAGACCCAGAGCCTGCAGGAGGAACAGTATTTGGGCTTCAGGGAGGAACTCAGAACCATCAGCTCCGCCCTGGGCACCATCATAGGGGTGCTGAAGGACATACAGAACACCATGAGGGACACCGTGGCACTCCAAGGGGCCCCTGACACTAGCATGGACGATGAACTGCCCACCACCTCCGCTGTCGCTAGTGGACAGGACGCCCCGCCACAGGACCACCACATCAACACCCCACCCCCTGCAGACGGAGAACCACCCCGCAAGCGGTCCCTGAGATCCAGGAACAGGACAGAGGACGATGGTAAGACCCCCGCCAAGAAATGAGAACACCCTGATTGCCATCCCACTGTCCCACTTTGTAACCCTGTCCATATTGGAACTGCCCCAGCTCCATTTCCTATGCCCATATGGGCAGTGCACCTGTGAGACTAATAGACTGGACTCTGCCATGGACATTCCTCCACCCTCACCCATCACCATTTTACCACCCCCTCCAATAATTAGCACTTCAATAAACACCCTTGAAGCACAAAACAATCTGGAGTCAGTCTGTGATTTAGAAAATGTGTATTAGCTATGACAGTGACAAAATCCGTTCTCAAATGTAATGTCAATATACCTATGTCACACATCACAAGTCCATGTAGGATGCAAGCAGATGACACACGTTGGTAACCACACCTGTGAAACCGTAATGGAAATGTACAACTCATTTACCAAATACTGCTTGAAATTGACAGACAGGATAAAGGTAGAAGTGTGAAAGTACTTGTAGTAGGCAAGAAAGTGTTCTCACCTGTGTGTCACTGGAAATATTGCTGGATGACTGAGTCCCTGTTGTCAATGTCTTCTTCCTCTGCTTCCTCCTCATCACTGACCACAGGCTCCACAGCTGCCACAACACCGTCATCTGGACCATCCTCCTGCAGAAAAGGCAACTGGTGTCGCAAAGCAAGATTGTGAAGGATACAGCAGGCGATGATGATCTGGCACACCTTCATTGGTGAGTAGAATAGGGAACCACCTGTCATTTGGAGGCACCTGAACCTGGCCTTCAGGAGGCCGAAGGTGCGTTCGATCACCCTCCTATTCCGCCCATGGGCCTCATTGTAGCGTTCCTCTGCCCTGGTCCCGGGATTCCTCACTGGGGCCAGTAGCCATGACAGTTTGGGGTAACCAGAGTCCCCTAATAGCCACACCCGGTGCCTCTGGAGTTGACCCATTACATAAAGGATGCTGCTATTCCGCAGGATGTAGGCGTCATGCACAGAGCCAGGGAACATAGCATTTACCTGGGAGATGTACTGGCCTGCCAAATATACCATCTGTACATTCATGGAATGATAACTCTTCCGGTTCCTGTACACCTGTTCACTCCTATGGGGGGGGACCAGAGCTACATGGGTCCCATCAATGGCAGCTATGATGTTATGGATATGTCCAAGGGCATAGAAGTCACCTTTAACAGTAGCCAAATCCTCCACCTGAGGGAAAACTATGTAGCTCCTCATGTGTTTCAGCAGGGCAGACAACACTCTGGACAACATGTTGGAAAACATAGGCTGGGACCTGCCTGATGCCATGGCCACTGTTGTTTGAAAAGACCCACTTGCAAGGAAATGGAGCACTGACAGCACCTGCACTTGAGGGGGGATTCCTGTGGGATGGTGGATTGCTGACATCAGGTCAGTCTCCAACTGGGTACACAGTCCCTGGATTGTGGCACGGTCAAACCTGTAGGTGATGATTAAATGTCGCTCCTCCATTGTCAACAGGTTCACCAGCGGTCGGTACACCAGAGGATTCCACCATCTCCTCACATGTCCCAGCTGACGGTGCCTAGGAAGGACAACAGCGACCACAGAGTCAAGCAACTCAGAGGTATGTACCCACAGCTACATAGAACACGAAACATAATCCCAAAAGTTGTCTGTAAGTGTGTAGATTCCAGGCCTAGGTATGTGTGACGCAGTTGAAAATGAACCCATGTGGGCCTCTGAAATGGCGGATGCCTGACCTCTAAACTGGGACAATGGGATGTGAGGTAACTGCGCTGGCGCTGTACACCGTCGCGGTAGGCGGTCGAAGACTGCTGCGCAATGCTGCATTGGTTAACATTGGAACCTATGGGTCCCAGGAGCCAATGACGAAGTGCGCCGGCAGTAATGATACGCACCGCCGCGGATGTCACCGACGCGGACGTGACCGCCATTTTCTATCTGTTCAATCACTCGATACCTGATCTTCGACAGGAGAGGACCTATACTGCAAGTGCTGCTGTGACCTCGGTCTGGAAGAGACAATGGCTCGTGCGTCTGGAGAAAGGGCCCCTGCCTTCACTGCACAGGAGTTGGAGAAGCTCGTGGACGGGGTCCTCCCCCAGTACACGCTACTCTACGGTCCTCCAGGTCAACAGGTGAGTACATAGGGTGCAAGTTGTATGGGCTATGCCTGGGTGGAGAGGGCTGGATGTAAGAAGGAAAGGGGCAGAGTTCTGCGAGCATGAGGGACTGTGAATGCATGTGCCACAAGGGCAGGGATGTGGGCCACTCACTTCGACGGTGCAGTTGGTAATGACTTCTCGTATTACCCTGTACATGTCATGTAGGTCAGCGCCCACCAGAAGAAGGATATGTTGCGTGCCATCGCCAAGGACGTCCGGGCCCTGGGGGTCCACCAGAGATGGAGCACCCACTGCCCGAAAAGATGGGAGGACATTCACCGCTGGAGCAAGAAGACGGCGGAGGCTCAGCTGGGGATGGCCCCCTAATGTGGGAGGGGTGCCCGTCGCACCATGACCCCCCTGATGTTCCAGATCCTGGCGGTGGCCTACCCTGAGTTGGATGGGTGCTTGAGGGCATCACAGTAGACACAAGGGGGTGAGTACACTCTCATGCAGCGGACTTTGCGTGCAGTGAAGGTGTCTGGGTGGGGGAGTAGGGCTGTGGTTTTCCCTAGGCCAGGGCGAGTTCCGTAGGCTAGGCTCCTCCGTAATGCAGGCCATGTGGCACTCCACCCCACCTCTCTAGAATGCCGAGTACAGGTATACATGCCCCTGTGTCATCTATGTGTGCTGATGTCCACCATAGCCATGTAGGCCATATCCCAGGAACTGCATCAGTAGAGCCCAACAGCGCGGCGTAGTGCAGGGGGCTGCTGTGTCTGTATTGTCCGCCAACGGTAGCGGTAAGCTATGCACTCAACCTGTCTTTCTTCTGTCGCCCCCCCCTTTTTGTGCTCTCCCTGTTCTTTTGTGCATCAGCATCATCAGGCGGAGGCACAGTGGCACCGGAGCACGAGGGAGCTGAATCCCACATGGCCATGGAGGGCCACACCATGGACTCTGAATACACCAGTGGGACGGAGGGCGAGGGGAGCTTCACGGCGGTCACCGGATCAGCAACCAGCGACACAGACTCGTCCTCCGATGGGAGCTCCCTTGTGGTGGCGGCAAAATCTGTGCCCCCCACTTCTACAGGTACACCCACCACCACCCCTATCAGCACTGCCCTCCCAGCAGCCCCTCAGCCTTCGCACCGTGCCTGCTCACCCAGGAGGGTGGGCATCACCTTCGCCCCAGGCACCTCAGCCCCTGCCCCTGTCACCTCTGCTGCCCTCAGTGAGGAGGCCATTGACCTCCTCAGGTCACTCACTGTTGGGAAGTCTACCATTGTGAATGCCATCCAGGGTGTAGAAAGGGAGTTGCAACGCACTAATGCATTCCTGG
The DNA here is from genome assembly GCF_031143425.1 of Pleurodeles waltl. Classification (NCBI taxonomy): domain Eukaryota; kingdom Metazoa; phylum Chordata; class Amphibia; order Caudata; family Salamandridae; genus Pleurodeles; species Pleurodeles waltl. The sequence continues at coordinate 581,133,927 of NC_090444.1, read as the reverse complement.
AGGGCATTCATTCTGGTCAGGCTGCCCATCATCGAACCCTGCAATCTCTGGCCTCAGCACTGATGGCAGCCATTGTCCCTGTCTCTAGCCTCCCCCCTCCAACTTCCTCCACCCAGACCCAATCCCCTGAACCCCAGACTATCCCAAGCACACCATCAGACCAGCATGCACACACGTCAACACACAAGGGAAGCTCAGGCAAACATAAGCACCACACATCCCACAGGCACTCACACAAGCATCACACACATACAGACACAGCAACATCCACTGCCTCCACTGTGTCCCCCTCCTCGTCGTCTCCCTCCTCCCTCCCAGTGTCGTCTACACTCTCACCTGCATGCACTACCACTACAGCCACTAGGACCCGCACCAGCACACCCACCACCACACCCCGCTCACCTGCACTCACCACCCCCACTCCCATTTACACGTCCCCTGTGTCCTCTCCCAGTGTGTCTGTGACGCCCCCTCCAAAAGTACACAAACGGAGGCACACACACACCCAACATCCATCCACCTCACCACAGCCTCCAGCACATGCACCTGCACCCAAATCATCAAAAGTTACACCTCCTACAACCACCTCCTCTTCCTCCACTCCCAGACCCCCTCCAGCTACCCGTACCAGTGTTCCTAAGAAACTGTTCCTGAGCAACCTTGAACTCTTTCCCACCAACCCCCCTCCAATTCATAGGTCCCGTACTAGCACCTCAGCCAAAAAATCTCCAGTACCAGTGGTGCCTGTTAGAGGTATGTGGAGTGCACCGGGCACCAGGGCAGCCAGTGTGACACGGAGCCAAAGCACAGCCAGTACCCCCCCTGTGAAGCACCAGAAGTTGGACAGTGCCCGACGGGATAGGGGGAAGACTCCAGCAGGCAAAGCCGCTCACAAGGGTCCCAGGGGGGAGTGTCGACTCAGCTGTGACTCCTCCTAAGGTGGGGAAGGGGCAGAAGAAAGCGCCAAAGTCTGGGAAGAGCAGGACGGCGGAGAAGACCGCCATCATCCCCGTTGCACAGGAGGCCACCACCAGCCCGATCGTCACTGGCCAGGAGGCCACCGCCAGAGTCAGTGCCCAGGAGGGCAGTCCCATCGTCACTGGCCAGGAGGCCACCGCCAGAGTCAGTGCCCAGGAGGGCAGTCCCATCGTCACTGGCCAGGAGGCCACCGCCAGAGTCAGTGCCCAGTAGGGCAGTCCCATCGTCACTGACCAGGAGGCCACCGCCAGAGTCAGTGCCCAGGAGGGCCCCGGCAGCTACAGCCCCACTGGGCAATGAGGGACCGCCATGGCAAACACTGCTGCACAGGTCAGAGACAGCAAAGTCAAGCACTGCTGAACAGGGTAAGCGCCGCTAAACAGGGCAAAGACCGCCATGGCAAGCACCGCTGAACAGGTCAAGCACCGCTGAACAGGGCAAAGACCGCCATGGCAAGCACCGCTGAACAGGTCAGAAACTGCAAAGTCAAGCACCACTGAACAGGGCAAAGACCGCCATGGCAAGCACCGCTGAACAGGGCAAGCACCGCCAACTGAAGCACCGCTAGCCCATGTGCGGCAGGGGCAGTGACGGAACTGGGACCGTCACGGGGAGAGTGATGCACTCTGGGCACCAGTCCCCCTCCAGAACCAGTGGAGAACAGCATCCACTACCTCAGTCCTTAACAGGATGAAGCACTCTGGGCACCAGTCCCCCTCCAGAACCAGTGGAGAACAGCATCTACTACCTCAGTCCTTAACAGGATGAAGCACTCTGGGCACCAGTCCCCCTCCAGAACCAGTGGAGACTGTCATCCACTTGAGAGACTGTGGCTTTGCACTCCCCAGGATGGTACAGTGGGCGAACCACCCACTGTAGAGACTTGAGAGACTGTGGCTTTGCACTGCCCAGGATGGTACAATGGGCAAACCACCACTGTAGAGACTTGAGAGACAGTGGCTTTACACTCCCCAGGATGGTCCAGTGGGCAACCCACCCACTGTAGAGACTTGTGAGACTGTGGCTTTGCACTCCCCAGGATGGTCCAGTGGGCAAACCACCCACTGAAGTGACTTGAGAGACTGTGGCTTTGCACTCCCCAGGATGGTACAGTGGGCAAACCACCCACTGTAGAGACTTGACAGACTGTGGCTTTGCACTCCCCAGGATGGTACAGTGGGCAAACCACCCACTGGAGAGACTTGAGAGACTGTGGCTTTGCACTCCCCAAGATACATCAATGGGCATGGAGCCCCGTCGTGGATCTGGCGTGGTGCTGTATTCCGGCTGAGGTGCCCCCCTTCCCTTCCCCCTGAGGTGCCTGTTGTATTTCGATCTGATGCCCCTGCAGTGTTCTCTCCATTTTGCTCAGGTATCGTGTGTGGGCCTCGCCCATGCATTTTGGGCCCAGTGGTCCACGGACATTGAATGGTGCATACCTGCACTACTAATCGTGATGTATATTTTGTTGAATGTGTATATATATATCTGTATATATTTGCTTACTGTATTTTGATACATTACAATGGTTGAACTCATTTCCTTTTGTCTTTGCATTCTTCTGGGGGGGTTGAGGGTTGTTACTGTTATGTTTGGATATGCATTGATGTGTGTGTTGTAGTGGGTGAGGGTCAGGGTGGAAGTGGGAGTGTTGCGTGTGTGTGTTCCTGAATTTTGCCTCCCCCCCCATGTCGTAGATGCAGTACTCACCATTGTCTTCGGCGCCGGCGTTGATGATGATCATACAGGAGCAGAAAGACTATCGCAGGGAGTATTTGGAGTTCCGGCTCCATGGTGCCCTCCTTCCTCGTGGAGTGTGTAGAGGTGAGCATTTTCCCATTGAAATGGCTGTTTCCGCCGTGTTTTTATCCACAGTGAATCTGCCCCGTAAAAGGTGGCGGATTGGTAGGTTGTGATACTGTGGGCGGTACTTTGACTCCCGCCTGTCTGTTGGCGATGACTGCCGCGTTGTTTGTCTGTACCGCCGTGGCGGTCGGAGTGTTAAAGTGGCTGTCTTTGTTGGCGGTTTCCGCCACAGTCATAATTCCCTTTTTTTGTCCGCCGGCCTGTTTGCTGCCTTACTGCCGCTTTAACACCGTCCGCCAGGGTTGTAATGACCCCCTTAGTGTACTGCAAACAAAAGGCATGTGACTGGCTAAAACGTGTCCAGTAAGACAAATACAGTTGGACAGATTAATTTTCTGTAGTTAAGTTTCTTTTATTTTGCTGTGTCTTCTTTTCTCACTTTGCACTCAGATTTTTCTCTGTTTTTGCTCATGGACGCTCTTCTCAGAAGATGAGTTTTATTTTATTGCAAACCAACATTGTTTCTTTCTCACGTGTAGTTTCTGAAATTATGCTTAAACACATAATCCCCAATCCACCCCACTCCAATCCACCTCACCTAACCCCACACCAATACGCCCTACTCAATCAAATCCACCCCAGACCAATCCATTCCACCACACACTAATCCAAATCACTCACCCTAATCCAGTGCACTCCAATCCACCCCACTCCAATCTGACCCCCTCCAATTCACTCCAATCCAAAACAATCTACCTCACTTCAAACCCAAAGAATCTGCCCCACTTCAATCTTCTACACTCCAGTCTGTGCCACTCCAATCCAAAGTAATCTGCCCCCCTCCAATCCAAAACTAATTTGCGGTACTCCAATCTGTCCCACACCAATCTGCCCACTTCAATCTGCACCACTCCAGTCCAAAACAATCTTCCCAAGTCAATCCAAAGCAATCTGCCCCACACTCCAATCTACCCCATTCCAATCAGCTCCAGTCCAATCTCCCCAGTCCGATCTGCCCCAATCCAATCTACCCGACTCACAGCACAATTCAATCTGTCCCGCTTCACACTCCACTCTGTCCCACTCCACACCACAATCCAATCTACCCCACTCCACATCACAATCTAATCTGCCCACTCCACACTACAATAAAACCCATCTACTCCATCCAACCCCACTCCACACCACAATCCAATCCACCCCACACCAGCCCTAACCACTCCAGTCTAATCTACTCCACTCTAGCCCAGTCTACCACACTCCAGTCCAATCTATCCCACTCCAATCCAAAACATTTTGCCCCACACCAACCTGCCCCACTACAATCCAAAGCAAACTAACCCACTCCAATTCAAAACAACCTACCCCACTCCGATCCAAAAAAACCTGCCCCACACCAGTTCAAAACAATCTGCCCCACTCCAATCTGCATCACTCCAATCCAAACCAATCTGTCCCACTCCACTTCAAAGTAATCTGTCCCACTCCAATCCAAAACAATCTGACTCATTCCAAATTGCACACTCCAATCCAAAACACTCCACACCACTCCAATCTGCCCCACTCCAATCTAAAACAATTTGCCCAACTCCTATCCAAAACAATCTGGCCCATTCCAATCTGCCCCACTCCAATCCAGACAATTCACCCCACTCCAGTCCATCTCACTCCAATCTGCCCCATTCCAAACAAAAACAATCCGCCCACTCCAATCTGCCCCACTGCAATCCAGTCCACCTCACCCCAATCCAAGTTACCCAATCCAATCCACCTCTGTCTAGCCAAATCCAATCTACACCAATCCAATACACCACACCCCAACCACTCCAATCAACCCAAACCCAATCCAATCGAATCCACCCCACAACACCCCAATCCAGTTCACTCCACCTAATTAACCTCAGTCCAATGCACCCAAATAACATCCACCCCACTCAAATCCAATCCACCCCACTGCAATCCAATCTACTCCACTCCAATCCACCCCATGCCAATCCAATTCACCCCACTCCATTCCACTCCTCTAGACTCCATTCCACCCCACTCCAGTCCAACCAAACTCCACACCAGTTCTACCTACTCCACTCCAATCCACTCTACCCTACCCCATGCCAATCCAATCCAATCCACTTCACCCGCTCCAATCTCGTCCATCACATCCAGTCCACCAAGTCCAATGCACACCACTCTACTTTAGTCCAGTCCACCCCACCCCACCCCACTTCAGCCCTCCACTCAATCCAATCCATCCAGCCCACAACACTCCAATCCACTCCACGTCAGTCCAATCCACCCTACTGCAATCATATCCACCCATCCAGTCCACCCACTCCAATCCACCCCACTCCACTCAATCCAACCCACTGTACCCCAATCTAATCCACCTCAATCTACTCCTATCCAATCCACTCCACTGCCTGAATCCACTCCAACTTACTCCACCATATTCCATCCAACATCACTCTATTGCACTGCAGTCTACGGCACTGCACTATACAGCACTGCACTGTATGGCACTCTCTTCCACTGAACCAATGAACTTTACTCAACTCTATTACACCCTACTCCACTCTAAAACACTCTACTCCAACAGATCCAGTGTACAACACTTTACTCTATTCACTCCACTGTAGGACACTCTACTCCCACAAATCCAGTTTACAACACTCCACACCACTACATTTTTGTCATGCTGGACAGCAGCCACACTGGCGTACAATGTGGCAAAAACACATTGAAAAAGCCAATAGCTCTTGTACAAGCGAGACATATTGTCTTTGCCTATGCTTGTTTAATTTAACAAGGAGACATCAAAGTGGTTCACTAACTCAGTGGTTCTTATTCTTTTGACTTATATGAACCCCCATTTAATAATTACTGAAATATGGAGACCCCCACTGAACCATTATTGGAGTCTATGGACTGCCACATCGTCATTACTGGAATCCAGGGACCCCGACTTAACCAATTTCAATGATTTGAACCTCAAAACAATACACAATAATGTATAACCAAGCATTCTTCAAACAAACACAATAACATCGTTATGTGATTTGCAAACAAATATTAAAAAAAATGATTTTTCACATTAATGGGAAGGTTGGGGCTTTTCTAAATTCAGCTAAGGCCATCCGCTGTCCATTCTATATTCTGTTTAAAGCATGTGCACTGCTGCCTCGAATCAATACCTTAATTTTTAGCCTCCATCAGCAAAATCATTCATGGTTATTAAACTTTTAACATTTTTCAACTTTCTATCTTGATTGTTTAATTACATTCACATTATTACTCTATCTGCCCTAGACTGAGCATGTGCTTCCTCAATCTCAAAGTATGCATTGGATTGCATATCCAGAGGTGGCAGCTACATGTCACATTGTCCTCCTCCTGCCCTTCAGTAGCAATGCTTTTCATTGTTCCTAGGAGCCTTTGGCATGGAGCAACGATGCACCTTGTAGACCAGTTCCAACGCCGCTCCCCAGTTTATACAGCCAGGCACAAGGAAATATTTTATGAAGGCTCTGGCATTATCAAGGTCAGGTTTGCCCAACAGTGCCCAACCCTTCATTTTGCATAAACTCCTCCTACTCACTTTGCGTTTGTTCAGTGTTGGACAGTAAATTCTCTTCAAGGTTTGGTGCTGCAGCTCAGTGTGTACCTCATGCATACTAGATGCTTTCAATACTAGTGTCTTATTCCTCATCTCCCATCTTCAGCTGCTCTCCTTCCCTCCCCTTTTTGCACTTCCTGCTACTCCCTCCACTCTCTTCATATCAACTTCTAGGGCCATATTAGACAAAGTGCCCCAGGGGTGCAACAGGGCACTTTGGTATTACAGAAAGAGCCAAATATGCTTGTGTGGTGCTTCTGTACTACAGATAGCGCTGGTGCACATGTAGCTCCAGCCCTATCATCATAGGTCCTTTCCTCATTTTCATTGGGGCATGGCCCATGCAGATGAGGGGATCTCTTTGCCTCTGCATCGCGTTGTATTATAGATGCTCGCACAAAGGCGAAGAAGCTCGCAGTAAGTGCACTGACAGTGCACCGCAAAAAGGAGGTGCACTGTCAGTGTGCCTCCTGATGGCAGCCTTTCGGAGAAGATCAAGGGGATCCTATGGACACCCCCAGACATCTGCAGGCAGGTGCTGCCACTCACTGCACCTCCTGCAAGGGGATCTCTCATCTCTCTTAAAAGTGCAGGTGGGTTGCGGCTTGCACAGTGAAACTTGAAACTTCTAAAACTTCTCCATATTTCACTTCAAGGCCTGCTCCTAGGGCAGTGCGAGTTTGTGGCTGCCCTGAGGGCAACACCGTCATTCTAATAAGACACAGTCACGTTATTTCTGCAGGGCACACCTTTTGAGAGGACCTTTTGAAAGGTACCCCAGCATAAACAAGGAAAATGTACCATATTTGTAATATTGCCCCTGGTGTCTACCCTTACTCATTCCTTCATGCTTTCTGCTGCTCCCCCTTGCAACCTACATCCCTTCTCCTGCTGTGTAAGTCCAAGCTTTTATTTTCATTATGGGGAGCATTTGTATATATTTCAAAAGCGTCCTTCTATACCATCAACCTAACTATTTCTTGTTGGTTGATTTACTTTTACCACCCCCTTTTCTCAAAATTCCAAATAGCACATGAAAGACAAGAATGTCTAATAAATCTTACCTCAGGCTATTAGCAGTTAACAAACTGTATAAACATGAATTTTATGCATGGGTCTCTAGCTTCTCAATCTTTTCCTAGATTTTGTGAAAGCAAAGTTCTCCAGTTGGCCCATAGGCAGATTAGTCTTCTTTTTATGTGCCCCCCTTCCATGGTGGTCACAGCACCTCTACATAAGGTGATTTTCCACATCACTACGGGCCAGATGTATCAAACAATTTTGCATTTGCAAACGGTGCGAATCGAAAAAAAAATGTAAATTTGCGAATGCAAAAATGACTTTCAGGATTTATGAAAGGCATTCGCAATGCAATTTCAAGGAATCGCTAAAGTAGCGATTCCCTGAAATTGCGACTCCATTTAGAGAATCGCAAATTGCGATTCTCTAAATAGGAAATTGCAAATAGGGAATTCCTATTTACGATTTCCAAAGCACATGCATCAAGCATTTCCTAAATGCAAATTGGGCATTTAGGAAATGCAATTACCACCAAATCCACTTTGGTGGTAAGCATCTGCAATTTTTAAAGATGCATTATGAATGCATTTTTAAAAATGACATGTAGTGCACACATGCCCCTAGGGCTTGTGTGCACTTTACATGACCGCAAAGATTTTTTTGGGGTGCGTCAAAGAGGGCCTTAGGCCCCCAGCACCCTGGGGTTTGCATTATCTAATTTGCGAATTCCTAACTGGAATTAGCAAATTAGGTAATGCAAAAACATTCACACCATTGGGATGAATGGAGTCCCATTCCCTAATTGTGATTTGGAAATAGCAATCGCGAAGTTTAAGAAATCGCTATTACCGACTCAATTTTCATACATCCCATTTACATTTCTTAAATAGCGATTTCCTAAAATTCGCTATTTAGGAAATGCAAACCAGGAGCTTGATACATCTGGCCCTAAGAATGCTGAACACCCCATGGAAGTCATGAAATAGGGAGTGTGAACGATAGTAATTACAGACAGGGCTGGGAACCAAAATAAGCCTTGGTAAGTATATGCAAAGCAGCCCTACTTCCTTTGTGCCTTTCCTTTCCTTGTTCTTTCCTTCTTTGTTCTTTCTTACTTTTTCACTTCTTCATTTCTGCTTTTCTTTCGAGGACAGTCCTAGGCTGTAATTTCCTGTTTTAATATCACAGTGCTATTTTGAGGGCCTGCCATTCCCTTACACGTTATTGCTCCACAATATCAACACTTTTAACTGACATACTTGCACATTGTCACTATGATAGAACATCAAAGTACATAAAATATACAAAAAATTGGTTGATGAAAGTTAATGATATGAATAATGAGTTCAGATCCTTCCATCTCAATCTTCCATCCTTCTAAGTTCAGTAAATAAATTGCAATTAGATTGGGCAATCTATTATTTCCAGCACCTAGGAATGACAGACTTACAGTATAAGGCATTACATGAAAGAAATTATCACAAATTTGTCAGCATTAACACCTCCGATATTGGTCGATGGATCTGAATACTGAAGATGTCAAAGCTGTCTCTGAATACACCAAATGTGCTGCGGTGAGTGAAGATATTAACCCACACATATTTATACAGTATGTGTGTATTTAAATTTTAGCTAATAGCTTGTCTTTTGTTCTTTCATGAATGACAACCATCATTAGTGACAAAAGGGAGGGTATATTGCCAACAGTTAATGCAGTTAATTTGTACTGGTTATGCTGTTCAAAACAGACTCAAACTTCCACTATCCAAAATAGGGAACCACATAAGAAATGTGCCTTAATCCATTATATTGCAAATGAAGTGCCAGGCATACCCTATATGGCTTGTTAAATGTAGTGTAAGTGTAGTGAGCTCCTATCTCAATCATACATTTTATGCTCTTTGTTACACTTCACTTAAAAATCGAAAGGTTACAAGGACATTATAGTTATGCTCACATTTCAAACATACAAAACCATAGAAATTTACCTGTTATAGTTAGAGTTATTTCAAGTAACTATAACTCGTGCCCTAAGGTAACTATAACTCGTGCCCTCACCATGCACTGCTAATTACCCCACAAATTACAGCAGTCATGACATCTTTGATAACATCATTGATAATGTCACTGTAACATGCGCAGTGAAATTATTGATCAGATAACTGTGCATAGTGAATTTCTATCGTCTTTGTACATTTAAAATGTGCGCCTAACTATAATATATGTATATATATATTGTCTACATCAGGACAGTGCGCACTCTACGGGCAACGTAATGCAATAAACTAACTCTTATGAAATGTAATAATTCATGCATTATGTATTAATGTAGTATGTTAACCTTTTGCATTGCAGAGATTCATGTTGAAACATCATTAATGCTGTTTGCAATGTATTGCGCATTTTCAAGGCTTTGCTGCAGTACTACAGGGTGTGGTTCGGGTGTGGTCCCTATTCTAAGCCTTTCTAGAATCCCTTCCTGTAGCCTGGCTGGGTGTGGCACGTAGGCAGGGCCTGGACCTATTTAAGGGACCCACCTCAGCTCCACGTGCTCATTATTCAGAGGTCCAGGTGCAGAGCAGCAGCATTTTACTGAACTCCTGTTCCGAAGGCCTACCTAGGATTTCCAGGCCCTGTCTTCATTTCCTTTGGTGATCTTCAAGCAGGGCGGTAAGGCAGAGGTCGGGTTAGGTCCCAGACTCCATTTTCAGAAATACTCGAGTCTTGGGCCTTTTGGTTACATCGCGTGTGCAATGTTTTTCTTGGCATTTAACTCCTGCAGTTCGGATCTGCAGTGTGCCCGATCGTATCTTGACATTTAACTCTTGATGGTTAAATCAGTAACAGAGTGCTTGATTCATTCTTGGCATTTAACTCTTGCAGTTCAGATCAGCAGTGTGCGCAATCGTATTTTGGCATTTAAACCTTGATGGTTGAATCGGCAACAGTGTGCACGATTCATTCTTGGCATTTAACTTTCACAGTTCGGATCGGCAGTGTGCACGATCTTATTCTGGCATTTAAACAATGAAGGTTGAATCGGCAACAGTGTGCATGATTCATTCTTGGCATTTAACTTTCACAGTTCGGATCGGCAGAGTGCGCGATCGTATCCTGCCATTTAAACCTTGGTGGTTGAATCGGCAGCAGTGTGCTCGATTCATTCTTGGTATTTGACTTTCACAGTTTGGATCGGCAGAGTGCGTGATCGTATCCTGCCATTTAAACCTTGGTGGTTGAATCGGCAGCAGGGTGCGCGATTCATTCTTGGCAATTAAAACTTGCAACTCAGATCGGCAGAGTGCGCAATCGTATTTTGACATTTGGATCCTGATGGCTGAATCAATGGCAGAGTGCGAAAGTCATTCTTGGCATTTAACACTTGTGTTTCAGATCGACAGAAAGCGCAATCATTTCTAGACATTGAAATCTTGATGCACAGTTTTGATATTTAAAGTGTATAATAATTCTTAAGCAATTGAATCTTGAAAATCTAGACAAAGTGTGTCCTTGCAGTATCATTTATGAGCTTATCACAGTTTATTCCTAAAAAACAATGTGTTAATTGATTACTGTTATAGTGTGCTTTTTCAGTATCATTCATGAACCTAACGCATATTATTCCTGAAAACTAATGTGTTTATTGATCACTGTTATTAAGTAGTTTCTATTCAAAGAATAACTTGAGTTAGTTCAAGGTACAGAGCCTCAGATTGTATTCTAAAGAAACGCTCTTATGAAAGCTTGCATAATCCTTATTTATTTTACAGGCACTCAGAGCTAATAAGGTTATGATGTATAAAGGCTCTTGATCATTCATGTTATCAGAACAAAGCCTATGAAAGTCAAAGTGTATAATCTGATTATTGTGTTCTTAACTTTTCCTTCCACAGGTCTCCTTCCACGCCGTTCCCAACCTAAAACCCCTTCCCCCACTTGGCCATTCTTTAACTCTGTGCTATAACAGGTAGTAGAGTTTGGAGCTGCCAAGAGGTGGACATATTGGGAACAGGCGCAAACCCCGAGGATCCGGACTCTCTGACATATATATATTTATATATATATATATATATATATATATATATATATATATATATATGTATATATATATATATATATATATGTATATATATATATATACACACACATACACATATATATATATATATATATATACACACACACACACATATATATATATATATATATATATATATATATATATATATATACTGGTGGTTGCCAGGAGGTAGTTATAGTCAAGAGCTAGTTTTCATTAAAAAAGCATTTATTGACGTGCCTATATCTTTGGCACGGCTTGACGAATCTTCACAAAATTTTCCAAAAAAGTGCTCCCTAGAATCTTGTTGTGAATGGAAAGTTTTGGGGTGATCTGTTAAGCAGGGGCAGAGAAAAAAGGGGGGTCAAAAAACATGTGTTCCCCATGTTAATTCCCATAGACTCTTTAGACACTCCTGTAGCCCGAACTGCTGGACAGAATTACACCAAATTTGACAGAAATTTAGCTCTTAGTCTGCAGATGTGGCTTTTACTTATTTGCTGTAAATCCGTTCAGTATTTTAAGAAAAATTAAAGGAAATCATAATTTGGATATCTAGGGTTGCGACAAAATCGCAAATACTTATAATCTTGTGCAGAGATCTGATTGGCTCCCAACACTTCAACCAGTAAGTGTTAGCAGCCATTTGGAGACTCTGCTTCAGCTGAATCTAAAAAATAAACATTAAAAAAGTTGTGAAGAGATATAGGTGGCGCCCTATGGACCCCCCAAGGCCCTTTATAAACATAAAGTAAACAAGTGTGCCCTCCTGGAGCCTCAGGAACCACCACACCCCTGTGGCTGTAACAAATTAATATAGGGGGTCCATTGTAGACCCCCGGCCCTTGGGACCACCAGCTCCCTGGGGCTAAATAAAACAATGGAAAGGGGAGTGCGCAGTTCTCCTCGTGGAGCCATAGATGACCCTGTGGACTGCCACCACCTAGGACCGGCTCCTGCTACCTCCTAAGGTACCTCCTTGGGAAGTAGCTTTTTGTTTTTGTTTGGTGGGAGCTGACAGCTCCCACCAAGCAAAAGCAAACATAACTCGGCTTTCTGTCAAACAACTCCCACTTACAGAGAGTGGAATTCCATCTGTTTCCATGCAGGGAAACAGATGAAAACATTGCTCCAGCAAGCAGAGAGTTGCTATTTGAAACAGCTGTCTGCTTTTGAGAGCAATGCAGTAGTCGGGAGCTGGCTGAGACCGCAGGAGCCTTAAGGCTCCCCCAAAGTATCCCGATAATTTTTAATAATAACAAAAAAAACATTCAAGGTGGAAATGCAGATTTGCAGTTCTACCTTGACATTTATTTAATGAAGATACTCGAGGAACAATCACATTGACAAAGTAAAAAACACACAAGGTCAATGGAGACATTTCCTCATTGCCCTTTGTGCACCTGGAGTATACATTTTCTGAAGGAGGTAGCACTCACTAAATAGCCAGTAGAAAGTATTCCAGTTGGGTAGACATTTTGTAGAAAACAGATGCCTTTTCTTGGAAAAATACACATGGTAGGATTTATTCTGGCACGAAGCTCATCAGGTTCCCACATTGATGCTCCACTTCTCCAAAATACTAATCAGTCTAACTTTGTGTGCATGGCCAAGGCAAAGCAAATGTATTTCCTCTGCATTGCAACCTTGAAAGGTTATCTGTAGTCTTTAATGGAGGTGTTTGCACCCTTGCCTTTTTCGAGCACAATATCTCATGCAGTGACTGTGACAAGTGGGTTCTTTCTTGTCAACTACTGCTGAGACCCAACCCCGCCAAGCACGTCCAAAGGCCGTGCACGAAGCAGGGTTGGGTGGTTAAAGGGGGTTGGCAACAGGCCAGGCCCTGTGGCAAATCCCTACCGCGCACAGCCAAATTCCAATGCGTGATGCGTGGATAGGTGATTTAAAGGGGTTTGCCGCAGGGCCTGGCCACAGGCCAAGCCCTGCAGCCAACCTCGACCGCACAAGGCCAAAGCAGTGCATGGCAGTGGTTAAATTAATGTAAAGCCATTAAAATGAATTTACATTACAAAAAAAACATCAAAATTCACTGAAAAACAAGTATTACAGGGATGTTATGGTTAGAAAATAGAATTGAAAAAAACATTGAAATCTACTTAAAAACAAAGGTTACAGCGATGTTATAGTTAAGCTCACCTTTTTAAACGTATAAAACCACAGAAATTCACCTGTTATAGTTATCTCAAGTAACTATAACTCATTCCCTAAGGTAACTATAACTCGCACCCTTGCCTTTGTGGGGTAATTAGCAGTGCATGGCGAGGGTAAGAGTTATAGTTACCTTAGGGCACTAGTTATAGTGACTCCTTACTGTGCTTTTACCACTGAGTCAATCACAAAGTGCCTTCCCGCCGATGTAACTGTGGCGCCTAAACATCCACACCTGAGTTGGCAGAATCAAAGGCATATAACATCAAAACTTACCTTTTTTCTACTGTTCCTGCCACCATGGATCCAATTGTACAAGTCCTACCTTTGCTGCTGCTACTGGACAAAGACAAAAATTAACCCTGTAGTCACTGGAACAGGAAGTAAGAAACTGTTTTACCTGTTCCTATCAAAATTGTCTGTGTACATTAGCAATGGACTCATGCATGTTTAAAAAATTATTTGCAAACAATAATAAAATGATGCGCACTGAATATTTGTGTAATGTGGTAGCTTTAAAAAGTTAAAGCAACACACCTCACTATGGCCCTCATTACAACCCTGGTGGTCGGTGGTAAAGCGGAGGTGATACCGCCAACAGGCCAGCAGTAAAAAAAATTGAATCATGACCACAGCAGAAACCACCAACACATACAGCCACTTTAACACTCCACCGCCACGGCAGAAGCAACAAACACCGCGGAAGACAAGGTTCCTCCCTCTGTATTACAAGAGGCCTATCCACCACCTTTTCCGGGGCGGTACCAACACCATCAAAAGCATGGCAGAAACAGTGTTCTGAAGGGAAACGACTCACCTCTCAACACTCAAGGAAGAAACAGGACGCCACGGAGCCCGAGCTGTGGGTCTTCCTCATGCTGGTGTATCTGCTCATATAACAGGAGTACCGACGCAGGCGACGACAAACTCGGTGAGTACTGCACCTAGCACACTGGGGAGGGGGGAGGGGGGAGGAAAAAGAGAGTGACACACACACGCAACACGCAACACCCCCACCCCCACCCCAACACCATACACACAAACACATGCAACAACATTACATATACACCGCGTAACCCTCTGGAATAACTCAAGGACAAAAGGAATGGATTAAAATGAGTGTTTTATTAGAAATAGTTAGAAATACGTTTATGATTCAAAAACAGTATTTATAAAATATACAATATTTACAAAAGGCGGGACAATGTCCACTCAAAATGTCCGTGGGCCACTGGGCCAAAACACATAGGCCAAGCCCACACTTGACTCATGCCTCAATATGGAGAGAACACTGCAGGGGCATCAGGTCGAAAACACACAGACACCTCAGGGGGACGGGAAAGGTGGGGGCACCTCAGCCGGAAGATGGTACAATGCCACTGCTCCTGGAGGGGGCTCTATGCCCACTACTTGGTCCTGGGGAGTGCAAAGTCACAGTCTCTCAAGTGGGTGGTTTGCCCACTGCCTGATGCAATGCCACAGTCTCTCAAGTGGGTGGTTTGCCCACTGCCTGGTCCTGGGGAGTGCAAGGCCACAGTCTCTCAAGTGGGTGGTTTTCCCACTGCCTGGTCCTGGGGAGTGCAAAGCCACAGTCTCTCAAGTGGGTGGTTTGCCCACTGCCTGGTCCTGGGGAGTGCAAGGCCACAGTCTCTCAAATGGGCTGTTTGCTCACTGCTAAGTCCTGGGGAGTGCAAAGCCACAGTCTCTCAAGTGGGTGGTTTGGCCACTGCTTGGTCCTGGGGAATGCAAAGCCGCAGTCTCTCAAGTGGATGCCTTCTTTCACTGGTTCTGGAGGGGGCTTTGTGCCCAGTGTGCTTCATCCTGCCAAGGATAGGGTGAGTGAATGTCTTCTTCCACTGGTTCTGGAGTGGACTTTGTGCCCAGTGTGCTTCATCCTGCCAAGGAGGGGCTGAGTGGATGCCTTCTTCCACTGGTTCTGGAGGGGGCTTTGTGCCCAGTGTGCTTCATCCTGCCAAGGATAGGGTGAGTGGATGCCTTCTTCCACTGGTTCTGCAGGGGGCTTTGTGCCCAGTGATGCAGCACATGGGGTGTGCAGGGTCACAGTCACTCACCTGGGTGTCAGATCCACACGATTTTCTGTGGGCAGGATGCATGACACACCATGGATGCAGGACTACAGTTCATCAGCCAGCAGGGACGGCTGTACAGTGGTTGCAGTGCCGGTGCAGGTGTCGGTGCTGCTGCTTGCGGCAGTGCTTGCGACAGTGCAGGTGGCACTGCTGGCCGTGGTGCAGCTGGCGGTGCTGGCCGCGGTGCAGGTGGCGGTGCTGCCAGTGGAGGGGGGAGGCTCCAGCCCTTCCACTGCAGCCTCGGATGGCTGCCCACTGGTGCTGCTGCTGCTGGTGGCGGTGCAGGTGGCGGTGCTGGCCATGGTGAAGGTGGCAGTGCTGGCCACGGTGCAGGTGGTGGTGCTGCCAGTGGAGAGGGGAGGCTCCAGCCCTTCCCCTGCAGCCTCAAATGGCTGAAGTGCCCTGGCTGGTGTTCTATGCCCCTTCCTGCCCTTGGCAGATGGTGGTGCATCCTTGCTTCTGCCAGCTGCAGTCTTTGCCTTGGCCTTGCTGGCTGGTTGTGCCTCCTTTTCCTTGCTGGATGCTCTACTCTTTTTGCCCTTTCCTGGTGGCAGAACCTTCTTTGCCTTGGCAAGTGTTGGTGGCAGACTGGCTGGGCTGACGGGTGCCTCCCTAGAGCCTCTCAGAGCTTGTCTTTGCCGGAGCCACTTCTGTGTGTTGATTTGGGTGACTGCTGGTCTGAAGGTGTGCTTGGGATAGGTTGGGGTTTAGGGGATTGGGACTGGGTAGAGGAAGTTGAAGGGGGGAGGCTGGAGACAGGGACAATGGCTGCCATCAGTGTGGAGGACAGATCCTGAAATGCTCTCCGTTGAGCCGCCACGCCAGAGTGAATGCCCTCCAGGTATGCATTTGTTTGTAGCAAATGCCTCTCGACACCCTGGATGGCATTCAGAATGGTTGACTGCCCAACAGTGAGGAATCTTAGGAGGTCAATAGCCTCCTCACTCAGGGCAGCAGGGCTGACTGGTGCAGGGCCTGAGGTGCCTGGGGCGAAGGAGATGCCCACCCTCCTGGGTGAGCAGGCACGGGAAACACACTGAGGGGCTGCTGGGAGGGCGGTGCTGATACGAGGGTGGCGGCTGTACCTGTTGGGGTGGGCACAGAGTTGTCTGCCACCACCAGTGAGCTTCCATCGGAGGAGGAGTCGCTGTCTGTAGTGTCCCCTCCTGTCTCCATCATGGTGCTCCCCTCGCCCTCCGTCCCACTGGTGCCCTCCCCGCCGGTGGATTCGGCCTCCAGGCCCATGTGGGATGCAGCTCCCTCCGTCGCCAGTGCCTCTGCTCCTCTGCCAGATGATGCTAATGCACACAAGGACAGGGTGACAAAACAAAAAGGGGGAGGAGAGACAGAGGATACACTTGGTCAATGCCAGCAACAACACTACCGTTGGCGTACACAACACACAGGGATCAGCCCTATGCACTAGGCCATGCACTACCAGTTACAATGCTAGTCACCAGCCCATGGGGTACATTGCTCAACGCCATTGGCTGTACACCTGAAACCAACAGGACCATGCCCAGTAGTAGATGCCCACTATCACTATTGGGGTTGGAGTGCTTCAGAGCCTGACCAACAAGGGACCTAACCCTGCCAGTTCGCCCTGGCCTAGGGGCACCCACAGCTCATATCCCCCACCCAGGTACAACCTTAACGCGTGCAAAGTAATTCATCTGAATCTGTACTCACCCCCTTGTGGCATGAATTTTGCTCACAAAATATTTGCCAAGTCGACATATTTCACCAGCATCAAGGTTCTCAAACCTGGCTTCTTCATCATCAGTATCTCATGCATGTAGGGAACATTTTCAGACACCATTTGGTCACAGTTTTATAATTCCCCTTGCTAGCTCCTCTATGATGTATGAACTTTGCTTTTAGATTAGTGATGTTATATCCCCAAAGATTACATAAACTAGAAATACTTTTGTGCAGTGTGTTTACAAGGTCAAATAATCTGCATCATTTACATTCACAAAAAGTAAAATACGAATCAATGTTTGGCCACAAATACTGCAATGTTGTAACTATATGTCTATAAACTGAAAGCCTCTTTATTTTGTCTGACCATTTCACAATGGTGACCCTTACTGCAAGTAACTATAGTACATTTCAAATGTAAAAATACTATACAGAGGCTGTACTGAAGTAGCTTGCCAATGTATCACTGACTATGTACATACCTGGGCTGTTGAAGATATGTTACAAAATATGTTTGTGGTAGATTGACAAAATGTCTTTGAAACCATGAGTAAATACATAGGTCTTGATCCATTTATAATCCTCCTAAGTACAGAGCAAAAATATTTTCACATTTTCAAACTAGTCATGTTTTGGGCCCGATATTGATTTTTCAAGATAGGAGACTCCAACATATATGTGATATAACCTTCCATCTGAAAATATCCCTTTAAGTATTTCATTTTTCATCATCATTGATATCACATCTGGTTATGTCTAAGGACACTAAATTGCTTTTTGGGATATGTGTAGCTCTGCACCAATAAGGAGACACATTTCTGTCTGTTTCAATAAACATAGTTTGCCCACTGAATTTATGTTGGTTGAAACTGACTGGCTTACATGCACATTTGTGAAGGAGTAAGGCTTCAGGCTATTGTCAACATGAACTGACGAATCTTTCTGTGGAAACATATTTTTCACATGTTTTTGACAAGGAATAATGCCATTATACTCATGTTTCCAGTCTTTTTGGACCAGATGCTCATTATCATTTTGTCATTGTACTAACTTACCGATGTAAAGTCTGAAACATCAACTGTATTTGTGATTGGGCATACAATACCTACTCACATTTGTGATAGAGCATTACACCTTACCCAATTCTCAAACGGGGCAAACTGTCCCTCATAACAGAGAAAATGCAGATACCTATTTTTTCTTATGCAGCCATGTGTCTGCTAAAAACAGTACTAGGCTTGTGATAAGCAATCTAGTGGCAACCTTTAGTACAAATCAATACACCATACACATCTTCAGACGCTGTCTGAAAAATGTACACCTACAGAAATCCTTGAGGGTGTTGGATGTGTGTGAACCTTTATGTTGATGCCACAAAAAATTGCTATAAATAAAAAAAGGTTAACTAACAAGAAGAACTACAAACAAAAGCTCAACCCCTTGAAGCTGCTGTTGGGTTCTCAATTGCCCATCAAGCTTTGGGTAGGCCACCGCAAGGATGCAGGCCATCGGAGGGGGTCAGCACACATGCTTACCTCATTGAGAGGACTGGCTAAGCTGGACTTCAGTTGTCTCTGTGGGCCCAGCGTCATAGGTCCTTCCACCTCTTCTTGGAGTGCAAGCTGCACCACTTATGGACCCCCAGGGTTTGCCTCTTCTTGGCAAAGGCCTTCCAGATTCCACACTTTTGATAGTCAGTGACCTGTATGGGTGAGAAAAAAAACAAAATATGTTTTGAATGATGTTGTTGGTCTGTGTTGCTGTGACACAACTTTGTTGCATTTCTTACATACATTTCTAAAGCAGCCAGCACAGATTATTCACCAACATTTCAATGTTTGTAGGAAATACAAATGTGCCGTGATCTGATGAGTACCCTCAAAACATTTTATCTCCTCATATTACCAATCCAGACCACAAACATCATCTAGGCCAGAAAACTTTCCTGTGGTAAGACCCAACCTAATTAGTACAAATCATTGTGAGCTACTAAAGGTGAAACAACCTGTACATTATTTGCACATGCCCCTACGCTTAGCTACATTTGCTTAATGCCTAATCTTAAAAGAGTCAGATACTTTGGTTTGAAACACATACAGTGACTAAAGGCACTATGGAAGGGCTGCCATGTATGTCAGTGAGAGCTTGAATTTCGGTGCCATATGAGCAATTGTGTGTAGTAATGTGACATACTTGTATGGGTAATTGAGAGCCTGTGTCATTTAGACTTGCAGCACAAAAAATACCTTTCCTTACATGTTGCACTGACATTTCAAAAACACACATTCTTTCAAAATATGGGTTGTAGTTTAACTTAAAAGGAAGCAACAGTCAACTCCATAAATTAACAGTTTCTTCTTGCACTTTACATTTCATTGGCTGTATGTTTACACCTATACCAGTGGTACTGTGTATACTGTCCACTGGAAGTAAAGGGCCTGCAGTTTGTCAAATGAAATCTGGAATTGTGAGTAGAACTGAAAAATCTGATTACTCTTTAATACAACTTTTCATTTCAATGTACAGACATTTCATACACTGTCAAACAACATTCTGATCCCAGGAAAATATTTCTGTTCAGTACACTCCAATCACAGCACTTTACTCAAGAACAAAAACAGACAAATTAGCCTGTGTATACTTAGTAAAACATTTCCCACTCAAACATGTACCTTTTCCTCTGGGTCCCATACAGCTAGCTGTACAGGAACAAGAAGGTCAGACAGCCGTCATTTGAGATGAAGCCGTATATTTTTAAATTGTTTGTGCATCACCACCACTCAAAATGGTGGCTAGTTTGTTTACCAATGTCAGATACGTACAACTCTGTTTTTGCCAAAGTATGACAGTATAAAGTGAACCGTTACTGTGTCTAACATCGATAGTGCTGCTGGGTATATTATACTTCTGTTGACATTTAAAAAAAAAAAAAAAAAAAAAAATTATGTGCAGATAATATATTTCAAATTTATTATTTACACATTATTTATTAAACATGTTGATATGTAAAAAACGGAGTTGTAGAGTTGCTACATCTTGCTAAATTTGTGTGCACCTAAATGACCCAATTAGATTACAGATTTTACTAAGACATTAGATGTGTGTAGATTGTCAAAGTAGTGTGTGATCATTTTAAGTGATCATTTTTTTTCCTAAAATGCAGACATATGACCCCATGGAGGGGTAGAAGACGACAGTCTCAAGTCTTCAGATCGTTTCCAAACCTTGTGATCATGGAGGAAAGGGACATCATAAAGAAATTTAGATTAAATAGACAAACTATACTGGATTGTTCACCAGCTGGAGCCTGATCACCTGTCTCACAATAGGAATACAACCACAATAACACATGGCATGGAAACTCATGGCATTACTTCATTTTGTGGCCACAGGATTTTTCCAATACACTGTGGCAATATATAGAGGCAGGTCACAACCAACTTTTAGTGGCCGATCTCTCTGGTTCCCGGCACAACTGGAGGTGGTGGTGGCGGTTGCCAACAGTAGTCAGGACTTGGGGGGGCACAAGATGGTAGTTGTGATCCTCTGGACACAGGAAGTGGAGGTATCCTAAAGCTGAGGTGTTGTCATTGCTGGCTGGGAGGGATAAGTGTGGGCCGAGTGGGACTCACTGGAGCTGTCTGCCCAGACAGACCAAATCGACCAGACATGTCCACATCCTCTGGACTAGCAGGAGTGGTGTCCTCATTGAAGGCTTGATCCAGGTCTGAAGTGGAGGTGTCTTCTGTTGCAGATGGTGGTTCACTGGCCCTGGGTGCTGGACCTAATATGAATTACACAAAAATGAAATTAAAGATCTGTATTGTACCTCAACTGTGTGGTCAACTACAAATGAAGCAACCTAAAAACATATGTTTAATGGAATGATTAGTCCTTTGTATGATTTGTACTTTTTTACACATGCAGGTTAATTTACACAGATGCAAACTTCAGTAACAATGATAGAGAGATGTCCTGTAATGTGAAATGTAAATCAGAAAGGGTACATTACTTGTACCAGACATGCAACTCAACACAGTAGAGAGGAGATTTGGGAGCTGAGTCATTTTAAAGCCTAGCAGCCTCAAAAACAACCTATGGTACAACCTATTAGAATTAATGTCATTGGTCATCATATGAACCCTGCAAAGTAAATTGTGTACCAATACTACTTATATTCAGCATGCCACAGACCATGATTGGAAATCTTTGAATCAACAAACTATGATTTATGCAAGCATGTACATCAGTTCAATAGAGTAACAAGAATGTGACAACATACTGGATCAGCACAGCGGATAAAATGTTCATACATACCATGAAATGGTGAATGACAAATCCGTAAAACCTTGACAATTGTGCATATATGGAAGAAGAGGGAGATTGAGCAACATCACATTGCACTATTGTTTTTCAGAGACATAAACAGGGCATTATGGTAGTTGTAGTCATTTCTTTCCACCATTGACAATACTTGTTAAAACGTGAGTTGCACATACTTATTTAAATGATTACAGTGAAAATGAACACACATTTATTTACAATACACACACACAGATGTGTATCATGTGAATAGGTCAAAATGACACTTACAAGCACCATACCTTCATGTCCAAATACAACCATGATGCTAGTAGTTTGGATAAAACACATATTTTTGAGACTCAAGTTTAGGTATATATGTTTTGATAAGGGTCTTGCAACATCCTGAACAGCTAACGAAAGGGCAAGTACTCCATTTGTGATTGATAAGACATTGCCAAGTTCAACTTACCAGTCTTCACTCCCGCAGTGATTCCAGTCAATCCTTCCGGATGTAGGATCTACAAGACCTTATCCTCAAGGCAAATAGTTATAAGGGGGCTGGCAGAACCACCACCAGTCCTCTGGGCCTCGAAGTGGTACATGGAGGCCAGAAAACACACTCTCCCCGCAGGTCATTCCACCTCTTCCGATTGTCCTCCTGTGTGTGCAGAGTGTTAGCTACAGCATTCACTCTGTTCACTATTCTGGTCCACACTTCCCTTTTCTGAGATATGGTTGTATTTTGTACTTGTCTCCAAACAATTGTGGATCTACTCTAATAATTTCATCCACCATGACAGGCAATTCTGCCGCTGTGAAATGTGGATTCTTTCTCCCTGCCATAGTGATTGTTCAAAAAAATAAACTAGTGCCCCAAATGTTTGAGAAAAAACAATGAAATCAAATGAAAGGAAAAGAAATACAGAGGGAGACAAAAACTGTGCAAAAACCTGACTTCTGCCTTCAAAATCTGCATCGAAGTGCTCTGCTGCAGGGGAATGACAAAGGATCATGGTCTGAAATAGAGTCTGTTTTATAGTGTGGTTTGCAGGTATCCACAATTGTCCGATGTACATCAGGAGTGGGCTCTTAGCATCCATCCAATAACCACAGCCATGGTAAAATGCTGAACAGGACCCAGACGGACTCCCGCTGTCATGGGGCTGCCGTTGGTACACCTCAAGAATGACTGTGTTATTTAAATATGGTCAGCACAATCCTGCCATCCCAACAGTGATGGAGTAATAATCATCATCACTGGAGTCCAGCTACAGGATACAGCTGGCATGACAGAGTGCACTCCGTGGACGGCTGTTGAACCGCCATAGATCTAAATAGGGCAGTAGGAACTCTGTCAGTTTTACAACTAAATCAGGCCCTAAGACAGCAACAAGGCTATTGGACGCTTTTAACATGAAAAGTTCCAGAAGGGTACAGCTGATCCACAACATGTCCACAGGGTTGAAAAGATTCTGAATGGAACAGTAGAGGGTCAAATAATTAGGCCTTGGTCAATTGGAGGGGGTTGGGCCAAGAAATGTAACTGTTGGTGCCAGCTAGCTCTTTAAAGGACTGTTAGTATACAGCTCACTGAATAAAAAGAAGAAGAAGAAGAAGAAAAAGAAGAAAATATGGAAACAACATCATTTTAGATCACTCGTTCTTCCAATGCTTCGAAAGACATGTCCTCTGACAATAACATTATTAATTTTACTGAAAAACTGACTGACTAAATCGGTGGACCCAAAGGGGGATTGAAATGTTGTCCTAACTGAAATTTGAAACCCTAGAATATATTTACTGGGTAAGATGCCAAATTTGTCATTATGAATGACCTGAAGGTTGTGGTTCTCCACACTGGGGCCCTCATTTACAAGGGCATTGCACCACCGGAACATAATTTTTACTGAAGTTCCAGTGGCGCAATACCCTGCTCCATATTTACAAAATGGAGTTAAGCCATTTTTTGTGGCTTAATGCTGCTTTGTAAATTCAGCTCCTTTACATGCATCACTTTGCGTGAAAGGGGAGTGCAATGGGTGTTGCTGTGGGAGTTCCACTGCAACACCCATTACAATGTGATGCTGCCCCAGATTTAGGAGGAATCGTAAACCTGAGACGGCACCAAAAACTAACGCCACTCCAGAGGTGGCATTAGCATGGCCCAACGAGGTGAAATACTTTTGTTTTTCCTCATTTTTGCTGTTCCTATGTGTGCTGCATCCTGCAGCACACATAGGAAGAGCAAAATGTCATTAATGATTGTTTTTGTGCAGGAAAGTATTGCTTTCTTCACATAAAGAACCATTAAATAATGATGATTTGCTACTTCTGTGTGCTGCATTCGGCAGCACACATAGAAGTAACAAATCACCGTTATTGATTCTTTATGTGCAAAAAGGGACATCTTTCTGCACATAAACAATCACTCCCTACAGCGCAGGCACCCTTGCACTATGATGACAGTGTCTCTGCATTGGTGCTAGGCAGCTAAATTTAGCGCCAGTGCTAGGGAAAACACAAGGGTGCACCGTATTGTCTTAAATGCAACACTTCCCTGCATTTCTGAAGTGACGCGGCACGGAACTGCCAAATTTGGTGCTGCACTGTGCCTCTTTCTAGTAAATGAGACCCTGAGTTTCCTTGTGGCTACTTCAACATCACCCTAGCAGCTGCGGTTGAGGCCTTCAAAAAATCCCTGGCCAACATCAGCATGTATTCAAATATTAAGTTAATTTTAGATAGTGTGAGAAGGAAGTTGATTTTATAGCCTCCAGACTCAAAATAGAGTTTATCTGTAGAAGTAAATTAAACAGGGTTTTAGGGATTGTACATCACCCAAAAAGCATGCTACCATCAGATCCTATGTGTCCTGCTATTAAACAAAAGTTATATACCTCTACATATATATACTGATATTATAGACCCTCAGAGGGTTGGGGATAGCTACTTCCCTTTTTAAGATAGGTACAGGTGAATGCAGAAACTTGCATGATGTTTAATATTCAAAATATCCGACCGTAATATGCACCAATGCCTAAAAAGCACTTTGACACTGTCTATCATGACCAGTCTGAACCAGTGTCCTTTAAATAAAGATACCTGATTGTCAAGTTTCATTTAAGGCTCAACAGTGATTATTAAAGCTGTTATCAAGGTGTTCATGAAAACATTATGCAACACAGCCCTGTATAGGGAACATTACAGTCACCAGGACAGATATGGTGTACCCCATTCTTTCAAGGAGCCACTGTTATGAAGGGCTGAAATGGTGTTTCCATGGTGTGTTTAGAAGAACTCTACCTTTCTTGAGAAGAGGTTACGAAATTGCAAAACTTCACATTAAGCAGCCGCTGCAAACATCCTCCTAGGAAATAAACAAGCAGTCCCAAGAGGGAGAGAGTCTTGTGTACAAGCAACAAACAGGTGCTAGAAGGAAATAAAAACCATCAAGATAGAAGAGTCCACTGCACCCTATAAAAAATGAAGTGTGCTTCAAAAGTCATTCACAAAAGGAGATCCACAAGTCAGAAGAAAGCCTCAAAGAACAAGGAAACCACAGCACTATTAAATATGTATTAAAACATGGTTAAAAAAGTATGCATGTCCTTCATGCATTGCAGTTCTGGTGAAAGCACCAACTCAAAATCAGACATATACTATTTAAAAACGATGTCGATCTGCAAAAAAAGTATTTTTGGGACAACTACTGAAACTTATTATCACAGGGTTTGTCTATTTAGTTGAAAAAACTACAACATCACTTATGTGGTGCTGTTTTACAAAGGGGCTGTGATCCTGTGAAACTGCAACACTCAGCTTTGAAGACTGAAATATCAGGGATTAGTTCCAATAACAGGAACGCACCTGCTACACTTTGAAGTGTTGTGTCAAGAGAAGGATATGGGAAGGAGTACACGTTGTTTGCATTTCATGTGAGTCTCAATATAGAAGACGGCGACCCCTATAACTTGATGAAAAACGGAAGTGTAATAGTTGAAATACGTTTGAGGCAACCCCTGATGGCAAATGTAAAAATTGGTGCATTGTCTTTATTCGGTAATGTAATCCAAGTCCCTCCCATACACCCGATTTTCTTTGATTATCTTTAAAATATTGTGAAATGAACACTTTACAGATTTGTGATTTTTTAAGCAAAGATAAATGCAGTAAGTATTGGAAATATTTTATTTGAAAATTGTTAGAGGTTATGAAGTTTAGAATTTTTTTAATGCTAAATTTGAATAACTCTGGAAACAACAGCTGTCATGT
Organism: Pleurodeles waltl; assembly: GCF_031143425.1. Taxonomy (NCBI): domain Eukaryota; kingdom Metazoa; phylum Chordata; class Amphibia; order Caudata; family Salamandridae; genus Pleurodeles; species Pleurodeles waltl. The sequence continues at coordinate 581,107,916 of NC_090444.1, read as the reverse complement.
TATGAGGTATGTGGAAGAAAATGCACGGCCTACAACAAGGAAAGCTAAAATTGTTTTCACACTTTTCAAAAGTGTAAGGCCATCTAAGGCAAAAAAATTCTGGGAAATATATGTAAAATGCGAATGTTCATTCTTAATACTGGGTCTGCATCATTTATTCACATTTAAGCATACATATTTTACCTGTAAAATTATATTTTTGAAAGATGAGGCAAAGATGGTGAAAAGTTGAATGAGTGTATTTATGAAACAGTTTTTTAGAAGCAGCACGCAAATGCAATATACAACAGAAATAAAAACGTAAAATGCTAACTCAAACACATCTATACACACATATAGAGGGGTAAAAAATGCTGGTATGCTGGACAGTGGCCAAAGAAACATTAGACAGGAAGTCATGTTTTCATTTTGAATTGTGGTGGGGGTAGAAAGGCAATATGGGCATCTTTGATGGTAAATCAAAAACTATTGGTAGTGGGGTCCTTGGTGGAATGTAAATTGGATCTTTCAAGCTTTCCAGTTGTGGCCAGTGCCAAGCATTACTTATTTGTAGAAGGAATGTTGAGTTCTGCAGAGGCATGCAGAAACTGGTCCTATCCTCTATGCACTTTCTGGTGCATTAACGTTTTGGGCTGAGTAAGGCCTTTGACCAGATTGTGCACGTAGGAGCGTACAGCAGGTCACCATCTGTAGAGGAATTGACCTGTCTCTGTCCAGAAGGTAATGTCTTTAGTGACACTCATTTTACTTAGCAACATTTGATCATGTCCTCTGTAGCTGTGACCTATTTTTTAAAAGTTCTTCAACAAAAGGGTTTGTGGTTGGTGGAGGTTCTTGAGGCGGTGGGAGCAGGGGACTTCTAGAGTCAGGGGCATGTACTGTCAACATTTCTCTTTCATCCGGATCTTGACGATAATATTTTTGAATGTTTTGAAGAGTGTTTGAGTACAAGTGGACTTTGACAGGAGGTTCTAAATCAGTGTGATTCAAAATGTCTTTACTGTCAGCATCCCTGTGCTGCATTCAATTTTTCCTAATGTCTCATTCATCAGGTATGACTGTACCCAAACATTCCAGCTGATGTTGGGTGCCAAGTATAACTTTTGGGCAAGCTCCATCAGTTTTCCACTTAGGAGGCTGGTGATTAGTGGAATCACTGTGCTCAGCAAAGAGCTCATAACACTGCATGACTGCTTCAACAGTAAAAAGTAGAGCTGTGCATTTAATACTAAGCTTTTTAATAAGTTACTGTTACTTCAAAACATGGAACTGACAGTATGATATAGGGACATTACCTTTTAGAGTGATTAGGGCTATCACTGAAATTGCAGCCACTAAATCATCAGAGGCCACACAGAATGGCAATTTTTTGTTGGTGGCTAGCCGCTACTAAAATGTTTAGGAGGGTTCGATTAAAACATAGACTCACATACATGACTGATACATCTTATTTTAAGGTGTACATTGTAAGTGTTATAGTTTCTATTTAGAAATTCTTTTAATAGGTTGTGGAATTGGTTTTGAGTCTAACAGGAATAGGGAAATTGAGTGGAAAAATACCTGTACACTATCTATAGTCTTTTAGTGTTTCTTTTTCAATCTACCAGTAAGCAACCAAGGGGTTTCTCTGTAGCATTGTTAAAGTCATCCACCAAAAACATTGTGTTTCCAGGATACTTTTCCTTAGCTAAAAATGTCTATCTGCTTTTTGTCATAGGGTTTTTCAAAACACTAGGTAAGAGGTGTTGAGAGCTTTAGAGTGACTGATCTTAGATTTGTAAAACAAGTTCTATATGATGTAATAGATGCTTTGATGGTAAAAATATTAGATGAAATATTTCTCTATCTCAGGGTGGTCCCTGCCTTCACTCATAAGATTGTCTACAATTACCATGATTACACAGCTCTGGAGAATCAAAGCATCGCCACTAGTTAGTATTAGTATTCCTTCTATCAATGTGTTGTGCAGGAACGTTTAGCAAACTTCTGTATAAAGACCTCCTAACATGAAAGAAGTCAAATAGTTTGGCAAAAATGCATGAGAATGGATGCTGCAGCCTGGTGTCCAAAGCCAGGTGAAGGTGCTTATGCCCATCAATACCTTGGGCCTGATCACGACTGAGTCATTTTTCTACCCCTGCACAAACCCCTCTTTGTGCAGTGATTGGAATTATGAGTGGAGTGTTATTTAATGCATCTGATAATTGTCAGATGCGTTGAATACCTCAATCTTTGTTAAATATCGGCAGGTCAGACCTGCTGTAATTTAACAGGGGTAAAGCATACAATATTTACTGTATCATTTGAATTTTGGTGCATGAAACACCAAAATCGCCATGCTATTCCCCAGAAACTCATAATAGTTGTAATTTTTCACACTCTAGAAATAGCGTACCCCGTAGTATTGTTATATACTAGAAGTAATAATTAGCACTTATACTCATAATCAGGCACCTAGCTTTTTGTAGTTATCCATCAGTACCCTTTTATCAAAACCACTTGCAAGATTTCATGCAAAGGCACGCCTGTAATTTGCCACCAATATTTGGACTTGACGATGCTAGGCTGTTGTAACATAATAGCATTTTAATTTTGACATCATGTGCAAAAGATTATTTGTTCACCAGATCCTTTAGACTGTCAAATTTGACTGATACCAGTTTCTATCCAGTTCTGTTCTGCTCAGTTATTTTGCAGTTTTATTACTGTGTAGCTCTTTTCAGGTTCTGACCAGCTACCTGTGATTTTAACAGTTCAATTACATTAGGCTCAACTTTACTGAACTGTTGTACCTTTCCATGTTTCTGATGCTGACTGCTGTTCCGGTGCTCAGCTGATGAAGACTCTGCTGGCTGCTGTTTCATTCAGAAGAGGTATAACCAATATGCATTTGTTTTTCCTTTGCAGGTCTTTCCCTTAGAAATCCAACTGCATATTTTTGTTAGCGCCATAGTTAGATGGTTTTCCAAATTCATTTTTGCCTTATGTTTTATTTTTGCATGTGCAAAGCCCAGCTCCACACATGCTTTCTGAACCAGAATTCGGTAGCTAGGGTGTCTGTCCCAATATTTGATTTGAATGTTTATTAACTGATTATGATTGATTCAAATGCACAATTAATGAAATCTGCAACTATATTTCAAATAATTCAGTTGTTATTCTGTATAATACTTTTTTAGTGTTTAATGATAATTGCTCTCATAAGATTGAGATTCTTCAGATGCTTTGAACAGCCTGTGTTGTTTCTGTATTGCTATAATTTGGTTTTGCACATCATTTACGTGACCTTTGCATTGTTAATATAAGGGCAATAAATGTTTAAACTCTACTAAATTGGCGTGATGATTCATGACCACATAGGTCATGATGTGTATAAATATCTGACTCATTATTGAATATTGCTGTTGTTTAAGGCTATTAGTTCTCATTATTTGATTTGATGATCTTATTACTCCTCTCTGAGTCAAAAGTTTGAGTCAAGCTCTGAGGATAGGCTCTATTACATGTCATCTTAGCCTAATATTAGGAGGCCACACACCCATGACTGTATACCTTTGTGAGCTTAGTAATCATCAATATATTTTTACTCTGTGATCTCGTTGATACACCATTATGGAAACCTTGACACTTCCTGCTTATCTCTGAGGAATAAGTTAATATACTTCAAAAACTGTTTTGAGTGTAGCCACGAAAAGTGCCATATTTCATTAATTTTTCCAAGCCTGTAACTTTTCCCCTGGGCAGATTATATCTCAATGCTACACCTTGTACCAGTTGTTTGTTTACTTTCTGTGCATGTGTGACACAAGGGGAACATTAGCTTACTTTCATTTCTGTGCGGCGGAACAGTGAATTAAAGCCTCCTGTGAGAGTAGACTTGACATTTAATCAGACAAAAGTATCTGTCAATGGCTTTAAAGTGTATATAAATAATGAGCACGTGCCCCTGGGGTGAAAGCTCATCTTGTTGACAAATCAGTACAGACTCATAAAGTTGCAGGAATGCATTGGATAGACGTATAGATAACACTTACCTTTATAGCAGTCTATGGGAACCAGTGCTCTGATTTCCAGCTGTAAAAACGTGTTTCTAGACAACCTTACACCTGGGAGCCAGCATCACATATAGAAAAGGGTTGATTTACTCAGCTCATTTTGCCATCACAGGGGATGTTGGGATTCAGAACCTTTTCTTATTTTGTCATCTGAACAACACCATCTCTAAATGGATTGCAAGATTTCCTTAAGAAAAATATTTCTTCCTAACAGCAAGCTGTGGCATAAAACGTGGAGTAAAAATCAAAGGTCTTTTCGCAGTTTTCACAATACCATTTTAAAACTCTCTTTCTCATCAAGCATCATATGCTTAACACAATAGCCGTCAGGTAGCAGGATGTGTCCCACATAACTGTGAACTGTCCATGTATTAACAACACGTGGAAAATAACCTTTAGGTCCCGGGAAACCAAAGGCTTTTTTCAACTTACTCAAAAGGCAGAAAAATTTGAGTATCAATGAATCTTATGTGTAAAGCAACAGCGGTGAGCAGCATCAGTCTCCATAGGTGATGAGTTCTATATCCATATTTTCACAAATCATATTTTCCAAAATGAAGAGTCAGATACATTATAATTATGTGCCATCAGCATGTATCCTTTGATTTTTGTTTGCAAGAAGGTGTCAAGGAAATCATTGAAGCCAGAAGGTTCTGGTAACTCCCATTTAATCACAAGTTGGATGTTTGGCAAATATGTACTTGAGCTTGTGTACAACATTTTTTGAGTACATTCCATATGAAACACAATACAGTATTCTGTTTGAGGCTGGCGGGGGAGCCTTTAGTCATGTGTTCTTTTTTCAGAAGAGATTGCATTTTACTCAAGAGGCCTCTGCATATGTATGTGGTCAACAACTGTGTAGCAGCCCCATCCAAAGCAATCTGGTTTGCTGGTGTGCTGAATTACCCATCCCTCACTATTTTCTAGTGTATTATTAAGCAGTTCTGTGAGTGATAGAATTCAGCTTGGGCATTTCACTTTAGGGTCCTGATATATAGTACACTGATTCCTGTGACACATTTTGCAGTGCATTCCACACTGATGAGGGTGACTGAATGTTGTAGATGTGATTGCAATGTGTACACACGTACTAAGGGGCATATCTATACCCCATTTTCACAGAATTTTCGTGATTTTTTTTACTCAAATTTGGTACAAAACTAACTCCATATTTATATTTTAACGTTAGACCAGTCTAACATCAAAACATTGGATTTTGCACCATTTATCAGATGTGTGAACCTACCTTGCGTCAATGAGATGCAAGGTACGCGTTCCCATCTAAAAAATGGTGAAAACCCCATTGCCCCATATTTATCCCCCATGCTAAAATGATGCACGGGTGGGAAAAGGGGTTAAATAATGGTGCAAAGCTTGCTTTGCACCATTATTTAACACCTGGGTCAGGCTAGGCAATAAGGTACCTGTGGACCCATTTCCATGGTTAAACACCATGAGATGGGTCCACAGGTGCCTCCCTCAAGCCCCAGGAATACCCCCACTCACACCAGAGGGACACCGGAGTATTGGGGACCCCATGATTGGCATATTTGATTTACTAGTAAGTCCCTAGTAAAGTGCGCTGGAGGTGCCAGGGCCTGTAAATCAAATGCTACTAGTGGGCCTGCAGCACTGGTTGTGCCACCCACATGAGTAGCTCTGTAATCATGTCTCAGACCTCCCACTGCAGTGTCTGTGTGTGCAGTTTTAACTGCAAATTCGACTTGGCAACTGTACCCACTTGCCAGGCCTAAACCTTCCCTTTTCTTACATGTAAGACACCCCTAAGGTAGGCTCCAGGTAGCCCCAAGGGCAGGGTGCAGTGTATGGATAAGGTAGGATATATAGTAATGTGTTTTATATGTCCTGACAGTGAAATATTGCTAAATTCGTTTTTCACTGTTGCAAGGCCTGTCCCTCTCATAGGTTAACATGGGGCTACCTTTAAATCTGATTAAAGTGTAGATTCCCTTTGGGAGCGGATGGACATGTGGAGATTGGTGTCTCTGAGCTCACAATTTAAAAATACATCTTTTAGTAATGTTGATTTTAAGATTGTGTGTTTGAAAATGGCACTTTTAGAAAGTGGGCATTTTCTTGCCTATACCATTTCTGTGACTCTGCCTATTTGTGGATTCCCTGTCTGGGTCAGTTTGACAGTTGGGCTGGTTTCACCCCACACTAGACAGTGACACAAAGGGAGCTGGGGTGTAGCCTGCATATCCTGATGAGCCATCTGTGCTAGGAGGGAGGGGAGGAGTGGTCAATCACACCTGAAAGGCCTGTGCCTGACCTCACACAATGCAGTCTCCAACCCCCTGGTGAGTGTCTGGAGCCTGGCCTGGGCAAGGCAGGATTTCACATTCAAAAGAGATTTTACTTTGAAGTAGGCCTACTTCAAAGGAGAAATTGGGTATAAGAAGGGCACCCAAAACCACAGACTTTAGATCACTTCTGGAAACAAGAGGAACCTCTGCCTGGAGAAGAGCTGAAGAACAGAGGAAGAAGAGCTGCCCTGCCTGTGACTGTGCTTTGTGGAGCTATCCTGCAGTTGCTGCTTCTGCCAGAGTAAGAGGGCAAAGACTGGACTTTGTGTGCCTTCCATCTTGAGAAGAAATCTCCAAGGGCTTGATTTAGAGCTTGCCTCCTGTTGTTTGATGTCTCAGGGACAGCAAAGACTTCTCTCTGCCAGCACCTGGAGTCTCTGGAGTGACTCCTACTCTGCCCAGTGGTGCCCATCCAGTTCCTGGGACCCTGAAAATCCACGCACAGAGTGCTGTGCAGGGAAAAGATCGTTGCAACTCCGATCTGCGGCTGAAGAAACAATGTGCCTCCGGCTCAGCAGCTGAAAATCGACATCACCGGAAACGCAACCAAAGAATCGATGCACAGAGCAGGAGAAATGATGCGCAGCATCGCTGATGGAGGCTGGGAGATCACAACCTGCGCTGCGGGGTTTTCGGATCATCGTGCGGCTGGATTTCTGACTCAATTACCACTTGGCGTGGAAAACCAACGCAAGGCGTGCCCAGACCCGAGAGTGCTGACCAGATCGAAGCATCGCTCTCCTGCAGGGAGAAGAAACGACGTACCCGACCCGGTGAAAGGAGAAACGGCGCAAGGTCCTGTTCGTGAGTGGAATTAACTCATTATTTTTTTACTTTTTAATATTTACGGACTTTGTTTTTTAAAAAAGGAGTAACGGGGGGGGCTGTTTGAAATTAACTTTTAAAATACTTTGACCACTAATCTTTTGGGGTATTGTTCACACCAGTGCCTACGTTTTTTAGAGGCCTCCGGTGCCTTTTTTATCTTGCACTGTTCAGCCATTACGTGGCCATTTTCGGCAGCCATTTTGTTTGCCGCACTAGTTGTTAGCTTTTGGAGCTAGGTCGGCCCTCCCGCATGACGGATTTAAACGCAGGCGGCCACCGGCCACGCAGCGGACGCATGCAGCGGCCGTGCCGCAGGTGCGCCAAAGGCAAGCCCGTCTGCGCCCGTCCGCGCCCTGACGGGCCCAGAGCCCAGGGATGCTGCCCATTTCTCCACTAATAGGCTTACTTACTCCTCCTCTCAAATGCAGGCTCTTAGAGGCATCCATACATGTCCTACCGTGGGAGGTATTCATCAGCCTTTTGCTTGATTTTCCTGCCCTGGTTGTTCTTGGACGCCCACTACTGTCCTGTCAACTAATTTTCCTTCTCATCAACTGGGCAAAATGCTGTTGCTCAATTGCCGCTCTCTATCAGCACACTCTCTACATATTTACACGCTCCAGGAAGAATTAGCGCTGGATGCCCTGTCCCTGACGGAAACCTGGCTAAATGAAGATTCTTCAGTTGATATCTGTAAATCCTTACCCTCCACCTATTCTATAACTCATATAGAGAGACCCCGGATGAGAGGCGGTGGCATAGCCATCATCTTTAAAAACACTATTAAGTGTGTGACATCTCCACTTGAGATTCCAGAGTGTGAAGGGATGACCTTTTCTATATACCTGTCATCCACCTTTACTTTCTCTAGAATTCTCCTCTACCACCCTCCCGGCCCCCTTTGCCTGTTTTTTTAGAAGCCGTACCTGATGTTGTGGCTAGTCTTATAGGTAAGACTCCTAATTTAACTATCCTCGGGGATTTTAACATTCACTTTGACAACTTAGACTGTCCTTCGGTGAAATCTCTGTTAGCCTCCTTCTCTGCGTTAGATATGGCCCAATTTGTCACTGGCCCTACTCATTTGAAGGGTCACACCTTAGATCTTGTTTTTAGTAACATCTCTGATCTTACCATCTCATCCTCGTTGCCTTTACTATGGACAGATCATTTTCTCCTTTCATTTAATTTTCCTTATGATGTTTCCAGGGATTTTCAACCCAGGCTAACTACCTTTGGGCATACGTGGTCAAAGTTGGAGCCAAGTATATGGCATACTGCAATTCGTGCCTCCACTATGATTAGTGACTGTTCCTCCCCTAATGTCTATTCAACAGTTGGATCTCTACCTCTCTGGATTCAGTACTGCCCATCAAACTGAGGATAAAAAAACCTCTCCATAAATCTAATCCATGGTTTTCATCTTCTCTACTAGAACTCAGAAAGAATTGCAAAAAAAGTAGAGAGGACTTGGAGAAAAAATTACAGTCCCTCTGCTAAAGAAGCTTATACGCAAGCCATTAGATCCTATCATCATAATATTAAGGCAGCTCAAACTGCTTATTATAATAATAGAATAGAGAATTCCTCTAACTCGCAGAAGGAAATCTTTCAGATATTCAAAGAGCTCATTATAACTCCTATGCCTGCTTCTCTGTTAGAAGCCTCTACTTTACATAGTAATTCACTAGCAGCTCATTTTCAGGACAAGGTTACTAAGATATATTCTGGTTTTCCTTTGTCCCCTCCTCAGGAGATGTTGGATAAGCAGGCTGCAAATTCCCCTCCTATTAGGACCTCGCTAAATACTTTTTTACCTCTTACAGATGCTCAAACTTTTAAACTCCTATCTAATATTAAATCTGGCTCCCCCCGGATCCTGCCCCTCCGGCTATCCTTTTAAGGGCTGCAGACATTATTGTCCCACCATTGACAAAAATACTCAATAACTGTCTTTCTTTAGGTATTCTCCCTCAGTCTCTCAAACATGCTATTATAAAACCTCTTCTAAAGAAGCCAAAGCTTGATCCCTCTGTTTTGGATAATTACAGACCTATCGCTCTTCTTCCCATTTTAGCCAAGATCTTGGAGAAACATGTAAACTTGCAATTGACGAGTTATCTTGAGAGTCATGAGCTCCTACACCCCACTCAAATGGGCTTTAGAGCCCAACATAGTACGGAGTCAGCACTCCTTACGGTGACTGAGTCTGCTCGTCAATTATTAGATCAAGAAGGACATGCTGCTATCATCCTCCTTGATCTTAGTGCAGCCTTCGATACTGTTGATCAACCTCTCCTTGCGACAGACTTTCTAAGGCAGGCTTGGGAGGCTTGGCCCCCTCTTGGCTTTCTTCCTTCCTCATAGGAGGAACCTTCCAAGTCTTGGATCGCTCTTTCTTGTCTGATACTGTTCCTTTGACTTGCGGGGTTCCTCAAGGTTCCTCCCTGAGTCCAACTCTTTTTAATATTTATTTATCATTTTTAACTAAAATAGTCACTCCCCATACCCTTTCAATGGTCACCTATGCTGATGACACTCAATTAGTGGACTCCCTCTTTAGTACTGGGGATTCTTCCTCTGCTAATTTGGCCTGTTGTATGCAGGATGACCCAATCCAAACTTAAATTTAATGATGGTAAATCTGAAGTACTGATTGTAGGCAATGGCTCTCCAGCCTCTCCTTTAGCACTGCATTCGGAGGCCTTCATTAGTCTGCCCCCTCCTAAGGCGCAGGTAAAAAGCCTAGGTTTTATGCTTGATCCCCGCTTGACGATGGAACTACAAGTAAAAAGAATCTCCTCTGTCTGTTTAGGTCTTATTAGATCTCTTAGGAAGATTCTTAGGGGCATATTTATACTCTGTTTGCGCTGGAATTGCGTCGTTTTTTTTTACGCAAATCCGACGCAAAGCTAACTCCATATTTATACTTTGGCGTTAGACCCGTCTAGCGCCAAAGATCTTGGAGTTTGCGTAATTTTTTAGCGTGGACACCTACCTTGCGTTAATGATATGCAAGGTAGGCGTTCCCGTCTAAAAAATGACTCCAAGGCATGTGCGCCTTATTTAAACTCCCGTGCAAAAATGACGCACGGGAGTGGGCGGGTCAAAAAAAATGACGTCCAGCCGCTTTTGCGTCATTTTTTAACGCCTGGTCAGGGCAGGCGTTAAGGGACCTGTGGGCTCGGAAGGAGCCCAGAGGTGCCCTCCCATGCCCCCAGGGACGCCCCCTGCCACCCTTGCCCACCCCAGGAGGACGCCCAAGGATGGAGGGACCCATCCCAGGGAACTTAAGGTAAGTTCAGGTAAGTATTTTTTTTTTTTTTGTGTGGCATAGGGGGGCCTGATTTGTGCCCCCCTACATGCCACTATGCCCAATGACCATGCCCAGGGGACATACGTCCCCTGGGCATGGCCATTGGGCAAGGTGGCATGACTCTGTCTGTGCTAAGACAGGAGTCATTTCAATGGGGGTTGGGAGTAAAAAAAAATGGCGCAAATCGGGTTGAGGCCAATATTTTGCCTCAGACCTGACTTGCCCCATTTTTTGACGCCCAAGCTCCATTTTCCCCTACGCCGGCGCTGCCTGGTGTGGGTCTTTTTTTTTGACGCACACGAGTCAGCTGCGCCGGCTAACGTCATTCCATAAATCAGGCGCCCGCATGGCGCTTTGGAATGGCGTTAGCCGGCGTAAAAATTTTGACGCACAACTGCGTTGGCGCAGTTGTGCGTTAAAAAGTATAAATATGGCCCTAAATCTTCTTCCTGTCACAGCCAGAAGAATTCTTGTCCAAGCATTGGTTCTTTCCCGCCTGGATTATGGGAACTCTCTCTATCTTAGTTCCCCAGAGTATGTAATAAAGAGGCTGCAGATTGTGCAAAACGCAGCAGCTAGACTTCTTACTAACTCTCCTAGGCACCTATCTGCCAAGCCGGCTCTTGCAGCACTCTATTGGCTTCCGACCAAACAGCGCATCCATTTTAAATCTATGTGTATCACTCATAAAGCCCTACACAATATGGGTCCATTCTTCTTCAGAAGGCGGATCTTCATTTATGCTCCCCCTAGATACCTGAGGTCATTATCCACTCGGCAGATCTATATACCCTGTGTCAAGAGATCATGGGGAGGTAACTCTTTCATCATCAAGGCTGCCCGTCTCTGGAATGCCTTGCCTTCTGAACTCCGCCACGAACCATCAGAATCTCTTTTTAGGAAGAAGTTGAAAACTATTCTTTTTAGTAGCTCATCTGTTTTTTCCTGTTCCTTCTGAGAATTATGTGTACCTTTAGCGCTGGGATGCCCTAGGGCAGCTATGCGCTCTATAAATCCATAAAACTAAAACTAAACTAAACTAACTCATCGCAAGCCCTTTTTGACGCACACTCGCCCATGCAGGGTTATTTGTGATGCACCCAAGGTACTTTTTCACGCTAACAGTATTAGTGTGTGTTTAAAACTACTTAAAGACTCATTTGGCATTTTTATAATAACTCGACTTGTGTATTGTGGATATTTGTTGTTTTAGTCTTGTTTCGTTTAGATAAATACTTCCTATTTTTCTAAACCTGTGTTGTGTCATTTTGTAGTGATTTCATTAAGTCACTGTGTGTGTTGGTACAAATACTTTACACCTAGCACTCTTAAGTTAAGCCTACTGCTCTGCCAAGCTACCAAGGGGGTAAGCAGGGGTTAGCTGAGGGTGATTCTCTTTTACCCTGACTAGAGTGAGGGTCCTTGCTTGAACAGGGGGTAACCTGACTGTCAACCAAAGACCCCATTTCTAACATAGGGTAAGTATAGTAAAGTAATTTATTTTTTAATTAAAGTGGCATCAGGGGCCCAACTTGGGGCACCCTGCATGGCACAGCGTGCATAGGCCATGCCCAGGGGACACTGGTTCCATGTGCTGGCCATTGGGATGGTGGGCATGACTCCTGTCTTTTCTAAGACAGGAGTCAGGTGGTATGGATGGTTTTGCAGCACAAAATAATGGTAGGCTGGTTAGAGTCATCTTTTTTTACTCTAACCAGCCAAACGTCATTTTTTGGTGCAAAACCCCCTTCTCCCATACTGCCAGCCTCACCCAGCTAATGTCATTTTTTTTACGCTAGCCCACCCTTTGCACCGGCTTGCGGCATTCCATAAATATGGCGCCCGGCTGGTGCTCATGAATGACGGTGTTAAACGTTTTGGTGCAAAACTGCGTTAGTGCAGTTTTGCACCAAAAAAGTATAAATATGCCCCTAAGTGCTCAAATACCTCTTCAGAGTCAAGATATCATAAAAGTGATTTTCATAATTTTCACCAGCTCCTGGACGTGAAATACTTCCAGAAGTTGCAAAGTAAATTTCAAACAAGCCCAATTCTCCAAAACTTACCAGTTTGTCCAGTGGTATTTCAAGATAAGCATGGACTTGCTGAGCTCTGGACAACACAACTGCATCGGGCATGCTACAATCCACAAGTAACCCCACCATGCTCACCACCAAACACATCTTGGTCTTGCCACAGTTAAAGCTGAGTGACCACTCATCGAGGGGAGACAATTCTCTTCACCAAATCATTTTTGGAAGGTACAATCTGGTTCAGACTAACAGCTTTTTTGTCTACCAGGTCAGGTTTACTTATTAAAAGCCTTGGTGCTAGTAGCCCACTTTTGTTTTTTTGCTAGCCTATCCATTTTCAGCCTTTACCCCAGCTCACACTAGCAACATTTTTTTAATGCTAATGTGGTGTTAGGTAGGCATTTCTGATGCCCCATATTCACAAAGTGCTAGCATTGCACCACTTTGTATATCCTTGTGCCACATTATGCTTGTGACAGTCATAATGTATGCAAAGCGGGCGTTCCCCCACAGGGAGGCTGCAAAAAATGGCACAGTGAAATCTACACATTGAAGGTGTTAAAATGACAGACCCATAATAACCTATGGGACACCCTAGATTTTTGCTGGACTAGCACCATAATTAATGGCACTAATCCACCAAAGCACCACAATAGCATCATAAATTCTGATGTTATTGTGCTATTGTGTGCCATGGTGTGCTGTATTGTAACTAAGGGCAACACAAGAAAAGTGAGACATTAGTACTGATGCACCACTTTCTTGTAGATCTGGCCCAATGAGTGTGAAAGCAGTTTTCAGACTTCTAGATACACACTAATCTTGAAAACAGAATGCATTTTAACACCGAAATAGACTACACCAGCCTTACCCTCTTTCATGCAGAAAAATAGATTGGGATCTCTTCAAAGAATTAACTGGCCCTACTGACATAATACATGCTTAAAATACATTGGCACAGCTTCACAACTATCTTCTCACTGTATGAAAAACATTAAGCTAAAAAAACTTTAAAAAGCTGGTTATTCTACAATGCATCATGAACGCTTGGCAACATTTTTCTTTCAATGATAGCCAATATAAAACAAATACACATGATATCATTAAATAATTAAGATAACACTCACATTTTCAAAATTTCAGCGTTTTATACAGAGACGGCTAGCAACTTTTCAAATATGATGTTCTACCACAAAGAGAAACTCTTCTCTTTAAACAGCTGCATCTGAGACTCAATTTGTATGTATATTTATATATACATATATATGTGTATATATATATATATATATATATATATATATATATATATGGAGCATACATATATATGTATATATAGATGTATATATGTATATAAGACTTTTATTTCAATATATAATATATATATCTTTTTTTATTCAAATAGAAAGCCAAACGTTACAGGGACATTATAGTTTGGCTCACATTTTAAATGTACAAAACCATAGAACTTCAGCAGTTAGAGTTAGAGTTACTTCAAGTAACTATAACTCGTGCCCTCGTCATGCACAATTTTCTTCTCAATTATTTTACTGCAAATGTTACATTGATATTATCAATGATGTTATCAAAGATGTCATAAGTATTGCAATATGTGAGGTAATTAGCAGTGCATGGCGAGGGCACGAGTTATAGTTACCATAGACATCAGTTGTAGTTACTTGAAATAACTATAACTGCTAAATTTCAAAAGTATGCCCCAATATTTCTTTTCAATTCCCCACTCAATGCTCAATGCTCTTTCAAAGGCAAAAAAAACATTTTACTATATCATCCCCTTCTGCAAAGGGATGAACAACTCCTTTTGGGAGAAAGGTTTCTCTCTCAACACTTGTATGCTGCCACCAGAGATGGGCTTTAGGCCCAACGCTTTTCTTTTTGCTTCAGTTTTCATAAGCTAGGGGGCAGATGTAAAAGCCCCTAGTGCCTAATTGCGCCACATTAGCATAATATTTTTTTTGCTAATGTGGCCGAACGAGGCCAAAATCGCGGCGTCAAATTTACAAAGTGGCATAATCCATGCATTGCACCACTTTGTAACCCTTTGCCTGTGCCAGGCATAAGGTATGCAAAGGGGACCGTCCCCCGTTAGTGGGGCTAAAAAATAGCGCAATGAAATCTAAGAGATTTATTTGTGTAATTTCTTTCGGCACTTCTAATGCCTCCTCAGAGCACACATTAAAATGAGGCACACCATTGTTTGTAATGGGCTTCAATGGGCTGTACAAAATTAGCATAAAAAGTATTGGTGCTAATCCTGCAAAGTCCAAACGAAAGAGAGCGAGCGCCCTCCTGTCTTTACCACCCCAAGGGGACAGGGCACCATAACACAGTGAAAAAGCAAAACTCCCCAAGGGGAAAAAAACAATCACCACACAATCTCAAATATTCAATCACTCAAATGATCAATCTCAAATAAAGGAATCTAATGATAATAATTTAATAATACAATCCCAGACAATTAAAAAAAACAATATAACAACAGTCCCAATAAAAAAAAAATGTAAATAAAAAATCACATATAAAAGAAAAAATCCAACATGGGGAAGACAAAAGAAGACATCTACTATGGTCTATTGTAGGTACACTGTCCCAATTCTGGTAAATATAGGCTAATCGATTTCTGTCACCAATCCTTGTTCGAATCAGGCCTACTCCTCTAGGTACAGTAATGTTAATTAGCGTCAACGCATTTCAGTGGTCTTTCAGATCCTTTCACCACCTTCTTCAGGACTAAAGAAGGTACTCCCCACAATTTTTAACCAAATCTAAATAAACAAGCAAACAAAAGAACAAACTTAAAAATTCACCAAAACCTTTACATATCCTTCGAAATAGCCCCCCATTACACTCACTCACCCCGAATGTTATTAAAATACCCAACGTTTATAATTAAATCTAGATTCCTTTATAGAGACCCTCACCAGAAAAAAAGAATTCTTTGTCAACTTTCCACAAACACTCTTTAAGGAGAGAATATATAGATGTAAAAATATATATATCCTATTCCCCAACCACTCACCTCCATCAAAGGCAAAGCAAACCCTCATACCGATCCATAAATTAATATGTGTAGTGTCCTTTGCTTCACAATAGTCTTTCAAAGATTAAATTCTACATGGGCAGAATAAAATCAGTTAATAGATTACCACAATCTCCTCATTTGAATCTTACAATAATTGAAACATCTGTGGGTATCTAAATTGTGTCCAATGTTAGTAATCCACAACATACACAATCCATTAGTTTTCACCATATTCCGTGCACATAACCATAGATATGTGAATAATAAAAAAATAAAAAGATAATTGATTTAAAAACATATCAATGTTCTCCATGGGGCTTATCATAAAAATAAACTCCCTACATGAACATATAAAATAAATAAAAAAATACTGCAATCACATCCATAAAACCTTCTAATAATAAAATTATTTAACTTTTCAACCCCATGCAGAACCCAATTATTTATCATATATAGTGTGTATCCCAATAGGGAATAAAATCAGCTTCATGATACCCTCCAGAGTGAAACCCAGTTTAGTGAAACACAACATTATAAGTACCTCCAACTTGCGCATGCCTCGAAGGTCGAAAACATTCCCCAACCCCTTCTGACTTCTCACCACTAGAGGGTAGACGTTTGATGGAGGAAATACCAGAACAGGCCATCTCCGTGGTCTACTAAACTATTAATAACAACATCCCTGTCACACTTTTGAAATTTGGGATTAAATGGGTATCTGATGCAGGTGATCTGGAAGAGTTGGACTGGGATGCTGCACTAATGGTTCCATTGGAAGTGTAAATAAAATCTAGATTAAGGCTTATTCAGCTTAAAGTTCTACACCGTGTTCACTATGATAGATCCCGATTACACACGATGGGCAGGGTGACCTCTCTGGAGTGCTTACGATGCGGAGAGCAATGCAGAGATTTCTACCATACGCTGTGGACATGCCCCAATATACACACATACTAGCACAAAGTACTCCTGGAACTGAGCAAAGTAATAGGGATGGCAATACCAGATGAACCTAAGTTTGTACACCTAGGCATACCTAATTATATAGAACTTCTGAGAATGAAACTAATTTTTTGTAACTTGTGACTGATGATTGCAAAGCATGACCTGGCCAAGCACTGGGGAGCCCCTGACATATCTAGAATGTCTAATTGGAAAACTGGCATGGAACTTTATGTGTATCAGAGAGGGTAACCTATAAGAGTAGAGGTTGTACCCGTATATTCCGCAAGATATGGGGTAGCTGGATGAACTATTATGGTTTAAATGAGCAATATAATGTTGAAGAGATACCTCTGTCACAGAATCACTAATACCAAAATCCTGTCTCATTGTATTAATCGATTCACTGTAAAGCTTTTACCTTCTTCTCTATCTGATGTATGAAAATACCATGACTTATTTAATGGAATGATGACATCTGCTCATTGTTCTCTTTTTCCCAACTGTGTCCTTGTTGTACTATCTTTAAAAAACAAATACAAATATTTTTTTTAAATCTGTAAATAAATATCATCCATAAAATTATTGACTTCCTCTACCTAACAAGTAAAATCACAAATATTGAGAACACAGATATTGTTGCTATAAATAGCAATTTTTCCTTATATCGAAAACATAAGTATTAGGAACAAACATATTGTCATCCTTAAATAAACATATTACGGCCTTCATTATGACATTGGCAGTAAATCCCACTTACTGCCATGCTGACAGCTGCCAACATACCGCCGCCGCGGCGGATATCCGTTCACCATATTATGACACAAACACACACACCAATCCGTCACTATTCAGCCACAGACACAAGTCCGCCACACCAAAGATCAGTGATAAACTGGTGGTATCCAAACCCACATCATTACGCCAGCAGAACAACGCCCATCACATTATGAACCACGAATCACCACGGCGGACATTCAACTGGCGTAAACCATTGGCGGTATATACCTGTGCACTCAAAATACACACACACAAAACAACACTACATTGGTCAATTTAAATAACACACACCAGACACCCATATACACACCATGCCCACACACCCACACTACTACAAAACACACACCTGCATTACCCATAACCCTGTACGACTACAAATAATTGCCACCAGAGAGAGACAGCAAGACCACTCACACAACCAGAGCCACATACCACTCACACCTATACACCACTCACGCACCCCACATCACACACCCCAGTACATTACCCTATACACCCTCACCTACACACCTTACACAACAACCATGGCACCACAAAGACACCCCCGATTCTCAGAGGAGGAGGTAAGGGTCATGGTGGTAGAGCCTCAGCTATTTGGATAACAGGTGCAGCAGATATCTATAGCTAGGAAGACGGAGCTTTGGCAGAGAATCGTGGACAGGGTCAACGCCGTGGGAGAGCACCCAAGAACCAGGGATGACATCAGGAAGAGGTGGAATGACCTACGGGGGAAGGTACGTTCCATTGCAGCAAGACACCAACTCGCTGTACAGAGGACTGGCGGTGGACCCCCACCTCCCCCCCACAACTCACAACATGGGAGAAGCAGGTTTTGGCAATCATGCATCCTGAGGGCCTGGCCAGGGTAGGAGGAGGACTGGACTCTGGTAAGTCAACTTTATACTACTACTACCCCCCTACCTGCATGCCATCACATACCCTCACCCTCACTCCCATGACTCCACCACCTCCCACACACCCCACCATCACATCCCACTCATTCCAATGCCAAGCCCTGCACACACTACCAATGCATGGACATCACTCACAACCCTGCATGGACACCTACCACCAAAGCATGCACAATACAGAGAATCAGCTAGCCCACCATATACCAGCTTACACAAGTGAAAGCTGCCAGGGCAAATACAACCAAATAGGGCAACCCACCGATTCACAATATGTCACACACAGAAACAACAATACTTCATTTACATTCTCACAGGTATTTCAGCCAATGTCACCGGAGAAGAGGTGCCAGCACTATCCAGGCCCCCAACTGAAGAGGCCCACAGTGATGACAGCAACTCTGGTCCCCTGGATCTGGAGGACCAACCTGGCCCATCAGGGACCTCTAGACAGTTGGTTACCCAGGCCCAGTCACACACCACCAGAGAGCCTCCCCCATCTGGAAACACCACCACAGCACCCACCCAGCGTACCCACACCTCTGTCCCCAGGGCATGTCAATCAGCAGTGTGTCCACCTCTACAGAGACCCCAGTGCACACCTCATACCCAAGACAATCAGAGACCTGGGGTCAATGGCAATGGGCACATGGTTCAGGGGACAGAGGCACAGAACAACAGGGAAACTGGGAGGAGTGCTGTGCACCAGGGGGAGGACAGCACCAGGGAACCGACTCTCCATGAGGCACTCACCAAGATCCTGGGAACTTATCAACATTCCCAGGACACGATGGGCCAGATCCTGGACAACGTGCAGGAGAACAGGCGGCTGCAGGTAGGACAGTACCAGGGGATCAGGGAGAACTTGCAGGCTATCAACACTACCCTGGTTTCCATTGCAGGGGTGCTAGGAGAAATGGCCAACATTATGAGGGAGGCAGTCTCACAACAGCGGGCCCCTGCCACTGGCCAGACATCTGAACTGCCTTCCACCTCCGTTGCCGCTAGTGGACAGGAGGCCCCGCAACAGGACTCACAGGCCACCAGCACCCCTCCCCCAGCGGAAGGAGAGCCACCCCACAAACATTCCCTGTGATTCAGGCAGAAGCCAGTGACACTTGCCAAGACCACCGCCAGGAAATGAAAAAAAAAGTCCCCCTTGTGTCCCACTCAGTCACCTTGTCCACCTTGAACTGCCATTGCTCCCCTTCCTATGTCCCCATGGACAATGCACCTGTGCTACAAATAGACTGGAACAATACCCTGGACTTTCCTCCACCATCACTCCATTACTTGTACTTGCTCCTCTTCTTCTTAGCACTTCAATAAGCACCCTTGGAAAAAAAGCAAGTATGGAATATGTTACATTTTTAAAGTATGTATTCGCTTTACCAGGTTCAAACATTGCAATTCAACTGTACAGTAATTGTGCACATAGGAAAGACCTGTATTTGGCTGCAGTGATCACACCAGGAGCAATAGTGGGGCACCAACATCTGTAAAATGAATTGCCAAAGGGTACAGTAAGTGGGCATAGAAGAGGAAATAACAGCATGCAAGTGCCAAAGATATACAAAATATTGACGATGAAATGTGAAGTAACACTCTTTTACCTGTGTGTCATTGGAAGTATTGTCGTATCACTGCTGTTCTGCTGTCCTCATCCTCTGCCTCCTCATCCTCACTGTTCACAGGATCCACTGCTGCCACACGGCCATCTCCAGCCTCCTCCTGCAGAAAAGGCACACAGCGTCTCAAGGCAAGGTTGTGCAACATGCAGCATGCCATAATTATCTGGCATACCTTCTTGGGTGATTTGCACAGGGATCCACCTGTTAGATGGAGGCACCCGAACCTGGCTTTCAGGAGGCCAAAGGTTCTTTCGATTATCCTTCTTGTTCGCCCATGTGCCTCATTGTAAAGTTCTTTTGCCCTTCTCCTGGCATTCCTCACAGGGGTCAGTAGCCATGATAGGTTGGGGTAACCAGAGTCACCTGCAAATATCAAGGGACAACATTTAGCCACACTGTCCCATATGGCCCATACCATACCCATACACCTACACTTACTGGGTGGGAACCAGGGTTCATCTATTAGCCACACCCTGTGCCTTTGTAGTTGGCCCATCACATTTGGGATGCTGCTATTCCTCAGCATAAAGGCATCATGCACCGACCCAGGATACTTAGCATTGGCATGGGAGATGTAATGGTCTGCCAAGCACACCACCTGTCCATTCATGGAGTGAAAACTCTTACAATTTCTGTACAACTGTTCATTGTAAAAAGGGGAGGGGAGGGGACAAATGCAATATGAGTTCCATCAATGGGGATATGTCCCATTGCATATAAGTCAGCCTTCACTGTGGCCAAATCCTCCACCTGGGGAAGAACAATGTAGCTGCACATGTGTTTAATCAGGGCAGACAACACTCTGGTCAGCACTATTGAGAATATTGGCTATGACATTCCTGCTCCCAAGCCCACTGTCATTTGGAAAGAACCAGTTGCCAGGAAATGGAGCACTGATAGAACTTGCACAAGAGGGGGGATCCCAGTGGGGTGACGGATAGCAGATATCAGGTCAGGTTCCAACTGGGCATACAGCTCAGTGATTGTGGACCTGTCAAGTCTATAGGTCCATCCAGTGTTGCCAAGTCCACCAGGTGTCTGTACACAGGGATATGTCTCCATCTCCTATTCATCCGCAGCGGTAGCAAACTAAGGGACAAAGGAGTGAGGAGCCGGTCACAAACTGAACATTGGAGCCACAACAATACAATGCATGATGTCAATTTGTATTGGTAAGTGGGATTTGTCCTGTATGTCTGAATTTTAACTGTGACGCAGTTATTATCCAGGGCCTGCACCTGCCCTGAAATGGAGTCCGCCTGTCCTGTGTGGAGGGACAGGTGGAAGTGAGGTAATTCCGCTGACGTTGTGGCCGTTATGGAAGGTGGTTGGGAACTGCTGTGCAACTCCTCATGGGTTAACATTGGACCCTATGGGGTACAGTGGCCAATGGTGATCTACGCCGGTAGTGACGGTATGCACCGCCATGGACGTGACTGCCATTTTCTATCTGATTCCTCACTTGCTACCTGACATTCAACAGGAGAGGACCTACACCTCATGCGCTGCTGTGTCCTGTGTCTGGAACTTACCATGGCGCATGTGACTGGGGAAAGGGCCACTGCCTTCACCTCAGCGGAGTTGGAGCGACTGGTGGATGGGGTCCTACCCCAGTAAGGACTGCTGTATCGGCCTCCATACCAACAGGTGAGTACACTGTGAGCACAATGCATGTGGCATGAATGCATGGAGTGGTGTGTGTGAAGGCCTCGTGTAAGGGGGTTGAATGCATGTCCTCTGGGCGGCGTATTGGTTGTGTACTGGGCCATGTGTGTCCAAATGGTGATGTGTAGGGTATAGTGGGCCATAAGTGTAACAGGCAGGACTGTCTGACTGATTCTATTTTCCTGTGTGTATTAGGTCAGCGCCCATCAAAATAAGGGTATATGGTGTGCCATCGCCAAGGACATGCGGACCATGGGGGTCTCTGGCAGGCGGAGCACCCACTGTTGGAAATAGTGGGAGGACCTTAGACGCCGGGCATGGAAGACGGCAGAGGCCCAGCTGGGGATGGCCTCCCAACGAGGAAGGGGTGCCTGTCGAACCCTGACCCCCCTGATGGCCCTCAAACTAGTGGTGGCCTCTCCTCAGCAGGATGGGCGGTTGAGGGCATCACAGCAGCCACAAGGGGGTGAGTACAGTCCCCAGCATTACAACTTACACATGGTAGGGTGGTATCCGGGTGGTGGATGTGTGTCAGTGGGTGCCCCTAGCCCAGGCCTGACATTGCAGAGTAGGTCCTCTGGTGGCAAGGGTCCTGAAGGGATAATCATGCTACCTAGCTTGTAGGCTTCCACAACTGGTCAGGGTTGCGTGGGTCCCAGGTGTGCTGCATTTGGCAGTGTGTGCCCCTCCCCATGCCTTGGTGGCTAGCAAAATACCTGGTAGTGCAATGTATAGTGTGTAGGGCTGTTCCCTGTGTGTGAGAGTGGTGTGTACGCCAACGGTGGTGTTGGTGCAGCCATTGACCAGGTGTATCCTTTGTCTCCCCCCCCTTTTTGTTTTGTCACCCTGTCCTTATGTGCATTAGCATCATCTGGCGGAGGAGCAGTGGCACCGGCAGCAGAGGGATCTGCATCCCACAGGACCCAGGAGGCAGAGTCCACCGACGGTGAGGGCACCAGTGTGAGGGAGGGTGAGTGGAGCACCACGGCAGAGACTGGAGGGTACAGCTGAGATACAGATACCTGTTCCGATGGAAGCACACCTCTGTGACCACCCCAGCTACAGGTACAGCCACCAACCCTGTACCAGCACCTCCATCCCAGCAGCCCCTCATTGAGTTGCCTGTGCCGGCTCACCCAGGAGGGTGGACATCTCCTTTGCCCCAGGCATCACTGCCCCCGCCCCAGTGATCTCTGCTGCCCTGAGTGAGGAGGTTATTGACCTCCTGATATCCATCTCTGTAGGGCAGTCAACCATTGTGAGTGCATCCAGGGGCAGGCAGCCCAAATGCAACAAACTAATGCATTTCTAGAGGGCATTCACACTGGCTTGGTGGCCCAACTGAGATTGATCAAGGCTCTAGCCTCCTCTCTGATGGCAGCCATTGTCCCTGTTTCTACCCTCCCCCCCTCCAACTTCCTCTTCCCAATCCCAATCCCATTCCCCTCAACCCCAATCTATCCCAAGCACACAGGCAGACGAGCAGGCATACAAAGCAACACACAAGAGTGACACCAGCAAACACAAGCACCACACATCATCCCACAGGCACTCACACAAATACCATCCAGATGCAGACATACCAACATCCACAATTTCCTCTGATTCCCCCTCCTCCTCCACCTCCATCCCAGTTGCGTCTACACTCACACCTGCATGCACTACATCCTCATCCATCACCACCACATCTAGAAGAACACAAACCTCACTGGCAGACACCTCCAGAACAGCCATGCACACATCCCCTATGTCCATTCCCATTGTGTCTGTCCCCCCTCCTAAAGTGCACAAACGCAAGCACTCAGACACCCAACAGCCATCCACCTCACAACAGCAACCTGCCCATGCACCTGCACCCAAAATCACCAGACAGACACGTCCTACAACCACTCCCTCTTCCTCCACTCCCAAACCTTCTCCCTCTTCCCGCCCCAATGTCCCTAAGAATCTTTTCCTCTCCACCATTGACCTCTTCCTTACCCCTCCCCCCCATTCTTCCCATCTGGCCAGGGTGGCAAAAAGCCAGGCAAGCACCTCAGCCACTCAGTCCACGGGCCCAGTAGTCTCCACACCCACTCGTGTTGGGAAAGGATCCAGGGCACTTGTGCAGAGGGTGAAGGAGCCTGCATCAGGCAGCCTCAAGGAAAGGGTGCCTGCCCCAGCTGCTGTTCGGAAGGGCAAGGAGCCAGCCCCAGCTGCTGCAGGAAGGGCAAGGAGTCAGCCCCAGCTGCTGCAAGGAAGGGCAAGGAGACAGCACCAGCTGCTGCCAGGAAGGGCACGGAGCCAGTACCAGCAGACAGGAAGGACAAGGGCCTGGGGCAGGGGCTCAGATGGAGCCCCCACCATCAACCATGGTTGTGAAGCTGTCCGAGTCCGCCAGGGATGGGCTGTTGCTTCCCCCCACCAGCAGCAGCAGCACCACCACCACCACCGAGCAGCCATCTGAGGCTGCAAGGTATGGGCCATAGCTTCCCCCCACCAGCAGCAGCAGCACCACCACCACCAGTAGGCAGCCGTCCAAGGCTGTAGGGTATGGGCAGGAGCTTCCCCCCACCAGCAGGACCAGCAGCATCACCACCACCACTGAGCAGACATCAGAGGCTGCATGGATGGGCAGGAACTTTCCTCCACCAGCAGCAGCACCACCACCACCACCACCACTGAGCAGCCGTTCGAGGCTGCAGGGGATGGGCAGGAGCTGCCCCCCACCAGCGGCTGCAGCAGCACCACTATCACCACTGAGCAGCCATCACCGCTGGCAGACGGTATATAGTCCTGCCCCCATGGGCTGAGGTGCAGCCTGGCCCCTGCTTAACTAGTGGGTATGACACCCACTTGAGAGACTGTGACCTTGCACTCCCCAGGATCAAAAGCACAGGGCACAATGCCCCCTCCAGAACCAGTGGGTAAGACACCCACCAACCCAGGCTCCCCAGGATCAAGAGCACAGGGCACAATGCCCCCTCCAGAACCAGTGGGTAAGACACCCACCAACCCCAGCGTCCCCAGGATCAAGGGCACAGGGCATGTTGCCCCCTCCAGAGCATGTGGGAAAGTCACCCACTTGTGAGACTGTGGCCTTGCACTCCCCAGGACCAAGCACAGGGCACGTTGCCCCCTCCAGAGCATGTGGGCAAGTCACCCACTTGTGAGACTGTGGCCTTGGACTCCCCACGACCAAGCACAGGGCACGTTGCCCCCTCCAGAGCATGTGGGCAAGTCACCCACTTGAGAGACTGTGGCCTTGCACTCCCCAGGACCAAACACAGGGCATGTTGTCCCCTCCAGACCATGTGGGCAAGTCATTCACTTGTGAGACTGTGGCCTTGCACTCCCCAGGACCAAGCACAGGGTACGTTGCCCCCTCCAGAGCATGTTGGGCAAGTCACCCACTTGAGAGACAGTGGCCTCGCACTCCCCAGGACCAAGCACAGGGCATGTTGCCCCCTCCAGAGCATGTGGGCAAGTCACTCACTTGTGAACTGTAGCCTTCCACTCTGCAGGACCAAGCACAGGGCATGTTGCCTACTCCAGAGCATGTGGGTAAGTCACCCACTCGAGAAACTGTGGCCTTGCACTCCCAGGAACAAGCACAGGGCATGTTGTCCCCTCTAGAAAAAGTGGTCTTGTTCAATCTGCCGGCTGAGATACCCCCCATTCCCCATCCCCCTGAGGTGCCTTTCTATTTTCCAATTGATGCCCCTGCAGTGTTCTCTCCGTGTTGGTACAGGTGACAAGTGGGGCCTTGGACTTTGGCCTGTGGGCCTATGGCCCACGCACACTGAGGACTAGACAGTATCCCTTGAACTGTACATGTGTATATACCAGTTACATTGCTTATTTCTTATTTCTACTGTGTTGATCTTATTACACTCACTTTTGTAAATTCATGTTGTGCTTGCATTATTCATCTGAGGTGCGGGGTATATATTTTTTTATTACTGCAGCTGATTGTGTGTCTGGTGTTGAGGGTGGGGGTGTGTGTTGTGCATGTGTGTGTGTCACTCTTTTTTTCCTCCGCCCTCCCTTGTGTGCAAGGCAGCTGTACTCACCATCGTCGTCTTCGCCGTTGTTGGTGTTTGTGGTGGAGCAGCACATAGAAGAGCATGGGAAAGACATGCAGCTCAGGCTCCATGGCGGCGTGGTTGTTCCCTGTGTCTCCACTGGTGAGTCCTTTCACTTCTGTGCATTGTTTCTGCCAGGCTTTTGCTGTCGTTGGTACAGCCCTGGAAAAGGTGGAGGATTGTATGGTCTTAATATGCCGACCGTGATGGAGCCCTTCTAGGCTACACCCCGCGGGAGGCCTCGGTCAAAAGTTAACCTTCCGTCTTAGTCGTTTTCCTGAAGATTTTCTTCAGTGGAACCAAATCGCCAATCCAATCCGACCTCCTAGAACTCTTCCTCGGATACTCGTCACGGGAGCCCGCTGTGGAGATTTTTACCTTCAGGCTTATTCATTTTTTCGAGGTGAAAATCCTTTGACCTGGGCAAGCCTGAATCTTGATCCGACGTCCCTGGATCCCTTTTCGGATACACTGCCTTGGAGGTGCCTGTCAACTGTCTACGTTCGGACTAAATCACTTTTTCTGAGATTTTCTTCACTGGGACAAACCCGCAAGTCAGGCCGGGTTGTGGTTGAGGCAAGCAGTCTAGAGTTGCTGCGGAAGGTCGGTCCCTTTATGGAGCTTTTTTCCAAAAGTTCTCCAAACTTCTCAAAACTTCTGGATCTTCTTCCAGATGTTCTATTAAGGTTATTTTGAGGCCCACAACTCACTGCAAGGTTCCAGAAGCTCTGAGATGCTTCTTGAGGGTGCGGACTACAACTCCCAGAATGCACCTGGTGCAAACTCCAAATTGGCCACTGCACAGTGGTCAGCTGGTCAGTTTCCTCAGTAGTTGGTGCAGGGGACGCTAGTTAGCAATTTTTCACCTCTAGCAAACAGGGAGTCCCTCCTTGAACCAGTTAAAGCCAAGCAAAGTCCTTCTTGTGGTGATGCCCAAGTGTGCAGCTGGTGCAGTCCTCCAGAGTGCAGTGTCCAGGTGCAGGTCAGGGGTCTAGCAGGGCAGTTCTTCTTCTCTTGTAGTTCTTTCTTGTTGGAATCTGGTAGGGAACTGAGGTGTGGGTGCAGTTCAGCCAGTTTTATCCTTGCTCCTGGGTGAAAAACAGGGGGTCCTGGTTCTCCAATCATTTTCAGGGTTCTTCCCCCTGTGATGACCACTGCCTAGGAAGTGTGTCAAAAATCATTCCCAGGGACCAACATTCCTAAAAAATTGTTCATGTCTGAAAATGATTTTAGGAGGTTACATCTGGCTGAGCCCACTGGTGTGGCCAAAAATCATAAACACACCCCTCACCTGCCCTCTCCTTATCTAATCAAGGGAGCACCTAATTGTCTGGGTTTGCAGGATGTGAGGGAGGTGCTGGGTTGCTCCCAATGTCCTTCCCTGCCTTTGAAGACTAGTTTGACAGCCCTCCCCCCTTCCTGCTTCCCCATCTGCTGAGGGAAGATCTCCTCCCCCAGGCACGTCTCTTTGTGTTGAGCCCAGGCCACTTCATACATCAAGGCAGGATGGTCAGGCTGCCAGAGGCTGGCCATTCACAGCAAAGCAGCAAAACACTACAGGGCTGAAGTTGCAACTTTTTAGGTAAAATTAAAAATTCTTTACCTGAACAAGTTATATTAAATCCATCAATTTCAAGTTGTGGATTTAGTATAACAATCAATTTGGTACCAAACTTGAGCTATCTGCCACTTAAGAGGAATTTATAAATTAAAATAAAGTCTCCCCGTTCTAGCCTATGGAGGCCATTCACTACCATGAGGGCAAATCACATTTGGCTGTTTTACCTCACCAGGGCTTATAAAACTATATTGGTAAGGTCCCTGCTTAAAGTTACATGGCACCCAGCCCTAGGGGCACGTAGGGCACATCTTAGGGGTGACTTATATGTAAAAATAAGGAAGTTTAAGACTTTGGAACTACTTTTAATTCCAATGTTGAATTTGAATGTAACTTTAATTTAAAAGCAGTCAGAAAGACAGGCAGCCTTTAAAATGACACTTGGCACCTCAGCAGTGCACCTATGGGTGTACCACCTATGCTGGGGTCCCTAAACCTACAGGCCCTAACATATACTAGGGACTTATAGGAAGGTTGACTTAACCAATTATAATTAGCCTAATTTGCATACTCATTTTATTCAGACCACAGGACCTGGGACTGGTTAGCAGTATCCAGGGCACCGTTAAAGTCAGGAAAACACCAGCAAAAAGTGAAAAATGGGTGCAAAAGGTTAGGGGGCCTCTGCAATCAGCCCTGTTTTATCACACTATATATAGCATACATTATTAAAAAACCTAAAATAGAGTTTACCAGAGAAGGACATAACTGATACAAAAATTCAAACTAGAGCTAAATTAACCAATAAAATCAAACTATAAACCACTTTAACCAATAAAATCAAGCAGCCAATTAAATTAACAACAAAAAAGGTACACTATACTTATTGGCAGGAAGTACTGCGGGCTCTTAATATGGCCTCAGCATAGACCATGCAGTTGGAGATTGAACAGGTGCTGTTGGGCATCCTGCCATTTCCCCCTAACAAAAACTCAGCAGAAATCTTGTCCTCCTGGGGTTGCTCTTAGAGAAGCAACGTATCATTGTTAAATAAATTAGTCCATTGCCTCCTGCTTGTGTGGCCTGGAATAGAGATATCTCTAAATGGATGATTGCAGGGGAGGTGAGAATAAAGCATGTTCAGAGGGATGAAGAGTTGGAAGATGACCTGTATGCCTGCTACGATATGCTGTCTGATTTTAAAGAGCAGCGAGTTGAGCCCCTACTAAGGGTTTTGGGGAGTTTGATGGCAGGTGAGGGATGGGAAGGTTCTAATCCACACGTACACACACTATAAACCTTCACAGATGATCCATGTTGCACTTCATGTGAGACCACCTTCAGGACCTTACATAAGAATGAGAGGGGGTCAAAAGGTTTTAATATGTTCATTGGGTATGGCTACAGTCCATTAATCCCGATTTCAGTGACTGTTTCTTGCTTGTAATGAATCAGGGTTGATACTCTGTTGCAGCATATGTATGCTACTTGTGAAGTGGTTGATAAGGATGGTGTCCTGTTACTGTATGATCAAAGTGGCAATGCATTTATCTGCTTCCTTGAAAGTACAGTGCCACATCTGGAAACTTTCAATAAAACTTGTTTTTAATAAAACATAAAAGGTACATTAATGTAATGAACTCACTATTTAAAAAATGACAAACACTGTAAGATGAGGAAACTCTGCTGGATTCTCTGACCAGAACCCTAAATACATATGTATATCTGAACAACTGCCTAACCAAGTAAGTAAAACATATTTAAAACAAACATTACTTGTAAACCTAAGAATGCAAAGTAGCAACTAATTAATAAAGCATTCCCCAACTTCTATCTTTTTACATCTACTTCCTAAAAAGAAAACATCACAACTTGGAAAAGTAAGCTACCAGGAAAAACACACCTATCACAAACCAACAAAAAGATATAACAAAGCGAGTATACAAAAATTATTTAAAATATGTAAACTCACCCCAGTCAATAAAAACCCTATTAACCTCTGCAGACTACCAACAAAATTAACATTTAAAATTAAACTGACACTTTTTTGTATCCAACAGAAAAGAAAGCACCTGCTCCACATTAGATCACCATCAATGGAAATTCGAAAAACAGTGTGAACATCTAAAAAGAAAAATCATGAAAGTATGCAAAATAGAAGTTGCTGCATAATTTTACATGTGAATAATCCATGTGCAAATTTTAAAATGTAAATATGTATGCTGTTATGCTTCTTTCAGATACAATGAGAGTAAAATATATACCATCATTGAAAAACGCAAGTACTAAGTCGCATGGGATACACCTACAACCATCAGCAAGAATCCTTCTACCGACAGAGAAAAACCTAAACATTTAACAATGGCAAATAATGAGGATGCTTTTTCTTTCGTATGACCACCTAAACAATGAAGCCTAGTATTCTCTACAGCAAATAACGTACTAAAACTAAACCATTGTCAAACCTAGATGATGGATGGGACCTTCCAAATGTTTCTTAAACCATTCACTCAGATATACACCATACATGGTGAATATCAAAACACAAATACCCTTTTATAGGTGTCCTAGTACCAAATAAATAAAGCATCACTTACAACAAACATTTCAACCACATTAAACATAAAACAAATTTTTACCCACAAACAATAACCATAGATTTAGAACAAGCCATGATTCGAACATTTTAAAAAACAATTACCCTAACGCAGCCATGCAAGGCTGTTATTATCATTTCAATCAAAGCATGTGGAAACACCTTTGACAATCTACACTAAGGGTAGATTATTCTACAAAAAGACAGTCAATTTGTCTTTGAAATAAAAATAACTAGCCTATGTCCCTGTAACAGAGGTAGCTAATCATTTTTTTTTTTGATCCTCATATATCTTCCAAATATCCCTCACATGACCGATGGGGGGGAGGCAGCGAAGGTGCTCACCCAACTGCTCACCACCCATCCCTAACCTCGTCACCCCTGTCCGGGACAAACTCTCCACCCAAACTCTAGTGCGGAAAGCAGAGGGAAGAATATAATCATAGGATCACATCCTATCTATTTATACCTCCCCGCTTCCCAACCATTGCTTCAACGGATTCCAAAATCTGGTCCTCTTACAAACTTTATGACAGTCAAACATATGATAGTAAATTAGAGAATTTTTCCATTCGACAAAAGTAGGGGGGGCAGGACTGATCCATTTCCTACAAATCTCCCTTCTTGCCAAAAGCATCATATAAAACAACAGTTTAGCTCCATCTCTACCCATCTTCTGTGTCTCGTATGAACAGCCAAACATCACTATCGAAGGTCTTACCTTTGGGCTTGAGGGAAGAATCTCATTAATTGCATCCCCCACCTCTTACCAAACCGTACAAAGTAAAGGACAGTCCATAAACATATGTAGATCGTCAGCTGATGCAAAAACATACTTCTTACACCTCACCACGTTATCTTGTCACAGCCTGGACAATTTTTTGGGAGTCCAGAAGGCTCTGTGGATAGAAAATAGATGATTTCTCTATAACGCAGCGGGTTTAACGGTGTTATACAGAAGTGTAGTAGATACTTGCCAAATGTCTTTAAGCTGCGGCTCGGGCAAGGACTCCCTCCAGATTTCTTCTGGGATGTTAAATTCCCCATTCACAATATCCAACATCACCCAATACCATCTCAACACTTCTTTCTTCATCGAAATGTCATCTGTTCATCTGCATGTGGTCCACCAGTCTGTTAGTACTTCCCACTTCCTCTGTTACATTCCCAATCCAGGACTTCATCTGAAGGTATTTAAACTTTGACAGCCCTCCTCCTACCTCGATATTAAGGTTATCAAAGTCTCTAAGTTCACCATTATAACAAAGATGTTTCCATTGCAGAAAACCTGCCTCTTTCAGGGGAATAGCCAGGGCGTCTTTAGTCCACTCCGGGGAGCCAGGAGAGTCCCAAATCGGTGCATACGCATTATAATATGACAACTTTGTGATCTTCCTCACCTCATCCCACAGCACTGCCCAATCATATAATATCTTAAATTGATTTTTTTTAAAGAACCTCGGATCCCCAAACTTATACAAGAAACAGGAGAGGGGCGTGGCTGGGAACATGGCGGCCGTCTGAGGAGCCACTCACGGAGGGTGCTGCTCCTGAAAAGATTATGTGAAGATAATGCAAGCCTTACCGGGGGATCGCGAGGCTTGATAAGGTTGACGAAAGGGGTTAATTTTTCCAGTTTTTTGTATCCAGCAGTGGTGTGATGGACGAGGGAGCTGGCGGGGAGACAGCACTCCTGGGAGCGCGGAGCTGCTCCGTTGCTGAGTGCTTCCCTGAAGCTCATTCTGGTCAGAGAGGCAGCGGCTCGTGTTTCCCTCCAGGGAATTCAAGGCAGAGCCAGAACAAGTGTGGATACCGGTGGAAGGAAGAACAGTGCTTTAGGATTGTTCAGCGTGCTGAGGACCTGGCGACTTTTGAGTTTCGTAGGAAAGCACCAAGACTGGAAGGCTTTTTGTTTCAGCCTTATGTTATAAATGTTGTAGAAACTTATTTAGACCTTATGGTGGACAGGGTAAAGGGGCAGGTGGGGTTCGGGAAAGAAGGAGGGAAGGTGGCATTCAAAAATAGTCTTGGTCAAGTAGCGTATTCCCTCCGTAGCGCTAAGAAAAGTAAATCTTCTTCAGTGAGAAATAAGCGGAACAATATAATAGTTCAGTTATAAGGAAACTGGATGCAAAGATTTTTGGTGGATTGAGTTACAGGAGAGCCTGTGTCACCCCTTCAGTTAGGACTTATTTTCGATTACTTCCAGGCTCTCCAAGGGTGTTAGCTGAATATGAAAGAGCTAGACGAAATGGACAGATTAGAGTCTGACGCTAGCTCAGAGGGTAGTGGCTCAGACCTCCGTGTGGATGGGGGGAGTATGTTACAGCACCCTCTTCCTGTGATTCCATAGGGAGGCAAGCAGAAGTGAATGTAGTGCAGGTTTCCCAACCTGTCGAAGAGGATCATGGGCAATCAATTGCAAATATGTTAAAAGCATTATCTGTGGAGCTGAAGAGTGGCTTGGAGACTTCTAATGCCAATCAGATGGAGATAAGGGGATTCTGTGAAGATTTAGGGAAGAAAATTGTTGATTTGGCAGGTCGTACTGCCGCTTTGGAGGAGGAGATGGGGGAGTCAAGAGTGGCGGTGGAAGAAAATAAGGAGCAGATAAGATATTATTTAAAATAAGGAGAAACGGGGTGATGGCTAAAATGGAATCCATGGAAAATAATCTGAGGAGGAATAATTTGAGGTTTCTTAGGGTCCCGGAAGGGCTGGAAGAAGGTGACTTAAAAGGGTTTATGGCTCATCTGATAAAGCAAGAGGTGAATGTGGAAATATCAGAGGAAGACATTGCTAAAGTTATTCAAAGGGTGCACCGGGTCCCGGAAAGAATGCCCCCCAAAAGGGACAGACCAAGAAAAATCTTAGTTTATTTTCAGACATACTGTTTGAAGGAACATATTCTTGCCCTGGCGATAAAAAAGAAATTGTTGATGGTAAATGGATGCCCTTTTGAAATTAGGTCAGACCTTGTGGCTGTGACTTTGAATAAACAGTGAGAGTTGGGTAAAAGAATAGATATTTTGAAAAAAACTTGGGGCTACAGCTCAGTTGAGATTTCCTGCTTCTCTAAAAGTTATGGTAAATAACAAGATGTATAATTTTACGAACTGGAAGGAGGTGGATGAGTTGATTATGAAAATTGAGAAAGAGGGCAGGAATGAGGCAGGTCTAACCTAACATTGGAGTGTTCTCCTGGTGAGGAGGTTTTGTGGGCAATGTCCAAACTTAGGAGCAGTGACCCTCCTCTGACCTAGGTCAGGTCAATGTTTGGGTGGGTTCCCAGGGGAGGAAGGGGATTGGGTGGGGTGCAGGATGAGGGTGGAGGGGAGCACTGGGTGGGGAGTATAATAGTGGTAAAAAAGATAATCTTTGGTGTAAGTAGTTTGGGGGTTAGGGAGGGAGGGGTAGTGATGGCGAGCACTGGGTGGGGAGTATATCACCGGGAAAAAAGATCCTCATTGTGGTGGGTGGACCTGGGGGATGGGGGAGGGATGGATGGGGGGTGGAAGAAGGTAGGTGGTTTGGATATCGGAAAATGGCAATAAAGAACTTGAGACTCCTGTCTTGGAATGTAAATGGTCTCAGGGTAGAGAGCAGGCAGAAAAGGTTGGTGCAATATTTGAGAGATGTCCTGTTTGATGTCTTGATCTTACAAGAGACTCATCTTTCCAGGGAGGAATGTTTTGAAGTTTTTAAGGCATGCTGGTGGGTCCAGCAGATTGCCAGCTCAAATTGTTTGAGTGGTAGTAAAGAAGTGGCTGTTCTAATTAAGAAACATACCAGTATTACTTTTCTGGGAGGCCCCATATATAACTTGGGGAGGTGGGTGGTGGGGAAGCTGTCTGCTTTTGAATATGTCTTTACCTTGGTAGGATACTATGGTCCTAATAGGGCCATTAAGAGAACTCTCAGATTGCCTTTTACAATATTTAGATCCTGTAATATGGGCAGGTGATTTCAATGTTGTACTGAACTACGAATTAGATAGATCAGCGGGTAGTAGGTCCAAAGTAAATGAGAAAATGCAGGGTCAGATTTGGGTAATGATGTCCCAATGGGGTTATCTGATGTTTGGAGAGATAAAAGGTGGTCAGAGAAAGGGTACTCTCATAATAATAAGAAGTATCTGCATCAGTCCAGAATTGACTATTTCCTGTTGGATATGGGTTTGAGGGACTTTGTTGAGTCAGTTGTGTATATTGGGGCCCATTTATCAGATCACTTGGCGGTTAGTTTGGTTCTTAGGTTGCCAACAAAAAGGAGGGAAAAAAGGTAGACTCTAGACAGAACCTTGCTTCTGGAAGATGAGGTGGTTACGGAATTGCGGGCGGAATCAGAGTAATTTTATAAACTTGGGTTCAGCTCCCTTAGCGATAGTTTGGGATACATTTAAGGCCTTTTTGAGGGGATGTCTGATTAGGATTGCTGCATATAGGAGGAAATTAAATAATGAAGAAATATGTAGGTTGGAGAGTCAAGTTCGGCAGTGTGAGTAGGGAATGTTAAGTATGGAGCATGGTGAAGAGTTAGACAACTTATTTAAGCAATGTCAGACAGCCAGTCTGGAGTTGGCAGCTCTTTTGGATCGCAGGGTTAGATTGAGATGTGAAGCTAATAGGGTGATGCATTTCGAGTATAGTGAGACCAGCAGTCAACTTTTGGCTTAGAAAATAAAATCAGATAGGTTCAGGAATCGGGTGAGGTTAGTAAAGGTGCTGAGCAGGTGGAAGAGGGCTTTTTCAATTTCTTTAAGGACTTATATATACTAAAGATTTGAAGCCGCCTGTGGAGATATGGAAGGAGTGGCTTGGGGAATTAGAGTTACCGACTCTGAATGAAGAGGAGAGAAGGGTGGTTAATGAACCGGTACAGCTGAGTAAGGGAGAAAGGGTGATTTCAGCAGGTAAATTGGGGAAGGCATCAGGACCAGATGGGTTACCGATGGAGGTTTATCGAGCTCTGGGTAGTAGCATTTCAAAAATTCTGAAGCAATTATGTGACAAGATCATGGGGGGAGGTGAGAATCTTCCTCCTTCTTGGAAACAGGCGATTATTACGTTAATTCTAAAGCCCGGAAAGGACCCTAGGAAGTGTGATTCATACTGCCCAATATCACTGTTAAATTGTGATTATAAAATCTTTGCCAAACTCATGGCTGATAGATTAGCGATGGTGATGGGGAAACTCATACATACAGACCAGAGAGGGTTTCTGATAGGTAGGCATATGCATGAATTGATACAGGGATTGGTAGGGTCGATTGATTTAGCTACGTCATTGCATATGCCTTTGGCGGTGGTAATGGTGGATGCAACCAAAGCATTCAACAGGGTTAATTGGAGTTATTTGAGGATGGTATGTGAATCATATAAAATCGGAGGCCAATTTATTAGAATAGTGAAAAATATCTATCAGGACCCAAGTGCAAGAATCTTGGTTAATGGTATGCTCACTCCTCCGGTAAAAATAGAAAGAGGGACGAGACAGAGGTGCGCATTATCCCCTCTATTATTTGACCTTTATATTGAACCATTAGCTTGCAGAATTAGGAGAGATAAGAGAATGCTGCCTTTCTGGTGTGGAGACCTGGTTAAGAAGGTCTCTTTGTATGCGGATGATCTAATGATTTATACAGCGAACCTAAGCCACCCTAAACCAGTTCTACAAGAGTTGTCGGAGGATTTTGGGGGGATTTCTGGTTATGCGGTTAACAATCAAAAGACCGAAATGATGGCATGGAATATGGAACTAAATGATGATGTAGTGAATGATGATGTAGTGAATGTAAAAAAAGACGTCAAATATTTGGGGATTACGGTGACACATGATGTATGTAAAATGGCGGAAACAAATCTTGCTCGGGTTATGAGGGAGGTGGACCTTTTACTGAGAAAATGGTTAAATCTTCCACTAACTATAATAGGTCAGATTCATGTGGTAAAAATGGTCATTGTCCCTAAATTAACTTTTATTTTCAATGCATTGACATTAATGTTTAATAAGGCTGCTTTAAAGAAATTGCAGGGGAAAATTAGTAGTTTTATTTGGGCATCGAAAGGTGTTTGTATGTCATGGAAAAAGCTCAGGAGAAAGAAAGAAAAAGGTGGTCTCGCGGCTCCTGATATACAGTACTACGCATGGGCATATCAGTTAAAAAATGTAAGACAGTTTTTATGCATTCCACCGTTCTGAGCTGGGGCAGGTGTTAACTGCTATGATGGAAGGCCAGGAGGTTCAGAGAGGTAGATAATCATTGTCCAGTTTACTTTTAGAAATCCCTTTCTCCCAACAAAATGAAGACAAACTCAATCAATTAATCAATCAAACATTTGTAAAGCACGCTACTCACCCGCTAGGGTCTCAAGGTGCTGGGGAGGGAGGACTACTACTGCTCGAATGGCCAGATCTTTAGGTGTTTTCTGAAGGTCAGGAAGTCCTGGGTCTGTCGAAGGTGGACAGGGAGGGTGTTCCAGGTCTTGGCGGCGAGGTAGGAGAAGGATCTGCCGCCGGCTGTAGTCCGATGGATGCAAGGGATGGCGGTGAGGGCAAGGTTGGTGGAGCGGGGTTGGCAGGTGGGAGTGTGGAGGGTGAGTCGCTCGTTGAGATAGGCCGGGCCTGTATTGTGAAGGGCTTTGTGGGCATGGATGAGGAGTTTGAAGGTGATCCTCTTGGTGACAGGGAGCCAGTGCAGGTCTCTGAGGTGGGCTGAGATGTGGTTGCGGCGAGGAATGTTGAGGATGAGGCGTATGGAGGTGTTCTGTATCCGTTGTAGTTTCTTCTGGAGCTTGGCTGTGGTCCCCGCGTAGAGCACGTTGCAGTAGTCCAGTCTGCTTCTGACGAGAGCGTGGGTGATCGTCCTTCTTGTTTCGGTGGGGATCCATACTAAGATCTTGAGAAGCATGCAGAGGGTGTTAAAGCAGGAAAATGAGGACCTCTTTCTTGTCCGAGTTAAGTTTGAGGCGGCTCTTCTCCATCCAGGTGGCGATTATGTGCAGATGTTGAGGTTGTGGGAACAGATGTTGGCGAGCGGTGCCATGAAGATGTTAAAAAGAGTTGGGCTGAGAGGAGACCTTTGGGGAAATCCGTAGATGGTTTTGGTGGCCCCCGACAGGAAGGGAGGATGGCGGACTCCCTGGGTTCGGCCGGAGAGGAAGGACGTGATCCAGGCAAAATATTTGTGGTGAAACCCTGCGTCCAGGAGGATGAGGGCTGCGGTTTCGCCCTTGTCAAGCATGGTCCTGATGTTGTCTGTTGCGCTGATGAGGGCGGTCTCGGTGCTGTGGTTCCTCCGGAATCCTGATCGGGAGATGTCCAGCGTGTTGTTGTCTTCCAGGAAGCGTGTCAGTTGGCCGTTGACGATCTTCTCGATTACCTTTGCCAGGAAGGGGAGGAGGGAGATGGGTCAGTAATTCTTGAGGTCTTCAGGGTCCGCTTTGGGTTTCTTCAGAAGGGTGTTGACTTTGGCATGATTTCAGCTCTCTGGGAAGGTGGTGGTCTCGAAGGAGCTATTGACGATCATTCGGAGTTGGGGGGCGATGATGGGGTTCGCATTGTTGAAGACATGGTGGGGAAGGGGTCGGAGGGAGAGCTGGAGTGGATGGTGCTCATGGTTTTGATGGTGTTCTTGTCGCTGATGTGGGTCCAGGAGAGCAAGAGGTTGGTGTGGCTGGGGACGTCAGGGTTGGTGGTGGTTGCGGTGGTAATGGGGGATGAAGAGTTGAAGCTGTTGTGGATTTACATGATCTTGCAATGGAAAAGTGTGGCAAGGGAGTCACAGAGGTCTTGCGATGGAGGGTGAGTCGACGATTCATGATCTGGGGTTGCTGAGTTCTTTGACGTTGCTGAAGAGCTCTTTGCTGTTGTGGATGTCGTTGTCGATGCAGTCTTTGTAGAAGGATCTTTTGGTGGTCCGGATGAGCTGGTGGTGT
Source organism: Pleurodeles waltl (assembly GCF_031143425.1). Lineage (NCBI taxonomy): Eukaryota > Metazoa > Chordata > Amphibia > Caudata > Salamandridae > Pleurodeles > Pleurodeles waltl. The sequence goes on along the minus strand of NC_090444.1, from coordinate 581,070,233 downwards.
CTGCGGGTGGCAGTCTTGAGGGCGGCGAGGTTGCTCTCTGTTGGTTTGTGGCTCCTCTTCTTGTCGAGTTTCTGGAATTCCCGCTTCGAGGACTGAAGGTCAGTGGTGAACCATATGGTCTTGGCGCTGGTGTGGTTGTTTGGGGATTTTCTGAGCGGAGCCAAGGCGTTGGCGCAGTCGTCTAGCCATTGTCTGAGGTTGAGGGCAGCTGTGTTGGGGTCGGTGGTGCTAGGTTGCGGGGCCCGGGCAAGGGTGGAGATCATTTGCCATTCTGAGAACTAAGCCTCCTAATGTGAAGACACTTGGGTTGGCAGACTGCAGTGCTCTGGACACAGACCTCAACCCAAATTCCAAATACCATGGTGTAATGTCTATCACAGCCCTTTGGCGTGGGAAGCCAAAACAAACAATGCAAAGGAAGAAAGGCACAATACCTTTCAATCCATACTAGGCAGAATCAAACCTACACTCTATAAATTTATGGAAGCATTGCAAAAAGAGCAATGCTACCAACAACTACAAATGGAGCAATCTGTTAGCCAAACTACACCTAACCTTAGCAAACAAGCCAAAAGAATGTACAATATCCTATAATTTAAAGTCAAGCTCTTAATAACAACAAAGGAGTAGATTACTTACAAATATTAGCCAAAAGCATATCATACAAAGTACAACATGTTTTCCAGAGAACCACATTTTGCCTGCCGTATCACTGATTATTGCATTAAGAGGAAAGAATTGACTAACAATTCTAAGTCAGATGAGGTATTTAACAGGTAAATCTCATTAAGATAAATAATCACCAAATTCTTTTTTGAACGGTAATCAAATTTTAATAAATGGTTGCCTGCATTAATGACTACAAAGACATTATGCATTTTACACACATGGATGCCAGTAAAAATAGAGCATAATACTGAGCAAATGTGGGTAGTTTAATAGATGAGGTTTGTTTCCTGTTTGTTCGCCAAAGGTTACACCCAATAGCAGTAACGAAGTAACATAAAATTCCAGTGTGAAAGGCACATAGCAAACTGTCACATCTATTGTATGTTGTCATCAGTGATGTCATTAGTGATGTCATCAATGATGTCACTGAACCTGTCATCAATGATGTAATGTGTGAGGTCATTAGCAGCGCATGATAGAGGCAGGAGTTGTAGTTAGCTTGTTGTTTATTTGCTTTTTAGCTGCTAGTTTTTGTATTGTCTCAACTCTTAACTATAATGTCACTTTAACCTTTGTTCTTTTTAGTTACTATGTAGGTTTTTTTTTTATCAGAAGCTAATATCTTCTTAGATTGCCTACCTCTAATCTCACCTTAACCCACAGTTTTCTCATTGAATTTGTGAGGTTTTTTTTTAAAAGTGGGAAGTAAGACCATGTTACTATGTCTAACTATTATATCACTTTAACCATTGTTTAGTTTCAGTGAATTTCAGTTTTTTTTTGTTATCATAGTCACCCAAATACCATTGGAGCACAGCTTTTGGTTGTGTGCAGTGGGTTGTTTGTCTGCAAAGCCTAACCTTGTGCCAGATTTTGTCCCAACTCCCTGAGGGTCGCTAGGCTCCCCTAACCCCTAGAACGCATGTTGCTTGTTTCCTAGTGTGAATCCATTCTGCTATATTTGAAAATATTTGGGGGTCATAAAAATGTTAAAATAGATATCTCTGGACTGTTTGTGTACAGTCATGCTCTAATTGGCCACTTTAAAGGGGACTAGTCAATACTGAATAGCTGGCAACAACCTGAACAATATGTTGTGGCAGCCATTATAGGACTCAGGTACATGGCCCTTTTGTTCTGAAAATTAATTAAAATATATACGTATATAAGTGGTCAAGGTGAACATACTCTGACTCCAAGGGGCATGTGGGAGGTCCCAAAGGGACCACACTTGATTGGCTGGCGAAATCATGGCCAACATGTTGTGGTAGCCACTAAGGGACCCACGTCATGGTCCCCACTGAAATGCATGAGTTGCCCTGGGCAACCTGTGACAGTTTAAGATCCAGTCTTTGTACCCAGGCAGAAAGTAGAAGAGCAGCAGGCCAAACAGGACAGCAATCCAAAAGGGTAGCAGTCCTTCACAGCAGCAAACCAGCAGAATGGCAGTCCTTCCAGAAGCACACCAGACCTTGTTTCTAGCCTAATAGCCATAGGTCCAGAAGTTTACTGAAAATTTGTTGTGTAAGGTCCTACTTTTATACCCTGATGCCTTGGTTCTGAAAGGTGGGAGAAGCTTCTAGACAGTGACTTTGAAGTGCATGGAATTTCCTGCCTTGCCTGCGTGGCTCCAGCTGGCTGCAGCAACAATGTGGGTTTGTTAACCCCTTTGTGTGAAGGCAGAGCACAGGCTATGTAGGTGCAAATGGGACTGTGCTCAGCTTCAAACCCCCCCCCCCCATTCTGACAGCAGATGGCCCGTTCAGTCATACCTAATCCTCTATTGGCTGACTATCTGGGAGGAATTCACAAAGTCTAACTGTCAGCTACAACCAGTCATGTGACCCAAGCCAGGCTATAGGCAGAAAAGGGTTAAGGGCAGAAAAAAGCCAACTTTCTATCTAAAAGTGCCATTTAAATAAATGTGACAAAAAATCTGACTTTACTCTTAAATAGAGCTCTTCACCACAATTCCACAGAGACCAAACATGGCACAGCTGCCAGCCCCCAAATGGAAATTACAGCTTTTTGTAAATGTAATAAGGGATCCCCAATGTCACCTATGGGAGGGGTAGGCCTCATAGTAGTGAAAAATGAATTTAGGAGTTTTTTACTACCAAGCAATGTTAAAACCTAAAAGTACATGTCCCACCTTTACGTTACACAGCACCCTGCCCTGTGAGCTACCTAGGGCCTACCTTAGGTGTGACATATGTAACAAAAGGGAGGTTAAGACTTGGCAAGGGGGTATTAAACGCCAAGTAGACATGGCAGCTTAAAACTGCATTCAGACCGCAGTGGCAGACCTGGGGCATTTTATGGGGCTATTTAGGTGGGTGGCAAAATAAGTGTTGCAGGCCCACTGGTAGCATTTAATGTACAGGCCCCTGGTGTGTGGTGTACCTCTTTACAAGGGACCTATCAGTAAATTAAATGTGGCAATTGGGTATAAATAATGCAATTACATTTTAGGGGATCAATCACAAGCACTTCAGCACTGGTTAGCAGTGGTAAAGTCCTAAGAGTCCTAGGACCAAAAGGGCAAAAAGGGCAGCACAAATGGAGTAAGTGAGGCAAAACATTTGACAGAAGACCACTCTATGGCTGACAGGGCTAACACTTACTGTTCTGTAGCTGCAGGTCTTTCTCTGTATTCATGTAGTCAAAAATAATAATCCATCAAAATTGAAAAAGTATTGTCCAAAAAGCCCAAAAAATGATATTATTAGAGATACCTCGAAGCAATCGAAAGTATCTGGGAACCATAAAAAAATCCCCAGAAAGTAATTAAAACAGAAAAACTTCCCAAAAACTTGGAATAAAAGGAAATCAATTGTTTATTATAAACCAAAGTGTTTTCTGTTTAAAAAAAACTGTAATTCCAAATGCCCATAGGCCACATTTGTAAACAAAAACCTGTAAAGTAAACAGAAAAACCCACTTGTAAAATATATTACATTCCCCAAAATATATATACGTCACACTTAATTATCAAAATATAGGTAACATAATACAATTTAAGATAACATAACATAAAAATACATTATTAAAACAGTGTACAAAAACCCCCAACTACAAACTGGTGTAAAACATTACTATTAATACAGTAAAATCTACACAAACTAAGGGTCTCATTACGAGGCTGGTGGCCACAAGACCACCAGCCTCACGGTGGCAGTCGGACCACCGCGCCTGTGGTGGTCCGACAGGCACATTACAAATTTGGCGATAGGAACACCAACTGATCGTCATCTACGCCAGGATCCTGATGGGGTGACGGAGGTCTTGGTTGTAATCAGCCAGGGCGGTGCTGAACTCACTGCTGCCCTGCTGATTACAACCTTGTTCTCCGCCAGACTTTTCATGGCAGTTTCCCCACCCTGAAAAGACTGGCTGAGGACAATTGCAGGGGGCCACAGGGGGGTCCCTGTCCTGCCCATGCTCATGGGCCCATCACCATCGGAATGTGCGCTGTCTTTTTTGCAGATCGTGGCCTTCAGAGGGCACTGGTCAGCCACCTCTGTGCTATGAGATAACACTGAGCTCCTTTAAGTGAGCTGAGTGCTATCTCGTACCACTGTTCCCACCGGAAACATATGCAAATATATAGAATCAAACACACTACAATAAATTACATACTAATTAACACTTACAAACAATATTACATACAATATGTTCTAAATCCATACGTATTACAACAATATTAAAACAACACTTAAAATTATATTTTTACCTTCAATGTTCCTGTTGATGATATTTTTGACATCCCAATATCCTTGACGCAATACTTTTTTTATCATAGTATTTATTTTCCTATATTGTGTCCAAACACCAGTCTTTTGCTCAGTAAACTAGATCTGGTGAATGTTAGTGTTTTTCTTGTTTAAAATTGTATTTTCAACTGACATTTTCACATACATAAACTTTGCTTTAACCTTTGTTTTTCCTCAGTGAATTTCTAGGATTTCTTAACGTAAAGGAAGATCTTATTACCCTACCTAACTATAACGTCACCCTTACCTTTGTTTTTCTCCATGAATTTCCAGGGAGTTTTGAAATGAACGAAAAGTATGATCTTAGTACTATTTTGAAAAAATACAATGATGGTGGTGTCACAAGATTACAGCACTCCGTTACATTCCCCATAATTTAGGTGAAAACAAAAGATGCTCACTCCCATGTCCAACCAACAAAACAAATACCCAAAAGTATTGTTAGAAGCCTGAGGCTTATGCACAATGTGCTCTGGATCCTACCACCAGATATATGAAAGGTGATATGCAAGAAATTTATTCTAGTTCTATGAGATGACATTGTGAATTTACATTCCAATTATTCAGATTAAAAAATTCTAAATAACTCTCCATTTGCAACTGGAAGCCTGTCCAAATCACTATGATATCATCAATATATCCCCCCAATTTCCTAATCAGAATATTTGGAATGTTAAATATAGCTGGTGGTAGGATCCAGAGCATATTATACAGCACGCCGAAGTGTTTTTTTTTTTTAATTGGGGGACTTCCAGTAAATTGAGCCTGTGGTGGTGACCCTATTTAGGTTAAGGGGCGTTAGACGATCTTTGCTTTCTTTAGAGGAACACATCAGACTCATTTAATCTGTATAACTTCTATCGAACCTATGGGAATAGAGGAAGCCCCAGTTGACGATACGGGTCCATTTTGCTACTACAAAATGGCCAGCATAATTCCAGTTTTTACACCTGTATTTTGCGGTTCACAGGTGGCTCGTATTTGGTGTTTAGGCTTTGCTTATTTAAATGGTCCTTAAAATCAAAGGTCCCAAACTGGTGTGCATGCTTGGGAGGCCGCTTGCACAGATTTCAACTGACATTCATCAGTTAGCTCCACTTTGTTGATCTCTGTTAAACTGACTTGTTTGGAGATGTGTGAGACTGCTTGTGGTACCAGAGTTTTTTTGTTTAGGTTGTGGAGCAGTGAGATGGGCAATTATTCCCTACTATTATTTTGTTTTTGACTGGGAGAGATGGGTTTACCTTGGAAGGAGTTAACACACAGGAGAGGTTGCATGTTTGATAACTCATTTGTAATTGCTTGTTTTAGGAATCAGTATACCGTGGACGTTCCCTTGGACTAGGTATGGTCTGTTTGTAATGTGAGTGTTTGGCATGGATTATGTGTACCTAAGAAAATTGTTTTTGGAGTTTTTTTATGCTTTCTGATTGATTGCATGGTAGCATTGGTAATGATTTGATTGGTTTAATGTTTTATTAGGGTAGTAAGTAATGTAAGACTATGCTCGGCTTTATACAATTTGGGATCTATATTAGGTATGTATATTTCTATTGTTTGTTACAGTTTTGTAGACCCACAAACCACATAATTGGATTGCTAAATATAACGGCTATACTAATGGCACTCTTAAAGCTGAATCCTCTCACAACCATTTGTATGATCCCTGATTGAGTACGTCCAATGGACTATGGGGAAGAAATGTCACACAGAGAGGTATATTGATTTTCTGTTATTTAATGTGGTCAGTGTTTGTGCATACATTTTCTACTGATGGGTGACTGCACGTAAAAAGGTTCTTCCCTGTTCCAGCTTTTCATAGTTTCTATGGTTGGGGGTGCTTTCCTTTTAACATACATACACATTTTGTTTTTTCTGCACCATAACATAATTATGAAAAATCTCTGTTATACAAGTTTATTTTTAGATGGATCAAATAATGTCTTCTACAGTACCACGGACAAGAGCTTTGTAAAAATATTTTAGATGGAAATATTTTGTACAAAATGTAATTTCTTATTACTGACATTTCAGTGAGAATATTTGCATTCACACAGGTTGTTTTTTGTGTTTTTACCCACCCAAATTGGTGATAACATTGGAGTTTTTAGAACTGTTATTGCTGATTGTGTTATTTTTTACGTCTGTTTTATGCTGCAGTGTTGTGCATTTGATGTTTATGATTTGCAGTTTATTCATGCTTTTTGTTCATTATCTTATTTACCCAAATTAGTGATAACATTGGAGCTTTTAGAACTGTTATTTGTGATTGTGTCCATTTTAATTGTCTTTTTTTATGCTGCAGTGTTGTGCATTTGATGTTTATGATTTGCAGTTTATTCATGCTTTTTGTTCATTATCTTATTTACCCAAATTAGTGATAACATTGGAGCTTTTAGAACTGTTATTTGTGATTGTGTCCATTTTAATTGTCTTTTTTTATGCTGCAGTGTTGTGCATTTGATGTTTATGATTTGCAGTTTATTCATGCTTTTTGTTCATTATCTTATTTACTGTCAGTAAGGTTGGGGCCAGTTTATCAGCATAAAATTGATAAAACTCAGCCGTCCACCCAAAATCAGGTGCTTACCAGACACCTGATCAATGATGGCTGCCCAAACTTCCTTTAACAATTTAAGGAGTTTTAACGTCTTTCCACTGTTCTAACATAATCAACTTAGCTGCGCATTTACATAACACTCTGCTTGCATCTCTTAATCCACACAATCTTTCTTCATGGACAAGGTTGCGTGATATTCAAGGAATATTTTGTTAATTTAAGACTAAATATTTCTCTTCTCCTACAACATTGAAAAGTGCACTAACTGATATTTTTTATACTGTCTAATATGATGGTCAATTCATTTCTCAGCCCTATCCACCATGTCATGTCTAACACCCGTAGTCATGACATTTTAGCCAAAATTGTAACTGTGCATGCTTCCCTCTCAAGTTTGAGTTTTTCATTCAAAAGGAGAACTTCTGGAAGTGTTTGTTCAATTTTATAATTTTTACTCTAATTACTTTTGTACTCCATATGTGGTTCTTGTGCAATGGCCCCATGCAATGTCCTTAAAGGCCCCCCGTTCAATAACTGTTTTAGATGCTGTTCCCTCATTTTCCTGGAAATATTTATGTACTCCTTGATTGACTCTCTGAATGCCAGGTCCTCTAGTGCCATGGGGCGGAGTTTCAGGAAAGGAGTTGGCTGACCTACAATATTCCCATTTCAAGCATAACAATTATGGACTCGATCTGAGTAGGTTCTACCAAGATATTCAGTCAGTGATACCAACAGGAGTAAATCACTGGTACAGTATAACTTATCACATCAAATATTGTGGTCATTCATGCTTGAATCAGGGTTACCTATCTGCCATACATTATCTAACTCCCAGTAAGATTACCAAGTTCACATCGCTTGACTACTTTCATTGTGGCAGGACTAGGGAGTGATCTGTATTTTACAACATCCAACTTCAACCTACCTAGGAGCATTAGGAAACCCACAAATCCAGCCAGTTGACTTATTGATTAGTCATAAAATGTACTTTGGGCCTCATGTGTAAAGTGTTTTGACATTTGTAAACCCACTGATTTAGTAAATCGAAGGGTTTTCAATCACTTAAACATATTTGTAAATGAACTAAACCCATTTAAAAATTCTGAAAAGTTTTTACACATCATTAAATCTGTTTAGGAAACATTAAGAACGTGCTATTTAGAAGGGGCGCTTTCAGGGTGTTCCTTCCAAATACCGGTGTAATGTTTTGTTAATGAACTCTAGTTGCAATGAGTACCAACTGTTTATTTGTTATTTAAGCCCTGATGAAGTCTGTTGGTGTATTTACCTCATCAGACGATCCATGTGTTGGCTAGTGTGTGGCGAAAGCAGCAGAAAATTGCTGAAAATTTGATACAAATAAAGAACATAAGAAGACTGAATACAAATGAAGTTGTTATTGATTACTTTCAGTGCTTGAGATTTCTTTTCACTGATCCCAGCTGGGTCAAATTAGATATCTAACAAAAAATACACACTGCACTGATTTTCTAGCCAAACTGCAGTAAATGATATACCTCTAGAATATCTCTATGCCTCAGGCTCTCTAGGATATTGATAAAACTGATTTTTCTGAAAGTCAATCACAAATAGATTGTTATTATATTTTGTACTTAAGTCTTCTTCTGATACGGTTTCTGCCTCCCTCTGCTCTCAGGTTCTACTATATACTTAAGGGTGTTTACCAAATTACAACATATATAGACATATAACAGGATAATATAACTCACAGTAATAACAATGAAATATCTTTTTCCAAAACATACACTTCTAGTTCTACAGTGATGAGGATCATTCTCATTCCTCGCATAGCTTCATATTCAAAGTGCAACACACATATAGTTCATCCTCTTTCAGGGTTCATCTCTGAAATGTCTTTAAAATGAGTAACTTTTGCTCCTAAAGCACAATCAATTCCTGCGTCTCCTTCTCTATAGTCAGGTTTGACTCCAGAATATGCTGTCAAAAGAAAACAATGAACAATGTCCTGGAGACAGAAACAAATTATCTCAACTGTCTAACCAAGACACTACACTACAAGGAAGCTTATACTTGAAAATGTTAAATTAGCTGCTGCCTTTTCCAATCAACTTGGGAGCTAAAATGATTCATGGGAAATGTAGTTTGATAATCAGTGATCTATGTATAGTATGTCTCTCAAAGATGCAAAGAATTTCATAATGTGGCACTGATGTTCTGGGAGAACTGCCATCCTTTTCTCTCATACCCAGAATGAATGTAGCATTAATGAGTTTTAAGTGTTTTACTTGTGTGACTATTAAGTGAAGGAAAGTGAGTCTAACCACAGATAAAGGAGACTCTGGAGGGCAAAAATCAAATACTGTGTTAGGAAAATGTGACATCTCCATAATATAAACATTACAAAATCTGGAGAAACTCATACATTTACACACAAATTCAGGCACTTCAATGAAAGTAAAATCTTATACAAAAAAAAATCTGATGCTAGAAAGTGTGCATACGAGTGTGCATCTGTGTGTGTGGATGTGGGCATATATAACCCATGCTGTGAGGCCCGGATTGGTCCTCATAGCATGGTACACACTGTTGGGCCCAGACAAATGCTATCCTTGTGAGGACCAGTGGATTATGAGGATCTGTCCCCATATGGTGTTTGGGTACTTTCGAATGAGTAAATCAAAAAACGAAAAGTGCAGTTATATTTGCCTCGGTACACTTTCCCACCTTCCCACCTATCAAAGCATGCGTGGAGTTAGAATAGTAAATGTACACTTCAATACGGTCAAAGGCCTGTCCTCATAATTATAAGTATGTTATGTTGTGTGTGCATGTGTGTATGTGTGTGTGTGTGTGTGTGTGTGTGTGGGCTTGTGTTTTTATCCTTGTGGGGACTTGGGTGTGATAACACACTCACGCTGTGGGGACTTGATTGCACTGTGTGGGTTTGTGCGTGTGCCCCTATATATCTGAGTCAATAATGGAGATCCATCCACATGCTACTGAGACATTAATTCACATAGCAGATACAGATATGCATACAGCACACTTTCAAGCTCTTAAATGCAAATGTGTGCACGTACAAGCCAATAGAATAACAGCTATCATTTTGCAACACATGTGGAATAACACAGAAATCCCCATTAAAAAACATAACACCAATGCACAATTGTATGCACCCAAAAGTATATCATACCCACAGATATAGACTATCCTATATCACTTCCATAATTCTGTACGCACAGCACCCACATTCAAAGACACATGTTTCACACCTCAGGGTATATTCACAGATCACATGGACACAGATAGTAATGGACACACAGAAATTCCAAGAGGTTATTCATGCCTAAAAAACTGAAAAAATATTATGTCAAGGATTACATGCCTACTCTCACATACTCTTACAACCTCTCCTGACACACTGAGGTCTGATCTTCAGATCACTATTCCACAGAGTAAGCAGATTCTCAAAATATTAAATTTTGCTATCTTGTTTTCTTTGCAAACAAGACTGTGGTTGTTTTTCAGGTAAACAGATAGTAAGGGCCCCCATAATATCAATAGAAATATTGGGAGAGATATTGTTTATGTACGGTTTGAAGACAAAAAATATATCCATCTATGCCTGTCAAGGGGTTTCTATCATTAGTACACCCAGGAAAAGTAGATGTAGGCCCACCTTTACATTAACCATCTATTGCTAAAGATATAGAAGAGGATTGTAATTGTTGGAGAATTTTCAATTAGTTAACAAATAAGTTTGAAATGAGGAAGGCATGCTCTCATAGGTATTCTCATGAGCCATTTGAGAATTAGAATACCAGGCATGTCTAGGCATATGCATTTCTTCTGGGCTCTAAGTGCACTTAAACAATTCACCCAGATATTCATCATATGTGCCTTCAGTTTCTTTGAAAATATAACGTTAGGTAAATAAAGATAATTGGAAAGCCACAGCCATTCTAATTCTGAAGCCCAGAAAAACTACAGTTGGTAGTTCACCTTCTTCCTCCTCGTTATGCCAAATGAGGGATTATATAATTTATAGATTTGTCAAATAGTTAATGCTTCCCTCATGGAAGGTGACACTCAGTTTGCTGGTCTACCAGAATGTAAAACTAAAAGATTGTTTAGGGATAGAAAACACAACATCGGGTCTAATTTTTTGGAGAGCAACCATCACTTATTTCCACCTGTCTTGTGAAAGTTCTACTGTTACTGGCATAAGCAAAGGCACAACTTAAACTACTGTATTTACATGGTTTTTGCCCGTGATATCTAACAAAGGGCCTAATTGATATCAGCATCCGGAATTGTTCTGGTCTACCATTATAAGTCTGTTGCTACTTCTGTTGGTCAATAATTGGGAGTAGTTTCAACTGGCTCTTGTAACGTGCCTTCCTTATCCTACATACAAAATGATCTATTTCCAGAGTGCATGTGATTGTTTGACTGCACTCTTATATTTTTTTTGTGTGCTGCAAGCATAAAGTAGTAATTTGTTTAGTTTATTTAATTGTTTAATTTCTTTGTTTAATTTCTTATACCTGCATTAAATAGGCATTAAATAGGCATGAGCAAATACAAGATATTCCATTCCATATACATTCATTCCAAGATCACTATAAGTAGATATATTTTTGTTTCTAATGTAAGAGACCATTAAGTATAATCACTCTTAGTTAAGAGGTATATACTTGGTATTTCACATGACTTGATAGGGTTTGTTTGTTTCTATAGTGATGCAAGGAATTACCAAAACACATAACCTGCTGTAACAGAGCAGAATATAGAAGGCTAAGCCATGAACACAAATGCTGTGTATTGTTTGGTTCCATATATTTCGGTTTTGGCACATGTAAGATAAGATTTTATGTTACACTGAGTGATGACACGATCTAGAAGCAGAAGGAATTTTAAAGGCAATAGTATGTTTACATAACATCAGAGAATAAACCCTTCTTTTAAAGAAATCCTTGTACTAGATCTAGAAGAGGAAAATAAGAGTATGTATAAGGGAGGTTAGCCCCTGATTTACCCTTGACCCACCCCAACTGATCTTTAAATCCTGGAATTTCTTTGGGATGATAATATACCTGTTTAACTGTGAGTCATGAAGTACAAATAGTTAGTAAGATAAAGATAGCTGTTATATCCTAGGAATATGACTGTCCAAACGTTTTGAGAAAATACATATTCCTTCACCATCATCAACAAACTAGTGTACATGGTATATTTATTAACCAGACTCCAATAAAAAATACCCTTAAAACATTTAAATAATTCTCACTATAATACCTCTCTAATCCTCTTTCATACCTCAAGTAATTTATAGTTGTTAATATGGCAAAGAGCTCTTGTCCATTCCACAATAGGTACTTGGTGAGCCTCACAACAAAAGGTCAGATGTTGGGAGCTCCTTTACCTTCACATGTCTGTCTAATATAATTTACATTATCTCAAAAGCAAGGACGGGTTACCCTAGAACCTTGATGAAGTGAAGACTTAAGCCCAACATATAGGCAGTGTTACCCAGGACCACGTCTTCTCATATCTTTCTTCCCAAAAACAAAAATATTTCTTCAGAGCTTTGTCAACATCATATATTTCACAAACATATGAAGATAGTCTGCACTCTGTTGCTTACACCTGGGACACCATTACATATTCTGTTCCATCACATTAGACAACATCTTTGGAGTGTAATAAACATGATGCATTGTGAGGAAAAAATGCTTCTAGTATTTGGCCCTTTCAAAATCTGTTCTATTCAGCAGTGGGGAGTGCTATCCAACAAATTAAGCCTGTCTCAGAATCTTCCATAAAGCTAATTAACATTTAAATATTGTGCTCATTCAAACTCCACTTAATTCTGTGCATTAAAAACTTGTGACGCTATCTACACTGTTTAGTCAGAGGAATAAAATGCATTAAAGAAGTAGTGAGATGGCTTTATTATTTGCAGCATTGTAAAATATTTAAATTGTCCATACTGTTCGTATGTAACAACAATTGTATATTTTGAGCCTTCACATCACCATAGTTAAGAATTCCTTCATATTACACAGAGTACCAACCAACTCAGATAGTAATCTCAACATTTCTTGTATATCTGAATTTACCTATCTGTGGTTATTAAATACTGAAATGTAGTTTATCTCACAAAAAATACAACTTAACATTGATTGTGACATACTGGCACCTCCAATCTATGAATAATGTTTTCCAGAATATTTAATTATTGGCTATTTACCAATTTTAAAGAGTTGATAATTGATTTGATTTTCCTAAAAAAAGTCTCAGGGGATAGGATGTTAAACTTTGAACGAGACTAGAAATTTAAGAAGGATCATCATCTTAATGTAATCATATGGCCTCCCATTGTCACATATGGCTAGTGAAATAATAAAGGGAAATATATGTTTTAGGTTTATTTTAAAGGTTACGCCTGAGAACCAGACAATTAAGGCTACTTTTTTCCAGATTCTTAGCCTTTACCATTTGAATAGGATGAGGCCATTTCACATTATCAAAAGTCTTTTCATCATCTAGGTAAATTATACTTTGCAAGGACAGTGACTTGTATATTTATTAGCAGATTTGGCCTGTATTTGGCACAGTCTCAGACTCTCTATTTGGTTGTGGTATCAGTGTGAGCTCTCTATCTTACATTGAACAAGACAAATAACAGAAAAGTACTATAACATATGGAGGGGCATGGAGAAAGTGATCAAGATCCACGTCTTTTCCCCACCCTGACAGGGAAAAAATTATATATATATATATATATATATATATATATATATATATATATATATAAAGAGGAGAATTGTCCTGACAAGCGTGTTGTGGCGCACTTATTTCACCGGTGGTGCTGATTGAAGGCAGGACGTCCGTATTTCAAAAGAAGGGGATTTCTCTTTCGGTCACACCGGACCTTGTTCACAGGTGTTTCCTGTGCACTCATTTAGCGCTTTAAATAAACTACCTAGACTCAACAGAAAAAATACTACTAAAATTGCACCCAAACATAAAAAAATCAAAAAATGCTCCTTAGCATCACAAAATATATGCACTTTAGCAAGAAAAAACAAAAACTTTTTTTTATTAATGTTCTTTAACCAACAATAATATTGTTACAAAAATCCGAGATGTTTTTCTCCTAAATTTCCCATTTGCTAGGTCTTCTGGTAGATGTAGTTTATAACATCTCCTCAAATAAATTAAATTATTTTAACATGTATTATTTTAGATTTTGTTTCTTGAATTGATTGAAAAACAATATTAGAACAGTTCTAGAGGTGTTTTAACATACTGCATGGA